>NC_138878.1:50860599-52060599 GCF_965194805.1 Balaenoptera borealis | reverse complement strand
AATATGTAACTGCTTCAGAATTAATTCTTTTATCTCAATTTTTTAAAAAGTAATTTTGTTAGTTAGGGTTCTCCAGAAAAACGGAACCAACAGAATGTGTCTAAATGAATACATTAGAGGGATATTTATTTTGAGAAATTACCTCATGATTCTGGAGACTAGTAAGTCTGAAATCTGCAGGGCAGGATGATGGAGAGCAGCTGTCTGGTATCCAAAAAATGAGTCATCCTATATCCACTTGATTATTAAAATCTTCCTCTGCTGAGGTCAGCCCTTAGAGAGTGTTCCTGTGTTGTTTTTTGTTTTTTTATCAAAACATTACATCAATAATCACAGTGTATTTACCCACTTGGGTGGACATTCATCTGTTTCTATAATTATATCTTAAAATATATGACTATACTACACTGTTCAATAAAAGATATTCACTTGTTGGCTATTTTGAACAGTGCTACTATGAACATGGGTGTACAAATATCTCTTCAAGACTCTGTTTTCAATTCTTTTGGATATTACTCTGAAGTGGGATTGCTGGATCATATAGGTAGTTCTTTTTTTTTTTTTTATTGAACTGTAGTTAATTTACAATATTGTGTTAGATTCAGGTGTACAGCAAAGTAATTCAGATTTATATTTAAGTTATATTCCATTTAGATTCTTTTCCATTATACATTATTACAAGATACTGAATATACTTCCCAAAGCTGTACAGTAAGTTCTTGTTTATCTATTTTATATATATGGTGTGTATGTGTTAATTCCATACTCCTAATTTATCCCACCCCCATTCTTCTTTGGTAACCATAAGTTTGTTTTCTATGTCTTTGAGTCTGTTCCTGTTCTGTAAACACATTCATTTGTGTTATTTTTTAGATTCCAAATGTAAGTGATACCATGTACTATTTGCCTTTCTCTGTTTAACTTACTTCACTAAAAGTATGATATTCTCTGGGTCCATGCATGGTGCTGCAAATAGCAATATTTTGTTCTTTTTTATGGCTTAGTAATATTCCATTGTGTATGTGTCTATATTTATTGTATATTATATTACATATTCTTTATGCATTCATCTGTTGATGGACACTTAGGTTGCTTCCCTGCCTTGGGTATTGTAAATAGTGCTGCTGTGAACATTGAGGTGCATGTATCTTCAAATTAGAATTTTTCATCTTTTCCGGATATATGCCCAGGAGTGGGATTGCTGGATCATATAGTAACTCTATTTTTAGTTTTTAAGGAGCCTCCATACTGTTTTCTGTAGTGGCTGCACCAATTTACATGCCCAGCATTTATTATTTGTGGACTTTGATGATGGACATTCTGAATGGTGTGAGGTGATGCCTCTTTGTGGTTTTGATTTGCATTTCTGTAATGATTAGCAGTGCTGAGCATCTTTTCATGTCCCTCTTGGCCATGTGTATGTCTTTGGAGAAATGTCTACTGAGGACTTAAGACTTTTTTTTTTAATATTGAGTTGCATGAGGTGTTTGTATACTTTGGAAATTAACCCCTTGTCAGTAACATCATTTGCAAGTATTTTCTCCCATTCTGTATGTTGTCTTTTTGTTTTATTTATGGTTTCCTTTGCTGTGCAAAAGCTTGTAAGTTTGATTAGGTCCCATTTGTTTATTTTTGCTTTTATTTCTATTGCCTTGGGAGACTGACCTAAGAAAACATTGGTACAATTTATTGTGGAGAATGTTTTGCCTATTATGTCTTCTAGGAGTTTTATGGTGTCATGTCTTATCTTTACGTTTTTAAGCCATTTTGAGTTCATTTTTGTGTATGGTGTGAGGGTGTGTTCTAACTTCATTGATTTACACGCAGCTGTCCAAATTTCCCAGCACCATTTGCTGAAGAGACTGTCTTTTTGACCATAGGTGTGTGGGTTTATTTCTGGGGTCTCCATTCTGTTCATATGTCTGTTTTTGTGCCAATACCACAGTTTTGATACTGTAGCTTTGTAGTATTATCTGAAGTCTGAGAGTGTTATGCCTCCTGCTTTATTCTTTTTTCTCAGGATTGCTTTGGCAATTCTGGGTCTTTTTGTGATTCCATATAAATTTTAGGATTATTTATTCTAGTTCTATGAAAAATGTCATGGGTAATTTGATAGGGATCACATTAAATCTGTAGATTGCTTTGGGTAGTATGGCCCTTTTAACAATATTTATTCTTCCAATCCAAGAGCATGGGATATCTTTCCATTTCTTTGAATCCTCTTTAATTTCCTTTATTAATGTTTTATAGTTTTTAGCATACAAGTCTTTCACCTCCTTGGTCAAGTTTATTCCTAAGTATTGATATTTTACTATTTTGGTGCTATTTAAAAAGGTATTGTTTTTTACATTCCCTTTCTGATACTTCATTGTTAGTGAAAGAAATGCAACCGATTTCTGTATGTTAATCTTGTATCCTGCTACCTCACTGAATTCGTTTATCTTCAGCTGTAAAAGAGGAAATGGACAGTAACACAATAATAGTGGGGGACTTTAACACCTCACTTACACCAATGGACAGATCATCCAGACAGAAAATTAATAAGGAAACACAAACTTTAAATGACACAATAGACCAGATACATTTAATTGATATTTATAGGACATTCCATTCGAAAACAGCAGATTACACTTTCTTGTCAAGTGCACACGGAACATTCTCCAGGAAAGATCACATCTTGGGTCACAAATCAAGCCTTGGTAAATTTAGGAAAACTGAAATCATATCAAGCATCTTTTCCAACCACAACACTGAAATTAGAAGTAAATTACAGTGCAAAAAAACTTAAAAAACACAAACACATGGAGGCTAAACAATACGTTACTAAATAACCAAGAGATCACTGAAAAAAAATCAAAGAGGAAATCAAAAAGTACCTAGAGAGAAATGACAATGAACACATGATGATCCAAAACCCATGGGATGCAGCAAAAGCAGTTCTAAGAGGGAAATTTATAGCGCTACAGTCCTACCTCAAGAAACAAGAAAAATCTCAAGTAAACAATCTAACCTTACATCTAAAGGAACTAGAGAAAGAAGAACAAACAAAACCCAAAATTAGTAGAAGGAAAGAAATTATAAAGATCAGAGCAGAAATAAATGGAATAGAAACAAAGAAAACAATAGCAAAGGTCAATAAAACTAAAAGCTGGTTAAGGAGAATAAACAAAATTGATAAACCTGATGGTAAGAGGCCCGCGCACCATGATGAAGAGTGGCCCCCACTTGCCACAACTAGAGAAAGCCCTCACACAGAAACGAAGACCCAACACAGCCATAAATAAATAAATAAATAAAAATTTTAAGAAAAAAATTGATAAACCTTTAGCCAGACTCATCAAGAAAAAGAGGGAGAGGACTCAAATCAGTAAAATTAGAAATGAAAAAAGTTACAACAGACACCGCAGAAATACAAAGCATCATAAGACACTGCTACAATCAACTCTGTGCCAATATAACAGACAACCTGGAAGAAATGGACAAATTCTTAGAAAGGTATAAACTTCCAAGACTGAACCAGGAAGAAATAGAAAATATGAACAGACCAATCACAAGTAATGAAATTGAAACTGAAAAATCTTCCAACAGGGTTTCCCCAGTGGCGCAGCGGTTAAGAATCCACCTGCCAATGCAGGGGACACAGGTTCGAGCCCTGGTCCAGGAAGATCCCACGTGCTGCAGAGCAACAAAGCCCATGCACCACAACTACTGAGCCTGCACTCTAGAGCCTGCAAGCCACAACTACTGAGCCCATATGCCACAAGTACTGAAGCCCGCGTGCCTAGACCCGTGCACCACAATGAAGAGTACCCCCACTCGCTGCAACTACAGAAAGGCCGCATGCAGCAATGAAGACCCAACGCAGCCAAAAATAAATGAATAAATAAATAAAAGGAAAAAATAATTTATACAAAAAAAAAAATCCAACAAATGAAAGTCCAGGACCAGATGGCTTCATAGGTGAATTCTATCAAACATTTAGAGAGGAGCTAACACCCATCCTTCTCAAACTCTTCCAAAAAATTGCAGAGGATGGAACACTCCCAAACTCATTCTACAAGGCCACCATCACCCTGATACGAAAACCAGACAAAGATACTATAGAAAAAGAAAATTACAGACCAATATCACTGATGAATATAAATGCAAAAATCCTCAACAAAATACTAGCAAACAGAATCCAACAGCACATTAAAAGGATCATACACCATGATCAAGTGGGATTTATCCCAGGGATATATGTAAATCAATCAATGTGATACACCATATTAACAAATTGAAGAATAAAAACCATGCTCATCTCAATAGATGCAAAAAAAGCTTTTGAGACAATTCAACACCCATTTATGATAAAAACACTCCAGAAAGTGGGCATAGAGGGAACCTACTTCAACATAATAAGGCCATATGCCATAAACAGCAAACCCACAGCAAACGTCATTCTCAGTGGTGAAAAACTGAAAGCATTTCCTCTGAGATCAGGAACAAGACAAGGATGTCCACTGTCACCACTATTATTCAACATAGTTTTGGAAGTCCTAGCCATGCCAATCAGAGAAGAAAAAGAAATAAAAGTAATACAAATTGGAAAAGAAGTAAAATTGTCACTGTTTGCAGATGACATGTCATCTTCTATACGTAGACGATCCTAAAGATGCCACCAGAAATCTACTAGAACTAATCAATGAATTTGGTAAAGTTGTAGGATACAAAATTAATGCACAGAAAAATCTCTTGTATTCCTATACACTAACAATGAAAGATCAGAAAGAGAAGTTAAGGAAACACTCCCAGTCACCACTGCAACAAAAAGAATAAAATACCTAGGAATAAACCTACCTAAGGAGGTAAAAGACCTGTACTCAGAAAACTATAAGACACTGATGAAAGAAAACAAAGATGACACAAACAGATGGAGAGAAATACCAAGTTCTTGGATTGGAAGAATCAATATTGTGAAACTGACTATGCTGCCCAAAGCAATCTACAGATTCAATGCAATCCCTATCAAATTACCAATGGCATTTTTTACAGAACCAGAAGAAAAAATCTTTACATTTGTATGGAGACACAAAACACCCTGAATAGCCAAAGCAATCTTGAGGGAAAAAAACGGAGCTGGAGGAATCAGACTCCCTGACTTCAGACTATACTACAAAACTACAGTAATCAAGACAGTATGGTATTGGCACAAAAACAGAAATATAGACCAATGGAACAAGATAGAAAACCCAGAGATAAACCCATGCACCTATTGTCAACTAACCTATGACAAAGGAGACAAGGATATACAATGGAGAAAAGACAGTGTCTTCAATAAGTGGTGCTGGGAAAACTGGACAGCTACATGTAAAAGAATGAAATTAGAACACTCCCTAACACCATACACAAAAATAAAGTCAAAATGGATTAAAGACTTAAATGTAAGACTGGACACTATGAAACTCTTAGAGGAAAACATAGGAAGAACACTCTATGACATAAATCACAGCAAGATCCCTTTTGACCCACCTCCTAGAGTAATGGAAATAAAAACAAAAATAAACAAATGGGACCTAATGATACTTAAGAGCTTTTGCACAGCAAAGGAAACCATAAACAAGACGAAAAGACAACCCTCAGAATGGGAGAAAATATTTGCAAACGAAGCAGCTGACAAAGGATTAATCTCCAAAATATACAAGCAGCTCATGCAGCTCAATATCAAAAAAACAAACAACCCAATCCAAAAATGGGCAGAAGAACTAAATAGACATTTTTCCAAGAAGACATACAGATGGCCAAGAGGCACATGAAAAGCTGCTCAACATCACTAATTATTAGAGAAATGCAAATCAAAACTACAGTGAGGTGTCACCTCACACCGGTAGAATGGGCATCATCAGAAAATCTAAAAACAACAAATGCTGGAGAGGGTGTGGAGAAAAGGGAACCTTCTTGCACTGTTTGTGGGAATGTAAATCGATACAGCCACTATGGAGAACAGTATGGAGGTTCCTTAAAAAACTAAAAATAGAACTACCATATGACCCAGCAATCCCACTACTAGGCATATACCCAGAGAAAACCATAATTCAAAAAGACGCATGCACCCCAATGTTCACTGCAGCACTGTTTACAATAGCCAGGTCATGGAAGCAACCTAAATGCCCATCGACAGACAAATGGATAAAGAAGATGTGGTATATATATACAATGGAATATTACTCAGCCATAACAAGGAACAAAATTGGGTCATTTGTAGAGATGTGGATGGACCTAGAGACTCGTACAGAGTGAAGTCAGTCAGAAAGAGAAAAACGAATATCATATATTAACACATATATGTGGGATCTAGAAAAATGGTACAAATGAACTGGTTTGCAAGGCAGAAATAGAGACACAGATGTAGAGAACAAATGTATAGACACCAAGGGGGTAAAGCAGGGGTGGGGGTTAGTGGTGGTGGGATGAATTGGGAGATTGGGATTGACATATACACAGTAATGTGTATACAGTAGGTAACTAATAAGAACCCAATGTATAAAAAATAAAATTAAAAAAAAAGAATATGCATATAGCAGCAAGGTGGGTGACCACAAAAAAATAATAAATAAAAAGGAAACAAGTGAGTGTCTTTAACTGAACAGTATAATCTAGTCAGAATTTATGGGTATAATTATGGAAGCAGGTGAATGTCCACAAAAATTGATAAATACATTGTGATATACTGGCGTAACAATATTTTAAGAAGAAAGAAAGCTATAGTGCACAGATTGTGATTCTTAGTTATTTAACACTGAATTTTTTTAAAGCATGTATCAGAAGGCTACAGTAATGTCTTGATTCATTCAGGCTGCTGTAACAACGTACCACAGCCTGGGTAGCTTACAAACAGAAATTTGTTTCTCAGCGTTTTGGAAGCTGGGAAGCCCAGGATCAAGGTGCCAGCATGGTCATATTCTGGTGAGGCCCTTATTCCTGGTTCATAGCTGGTGCCTTCTCGCTGTCATGGTGGAAGGAGCGAAGGATCTCTCTGGAGCCTATTTGATAAAACACTGATCCCATTCAGGAGGGTTCCACCCTCATGACTTACACAGTCCTACCTCTTAATACCATCATCTTTGGATGTGAGGATTTCAACATGTAGGGGACATGTTCAACCCACAGCAATCAACAATGATACTATTTATCAGAAATTAAAAAACAGAAAACTATATTTTCTTTAAATATACTTACAAGCAAGTATGATGTAATAATTAAATCAAGGGATGAACTGACAACTAGATGAAATAAATTGCTTGAAAGATGCAAAATAACAAACCTAACACAAGAAACAAAATCTGAAATGCACCACATCTACAAAAGAAATTCAATTTATAATACAAAACACTCCCACTGTAAAGTAATGAAATTATGAAAGCAAGTTCAAGACAGTAATTCAGGAAAAGAGAGGATTGGAAAAAGAAGAAATGTATAGATAGAGGTAGGATATTGGTTGGTAATACTCCTGTTCTTGCATTGGCTGATGATGTTCACTATAATCTTTATAGAGAAAAATAAATGACTGGAAAAAGTTTAAAAATAAACATGACAGTGCACTGACAAATGAAAGTGTGTCATTAAGGTTTATGATTAATATAAACCTATACACCTGTAGTCAATTACAAATTTTAGAAGCCAACAGAGTGTATTGTGTTTGACATCATGGTACCTGGGGAGAATCAGCCCAGGAACAAATCCTAGCAACACCCCCTTGCTAGTTTTCTGCCCTTCAGCAAGCCATTCAACTTCCACAAGCTTCTGCCCCCTCACCTACAAATCAGTATAAATAGAGTCTCTCAAAAATCACTGTGAGGATGAGTTGAAACACTGCACCTACAGTGCTTAATACAGTGCAAGGACCAGAAAGCAATGAATACTTGTTAACTATCCTGTCTATATCAGAGCATGGACATGGAACACAACATGCATGAGTTGAAGCTGAAGAACTAAGTAGAGGTGGAGCATTCAGGGAAACTAATTACAGTTAAAAGAAGAAAGGGCCATGAGATGCCAGGCAAAGCCTTTTTTTTTTTTTTTTTTTTTTGGCTGTGCTGCACAGCATACAGGATCCCAGTTCCCCAACTAGTGATTGAACCCATGCCCCCTGCAATGGAAGCACAGAGCCCTAACCAGTGGACTGCCAGGGAATTCGCCAGGCAAAGCCAATATTGAGGGGACAATCAGACTAAGAGGCAGGGAACAATACTGTCAGAATTGGAAAAGAGGGACCACTGGAACCAAGTGCTACCAAAGCCCAGGTGCAGAAAAGTGGAACAGGTTTCCACTGCATCAAAAACAAGTACAGCGTGGTGGTGAAGACTGTCACTTCAGTTCAAACCCTGCCTCTACCAAGCAATCATCTTGACAGTTATTAACCACCTGTAAATCACCATTTCCTAACCTGAAACACTGGGAGATGCCCAGTTCCTAATTCACCAGCTGCCATGAGGGTTGACAAGACCACACCTGTAAAGTACTTAGCACAGTGCCTGGCACAGGTTGAATGTTCAGTATATCATGGGCCATTATCCACTATCGTTAGTACTGTTCTTACATTTGGCAATTAGGATAAAAGCTAGGACCTCATCAAGAATGGTTTCAGTGCTGTGGTTCTGAGCCACCTCACCACTGGGCCTCAGAAAGGAAAGAGGAAGACACCAAGTGCTGATGAGAATGCGTAGCGATGGGCACTCTCACACATGGCTCGTGGGAGCGTGAAAGGGTGCAGCCACTCTGTAAAACTGTTCAGCAGTTTCTGTTCAAGCTAAACATATACATACCCGAAGACCCAGTCATTCCTCTCTGTGTATATTCCCAACAAAAATGAGTACTATATTATATATACATAGTATATATCTCCAAAAATAACATGAACAAGAATGTTCATAATATCAGAAATAGGAAAAAAAACCGGCAATCACAGGAGAATGGACATCCTTACAATGAGATACTGCTGAGTACTGAGAAAGAACAGAGTTGAACTATATAGAACCACAAGAATGACTCTCACAGGCATAACGAAGATCAAAAGAAGACAGACATGACAGAATAAACTGTGGGACTCCATTTACATCAAGTCAAGAACAGTCAAAGCTAATCTATGGTGACAGAGTCTAAATACCAGTTACCTTTCTAGGAGGAAGCATGAGAAGCCTCCGAAGTTGCAGAAGGTGTGATTTAGTCTCTGGTGCAGGAAGTAGCCACGGCAGGGGGCGAAACCTCTTCCACAAAGTTGGGAAGGGAAGCTACAGGTATGAGACAGATAGAGATGACCTGTAAGGTTGAGCAGCAAGAAAGAAGGCCATGAAGTAGGTTGTATGCCAAGACATCAGTGGCTCAGGGAGTGAGTGGTGAATGTTTGGATCAATGCTTGCATGGATGGCGGAGCTGGTGCAGGAGAGAGAGCTGATCAGAAGAAACAGAGCAGATGTGAGCCAACCAGTTAGAAGTGTTTTGGCATCGTCTTGGCAAAAGATGATGAGAGCTTAGACCAGGATGTTCGTGGTGGAACCCATGGAGGTGGTAAAGGTGATGGATTCATGCAATATGGAAAACAAAATAAGCATGATGATGATGGCTGAATGTTGGGTTAGATGGAGGCAGAGTGTTACGAGTTTGCACAAGGTCCCACCTTCCCAACTCTCTGAAAAACAGGGCCATCCACTGATACTGTGGAGGATGGAGGAGTAGGCAAGATCATGATTTCCTTCTTATGCATGAAGAATTCGATGGAACGTGTGGGATATAATGCAAAAGTAAGTAGTTGGAAGAGACTGTCGGGCTGAGGAGGGGCTTAGAGACACATCAACTGACTGAGCTGTGCAAGGAAGCAGGAGAGGGGCAAGAGCATTACTCTTTAGTGGTGCCAATCTAGACACTTGATGACTCCAACTGTTCTCAGCAGCCCAGATGTGGGTCAGACAAAGCCAAATGTCGTCTTGGGGTTTTACAGTAGAGAGCCAGGAAGACAATGCAAGCTAGGGATTGCCTCTATCTGACAAATGGGAAGATAGATGAATGAATGGATGGAAAAGGGTGGGATGCAGAGTATAGGCAGAGATAGTAAAATAGGAAAATGATACCCCCAAAGGAAGACAATAATTTTCCAGTTACCAGTCAAAAAGAAATTGAGATCTATGAATTGATGAACAAAGAATTGAAAAATAATCATCTCAAAAAAACTGAATGAGCTAAAACAACTCAACAAAATCAGGAAAACAATACATAATCAAAATAAGTTAAATGAAGAGACAGAAACTTTAACATACAACCAAACATATATTTTGGAGCTGAGAATACAATGATGAATCAAAAATTCCATAGAGAGCTTTAACAGAAGATTTGATCATGCAGTAGAACCACTGAATTCAAAAACAGATCATTTGAAATTATACAGTTGGGGGAGGGGAAGAAAAGAGAATGATAAAGAGTGAAGAAAGCCTATGGGACTTTAAGAACCAATATATGCATTATGGGAGTCCTTCTAGAAGGAGAAGAGAAGTGGCAATAAACTTATTTAAAGAAATAATGGGTGAAAACATCCCAAATATGTAGAGAGATATGGACCATCCAGATAAATGAATCTCAGAGTTCCCCAGTCAGTTTCAACACAGAGAAGACTTCAACAGGACACTTTATAATCAAACTGTCAAAATCAAAGAGATTTTTGAAAGCAGCAAAGAAAAAGCAGTATGTTATACACAAGAGATTCTGGAGGAATGTCGTGGGTTTCTTCTCAGAAACGTTTGTACCCTTTCCATTATAAATTCTGAGGATCTAATGTACAGCACAGTGACTGTAGTTAATAGTATTGTATCACATACATGAAATTTGCTAGGAGAGGAGATTTTAAGCATTCTTACCAAAAAAAGTGATGGATGTGTTAATTAACTGGATTGTAGTTATATTTTCACAGTGTGTACTTATATCAAATAATCACTTTGTATACTTTAAACATATTTATATTTAAAGTATATAATATATATATAAATTTATTTTTTGTCAGTTATATGTCAGAAAATTTTTAATGAAGGCAAGATAAGATTCTTCCAGGAGGAAAAAAGAAAACAACAAACCTCTAGAACTGCTTCACAGGAAGTCCTAATGGAGTTCTTCAATAAAAATTTTAGGGATTTCCCTCGTGGTCCAGTGGTAAAGAATCCACCTTCCAATGCAGGGGACGTGGGTTCAATCCCTGGTCGGGGAACTAACACCCCACATGCAACTAAGCCTGCGCGCTTCAACTACTGAGCTCGTGCACCTCAACTACAGAGAAGCCTGCACGCCACAACGAAAGATCCCATGTGCCACAATGAAGATCCCACGTGTTGCAACTAAGACTTGACACAGCGAAAAATAAATAAATGTTAAATTTTTTTAAATAATATACAAATGTGGAAGTATAAATCGTACTATAAAGGCACATATATAGTCAAATTCAGAATACTCTAATACAAAAAGCTACAAATTTCCAGTTATAAGTACTGGAAATGTAATGTACAACATGATGACTGTAGTTAACACCACTGTATGGTATATTTGAAAGTTAGAGTAAATCCTGAGAGTCCTCATCACAAGGGAAAAAACTTTTTTTTGTATCTATGTAAGATGATGGGTATTAACTAAGCTTATGTGGTAATCAATCATTTCACAATATATGAAAGCCAAGTTATTATGCTGTACACCTTAAACTTATACAGTGCTGTATGTCAATTATGTCTCAATAAAACTGGAAAAAAGAATATGCCAATATAGTGATGGTATGCATAAATCACTTTTAAGTCTAGTATAAAAGGTAAAAGACAAAACTATTAAAATAACTGTGACTACTGTAACTTGATAATGGATAAACAATATTAAAATGTAAATTGTGACATCAATAACATAATATGTGGGTTGGAGAAGTGAAATGTTACAAATTTTTGCATGCAACTGAAGTTGTCATCATTAGCTTAAAATAGATGTTATATCTATGTTTTATGTATGCCTCATAGTAACCACAAAGAAAAAACCTCCAGTCAATTCAAAACATAAAGGGAAAGGAATCACAGCATACCACAATTAAGGAAAAAAAAAAAAGTCACAAAGGAACACAGGAAGAGAGGAAGTAAAAAAGGACTTTTAAAAAGTCAGAAAACAACAAAATCACAATGGTAACTCCTTACTATCAATAATTACTCTCAGACATAGGCTGAAAATGAATGAGTGGAAAAAGATATTCCATGCAAATGGTAACCAAAAATGATCAGAGGGTAGCTACACTTATGTAAGACAAAATAGGCTTTAAGTCAAAAACTGTCAGAGAGACAAAGATTGTCTGTCACTGCATAATGATGAAGGGGTCAGTTTATCAAAAAAAATATAAAAATTTAAAATTTATATATAGCCAACATCAGAGCTCCTAAAAATATATGCAATCTTTCACAGGTCTGAAGGGAGAAATAGATAGCCATACAATAATAGTTGGGGGACTTCAATACCTCACTTACAATTATGGACAGATCATTCAGAGAGAAAATCAATTAGGAAACAGCAGATTTCAATTATCAGTCCAGTTGAACCTAAGAGACATATACAGAACATTCATCCAACAGCAGTAGAATACACAGTCTTCTTAAATACATACAGAACACTCTCCAGGATAGATCATATGTTAGGCCAAAATACAAGTCTTAAGAAATTTAATAAGATTAAAATCATATCAAGTATCTTTTCTTACCACAATTTTATGAAACTAGAAATTAGTAACAGAAAGAAAATGAAAAATGGAGAATTTAAACAATATACTCTTGAGAAAAATCACTCAGTCAAAGAAGAAATCAAAAAGGCAATTTAAAAATACCTTGAGGGCTTCCCTGGTGGCGCAGTGGTTGAGAGTCTGCCTGCCAATGTGGGGGACACGGGTTCGAGCCCTGGTCTGGGAAGATCCCACATGCCGCGGAGCGATTGGGCCCGTGACCCACAATTGCTGAGCCTGCGCGTCTGGAGTCTGTGCTTCGCAACAAGAGAGGCCGCAATAGTGAGAGGCCCGCGCACCGCGATGAAGAGTGGCCCCCGCCTGCCACGGCTGGAGAAGGCCCTCGCACAGAAACGAAGACCAAACACAGCCATAAATAAATAAATAAATTTAAAAAAAAATACCTTGAAACAAACAAAAATGGAAATGTAACATACCAAGTCTTATGAGATGCAGCAAAAGCAGTTCTAAGAGGGATGTTTATACCAATAAATGCCTACCTTAAGAAAAAAGATCTCAAAAGTCTAACTTCATACCTCAAGGAACTAAAAAAAAAAAAAAAAACACAGGCCAAAATTAGCAGAAGGAAGGAAATAATTATTAGAGAAGAAATATATTAAATATAAACTAGAAAAACAACAAAAGGTCAACAAAACTAAGAGTTGTCTTTTTGAAAGGATAAACAAAATTGACAAATCTTAAGCTAGACTAACCATGAACATAGGAGAGAAGACTCAAGGAAAGATAATTGTACATGAAAGAGGAGACATTACAACTGATGCCAATGAAATGAAAAGGATCAAAAGAGACTACTATGAACAATTGTATGCCAACTATTATGGATAAGCTACAAGAAATGGACAAATTTGGGGAAACATACAATGTACCATGAATAATCATGGAGACATAGTAAATCTGAACAGACCAATGAGTAAGGAGATTGAATCAGTAATCAAAATCCCAGGATCAGATGGCTTCACTAGTGAATTCTACCAAACATTTAAAGAATTAATGCCAATCCTTCTCAACCTCTTCCAAAAAGTTGAAGAGGAGAAACACTTTCAAATGCATTGTATGAGGCCAGTGTTTTAAACTGATACCAAAGCCAAATAAGGTTAGTACAAGAAAAGAAAACTACAGGACTTCCCTGGCAGTCCCTAAGATGCAATGATGTTCAACCTATGCAAATTTAAAAATGTGATATACCACATTAAAATGAGTGATAAAAAGCATATGATCGGGCTTCCCTGGTGGCGTAGTGGTTGAGAATCTGCCTGCCATTGCAGGGGACACGGGTTCAAGCCCTGGTCTGGGAAGATCCCACATGCCGCGGAGCAACTAGGCCCGTGAGCCACAACTACTGAGCCTGCACGTCTGGAGCCTGTGCTCCGCGACAAGAGAGGCCGCAATAATGAGAGGCTCGTACACCACGATGAAGAGTGGCCCCCACTTGCCGCAACTAGAGAAAGTCCTCGCACAGAAACGAAGACCCAACACAGCCATAAATAAATAAATAAACCCAAAGTTAAAATTAAAAAAAAAATTAAAAAAGAAAGAAAAGCATATAATCATCTGAATAGATGCAGAAAAAGCATTTGATGAAATTTAACATTCTTTCATGATAAAGACTAAACAAATTAGATATAGAAGGAACTTACTTCAACATAGTAAAGGCCCTATATTACAAGTCCACTGTTAACAACATACTCAGTTAGAAAAGCTGAAAGTTTTTCCTCTAAGATCAGGAACAAGACAGGGGTGCCCACTATCACCACTTCTAGTCAACTATCACCACTTCTAGTCAACAAAGTAGTGGAAGTCCTTGCCAGAGCAATTAGGCAAGAAAAAGAAATAAAAGGCATCCAAATTGGAAAAGAAGAAAAACTGTATCTCCAGTTGACATAATATGATATATAGAAGTCCTAAAGACTCCACCAAAAAACTGTTAGAACTAATAAACAAATTCAGTAAAGTTGCAGGATACAAAATTAATATACAAAAATTAGTTCAATTTCTATACACCAATGAACATTCTGGAAAAGAAAATCCCATTTACAATAGCATCAAAACCAAAAAATACCTAGAATAAATTTAACCAAGGAGGTGAGAGATCTGTGCACTGAAAACTATAGAGTGAAAGTAAAAACTAAGTGAAAGATTGAAGACACAAACAAATGGAAATTTATCCTGTGTTCATGGATTGGAAGAATTAATATTATTAAAATGCCTAGATTTAATGCAATCCCTATCAAAATTCCAATAGCATTTTTTATAGAAATAGAAGAAATAATTTTAAAATTAATATGGAATCATAAAGACCCTGAATAGCCAAAGCAATCTTGTACAAGAACAAAGCTGATGGCATCATACTTCTTGATTTCAAAACATACTACAAGGCTATAGTAATAAAATCAGTATAGTTCTGGAATTAAAACAGACATATAGATTAAAGGAACAGAATAGAGAGCCCAGAAATAAATGTATGCATTTACAGGCAACTGATCTTTGCCAGTGGTGCCAAGAACACAAAATGGCAAAAGGACAGACTCTTCAATAAATGGTGTTGGGAAAACTGGGTATCCACATGCAGAATAAGGAAGTTTCACACAATATAAAAAATCAGTTCCAATATATAACCTGTATATAATGGAATATTATTCAGCCTTAAGGACTAAGGAAATCCTTCCATTTGCTACAACATGGATGAAACAGGAGGACATTTAGTTAAGTGAAGTAAGCCAGAATGAGAAAGATAAATACTGTATAATATCACTTGTATGTTGAATCTAAAAAAGTCAAACTTATAAGAGAAGGGGGTAGAATTGTGGTTGCCAGGTGCTGGAGTTTGGGGGTAACGAAGAGATAATGGTCAAAGGTACAGTTTCAGTTATGCAGTATGAATAAGTGCTAGAGATCTAAGGTACACCACGGTGACTATAGTTGATAATATTGTGTACTTGAAAGTTGCTAAGAGTAAAGCTTAAGTGTTCTCACCACACACACTAAAATGGTAACTAGGTGAGATGAGGGAAATATTAGCTTGATTTTGTAAACATTTCACATGTATACCTATATCAAAACATCACATTGTACACCTTAAATATACAAAATTTTTATCAAATATACCTCAATAAACCTGGGGAAAAAAGATAAAATAGTCCAATGCAGAGAACAGAATGGTGGTTTCCAGGGGCTTAGAAATGGGGTGATGTTGGTCAAAGGGTACAGAGTTTCAGATATACAAGATAAGTAACTTCTGGAGATCTACTGTAGAAACAAACACAAACCCCTAAACATAAGACCTGAAACTGTAAAACTCCTAAAGAAAAAGGGGGATAGATTCATGACATTAGTCTAGACAATGATTTCATTGATATGACACCAAAAGCATGGGTGACAAAAGCAAAAATAGTCAAGTGGAACTACTTCAAACTAAAGTTCTGTACAGCAAAGGAAACAACAGAGTGAAAAGGCAACCTACAGAATAGGAGAAAATATTTGCAAATCATATATCTGATAAGAGGTTAATATCCAAAATATATACAGAGCAACAGTTTTAAAAAATTAATAACTTGATTTAAAAATTAGCTAAAGACTTGTATAGATATTTCTCCAAAGAAGACATACAAATGGCCAACAGGTATATATGAAAAGGTGCTCAACATCACTAATCCTCAGGTAAATGCAAGTAAAAACTACAAGGAGATATCACCTCACAAATGTCAGGATGACTATTATCAAAAAACCACAAGACAAGAAGTGTTGGTGAGCTGGTGAGGATGTGGAGAAATTGAAACCCTTGTACACTATTGGCGGGAATTCAAAGTGTTGGAGCAGCTATGGAAAACAATGTGGAGGTTCCTGAAAAAAGTAAAAATAGAACTACCATATGATCCAGCAATCCTACTTCTGGGTATTTATCCCAAAGGGTCAAAATCAGGGTATTGAGATATCTTCACTCCCATGTTCATTATAGCATTATTCACACTATTCAAGGTGTGAAAACAACCTATTGACAGATGAATGGATAAAGAAAATATACATATATGCAATGTAATTTTATAATATATATTACTATATGATATAACATAGATATTTAGCCTATCACATTTTTTAGGATGGATAATATTACATTAAATATATAAATGTATATATAAGTATATAAATGTTTCTTATATAAATAAAATACAGAATATTATTCAGCCTCAGAAAATAAGCAAATTCTGCAGTATGTGCCAACATGGATGAACCTTGAGAATATTATGCTAAGTGAAATAAGCCAATCACAGAAAAACAAGCTATATGACTCCACTATTGTATGAGGTATCTAAAATAGTCACATTCATACAATCAAAGAGTGTAATCATGGTTGCCAGAGGCTGGGGGGAGGGGGAAATGAAGAGTTACTAATCAATGAGCATAAAGTTTCAGTTCATCAAGATGAATTAATTCTTGAGATCTACTATATACATCATTGTACCTAGATCCAACAATACTGTATTATACAGTTAAAAATTTGTTAAGAGTTAAAAATTTGTTAAGAAGGTGTATCTAGGGCTTCCCTGGTGGTGCAGTGGTTAAGAATCTGCCTGCCAATGCAGAGGACACGGGTTCGAGCCCTGGTCTGGGAAGATCCCACATGCTGCGGAGCAACTAAGCCCGTGAGCCACAACTACTGAGCCTGCGCGTCTGGAGCCTATGCTCCGCAACGGGAGAGGCCGTGACAGTGAGAGGCCTGCGCACCGCGATGAAGAGTGGCCCCCGCTCGCCGCAACTGGAGAAAGCCCTCACACAGAAACAAAGACCCAACACAGCCAAAATAAATTAATTTTTTTTAAAGGTGTATTTCATGTTAAATAGTCTTACCACAATTTTAAATTTTAAATAAGTAAATAAATATTTCAACAGACATTGATAATGTCCCCTTGGGGCAACACAGTCACCTGTTGAGAACCACTTCATTTTTAAAACAGTGTATCAAAAATTTTTTGATAAAATGCAATATTAAAAGAGACCTAAGTCAATACTATAAAAGGCAGAAAAAGGAATGTGGAAAGAATATATGTGACATGAACACAAGGCAAGGTAGCCTCAGAGAGTGGCAGCATTTGGATCGAAATATTTCCTGGATGACACAGGATGACAACTTGTATTTTCAGAGTGGGCACAGGGGTGCCCCTCAGCACGACCAGCCTCATGAGTGGCTCCCAGGGCATTAAGCTTTTCCCCAGTAAACTGGGGTGGATGGAGCTCAGACCGGCTCCCAAAAGTGCATTGGCTTCCTTTATTTCCTTTGTTGGATCTTTAATCTCTTGGTAAATACCTTTGTTCCTATGAAAGTAGTACATTGAACAGCCAAAGCTTAAGTGTAATAATAAATTATGGGTATGTTCCTTACTCTTTCCAGACAGATTTCTAAGCCCTCTACTTACAGTTATAGTCTCTACAATTGACTATGTGTTTGGGCCCCATCGTCTGGGGTAGTGTCACCATGGTCTTCGTCCTACATAGGTTGAAGCCATGAGTCCAATCCAGTCACAAAAAAACAGCCCTTCCCCCAATCCTAGCCATGAAAACAGAGCCACACACATCATCTTATACCTAGTGAGGTGTTGCTTCCTTTTCCTCACCCTCTTTCATTTTGACTGTTTAGAGGACTCTATTGTTATTTTAGGCCAGTGAGTGGTGAACATATCTTGTTTGTTGCTTCATGTTTCTCAACATTTGGCCCTTTTATAGTCATCGTCAGTGATACCCATGTCTCTCAGTTTTGCTTTGCTTCCTGGACAGTGAAACTGTAACTGTATGACTCTGTTCTCCAAAGGGCATTCAATCATTCTTTCCATCATCTGTTAATATTTAGGAGTTTCAGATTCTCCCTAGGAATCTGTGATTCAATGAACAGTGGATGGAGAAATAATGTCCCAGAACTCATAAATCCTATAACAGATGTACACGTTAACATTATGCATATAATTAATTATATAAAGATTACTCGAATTAACTATGCTAGGTTCTTCAATGAAGAAATTCACGAAATTCTGAAATAGTGTGGTAGAGGAAAATTTTTTGTTTGGCGATCTGAAAGAAGCCTCTCACTATGAAAGTTTGTGATGGATTTTCTAAGCATAGTTCAGGTGCTTCTGACATTAGGACAACCAACTGGAAGAATCTCATGGAAGTCTTGTGCAGCCTCAGGGTAATGGTAGAAATCTGATGTGTTTTGAGAATAATAGAGACATGGGTAGGACAGCACGATATGAAACTGGAAAGAAAATCAACAGATGGTTCTGGAGATAGACCAAGAATTCTGAAGTTTGTCTTAAGAAAAATTATAGGCTAATGAAGGGGTCCAATCAGGTAAGTAAAAATGAATTTTACTGCCATGTACATGCGCAGGGCTAGCCTTTCCTTCTGTGCACTTACACACTGCCTGCCTGAAACCTATCAATAGTCTCCATTGCTTTGTGCACACCTGTAGCAAGATCCTGCAGCTACAGAAGGGCATGCCAACAGCCAAGGCCCCCACAGTTGCCTGTAGGCCTGAATTAGGCCCTCTCTCCTGTTACAGGCCTACACCACTGGGCTTACTTACAGCTAGCCTCCTGAAGCTTTGTACATGCACTGCCTGGCCCAAACCCGCATTACTGGCCTCCAGTGCTGTGGCACATGGCTGGGGAGATCCTGCAGCCACAGTAGTGAATGTCAACAGCCAGGGCCTCCACAGCTCCTTGTGGCCTCAGATTTGACCCTATCTCATGTCACTGACCTGCACTACTGGATTCACCTTCAGCTAGCCCCTCCAGCTGTATGCCTGCATACCCCCAACCTAACTCTTAACCTCAAGCCTCTACTACATGCACCCACGGCAAGACACAACAGCCCTGGTTGTGCACATTGCCAGTGCACTCACAGTTGACCCTGGCCTTTACAGTTTACCCTGGCCCCAACCGCTACACATGTGTCTGGAACTGGCCCCTGACAGTTTACATGCACCTGCAGCTGGCCCCCCACAGGTAAGCATATACACAACACCAGCTCTGGCTACCACTGCTCCGTGCCTTGTTCCCTAGCCACTGGACCTGGAGGTGCTGCTGAGGACCCCAAAACTCCTTGCAGCCTCTGTGGAACCCCTACATCACTCACCAATGACCATGAAGTTGTTGATGCCTTGTACCCCAGCAGCCTGAGCCAGAGTCACCACTCCCACCCAGACCCAGAGACAACATACATATTCACACTTCATGCCGTGCAGCACTAGAACCAGGGTCTCAACATGTTCCAGCATGCCTCCACCTGCAGGGGAAGTTCTTTCCTTTCCAAAGTCCATAAAGTCTGGAAGAAGTGACTTCTTCTTCAAATGGACAGACACCCATGCAAAGCTACAGAGATCATGAAGAATCAGGGAAACATGATACCACCAAAGGAACACAGTAAACATCCTATAACTGACTCACACAAAAAAGGCGCTACATGAATTGCCTGACAAATAATTCAAAATAGTTGATCTAAAGATGCTCAGAGAGCTACAAGAGAATAGTTAAACAGTTTAACAAAATCAGGAAAACAATACAAGAACAAAATGAGAAGTTCAACAAAGATAGAGAGCTTTAAATAAAAAGACCAAACAGTTTTGGAGCTGAATAATACAATGACTGAACTGAAGAATTCAATAGAGAGCTTTAACATCAAAATAGCATAAGGAGAAGAAAGAACTGGTGAGCTCAAAGGCAGATTATTTAAAATTATCCTATCAGAAGGAGAAAGAGAAAAAAAGAATTAAAAAGGATGAAAAAGAAGATTGAGAACTACAGAACGTATGGGACACCATTAAGAGAAGCAATCTATGCATCATTGGAATACCAGAAGGAGAAGAGAGAGAGAAAGAAAGACTCTTTAAAAAAAAATAATGTCTTGAGAGCTTCCCAAACCTGGGGAGAGATACTGACATCCAAGTTCATGAAGCTAATAGATAAACCAAAACATTTCACTCTAAAACAGTCATCTCCAAAATACCATAAAATTGTGTAAAATCAAAGACTAAGTAAGAATTTTCAAAGCATCAAGAGAAAAAAATTTTCTCTCATATAAAGGAACCCCCAGGGACTTCCCTGGTGGTCCAGTGGCTGGGACTCTGCACTCCCAATGCAGGGGGCCTGGGTTCTACCCCTGGTCGGGGAACTAGATCCCACATGCCGCAACTAAGAGTTCTCATACCACAACTAAAGATCCCACATGCCGCAACGAAAAGATCCCACACGCCACAACTTAGGATCCCACATGCTGCAAAGAAGACCCCACATGCAGCAGCGAGGATTCCGCATGCCTTGGCTTGGACCCTGGTGCAGCCAAATAGATATAGATAGATAGATAGATAGATAGATAGATAGATAGATAGATAGATAGATAGATAGATATTTTTTAAAGAATATAACACTTAAAAAAAAAAAAGGAACCCCCATAAGTCTATCAGCGATATCTAAGCAGAATTTTTCAGCCCAGGAGATAATGAGATGATATATTCAAAGTGCTGAAAGAAAAAAACTGCCAACCAAGAATACTTTACCCAGCAAAATTGTCCTGTAGAAATGAAGGTGAGATAGACTTTACTAAAAAAAGAAAAGCTGAGGGAGTTCATGACCACTAGACCTGCCTTACAAGAACTGCTGAAATGAGTTCTTCAAGCTGAAACAAAAAAGTTGCTAAGTAGAAACAGAAAAACATGAAAATAGTACTACACACTGGTAAAGGTAAGTATATAGTTAAGAGTCACAATACTCTAATATTGTAACATGGTGGTGTGTTAAACACTTGACTGTAGTATAAAGGTTACATGACAAAAGCATTAAAAATAGCTGTAGCTACAAAAATTTGGTAATGGATACACAATATTAAAAGATACAAATTGTGACATCAAAAGCATAATGATGGTTGGGTGGAGTAAAAGGGTAGAGTTTTTTTATGCAATCAAAGTTAAGTTGTCATTGGCTTAAAACAGACTGTTACAGCAATAAGATATTTCACATAACACTCAAGGTAACAAAATAAAGACTTATAGTAGATAAACACAAGATAAAGAGAAGGGACTCAAAGTATACCACTATAGAAAATCATAAATTCACAAAGGATGGCAACAGAGAGGAAAAAAGAAAGGACTACAATACAGCCAGAAAACAACTGCAAGCAAGATGGCAAATGCAAGTCCCTATCAATAATTACTTTAAATATAAATGTATTAAATTCTGTAATCAAGAGACACAGAATGGCTGAGTGGATAAAAAAAAATCAAGAGAGGAGGGGCAAGATGGCAGAAGAGTAAGACGCGGAGATCACCTTCCTTCCCACAGATACAGTAGAAATACATCTACACGTGGAACTGCTCCTACAGAACACCCACTGAACGCTGGCAGAAGACGTCAGACCTCCCAAAAGGCAAGAAACTCCCCACGTACCTGGGTAGGGCAAAAGAAAAAAGAAATAACAGAGACAAAAGAATAGGGACAGGACCTGCACCAGTGGGAGGGAGCTGTGAAGGAGGAAAGGTTTCCACACACTAGGAAGCCCCTTCGTGGGCAGAGACTGCGGGTGGCAGAGGGGGAAAGCTTTGGAGCCACGGAGGAGAGCGCAGCCACAGGGGTGCGGAGGGCAAAGCGGAGAGATTCCCACGCGGAGGATCGGTGCTGAGTAGCACTCACCAGCCTGAGAGGCTTGTCTGCTCAGCCGCCGGGGCAGGCGGGGGCTGGGAGCTGAGGCTCGGGATTCAGTGCTAGCCGGGAGGGAGTCCGGGAAAAAGTCTGCAGCTGCCGAAGAGGCAAGAGACTTTTTCTTGCCTGTTTCGTGGCGCGCAAGGAGAGGGGATTCAGAGCGCTGCCTAAACGAGCTCCAGAGACGGGCGCAAGCCGCGGCTATCAGCGCGGATCCCACAGCAACAGGGGCGCAGAGGGAAAAACGGAGAGATTCCCGCACAGAGGCTCGGCGCCGAGCAGCGCTCACCAACCCGAGAGGCTTGTCTGCTCACCCGCCGGGGCGGGCGGGGACTGGGAGCTGAGGCTCGGGCTTCGGTGCTAGCCGGGAGGGAGTCCGGGAAAAAGTCTGCAGCTGCCGAAAAGGCAAGAGACTATTTCTTGCCTCTTTGTTTCGCGGCGCGCAAGGAGAGGGGATTCAGAGCGCCGCCTAAATGAGCTCCAGGGACGGGCGCAAGCCGCGGCTATCAGCGCGGACCCCAGAGGCGGGCGCGAGCCGCGGCTAACAGCGCGGACCCCAGAGACGGGCGCGAGCCGCTGTTATCAGCGCGGACCCCAGAGACGGGCAGGAGATGCTAAGGCTGCTGCTGCCGCCACCAAGAAGCCTGTGTGCAAGTACAGGTCACTCTCCACACTGCCCCTCCCGGGAGCCTGAGCAGCTCGCCACTGCCAGGGTCCCGTGATCCAGGGACAACTTCCCCGGGAGAACGCACTGCGCGCCTCAGGCTGCTGCAATGTCACACCGGCCTCTGCCGCCGCAGGCTCGCCCCGCCTCCTCTGTACCCCTCCCTCCCCCCGGCCTGAGTAAGCCAGAGCCCCTCAAGCAGCTGCTCCTTTAGCCCCGGTCTGTCTGGGTGGGGAACAGACGCCCTCAGGCGACCTACATGCAGAGGCGGGTCCAAATCCAAAGCTGAACGCCAGGAGCTGTACGAACAAAGAAGAGAAAGGGAAATCTCTCCCAGCAGCCTCAGAAGCAGCGGATTAAAGCTCCACAAACAATTTGATGTGCCTGCATCTGTTGAATACCTGAATAGACAATGAATCATCCCAAATTCAACAGGTGGACTTTGGGAGCAGGATATATTAATTTTTCCCCTTTTCCTTTTTTTGTGAGTGTATATGTGTATGCTTCTGGGTGAGATTTTGTCTGTATAGCTTTGCTTTCACCATTAGTCCTAGGGTTAGGTCCATCCATGGTTTTTTTTTTTTTTTTTAACTTAAAAAAATTTTTTTTCCTAATAAATGTTTTCTTAATAATTTTTTCCTTATTTTCTATTTTCAGAAATTAAAATTTTTTAATAAGTTTTTTCATATTTTTTATTTTAAAAAATTAAAAAAAAAATTTTTCTTACTAATTTTTCTTAATTTTTTTTTCTTGTTACTATAAAAAATTAATAAATCTATTTTTAAAAATTAAAAAAAAATTTTTTCTGAATACATTTATTCTGAAAAATTTTTTTTCTTATTTTTTATAATAATAGCTTTATTTTATTTTATTTTATCCTTTTTCTTTCTTTCTATTTTTTTCTCCCTTTTATTCTGAGCCGTGTGGATGAAAGGCTCTTGGTGCTCCAGCCAGGCATCAGGGCTGTGCCTCTGAGGTGGGAGAGCCAACTTCAGGACACTGGTCCACAAGAGACCTCCCAGCTCCACGTAATACCAAACGGCGAAAATCTCTCAGAGATCTCCATCTCAACATCAAGACCCAGCTTCACTCAACGACCAGCAAGCTACAGTGCTGGACACCCTATGCCAAACAACTAGCAAGACAGGAACACAGCCCCATCCATTAGCAGAGAGGCTACCTAAAAACATAATAAGGCCACAGACACCCCAAAACACACCACCAGACGTGGATGTGCCCACCAGAAAGACAAGATCCAACCTCATCCACCAGAACACAGGCACTAGTCCCCTCCACCAGGAAGCCTACACAACCCACTGAACCAACCTTAGCCACTGGGGACAGATACCAAAAACAACGGGAACTATGAACCTGCAGCCTGTGAAAAGGAGACCCCAAACACAGTAAGATAAGCAAAATGAGAAGACAAAAAACCACACAGCAGGTGAAGGAGCAGGGTCAAAACACACCAGACCTAACAAATGAAGAGGAAATAGGCAGTCTACCTGAAAAAGAATTCAGAATAATGATAGTAAAGATGATCCAAAATCTTGGAAATAGAATAGACAAAATGCAAGAAACATTTAACAAGGATGTAGAAGAACTAAAGAGGAACCAAGCAATGATGAAAAACACAATAAATGAAATTAAAAATACTCTAGACGGGATCAATAGCAGAATAACTGAGGCCGAAGAACGCGTAAGTGACCTGGAAGACAGAATGGTGGAATTCACTGCTGCGGAACAGAATAAAGAAAAAAGAATGAAAAGAACTGAGGACAGTCTCAGAGACCTCTGGGACAACATTAAACGCACCAACATTCGAATTATAGGGGTCCCAGAAGAAGAAGAGAAAAAGAAAGGGACTGAGAAAATATTTGAAGAGATTATAGTTGAAAACTTCCCTAATATGGGAAAGGAAATAGTTAATCAAGTCCTGGAAGCACAGAGAGTCCCATACAGGATAAATCCAAGGAGAAACATGCCAAGACACATATTAATCAAACTATCAAAAATTAAATATAAAGAAAACATATTAAAAGCAGCAAGGGAAAAACAACAAATAACACACAAGGGAATCCCCATAAGGTTAACAGCTGATCTTTCAGCAGAAACTCTGCAAGCCAGAAGGGAGTGGCAGGATATACTTAAAGTCATGAAGGAGAAAAACCTACAACCAAGGTTACTCTACCCAGCAAGGATCTCATTCAGATTTGATGGAGAAATTAAAACCTTTACAGACAAGCAAAAGCTGAGAGAGTTCAGCACCACCAAACCAGCTTTACAACAAATGCTAAAGGAACTTCTCTAGGCAAGAAACACAAGAGAAGGAAAACACCTACAATAACAAACCCAAAACATTTAAGAAAATGGGAATAGGAACATACATATCGATAATTACCTTAAATGTAAATGGATTAAATGCTCCCACCAAAAGACACAGACTGGTTGAATGGATACAAAAACAAGACCCATATATATGCTGTCTACAAGAGACCCACTTCAGACCTAGTGATACTTACAGACTGAAAGTGAGGGGATGGAAAAAGATATTCCATGCAAATGGAAATCAAAAGAAAGCTGGAGTAGCAATTCTCATATCAGACAAAATAGACTTTAAAATAAAGACTATTACAAGAGACAAAGAAGGACACTATATAATGATCAAGGGATCGATCCAAGAGGAAGATATAACAATTGTAAATATTTATGCACCCAACATAGGAGCACCTCAATACACAAGGCAAATACTAACAGCCATAAAAGGGGAAATCGACAGTAACACAATCATAGTAGGGGACTTTAACACCCCACTTTCACCAATGGACAGATTATCCAAAATGAAAATAAATAAAGAAACACAAGCTTTAAATGATACATTAAACAAGATGGACTTAATTGATATTTATAGGACATTCCACCCAAAAACAACAGAATACACTTTCTTCTCAAGTGCTCATGGAACATTCTCCAGGATAGATCATATCTTGGGTCACAAATCAAGCCTTGGTAAATTTAAGAAAATTGAAATCGTATCAAGTATCTTTTCCGACCACAATGCTATGAGACTAGATATCAATTACAGGAAAAGATCTGTAAAAAATACAAACACATGGAGGCTACACAATACACTACTTTATAACGAAGTGATCACTGAAGAAATCAAAGGGGAAATCAAAAAATACCTAGAGGGCTTCCCTGGTGGCGCAGTGGTTGAGTGTCAGCTTGCCAATGCAGGGGACGCGGGTTCAAGCCCTGCTCTGGGAAGATCCCACATGCCGCGGAGCAACTGGATCCGTGAGCCACAACTACTGAGCTCTGCGCGTCTGGAGCCTGTGCTCCGGAACAACAGAGGCCGCGATAGAGAGAGGCCCGCGCACCGCGATGAAGAGCGGCCCCCCGCTTGCCGCAACTGGAGAAGGCCCTTGCACAGAAACGAAGACCCAACACAGCTAAAAATAAATAAATAATAAAAATAAAGGAATTCCTTTAAAAAAAAAAATCTATAAAAAAAAAAAAATACCTAGAAACAAATGACAATGGAGACACAACGACCCAAAACCTATGGAATGCAGCAAAAGCAGTGCTAAGAGGGAAGTTTATAGCAATACAAGCCTACATCAAGAAACAGGAAACATCTCGAATAAACAACCTAACCTTGCACTTAAAGCAATTAGAGAAAGAAGAACAAAAAAAACCCAAAGCTAGCAGAAGGAAAGAAATCATAAAGATCAGATCAGAAATAAATGAAAAAGAAATGAAGGAAACAATAGCAAAAATCAATGAAACTAAAAGCTGGTTCTTCGAGAAGATAAACAAAATTGATAAACCATTAGCCAGACTCATTAAGAGAAAAAGGGAGAAGACTCAAATCAATAGAATTAGAAATGAAAAAGGAGAAGTAACCACTGACACTGCAGAAATACAAACGATCATGAGAGATTACTACAAGCAACTCTATGCCAATAAAATGGACAACCTGGAAGAAATGAACAGATTCTTAGAAATGCACAACCTGCTGAGACTGAACCAGGAAGAAATAGAAAATATGAACAGACCAATCACAAGCACTGAAATTGAAACTGTGATTAAAAATCTTCCAACAAACAAAAGCCCAGGACCAGATGGCTTCACAGGCGAATTCTATCAAACATTTAGAGAAGAGCTAACACCTATCCTTCTCAAAGTCTTCCAAAATATTGCAGAGGGAGGAACACTCCCCAACTCATTCTACGAGGCCACCATCACCCTGATACCAAAACCAGACAAAGATGTCACAAAGAAAGAACACTACAGGCCAATATCACTGATGAACATAGATGCAAAAATCCTCAACAAAATACTAGCAAACAGAATCCAACAGCACATTAAAAGGATCATACACCATGATCAAGTGGGGTTTATCCCAGGAATGCAAGGATTCTTCAATATACGCAAATCAATCAACGTGATACACCATATTAACAAATTGAAGGAGAACAACCATATGATCATCTCAATAGATGCAAAGAGAGCTTTTGACAAAATTCAACACCCATTTATGATAAAAACCCTCCAGAAAGTAGGCATAGAGGGAACTTTCCTCAACCTAATAAAGGCCATATATGGCAAACCCACAGCCAACATCGTCCTCAATGGAGAAAAACTGAAACCATTTCCACTAAGATCAGGAACAAGACAAGGTTGCCCACTCTCACCACTATTATTCAACATAGTTTTGGAAGTGTTAGCCACAGCAATCAGAGAAGAAAAAGAAATAAAAGGAATCCAAATCAGAAAGAAGTAAAGCTGTCAGTGTTTGCAGATGACATGATACTATACATAGAGAATCCTAAAGATGCTACCAGAAAACTACTAGAGCTAATCAATGAATTTGGTAAAGTAGCAGGATACAAAATTAATGCACAGAAATCTCTTGCATTCCTATATACTAATGATGAAAAATCTGAAAGTGAAATTAAGAAAACACTCCCATTTACCATTGCAACAAAAAGAATAAAATATCTAGGAATAAACCTACCTAAGGAGACAAAAGACCTGTATGCAGAAAATTATAGGACACTGATGAAAGAAATTAAAGATGATACAAATAGATGGAGAGATATACCATGTTCTTGGATTGGAAGAATCAACATTGTGAAAATGACTCTACTACCCAGAGCAATCCACAGATTCAATGCAATCCCTATCAAACTACCATTGGCATTTTTCACAGAACTAGAACAAAAAATTTCACAATTTGTATGGAGACACAAAAGACCCCGAATAGCCAAAGCAATCTTGAGAACGAAAAATGGAGCTGGAGGAATCAGGCTCCCTGACTTCAGACTATATTACAAAGCTACAGTAATCAAGACAGTTTGGTACTGGCACAAAAACAGAAATATAGATCAATGGAACAGGATAGAAAGCCCAGAGATAAACCCACGCACATATGGTCACCTTATCTTTGATAAAGGAGGCAAGCATATACAGTGGAGAAAAGACAGCCTCTTCAATAAGTGGTGCTGGGAAAATTGGACAGGTACATGTAAAAGTATGAAATTAGAACACTCCCTGACACCATACACAAAAATAAACTCAAAATGGATTAAAGACCTAAGTGTAAAGCCAGACACTATCAAACTCTTAGAGGAAAACATAGGCAGAACACTCTATGACATAAATCACAGCAAGATCCTTTTTGACCCATCTCCTAGAGAAATGGAAATAAAAACACAAATAAACAAATGGGACCTAATGAAACTTAAAAGCTTTTGCACAGCAAAGGAAACCATAAACAAGACAAAAAGACAACCCTCAGAATGGGAGAAAATATTTGCAAATGAAGCAACTGACAAAGGATTAATCTCCAAGATTTACAAGCAGCTCATGCAGCTCAATAACAAAAAAACAAACAACCCAATCCAAAAATGGGCAGAAGACCTAAATAGACATTTCTCCAAAGAAGATATACAGATGGCCAACAGAACCATGAAAGAATGCTCAACATCATTAATCATTAGAGAAATGCAAATCAAAACTACAATGAGGTATCATCTCACACCGGTCAGAATGGCCATCGTCAAAAAATCTACAAACAATAAATGTTGGAGAGGGTGTGGAGAAAAGGGAATACTCTTGCACTGTTGGTGGGAATGTAAATTGATACAGCCACTATGGAGAACAGTATGGAGGTTCCTTAAAAAACTAAAAATAGAACTACCATACGACCCAGCAATCCCACTACTGGGCATATACCCTGAGAAAACCAGAATTCAAAAAGAGTCATGTACCAAAATGTTCATTGCAGCTCTATTTACAATAGCCAGGACATGGAAGCAACCTAAGTGTCCATCATCGGATGAATGGATAAAGAAGATGTGGCACATATATACAATGGAATATTACTCAGCCATAAAAAGAAATGAAATGGAGGTATTTGTAATGAGGTGGATGGAGTTAGAGTCTGTCATACAGAGTGAAGTAAGTCAGAAAGAGAAAAACAAATACAGTATGCTAACACATATATATGGAATCTAAGGAAAAAAAAAAGGTCATGAAGAACCTAGTGGCAAGATGGGAATAAGACACAGACCTACTAAAGAATGGACTTGAGGATATGGGGAGGGGGAGGGGTGAGATGTGACAGGGTGAGAGAGTGTCATGGACATATATACACTACCAAATGTAAAATAGATAGCTAGTGGGAAGCAGCCACATAGCACAGGGAGATCAGCTCGGTGCTTTGTGACCGCCTGGGGGGGTGGGATGGGGAGGGTGGGAGGGAGGGAGATGCGGGAGGGAGGAGATATGGGAACGTGTGTATATGTGTAGCTGATTCACTTTGTTATAAAGCAGAAACTAACACACCATTGTGAAGCAATTATACTTCAATAAAGATGTTTTAAAAATTTTTTTTTTAAATAAAAAAAATTTAAAAAAATCAAGATCCAACTAGGTGCACAGAGGAGATTCACTTCATCTTCAGGGACACACATAGGCTCAAAGTGAAGGGATGGAAAAGGATATTCCATGCAAATGAAAACTAAAAGACAGCACAGGTAACTATGCTTATATCAGACAAAACAGACCTTAATTCAAAAAGTTTAACAGCAAAGAAGTTCATTATATAATAGTAAACAGTTCAGTTCATTCATTAAGAGGATATAATAATTGTAAATATATATGCACCCAACATTGGAGAACCTAAATATATTAGGCAAATAGTAACAGACTGAAGAGAGTAATAGACAACAATACAATAATAGAAGGGGACTTCAACCCCACTTTCAATAGTGAATAGAAAATCCAGAGAGAAAATCAGTAAGAAAACATTGGATTTGAACTATACACATGGAATGTGTATACCCAAGTGCACATGGAATGTTCTCCAGGATAGATAATATGTTAGGTCATAAAACAAGTTTCAACAAATTCAAAAAGATTGAAATCATACCAAGTACCTTTTCTGACCACAAAGGTATCAACTAGAAATCAATAACAGAAAGAAAACTGAAAAGTTCAAAAACATGTGGAAGCTAAACATATAATCTAAAATAACCAAAGATGAAAACAAAAGGGAAATTTGAAAAAATACCTTGAAAAAGAGGAAAATAAAAACACAACATACCAAAACTAAGGGATGCAGCAAAAGCAGTGCTAAGAGGGAACTTCATAGTGAGTAATGCCTGCATTAGAAAAAAGATCCCAAATAAACAATCTAACTTTTCACCTCTAAGAATTAGAAAAAGAACAAATTAAACCCAAAGTTAGCAAATGGAAGGAGATAAAGAACAGAGTGAATATGTAAAATACAGAAACAATGGAGAATCAATGAGACCAAGAGTCGATTTTTTTGAAAGATAAAACTGACAAACTTTTACGTAGACTTAACAAGGAAAAAAGGAAGAGGACTCAAACTAATTAAAAACGATAGAGGAGACATTACAACTGATTCCACAAAATACTATGAAGACTACAGTGAAGAATTACATGCCAACAAATTATGAAATGAATAAGTTCTTAGAAACATACAAGCTATTAAGTCTGAATCAAGAAGAAATAGAAAATCTGAGGAGACTAGAAATGAGTAAGGATATTGAAGCAGTAATCAAAATACTCGCCCAAAATAAAAGCCCAGGACCAAATGATGTCATTGGTGAATTCTACTAAACACTTAAAGAAAAATTAATGCCAATCTTTTTCAAACTATTCCAAAAAGCTGAAGAGAAGGGAATATATCCAAACTCATTTTTACAAGGCCAGCATTATTCTGATACCAGAGCCAGATAAGGACACTACAAGAAAAGAAAACTACAGGCCTATATCCCTGATGAATATAAATGCAAAAATTCTCAACAAAATATTAGCCTCTGAATTCAAGAGCACAGTAAAAGGACCATATATCATGATCAAGTGGGATTTATCCCTGGGATATAAGGATGATTCAACATACACAAATCAATAAATGTAATACACCACATTGACAGAATGAAAGAAAAGAATTCTATGATCATCTCAATAGATGGAGAAAAAGCGTTTGACAAAATCAACATCTTTTCATGATAAGAACTCTCAACAAATTGCATACAGAAGGAACATACCTCAACATAGTAAAGGCAATATATGACAAACCCACATCTAACACTATACACGATGGTGAAAGGTTAAAAGCTATTGCTCTAAGATCAGGGAAAAAGACAAGGGTGCCCATTATCACCAATCCTCTTTAACATAGTACTGGATGTCCAAGCAGAGTGATTTGGCAAGGAAAAAAAAAAAGGTATTTAAATTGGAAAGGAAGGGGACTTCCCTTGTGGCACAGTGGTTAAGAATCCGCCTGCCAATGCAGAGGACATGAGTTCGCGCTCTGGTCTGGGAAGATCCCACATGCCACAGAGCAACTAAGCCCATGTGCCACAACTACTCAGCCTGCGCTCTAGAGCCTGCGAGCCACAACCACTGAAGCCCACGCGCCCAGAGCCTGTGCTCTGCAACAAGAGAAGCCACCACAATGAGAAGCCTGCGCACTGCAACAAAGAGTAGCCCCCACTCACTACAACTAGAGAAAGCCTGCTCACAGTAACAAAAACCCAATGCAGCCAAAACATAGTAATAATAATAAATAAATAAATTTATTAAAAAATTGGAAAGGAAGAAGTAAAATTGTCTCTCTTTGCTTATGACATGATCTTGTATAGAAAATCCTTATTGTCAAACCTAAGAAACAAGTTCAGGATAGTTTCAGAATACAAAATCAACATATAAAAATCAGTTGCATTTCTATACACTAACAATTAAATATCTGAAAATGACATATAACAATTCCACTTATAATAGTATCAAAAACAATAAACTACTTGGAATAAATTTAACCAAAGAGGTGAAATACCTGTACACCAAAACTGTAAGACATTAATTAAAGAAACTGAAGAAGACACACAAATGGAGAGATATCCCATGTTCATGGATTGAAAGAGTTAATATTGTGAAAATGCCCATGCCATCCAAAGCCATCTACAGATTTTTTAGATAATTTTATATTTACTTATTTATTTGGCTGTGTCAGGTCTTAGTTGCAGCATGCAGAATCTTCATTGTGGCATGCAGGATCTTTTCATTGCAGTGCACGGGCTCTTCATTGTGGCACACAGGCTTCTCTAGTTGCAGTGCGCGGGCTTCTCTCTAGTGGTGGTGCACGGTTCCAGAGCTCACAGGCTCAGTAGTTGTGGCATACAGGCTCTAGAGCATATGGGCTCAGTAGTTGCAGCACGCAGACTTAGTTGCCCTGCGGCATGTGGGCTCTTCGTTCCCCAGCCAGGGATCGAACCCACATCCCTTGCATTGGAAGACGGATTCTTAACCACTGGACCACCAGGGAAGTCCCACCACCTACAGATTTAACATAATCCCTATCAAAATTCCAATGGTATTCTTTATAAACCCGGCAGGGGGGGGATCCTAAAATTTATATGGAACCACAAAAGCAGCTAAAGCAATCTTGAGAAAAAAGTAAAGCTGGTGGCATCACACTCCTGACTGCAAAATATGTTACAAACCTATAATAATTGAAACAGTACAGTAATGGCATAAAAATAGACACATAGACCAGTGCAACAGAATAAAGAGCCCAAAAATAAACCCATGTATATGTGGCCAACTAATATTTGACAAGGGAACCAAGAATACTCAATTGCAAATGTACTGTCTCTTTAATAAATAGTGTTGGGAAAACTGGATATTCACATGCAAAAGAATGTAACTGATCCCTATCTTACACCATTCACAAAAATTAATTTGAAATGGATTAAGGACTTAAATATAAGACCTGAAGCCATAAAACTCCCAGAAAAAAACATAGGGAAAAACTCCTTGAAATCAGTCTTGTCAATGATTTTTTAGATATCACACCAAAAGCACAAGCAACAAAAGCAAAAATCAACAACTGTAATATTACAACAATTACAAATCTTCTGCACAGAAAAAAAAATCAACAAAATAAAAAGGCAACCTAGAGAATGGAGAAAAAAACTGCAAGCCATATATCTGTATCTGATAAGGGATTAATATAAAAAATATATAAAGAGGGACTTCCCTAGTGGTCCAGTGGGTAGGACTCCACGCTCCCAATGCAGGGGGCCCGGGATCAATCCCTATTTGGGGAAGTAGATCCCACATGCCGCAACTGAGAGTCAGCATGCCATAACTAAGAAGTCTGCATGCCGCAACTAAAGATCCTGCATACCACAACGAAGATCCCACATGCCACAACTAAGACCCAGCAGAGCCAAAATAAATAAATATTTTTTAAAAAGATATCACTAAAAAATATATAAAGAACTCATGCAACTCAATAGAAAGAAAACAAACAACCTGAAAAATGCAGAGGAACTGAATAGACATTTTTACAAAGAAGATATACAAATGGCTAACAGGTACATGAAAATATGCTCAGCATCACTAAACATCAGATACATACAAATCAAATCCACAATGAGATATCACCTCACACCTGTTAGAATGACTATCATCCAAAGACAAGAGATAACAAGTGTTGGTGAGGATGTGGAGAAAAGGGAACCATTGTGCACTACTGGAGTGAATGTACATCAGTGCATCCATTTTGGAAAATAGTACGGGGGGGATCAAAAAATTAAAAATTGGACTCCCCTGGTGGTCCAGTGGTTAAGACTACACACTCCCACTGCAGGGGATGCGGGTTCGATCCCTGATCAGGGAGCTAAGATCCCACATGCCACGCAGCGTGGCCAAAAAAAAAAAAAAATTAAAATAGAATTAGCATATGATCCAGCAATCCCACCTCTGGGTATATATCCAAAGGAAGTGAAAATAGGATCTTGAAGAGATATCTGCATTTCCATGGTCACTGCAGGATTATTCACTACAGCTAAGATGAAAACAATCTGAATGTCCATGAACAGATAAATTTATAAAGAAAATGTGGTATAGACATACAATGGGATATTATTCAGCCATGAGAAAATGGGAAATTCTGCCATTTGTGACCATATGGATGGATATACTAAAGTGAAATAAGACAGAGACAAATAAGACGAATATTGATACTATATGTCCTCATGTATTATGTACAATCTAAAAAAGCCAAACTCATAAAAACAGAGTAGAATGGTGGTTGCCTGAGACTGGGGATTGGAAAAATGCGGAGATGTTGGTCAAAGGGTACAAATTTCCAGTTAGAAGATGAATAAGTTATGGATCATGGTTACAGTTAACAATAATGTATCATACACTTGAAAGTTGTTAGGAGAATAGACTTAAATGTTCTCAGCACAAAAAAGTAATGGTAAATATGTGACATGATGGAGGTGTTAGCCAACACTTTGGTGGTAATCATTTTGTAATACATACGTATATCAAATCAACACATTGTACACATTAAACTTACACAATGTTATATGTCAATTATATCTCAATAAAGCAGGAAAAAATAAAATACACCTGCTTCTTTGTATCCTTCCCAAAATTAGGTCTTTCTAATACGCTTAGTCAGATGCCCCATGGTCCTACATAGTGTGTGTCTTCATAAACCCAAGTTTTCAACTACAAGTATGTTCCAGGTGGTTCTGGTGTCAGCATTGACAGTTGTAAACATATAAGCTTTTACCACATATGTAAGGTATTTTAAATGGAATACTTAGTAAATTATAATAAGGAGAGATACTAATTTCATACTTATTAAAAATTTTTTATTGTTGATTTACAATGTTGTGATTTCATACTTCTGATTAGACCTCTAATTGGCTTGTACTACTCTTAGGACTACGGTTAATATTCTTGACTGTTCCCACATTATCTCTCAGATCCAGTCATTACGTAACAGTTATTGCTTCACTTCCCATCACACGTTCCCTAACTCTCTACATCTCAAACATAGATTTTTTCAAATCACTGAAGACTCTGTGTGACTTTCTGTCAAGAGCCTTTCCAAGTGATTTTATCTTTACTTGAAACTGCTGGACCCAACTAGGTTTTCATTGTTTGTTTTTTTATCATAAAATGATTCAAGTATCCACATAAAAAGCAAGTACAAAGTAACATTACCTCTCTATCCCCAGATTTGGTGTTTCTTTTCATTGCACTTTTTAAAAACTTTTCAAAGCTTTTCCATTGGATAACACAGCATAATTAGATTAGATTTGGTTACCCTATCAGATTTACAAAGGCAGAGATATACTTGCTCTTGTTCACCATTGTATCACAGATTCCTACCAGAAAGCCTAGCACCTAATAATCAGTTTAAATTATAAATCTATATAGATATTTTAATATCTATATATAGAAATAATTTATACATATACATATATATATTTATAGTACCCCAGAAATCAGACTTTCAGCTTTTTTTTGAATTTTATTTATTTTTTTATACAGCAGGCTCTTATTAGTTATCCATTTTATACATGTCAGTGTATATGTGTCAATCCCAATCTCCCAATTCATCACACCACCACCACCACCCCCTGCCACTTTCCCCCCTTGGTGTCCATACATTTGTTCTGTACATCTGTGTCTCAATTTCTGCCCTGCAAACTGGTTCATCTGTACCATTTTTCTAGGTTCCACATATATACGTTAATATACGATATTTGTTTTTCTCTTTCTGACATACTTCTCTCTGTATGACACTCTCTAGATCCATCCACGTCTCTAGAAATGACTCAATTTCGTTCCTTTTTATGGCTGAGTAATATTCCATTGTATGTATGTACCACATCTACTTTATCCATTCATCTGTTGATGGGCATTTAGGTTGCTTCCATGTCCTGGCTATTGTAAATAGTGCTGCAGTGAACATTGGGGTGCATGTGTCTTTTTGAATTATGGTTTTCTCTGGGTATAGGCCCAGTAGTGGGATTGCTGGGTCATATGGTACTTCTATTTTTAGTTTTTTAAGGAACCTCCATACTGTTCTCCATAGTGGCTGTATCAATTTACATTCCCACCAACAGTGCAAGAGGGTTCCCTTTTCTCCACACCCTCTCCAGCATCTGTTGTTTGTAGATTTTCTGATGATTCCCATTCTAACTGGTGTGAGGTGATACCTCATTGTAGTTTTGATTTGCATTTCTCTAATAATTAGTGATGCTGAGCAGCTTTTCATGTGCTTCTTGGCTATCTGTATGTCTTCTTTGGAGAAATGTCTATTTAGGTCTTCTGCCCATTTTTGGATTGGGTTTTTTTTTAATATTAAGCTGCATGAGCTGTTTATATATTTTGGAGATTAATCCTTTGTCCGTTGATTCGTTTGCAAATATTTTCTCCCATTCTGAGGGTTGTCTTTTCATCTTCTTTGTAGTTTCCTTTGCAAAAGGAAAGCAAAAGCAAAAGCTTTTAAGTTTCATTAGGTCCCATTTGTTTATTTTTGTTTTTATTTCCATTACTCTAGGAGGTGGATCAAAAAAGATCTTGCTGTGGTTTATGTCAAAAACTGTTTCTCATATGTTTTCCTCTAAGAGTTTTATAGTGCCTGGCCTTACATTTAGGTCTTTAATCCATTTTGAGTTTATTTTTGTGTATGGTGTTAGGAAGTGTTCTAATTTCATCCTTTTACATGTAGCTGTCCCATTTTCCCAGCACCATTTATTGTAGAGGCTGTCTTTTCTCCATTGTATATTTTTGCCTCCTTTGTCATAGATTAGGTGACCATAGGTGTGTGGGTTTACCTCTGGGCTTTCTATCCTGTACCATTGATCTAGATTTCTGTTTTTGTGCCAGTACCATATTGTCTTGATTACTGTAGCTTTGTAGTATAATCTGCGGTCAGGGAGTCTGATTCCTCCAGCTCCGTTTTTTTTCCCTCAAGACTGCTTTGGCTCTTCAGGGTCTTTTGTGTCTCCATAAATATTTTAAGATTTTTTGTTCTAGTTCTGTAAAAAAATGCCATTGGTAATTTGATAGGGATTGCATTGAATATGTAGACTGCTTTGGGTAGTATAGTCATTTTCACAATATTGATTCTTCCAATCCAAGAACATAGTATATCTCTCCATCTGTTTGTATCATCTTTAATTTCTTTCAGCAGTGTCTTATAGTTTTCTGCATACAGGTCTTTTGTTTCCCTACGTAGGTTTATTCCTAGGTATTTTATTCTTTTTGTTGCAATGGTAAATGGGAGTGTTTCCTTAATTTCTCTTTCAGATTTTTCATCATTAGTGCAAGTTGTATCCTGCAACTTTACCAAATTCATTGACTAGCTCTAGTAGTCTTCTGGTGGCATCTTTAGGATTCTCTATGTATAGTACCATGTCATCTGCAAACAGTGACAGTTTTACTTCTTCTTTTCCAATTTGTATTCCTTTTATTTCTTTTTCTTCTCTGATTGCCATGGCTAGGACTTCCAAAACTATGTTGAATAATAGTGGTGAGAGTGGACATCCTTGTCTTGTTCCTGATCTTAGAGGAAATGCTTTCAGTTTTTCCCCATTGAGAATGATGTTTGCTGTGGATTTGTCGTATATGGCCTTTATTATGTTGAATTACATTCCCTCTATACCCACTTGTTTGAGAGTTATCATAAATAGATGCTGAATTTTATCAAATGCTTTTTCAGCATCTACTGAGATGAGCATAGGTATATCCTTTGTTTTGTTAATGTGGTATATCACGTTCACTTGTGGATGTTGAACCATCTTGCATCTCTGGAATAAATCCCACTTGATCATGGTGTATGATCCTTTTAATGTACTGCTGAATTCAGTTTGCTAATATTCTGTTGAGGATTTTTGCATCTAGGTTCATCAGGGAGATTGGCCTATAGTTTTTTCTTCTGGTGTCTTTGTCTGGTTTTGGTATCAGGGTATTGCAGGTCTCATAAAATGTGTTTGGAAGCACTCCCTTCTCTTCAATTTTTCAGAAGAGTTTGAGAAGGAAGGGTATTAAAGGTTCTTTGAATGTTTGGAGGAATTCACCAGTGAAGTCATCTGGTCCTGGACTTTTGTTTGTTGAGAGGTTTTTGATTACTAATACAATCTCCTTATAGTAATCAGTCTATTCAGGTTACCTATTTCTTCATTTCTTCAGTCTTGGTAGATTGTATGTTTCTAGGAATTTGTCTATTTCTTCTAGGTTGTCAATTTGTTAGTGTATAATTGTTTGTAGTAATCTTGTATGATCCTTTTTATTTCTGTGGTATCAGTGGTAATGTCTCCACTTAAATTTCTGATTTTATTTAGAGTCCTCTCTTCCCCCCCCTTGGTAAGTCTAGCTCAAGTTTTCCCGTTTTGTTTATCTTTTCAAAAATGTAGCTCTTAATTTCTTTTTAGTCAGTATTTTATTAATTTCCACTTTGATCTTTGTTTTTTACCTTCCTTCACTACCTTTGGGCTTCATTTGTTCTTCTTTTTTTAGTTTCTTTAGGTGTAAAGCTAGATTGTTTATTTGAAATTGTTCTTGTTTCTTGTTTCTTGAGGTAGGCCTGTATTGCTATGAACTTCCCACTTAGACCTACTGTTGCTTCATCCCATAGATTCTGGTGTGTTGTATTTCTGTTTTGTCTCTAGGTATTTTTAAATTTCTCCTGTAAGTTGTTAAGTGATCCACTGGTTGTTAAGCAGCGTGTTGTTTAATCTCCAACATGCTGTTTTTGTGGTTTTTCCAGTTTTTATCTTGTATTTAATTTCTAGTTTGATACCACTGTGGTCAGAATAGCTGCTTGATTTGATTTGTCTTCTTGACTGAGACTTGTTTTGTGGCCTAACATTTGATAACTTCTCGAGAATGTTCTGTGCGTACCTGAGAAGAATGTGTATTCTGCTGCTTTTGGATGGAGAGTTCTGTATATATCTATTAAGTCACATGTCATTTAAGGTCAATTTTTTGTTTCATTATTTATTTATGTATTTATTTATTTATTTTTGGGGGGGTCAGTGTTTTCTTATTCATTTTGTGTCTGGATGATCTGTACATTGCTGCAATTGGGGTATTAAAATCCCCTACTATTATTGGATTGCTTTCGATTTCTCCCTATAGGTCCATTAACATTTGCTTTATATATTTTGGTGCTCCTATGTTGGGTGCATATATGTTTATAAATGTTATATCTTCTCGCTGGACTGACCCTTTTATCATTGTGTAGTGCCCTTCTTTGTCTTTTATTACAGTCTTTGTTCTGAAGTCTATTTTTGTCTGCTATGAACACAGCTACACCAGCTTTCTTTTGGTTTCAATTTGCATAGAATATCTCTCTTCATCCCTTCACATTCAGTCTATGTGTGTCCTTACTTCTAAAGTGAGTCTCTTGTAGGTAGCACATGAATGGGTCTTTCTTTACTATTCATTCAGCCACTTTGTCTTTTTTTTAATAAATTTACTTATTTATTTATTTTTGGCTGCGTTGGGTCTTCGTTGCTGCACATGGGCTTTCTCTAGTTGCGGCGAGCGGGGGCTACTCTTCATTGCAGTGTGCGTGATTCTCATTGTGGTGGCTTCTCTTGTTGCAGAGCATGGGGTCTAGGTGCACAGGCTTCAGTAGTTGTGGCTCACAGGCTCTAGAGTGCAGGCTCAGTAGTTGTGGCACATAGGCTTAGTTGCTCCTTGGCATGTGGGATCCGGTCAAACCCGTGTCCCCTGCAGGCGGATTCTTAACACTGCACCAGGAGGGAAGTCCTCACTTTATGTCTTTTCATTGGCAGATTTACTCCATTTACATTTGAAGTAATTATTGATAGGTATGTACTTATTGTTGTTTTGTTCATTGTTTTCTGGTTGCTTTTGTAGTTCCTCTCTTCTTCTTTCTTCTTTTGTGGTTTTGGTTTTCTTTACTGTTATGTTTAGATTCCTTTTTCATTTTCTTTTGTGTGTTTACTATAAGTTTTTTCTTTGTGGTTACTGTGAGGTTCACATATAACGTCCTATGTAGTAGGATAAGTTGATAGCAATATAAGTTTACACAGATTCCAAGGCTTTACATTTTTACCCCCCACCCTCACGTTTTATATTTTTGATAACACCTTTTATATCTTTTTATTTTGTGTTTCCCTTAATTACTGTAATTTTAGTTAATTTTACTATTTTTTTCTTTTAACCTTCATACTTGCTTTATAAGTGACTGATCCACTACCTTTACTATATACTTGCCTTTTCCAATAAGATTTTTTACTTTCATATGTTTTCTTATTATTAGTGTTTTTTTCTGTTCAGCTTAGATAAGTCTGTTAACATTTCTTGTAAGGCTGGTTTAATTGTGATGAACTCTTTTTGCTTTTGCTTATCTGTAAAACTCTTATTAATCTCTCCATCAGTTCTGAATGGTAACCTTGCCTTGGTTGGAAACTTTTTCCTTTCAGTACTTTGAATCTGTCATGCCACTCCCTTCTGCCCTATAAAGTTTCTGACGAAAAATCTGATAACCTTATGGGGTTTCTCTTGTACATAGTAAGTTGTTTTTTTTCTTGCTGATTTTAAGATTCACTGTATAACTTTTACCACTTTAACTAAAATGTGTCTTGGTGTGGTTCTCTTTGGGTTCATCTTATTTGGAGTTCTCTGGGCTTCCTGGACCTGAATTTGTTTCCCACCCAGATTAGGGAAGTTTTCAGCCATTATATCTTCAATTAACTTTTCAGGTTCTTTCTCTCTTCTTGTTGTGGAACCCCTACAATGCAAATGTTCTGTTTGATGTTGTCCCAGAGGTTCCTTAAGCTGTCTTTGATTTTTAAAATTCTATTTTCATTTTGCTACACTGTCTGGGTGATTTCCATTGCTTTGTCTTCCAGCTCACTGATTTGTTCTTCTTCATCCAGTCTGCTATTGAACCCCTCAAGTGTATTTTCCAGTTCAGTAATAACTTCTGCTTGGGCTTTTTTTTTAATTTTTAAAAATGTTTTGACTGCACCATGCAGCATGTGGGATCTCAGTTCCAGGGATCAAACCTGTGCCTCCTGCATGAAGTCTTAACCACTGGACCACCCCAGACTGGAAGTCCCTGGACTTTTTCTATCACTTTGTTGAAGTTCTTTCTGTCCCTTCTTTTCCTGAGTTCAGTGAGCATGCAGTACAGGTAAGGCAGGGCACCGTGCACTAACCCAGCTCAATTTTGGCACAGCTTCTACACTGTGGGGTGGGCAGGTCTTAAGGCATTCTCCCAATCTGGTTGTAGCACTGCTGCTGTATGGGATGGGCATGGCACGAAGCACTCACCCAGGTCAGTTGTATGGGGTGGGCATGGCACAAGGCACTCACCCAGGCCAGTTGAGGCACAACTGCTGCACCAGGAGGACCAAGCATGATACACTCACCTGGCCATTTATGGTGAAGCTGCCATCGGGGATGGGCTGGATGCAGGGTGTTGGCCCAGCCAAACTGCAGTGCATCTTCTGTGCAGGGAGGGTGGGGTATAGTGTACTTGCCCAACTTGGTTGTGGTGAAGCTGCTGCACAGGATGGGTGGGGTTCAGGGCGTTCTCATGGCTAGGTTGCAACACAGCTGCTGTGCAGGGTGGGCAGGGCCTTGGGACACTCACCTAGCTGGGTTGCAAAGCAGGGTGGGCAGAGCACATCCACAAGTGCTAGCAGGCTAGAGGGAGCGCACCAAAAACGGCACCCACTACCTCCATCACCAGCAAGTTAGAATGAAATTGCAAAAATGGTGCCTGCCACTGTTGTCCTTGGAGAAAGTCCCAGCAGGTTCCTGACTCTCCAGCAACCACTTTAAGATCAGTAAGTGGGTCTCCCTAGCTTATGGTCTAGGCACTCTTCAAATTTTGGCTCTTGCATTGGCTCTCACGACAAATTGGTCTCTGCACAAGCCCTTTAAGAGCAGTTCCTCCATTCCCTACAGTTCTATGGTTCTCCTAGACTTAGTCCCCATTGATTTTCAAAACCAGGCATTTGAGGGGGAGGGGGCTTATCTTTCCAGTGCCAGACTCAAGGGTGAGGGTGCCTGATGTGGGGTTCAATCCCTTCACTTCTCAGGGGAAATTTCTATATTTTGGGGATCCCTCCTGATTGTAGGTCACTGCTTCTGGGGTGGAGTCCCAGGCGAGACTATGTCTCTGCCTCTCCTACCCATCTCAATGTGTCTCTTTTATGGAGGCACTGTCCATCTAGTTCTCAGGTCCTTTTCAGAGGAAATTTATTCCATATGTAGTTGTAAATTTATTACCTATGAGAGGAGGTGAGTTCAGGATCTTCCTATGCTGACATCTTGAACTCCTCTCTCGATGCAGGAGTTTATGGCTATGAACTTTCATCTTAGAACTGTTTTTGTTGCATCCCATACGTTTTGGTATGTTGTATTTCCATTTTTATTTTTTTCACAAGGATTTTCTAACTTCTCTTTTGATTTCTTCTTTGACCCACTGATTGTTCAGTAGCGTGATTTAAAATTTCCACATATTTGTGAATTTCCCAGTTTTCTTCTTGTAATTTCTTTGTTTCAGACCACTGTGGTCAGAAAAGATACCTGACAGGATTTCAATCTTCTTAAATTTATTGACTTGTTTTGTGACCTAAAATATGATATATCCTGGAGAATGTTCCGTGTGTGCTTGACAAGAATGTATATTCTATTGCTTTTGGATGGAATGTACTGTATTTGTCTGTAACGTCCATTTGGCCTAAAGTGGCATTTAAGGACCATGTTTCCTTTTTGATTTTCTGTCTCAATGAACTATCCATTTATAAAAGTGGGATATTAAAATCTCTTACTATTACTGCATTGCTTATATATCTAGGTGCTCTTATGTTCAGTCCATAAATATTTACAAATGTGATATTCTTCTGTTGGACTGACCCTTTTATCATTATGTAATTACCTTCTTTGTCTCTTATTACAGTCTTTCTCTTAAAGTCTATTTTGTCATATATAAGAAAAGCTACTCCAGCTTTGTTTTGGTTTCCATTTGCATGAACTGTCTTTTTCCATTCCTTTACTTTCAGTCTTGTTTGTGTCCTTACAACTGAAGTGAGTCTCCTGTAGGCAGCATATAGATGGGTCTTGTTTTTTTAACCATTCAGCCAGTCTATTTTTATTTTCAGGATTTAGTCCATTTGCGTTTAAAGTAATTATTGATATGTATGTATCTGTTGTCATTTTGTTAACTGTTTTCTGGCTGTTTTGTAATGCCTTTGTTCCTTTCTACTTCTCTTGCTCTCTTCACTTGTGATTTGATAATTTTCTGCAGTTGTGTGCAATTATTGCTTTCTTTTTATTTACTATGAATTTTTGCTTTATAGTTTAAGTGAGGTTTATATGAAACAACTTATATATCAGTATATCTGAAGTTGAAAATTATTTAAGTTTGAATGCATTCTAAAGCTCTACATTTTTACTCTCCCTCCCACATTTTGTTTTTGATGTCACAATTTATATCTTTTTATCTTGTGTATCTATTAACAAATTATTGTAGTTATAGTTATTTTTCCTACTTTTGTCTTTTAACTTTCATACTAGCTTTATAAGTGACTGACCCACTACCTTAACAACATTATTCTGAATTTTACACTATATTTACCTGTATCAGTGAGACTTATACCTTCAAATATTTAACTGTTACTAATTAGCACCCTTTCTTTTTAAAAAGTCCCTTTAGCATTTCTTGTAAGGCCAGTCTAGTGGTGATAAACTCCTTTAGCTTTTACTTGTCTGCAGGACAATTCTGGAGGACAACTTTGACTCATAGAGTATTGTAGAGTATTGTTGGTTAGCAGTCTTTCAGTACTTTGTATATATTGTGTCATTCATTCCCTCCTGGCCTGCAAACTTTCTGATGAAAAATCTGATAGTCTTATGGGAGTTCACCTGTATGTAACAAGTTGTTTTTCTATTGTTGCTTTTAAGACTCTCTCCTTGTCTTTAACTTTTGACACATATTATAATGTGTCTTGGTGTGGGTCTCTTTCAGTTCTTCTTATATGGAACTCTCTGGGCTTCTTGAATCTGAATGTCTGTTTCCTTCCCCAGGTTAGGGAAGTTTTCAGCCATTATTACTTCAAATAAGTTTTTTTGCCCTTTTCTCTCTCTTCTCCTTCTGGGATGCCCATAATGCAAATTTGGTCTTCTTGATGTTGTTCCATAAGCTTCTTAAGTTGTCTTCACTCTTTTTCATTCTTTTTTCTTTCTGATGTGCTGACTGGGTGAGTTCCACTGCCTTGTCTTCAAATTCATTAATCCTTTCTTCTGCTTCATCTAGTCTGCTATTGAACCCCTTTATTGTATTTTCAGTTCAGTTACTGTATTCTTGAGCTCTGTGACTCTTGTTTGGTACTTTCTTATATTTCCTATCTATCTTTGTTGAAATTCTCTTTATCTACTCTTCTCCTGAGCTCAGTGGACATTGCTATGATCATTATTTTGAACTCTTTATCATGTAAAGCACTTATCTCTGTTTCATTAAGATCTTTTCTGAGATTTTATCTTGATCTTTCATTTGGAATATATTCCTCTGTTTATTCATTTTCCTTGACTCTCTACGTGTTTCTCTGCATTAGATAAAACCGCCACCTCTCTCAGTCTTGAAGGAGTTATCTTGTGGAGGAGATGAGGCTTATCATCCAACCCTGCCCTAGTTCTTTGCTCTCTCAAACCTTTGTGGTTGTCCAAGCAATCTACTTCATTTTTAGTGGCTTCCAGTAGTTGAGGGTGTGCCAATACCTATCTGAGTCCCAAACGGGAGGATCTCAGTCAGCACCTAGATTCAGGCTGACTGGAAGCCAGACTCTGACATAGCAGCCTTTAAAGTTTGGAAATATACCTCTTTCAAAGGAATACTAGAGATGGGTATTTCTGTCTGCTCCCTCTGCACTGAGCCTGGAGTGACAGCCAGTTAAGAACCGTTTCTGTGCTACCATCCCATCAAACTCATGAACACAAGCTCTGCTAGCCACCAGAGCCAGGCAATCATGGTACATCCCTGTGTGGCAGCCACAAAAACTGGGACACCAGATGTGTCTACAAGCTCCCCACAGGGAGATACCAGCATTCTAGAGTGCAGCAGAGGAAGAGCATGAAGATAGCACCCATCTTCTGAGGTTTCTGGAGAGGACTATAGTCAGCCCTTAGATTTGGGTTTAATTAGAAGCCTTCCCCTTAGGCCACAGCTATGAAGATAAGCTAATAGGCCTCTTTCACAGAAAGACTAGGCTCCTCAGTCTGTTGCATCTCTGCTGTGCCCTAGGGGTGGCAGCTGATTAAGAACTCTTTCTGTTCATTACAGTCCTGTGGGACCTGAAGCATAAGCCCTTCCAGTGCCAAGCGATCTAGAAATGTCCTCTGGGCTGCAGCCACAAAAATCAGGGTGCCAGATAAGTGTACAAGTTCCTTACCAGGAGATACCAGCAAGCTGGGGTGAGTCAGAGGGAGAGCACAAAGATGCTTCCACTGGCCTCTATTTTTAGAGTATTATTTCAGTAGGCCCTTAGATGTGTGTTAAATTAGATGCCTGCTCCTCAGGCCAATGCCTTAAGTAAATAAGCCTCTTTCACAGAAAGTCTGTCCACTTTTCAGTCAGCTTCTTCTGCCATGGGCCCTGGGTGGGTGAGTCCATACTTGCAAGCCCTTTATAAACTGTTTCTTGGCTTGCATTGTGGGTCTCATGGACACAAGCCCCATTGGCTTTTGAAGCTAGTTGTTTTGGGGGCTTATCTTTCAGGTGCAGGTCTTAAAAGCTGGGGTGTCAGATGTGTTGTTCAAATCTTTCTCTCCTCAAGGAAAAGCTCAAGGTTTTGAGTTCCCTCCCAATTGTGAGTCACCATGCTGGGGGTGGGGTTTATAGCAAGATTGTGTCTCAGCCTCTACTACCCACTTTCATATGGATATTTTCTCTTTCACTCAATGTGTAGGAGTTGCTCAGGTAGTTTGGGGGTTTTTTTCAGAGGAAATTGTTTCATACTTAGCTGAAGATTTGGTGTGTCTGTGGGAGGAGATGAGTTCACAATCCTCCTACACTGCCATCTTGAACCTCCCACTAGACATATTTTTTAAAATATCCACTATGTCTCATTATCCCAATTAGAACAAGTAGATTCTAAAATTCATTTGGAGGTCCATGCAGTGGAAGGAGCTCCCAGGAATGGCTGCTGCCAGAGTCTATGTCCCCAGGGTGAGCTGCAGCCACCTCCTGCCTCTCTAGGAGACTCTCCAAGACCAGCAGATACAAGGAAATTTTTTTAAAAGATTTACAGCAATTTGTAAATTATACCTAGGTAAGCAGAATTGAATCATTTATCTTTTTCTCCCTACCTGATCCATCCAGAATTCAGAAACTCTCAGGAACAAAATCTCTACTCCCAGAGGAAGATATCAAGTAAGATGTCAGCCTCCACACACATCCACAGTTCTCAAAGTTTTAATGGAATTTCCTGGATTAGGAAAAGAAAGGGACTCCTTTTGCCCAAGTCAAGGAAACTTCTGTGGTGACAACTGAGGTGCCAGCTAGTTTTGCTATGCTCAAAGCTGAACTCCTCTCTCTGCCTATTTTTGAAAAAGGCCTGAGTCTGAGCTACGACAGAGTCTCTGGACTTCCTGGCAGATGGACTGACCTGCGCCCTCCCATCCCACCAGATCCCTTGTACAAAGACCTCAACCTTAAGAGTTCTTTTACCTTATCCAGAAAATAAACAAACAATATCCCCTTCCCCTAATACCAAATAAACAAACAGAAAAATTAAAATAAAAAATAAAATAAAACTCATATGGCAATGCAAAGGATTCAGAATAGCCAGAAGAAATTTGAAAAAGAAGTACAAAGTTGAAGGACTGCATTACATGATTTCAAGACATATTATAAAATTATATTAAGACTAAGATATTTGCAAAAATATAGATGAAAAAAGTATAGAAAAATAGTAGCACATATAAGAGCAACTGATTTTTGAGAAATGTGTAAAGGCAATTTAGTGGAGAAAAGATAGTTCTTTCAACAAATGTTGTGAAGCAACTGAATATCTTTTTTTTTTTTAAAGAACTCTGACTCCAAACCTCACACAGTGCATTATAATTAACTCAAAATGGATTATAAACCTAAAACTGAAAACCTCCATTAGGAAGCAAAGGAGAGAATCTTCTTACCATGGGTTAGACAAAGACTTTTTACATACAATGCAAACACATGTTCAATAAAACGAAAAAAACAATATATTGGACTTTATTTTATCAACATTACAACTCTCTGCCATAGGAAAAACTGTTAAGAGAATGAAAAATCAAGCCACAGGCTAGAAAACTGTATTGGCAAATCTCATACCTAATTAAGGACTTGAATCTAGAATTTAAGAAATCTGAAAAATCAGTAATATATCAGAAAAAGATTTTAATAGGCAAAAAATCTGAACAGACACTTAACCAAAGAAAATAGAGGGATGGTAGGTAGTAAGCGCATGTAAAAATTCTAAACACTGGCCATTAGGGAAATACAAAATAAAGTCACAGAGAAATACCACTACACACCTAAGGAAAATGGCTACAATTAAAAACACTGACCACACCAAGTGCTGGTAAGAATATAGAGCAAATAAAACTCTCATACACTGCAGGTGGGAATGTAAAATGGTATAACCACCTTGGAACACAGTTTATCAGTTCATAAAGAGATACACATCCACTTACTCTTTGACTCAGTGTATTTATCATGTTCTTTATTTTCTGTATTTTTTGATATCTTAAAAAGCTTGCTGGAGAGACCACCCCTCCCAGGACTGTCCCATTCTTGAGACAGCAAAGGGTTTAGCCAGAAGTATGTCTCTAATACACAAACCAACCGATCCAAATTATAGCCCCAACCACCAACTAAGTCACACACAAAGCCAATATTTCCCCTGCCCTAAATCAACACAAGGCCAGGTACCAGACAATCTGAGACCAGTTCTCTAGTCCAAAACCTGCTGTCATTATTCAAACTAGCCAATCCTAAGCTGTTTACTCTGCCTTGCTTCTCCCACGAAAACCCCAATAAAGGCTGTGGCCTCTGCCTTCCCCTCACTCTTTTCTGCCTCCTGACCAACAGTGGTGATCTCCACGTAGCCCTATGTGCCCTTTCCCTTGGGAAATGTAATAAAATCTTCTTTCAATGGTATTAACATCTCTGTGTTAGCACTCAGTCACTGCATAAATTAAAATGCTGTGGGCACAAATGAGGCATTCAAGCCTTTTACTCCTAAGTATTGGAACATGAACAAAAAAAAAAAGAACAAAGAGCATCACTCATCATCCAGTTACACAGGGGTTAAGCCACAACCCACTGCAGTCACCACCAACAGTGTACCTTGAGGGGAATTCAGGATGAAAAAACAGGATGAGTCACTCTGTGCTTTGGATAAATGGGCCCCTAGATAATTAGATGCATATCTCAGGAAGAACTTTAGTGACCCCAGATTCTTGCATCGTCTCGTACATAGAAAAGCACTAAAATCATTAACTTGAGATATCTGTTCTTTGTGATTAGCAGTAATCTTTTACCAAGATGTATGCTTGACTACACGTATTTCCTAGCCAAAAAATTCATATATATACTGGCTCCTCCCCTACGTTTTTGGAGCAGTTCCTCAGAGCTGTCTCCTGGGCTATAGTCCTCAGTAAGACCCTGAATAAAACTTAAACTCACAACCTTTATGTTGTGTTTTTCTTTAAGCTGACAAACCCAAGAGAAAGCCTAGTACATGAATGTCCATAGCAGCTTTATTTGCAGTAACTCCAAACTAGTATCAATCCAAATGTCCATTAAAAGATGAATAGAAAAACAAATTGTGATATATCCATACAAGTAAATACTACTCTCTAATGAAGCAAATAAAGTACCCATACATGCAACATGGAGAAATCTGAAAATAATTATGATGTGTGGAGGAAAAAAAGGCAAAAAAGAGTAAACATCTTGTTATTTATTCCATTTATACAAAATTCTAGAATTGGAAGTTTTTAGTGAAAGACATGAGAATGGGGAGCTAGGGAGGGAGGACAGGAGGGATTATAAAGGAAGATAAGGTAACTTGCAGAGTGATGAATTTGTTAAATATCATTAAATCATGTATGTATATGCCCATACATATGACAAAACATCACATTTTACACTTTAAATGTACACAGTTTACTGCCCATCAATTATATCTCAATCGAGCTTTCAAAAAATCTGGATCTCCTGCTTCTCTTGAAAAACTGGAATATTTGACAAACATATTGACTTGACCATAACTATTCTCAACCCTCTGGTGGGACACCTCTACTTCAATGGAAGGAAAGAATAGCAAGCAATAAAGACTGTGAGTCACAAAAGTCACATTCTTGGAATACAATATCTCTCTTCTCTCAGTCTCCATTTTCTTGCCTGTCTAACAGTGGCTTTGAGGTAAACAGCCCAAGTAGCCCCAGGAATCCAGAAAGCTTTATTATTTGCTCTGCCAGTGACCTTGTCCATAGAAGAAACGTAAATCTAGAAGTCCTGAGAATATCTATACATGCTCATCCCTCACAGCTTTAGTGAGCAGAATATTTCTGGAAGCACTACAGATGGGGTACATCCTCTTTAGCTCGCTCCCCCCAACTCTAATCACACCCAGTGTGTGAATGTAATTATGCCTCCAATGGCCTTAGACCACTCATGATTTCCTCCAGGGAAGGGGTGGGTACAGAGGTCTGCCTTCCCTGGGCACACTGGGTAACTTGATGCACATTAGCCAGCAGGCAGAGGCGAGATGGCTTCTGCCACAGGTACTGGCAGTGATTTAACTCAGGCAAGGGCCTTGAGCAGGCCAAACTGCAATACAGGTCCTGAGAGCTTCCCACATAACCGGCACTCATACGAAATCTCCCCACTGTGGATGTTCAGATGTATGAGATACAACTTTTGGTCGATGGCTACTTTATAAAGACTACTCTCAGAACTTCTCCCTGGTGTCATTCCCGTTGACCAAGGAGAGAGCAAACACCCTGCACTGCAGAGGCCTTTCTCCAGTTTGAACTTTCTGGTAACAAATGAGGAAAGGCCATTAGCTTAAGGCTTTTTCTACAATGTGACTTCTCTGATGTTTAATGAGGCTGGACTTGTGGCTAAAGAATGTCCCACATTCACTGCATTCATAAGGCCATTCTCCAGTGTATAGTCTCTGGTGTTGAACAAGTGTGTGTTTGCTGCTATAGGCTTTCCCACATTTGCTGCATTCATAAGGCCTTTCTCCAGTGTTTTTTTATGCCAAACAAGGTGGGTGCTTCTGCTGTAGGTTTTCCCACATTCCCTGCACTTATAAAGGCCTTTCTCCAGTGTGAACTTTCTTGTGCCAAACAAGGTGGGAACTTCTGCTGTAGGCTTTCCCACATTCACTGCGCCCGTAAGGCCTTACACCCATGTGAACTCTATGGTGTACCATAAGTCTAGAGTTGTGCCTAAAGAATTTTCCACATTCAATGCACTGATAAGGTCTTTCTCCAGAGTTAACTCTTTGGTGTTCAACGAGCCTATTTTTGTGGCTAAAGGCTTTCCCACATTCACCTATAATGCCCTTCTCCATTGTGAAAAGTATCCCTGCATTCAGTGCTTCTAGGTGAATTCCCCTTGCTGTGAGTGGTCTGGTGCTGGAGAAGACCCAAGCTGGGCAGGAGGTCCTTCCTACCATCCCCATACATAAAGGGATTCTCTGACATGTGGACTCTGCAATTCTTAACAAACAAAAGCCAGTCCTCAACCCTTCTGAGGTGTTTCTCTCCACTGTGCTGCTCCTGTTGCTGGTGAATGCTTATACCAGAGTTGTTTCACACATGCTGCACATATGTGCAGTTTCTGCCTGGGGTATATTCCCTGCTGCTCAGCCAGGTACAAAATGTCTTTCAAGACTGGGCCACACATCGCACAAGGGTAGGCCTTCTGGGTGGTTGGACCTGCCTTGGGAGTCCTGAGTTGTAACACGCCTTGAGAAAGTGCCTCCTCATCCTTCATTCAAAACCAACAATCTGAAAGCATGCAGCCTCTGGTGGGAGGGGGCAGCCCTATCACAAATGTACTTCTTACAAACCCAGGAATTAGTACATAGGACTGTTGGGAGGACAAAGGGGCTGAAGTGATGTAAGAAAGGGTCTGCTGTGCAGTTCTGAGCCTGGCAAGATCATACAATGGGGAGGTCTACTATGGGCAAGGAAACAGGTGGGATGCAGTACAGGAAGGAGAAGCTGGGTCTCCCAACTCACTTCTCTGCAAATGGCTTTCAGCAGGGGCTTGTCTGCTAGTGACATGAGCACTGAGCAAAAGGGGAAATCAACTGCAACCAAGTAGCTGGTGTTCATGTACTGCTTAGAATATGTGTACATCTCACCAATACATTATGTGTAGCTCAATGCTGGAGAGCCCTTCCGAGGGAGCAGTGGAGAGGAACAGGGGAGACCTGAAGGCCAGACAGGCATGGATTAGCCCTGGCCAGAAGTCAGAATAGAAATGATAAAGGGGCAAATTGTCAAGAATGGAGATTAAAAGATAGAAGTAAATTATGGCCCCTGACCTTGGCATGAAAACAACAATGGGCACTAGAGAGGTTCCTGGTATGATGTGAACCCAGCCCTGACATGGAGCCATCCCTCAGGTCCCACCTCCCAAGGCCAGTCCCCTTCCAGGGCCCTCTTGCTATGGCTGGAGTCAGGCCTGCCCCGTCAGGCACCCACATCTCTCCCTGCAACTCCAGGTGGGCAACAACATGGAACCTGGAAGACGCAAGTCCTAAGTGAAAGACAAGGCAGGTGAGTAGACAGCACTGGTGCAGAGCAACCCACCCCATAACCACAGGAAAAAAAAAACTAATGTTACAGAAAGAACCTTGGAGGAGTATCTTATAGGAATAGCCCAGTGGTCCCCACAAGTAATGACCATGTTGGTGCCTGCAATTCCTGGCACAGTCAGGCATGAGAAAATGCCAGCTGGAGGGAAGGGGGCAGAACTGGGGCAGAGAGTTGCAATATATCTGGACAGTCACTCTGCCAGGGTGACCAAGTCTTTGGGATCCACTGGTTTCATTGCAGACTTCCTACTCCCATATCCTTCCCTGAAAGGCTTCAGGGATGCTGAAGGGTTGCTTGGGAGAGGATGGGAAAGTACACTCAGCCAAGCCTGGCACCCACAGCACCTATGAAAGAAAACACAGGAAGGGAGCAATGTCCACAGTCTGGCTGTGTGAAGGAAAGAGTGGCCCCTGGAGAAACAAGGAAGGAAAGAACCCAGTCAAAGACACTCAGTTGAGTGTGAAGGACTTACCCAGTGAGGTTACAAGTGCAAAATTCTCCAACATCACATCATGGTACAGGAGTCTCTGAGTCCCATCAAGAAGCTCCCACTCCTCCTGAGACAAGTCCACAGCCACATCCTCAAAGGTTACAGTGCCCTACCACGATGGGGAAGGCAACGTCCTTGAGCAGCCTCTCTCACCAGGACCCTCAGTCCCCCAAACATCCACTCCCTGCCCCCACTCCTCTCCAGCTCCAAAACTCAGGATATACAAGGCCCAGATGTCACTGGTGCCAGCATTCTCCTCTTTCCTATTGATCAATGTGCCATCCCACATCCACGATAGGCATGAGGGCAAATAAATAAATGCCATCCAAGCACTGGGCATGGCATGAAAGTCTCCACCTCCACTCTTGCCAGCAAGTTCCCCAAGGGTTCCCAGATACACCAGACATGGGCTCAGTTTTCTTCCTTTAAGCTGCTGGGAGCAAGCCCCTGGGACCTTCAGTTCTCGCTCTCTCCACTGATTACACCACTCCATTGACAACGCCTCCCCCACATTTCCAACCCCCCACCACCACTGCTACCTCCTCCACCTCAGCCCACACCAAAGGCATCTCCCTGGCCTCCCCACATGCCACTCTGCACAAGGCATCTGGAGAGTGCTTGCCAAACACAGTTACGATCCATCCTGCCCCAGAGCCCTGATGGCCCACACTGGCAGGGGAAGCCCCTAGCCCTGCTTTAAAGGCCTCTCCACCATGCCCTTCCCTTGCTTCAGCTTCAGCCACCTAGAACCACATGCAGGTGCCACATACTTTTAAGTTCTCTTTACTGCTGTGTTACACATGCTGTCCCTTCACCAGTCTCAGCCTTCCTCTTTCCATTCAAGCCTCATTCAAAACCCAGAACCTCCCATCCCCCAGCCCAGGCCTAGCTACTCTCCCAGCTGACCCATTTGCCCCTGAGCTTATCTGCCAGCCTGAGCGAAACCCTGCAGGCCTCACCAAAGGTCACCACAAAACTCTAGCGTGCTTTTAGAGGGGGGAGTAGCCCTTGGCCTCACTGCCATCTCACCTCCATTACTGCTATGCTCTACATCCACCTCATGTGCACTCCCCCTTGGAAGCCTTGGTCCCCTACAGACCCACCTCTCCCCCATACCCACCTCCTCCCACACGGCCGCTACTCTCCCTCATCTGCCTTTGTGATGTGCACCAGCCCCATTCACGTGCTCAAGAGAGAGGCCCAGTCCTCCAATCTGGCCCTCCTCTTCCTTGTCCCCTAACAACACTGTCACCATGATCTGAAGACTCCCCCTCCTAAATGACTCACAGCTCCACCCCAGTCCACACACAGGCCAGCAGCTTGTGGTGTCTCCAACCTGAATCCTTCCCCTGAAATCCAGACCTATGTCCAGCTGTCCACTCAAAGCCTCCACCTGAGGGGGGGGATCTCTGCATCTCAGACTCAACATGGCCAAAATCTAACTCCTAATATTCCCTCTTGAAAATTATGCCTACAAGTGATTTCCCCATTCCAGTTAATGGCATCTCCTTCCTTCCAGCTGCAAAGGCCAAAACTTAGACAACTCCCCTCTCTAGTCAGAAAGTTTTGTTGGACCTACTTTAAAAACAAATCCACAAACCCCCATCCACAGCCACTACCCTGATCCAGCCACCAACCTGGTCCAGCTGTCACCACACTCATCTGGAGTACTGCAGAAGCCTCCCTCACTCCTACTGTCTGCTCTCCACTCTGCGACCAGAGAAAGTCTGTTTAGACCTGATTCAGACCCTCTTCTATTCCAAAACTTCCATGGCTCCCAGTGTCCCCAGAATAGAGGCACAGTTCCTCAGCCTGCCATTTCAGGCCTGACTCCTGCACCCCGGCTCTCTGATCCCGTAAGACGTAATGGAGAACTGCGGTTGCCACTCAGTCTCACCTCTAAGCATTTGCACATGGTGATTCCCATACATTTAATACCTTCTACAGGACAGACTATTAGTGGCCAGAAACCAGGGACCCCTCCATATAACCCCTGGCCTGGATTCAGGGTCTTGAGTCTGAGGAGAGGCCTCAGAACCAATGACAACAGTAGAGTGGCAGCAGGGGGTCCCAGGACACATCCTGGAGACCATGAGTGGGAGATGGGGAGAGTGACGGCCTGAGACAATCTTTACTCACCTGTGCAATGCTCATAAGTGCTTCTGAAGCCATGGAAACCTGTGGGAAGAGACTATGAAGGAAGGGCATCCATGGTGGGGTCTCAAGGGCTGATCCAACCTCCTATGCCTACCCTGAAGCAAGATGACGTGACTTTAACTTCTGGGCTTCAGTCCTTGGTGCTGCCTCTTACTAGCTGTGTAACCTTAAACTAGGACTCAATCTTCCTGTGCCTCAGTGTTTTTATCTGTAAAATGGGCATAAAAATGGTACCAACCTCATGGGGCTGATGTTGGTATCGTATGCCTTAGTGTATGTCAAGTGTTAAATATGAGCTATAACTACCATCCACAGAATTAAGGCTTTTGTCAATGTTTTCAGTGCAAATGATTTAATGGCTTTTGAAATTTTAGATGTGTGTTATATTTACCTTTAGAGTATTTGAGAAAATGTAATATTTAAGACTTTTTAGTGTCTTAATATACTGCTTTATGGTATATTAAGGTGTGAACCAAATGTTAAGTGTTTGCATAAACTTGTTAAATTCATACATTTCAGTGTTGAATTGAAATGCCTACCTATACCTACACATTTAGAATACTGATCTCTCAGTGTTGAAATGAGTGGTTGTTTCATAAACACCTAGTTAAAATGGGGAAAGAGGGCTGAGTGAATGCTAGTTTTTCTATCCTTTAAAATCTTCTCATAGGGATTTCCCTGGTGACCCAGTGGTTAAGACTCTGCACTCCCAATGCAGGGGGCCTGGGTTCGATCCCTGGTCGGGGAACTAGATCCCGCCAACATGTCACAACTAAGAGCCCACATGCTACAACAAAGATCCTGTGCGCCGTAACTAAGACCCAGAGCAGCCAAAATAAATTAAAAAAAAAAAAAAAAAAAAAAACTTCTCATAATTGGATCACTTCTCCCCACTCTACAGCCACCTCTCCGGTCCAGCCTCCATGGTAATTCTGGTCTGTTTGCAGTAGCCTCCACAACGTCACCCTATATCCACTTGTCCTCAACTGCCCACCCCTACCCTCTACCCCGCACGCAGCTTTATCTCTCAGCATCCTTTAGGAAACTTTTAGAATTCTAGCTCAAATCTAGTCTATCTGCTCGCAACTCTCCGTGGCTAACCAGCGTCTTCAGAATGCAGGCCCAGCTGCTCGGGCAACTACCATTCCACATAGGGCTCATCCGCTCACAATGTTTCCATAAGGAGACTCGCCCCAGGTTTCCCGAATGCTCCTCAATCGCACCTCCATGGCTCTGCACATGTTGGTCCCTCTGCATGTAAAAGTCCTCTACTCATTACACTGGGTGTCAGAAATGGGGACTCCACCCAGGAACGCTCCACTGTCTTAAAGGGGACAACCTGAAGTGACCTGAGCAGGCACCCCTCATTCGAAGCTTTAGGATTCGGAGGTAGGGGTCTGGGCAGGTGAAGGCCTGCGGCACAGAGCATCAACCTCTGCTGGGTCCCTCAGCACAGCCGCCAGAGAGCCGGTGGCTGAGCGAAGCCGGGAGAGTCGGGCGACCAAGCCCGGGCGCCGCGGGCTCAGCCAAGCCCCTACCCCACCCCCCGGGCGGAGTCACCCCAGGCGGCGCCCTCTCCGAGCCACAGACCCGCCTCTATGAGCTGCAGACAACGTCTTCTCTCGCCCCTTCCCGCTCACTTTACCTCGGGCCGGACCAAGAGCTCCAGAACCGGATCAAGCAGGCCGACCCCTGGTCACCAAAATGACCGCCGCCGGGAGAACGCCGGAAGTCCCTTCTTGACAGGTTTCGCAAAGTATGAGAGCGTCCTTCTCCTCGGACGCTCTCCTTCATTGGCCCAGCGCCGCAGACGCGCAGCGCAGAGACATCTGGGTAATGTAGTTTTCACCCAGACGCGAACGCTGGCTAGGGGCGCCCTCTCCAGACCTCTCGGCAAAGGCCAAGATGCCCAGCAATTGGCTCTCGGAAGTGGTGCCCCGAAGTTCCCATAAAGAGATGGGGTCTCGCTCCTCTCAAAGGGACGCACAAAGATTCCCGTGGTGTGTACTCTGCAACCGATCACAGAAATAATTAGAGACATTGTATTATGCTTCACAAAGCTACAAAATCAAAAGACACACTAAAGCTTGTCATTTCCATATGCAGTGCATCCACCTATTATCTGTAAGCTAATAAATACTATCTTATTTCTCTTCAAATACATGTGGGCTGAAGTCGATTTTATGGGCTACAGTATATTTGGGCAGTGACAAGAGAGAAAAACTCTAGACAGGGTCATATTGGGGAAAATGGGGGAGGGATGTTGGGTGACTGAGCAGGTGGTCAAGTATGGAGCTCTGCTGCCGTTCCCACAGTAAACATCCCTGTCTATGTAGTCAGTGACTGTGTTCAACCCAGGAGTGTAACTGGAGGAAGCCAGTACCCTACCCAAATTCAGCTGCTCACTGTTGGAAAGGTCGATACTGGAGAGATAAGAGTTGCTGGAAAAGGAAAAATTGCTTTATTCAGGAGGCGGCAACCTGGGAAAATTGCACTAGTGTCCTAAGACCATCTCCAAGCATCTGATTAGGAGACAAAGGTTTTGTTTTTTGGTTTGTTTATTTGTTTTTAATTTATTTTTATTGAAGTGTAGTTGATTTACAATGTTGTGTTAGTTTCTGGTGTACAGCAAAGTGATTCAGTTTATATATATATATGTGTGTATATATATGTGTGTGTATATATATATATTCTTTTTCATATTCTTTTCCATTATGGCTATTACAGGATGTCGAATATAGTTCCCTGTGCTATACAGTAGGACCCTGTTGTTTATCCAGTCTATATATAATAGTTTGCATCTGCTAATCCCAAACTCCAAATTGATTCCTCCCTCACCCCTGCCCCTTGGCAACCACAGGTCTGTTCTCTATGCTTCTGAGTCTATTTCTGTTTTGTGAATAAGTTCATTTGTGTCATATTTAAGACTCCATATATAAATAGGACTTCCCTGGTGGCACAGTAGTTAAGAATCCGCCTGCCAATGCAGGGGACATGGATTTGATCCCTGGTCCAGGAAGATCCCACATGCTGTGGAGCAACTAAGCCCGTGCGCTACAACTACTGAGCCCACGTGCCACAACTACTGAAGCCCACATGCCTAGAGACCATGCTCCACAACAGGAGAAGCCACTGCAATAAGAAGCCTGTGCACCACAACGAAGAGTAGCCCCCACTCACCGCAACTAGAGAAAGTCCACGGGCAGCAACAGAGACCCAATGCAGCCAAAAATAAATAAATAAATAAATAATAAATTCTAAAAATTGATAAATAAAATAAAATAAATGGTATCATATGGTATTTGTCTTTGTCTTTCTGACTTACTTCACTTAGCATGATAATCTCTAGTTCCATCCATGTTGCTGCAAATGGCATTATTTCATTCTTTTTAATGGCTGAGTGGTAGTCTGTTGTGTGTATATATATATATATATATATATATATATATATATATATATATATATACTACTTCTACTTTATCCATTCATCTGTCGATGGACACTTAGGTTGCTTCCATGTCTTGGCTATTGTAAATGGTGCTGCTATGAACACTTTCGAATTATAGTTTTGTCCAGATATATGCCCAGGAGTGGAATTGTTAGATCATATGGTAATTCTATTTTTAGTTTTTTGAGGAACCTCCATAACGTTTTCCATAGTGGCTGCACCAATTTACATTTCCACCAACAGTGTAGGAGGGTTCCCTTTTCTCCACACCCTTTCCAGCATTTGTTATTTGTAGACTTTTTAATGATAGCCATTTTGACCAGTGTGAGGTGGTACCTCATTGTGGTTTTGACTTGCATTTCTTTAATAATTAGCAATGTTGAGCATCTTTACATGTGCCTATTGGCCATCTGTATGTCTTCTTTGGAGAGATGTCTATTTAAGTCTTCTGCCCATTTTTTGATTGGGCTGTTTGGTTTTTTGTTATTGCGTTGTAAGAGCTGTTTGTATGTTTTGGAAATTAAGCCATTGTTGGTCGCATTGTTTGCAAGTATTTTCTCCCAGCCTATGGATTGTCTTTATTTTTTTTTTAACATCTTTATTGGAGTATAATTGCTTTACAATGGTATATTAGTTTCTGCTTTATAACAAAGTGAATCAGCTATATATACACATACATCCCCATATCTCCTCCCTCTTGCATCTCCCTCCCACCCTCCCTATCCCACCCCTCTAGGTGGTCACAAAGCACCAAGCTGATCTCCCTGTGCTATGCGGCTGCTTCCCACTAGCTGTCTATTTTACATTTGGTAGTGTATATATGTCAATGCTGTGGGTTGTCTTTACATTTTGTTTATGGTTTCCTTTGCTGTGGAAAAGCTTTTAAGTTTGATTAGGTCCCATTTGTTTATTTTTGCTTTTATTTCTATAGCCTAGTGAGACTGACCTAAGAAAACATTGGTACGATTTATGTCAGAGGATGTTTTGCCTATGTTCTCGTCTAGGAGTTTTATGGTGTCATGTCTTATGTTTAAGTCTTTAAGCCATTTTAAGTTTATTTTTGGGTATGGTGTGAGCATGTGTTCTAAATTCACTGATTTACATGTGGCTGTGCAACTTTCCCAACACCACTTGCTGAAGAGTTTGTCTTTTCTCCATTGTGTATTCTGCCCTAGGAGACAAAGTATTTATGATATCATGAATGTCATACTGAAAGAAACAGAGAGACAGAGAGACAGAGAAACCAGTTGTGACTGACGAATAATTAACTATTGGAGCAATGTTAATTAAATCATTAATCCACATAAATCCATAGGAAAAGGCTTGGTAGATCCATCTCGATTGTTTTAATCTTTGGCCATTTTTCTCAATGCCATTTTTTTTTTTTTTAAAGCTGAAATCTTGAGTGTTACATCTTTTTTTTTTTTAAACTTTGGGTTTATTTATTTATTTATTTATTTATGGCTGTGTTGGGTCTTCGTCTCTGTGCGAGGGCTTTCTCTAGTTGCGGCAAGCGGGGGCCACTCTTCATCGCGGTGCGCGGGCCTCTCATTATCGCGGCCTCTCTTGTTGTGGAGCACAGGCTCCAGACGCACAGGCTCAGTAGTTGTGGCTCACAGGCCTAGTTGCTCCGCAGCATGTGGGATCTTCCCAGACCAGGGCTCGAACCCGTGTCCCCTGCATTGGCAGGCAGATTCTCAACCACTGCACCACCAGGGAAGCCCCTCAATGCCATTTTTTAAAAATCCATTCTTTCTTCATGATTCAATAAATTGTTATTATTATATCTTAAACTATGTTTGACTCTATCCATGTGTTTTCTCTTCTGTCACAATGACCACCTAAATATTCCTCCACTAAAGCTAGAGTATTTATTAGCTGGAGACTTATACTTCTGTTGCAGTACCCAGTGAAAACAATCCTCTTTACAGTTCCTGCTTTTCAAAATTTCCTTGGTTGACTTCAAGCATTTATTTTGGGGGGCAAATATTAAGTCAATCTTCATTCGAACAAAGATTAATTTAGATGGGTTTGGGAACAGATGACATTTCTAAAATGTCAATTCATCTCATACAAGGATATGATTTAGCTCTTTATCTGTTCAAATTTTATTTTGTACTTTTCAACAAAATTTTACATCTTTTTAGGATGACCTGAACACTTAATACTAAGCCTAGCAGAGCATCCAGCACTTGGCAGATGTAAAATCAAGGTGTAGAATGGACAAACGGGTGAATTTAAATGCTTAAGTTCAGCCTTCAGGTCAAAGAAGAGCCAGGACTCAAGGCCCTGGCCTCTTAGCCCCAAGTCCCAAGTTCAGCTCCTGGCATGTGACCTTATTTTGCTCACCTGGCCAGACAGTAGAGAGATTTTACCAGTTATGCCACTCTTTTTGTGGGCCATGCTCACTGTAGCTGACATTGCCCTAGACCCTAGGAGAGAGAGGTGAAACCTAGTCCCTTCTTTGTAGCTTCACAAGTCTCCTACTGGTAACGCAATTACTCATTTCATGCTTTTAGAAGTAGGCTCGGAGGGTTCGGGACACGTGCCCCATGCGGCACATCCTGCAATTAAGACTTCAGAGCCTGAGCTCTTTCCATGACAACAACACTGCCTCTGGGTTAGCTTCTTCCATCCACTCCCCTCCTCCTGGGCCAAGACTTCATGGGGGTCCTGGTCCCAGTGGCAGAACCCAAGGACAGCAGTGGTACTAAGTGTCCCTGAAGAAAGGTCAGGATCCTCAGAAGACATCCACCTAAGAAGTAGAAAATGGCAAATGCCACTGGGAAAAAGAGGGGACTTGTGATGAGCCTACTCAGGTCATCTCCTGAGTCGCCCTCCAATAATCGGAGGGACATTTAAAGGGCTAGAGACTCTGCAACTGTGATAAAGGCCAGAGTGGGAGATATGCTATCTGTGGCCCCGGACAACACTTTTATCTTTCCAGGCTGGTGAAGTCGGGGGTTAGATATGTGTTATTTTGCTTAATCTTCACACACAATCCCCATTTCGCAGATGAGAGAATGGCCTGAGAAAGTTACAGCAAACTTGCCCATGGTGCCACAGCTTGCCAAGGACAGAGCCTAGGCTTACCCTGGTTCTGACTCCGGTCCCCATGCTCTCAATGACCACATGTGTCACTTCTCACCATCTCCCAAGATCTCCTGCTGGGCCTCACATCCTCCCCGCACAGCACACAGACGATGGGCACACTGAGCGAAGCGGCAGTTATTTTATCGGAGTCAGGTGGGGACAGGTGTTGGATTCTAGCTGCAGCTGATAAGGAGAACAGGGCAGGAAGACCAAGCGTAGACCAGGCATCACTCGCAAAGATTATCTCCCCAAAGGGAGCAGTTTACAAATGTCTCCTAGAATATCATCCATCGCCGTGGACACTGTATAGTTAACACATTCGTCGCTGAGGAGGATGGAACCCTGGGAGGGAGTAGGATGAGGAGGGACAGGACCTGAGCCCACAGCAGGGCGACCCTGTCTCCCCAGGATCACCTCACACCTCACCCGCAGTGATTCAGCTGCATCCCCAGCAAGAACCTCTGGCCCACAGACCCACCAGTGGAGAGGGGGCTGCCATCAGGCAGGCCAGGAGGAGGATGACTCCCTAATCGCCTGTGCACAGGTGTCAGGATGGAGACAGAGCAACGAGCCATGCCAGGCAGGGGAGGAGATGACAAGGGTTCTGCAGGGCGTAGCAGGGGCTGGTCCTGAGGGAGGAGCAAGGTAGCGGAGGCTGGGTTTGTGCCACATCTCCTGCACCTGAGCCCCTTCTGTCATGCAGGTGCATGCAGGTGTTGTAAACAACCCCATGTGCCCTGTGTGCTTATATTAGTGCAAGAAACTCTGCTTTATGGGAAAACGTCTCGCTATGCAGTACCAACACTTTGAGGAAAATAGGGTAAAAGGCAGACTACCTATCTGGTAGTATGAGGTATGACAAGAACAACAACGAAAGAAAGATCTTTCCTCAGGAGATACATTACTAGCGCAGCTGAGCAGCTGCATGAAGCTAGAAGCTGCCTCAGGAGCCTCAGGCCCCAAAACACCTGAGTGGAATTCTGGCCTGTAGGCACTGAGACAATGTCGGTGGAAGTGGGGCTCTGAGCCAGAGGAATAGCCATCAAAGTGGGCACAAGAGGAAGTGAAGTGGCCACAAGCCAGAAACCTTACAAAGCCAAGGGAGTCCCTTCCTGGGAAAAGAGTCTAAAGGCAGGGGGTCATTTTCAATATTCCTAAAAGAGCTCTGACAGGACTCCTAGTGCGTGTGAGCTGAATTCTTCCTTTCCTGACAAAGATTAAAATTCTGCTCCTCCAATGCTAATTCCCCTCACCAAGAAAAAAATCACAAGTCAACACACTTGGTGTGTTGCATTGATATTAGTCCGCTGTTGTGTGGGAGCTAATTGGCATGCTATGGACATATTCGGTAGCAGAAGAGGCTGGGTGTGCAGGTGGCCTGTGGTTGCATATCATATGTGCCGTAGGGTGGAGCAAAGGTTTATGCGTTTCATTGTTTATAGCTCTTGTCTCTCACATAACCCATGACTGCACGGTCTATTACCACGTGGCATATTGCAATATGCTGCATGTGGTTGTCAGGGTGGCGGATGGGGAGAGTAAATTACCATGAGTTTCAGAGGCTTGAGCTTGTCCAGAAATCCCAACTCATTGTAGCAATCCTGGATTTTTTTCTATGGCTGCTTTTTCCCGTTCAGTAGTGCCGACTGTTTCGAGGGCTAGGTCCAACAGTGTCCTGCTTTCCGAGGACCACGGTGCTAACCACTCCGTAAAATATAGGGCAAGCTTCCACTGAAAGCACAGACAGAAAACACTTCATCAAAGGAATCACCGGGGTAGGAGGTTCCCGTTTCCCCACCACTTGATAGTAACTCACATATCCAATGCTTCCAGACTCACCTCCCACTGAGATCCACCCTCTCCCAGGACTGTTATATCCCAGACAGAAAACATTCTCTATGAGGCACTCCCAGCAGAAGGGAGCAGCTAGAGGGGCTAGGACTGGAGACCCCTCTGCCCTTGACCACTGCCTCCAGGCATACCAGCCTGCCTGCTTCTTCCCTTCCAATAAGCACCACTACCCCCAACTAACTATCCCTCACAGTGTGCACAGCTAATGACCTCCCCCTGCATTCAAAGACTGAAAGCCTCAGGGGGTTTCTGCAGGACTCCTGGGCACTGATCTGCCAGCTGCCCTCTAAATCTGTCCCTAGAAGCTGCCTGGAGATGACTATGGAAGGATGCAGTGAGATGGCATGGGGCAAGGGTCAGGAAGACCATCTGTACCCTCCTTCCTACCCTCACCCGTCTCAAAGGTCAGCTCTCTGGTCACCAGCAAGGCCAGCACAAGCAGTGTTCCCTTCATCGTGTCAGCGCTGGGATGCTCTGCTCAGGACAGGGTTTCTGCTGCTTTATAAAACCACTAGCTCCCTGAGCCCAGCCCACACCCCTCCCGGGAGCTCCACAGGCCTGAGGGCAGGCACCTGGCGCAGGTGGCTCCCTCAGCCCTCGCGGGTGTTTAGTGTGGGAAGCCCTTCCTACTCTGAGAGCAGAGCTCCTGGAGAAGACGTGGTGGTATCTTTGCCAAAGAACAGCTGGAGCTGACATTTCTAAGGGACTCCATTCTGAGCCAAATGCTCTGTTGTCCCAGCCCCAGCCATCACCTGTTTTCCTGGTCATCCTTCCCCCCAGTCTATCCGGGCTCCAAAGGCAGTACTCTCCCGAACTGCGGAGAGGAAAGCACAGGAGGGTCAAGGACAGGTCTACACCACTACAGGGAGTCATCCAGCATCCTTACCTTTTCCCCAAGGTTAAGTCCTGGAGATAAGAATGAGGAGCTGGACCTTACCAAAGCCCCCTAAATATCTTAACTGCTGCAGTCTCTGGACTGGGCCCCGAGGACTGGCGGACACCAGCCTTGGGCTCTGAATCACTCCCTACCAGGGAAGTCACAGGACTTGTGGCCACGTGGGTTTTCTTAGGGGCCGGTAGTTCTGTCATTTTTGATCGTGCTGCCAGCTTTTCTCAGACCCTTAAGGGAGCAAGTTCCTGGGCACGCTCTTGACTCCCAGCGGCTCCAGCCTTGCCCCCTCTCCTGGCTGTCTCGCCCTCCTCCGTCAGTGCACCTGGTCCCAAGAGGTGCTTGGACTGCATACCCTATCCAGAAGCATCAGTAAACAGCTGTGGGTTTGTGGGGTTTGACTCCTGCATCAGAGACTCTGAGGCCCACAGCCTTACAGGCCACTGTGGATGGGAGTCCTAAGGCCCAGAGTACTGGGTCCACCAGAGGTGCCCTTCCACATGCTGAAAACTCTCTCAAGAGTCAAGTTCAACTTTCCACTCTAGGAAAGCAGTTTGTTGGTACAAACAAGATGAGATGGTCCTTGAAAACTCTAGCAGAAGGAAGCCTGAGAAAGCTTCCAATGTCCAAATTGGAAACAGTTTGACCAACAAAATAAATAACAGAATATTAGATGATAACCTAAAGTATAAAGTAATATGTGTGAGTCCATACTGATATAAATAAATGATTAAATAAATAAATGGGGGAGAAGAGACAAACATTCCCTACAGAAACATCCCGAATCATATATGTAGATTATCCCCTCCAGGAGGGGGAACTTACTACCCTGACCTCCCTGAGAGTGGGCTAGACTTAGTAACTCATTTCCAAAGAAAACAGCAGGGGAAGGGGAAAACAGTGCAGAAACATGGCAAACACAACATTAGTCAAGTAATCATGGCTGATATACCCAGTGGTAAGACATACTGCTGCCATATATACCCTGATGTAAGGTGATGGGAAGGGCACTTCACTTCTGTGGTGTTCTCAAAACCCAAAGTCTGTACCCCAGTCTACATTATGAGAACAACAGCAGACAAACTCAGCTTGGGGATCATTCTACAATACCTGGCCAGTCCTCCTCAAGACTGCCAAGGCCATGACAGACAAGGAAAGAATGAGTCACTCCACAGAGCAGAGAAGGCTGGGGAGACAAGACAATGAATGCAGTGTGTGCAGGTTGTATATTGGATCCTGGAACCCAAAGAGGACATTAGTGGACAACCTGGTGACATCCAAATAAAGTGTAGGGTTTAGTTATCAGTAATGTTCCAATGTTGATTCTCAGTTTCAACAAATCTTTGCAACTTTTCTATAAGTCTAAAATTATCCCAAATTAAAATTTTATTTTAAAAAAGCTTGCATTAGGAAAGGGCTACATCTGCTGCAACTCCTCTCTTGACCTTGTTCAGCACTTTGCCCTGACCTCACCAAATGTCCCCACCATCCAGGGACGTCTCAGCTGGTCTTGTGGCATCCTCGGAAGGGCACTGGGCTGGATTCTTAGCAGCAACCTGTGTTACTTCAGCACTCCAAGCTACTGGCGTCCTCATCTCACAGAGCTGGGGAGGGGATGGAGGGCAGTGTCTTCTGAAGGACAGGAGGCTTGTGACCCGTGCCCAGGTGTCCCACCACACTGAAGTCCTGTCCCACACAGACAAAGGGCAAGCACGTGCAGCCTGGGCCATATGGTGTTCACGTGCCTGCCCAGGAACTCTGAGGCACATCTGCAGCCACCTGAGCCTCTCATGGGGTGACCTTCAGAGGTATGGCCCCCAGGCATCAGTAGCCATGGCAAGGGAGGGCTCCACGGAGACCAGCTGACAGCCGGAGCTCAATACTTGGTGCCTCCTTGCCAAGAGCAGTTACCAGATGTGAATCCTATCTGGCATAAGGTTCTGATTGTGGTCACACAACTTGTGTCCCAACTTCAACTCTGGGCTTCAGCAAACCTTATTCTGCCAAAGGTGACTCAGAGAAAAGGCCAGCCAGGGGCCTCCAACAAAAAGTTACTTAATTCTGACTTATCAAAATATTTTAAACCTTCACCTATTTAATTAATCCCAGGCAATATTCATAAGCACATCTACGGCAAATAGAAGTAAAAATATTCTTGTTTATCAACTCCAGAGAAATGGAATAGTCCTTCCATTATTCTAACAAACATTGTGAAACACCCACTGAGTGTTGGGCCCTGTCCTAGTCCTGGGGATGCAACAGCACACACAGCAAAGCTCTCGCTCTCCTGCAGCTCTTTATGCATCTAAGAGGGAGTGAAAGACAATCAACCAATGGCAAAAGTGCTATGGAGGAAGATGAAGCAGGGGGAAAAAAGAGAGTGCCATGGGGGGAAGGAGGGGGCCAGCGCCTTTGATGTAAGGGGTCAAGAGTATGGGGAGGACTTCCCTGGTGGCGCAGTGGTTAAGAATCCACCTGCCAATGCAGGGGACATGGGTTTGAGCCCTGGTCTGGGAAGATCCTACATGCCACGGAGCAACTAAGCCCATGCGCCACAACTACTGAGCCTGTGCTCTAGAGCCCACGAGCCACAACTTCTGAGCCTGCGTGCCTAGAGCCTGTGCTCCGCAATGAAGAGTAGACCCCGCTCACCTCAACTAGAGAAGGCCCGCGCACGGCAACAAAGACCCAACGCAACCAAAAATAAATAAATAAATAAATAAACGTATTTTTTAAAAAAAGAGTATGGAGAAATTTCTCTGACGTGTGATATTTGAACAGACCTGAGAAATGAGGCAACGAAGCATGCAGCCACTGGGAGGAAGAGCATTCCGGGCAGGGAGGGCAGCACATGCAAAAGCCCTGCTACAGGAGCATACTCGGGCTGGTCAAGAAGCAGAAAGGAGGTCACTGAGGGAGGAAAGAAAGGCAGGGATAAGTTCACAGAGGCAGCGGGGGTGCGGGACTGGTTGTGCGAATGGCCCAGGGACTGTGGGCCTAGACGGGGCTTGGCTTTTCCTGAAGTCAGAGCTCTGGAGAGGTGATGGGGGGAACAGTGCAGAGACACTCAAGAGAAGAAGCAGGTTGGGGAAAATATTCCTGTGTAGATTGAGGTGCTGTTGTAACCACCCCCATGGCCTTAGAACTTAGTTATACTTTAAACTCTAAGCCTCTACACAAGACAAAATAATCATTTAGTCATTAAACAAAGTCTAGTCCTCAAGTTACTCCTCAGGGGCTATAGATAATATTCAGAACCATATCCTTTGAGCTGTTCTGCAGATACTAAAGCCCCACCAGGTGGAGGAAGATGAGTACATGATGACCAGATGGTAGCCATGACATAAGCTGCCCCATTTCACACAATTCTGAAAACAGGCCTCAAGGAAATGGGAACAAACTGATCCTGGAACTGAAGGTTAACTGTACTTAAAACAATCAAGATGATGGTGATCAGACCACCGCATTGCCAATTTCAAGATGACTGTCAGACCTGACTGTGCTACTCTGCCCCCTCCCTCGCCTATACACCCCTTAAACCCCACTTAAAAGCTCTTGCGCCTTGATCGGCAGTTAGGAGTTGGCCTTTGGGCAGGAATCCGTCCTCTCCCCTGATTGCTGGCCTCTGGAATAAAGCAAACTTTCCTTTCCAACCTCTCGAGTATTGGCTTTCAAGCGGTGAGCAGCCAGGTCTGAGTTTGGTAACACTGTCAAAGTCACCAGGTGGCAGGACTTGATCAACAAGAAAACTAGAACTTCTGGGCCATCATGTAGGGGAGGTTTCGGGGCTCCAGAAACAAATTCGGGGGAGTGGCTCAACAGAGGCCACTGACAAGATCAAGGACACTGTGATGAAAGCAGGGCAGGGAAGGAGCCACCAGAGAGCCTGACCAAGGGTTCAGGACTTGTGCCCTGGCCTTCCTGGTACTTACTACCTGTGAGACCATTTGTAAGCACTGAGCTTCCTGAAAAACCCATAACATCAAGACCAGACTGTTTTCAAAGTCACATGCAGTTGTGACAGGCTGCCATGGGCCATCATTCAGGAGGCCTGATTTGGGACCATTTCTGCCCCTTTTCTGGTCAACCTGGGGATTTTCAGTTGTTCAGCTTCCCGTGTCAGCTGACCCTCCCACAGACCCCCCGGATGGGAGGGAGGCTGACCCAGGCCGCTCTGTGGACCGAAGGACTAGTATCTTGCCGGCACACACAGCCCCTCCCTGTGCAGCCCCGGGCAACTCCAAGCTGTGGCCTGGGAGACGCCTGGCAGTACCTCCTGGAAAAAGAAGTGTCAGAAAGGCTTGGGCCCCACTGTGGGGCCCAGGGCAGGTATAAAGGGGGTCCAGGTGGGTAGGATCACCTGCCACCTGCCCCATGATGCGGGCTGGAGCTCTCCTGATGCTCTGCACTGCCTTGCTCCCGATCTCGGGCGGAAGTGAGTGGCTGGGACACGGGTTCCCCAAGCGTTCTGACACCTTCCCAGGGCAGCACTGAGCATGTCGGGAGGGGGAAGGGAAGAGTGTGCTCTGATGGGTGCCTTTCCAGGGAGGGTCACCTTATCTTTGTGTTTCACATTGCGACATTTGCCCGGCCTTGAAGGAGACTCTTAGCCTGTTCGTGGCGGGAACCCCTGAGGACTATATGGCAAATGTGAGACAGTATGAAACAGACCCTTTGGTACTGGACACTGCCAGTCAACTGAAGAGCTGCGCTGACCGGAAGTTGACAGATGAGGGTAGGCAAAACACTCTCGGTGTTCTGGTGGGTCCGGCTGTGCGTGTCTGTGCCTCTGGCACCTGTCTTGGGGCGGGTGAGGGGGGTCTGCTCAGGGCAGTGCGAGGTGGGGGAGCTCATTTCCTCTCCACCAGGGCCCTTCCCTGGGAACCTGGGAGGAGAAAGAGCCTCATGAATGAGGAGGTAGAGAGGATGCGGCAGACACGCACAGCACGGGAGAGGCTCGGGTAGGAAGACTCAGTCCAGCCCTGGAGCTCTTGAGCTGGCCCTGACTAGGCCTTCCTGTCTCTGTGGCACCACCTGGCTTTGGTGTCAGGCCCTCAGCACTGGCCTCCCTGATGGCAGCCTCTCCAGCCCATGACCTGCATCTTCTGCAAACCATTAACACTGAGTCCTTGCCTTCTCCAAACGTCAGTTCCTTTCCCTTAGTGCCTCAAGTCCCCTACTCCATCCCACCTAAAACCCACATTGCCCTTGTTCCCTGCACCCCAAAGGGCCATTCTGTGCCTCAAATGCCATAAGAGGAGGCTGAGTCCAAAAGCTCCACTCCTGCCTTCCCCAGGCCTGGGATGCCCAGAGTGGAGGACCAGAGTGAATCCTCCCTCTGTTGCCCCAAGAGGTGGTGGGAACAAGCCACTGCTTCAGCGGCAGGTGTCCAAGGGGCAGAGGGGGGAAACAGACGGGGGTCAGCTCATCCCTGGAGACTCCCAGGGGCCACTGTGGAGCCCTGCCAGGTGGTCCTCAGCAGCCTCCCCCACTCTATCCCAGACTGCCCTCAACCCACCAGGGAGACCCCTCTTCTCTGTTCCACTGGAGGAAGCTTCATTGGGAGGAATCCACCTTTACCTGCTCAGATCCAGAGGCTACCCTCCAAACAAGCCTGCAGGCCTCTCCCCAGTGTTCAGTGCAGCTTGATGTCTCCGGGACCCCAGAGGCCTCACCAGGTTTCCTGACCTTCTCTTTGCAGGATAAATATACTCAAGTCCTTTGTGTTGATGGAGCTGTCCCTGCCAGGAACCCCAAGGAAGCCACTTGCCTGATCACTGAGTAGTGTCAGCAGCCTGCCATGTCCAGGTGTCTGATTAGAGGATTCCAGCAATAAAATCCTTGCAGTTCACAGGAGAGTGCTTACTCAGTGGAGATTGGGCTTTGGAGTTGGGGGAGAGGGAGGATGTGCCCACAGTGGAGACCATCAGAGTGCCTTCCAACTGCAGCTGGATTTTAATGCTGTCAGATGTTGCTCCTCCACAAATTCAATGGGAGGGGGAGGGGTAATGATAATTACATCAGCCAGAGTGTCTGATCATTTCTGTGACCAGGACCCACAGGTCACGTGCACTATCGAACAAATTCGAGCCTCCCAGCAACCTTGAGGGATAGGAGTAATCATCCTAGTCTTACAAGGGAAGGAACTGAGGCTCAGAGGGGATAAAACGTTTGCCAAAGATGACATAGCTTCCCTCACCCGTCCACTGCTGGGGAGATGAGGTTGGCTAACTCACTGTGTGACTGTGCACATATTACAGGCCTCCTTTGGGCCTCGCTTCCCACTTACAAAATTGAAATACCTCCAATCTCCAAGGCAGTGGTGAGGCCAAAGTAAAATAATGGGTGAGCTAATTGGTTCAAGATGGCGGAGTAGAAGGACGTGCTCTCACTCCCTCTTGCGAGAGCACCAGAATCACAACTAACTGCTGAACAATCATCAACAGGAAGACACTGGAACTCACCAGAAAAGATACCCCACATCCAAAGACAAAGGAGAATCCACAATGAGATGGTAGGAGGGGCACAATCACAATAAAATCAAAACCCATAACTGCTGGGTGGGTGACTCACAAACTGGAGAACACTTATACCACAGAAGTCCACCCACTGGAGTGAAGGTTCTGAGCCCCAGGTCAGGCTTCCCAACCTGGGGGTCCAGCAACAGGAGGAGGAATTCCTAGAGAATCAGACTTTGAAGGCTAGCGGGATTTGATTGCAGGAATTCGACAGGACTGGGGGAAACAGAGACTCCACTCGTGGAGGGCACACACAGAGTAGTGTGCGCATCAGGACCCAGGGGAAGGAGCGGTGACCCCATAGGAGACCGAACCAGACCTACCTGCTAGTGTTGGAGGGTGTCCTGCAGAGGCGGGGGGTGGTTGTGGCTCACCATGAGGACAAGGACACTGGCAGCAGAAGTTCTGGGAAGTACTCCTTGGTGTAAGCCCTCCCAGAGTCCACCATTAGCCCCAACAAAGAGCCCGAGTAGGCTCCAGTGTTGGGTCACCTCAGGCCAAACAACCAACAGGGAGGGAACCCAGCCCCACCCATCAGCAGACAAGCAGATTAAAGTTTTACTGAGCTCTGCCCACCAGAGCAACACCCAGCTCTACCCACCACCAGTCCCTCCCATCAGGAAACTTGCACAAGCCTCTTAGATAGCCTCATCCACTAGAGGGCAGGCAGCAGAAGCAAGAAGAACTACAATCCTGCAGTCTGTGGGACAAAAACAACATTCACAGAAAGACAGACAAGATGAAAAGGCAGAGGGCTATGTACCAGATGAAGGAACAAGATAAAACCCCAGAAAAACAACTAAATGAAGTGGAGATAGGCAACTTTCCAGAAAAAGAATTCAGAATAATGATAGTGAAGATGATCCAGGACCTCAGAAAAAGAATGGAGGCAAAGATCGAGAAGATGCAAGAAATGTTTAACAAAGACCTACAAGAATTAAAGAACAAACAAACAGAGATGAACAATACAATAACTGAAATGAAAAATACACTAGAAGGAATCAATAGCAGAAGACAGCCTAAGAGACCTCTGGGACAACATTAAATGCAACAACATTCGCATTATAGGGGTCTCAGAAGGAGAAGAGACAGGCAAAGGACCCGAGAAAATACTTGAAGAGATTATAGTCGAAAATTTCGCTAACATGGGAAAGGAAATAGCCACCCAAGTCCAGGAAGCGCAGAGAGTCCCAGGCAGGATAAACCCAAGGAGAAACACACCGAGGCACACGGTTATCAAATTGACAAAAATTAAAGACAAAGAAAAATTATTGAAAGCAACAAGGGAAAAACGACAAATAACATACAAGGGAACTCCCATAAGGTTAACAGCTGATTTCTCAGCAGAAACTCTACAAGCCAGAAGGGAGTGGCATGACATATTTGAAATGATGCAAGGGAAGAACCTACAACCAAGATTACTCTACCCAGCAAGGATCTCATTCAGATTCGATGGAGAAATCAAAAGCTTTACAGACAAGCAAAAGCTAAGAGAATTCAGCACCACCAAACCAGCTCTACAACAAATGCTAAAGGAACTTCTCTAGGTGGGAAACACAACAGAAGAAAAGGACCTATGAAAACAAACCCATAAAAATTAAGAAAATGGTAATAGGAACATATATATCGATAATTATCTTAAACGTGAATGGATTAAATGCTCCAACCAAAAGACACAGGCTTGCTGAATGGATACAAAAACAAGACCCATATATATGCTGTCTACAAGAGACCCACTTCAGACCTAGGGACACATACAGACTGAAAGTGAAGGGATGGAAAAAGACATTCCATGCAAATGGAAATCAAAAGAAAGCTGGAGTAGCAATACTCGTATCAGATAAAATAGACTTTAAAATAAAGAATGTTACAAGAGACAAGGAAGGACACTACATAATGATCAAGGGATCAATCCAGGAAGAAGATATAACAATTATAAAAATATATGCGCCCAACATAGGAGCACCTCAATACATAAGGCAACTGCTAAGAGCTGTTAAAAAGAGAAAATCGACAGTAACACAATAATAGTGGGGGACTTTAACACCTCACTTACACCAATGGACAGATCATCCAAACAGAAAATTAATAAGGAAACACAAGCTTTAAATGACACAATAGACCAGATGGATTTAATTGATATTTATAGGACATTCCATCTAAAAACAAGAGATTACACTTTCTTCTCAAGTGCACATGGAACATTCTCCAGGAGAGATCACATCTTGGGTCACAAATCAAGCCTCGGTAAATTTAAGAAAATTGAAATCATATCAAGCATCTTTTCCGACCACCACACTATGAGATTAGAAATAAATTACAGGAAAAAAGTGTAAAAAATACAAATGCATGGAGGCTAAACAGTGCACTACTAAATAACCAAGAGATCACTGAAGAAATCAAAGTAGAAATTTAAAAAATACATAGAAGCAAATGACAACAAAAGCGCAGTGACCCAAAACCTATGGGACACAGCAAAAGCAGTTCTACGAGGGAAGTTTATAGCAATTCAATCTCACCTCAAGAAACAAGAAAAATCTCAAATAAACAATCTAACCTTACACCTAAAGCAACTAGAGAAAGAAGAACAAACAAAACCCAAAGTTAGTAGAAGGAAAGAAATCATAAAGATCAGAGCAGAAATAAATGAAATAGAAACAAAGAAAACAGTAGCAAAGATCAATAAAACTAAAAGCTGATTCTTTGAGAAGATAAACAAAATTGATAAACCATTAGCCAGACTCATCAAGAAAAAGAGGGAGAGGACTCAAATCAATAAAATTAGAAATGAAAAAGAAGTTACAACGGACACTGCAGAAATACAAAGCATCATAAGAGACCACTACAAGCAACTCTATGCCAATAAAATGGACCATCTGGGAGAAATGGACAAATTCCTAGAAAGGTATAACCTTCCAAGACTGAACCAGGAAGAAATAGAAAATGTGAACAGACCAGTTGCAAGTAATGAAATTGAAACTGTGATTAAAGATCTTCCAACAAACAAAAGTCCAGGACCAGATGGCTTCACAGGTGAATTCTATCAAACATTTAGAGAGGAGCTAACACCCATCCTTCTCAAACTCTTCCAAAAAATTGCAGAGGAAGGAACACTCCCAAACTCATTCTATGAGGCCACCATCACCCCGATACCAAAACCAGACAAAGATACTACAAAAAAAGAAAATTACAGACCAATATCACTGATGAATATAGATGCAAAAATCCTCAACAAAATACTAGCAAACAGAATCCAACAACACATTAAAAGGATCATATACCACAATCAAGTGGGATTTATCCCAGGGATGCAAGGATTCTTCAATATACACAAATCAATCAATGTGATACACCATATTAACAAATTGAAGAATAAAAACCATATGGTCATCTCAATAGATGCAGAAAAAGCTTTTGACAAAATTCAACACACATTTATGATAAAAACACTCCAGAAAGTGGGCATAGAGGGAACCTACCTCAACATAATAAAGGCCATATACGACAAACCCACAGCAAACATCATTCTCAACGGGGAAAAACTGAAAGCATTTCCTCTAAGATCATGAACAAGACAAGGATGTCCACTCTCACCACTATTATTCAACATAGTTTTGGAAGTCCTAGCCATGGCAATCAGAGAAGAAAAAGAAATAAAAGGAATACAAATTGGAAAAGAAGAAGTAAAACTGTCACTGTTTGCAGATGACATGATACTATACATAGAGAATCCTAAAGTTGCCACCAGAAAACTACTAGAGCTAATCAATGAATTTGGTAAAGTAGCAGGATACAAAATTAATGCACAGAAATCTCTTGCATTCCTATCCACTAATGATGAAAAATCTGAAAGAGAAATTAAGGAAACACTCCCATTTACCATTGCAACAAAAAGAATAAAATACCTAGGAATAAACCTACCGAGGGAGACAAAAGACCTGTATGCAGAAAACTATAAGACACTGATGAAAGAAATTAAAGATAATACAAACAGATGGAGAGATATACCATGTTCTTCGATTGGAAGAATCAATATTGTGAAAATAACTATACTACCCAAAGCAATCTACAGATTCAATGCAATCCCTACCAAATTACCAATGGCATTTTTTACAGAACTAGAAAAAAAAAATCTTAAAATTTGTATGGAGACACAAAAGACCCCGAATAGCCAAAGCAGTCTTGAGGGAAAAGAACGGAGCTGGAGGAATCAGGCTCCTTGACTTCAGACTATACGACAAAGCTACAGTAATCAAGACAGTATGGTACTGGCACAAAAATAGAAATATAGATCAATGGAACAGAATAGAAAGCCCAGAGTTAAACCCACGCACATATGGTCACCTAATTTATGACAAAGGAGGCAAGAACATACAATGGAGAAAAGACAGCCTCTTCAATAAGTAGTGCTGGGAAAACTGGACAGCTACATGTAAAAGAATGAAATTAGAACACTTCCTAACACCATACACAAAAATAAACTCCAAATGGATTAAAGACCTAACTGTAAGACCAGACACTATAAAACTCTTAGAGGAAAACATAGGAAAAACACTCTTTGACATAAATCACAGCAAGATCTTTTTTGATCCACCTCCTAGAGTAATGGAAATAAAAACAAAAATAAACAAATGGGACCTAATGAAACTTAAAAGCTTTTGCAAATCAAAGGAAACTACAGACAAGACAAAAAGACAACCCTCAGAATGGGAGAAAATATTCGCAAACGAATCAATGGACAAAGGCTTAATCTCCAAAATATAGAAACAGCTCATGCCGCTCAGTATTAAAAAAACAAACAGGGCTTCCCTGGTGGCGCAGTGGTTGAGAATCTGCCTGCCAATGCAGGGGACACAGGTTCGAGCCCTGGTCTGGGAGGATCCCACATGCCGCGGAGCAACTAGGCCCACGAGCCACAATTACTGAGCCTGCACGTCTGGAGCCTGTGCTCCGCAACAAGAGAGGCCGCGATAGTGAGAGGCCCACGCACGGCGATGAAGAGTGGCCCCCGCTTGCCGCAACTAGATAAAGCCCTCACACAGAAACGAAGACCCAACACAGCCATAAGTAAATAAATAAATAAATAAAATTTAAAAAAAGAATAAGGGGAAAAAAATACAATTAGAAACAACTTAATAGACACATAGAATGCAGCATGTAATAGTTAATATGCCCTGTTTTCAAGCATATGTAGGATAGTATAAAAATTGACCATGTATTAAGGATATAAAGTAAGCCTCAAATTTCAAAGTATTTTAAAATCATCCAGAGCATATAATCATCCAGAGCAATGCAATGATGATAGAAATCAAGAGCAAAAAATGTTGAGAAAATCCTCATATCTATGGAAATTAATGATTAGAGTGGATTGCTTTTACTGTGTAACAAATAACCCCAAAGTTCAATGGATTAAAATGTGAATCACTTATGATCACTCGTGGGCTGTAGTTTGGCTGGAATTTCAGCTGATACAAGCTGGGCTTGGCTAGACCATACCCATTCAACATATGGGTCTCACAGGACTTGGCTCCTCCTGCAGGTTGGGCTTGAGTCTGATCTACACCTGCTCATTCCAGGGCTCAAGCTAAAGAACCAGCATATACCAGGGGAAAGATAGTCTCGTAGTGATGACAGAGATGTGAGAAGAAAGAACAACTGTACAATCATATTGAAGCAATTGACTGCCTATTATCTGCTCACATCCCATTGTTCAAATCACATGACATAGCTGAGCCTAATATCAATGGAGTGAGGAGGTATACGGCTGCAATGTAGCTGCAGAGACAAAGTAAATGTTTTTAAGCAATAATTTAATCTACCACAAACTGACAAAACTGTGGGGATGGGGACATTTAAAAGGCACAAATAAGCAATATTATTCATTTAAAAGGAGACTTCACTAAAGATCCTTTAGTCATCAAAATAAGTAGATATTATGAAAACTTTATAACAATTTTTAAAATTTAGATAAAACGTGCAAATTCCAAGAAAGACATCGTAAAAACTGACATGAGAAGAAAGAGAAACCCCAAATAGTTCTTATGGGCAAAGTGCTAGCTGTCCTAGGATCTTTCCATAGAACCAGTCCTGGGAAGATGATACTGGTTTTACCTTCCTTCAGCACTGGGTCCCTAAAATGTGCTTAGATAAATGAGAAATGTTGTGTCTGAGATATTATTTATTGGGAAATCTTTTATTTGGGAACTGTACCTGAACAGGGAGAGCTATGACTGGTATATAGATACTGAATGACTGTATGATTAGGATGATATAAAAGGCTGTTGGAAAGCTAGGCAATGACTTCCTTGAACTAAAGTGGGCAATTGATATATATCTTACAAATGATTGTACCCCATGCAGTGAATGCACACAGGAGCTGTCCTCCTACTTTGTGAGATGTTCTGGATCAGCATAATACTGTTGCAATATGCTCAGGTGAACCACATGCACTTTGGCTTTAACTCCCAAACAGATATCATCCTGTGCGGTGGTATGGAACTTTAGACCACTGCTGGACCCCAGAATAAAACTGAAAATACTGGGCATGTAGTATGCCCTTTTATCCTTTCATAAATGTAAGTAAATTTAGTGTCAGATGAATGCCTATTGTGTCTGTGAGTTTTATTGCCAATCAGAATCTGCGACCATTGCTGAGGATTGTGCAGTCCTCTATTTATAAAATTGAATTAAATTTTTAAAAATTCTCACAAGAAAATCCCAGATGCAGACGGCTCTTCTAGTAAGTTCCAGCAAACACTCAGTGAGGAAATAACTCCAGTATTGTACAAATGCTTCCAAAGAATAGACAAATAGGGTATCAGTCGGTATCCCTGCAGGAAACAAATGACACTTGCACAGGATTCATGAAGAGTTTAATGAATGGCCTATTGCAGTGATATGAGCAGAGCCAAGGGAAACCAATTTAAAAACAAAAACAAAAACAAAAACACTCATGGCCAGCAACAGCAAAATGCCTAAAGAAAGGCAAGGAAAAGAAGCTGCTAACTAAAATCCAATGATACCTGTAGTTGAAGAAAAGGACCTTTGGCCTCCAGGAGAGGAATGCAGCCACTGCCAACTGCAGCCCTGAAGGAAAGCAGCTGAAAAATAAATAACCCAATCTCACCTTCCTCTTGCCTTCCAATGTCCTGCCATATCTCCCACCTTCCAACCCACCAAAAACCAAAAGACAAAGTAACCCAGTGACACAATCCGAAAAAGGCCATATCCTGGGGTACAGAGCAGGTTGGGGAAAGGGGGAAACTAGATCTCTTGGAACAAATGGAAAACATCACTAAATACCCCAATTAATGTAATGAGGCTAGTGTCATGACATCAAAATCCAACTACTCAAGGTCATAGACAAAAAAATTTAAACCAAATATTAACAAGTATATGAAATTACATATCAAAAAGATACTATATGTTGGGACTTCCCTGGTGGCACAGTGGATAAGACTTCACGCTCCCAATACAGGGGACCTGGGTTCGATCCCTGGTCAGGCAACTAGATCCCACATGCATGCCACAACTAAGAGTTCACATGCCACAACTAAGAAGGCTGCCTGCAGCAACTAAGACCTGGTGCAACCAAATAAATAAATAAATATTTTTTAAAAAACATTAAGACTAAAAACAAAGATACTATATGTTGATTAACGAGGATTTATACAAGAAATGCAAGGTAAGTTTAATATTAGAAAAACCTTTGATGTAACTTATCACTTCAACAGAACTAAGGGAAAAAAGTATATGTTTATTTCAATAAATGCAGAAAAGATGTGTTATAAAATTCATCATCTTTTCTTGAATTAAAAAAACTCTTAGAGGGACTTCCCTGGCGGTCCAGTGGTTAGACTCCATGCTTCCAATGCAGGGGGCGCGGGTTCGATCCCTGGTCGGGGAACAGAGATCCCACGTGCCGCATGGTACCACCAAAAAAATAAATAAATAAAATAATTAAAAATTTAAAACTCTTAGAAAGTAGAAATAAAAGAATATATCCTTAATCTAATAACAAGTGTCTACCAGAAAAAATTCCCACAGTAAACTTCCTATTTAATGGTGAAATACCGAAAGCTATCCTCTTGAATCTGGATAAAGGGTAGCCAGAAATACTTCATAATATTTTTGTAACTTTCTTGTAAGCCTGAAATTATGCCAAAACAAACAATAATAATATAAGATAAAAAGCTGTCAAAAACAAAATAAAACAAAGCAAAAACATTCCCCTTGGGTTTAGATAGAAGATAAGGATGCCTACTTTCACCATTTCTATTCAACATTGTACTAGAGATCCTACAAATGCAATAAAGCAAGAGAAGAATAATCTATGTAGACTGAAAAGGAAGAAATGAACAGGTATTAGATACAGTTATATAAGTCCAAAAGAATCTACAGATAAAATATTAGAGAGTCTTTTAAATGCTGCATGTAAGTCAGTATAGAATAATTAAAATGTTCTATATGGCAGCACAAACATCTAGAAAATTATATTTTAAAAGGAGATAACATTCACCACAGCATTAAAAATAACAGATGCCTAGGATAAATGAACTAATAAATGAATAAGAGATCTAGATATCGATATCGAGAGATAGATATAGAGAGATAGATATATAAAACTTTATTGAGAGAAAATAATGAAGACAAATAAATGGAGACATGTACCATCTTCATAGAGAGGAATACTAAATATCTTAAATTTTTTAAAATTATCTCCAAATCAATCTACAGATTTAATGTGTGGTTAGGTCAAACTCAACAAGCTGGTTCTAAATTTACATGGAAGTGCAGAGGGCCCAAAACAGCAGACACTCTGGAACAAGGCCAAAACGGAAGAACTCCCTCTACCAGAGTCAAGAACTAAAGCTTTAGTTTGTACTTAACACTGTATGGTATTGGCATTGAGACAGACAAATACAACAGTGGAATAAAATAAAAAACACCTAAGTAAATCTCTATTCCTACACGAGGCACTTTCCTTTTTTGACAAAGGTGGCACTGAAAAGCAGTGGGAAAGGGATGAAATTTTCCTATGGGTACCAGGACAATAAGGTGTCTACATGAAAAAGTAACTGGACTCCTACCTCACAACCACACACAAAATTTAATACTATATGGATTATAGACCTCAATGGGAAAGGCAAATCAAAGCCTTTAGAAAGGATACAAGAGAATATATTTATGACCTTGGGAACAGCAAGATTTTTTATACAAAACACACACACACGCACACACACATACACAAACCCTGACCTTAAAGAGTAGCAATGATAAATTCAGTTATATTAAATTTTAAACTTCCGTTTATTAAAATACCATTAAGAGAGTAAAAAGGTAATTCACTGTGTTGGGGAAGATATTTTCAACAAGTAATCAACAAAAGGCTCTTATCCAGAATATAGAAAGAAGTCCTACAAGTCAATTAGAGGGGGGAAAATAAAAAGAAAAGAAAATGCAATAGATAAATGGGGAAAATACTTCCACTGACATTTCATAAAATTATCAATAATGTATGAAGAAGTGCTCAACACATCAGTAAAAGCAAACTGAAAGCACAGTGAGATACCACTGCATACCTCCCTACCAGCGGCTAATATTAGAACGTCCTATAATACCAGCTACTGGTGCTACAGAGCAGCAGGAATGAATATACTGCCACTAGGGATGTACACTGATGCAACCACTTTTTTGTTTTAATGTTAAAAATACTTTTTTTCTAGAAGATCACACAAAAGTTGGGAAGGGAAGGAAGGAAGTCAACTAGGCTACTACAAAATCTAGACTGCGGAGGGTCAAAGAGCTGCTTACGGAAACTGACAGCTGGAGCAAACAGCAGAGGTCAAGGTGGCACCTGGCCAGTGGACCAGCAGCCTGGGTCGGCCACCTTTATGAGCACCAGCGGGCTGCAGCAGGGACAACAAAGGTGCTGGCCCCAGTCAGCACTCCTTTTCTGGAAGGGAGAAGCAGAAGCTCACTCTTTAACAGGTTCCTGGTGGTCTATGCTCCTTCATGGCCTTCTCTCAATCGCTGCCACTGAATTCCTCAATGACCACACTCAGCCTGGTGCCCTCATCCCGGCAGGGTTTGAGCCGGGCGTGTAAAAGCTCTGGACACCACATCTCTTACGGAAGGCGTGCTTTGTGCGTGTTGAACGTGTATGTGTATGCGATTACCCTCTCGGCTCCCTTCAGGAGCTTAAAGCAAGAAGCTGGAACAACAAAGTGCCTATTGCGCTTCTTCTTGCAAATGCTGCAGGTGCAGTCAAAGATTGCCAAATCTGCTGAGGCCCAAACTTCCAAACGAACTGCTCCCAGTGGCAGCCTCCTCGGGGTTTCGCCAGGGTCCACACCCATCCCGCCCCCTCCGGGGGGCCCCTGTGCTATTGTGCTCACTCCCTGGTCAGCAGGCTCCAATCTCAGACTGAGGTCTCTGCCTGACAGCCCCTATCCGACTCCTGCCCCAGAATTCTTAGGTCAGCCCCTCAGTGTCCATACGACTCCCTGCGCCCCGGGCCACAGAAAGGCAAAGGAAGTGAGCTGTGTGAGGAATGCATTGTTTGGGGCCGGGGCTCTTCTCCGCAGCCCAGCCTGGCCACAGGGGCCAACAGCCCCCGGCTGAAAAATCACACAGCTCCGTAAATGGAGGGCATTCAGTCCCATGACCAGATTCACGCAGAAGCCAGTCTGGCCGGGCAGGCAGGAAGCCTGGCCGAGAGTGCCCAGAAATACCCATCAGCACTTTTGGCTCAGCTGGAAGACCATCCAGTTCCCAGAATGACCTGGGCTTAGAGGCAGGGAAGTCAATGCCACACCTCCCCCTGGACTCCAGCGCCAGCTCCCGCTCTCAGCCCCGAGGAGATCGGGGCTCTGCAGTCAACACAAGGAAGTGCGTGACTCAAGGCCATGGACCCGGGGGCATGGCTGAGGGGCCCAACACCAGTCAGTTTGCCCCATGATTTCCTCTGATCCCCGCAGCCCTTCTTCTCTGCTACAGTTGAGTGGAACTACGTGCTGCTCTGATGTGTTTCATTGTGTCATGTCCTGCTGTGTTATATTGTGTTGTGAAAACTCCCTATCCAGGTCCCTCTGGGGCCTCACCTATGAGAAGCCCCCAGCCCCTTCTCGGCCCTCAGGAAAGGCCTGTTTCCCCTACGCCTCTGTTCCCCGGCTCACCCTGCTTGGTTCTCACACTGACCCCTCGGCCCCTCACCTACCACTGATCACCACCACTCTGAAACTAGCCCACAGTGGGAGCCATCTCCCCAAGGGTCCCCTCCCCTCCATCCTGCAGCACACACATGTCTGACAGCAAGCAGGTGCTGGGTTAACTCCTGATTCAACCCGCCCGCAGGCCTCAGGGCCACCTTCCGCTCAGACACTTGGCACAGAGAATGGTTCACACTTGCGCTTGAGTATCCTCGCTTGGTGGCCTCTTTGCTACAGCACAGGTTGCCCCTCTGGCCCTGGGTCTGCTCTGGACACCTCTCTTTGTGGCTGGGCACAGGCAGGAATAAAAACTTGCCATCCTTCCCCTCCAATCTCAGCTCTGACATCAGCAATGGTGGTGCAGGAAAGGCCAAGCTTTGCTTCTTTCCCCGGCACCCGCGTTCCCCACCATACACCTTTACCTGGAGAAAGCTGGAGGGAATTATATCATAAAAGAAAACTTACTCTGTTACCTAGCTGCAGAGAGCCACATCCCAAGAAGTGTTGGTATGCCTCTCCTAGCCCATACTCATCACCACATTCCTGGTTGTCCTCCCTCATCCTAGAGACTTGCAGGGCTGACCCACTGTGGTTCGGTCTCCTGACCTCAGTCTCCACCTGAGTTCTCATTGCCAGTCTGACCCCACCCTTTCCAAACCCCTCAAAGCCCATTTTCTGTTTCTTTGGAACTCCGATTGCCATCAGCAAACTGTCCTCTAGCCTCTTCTCAGAATGTTCCCCTCACTCACTTTTTATAACTGAACTTGCCCTATGGAGACAAGTATGTTCACGCAAAGATGTGCATAATCAAAACAAGGAATACTAATAACTATTACAGTCTTTATTTCTGTAACTGCTCATATGATCATAGCTAATATTTATATTTCTAACTACATTTCCACTGTCCCACTCCATATGCCTTTCGTTCTCAGCAAACACCTCAGCTGGTCATGCTTTCTTCCCTAGTGGAGTGACACAGACTTTCATTCCTGAAGGGTCTGGGCCATTAGCAGTTCTGTCTGTAGTGGGGAGTTGTAATTTTCCATTAATTTTACCATATATACAAGGTATACTAATACGATAATATACATATACAATATAAGGGAGCACCAAGAGATCTCCACAGGAGATCTCCTGTATTCCAGACATACTTCTCCTCACTCTCATTCTGTAATAGGAACCTACTTTTCCCTCTGTAATCAAGACCAATCCCTCCCGTAAGCACAATAATTTCTTCTTTGCCTGGTCACTAGGATAGGAGACCAAAGTGGCCAAGAAGTAGAATCAACTTAGAACCAGTGCTGTGTCCGCTAGTGAAAGTATTCCTCTCTTGAAAACTAAAACTTCTTTTTTTTTTAAGATTTTTTTTATGTGGACCATTTTTTTTAAGTCTTTATTGAATTTGTTACAATATTGCTTCTGTTTTATGTTTTGTTTTTTTGACCCCAAGGCATGTGGGACCTTAGCTCCCCAACCGGGGATCGAACCCACAACCCCTGCAGTGGAAGGCGAAGTCTTAACCACTGGACTGCCAGGGAAGTCCCTGAGAACGAAAACTTCTAAATCCCAAAGTTGCAGGGACAGAAAGCAAAAAGAAAAAGTTGCTATTGGATCATTTGGGGTAATAGTGAGAGCAGCCAATCCTTAATTGTCAGACCCTTGAATCCAGGCTATGTGGAAAAGAAACCTGCAAGAAGACCCCAAGAAGTGTTGACGTTCCTCCCCCAGTCAGTAGATTGGTTATTCATATATTGATTGCTGATTTAGAGCATACACTGCGTCCTGGCAGACACTGTGCCAGCCCCACAAGGTGTTACTACCGCGCTAGCATCATATATATCTGACTCTTCAAAAGGCCATGCAATCTGCTATCAAACCAACTGCTTCTGGTTGAGGGGAAACATGGTAAGACCAGTAACTTCAATAAGCATGAGACAACTGGCACACTACATTTGTTGTAAAATGAGTCCTTGGTCAGAGGGGATGCTGGCTGGAATACTACTGATGCCACGCAAAGCATTTCCTAATCCAGAGATGGTCTAAACTTTCATGAAACTGGTAGTCTCAGCAGCGGCCAGAGTAACAGGTGAGGTTGACATGATTCAAAGTGGTACACAAGAGATGTTTGGTACCTACCCTCTTCTCTTTCCTCTTTCTCTCCCCGTATCATCTCATGGATATTATTAAGTTAAAACACCGTCTTTACGGTATTAACTCTCAAGTTTGTATCTTCAGTCCATATCTATGAGTTCCAAACTCATAACTAACAGCCTATTTGAAATCTCCTATTGGATGCTCTCAGATACTTCTGATCTAGCTTGTCCAAAGTCCAAAATGTAATTCCTAATTTCCCCACAAATAACCTGCGTCCTTCTAACCATGAGGAAGTCTTTCCCATCTCAATAAATGGTACCCCAGAATCTAGATTTCCCCCCTTCCCTCATCATTCATATCAAATCCACCAGATTTCCTATAAAATCTATATCTAAAACATATCTTGTCTCTATTGTCTTCTCTCAGTGGAGTCACCATGACCTTGGTGGAGAAATCTCTCTCCGGAGGCGGACAAGGCAATGTCCATCTGGTAACTCAAGGTCAGCAGTGACCTCCCCGAGAACCACTTCAGTGCAGATGTGGGAATGAAAGCCAAGCGGTGAAGCTTGAGGACCGAGGGGGAGATGTGGAAGTGGAGACAGCGAGACTAGTCAGGTCTTACAGGGAGTTTTGCTGTGAAGGGAAACAGGGTCAGTGCAACTGCCACCCATCCCGGGGGGGTGTCAGGGTCCCACTCTGCTCTCAGGGTCACTGAAACTGTTCCCAGTGAGAGTTAGCCCTTGGCCCCATTGTCCCCACGTAAGATGCCCCAACACCCTCAATCACACCATCTCCCCCCAGCCGAGGCAACCCTTCTCCCCAGGGTCAGTGTGACTCTTCCACCCCAGGACCAGAGAACAGGCAAAGAAGTGGATGGTGTGAGGGCGGAGCTGAACAGAGCAGGGTCACAGAGAGGAAGCTGTGAGCCGAGGGATGAGAGTATTGTTTCTGAATTGGCAATTTCCACGCCCTGGTCCGGCCTCAGGGATAACGGTCCCTGGCTGAGACCCAGACAGCTCAGGAATAAGGCCAACACTCAGGCCCCACATCCAGGCTCAGACTGCGAATGCGACTGGGTCAAGTGAGGTAGGAAGGCGGACTGGGATTGCGGGAAGTCTTAATCACTCTCTTGGCTCAACTCAGAGGTCACCAAGTTCATGGGATAAAAGGCAGGTAAGGCAAATGTCTCAAGCAGGGTGACGTCCCTGGCCTCCAGCCACGGCCACCCCTGCAGTGTCCTCACGGCTGAAGGTACAACCTTCCCCGGGCCCAGGCACTGTCATAGAAAAGTGTGTTACCTGGCTGCGTCATGCAAGTGAAGCTACCTGGGTGGCAGTCAACTTCAGGCGAGCATGGCTGGGTTCGTGAGGCTGTCACAGAACCAGTCGTGTGGCAGGTGTGTGATGGATGCGTGAGACACGGGAGGTACAGTCCCTGCACGGCACTCGTGGACAAGCATGTGTATTGGGTGATGGAGTGACAGGTGAGTGGCTGGACACACACAGGTGAGTGTGTGACAGGTACACAAACACCACCGCTGAGCACTTCCCTCCAAGCGGCCAAAGTATGTCAGGACCACAATCCCCCAAGCTGGGCAGCCCGGAGGGGCCTCATGTCCTCAGGGAGCGCCCCCGCCAGCCCTCTCTGCCCTGCAGAGTGACCCTCCTGTCTCTAGAGGGCCCTCCAGATGTCACCGCCCTCTCAGCTTAGGGACGGCAGCGCAGCAGAACTCTCAGGGCCAGAGAAGGAAGGAGGGCGCAAGGGGAAGCGCAGAGGTCCAGCTCCCTGGGCCCCCTCGCAGTCCTCCCTGGTCCCACATCTATCAGCTGCCATCATCCGCGTGTCTCTGTCTCTAGGATGAAACTCTCTAAATGAGTGCTCTGCCCTCAGATCTCCCCTCAGACCTTGGTCTGTTACCCCAGCAGTGTGTTTGCGGTGCATTTCCGCCCCACGCCCTCATACCAGGTCTCTCTCTCAGACACACACAGAGCAGAGTCAGCCCGACACACCCCATCACAACCCCACAATCACATTCATATAATCACATGTACCCCATTGTACACACACGGTCTCGCACGCACTTCTAGACACACACAAACACATATTCTGAGACAGATGGGCTGCTGCAATCACACGGTCACACACACTGCAAGTCTCATGTGCCCCCCCAACACACACTCACACACTCCCAGCAGAGCATTCAACTCACACACACACAATTAAATTTTCACACACCACACACACCAAGCCTTATGCCCATCATACAAAATGAGACCCATGCACTCTCCTAGCCAGAAGCCCTACTGCAGACAGAACACACACACACACATACACACACTAACACGTGCAGAGACACACACTCCAACCTAACGTCCCTTCATTCACTAGTGCTCTCCAGCCGCTCAGGGCATCCGTCTGCAATGCCCTCCCTCCTCCCACTCTTAGTGGCCTGAATTCCTGCCCCACAGGAGAGGTCGGAGGCGTGGGGAGAGGAATCCCTGAGGGTGGCCATCAGGAGCCCCTGAACCCACACATCAGGCCCAGTGCCCCCGGCGGGTAGCTCAAGTCGTGTTCCCAGCCAGGCCCCAAAGACCGGGAGTTTAAGGAACACACCACCCACAGGCAAGAGGTGTCCGCAGGTCTTCAGCTGGACCCCGCCGCCTGCAGCCCCGCGGGGAGGGGGCACACCCGGCTGCCATGCTCCCCCCTCCCCTCAGAGTCAATCTAAAACTCTCACCAACTCATGGATGACAGGAACAAGTTTCTCACCAAGGGCAAGGACACCTGCATGTAGCCTGCTGGTGGAAACAGCCCACGGAGCTGGAAGTCAGCACAGCCTCACAACTCCAGGACTGTGTGGCCAGCACCACAAAGACCCACAAGGCACAGGCCACAGTGCAGCCAGGGCTGAGGACAGCAGGGTCTGGGGCCATGCACACGCTCTCTTGTTCACTGCCCTTGACCTCCTTCAAAAGCACAAACCATTCTCCCTGAAAACCTCTGTTTAACACAAACAACCACCCATCTCTCATCAAGAAATCTCAGGGCAGATGGGCAGCTGCCCAGGATGGTGACCTTGGGGTGCTGGGCCTCGGTCCTCTGATGCTTAACCTTCCCTCTCTGGTACCCCCATATTCCTTGCTTTCCTTCCCGGAAGACCCCTCCCTTCAGCTTCCTCCCCACAGGAACACATCAGTGACATGGGCTCTGTGACACAGAGCTCTGACTAGAGCCACGGTCGCTGCCCAGGCTCCCCATGCAGACTGGCAAGTGCCTGCACTGACCCTTGGGCAGCCCCAGTCCTTCTCCGGCAACTGCTCTGCTGCTGCTGCTTCCGTCCTGTCGGCTGTGCCAACTCAGAGCCGGACCCAGTGAGTCACTGCCCCCACCCCAAGACCCGTACCTCTGCAGGGCAAGGCTGTCTGACATTACATGCCATTCACCAAGCTGTGGCTTGTGTTTTTAGCTAAAGGGGGAAGTGGTGGGTACTGACCTCAGAAGGGAAGTCGGGAGGAGCCAGCCTACTGTCAAGACAGGCACGTGGCAGCCTAATCTGCTGCCCCTGACCCCACCACTCTCCTTCCCTGCCTCGACCTTCTCTACCCATCTTCTACATTGCCCCGACATCTGGAACGGACAGAAGCCCACAGCAGGACTTCCCTGGTGGTCCAGCGGTTAAGACTCCACGCTTCCACTGCAGGGGGTAAGGGTTCGATTCCTGGTCAGGGAACTAAGAGCCCCCATGCCGCATGGCATGGCCAAAAAAAAAAAAAAAGCCACAGCAGTGCAACTACAGGAAGTTAGGGAGAACCAGCAAGCAAGGCACAAACCCTTGAGTCCTGTCCCTATAAGAGCAAGGGTCATGACCCAGGTCCCTGAGCCACCCAAGACCAAGGATGCCCTTGCCTCTCTGTAAGTCACTATACTATTTTTGCAACAATCAACATTTCAGAAAAAGCACATTTAAATTAAGTGTAATGTTTTCCCATAATTTTTATAAGTTGTCCTGAAATCATATGCATACCAGGACTCTACCTTCACACATTTATGAGTTCTTTTCAAATACAGGTAAATGCCAAACATAATGCGTAAAACATTCTTGAATTTGGAGTAGATTTCTTCTTATCTTATTTGCCTTATCAAAGTGCAATTCCTGGGTTCATCATGAAATCAACAGCCAAAATCAGACTGACAGTGAAGATGGAACTGGACCTGTCTCCATGGCCTTTCCACGAAAGCCAGGAGAAAAGAAAACACACCATCACCCCACAATTGTTTATCGTCAGTCTGGAGTTCTGATCAATGAAGCAGTGCCAGAGAAAGAAGTGAAGCACAGGGACTTCCCTGGCGGTCCAGTGGTTAGGGTTCCACGCTTCCACTGCAGGGGGCACGGGTTTGACCCCTGGTGAGGGAACTAAGATCCTGCATGCCACGCGGTACGGCCAAAAAAATAAATTAAAAAAAGAAAGAGAAAAAAAAAAAAAGAAAGAAAGAAATGAAGCACAGTAAGATCCTAATCCATAAAGCATTACTGATATCAAATAGCTTTCATAAATGGAAAACATGAACTGCATTCTAGAAGGGATTACTGAGTAATAAAAGGGTATCAACTATGCCCAAAGTAATCTAAAATTGGAAAGCATTTCAAATCAAAATTCTAACACATATTTTTTCTCTTCTGTAATGTGATGAACTGATTCTGAAAGTTCTTCAAGAGTAAAGGTTTAAGAACATTCAAACTCGAAAGTAGAAAACTTGAAAATGGCCGTTAATAGGAAAATCACAAAAAATAAAGGCATATGACCATCACGTAGAAAAGATGTTCATTCTCACAAACAATCAAAAAATGCACACACAATAAAACATTTTCAACAAAACAGAACAGCTTTTTTTTAACTGGCAATACCCAGGGATAAGTGAGGACGTCAGAAAAAAAAGGTATTTTCATATTGTTGAAGGAAATGGCAGTAGGCACAAATGATCTGGTGGGTAAGGTGGCAGTGTGCATCAGAATCATTACAAATCTGAAAACCCTTCATACTACCATTTCCACCTTTAGGACTTTATCCTAGGTTTAAGACCAGAGATAAAACTTGGCTACTATATTATTTATCACTACTGATTTACAAAACAATGTCTTAAATGTCCAGTAGGAAAGCAGACAATGTTTTACAAGAAGCAAACTATTTAAATTGTCCTAATGGGCTAACGTATATACACACTGCCTTGCAGAAAGACAATTTTAAAGTGAGACTTCTATTTAATTGTTTTAAAAAGAATGCCAAGGTCCTTACTTGGAAAAAGTTGGGGAACCACTGCCAGAGTGTTGATTTTGTAGAAGCATCTCTCTAGATAATACCCCACTGTAGACTTGGAGTACAAGGGTATGTCCTGGGGCAGTAAATACACCCTGTTCCATCCAGACCTTCAGGACCCCCAGGAACTGCTAGTCCTGGAAGGCATGGGGCAGAGGCAGACATCACTTACTGCTTCCCAGGCTGAGTTTCTTGTCTCCACTGTGCCAGGCAACAGCTTCTCAGAGTCAGACATCCTGGATGCATCTGCGGGGTCCTGGCCACACCAAGCCAACAGGAAGGCAGCCCAAAATGGGAACATGTCCACGCAAGGAAACCCATGGCAGCATGTCAACACACCACTAAAAGTAAAATCATATAGACTTCCAGTTACAGATGATGGGCTGAACCCCTTCAACTCGTGTTCTCTCCCACCAGTGACCAAACTGGAGGATAAAGAAATGTGAAAACTGGGGCTTCCCGGATGGCGCAGTGGTTAAGAATCCCCTGCCAATGCAGGAGACACGGGTTCGAGCCCTGGTCTGGGAAGACTCCCATGTGCCACGGAACAACTGAGCCCGCGAGCCACAACTACTGAGCCCATGTGCCTAGAGCCCGTGCTCCGCAACAAGAGAAGCCACCGCAATGAGAAGCCCGTGCACCCCAACGAAGAGTAGCCCCCGCTCGCCGCAACTAGAGAAAGCCTGCGCACAGCAACAAAGACCCAACGCAGTCAAAAATTAATTAATTAATTTAAAAAAAAAAGAAATGTGAAAATTGATCACCTCACAATACCAAAGACAGTGGGAAGGGGGGTTCGTTACAGGATTTGAGATTTCAACAAAACGGCGAAGAACAGTGGGAGGAGGATATTGAAGGGAGAGCTTAGCAGGACCCAGAAAAGATAAAGTGCTCCAAAGGTGGGTAAGGACAGGGCCATGGCTGGGTTTGCCCCCACAGAGGGCCAAGGGGGCTGGGGTGCTGTAAATGGGGAGTAAGTCCCCCTTGTGGGGTCTTTAAGGGTCATTCCAACATGGCTGCGAAAATGACGCTCAAAAAGGCATACGAAATTAAAGGGTTTATTATACTCTTAGGTCTCAGAGAAAGAGGCACGGCACACCTCACAGGGGGCCATGTGGGAGGAGCACCAAGGGAACAGGCTCCACCAAACACGGCTGAGGACCCGTGGGCAAGCGCCATAACAGGGGGGTAGGGAAGAGTACACAAGCAAAAGGTTTGAGCAGATTTCACTGGTGCATTTGAATGTCACTAGGTTACAGTCATGGAACGGCAAGAAGGGGAACTTGTGGAGTGGACCAGTCTTATCATACTTTAGGCTGTTTGTGACAATGTTGAGGCATCAGGAAAATATGAAATTTTAAAATATTATAACACCATAAACCCTGTTATGCCTCAGCATCAACCATATTAATTGGATGGATTAAAGTTGTCACCTGGGTTGTAGAGATATTAGAGGTGAGTGGTACACCTTGACTTAACCACCAAAGGAAGGAAGGAAGGGTAGCCCCCGCTCTCCACAACTAGAGAAAGCCCGCGTGCAGCAATGAAGACTCAATGCAGCCAAAGATAAATAAATAAATTTATAAAAATTAAAAATAAAATTATAAAAATTTTTTAAAAAAGAGTTAACACTAATCCTTCTCAAGTTCTTCCCAAGAACTGTAGAGGAGGGAACACTTCCAAAATCATTTTACAAGGCCAGCATTACCTAAGCCAGATCAGGACACTACAGGAAAACTACAAGCCAATATCCCTGACAAATATAGATGCAAAATTCTCAATAAAATATAAACAAATGAGATTCAACAGCACATTAAGTGAATCATATGCCATGATCAAGTGGTATTTATCCCTGGGATGCAAGGATGGTTCAATATATGCAAATAAATAAATGTGATTCCCCATATTAATAAAATGAAAGATTAAAAATCATATCATCTCAACAGATGCAGAAAAAGCATTTGATGAAATTCAACATCCTTTCATGATAAAAACTCTCAACAAATTAAGTACAGAGAAAAGGTACCTCACCCAAATGAAAGCCATATGTGACAAGCCCACAGCTAACATCAACTCAATGGTGAAAAAAATGAAAGCTTTTCCACTAAGATCAGGAACAAGACAAGGCGCTCACTCTTACCACTTCTATTCAACACAGTACTGGAAGTTAATAAAAGACATCCAAATTAAAAAGGAAGACGTAAAATTGATGATATGATCTTATATATAGAAAATCCTAAAGACTCCACCAAAAAACTAATCAATTCAGTAAAGTTGCAGGGTACAAAATCAACACACAGAAATCAGTTGCATTTCTAAATACTAACAATGAGCTACCTGAAAAGGATAGCACACAATCCCATTTATAATAGCAACAAAAACAAAATAATTAGGAATAAAATCTAACCAATGAGGTGAAATACCTGCACACTGAAAACTATGACATCGATGAAATAAATTGAAGAAGATACAAATAAATGGATACAAATATTCTGTGTTCACGGATCAGAAGGATTAATATTGTTAAAATGTCCAGAATACCCAAAGCTACCTATAAATTCGATCCCAATCCCTATCAATATTCCAATGGCATTTTTCACAAAAATAGAAAAAGCAATCCTAAAATTCATATGGAGCCACAAAAGATCCTGAAGAGCCAAAGCAATCTTGAGAAAGAAGAACAAAGTTGGAGGCATCACAGTTCCTGATTTCAAACTATACTACAAAGCTGTGGCCATCAAAAAACTATGGTACTGGCATTGGGACTTCCCTGGCGGTCCAATGGTTAAGATTTTGCCTTCCAGTGCAGAGGGTGCAGGTTCAATCCCTGGTCAGGGAGCTAAGATTCCACATACCTTGGGGCCAAAAAACCAAAACATAAAGCAGAAGCAATATTGTTAACAAATTCTTATTGAATTTAAAAATAGTCCACATCAAAAAAAAAATCATAAAAAAAAAAACTATGGTACTGGCATAGAAGCAGACACATAGACCAATGGAACAGAATCAAGAGCCCAGAAATAAACTTATGCATATAAGAGCAACTAAAATTTGGCAAAGAAGTCAAGAATACTCAATGGGGAAAGGATAGTTACTTCAATAATAGATGGTCTTGGAAAAACTGCATATTTATGTGCAAAAGAATGAAACTAGACGCCTATCTTACACTGCTCACAAAAATTAACTCAAAATGGCTTAAAGACTTAAATATAAGACCTGAAATCATAAAACTTCTAGAAGAAAACACAGATATTACAGAACACTTGATTTGTAGCAAAGAAAAGAGAAGAGGTTAAGTAAAAATGCTGTAGTCCTGAATTTGAAGGATCAGTATAAACTCCTAAAAAATACATGATATTGGGGAAAAAAGAAAAAAGAAAAATATGTGATATAGGTGAATGCATATATAATATGGATTAGGTGTAATATAGTAAAGTAGAATAAAATAAGTAAAAATTCTGTAATCTTGAATTTGAATTGGATGTAAATTATTACAACCACTTTGAGAAATGATTTTACAATATCTAGAAAAGTGAAACATCATATATACCCTTTGATTCATTGGTATATATCCTAGAGAAACTCTTGAATATGTGAACCAAGATAAGAACGTATAAGAACATGCATAGATATGTTCTCTAAAAGCTATAAAATAGAAACAACTCCAAATAGCTATCAACGGTACGATGGCTAAATCACTTATGGTGTCTTCATCAATGGACTATTACCCAGTAATCAAAATGAATGACTATACCAACACATAAACATGGATGAATCGCTAAAATTTTAAGGGTGAGCAGAGGAAATAAACACAGAAGAAAACATTTAGGATGATTCAATCAATATAAAACCCCAAAGCACTCAATAGTAAACAACAAATTGTTTAAGCATACATGAATAGGTGGTAAAACAATGTAGAGAAGTAAAGGAGTGATTGACACATGATTCAGCATGAGAGCTCCACCTGAGAGGGTAACCAAGGGAGACGTGTTCAGAGCAGGGCACGTGGAGGGTGCTGGATATGTTCTACTTCTCCAGCTAGGAAGTATCAATAGATCCACCGGCATGTGTTCTTCTTTCCTTCAAACTGAACCTGTGTTTTCTAGCCTCACTGGCCATAATATATTTCTCAATACAAAATTTTAAAAAGGAGAGCAAGAGAGGAAGAGGAAAGGGCTCTGGGTCTAGGGAGCATCTTTAGGGTGGGAACAGCTTGAAAATGCTTTCGAGTCACTCTCCCTGTGCGCATGGCAAGGAGGAAGCCAGGGCTGCTGCAGGCCAATGAGTTTCTGTTGGAGAAGGAGAAAGAGGAACCGAGCCCACACTTCCTCTTGATGAAGGATGAGGGAGGGTCGTGGCCCAGCCCTGAGCAGAGCGGGAAGGGAGGCGACCGGGACCAGGCAAAGAAGGTTCAGAGCAGCACCAAGGGGTGAGATGAGGCTCCCGAAGCAGACAAAGGAGGGGAAGAGACGCAGAACAGCCACGTGACCCAGGGTGGGACTTGCAGAGAGGGCTGGTCAGAGGGCCCTGGTCCTGAATGTCCACCTCCAACGTGGACGGGGCCCTGGGGCAATGCGCGGAGGGTCTGCAGTTGGCTCAGTGGCCCCTTCTCAGGAGGGAGCTGACCTGAGTCAGGGATGCTGCTGTGACCTCAAAACCAGACTAGCTGGGGCCACAGAAGCAGAAGCCTGGCGGTCCTCACACACCATGCCTGGTCTCTGAGTCACATGTCCCCCTAGCCTTACAGTGGCAGGTCTCACGGACATAGGATGTACGTGCAGAGTCATACACACCATTGCTGAAGTGACGCAGACACTGTCCCACACAGGGACTCCTGTACAAACTGCAGAAATGCCTTACTCTATACTGACTCATCTTAGTGATAACAGTAACTCACTTTTGTTTCTCAGACTACAGCAAATCTTTTATTACACATAACAGTATGTATCCAAACAGTACCCAACACCATTTCATATCTCTAACACAGGGCACAGTGGGCATTCAGTGCTAGAACCGAGAGAGGCGTGTTAAATTTCAAGCTTCTGACCACATCATATGGTGGCCAGGCAAAGCTTATATGTCATTTTCTCACGTTATCCAACATGTGGCTCATACATTTCATCATCTCGATGGAGACAAAAATTTCCATTTCATATTTTGAGTGCAGGAAGTTGAGAGAGATAAAATCCAGTGAAAACATATTGGTTTCAATTCAACTGAGGTTTAAAAAAAAAAAAGCAAACTTAAGTTAATCATTTTGAAGGGAAAGAGGAAAGGAAGGCATGGGGTTAAGACTCAAAACTATGAAAAGGGCTGGTCCCTATACAGGGGCTGCTGTAGCTCTGGAAACTATCTATCAAAGGATATTTTAAAATAAAGTGGCTTCTCTGCATTTTGTCTTTTTTGGTATTGTAAACATGTGCTGTTTGCTATCACCTGAATCTAATTTAAAACATTTTTTTTTTTGCAAACAAAACAAAAAATTTAAGTCTTTTAGGCAAGTATCTTCCTAAGGAAAAAAAGGAGTTCATTTATTATAAAACTGTGAGGATACCCAAGCACGGCCCCACCTAAGATTCAACAGCATGAACTTGAGAGCTTTTGTCCGCTGTTCCTCAGAGCTGAACTGGGTTTCAGTAGAATAGGAGCCACCGCTGCCTCCTGTGTCTTCCTTCTTGCCTTTCTCCACATCCACCCTGTAAGGAAGACATAAATGGATGTCTCATCTTTTTCAGCCCCTTCTTTGAACGGCTGTACACAGCCCAGGAAAGCCCCACTGCATAGTCAAACCTGCTGTTCCAGAAAAAACGGAGCCCCCAGACCAGTACGACAGCAGTTCCTTAGATACGTCTGAGACTCCAGACTCCACAGGGAATACGCCGAAACCTCTAAAGCTTCAAACCCGCCCTCCTGGCCAGGGCACGGGTACCCACACCGTCCAGCCCCCAGCAGCATTCACCTTGTTTCACTCCCCAGGAATATAACGCATCTGGTTTTCTACATCCTTCCAGCTGCTGTTGTTTAAATTCACTGTATTCCCTCTGATACTGAGCTGCCTCTGGATCCAGTCTCAGCCTCAGCCTGGGCATCCTTAAGATCTTCTGTCACTGTCTCACGGTTCTTTTCTTCCAGCTCCTGGTCAGCCTCTCCTCCCCCAGTGCCAGCTCCTTTAGTCCCTCTGCAGCTGCTCACCGCCACCCTCCTTCGTTCGCTCTGAGATCTCCAAACATCGTTTGCGGCTCTGACGCTCATCTTCAGTGACGTTGAGCTGAGTGTCCAGCTGGCCTGAAAGAGAGTCTGTGCCTCCCGCACCCAGCGGTGAGCCGCGCCTGTCTGGCCCGACAGGATGTCAGAAAGGCCTCCAGGGACCTTCACGCTCCAGCTAATGTTCTCCCCGGGGCTGCGTCAGATGCCTCCCAATCAGAGTGAAGCTGTTGGCACTTTCTGCAGACATCATCCAGGCTGGGGGGATGAATGTGTGAGAGACACCGTCCTGATGGGGTTGGATAAGGCTCCTTTCCTGAGTTAGCCCCTTCCTCCTGCATCTCTCCTGGTTTCACCTGGGCTGGGGGTAGTAATGGAGCTGTGGGCTCCTGGATGGTGACACGGTCCAGTTTCGGAGGCTAGCTGCAGTATTGGCACACGAAGCTGACCTGCATGGTGCCGCTGGGCATCTCCAACCCCTCCATCCCTTGGCACCTGGAGCCGCCGCCCTGGTCCAGTCTACAGTCGGGCACTGTGGCTTCCCGTCGGCCCCGGAGCAAGGCCTCCTGAACTGCCGTCACCCCGTCTTCAGCTACTTCCTGGTCCGCAGCTAACAGTAACTCATTTTTACTGAGCATTTATTATGCACCTGTTAGTGTTCTAAGCGCTTTACAATATTGACCCCTTCACTCAACCACTTAACCAACATTCACCAGCACCGGAGGAGCCGGACGCTGGGCTCCTAGTGGACACAGCTGTGACCACTGCAGTCACAGGACCAGGGTCCGGTGGGGAAGACAACCCTGGGAATGCCCACGTGGAGTGTACATGCTCTTACGGACATGGGCAGGGAGCCTCAGACAGGCCTTGGCGTCCTGAAAGAACCCACCCTGGCCCCAGCCCCTCCAGCTGCTGCACCTCCGCCCGATACACTTGAAAGAGCTGGCTGCTCCTGACGCTTCTTCCTTCCCTCCCCTCCTCTCTATGAGCTCCGATCTATCCTTCCCCCACTGCTGCTCTGAAACAGCTTTGTTCAAGGTCCGAACCCCCCGCGGCAGTCCCTGTCCTCCTCTCTCAGCCCTTTTCCCCCACGGCTTCTCGGATGCCACCTTAATCCAGCCCCTCCCCCTGCCCGCCCGCCTCACCGGTGCTCCTGCTCCATCCCCCTTGCTGAGGGATACATGCGGGAACACCCCAGGGCTCAGGCCTGGGCCTCTTCTCTTTCCCGATCTCATCCTCCTTCCACATGATCTCATCCATGACCTCAAATACCTCTATAAACACATGGCTCCAAAATGTGCGTCTCCTGCCCTGACTTCTCCCCTGAGCTCCAAACTCATATGCGCCACACGGCAGGCATCTCCAAAGGGCAAAGCGGAATTTTCTATTTATGCACCCACGTGAACCTGCCCTACCCTCCAGGAAAATGGAAAACATCCACCCAGGTGCTCAGGCCCAAAGCCAATGAGGTATTCTTTTTTTCCAATCAGACCACGTATAACAAAGTCTTTAAATATAGATATATTTTTTTAAAGAAGAGAGGGTGGGAGGGAGAGTCAGTCCATATCAGAGCTAAATGCAGTCTTCCCCACTGGCCCCTCGCCGTGAGACACCCCCAGGCTGGGCTCCTGTGACCTTCCCTTAGACTCTGCGACCCCCTCACCCACACGCGCGGCTCCTGACCCCACACGACACACGACACGCGACACGCGGTGAGCAGCCTCTCTGCCTCCCGAGCTGCAGGGTACAGGGCTGCTCAGTTTGACCTCCTCCATCATGGACACAGCCCTCGGCCTCTCTGAAGACACACCTCTCTGGCAGTGGGACTCCCTCCACTCCCATGAGAACTTGTTCCCACACTGCAGGGAGCCCCTCTCCCCAGAGTCAGTGATTCTCCCATCCCCAGGGTCACAGCTGGCCCAGGTGTCGTGGGACACCGGAGCGGGGTGTGTGAAAGGAGAGAGCTGAACCAAGCTGAGCTGGGCAACGGGAAGGGCTGGTTCGGGACAGGCTGAGACTCAAAAAGCCCCATCTGGCTGGGAGGACAGAGCTCCTGGCTGAGACCCACACAGCTCAGGAATGTGGCCACACCAGGCCACGGACCAGGCAGAGGGCCCAGCTGAAGAGGCCTGGAAATCCTCACTAGCACTGCTGCTCAGGTGGAAGAGGGAGTTCCCAAAGCAATCTGGGGTTGAAGGAGGCTGAGTAAACATCGGGCCGGTGAAATGCCTCTCCCTGAGCTTGAGCTCCACCCTCAGTGTCTGCAAGACCAACCGTGGACAGGGCACTGATGGCCAAGGCAGAGAAGGGAGTAAGCCAGCTGGGTCACACAGGTGCCTGTGACTGGTGTGTGGCAGGTGACTTCAGAGAGGTAAGGTGGATTCTGTGGGACAGTCATGCAACCAGTGGCAGGTGTATGTGACACAGGCAGGCACACCTGCACAGCACAGGTGGAGGAGAGTGTGCACTGGTATGGGATGATGGGAGTGACAGGTGAGCAGTCAGGGACAGACAGGTGAATATGTGACAGGCACACCAACACCACGGCTGAGCGCTTCCCACCCAAGTGCCAGATGTCTCAGGGCCACAGTCCCCCCAGCCCAGGGACACTTGAGGGCCCTGACGTCCTTGGAGAGCCTCCCAGGCCCTCTCTGCCCTCCAGGGTGACCCTCCCTGCAGGACAGTAAAGGGCCCACCTGTGACACAAATGCCCGGACTTAGGGAGGGCAGCCCGGCAGGGTCCTCAGGGCCAGAGCAGGAAGATGGGAGCGGGGAGGCACCCTCCACTCCAGCTGTGTTCCCCCGGTTCTCCAGGCTCCTAGACACTTCCTGGGCTCTCTGTCTCCAGGAACCAGGGGCCTGGTGAGTGCTTGTAGCCTCAGACTAGTCTGCTACCCCAGGAGACAGTGCCACACAGAATTCCTCCCGGGATGGCTGAAGAAGAGCCTCCCTGTCTCCACCCCAGGTCATGGGGCCCCTCCCATCTCGGACCCCCCAACCCAGGCCTGCTCCCAGTGGTCACTGAGTCCCCAGAGCATATGCACACACACCCCTCTCCCAGCCAGGTACCCACCACACCCACTCCAGGTGCATGCAGATCCCATGCCCACACACCATGCAGGGGCAAGTCCTCCAGAACTGCTGGGTGGAAGGTCACCAGCAACCTGGGCGCTGCCCCCACACCCAGATCTGTCCTCAGATCCCAACCCAAGGCCCTCCTGGAGCCCCCGCAGGCTGAGCCTACTCTTAGCCCTTTGCCCTCCTCCCAGGGGGCATCTGCTAACTACAAGACCAGCCTCAGGGATGGGAGTGAAGCTGGGAGATGGTGGTGAGCACAGCCCCACACATCACCGCACTCAACCGCTGACGGCTCCCAGGATTGGCCCACCTTGCTCTCCAGGCACCTGTGGTGTGGATTCCTATGCCCAGCCCCTCCCATAAATCACGGCCCCAACTGCCCATCCCCTTCTAGCCCCTCCAGAGCAAGCTCACAGAGGCACTCGAGGTTATCTTCAGTTCAGCAAGCTCCCATCTGTGTGTCCTGGCCAAAGAGGGGTAGGAAGCACGGACCGGGAGGGGTCAGTACTGACCAGGAGGGGTCAGTACCAACTCCTCCTACCCTATGACTATGCAGGCACCCCATGTTCAAGACCCACCTCCAAGAGCCCACCATCCCAGCCTAACATCATACACGTGCACACACACCACAGCCTTTGTCACTTACAAGAGGTGAACCTTTCCTGTTTGTGGACCAGGCCATCCAAATATTTCCAAATCACCTGGCCCTGGGGGCCCCCTGACTTGTAGGAAAAGGACCCTAGGTTCTGTTGGCTTCACTCAGTTAATCTTTCTCTCTCCCTCTTGTTCATTCCATCTCTCAATTTCTTTCTCAGTCTTTCTCTCCACCATTCTGTCTCTCAGCCTCCCTCTCAATCTCTCTTACAATGTCTCTCTCACCATCTCTCCCTCTCCCAGTCTCTCCTGATCAATCCCCCACCATCTCTGTCAAACATTCACTCTCTTTCACACACAATGTCTTTCTCAAAATCTCTCGTTAACCCTCACAATATCTAGCTCTCTCAAAGTCTCTCGCAATCTCATGCCCCTTCTCATCTCCCTCCCAATCTCCATCTCTCCTCTCCCTCCCTTTCTCCCTCTTTCTCACCCATCTCAAACAACCTCCCTATCTCTCCCTCTCTCCCTCTCATACACACACACGAGCACGCATGGCAGGGGACCCAATACTCAAGGGTATCCACAAAGGCACACCTGTGTGTGTACTACCTGGGGCACACACTTGATGTGCAGCACGTATAGTATTTGTGTAAACCCATTCTTGGGCCTTTATCCCACCTGTGGCTCCTTCATTGGGCAACTGAGGCTGTACTTGGACTTGCAAACCAGTGAGGGAGAGGGGTCCTAAGTTGAGACTCTAAAGGCCAGGGCAGGGTCTGCCTCAGGTTACAGTACCAACCATAGGCCAGGCACTGTGGAGACAAGAGTGAACAACCCAGACAGACCCTGGCCTGGAGTGCCCACCCTCTAGTGAGGAGATGGACATGAAGAAAACTCTTCTTCTCTCAGTACATGGAAGTACAGCAGTTAACAAAAGCACAGTTAGAGGTGTCACCAGGTGTCAACATCAGGGGAGACATCCTAGGGGCAGGTGGGTTTGGCACCCAGCAGTGGAGGCTCATGGGTAATTTACCTGGCTTGAGGTCTGGCTCTCACTCTCTCTCTCTTCCTCAGTCTCAACAACCATCATGTCAGCATAATTTCTGACAATGGACTGGAAGATGCTGCTTTTGGAAAAGAGCTTAGAGATCGGGGCCCCAAATTCTGGGTGTTCGGTGAAGTGTAATAACTAGGAGCCTGGCTTATTCGTGTAGCTGAGATCGGAAAGATCTGACCAGGAATTAAAGCATCGGGCAGGGGGTGGGTCCAGGCAGAGCGAACTGCATGTGCAAAGGCTCTGGGGTTAGAGGGATGGTGGTGGTCACCAGCCCTGGGAGAAGGCAATAGAGGGTCATGGAGCCCAAAGAGAAAGGGCAAAGTGTGGCCAGAGATAAAGCCACTGCCCCCCAGCGTCATGCATTCCCTTGGCTCTGACTTTTGATAACGTTTGGCACATGAATTCAAAGGAGGCTCCATGCTGTGATGACTCAGTCCAGCTGGATGGGGGAGCATGGTAACCAGGATGGAGCAGGTGTGGAGAGTGATGGTGGTCCCCATGGCAGGAAGATCAGGGACCACCTCCACAGCAGACACAAAGAAAGAGAAAAAAGTAGAGCTGAACTTGCAACAAGGAGAAACCAAGGCCAAAGCAGCTTCGACATTGGAAGCAATCAGAAGAAAGCTTTGCAATGTAATTGGCTAGAAAGCAAAGCAGCCCAGCTCAAGAGGAAGAGAAAGCCAGAAAGAACCTCCCATTCCTGGAATTTACTGTCTCCTGCCCCACTGGGATCACCTCCTCCAAGAAGCCACCTTGATCCTGTTAGGTCCCTTCCGCAGGAGCCACACGCTTCCCCTATCTCAGGGCAACCTCTGCGTTAAAATATTTGGTCAACGATCACCAAACTCACCATGTACTTCCTTCCTCAGCCCACTAGAGGGTCCCCCGGCTCCAGGCCTTAGCCCAGCTGGAACCCGCCGGCTGCCACTTCCCCTCCTACGCAGCCCAATGAGCAGTCCTGACTACGTTCTGGTTCCTACGGCCTGGCTCCCCCAGATGAAGGATCTTACGTTTAACAGTGGGGGGAACGGAGGGCAAGAGCAGTAGTCGAGGTGGTTCAGTTCTCACAGGAACAAGTGGACTTAAAATATTCCGTAAAAACCACCGTGACGGTTATTGTGATTAGGAGGTCTCTCACCGCAGGGGCCACCCACAAGTGCAAATCCAACATAAGCCATCAGTGAGAAGCTTTGCAATGCTGATGTGTCTTTCAGAGGAAAAGAAAAAAAATCTACATTTCCACATACCACATTTCATTAGGTAACCGCTCTCAAGACACTGACATAAACAAAACCCCACGCTAGCCTAAAGTCTGAAAGGCAAACACATATTTTGAGATTTTAGAGGAATTTATACAAAAATAGTTAAACTACAATGTTTTACCACTTGAACACTAACTGTATGATATACAAATTGCACACCTGTGAGTTTCTTTTAACTTTCCTAAGAAATAACCACCGTGGGCCAAGTTTTTAGAAGAAAACTATATTCTTTTAAAGAAAATGAAAATATTCTCAAAGGAAAAACTTAATTTAAGTCAAATCATATGCTTTTGTTGTGGAGCCTGATACACAGTGCTTTCCTGTAACGGGCAGGGCGCCCCCTCGCGGTCTCTCTCGACCGAGACCTGTGGCTGGAATTCTGCACGAGGTGTTCTTTTCCCGAGGCCGAGGACGGGAGGGTTTGGGAACGAGGAGCCAGGGATGGGAAGACCGGGGCGGGATGAGGGCTGAAAACGCCCAACGGAATCCCGGTGGCCAAAACCCGCAGTGACCACAATGGCCAAAGGGAGGGCTCCTTCACAGGCCCCACTCCCTAAGGGTGTCATTCCTCACCCTCTTCTGCGACCCCTCCCAAACAACGAACCCTTCCCACCCACCAGCGGGCCAGGCGCTTATGAGACAAACACGCGTGCCCTCCGCCAACCCCCGCCTCCCCGGAGCGTTCTTGAAGGGGGTCCCAGACCCCTTCTATACAGGGAAACTGGCTCCCGCCCCGAGGCCAGTCGGAGGACGGCGGCCGTGTACCCCGCGCCCCTGCACGTGGCAACGGCCACCTTCAGCCCCGTGACCCAGAGCCGGTCTGGGAGCCTGCCCCCGGGGCTACGGGGCACAGGGGGTCCCGAAACAGAAGGCGGGTGAGGGGGTGGGGGCGGGAGGCGGCCAGGGCCCGAAAGAAAGGAAGCCGTTTGAGGAGGCACAGACGGTGAATAAATATTAGTAGCTTCGCCGCGGGGCCGGCCCCTCGGACAGCAGCTCGGTGGCTGGTGGGAGTAGGGGTGGGGTGGGAGCCGGCAGCCGCGCCCACCCTGACACAGAGCTCCGACACTGACCTGGGTCACCCATCGCCGGCGCGCGCGCAAAAATATACTCGCGCAAAAACACGTGCGTGCGCAGGATAACACGCGCTCCTGAGCGAAAAAACGCGCGCGTGTGCACGCAGACACAAACACACGCGCGTGCGCGCCCGCGCGCGCACACAGACACGCCCCCAGGGTCGGGCTACCCGCCCCCAGCTCAGAGCTCGGTGACGTGCACAGCAGGTGAGGGAAGTGGGCCTGGCCGGAGGCGCCTTAGGTGGCAGCGGCGGCACAGCAGGTGGCCCTCCAGGGGGTAGCAGCGGCGTCCATCCTCCCCGCTCAGCTGCAGCCCGCAGTCCTAGGGAAGAACACAGTCCCGGCGCCAGAGTAAGCAAGGGAGGGGTGCATCAGAGATCTGTAGGACCCTGCCCACCTTCCAGAGGACTTTGGCCTTTACTCTTTGGGGGAAGGGGGTCAGGAGCCCAGTGTTGGACACCCCGAATTGGAGAGCGTCTTACACATCCAAAGGAGCCAGCCAGGAGGGAGGTAGTCGGCCACTAGGCTGGAGTCTGGGAGAGAGGGCTGGGCAGTAAATGGGGGCATCAGCATAAAAATGTTACAGTTTTTAACAACAAAACAACAGGAGTTTCTCCCAGGGAGTGCAGATAACTAGAAAAGAGAAGAGAACAAACAGCTGAGCTGTGGAAGCTCCAACTTTAAGAGAGGAAAGAAGAGGAGCAGAGCCAAGATTTTAGGGGAAGATAAAAGATGAAAACCAAAAACAGCCTGTCCTAAGGGCACAGTGCAGAGGGCGTCTAGGAGGGAGAGTCTAGGAAAGTTGCTGCGAGCTTAGGACAGTGACAACTGAGAATCATCTCCTGGATCCCCACATCGGGGTCACTGGTGACCTTGGGAAGGGGGGGAAGGTCAAATGGCTGACCTCAGTGGCCTTAAGAGATAATGGAACGGAAGACCTGAAGACATCAAGTAAACAAGGAGTTTTGCTTTATGTCCCTTATCTTACCATTTTTACCACTTCAGGATATTTTATAGGCTAATTTTCTCTGTTTAACAAGTTATGTGATTCGTGTTTGACCTCTAACAGGCAGGAAATGTGAAGGGCAGCCATGGAGGATGGTGTGCTGCAAGCGACAGCGGGGCACCAGGCAAGACCTACTGGACAACTTTTTCCTTCCTTTCGCCACCCACCCCAAGAAGGCCCCTTTGGTCACACTCTCACTGCACCCAGGGCTGAACTCCAACCTGGAAGCTTTGACACTTGTTACCCAAAGGCCCTGAGACCAACATCTGCCCCGCCCCACACAGGTGATGGAGCTGGGCTGTTGTGATGGAGCTTCATGTCCCAAGCAACTCAGGTCCCAGGTGTCCTCCATGTCCTGTCTGGCCACAGCCCCCTGTTCCCATCCAAGGGTCTCCCCTGGGGACAGCAGCACCATGTCTCACAGCCCCGAGGCGCTGGTTGTAATCTGCCTGCAGCTTGACCTGCTCCTGAACCCTCAGCATCAGCCTTTCCTTAAGGACTGAGCTTAGCGATCCCAAGGGGACACTGCAGTCCCCAGGATGGCAGAGCACGATGCCCTCCTACGGTTGCTGGAGGAACTGTGGCCCCTCTGCAGGCCATGCCTGCTCCTGATCCCCCTTCCCTGGTCCTCCAGCAGGATTCCTATTCCCTTTGGGCCACTTGCCCCCATCAAGGCAACCTGGTTCCAGATGGATGCTAGATTCCTACTGAAGGTTTCTCACTGACACGCCTGCTCTTCCCTGGGGGCTCTGAAACCCAACACTTGGTTTTTCTCCTACCTCTCGGTCAGTCACTCATTCTAGGCCTCCTGTGTGGCTGCTCTGCCTGAATGCATCCCCGGAATGTTGGAGTTCCCTGGGCTATCCTGAGCCGCCGCTCCTTCCTCTACAGCTCTTCCTGGAAGACCTCATTTACTCCCCTGGCTTCAGTGGCCATGTACATGCCCATGATGGGACTCCTGCTTCCGGCCATGACAGTAACAAGGACTGGATTTCCCGCCCTACCTTTAACAATGGCAAACTGGGCAAAATATATGAACGATGATTCTCAGACTCTGAACAACAGGCAACGCAGGCCAGTGATCTCTGAGAGAAGGGAAACTAATAAGGAGAGCCCTACAATTGCCCAGGTATACTACCTGGAGAGATTTTTCCAGGCTGCCCATTGGTCTCCCTGAATTGAGAATTTGGGGAGGCAAAGCAACTAGAAACCACAGGGCAGAGTATCAGAGAGGAAAGAGCTATGTATGCCAATGACTCCCAAACTCCTACACCTGTACCAGGGTCTTTATACTCCAGCACATCCGGCTGCCGCCTGGATAGTTCCGTTCAGGTGTCTCCAGCTACCAAAAGTGAGATCATCTAATGCCTTCCTCCTCTCACCCTCACTCTCTCCTGGGGTTGTAATGGACACCTTCCACCCCCTCAACTCCCACGTCCAATCACTAACCAAATCCAGTCCCTTGTACCATCTAACCAACACTAAACTCAGTCTACTTGCTGGAACCCAGGGCCACAACCTTGACTCTACCTGCCTCCTCAGGGAACCCCAGCCCCTACTCCCTCTTCCTCCATTCGTTCTCTGCGTGAGTGCCCTTTCTAAAATCTCAGTGACATCGCGTCATCCTTTTTCAATCCTTCTCCATTGCCCTCAGGATAAGTCCGGGCTCCTCAGCTCAAGTGGCCTTTAGTCCCCAGCTCCTGCCAACTTCTCCAGTGAAACAAAACAGCACACTCACCTTCACACCTTAGCACATTCTGCTTCCATTGCCTGAAAATGCCCTTCTCCCTGCTCCTTGGCTCTTATTCATCTTTCAAATCTTAGCTTGGGTGTCACCTCCCCCAGAAAGCCTTCCTTGATTTTCCAAGGCCTGCTATGTGCTCTGAAAACTCCCCTTGATAGCAATGATGACCCTGTATAAATAGTGCCTGAGTACTTGTCTCTCTGGAGGATAAAGACTGTCTTTATTCTCTGTACATCAACAACACCCCAACACTGTACATCCTCGGGAAATATTTGACTGAGTGAGAAACGGGCTGAGAGGAACCATATCCTGGAGGGGAGGGAGAGAGCTCACTGGGGGGGGGGACAGGCAGAATGGGGCAGAACCATAGAGGAGGGGAGCCCCCAGAGTACCTGGGGAGAAGGCGGCCCGTGTGAGAGGGGGACTGCCCTGGCCGCCGGCCTTGTGGGGGGAGCCCCCCGAGTACCTGGGGAGAAGGCGGCCCGTGTGGGAGGGGGACTGCCCTGGCCGCAGGCCTTGCGGGGCCCAGGCTCACCTCGCAGTGATAGCACTCGACGTGGTAGTCTCTGTCCATGGACACCACACGGACGGTCGTCTCGCAGCCCTGGAGGAAGAGACAGGGCTTGAGGCGAACTGGGTGGTGGGCACATAACTACACGATGCGCTCCTGTTATGGGGGCCGTGCCTTCACACCCGTGTGAGCTCTGACGTGGGTGCTCCCACGGGGCCAGAATAGGCATCAGTGGGTGCACACGAATGGAGTGTGCCGTAGGCCTCCTCCCACGGCGGCAGCCGAGAGCACGCACGCTTGCTGATGGGAGCGGTCACGTGGGTGTCAGTGTGTGCGTACGTGCTCTTTTCAGTTCTTTGGAGTCAGGAAAGACCACTGCCAGGCCTGCTTCCCCAGGGCCAGCATGTGTGGAAGACCCAGTGCCGGAGAGAGGTGCACCACCCGAGGATGTCTCCCGCACAAACCGCATCCTTCTCTCGTCTGCTCCCTCACCGTCTCAGCTGCGAGCTCACAGAGCCCGGGGCCAGTCCTGACATCGACAGGCAACAGAGCTGAGGGGGCAGTGGGGCAGCCGAGCAGCAGGGGCCACCATTTCCCTCTAACTCATGCGGGGACACCTGCACCGTTCGTGCACTGGGCACAACACACGTCCCTCAGCCCAGAGGGACGGGGGCAGGGGCGCCTGCTCATCCCTCCCACTGGGGCCCGAGACCTGGGGCCAACCCAGGCAGGACCAGCAGGGCCGGGCGGGGCCAGGCACCTGACCATCTCCAGGTGAGTGGTTCCTACCTGTGCAGGGAGGATAGGACGGGCACAGGAGGCACATTTTGGTGCAAAAACCCTGGAGGAATAAAGGAAACCAGAAGTGACCAGCTGAGTGACCAGAGGCCAAGGGCACGAGGACAGGTCCACCCATAGCAGCCCCATGACGTGGCCCGAGCATCAGGCCCCCTCGCCTTGTGCAGATATGCTGGGGTAGCAGCATCCTATGCCATGCCTTCTTGGCAGGCCTTTCATGTGGTGCCCCAATTCACCTCCACCCCATCACCTCCTCCAGGATGGCTTCTTCTGGTTCTGCCCCGGCCTCTCCCTCCCTCATGCTTCCTGTCAGTCATTGCCCCCTCATGTCCAGGCTTGGGCCTCCCCTAGCTGAGACCCCTGCAAAGCCTGGCTCCACACTGAGTACCAGGAACCGATGCCCAGCACCAACCCCATGCAAGGCAGCAGCACAGGAGCAGAGGTCCGAGGGCTGAGCCTGGAGCCACAGCAAGGGAGAATGGACCACCTGGTCACATGGCTACCGGATGGGCAGGAGACTCTGCAGAGACCCCAAGCCCCCCATTCCAGGCAGAAGAGTCCTGGCCTGGCCACTGGAGCAGCGGGACAGAAGCTAGATGGGGCAGCCCAGAGTCCCCACCACTCGGACGAGGGGGTGCAGGCAAAGGCAGGGGGAGGAGAGGACTGAGACAGAAGGCTCCAGGCAGAGACCTGCGCCTCGCCCCAACCACTGAGCACACAGCGGAGGCCAGAAGTGAGCAGGCCAAGAATGGAGGGCACAGACAGGCAGGCCAGGAAAGTACTCCTGGGGAGAGGCAGGGGAACCACGGGAGTCACACTGCTCCATAGCGCCGGCTACTCACGTGTGATAATCTCGGACACAGTAGATGTTGTTCTCCACGTCCACAGTGAAGGGCACCCCGTCCAGGCACTCGTTGCACACCGAGCACCGGAAGCAGCCCGGGTGGTAGGACTTCCCAAGGGCCTGCAGGATCTGGGGGCGGGAGGCACTGAAGGGTCAGTGTAGGTGGAAGGCTCAGCACAGCCCCCAGAAGACACTCTGGCTCTGAGCCCCTGGCAGGTCTCCAACAGGTGAAAGGGTGGGGTCCTCGACTCTGCGCATGTCAGAGGGGCTCCAGGAGCCTGGGGGAGGTTCTCACCATCTCCATGATGAGGTGTCCACACACGCTACACTTGTCAGCCGTTTGCTGGAACCCGGAGTACTGGGAGGGGACACAGGATCCAGGATGTTATGTGACAAAGGGGCACTCGCTGCCCAGCCAGCATCTGCTTCCTGGCCTCAGGTCACCACATGAATCAGAAGGAGGGTCCCCACCCCTGCTCCCACCCATGGCACCAGCCAGGGCACAGCTTTGACTCACCAGGAAGTCCTCCTGGCAGTACACTTTCTCACCCACATTGTAGAACGCCTTCCCGCGAAGTCGTCTCCCTGCAAGGATGAGGGTTGAGAAGGGGGTCCCTGGACTGCTGGAACCAGGGACGACGCTCCTGCTGCCATTTCTCAGCACCCTCCTCCAACAGACGAGAAGCCGATTGCAGACAAATTTTTAAATTTCCCTCTAATGTTATGTTATTATCATTACGCTAATTAATATTTTTTAAAAATTAAACAGAATATGTTGTTGACAAAACTGTGGTAAGAGGTTGTCAAAGCAAACGTATGAAGACCTGTTTCTCAAATGTAAACTGAAGTTCTGATAATTAAAAAAAAACATTTGCTTTAAGTTCAGTGGAATTCAGAGCAGACTCTGCAGAACGAATTTCTTTTTTTTTTTTTTTTTTTTTTTTTTTACTTTTTCTTTATTTTTGGCTGCGTTGGGTCTTCGTTGCTGCGCATGGGCTTTCTCTAGTGGTGGCGAGCGGGCGCTACTCTTCGTTGTGGTGCACGGGCCTCTCTCACTGCGGTGGCTTCTCTTGTTGTGGACCACAGGCTCTAGGAGCATGGGCCTCAGTAGTCGTGGCTCAGGGGCTTAGCTGCTCCGTGGCATGTGGGATCTTCCCGGACCAGGGCTCGAACCCGTGTCCCCTGCATTAGCAGGCAGGTTCTTAACCACTGCGCCACCAGGGAAGCCCAAGAATGAATTTCTTAATCTAGAAACGTTAGAAGCACAACTCTCACCAGGAGAAGGAGCCCAATATAAAAAAAGGTATCCTTTATTCCAAGGATGCCACCAGGATAGTTCAACATTGGCAAATCAGTCAGTGTGATACATCACATTAACAAAATGAAGGATAAAAATCCTATGATCATCTCAAAAGACATAGAAAAAGCATTTAATGAAATTCAACATACTTTCATAATAAAAACTCTCAACAAAGCGGGTATAGAGGGAACGTACCTCAACATAATAAAGGCCATATATGACAAACCCACAGCTGATATCATAAACAATGGTGAAAAGCTAAAAGCTTTTCCTCTAGGATCAGGAACAAGACAAGGATGTCCACTCTCACCACTTTTATTCAACATAGTATTGGAAGTCCTAGCCAGAGCAATTAAGCAAGAAAAGGAAATAAAAGGCATCCAAATTGGAAAGGAAGAAGTAGAACTGTCACTATTTGCAGATGACATATTATATAGAGAAAACCCTAAAGACTCTATCAAAAACTGTTAGAACAAATGAATTCAGTAAAGTTGCAGAATACAAAATCAATACACAAAAATCTGCTGTGTTTCTTTAACTAAAAATGAACGATCAGAAAGAGAAAATAAGAAAACAGTCCATTTACAAGTGCATCAAAAAGAATAAAATACCTAGGAATAAATTTAACCAAGGAGGTGAAAGACCTGTATATTGAAAACTACAAGACATTAACGAAAGAAACTGAAGAAGACACAAATAAACGCAAAGATATTCTATGCTTATGGACTGCAAGAATCAGTATTGTTAGAATGTCCACACTACCCAAAGCAATCTATAGATTCAACACAATCCCTATCAAAATTCCAGTGGTTGCACTGTTGGTGGGAATGTAAATTGATACAGCCACTATGGAGAACAGTATGGAGGTTCCTTAAAAAACTAAAAACAGGGGACTTCCCTGGTGGTGCAGTGGTTAAGAATCCGCCTGCCAATGCAAGGGACACAGGTTCGAGCCCTGGTCTGGGAAGATCCCACATGCCGCAGAGCACCTAAGCCCGTGCACCTAGAGCCCGCGAGCCACAACTACTGAAGCCCATGTGCCTAGAGCCTGTGCTCCACAACAAGAGAAGCCACCGCAATGAGAAGCCCTCGCACCACAACGAAGAGTTGCCCCCGCTCACTGCAACTATAGAGAGCCCGCAGGCAGCAACAAGACCCGACGTGGCCAAAAATAAATAAATAAATAAATATATTAAAAAAAAAAAAAAACTAAACTAAAAACAGAACTACCATATGACCCAGCAATCCCACTACTGGGCATATACCCTGAGAAAACCATAATTCAAAATAAGTCATGTATCACAAGGTTCATTGCGGCACTATTTACAATAGCCAGGACATGGAAGCAACCTAAGTGTCCATCGACAGATGAATAGATAAAGAAGATGTGGCACATATATACGATGGAATATTACTCAGCCATAAAAAGAAACGAAACTGAGTTATTTGTAGTGAGGTGGATGCACCTAGAGTCTGTCATACAGAGTGAAGTAAGTCAGAAACAGAAAAACAAATACCATATGCTAACAACTATATATGGAATCTAAAAAAAAAAAAAGTTCTCATGAACCTAGGGGCAGGACAGGAATAAAGACACAGACGTAGAGAACGGACTTGAGGACACAGGGAGGAGGAAGGGTAAGCTGGGACAAAGTGAGACAGGACCACTGACATATATACACTACCAAATGTAAAACAGATAGCTAGTGGGAAGCAGCCGCATAGCACAGGGAGATCAGCTCAGTGCTTTGTGACCCCACCTAGAGGGGTGGGATAAGGAGGGTGGGAGGGAGACGCAAGAGGGAGGGGATATGGGGATATACGTATGCATATAGCTGATTCACTTTGTTATACAGCAGAAACTAACACAACATTGTAAAGGAATTATACTCCAATAAAGATGTTAAAAAAAAAATTCCAATGGTATTTTTAGAACAAATAATCCTAAAACTTACATGGAACCACAAAAGACCCTAAATAACCAAAGCAATCTTGAGAAAGAAGAAAAGAACTGGAGGCATCATGCTTCGTGATTTCAAACTGTATTACAAAGCTACAGTAATTAAAAATATGCTGTTGGCATAAAAACAGACACATTCATCAATGGATCAGAATAGCAAGCCCAGAAATAAACCCACACATATATGGTCGATTAATTAACAACAAAGGACCTCACATCTGTTAGAATGGCTATTATCAATAAGACAAGACGTACAAGTGTTGGTTAGGATTTAGAGAAAAGGGAACCCTCGTTCACCGTTGGTGGGAATGTAAATTGGTACAACCTCTGTGGAAAACAGTATGGAGGTCCCTCAAAAAATTAAAAATAGAACTAGCATATGACCCAGCAATTCCCTTTCTGGGTATTTATCTAAAGAAAACAAAAACACTAATTCACAAAGATATCTGCACCTCTATGTTCATTGCATCATTATTTACAATAACGAAGAGATGGAAACAATCTAAGTGTCCATTGATGGATGAATGGATAAAAAAATTACACACACACACACACACACACACACACACACACACCAGAATATTATTCAGCCATAAAAAGAATGAAAATTAAATCTTGGCATTTGCAACAACATTGATGGACCTTGAAGGCATTATGCTAAGTGAAATAAGTCAGGCAAAGAAACACAAATGCCGTATGATCTCTCTTATATGTGGAATCTTTAAAAAACAAAAAAACAAAAAACAAGCTCATAGATACAGAGAAGAGTTTGGTGGTTGCAAGACACAGGGGGTTGGGGATGGAAGAAATGAGTGATGTGGGGTTTTTTTAGTTTAAACAAATTGAACAAAAACTTTAAAAGAAAAAGGCATCCTTGTCAAAACCACAGCCCCAGCAGACCTATGAGAGGCATTCCCATTAGAGTCAGGAGATGACAACACCTAACCAGGAGCAAGAGGGAACCTCCCCCACCTGATGAAACCCCACAGCTCACATCAGACATAATAGTGAAATATTAAATGTTTTTCCTCTTAGGATTCAACAGTATACTAGATGTGCTAGGCAGTGCAATAAGACAGGTGAGAAAGGAAAAACTATAAACACAAATGACATGATTGTGTTATACAGAAAAACATAAGGAATCTATGAAAGAACTGCTAGAACTAATAAGTAGGTTTAGCAAAGCTGTAGAATAGGTGGTCAATATATGAAAACCAAAAATATTTTTATATTCTAGCAACAAGTGATTGGAAAATAAACTTACAATTTTAATTTTTATTATTTTTAATACATTTTACTAGCACCTTCAGTATTCCTTTTTTTAAAAAAAATATCTATTTATTTATTTGGTTGTGCCAGGTCTTAGTTGCAGGAGGCGGGCTCCTTTAGTTGCAGCTTGCAGGCTGCTTTGTTGCAGCTCACCAGCTCCTTACTTGCAGCATGCAGGCTCCTTAGTTGTGGCATGTGAACTCTTAGTTGCAGCATGCACGTGGGATCTAGTTCCCTGGGCAGGGATCAAACCGGGCCCCTTGCATTGGGAACGTGGAGTCTTAACCACCGTGCCACCAGGGAAATCTCCTAAACTTACAGTTTTTAAAATGCATTTTTAACAGCATCCCAAAATACCCATAAAATACTAAGGGATAAATTTAATGAAAGATGTGTCTGACTTTACTCAGCAAAGCCAAACTTTGCTGAGAGAAATTTTAAAAGAGCTACCTAAATAGAGAGATATACCACTGCTGGAAGACAGTTCTCCATTGGATCCCTTCCATTTCTGCACATCTTTCAAACGGCTTGCAGCTTTCATTCTGGATCTTTCCAAGGACATCTGTGGAGCAAACTGCTCAGAAGACAGAGATAGCACCTCCCTCTGAAGCAGAAGGCAGGTTGGTTTGCTGTTCAGTAAAAATAAAGATAATGTGCTTCTCTGGGATAAGAGTCAGACAGCTTTGCTGGCAGCCCATTATAGAATCCTGGGGTTCCCTGAGCTCAGGGCTCCTCAGCCACGACACAGAGACCCACCGCGTGGGCAGCACGCACCTGGCATCCACGTCACCACTGTGGGACCAAGGAGGGCACACAGGACCGATGTGAACATGAAGCTCACGCTGCCTGCAGTGCTGTATCTGTCCCAGGAAGGTCATGTCTCCAGCCAGCACCCGTGAAACACGGGCAGGCTAGCTAGTCAGCTTGCACGTCGGGAAAAACCTTGGACCCTGCACAGTTCCGACAACCATCTTCATGGCTTCCAACGTTCTCATATCAATTCTCCCCAAATTGATCTACACATTCAATGCCGCCCAATCAAGTTCTCAGCACTCTATTTTTTTTTGTGGAAACTGATGTGCCAGTTTTTCAATTTATATAGACATACAAAGAACCCAGAATAGCCAAAATAATCTTGGAAAAGATCAACAAAACTAGAAAACTTACACTACCTATTTTAAGACTTACAGAAATCAAGATAATGTAATATTGCGGTAAGGAGAGACAAAAAGATCAGTGGAACAGAATGGAGGGCAAAAATAGACCCATAAATATTTCAACAAACATACAAGTGGGAAAGCAAAGTCTTTGCAGCACATGGTGCTGGAACAACTATATATTCATATGGAAAACAGAATAAGACTCAATTCTTTACCTCATACCATACATAAAAATTAACACGAAATGGTTATCAACCTAAACATGAGAAACCTAAAGCTTCTAGAAAAAGACAAAGGAGACTATCTTCACGACGTAACAGGGGACAAAAAATTTTAAGTCACAAAAATAATAACCGTGAAACAAAAAAAAAAAAATGGAAGAAAATATTCACAGAACATCTGAAAAGAACTTTTACCATATATATTCCTATAACTAAATAATAAAAGACAACTCCCAATTTAAAAACTGGGCAAAAGAGGGACTCCCCAGGCGGTCCAGTGGTTGAGACTCCACACTTCCAGTGCAGGGCCTGCAGGTTCAATCCCTGGTCAGGGAACTAAGATCCCACGTGCTGCACGGCAAGGCCAAAAATTTTTTTAAATAAAAAGGGAGTAAGAATTAAATTAAAAATTATTTTAAAAAAAACTGGGCAAAAGACTTGAACAGACTTCACAAAAGAAGATATAAATGGCCAAGAAACAGAAGAAAAGATGCTCAAACCTCATTAGTTGTCAGGGAAATGCAAAGTAAAACCACAGTGAGATACCACTTCAAACCCATTAGAATGGCTAAAATTAAAAAGACTAAAATACTAATTGTTGGCAAATATGTAGCATAACCCAACTCTCTTACATTTCTAGTGGGAGTATAAAATGATACAGCCCCTTTGGAAAATAGTTTGGCAGTCTCTTATGAAGTTAAACGTACACTTAGCCTATGACCCAGAAATTCCATTCCTTGGAATTTACCCAAGAGAAATGAAAACATTTGTCCACAAATGACCTGTACAAGAATGTTCATAGCACAACCTAGTATCTATCAACAGTTAAATGGATAAACAAATTGTGGTATATTCATACAATAAAAATGCTACTCAGCAATAAAAAGGAGTGAGCTACTGATACATGTAACAACATAGATCAAAAAAAAAAAAAGGTGGGGCTTCCCTGGTGGCACAGTGGTTGAGAATCTGCCTGCAAATGCACGGGACACGGGTTCAAGCCCTGGTCCGGGAAGATCCCACATGCTGCAGAGCAATTAAGCCCGTGCGCCACAACTACTAAGCCTGCACTCTAGAGCCCGTGAGCCACAACTACTGAGCCCACGTGCTGCAACTACTGAAGCCGCGTGCCTAGAGCCCCTGCTCCGCAACAAGAGAAGCCACCGCAATGAGAAGCCCACGCACTGCAATGAAGAGTAGCCCCCGCTCGCTGCAACTACAGAAAGCCCACGCGCAGCAACAAAGACCCAACACAGCCAAAATTAATTAATTAATTAATTATTTTTTTTAAAAAAAAGAAAATAGTACATACTATTATGGTTGCATTTATATGAAGTTCTAGAACAGACAAAATTAATCTATGATGGTAGAAATCAGAACACTGGTTGAGTGGATGTGATGGGAGAACATATGGGGATTAACTGGAAAAAAAGGAAAGATGGAAGTTTCTCGGGTGTTTAAAATTTTCTATAACCTTGTTAGGGGTGTAACATAAATGTACACATTTATCCAAAATCTTTGAACTATATACTTAAGATCTGTTTGCTGCACTATATGTAAATTGTACTAAATTAAAAACAAAAACAAAGGTAAACCGAATATATCTTGTGCCAGAGTAAAGAAGTGCTCAAAGAACAATGGGGACATGTCAAAAGGGCACAGGAGTCAACTGGAAGGGACTTCCTCTGGCCAAACTTGAGACAATATGAGCATCAAAAAGAATAATGATGGTACTGCAATACATTACATGAATACAAGTCCATAAGTAATAAGAATACTCATAAAAGAAAAAATATATTTGCCCCTGTTCGAGTTTTTTCCTTAATAAAAAGTTTTCAGGGACTTCCCTGGTGATCCAGTGGTTAAGACTCCACACTTCCACTGCAGGGGGCACGGGTTCGATCCCTGGCTGGGGAACTAAGATCCCACATGCCACACAGAGCGGCCAAATAAATAAATAAAGTTTTCAAACATCCCCTAGGGAAATGCACCTTCAACATACACCTCAATGAATTCCCACAGACTTACACAATCAGAAATTACAAAACACATGAGGAAACAAGCTATCATCACCAAGAGTGAGGAGAAACAATAAACAATAGAAGTAGGACTTCAAAAGTCATCAGTTATTGGGATAATTAGATACAGAATACAGAACAGGTAGGTTTAATATGCTTGAAAAATAAAAACAGATGTCCAAAACATAAAACTACAGATTTCTTGGACACGACATTAAAAGCAATGCTGTACCCCAGAGGAATGTGAGGAGACAAGTGAAAGACCCAAAAAGAAGAAAAAGCAAAAGCCCCGGGAGGCTCCTCAGGAGAATGGAATGGAAGACCCATGTGTCTCCTCCAAACCCAAAAGAAAGAAATCTTTTTCCAAGGAGGAGCTGGTTAGTAGTGATCTTGAAGAGACAGCTGGCAGTGGAAGTCTTCCCAAGAGGAAGAAATCCTTCCCTAAAGAGGAACCAGTTAGTGACCCTGAAGAGTCAGGAAACAAGAGGGTCCCCAAGAAAAAGAGGAAATTCTCTTCAAGGAGGAGCCACTCAGCAGTGGACCTGAAGAGGCTGCTGCCAGCAAGAGCAGTAGCTCCAAGAAAAAGAAAAAGTTCCGAAAGCTATCCCAGGAAAATTAGAATGGACATTTCCCTAGTAGGGCATAACTTGCAGAGATATTTCCCAACCCATCCCCTATAGCCCAATAAAAATAAAAATTAAAAAAAAAAAAGCAATGCTGTAAACAAACAAACAAAACTGATCCTTGGCAGTTATGTTTGTGGCAGTATACGGTTTGTTTTCCCATATGCTTCACAGTGTCTTTTAACAAATAGAGGTTTTTAATTCAAATGTAGCCAAATTTGTCAATCCCCTCTTTTAAGTTTGGCAGTTTTTGTGTGAAAAAAATTTTTTTCTTAACCAGAAGATTGGTAAAGATACGTTTCTATATTTATTTCTAAAATTGTCAAGTTTTTCTTTACCCATTTAGGTCTTTGATACACCTGGATTTAATTTCATTATTTTATATGGATAACCACTTTTCCCAGAACCATCTGCAATGCTGTCTCTATCACCCATCAAGTTTTCACAGACATGGGTCTGTTTCTAAACTCTCCACTCTGTTCCGTTGGTCTATTTGTCTATCCTTGCCCCAGTACCACATGAAATTAATTAATGTAACTATACAATATATATTGACACCTGGTAGTGGAAGTTTGCCCAACCTACTCTTCTTCAAGATCATCTCGATTATTCTTAGCCTTTTGCTCTTCCATTTAAATTTTGGAATTAGCTTGTCAAATTCACGAAAACCTGCTTAACTGGAATTACAATGCATTATAGATCAATTTGGAAAAAACTGACATCTCAACACTATTTTATATACCCATGTTCAACAGTATATATTTACATGATTACGCTATATTTATTTTTCTTGTCTTACTGCAATGACTAGGACCTCCAGTACAATGCTGAATAGAAGACATGGTTGCAGGCGTCATTGTCCTTTCCTCTTTTAAAGGTCCATTTTTCTTATATTTCACCACTGAGTATGATGTTTGCATAGATTTTTAGTAACCAACTTTTATCAGGTTGAGAAAGTTCCTTTTTATTTCCAGTTTGCTAAAATCTGAATGTCAGATTTTATTGACTGCTTGTTCTACTCCTATTGAGATGATTATATAGGTTTTCTTCTTTAGTTTGTTAACGAGGGGAGTTACATTAACGAATTTTCTATTGTGATTCCACTAGTATTCTTCAGATAAGCTCAACTTGGTCATAATATATTATCTTGATTCACACGCTGCTGAATTCACTACCAGTGGAAAGAAGAAGGGAATAAATAAAGAATACAAGAAAAATTCCCAGAACCGAAGGGCAAGTCTCCAGTCTAATGGGCTCTTTGTGTACGCAGCATAACCAATGGCACAAAGCCTACACCAAACATAAATAAAGTATCCTAAGTCAAGTAGCTGCAATGCACAATTTCAGGAGCACCATTCCTGTTGTATCTATGTAAGTGGCACCCCCTGCAACTGTGCAGTTCACAGCCCTTTCCAGAGGCTATTACAGGATTTGCTCAGTGATAGCCCTCTTCCTGAGATCTCCCAAAAGGAAAAAAACAGATCACACACACAAAAATGAGAATCAGAATGGCATCAGAATTGAGCAGCAACCATGGCTTCGGGAAGATAAATCTATGACTTCAAAATGCTTAGTGAAAATTATTTCCAATTTGAAAATCTATTCCCAGTCTAACTACAAATTGTGAGGGTTGAATAAAGGCATTTTAGACACAACAGAATTCAGAAAATTTACCTCCCACATTGCCCTGCTTAGACAACTACAGCAAAACACTGGACAGTTTTGGTTGTTTCACAGCTTCGATTCCTCCCTACTTCTCCAAGTTGTGTTCAGTAACCAACCTTACCTCAGACAGCCTGGTGTGTTTAAGGGAAACCTGAATCCACTCCCCTATCCATGGATGGGCTTGATTAGTATAAAGCTAATTCTTCTTCCCTTATAATGGTTCAGAGACTCAGGCAAGTAAGTCAATCAAATCATAGCACTCCCCCCAGCCACAGGGCTTGGTTCAGGAATGGATGTGTGAGATGATCTGGCCAATGATATATAGGAAGATGTTTGTTAGATGTTTACTGGAAGAGAAGTTTCCCCACCCCAAAAACATGACCAGAAGAAATGGCCCCTCTTCCTCCAGACCAGTGGTGTCCCAATGGAAGTCTCAAGCTGCCTCAGACATTTCACTACCATAAGAGAAGTTGCCCTAAGGATAAAGCCAAACCCAAGGGAAACACAGCCAAGCTATTCATAGGGCCTAAGCCACTAGATCAATCCCAGCCTGAAGCCAGCCCTATCTCTGGGCTCCCAGTTCAATGAGTCAAGAAATATTCTTAGAGTTTAAGCCTCCTCAGCAGCTTTTCTGTAATCTGCAGCTGAAAGCTTCTAGGAGACAGTGGATTCAATCCAACCAATATACATGGGAAGGCACAGAATGAACACTCCACAGGGGTCCAGAGAGCAACTGGCTCAGACTAAGGAGAGGCCAGGGGCTCCAAGGGGGAACTCAAAAGAATGCCTACTAAAATGGGGCAACTGGAGTGGGGAGAGGAAACTGAAGGATATGATAAGTCAAGACAATGCAAGGAGAAAAAAAGGTTAAAAAAGAAAATTCCAGGAAAAGTAAATGACTATAGAAAAAAGGAGATATAACCCCAGTATAATTCTTGGTTCTGCAGTGAATAATATTTACATAGTCATATATTATAGTGATATAAACCTGGTTTATTGACTTAATCACAACTTATGATGGCTACACTGAGAAGACGGAAGGAGAGAGGGGAGAACAGTCAGCCTAAGAACCTATTCCTCATCTACCACAGCAAACATATGTAAATCATTTCTAAAATTGATAATCAAGAAACAGCAGTGTATGCTGTTAGAACATGGAGGTGCCTACTAGATGAAGTTGCTAAAAAATACTAAGTGGCTGCCCCCGGGGAACAAGACCGGGGTAGAAAGGTAAGTGGTTTTTTGCTATTGCAAAAATAGCTTCTCAGGACTATCTGACTTAACACTGTGTACATATTACACTTTTTTTTCTTTTAACATCTTTATTGGAGTATAATTACTTTACACTGGTGTGTTAGTTTCTGCTTTCTAACAAAGTCATATTACACTTTTATAAAATACAATGTTTTGTATTAAAATGTTTTGTGTATATAAATAAAAGAAGTCTTCTCAGGGCAAAGCATGAAAGAACAGTAAGAAGATCAAGAGTGCAGACTTATTAGGTCGGTTGGACTATAGTTACTTTTTTCTTTTTATAACTTTGTCTAGGTTAAATTATAACATTTATATTTTATACAGTGTGTAAAATTAGGACAAAAAATATATTGTAGGGAAAAAAATATTAGCCCCATATCCAGGCAGGCAGAAGGCACATCTCTGGCTCCACGAGCCCTACCCAGGCAACCGAGAGACATCAGTACCCTGCCCAGGACAGAGGTTCCAAAGCCAAGGGCTAGAAGGGCAGCCTTTCCCTGTGGCCAGCAAAAGCCTCCTCCCTGGCCTCAGGCCTCCCTCCCCAGGGCCCAGCAGATCTCCCCAGGAGCCTGGGCCTCTCAAGCAGACTAGACCAGAAGAAAAGGGGGCCACAACTCAGCCTCCTCCACACTCCAGCCTGGGCCAGAGCTGGGTGGTCCATGTGCCTGGGACTTAGGTGCAAGGGGATCCACAGTGCAAGAGGGACAGGGGAGAGGTTACCTACCACAGGAGTTGCAGGTGAAGCAATCGGTGTGATACAGGCTCCCCATTGCCTGGCACGCCTGCCTCGCTCCATAGATGCCAAGCCCACACTTGATGCAAATACCTATGGAAGAGGCAGGAGACAGCAGCGATTAGCACCAGGACTGTGGACTTGAATGGACGTGCATCTGACTCCCAGCCCTAATGCTGCCCAGCCACGTGATCTTGGGCAAGGAAATTCCATAGGCCTCCATCGCTCCATTACTAATGGCTAACATGGGGACAGGAAGGGTACCACTACTTATAGGGTTTGCTGCTGTTGTTGGAGGACTCAAAGAGTTTAGCAGAGCACCTGGCAAGTCAGAGCTAACTGACACTGTCCACACCATCAAAATTACAATGACGTGTTTATACCTGGAAAGTTGCTCTAAGCCCCTTCACCTTGATCTGCTCGTGGACAGAGGGAAAATCCTTTCTGCTGTCTATGAACCGAAAAGAATGAAGACCACAAAGGCACAACCAGGGCAGAGTCCCTGACCCTCCCAGCCACACCTCCCTCATCTGTACAGTAAGGTCAATTTATTCTCTTGTTCAGTCAACACATGGACACTGACACCCCATATAGTTTAGGTGCCAGAGATTTTGCAACACACCAAACAAATCCCCCCGCTCAAGGAGCCTGTATTCCAGTGGAGAGAGATGGATAACAGGTAAATCACATCTCAGGTAGAAACAAGTGCTATGGAGGAAAAGAAGGCTGATTAAGAATATGTCTGAGTGTGTGATTTTCAAAGAGGATGGTCAGAGAAGGCCCCAGTGACAAGGTGACATCTGAGCAAAGGTCTAAAGAAAATAAGACAGGGAAGTTGCTCTGCAGGGAATAACTGGGTGGACTTGGGGACCACCTCAGGGTGGGGTGCTTGGCAGGCAGGGGAGGGGTGGTAAGGAGAGGGGTGACCAGCAATGTCAGGGCAAAGGCCAGCACTAGCCTTAGGGAACTCTCTAGCCAGCCCTCCTGGAGACCCTGGAGACTGCAGGTGGCCAGCCCAGACATCAGAGGACCTCTCACAGACTCACCAAAGGTCTCCCATGCCACAAAGGGCATGGAGACGGGCCCCACCTGCCCCCTGGACCCTAAGTCTTCTGGCTGCTTCAGGACATGCTGCCTTCACCCTCTCCTTCCTGCTTTTGCTTTCCACCAGATCTCTCTCCTTAACATTTACCATGGCTGAGCGTCTCCCACCTTAAAAAAAACCTCCCTCCCCGATCAGCCACCCCATTTTCCCCCTCCCCTCAGTCAAGAAAGCAAGCTTAGTCCACATCCTGTCATCTCCTAACGGTGCAGATTTATGGACTTTCTCTTCTGATCTTGCTAAAGGGGGCCCTCTCCTCCTCTCGGGTCTCCAGAATATGACCCGCACCTGGCTTTCTAGTTCTTCTCTCTTCCCAGTTCTATTGGGTATTCCCTTGCTCAGTCCTGGGTCTCCCATGCCTCAGTCTCCCCAGGGGAAGGAGAGACAGTTCAGATGCCCTCAAACCAGGCAGGAATGTAAAAATGGCTGGTGGGCACCCAGGTGAATGGAGAAGAGAGCCATGGCCGCCGGAGGTCACAGACACGCCTCAGCTCCACTGACGGCTACCGGGGAGGAATGCAGGGCCAGCACTTCTAAAGATTCTGATTTTTCAAGAAAAGCTAGAAATCTAGATTTGTGCATGAAATCTTTCCATACTGAAATTAATTGTTAACTTAAATGTTTTGAGAATTTGAAAGCCAAACACACCACGTCTACAGGTCTCCACACGTGGCTTTAACCCAGTGCCATCTGCTGCCAAATGCTCACCCCTGCCGAGGCTCCTGGCACTCTGCCCAGCCCGGATCCCTCTCCTGAGCCACTAATCCACCTCCCGGATGGCCCCAGACCACCTCAGGTCCAGAAGAGAGCTCTGGGTTCCTGCCCAGAAAACGGCACTTTCGCATAGCCAGGTTTCAGGAAGCTTCCAGGTCTACCCTGTCTTTCTCACCTCCAACTCTGAATCGGGTTCCTCTGTTCCCTAACTCTGGACTTCATTCCCTCCCCTCACTCCCACTGGCCCGATTCAACGTCATCAATTCTCATCCCACTTGCTGTTTCAACAGCCTCCTCACAGCACCCCACCTTGGCCCCCAATAATCCATCCCCAAAATCGCAGCCAGACTTATCTTTCTAAAGTGAAAATGACCCACCCTCACACCTTCACTCTCGTCCATCAACTTTGAAAACCTGACCTTGTCATTTGACTAAGTTACCAGAAAACACGATGCAAGGAGCAAAAAGTCGGCTGCCTATTGGAAGCAGAACAGAAGGATGGGTCAGAGGGGAAGTTATGAACTTGTATTATTTGTTTTTCGGTTCTGTTTGATTTTTTGCTAAATATGAGCTTGCACCACTTCAAAGAAAATACACTGAAGAAGGACAACCAGGACCATGAGGTACCTCCAAAATCCAGGGAGTAGACTGTTTCGGAGAAGAGTTGACTCCACCTTTGGGATGCAGTAAGATCCAGACCAACAAGACCTGGCAAATGCCCTCTGGTGTTTGGGGCTGAGGCTGGGGCATCGCCAGGGTGCTGAGCAAGAGCTGGGTCAGTCCAGTGGGAGGAGACAGAGATGGCTGAGGGGAGATCGAAAGCGCATAAGCAAAGACGATGTCAACCAGACACTAGGATGAGAAGACGGGATGAAAGGGCGGATGAGACCTTGGAGCCATATAGGTTTGGGTTTGTTGTTCTTTCTTATTTTTGTTATTGCTTAATGAAAGACCCTTATACATATTTATAACCAAAAGAAAAGGGCCAGTGGAAAGAGGAAAGCTGAAGATGGAGGAGGTAGAGGTTGGAGATGGAAGGACCTTCATCCTCAGACCTGGACATGGACTTGAGAGCCTTCAGGGAAGGGACAGGAAGCCAAGACTGCAACTGCTGACCCCATTATTCTCAGCAAAGTAGAGAGCACGGGCAGGGCCGAGGAGAGAGGCAGGCTGTTGAGGCACTGAAAGAGGGAACTGACCAAGGCTAAGAGTGATGGGTGGTGCCCAGAAAAGCACCAAGGTTAAAGACCATCACTCTGAGGCCTAATACAGCAACAGAAAAGGGGGCTGCAGCACTGACTTGGAGCCAGGGTTCTGCAGGGCAGACAGCAATTAGAGGAATCAGAGGTAGTGGTGAGACGCAGGCGGCAACCAGAACTGAAGACAGCTGAAGCGAGGCAAATCCAGGGTGTGGCCTTGGGGGTGGGTGGCTGAAGAGAAGGCAGAGAGGTCACCAAAGTTAATGAGGTTCTGGAGGCCTGAGGCTGTCGGCTGGCTCGCGGCAGAAGAACTTGGTCAGGAGAGATGTCCATGAAAGACAGAGAGCAGCCAGGAGGTGAGCGGGTGCCAGCGCCAAGAAGAAGGGATGGACAGAGAGGAAAAAGCACTCCAAGGGTGAGGTTTATCAGAGATCTCTTGAGCTCATGCTACCTGCAGACTTCCTTTTGTAAAATGTTGTATTATTCAGGTTGATCTGTATGTAACTGCCACTTTCATAGCTCCAAAAAGTGGAATATCGGCAGTAAGATATCAGCAGTTCAAGCAAATAGCTGCTCGTATTTTTAAAAAATCAGGAAAATGTTACCTAGATCTGGCTTCTCTTAAAAAAGAAACCAAAGATCTATCATCACTCACCTCCCACTCCCACGTGGCTTCAACAGGAGCAGCAGGTCCCATTAGAAAGGATGACCCATCAGCCCCTTCACTTCTCCCACTACCTGCCCCGGTCTTCACACAAAGATTCAGGAGTAGCTACGGAGGCCCAGAGAACACACCACTGCCCAGGCCCTGCAGCGAGTGGGGACAGGAAAAGGGGCGGTCCCCCCCCCCCCCCGGGAGAGAGCGCTGGAATCTCATTCTCTTCAGAAGGCAGCCCAGCTTCTGCTCCTGGTACCTGCCTGGCATGAGAGGCAAAGGCTTCCTACTCCCTCCCTGCTCCCAGGCGGTCTGACAGCAGCCACAGGACCTACCAGACCACAAATTCTCACCGTGATGCTCCTAGATGAGCAGGTCCCCTCCCAAAGGCAGGACAACCCTTTGGCCTACACACTCCCTTGACCACCTGACCCCTCCTGGGCTGCAACCCCAGGGAGCATAACGGAACTGTACACATCCTTACTTGTCTCCTTTTGCCCACATTCTTCCCTCGGCCTGCAATGCCCCCATTGCCTGTCCCATACAACCTCCTTCCCTCTCAAGATCCAGTTCAGGGCAGTCCTGAGCTGCTAGCTGGAATGAACCATGAAATACAAACTCCAGGACAGCCTCAGTCCCAGACATGATAACCACCACCCCCTCCAAAGCCAGGTGCCTGCTTATCAGTAAGGGAGGGAGGGAAGCCCCTCTCCAGGCCTCCTCTCAGAACCTCAAGCCTCAAGCTGTCCAAAGGACTTGGGATCCAAGGGCCAAGGTCAGACGGGGAAAGGGAGGCTGTCAGAGACTGGTGGTCTTTGCAAATGATGTGAAGCAGGATTCCCTTCGGAAACATCCCATATACACAGCACAGCCGAGAGCGAGGACAGCCCAGTAGGACCAGCTTAGTCTCCCCCCCTCCCCCCCAGCGTGGGCTTCTCCTCCCTCAAAGACTCTACTTCCAGCCACTACCATTATCAAAGCCTCAGGTCAGGCGGGCTCCGGTGGTATCCAGGCCACGCCACATCCCTGCCCCTGTTCACAGCCCGTACTGCTGGGGGAAGGGAAACACACAGCTTCGGCTGACCAGCTGATCACAAAGCATCGAGTACGATGAGCTGAGGTAAGTGCCAAGGGTTAAGAAGAAATTATTCAAAAATAGCTTTTTCTGCCTATTAACGTGACTTTTTCTCTAAGTTAGGGGCAACGCATCCACTGACTTTGCCAGAACTCCCGGCCCGGAGACCCAGAGGCTAAACCACTGTCCTAAACAAGCCCCAGACCTGGAGGTTCACACACACACTCCGTCTGCGGGAACAAACGTCGCCAGCTCCCCAGCCCCAAGGGAGGGAGACACACTTTTTGCAACCCGGTCCCTCGTCCGAAGCCCAGCCCCGGGCCCACCCAGCGCTCTCCTCGGCCGAACCGGCCGCCTACCCGGAGGTCGTCCCCGACCCCCGACGAGGACAGCGGAGGCCCGGGGCCCGGGCGCGCGGGCCGCGCGGCCGCGCTCGCTCACCGAAGTAGTCCCGCGCCGTGCGCGCCTCCAGCGCCCGCTCCAGCTCTCGGGTCAGCGCCTCCAGCCGCCGCTCAGCCGAGCTCGGGGCGCCCTCCCGGCCCGGGGGCAGCTGGAGCGAAGGCAGAGCGAAAGGGGCCGGCCCGGCGGGCTCCGGGGAGCGAGCCGGCGCGGAGCAGGCGCCGGGCAGGAGCAGGTCGGGGTAGGCGCCGGCCGAACCGCGGGAGCCGAGGCTGGACACGCTGGAGCGCGCGCTGCCCACCGACGGCGGCCCGGGGCCCGGGCGCGGATCCGAGCGGCCCGAGCGCGGGCTGCCGTGGCGCTGGTCGTAGCCCAGGCTGATTCCGCTGGAGCGGGCGCTGCCGCTGCCGCCGCCGCCGCCGCCGCCACCGCCTCCGTCGGAGCCCGCCAGGCTAGCCCGCGGGCTGCCCGCCGGCTGCGCGCTGAGCTCGGGGGCCGCCGCGCGCCGCGGGCCTCGCTCCCCGCGGCTCAGTCCGTCCACCCCGGCCTCGGGGCCGCCGCCGCCGCTGCCCTGCCCTCTGCGGCCCAACGCCTGCGCCGCCTCGTCTCCCGGCCCGGGCCGCGGCCCCCGCCGACCCCGGCCCGGAGAGTTGCAGCCCGGCTCCAGCTCCCGCAGGGCCAGCCCGGCCAGGAGCAGAGCCGCCTCGTCCGCGGCCGCCCGGGAGCGCTGCATGGCCCGGCCCGCCGGCCCCGGCGCGTCACCTCCGCCTCCGCTTCCCGCCGCCGCTCCGGCCGCGCCGCCGCATCGTCCGCCCGAAGCCCGGAGCCCGCCCCGGGACCCCTGGGCGCGGGGCGGGGCCGGCGCCCGGCCGGGGTCGCTCTGCGGGCCACGCGCGGTCCGGGGGCCGCGGCGCTCCGCTCGGTGGTGCGCGCGGCGGAGGAATGTGCGCTCGGAGGCGCCGGGCCGCGTCCCCTCCTCCCTGCGGCTGAGCGGGGGGCGGAGGGACTCCTTTGTGGGGGCAGGAATGCGAGGAAGGAGACGGCGCTGCGGCCTCTGGAATGTGGGGGGAGTGGCGGCGGCGGAGCCGCGGTGTCCGCGCTTCGCCGCGAGCTCGGAGGGGCGCGGAGCCTGGGCTGGGCCGCCGAGGCGTGCGGCTTGGAGCTGGCGCTCGAGTGGCGGAGCGGCCAGCTGTGGCGCCGCGGGGCGGGGGTGGGGGCAGCCCGGGCTCCGTTGTGCGCTCCGACCGTCGGGCCTCTGGAAAGATCCCGTATCCCCGCGGGCTGAGCTGGAGGCGGCTCCCCCAGTCCCGGCCAGCGAAATATGAGCAGTTGACAAACGTTTCCCACATCCTCCCCCATCTTACTTCCCAACGCCGCCACGGTTTCAGGCGCTGGGCCGAACAAGTTCGGCCTTGGGCAGAAGCGCTGCACCCATACGCCCCAGGACACCGGAGACCACTGCGCGTCTCCACCAAATGCGACCCCAGCATCTAGCGTGACCCCGAGATCCTAGCGTGTCCCAGGGCCATGTGGCTGCGCACTGGTTTCGGGTGCCCCCACCTGCCTGGTGGGGAAGGCGCCTTGTACTAGGAGCTGGGGCTGGATGGAGACTGGTCCCCAAGGCTGGTCGCCGTTCACAAGCGCCCAAGGCCAGGCGAGGCCGGAAACAGGCCTCGGGCTAAGCCAGTGGGCGGGGAAGCCTCAGATGTGACCCACAGGCAGTCACCAAGAGATGTGAGGACTCCTCCTTTTTCCAGCACCTGCCCACAGGGGCTTGGGTGAGGCGCCAGTCCTGGGACGGGATAGGGCCTTGGGGCCACATGGTGGGGGAGGGGAACGAGAGGTGACTAGGGCTTTGTCCTCCAAAGTACAAGCTACAAAGCCCTTGTCATACATTTCAAACAGCTTGTAGGAAAGAAAAGCAAACCATTATCTGTCAGGACCTGTGGATCCAGGAAAACAACCTTGAGTGGAAGAGTTCTCTTATTTCCAGGCACCTCCCTCCTCAGAGGATTCCAGGAAGGCACCCACAGTGTCTCAGGGAACAGGAAGCCTGGATGGGGAATGGTCCCGGTGCAGACTGAGCAGGGCTCTGGCCTCAACATTGCTGAGGAGCTCACTGTGGCACATTCTCAGCTGTCAGGGGAGCAGTGTCCGACCCAACTACTCCTCCCTCCTTCCACCTCTCAGAGCTGGAAGAATTCCAACCCCTACAACCCAGGCTGGGGGTGGGGAGGCACAGGTAGGGGCAAGTGGTTTGGAGGGAGCAAATATCCAGAGGAGCCATCTGGTGAAAAATGATCTTCCACTCTGAGAAAGGAAAATAAATTAAATCAACAGTAAGGTATTACATTTCACTGATCACATTATCTACCATTTGTAAATGGAAATATTGGCAAGACTGTGGTGTATATTTGTGTATATTTTACTGGTAATGAGTGTAAGTTGGTACATCCTGTCAGGAAGAGCAGTTTGGTGTTATTAACATCCTCACAAACAAACAAACACACTCTGGAAAGCAGTAATGTTCCAAGTATCTATTCTAGGCAAGTAATCCCAATGCAGACAACAGTGTACCCACAGAAGTGTTTATCACATTACTTATGTAATCTAATCAGTCCTACCTAGGATCTCCAGCCTTCTGAAAAGGAGCTCAGAGGGAGCTCTCTGCCCTCAAAGGTACTTCTTAAATAACCGTTCCATCCTTTCCTGACCACTTGAGCTTTCAAGATTTAAATAATATACTGGAGTCCAGGGTCAGCTAAAGGACATTACTTACTCTAATAGTAGATAGATAGATAGATAGATAGATAGATAGATAGATAGATAGATAGATAGGATAACAACCACCCACAAACAGGAAGAGAAACAACCTAAAATATGTTTGCTTTCTCTCTCTCTGGCAATCTTGGCAGCTGTTCTTGGCTGGGGGTCGTCCCACACCTAAGACAGGAAGATGGTGGCAGCAAAGATGAAAAAGTTGCCAGAGTCCATCAACTCTAGGCTCCTAATCACTATGAAAAGTGGAAAGTACGGCTGAGGTACAAGCCAACTCTGAAAATGATCAGACAAGGCAGAGCAAAACCAGTCATCCTCCACTGAAATGGAAAACTGGTGTCCATCACTACAGTGGCAATATTATTGAATTGGGCAAAACGGATAGAAAATACTAGAGAGTTCACACACTGGCTATCACTGATCTAGGTGATTCTGATACAGTTAGAAGCATGCCAAAACAGACTGGTGAAAAGCATGCAAAATTATTCTTTAATAAAATTGGCTGGAACTCGTTTAAATAAACAAACAAAATATTCACTGTTCGGGACTTCCCTGGTGGTGCAGTGGTTAAGAATCTGCCTGCCAATGCAGGGGACACGGGTTCGAGCCCTGGTCCGGGAAGATCCCACATGCCGCGGAGCAACTAAGCCTGTGCACCACAACTACTGAGCCTGCGCTCTAGAGCCCGCGAGCCACAACTACTGAAGCCCGTGCGCCTAGAGCCCGTGCACTGCAACAAGAGAAGCCACGACAATGAGAAGCCCACACACCACAACAAAGAGTAGCCCCTGCTCGCCACACTAGAGAAAGCCCGTGCAGCAAAGACCCAAAGCAGCAAAAAATAAATAAATAAATAAATAAATAAATAAAATAAAAAAATCTTTGCTGTTCAACATTAGAATAAAGTACTTCCACGAAGTGGGAAATTCATTAAGCAATTATTTATAAATACCTTTAAAATATTTAATGATGTGGGGAATCCTACCATCATGCCATTAAGTGGATACAAAGTAGGATTCAAAATCACATGCTCTTATCTATACATTACCTGACTGTGTCCCAGACCCCATCTCCTTTTGTATCCTCAATAAAGGGTGGGTTTTGATCTCAGTTCGCTGGCTCTTTCTGCCTGAGAAGCACGATGGGGTGCTCTCTGGCCTTTTTCTTCCTGAGTCCAGGGGTGTGCATAAAAGCTGAACAACCAGCGCTCTGGGGGAGATTTGTACAAATCAGGAGCCCTGATTTGTACAAATGGTCAATTCTAAACTACCAACATGGCGTCACTGAACAGAGTTGGGAAGAAACGGGTATAATCAGCTCTCGAAAGCTAGTATGAGCTGGCTCCAACGACCACTGCCTGGGTCCCACTGTTGGAGAAAGAAGTTTCACAACAGAACTGCTGGGCCTCTAGTTCTATCATTCTCTCAACCAGAATCTTCTTTGTCTAGACAAACGGACAACACTCAGGAGACTAGAACAGGACATGTTCAATCTAGTCTCACACCAAACCCTGAACCACCATCTTTTCCTTCTAAGGCCCCAGATGCTGATCCTACCCAGACTCTGTCTACAGTAATGGTGATTTTTTTTTTTTTTTAAGAGAGCCCGTTGTCTCACCTTGTAATGAGACCCCCTTATCTGTCTGTAGTGTCCATATTTTCTGGACCCCAATTATGGACAAAATTCAGTGGTTTTCTCACAGTCTTGGGACACACTCAAGATGTCAATCAAATATGGACTGAGTAACTTGGGTTATGGGGAAAGGGGGATGGCATGCAGTCATACAGCGTATGGAAGAATCGCTGGGATCCGCATTTCTTTCCCTCCCCTCAGCTTGCAGCAGTTTTTACCTTTACAAAATAATTTTTCCTGGGGAGAGCAGAAGTAATCTTTCACCTAAAGCACGCTCGTACCTCTCCCAGCTCAGCACCTAGGGGCCAGTCCTCCCATTAACACACAGCACCAGACCCAAGGTGCATGTTCTGCCTAATCCACTGGGAGTTGTGCCCAAAGGGATTTTTTTCATCCCCTTTCCTGAGGCCCAGCTCTTTCTACCAGATTGAGTCCACCAACTTCCCCTGGTCCTGTTTCATCCCTTAGGCCTCTCTGGGGGCACAGAAGTTTCGGAGCGTTGACCACTAAAGCCATGGATGGTTGGTTCCCCAATCTAAGAATTAGGGTTAGGATCTGACAATGACAGCTTGCTTCCTCCATCAGGGAGCAAGTGGCCATCTTGGAAGGACCTTCACTTTCCTGCCCTGAAACCTTATCCTGCACTAAGGAATGGGAATTTATGCACAAACTTTACATGGCAAAGACCCCAGCCAGTCTACATCTCCATGGGGAGGAGCTATTTGGGGATACTCAGATTCCTACAGCCTTTGGAATCACATTTTTGAGCATGAGGTTGGTGTTCATGATTTTTAGTGCTGCTGGAAGCTGCCACTGGGACCAACTGGGAAGCTTGGCAACACACAGGCTGCAGGTCCTCAGATTCTCATTGCTACCTATTGCTGCCTTAAGATGAGAAGTTAGGTTTTTGTGCACACCAGCCCTTAGTTTCTTACTGCTTTCAAAGATTTCTACCAGGCTGGCAAATTTGGCAAGGTTTTCCAAGAGCAGCATAGTGCAGAGTAGGGATGCAATATGTTTATAGAATGAGTGAATGATGGTGTGTACAATGCCTACATTCTAAGATTGATCTTTTGAGAAAGTAAATTTCAGATTTATAAAGTAAATCCTGAGGACCTTCTTGGAGCACTATACATTCTAGTAAAATTTTTGCTCAGCCTTTCCCTATGTAGTAAGTCATCATTTGCTGCAAGATTTAAAATTCTTGGGGAGTTCCCTGGTGGTGCAGTGGTTAAGAATCCACCTGCCAATGCACAGAACACGGGTTCGATCCCTGGTCCGGGAAGATCCCACATGCCACGGAGCAACTAAGCCCGTGCTCCCCAACTACTGAGCCTGTGCTCTAGAGCCTTCGAGCCACAACTACTGAAGCCCACGCGCCTAGAGCCCGTGCTCCGCAACAAGAGAAGCCACCGCAATGAGAAGCCCGCGCACCGCAACAAAGAGTAGCCCCCACTCGCCACAACTAGAGAAAGCCCGCGCGCAGCAACAAAGACCCAACGCAGCCAAAAATAATAAATAAATAAATTTATTAAAAAATAAAATAAAGTTCTTAAAACTGTTATAGGGAATTCCCTGGTGGTCCAGTGGTTAGGAATCTGTGCTTTCACTGCCGGGGCCGGGTTCCATCCCTGTTCGGGGAACAAAGATCCCCCATGCTGCTTGGCCAAAAAAAATTAAAAAATAAAATAAAATGAATATATAAGATATATACATATGCAAGCACAAAGCACCATCAGAACCCTATAGTTCAACGCAAGTTTTTTATTTAGTGAGAGTTCAAAAAAAGTTCCCTCTGTGTGCAGAATGCAAATAATGTATTCACAGTATGAAAGTGTCTATAAAAATACTTCGCTAAATATATCTTGCAAAACAATCAAATGGATCCTGGTCCTCAGGAACACTACTTTAAGATGCAAGGAAATGAGAGATCTTTACCATACCTACAAGCCACAATGACTAGAAACATGTGCCAACATTTTTTCTTCCCTAATTTCTTTGGGTAATAGTTTTTGCTTTCTGTACTACAAGAGGCTTAAATTTGCCCATGGTCCTTGGCCATAGGGCAAGTCCCCTTCAGACATATGTGCCATCAATGGGCAATTTTCAGGAACAGGAACATGGACTATGAACCAACGTTTTCTGGCCGCTTTTAAGTGGACCTTTAATCTCCTGGGAACAATTTGGTCCCCTTCTTAGTTCTCTGGAGGCTCCAATGAAAGAGACTTCCTCCTAAGTCTCAGCCTAGCAATCCGGACGAGCAAAGCTGATTTCATCAATGCCAACCCAGGAATCGCTGTAACACTTTCTCATTCCAACTGATATTTTTAATAATCTTTATTACCTTTCTGATTTCAATCATAGGATATACTCAATACAAAACTTGAAAAAGAGACATAGGCACTAAAGAAAAATACAGAATATATATCTCCACTTTTACTATGAAAGTTTTCAGAGAAAAGTTAGATGGCACAGTGAACAATGTATATAGGCTCCATCTATATTCAATGTTAATTTTGTTTTTTCTTCCGGTATTATTTGATAAGCCATTTAAAAGTTGTAGGTATTTTGAGCTTCATCTCTAATGTCACAAGAATAAGGACAATGGCCTATATAAGAACATTACCATAGCTAAGAAAGTAATTCCATTATCACCTAATTTATTCCACTTTCAAATTTCCAGTTGTCACTTTAGTCATTTATTTTGCACTTGAGTTCTAGAATATCACACATTCTATACTTGTCCAATTATTTCCTCTTAATGTTTCATTTGTTCCTGTACCCCTTCTACTTCCTGTCAGTTGGAAGTCTAGACACTATATTCAAGTTACTTTTTGGGGGGGGGGGCCTAGGTGTCATTGTGTTCTTTGAATCAACATCTCATCAGTAAGCACATACCAGGTTGTCCCATTACTGATGCTAGGTTTGATCACTTGATTACACTGATGACAGATCAGTCCATCATCAAGACTGAGCTTTTCCCTTTCGCGAGTTTTTTATACAGCAACATTTGAGCACTCTGCAAAGGTTCTGTTCCTCAGGAGCCTTTTACTAAAGGTTTTGATATCCACTGATGATCTCTGCCTGATCAGTTATTTCGTTAATGGTTCAGGCTCTATATTAAAACACTGAATCCTTTCATGGTACATGCCAAGTACGTGGAATGATCTTTGGGACAATGGACTCTCTAGGTAAACTTGAGTCGCCAGACTGCTCCCAATGAGGCTGGAAGGTGGTTTGTCAGACTGTATTTCAGGCTGGAGCTGCCAGGGATACACCCTTGTCGAGCCTTGCTTCCAGCCCGCCCACTAAGAAGTCCCATGTGGGAAAACCATGAATACAAGGTCAGATCTAAAGTATCTCCACTCTCCAGGGACATGGGAGCAGCTTGAATCTTAGTCTAGTTGAACAAGACACTGTAGTCAGAACTGCTTTGCTGGTAAACCCAGATTTTATAAAAACAAGTAGAAAACGGACAGAAACCGCTGGGAAAGTAGTCACAGAGTTGTTGCAAAGATGAACACCACTGCTCTGCCAAGACAGAAACACACCTCTACAGATCAAATGGGCATTTAATGCCACATACATTCAAATGGGAAAGAAAAAATGAAAGAACATACACGTAATGCCAGAAATACATTGTTGACAATTGTGTCTAAAAAGGCAGGGTGAAGGGTGAGGTTTTAAGGAATGGAGAGACTTTCAGTTTTTCTCCAGAAAGTACAAATTTTCTGGAGACCTCTTCGGAATGCAAAATTTCAAAATGGGAGATGATCATCAGGGACCAACCAGTTAGCCAAAACTTGCTTCTGAGAGGTGGTATTCCAGAATATCTCATTTTTATCTGTTACACAGCTCTGTAATTTTGAAATTTATTTTTCTGGAGGAAAACGAAACCTCCAAAAAAATCTAGAGGCCAAGTGAACCTCACAGGGTCATAGAGTTGTGGGTGGGAATCTAGCCTGCTTGCAGTTGTCGTATCTGAAGAATGGAAGTCGGTTCATCCTGGAGGCGTCAAGCAGCATGCTCCTGCGGGCTGAGTCTTGTTCGCTACGATTTTTCTGAAAGTTTTGATTACATGATGAACTTACAAATGACACAGACGAGGAGTAAGCTGGATGGCAGAGTAAGAATTACACAAAGTTGGACAATACAGTGAATTATCAACTTGAAATTTGGCTGACTGTGGCCAAAAACACCAAAGGCAGAGGTACAGAATTGGGCAAAAAGCTTCATGGGTTTCTGTTACCCAAAAACTCCAGGCACATCTGTGTGACAGCGGCCTAAAGGCCAAGGCCTTCGGAGGTCCGAGACAGATGTGAGCACTGCCCCTTCAGCACTGGTGTGGCCACATCTGCTGGCCAGAGTTGGGCCCCAAATGGTACAATGCAAGAAGGGATTTGGATGACCTGGGGACAACCCAGAGTGGAGGAAAGGCTTTCCCCGTGGAGTCTCAAATTGAGGGCTCCAAGTGACTGGGGCCGAGCAAAGATCACTTAAATGTTCTCAACAGAAGGCCAACTGTTTACAATCCAAATGCCATTAAAAGCTTTCTTTCAGAACGTACTCACCTATGGTAAACAGCAGAGGTCTTGTAACCTCCACGTCCGTTTCTGAGTTAATTTTCTAAAAGCAAAGAATATAGCATGCCTGCAGCAAATACAACATATAAACCCAGCAGAAACGTGAACTGTGCAGGCATGTATAACAAGTATGCAGATGCCATTTATTTGGTCCATAAGTACAGTATAGTCGTATTTGAGTTTTACAAAACATCAAATATAAATAACCTGAAACTGGAACAATACACAAAATTGGCTTCTTACACAGACATACCAGGCAGTACAAGCTGAAAACTTGAGTAAATTAACAACTGTTTTACATTAATATACATAGTGCCAGTTAACATTTAAAAACAAGTTTCAATGCATAGCACTTGATACTTCTTTGAATCTGTTTCAGTCAATTAAGAGTATGAAAATGGTTAGATCTAGGCTAAAAATAATTCTTCTTCTAACCAAAAATAAAGGCATAATATTTATAACCAGGTATCAACTTTACTAAACCACAATATTGTAAAACTGTTAAATGATACCTAAGGGTATTTACATTAAAAAGGCAACATGCATTGTGTTGTTCCATCTCATGACTGGTTATGCACACACTTTGTTCAAAGGGTTTTAAAACTATATTCCTACTTTCAATACAGCATACTGCAATGTTTCTAATAGTTCTAGCAAAATGAATGCTTTCAAAGGGAGCAGAGTCATCTTCAAGTCACTGGTGCCAATTTTTTCCCTTTGGAACAAAGGACATAACAAATAACCTGGTTCTGCCCAGAAGGCCTACTGCAGTAAGAGGGTTCTGTTCAGAGGCATTTCCGTTCAATCTAATGCTATAACATCATCAAGCTCCTCTGTCTGCTCTATGCGTGACTTTTTCGCACTGACATTCTCTTTCTCATCTAATTTCCTCTTGCGACTTCTTTCTTCTTCACTGATGTCAGCATTATTTGAGGGACCTTCTTCATCCGAATCAACTATGAGCACATCATCTTGCTCTTGTGCTTATTTCAGAAAAAAAGGGAAAAAATGGTTAAAAGTGGGGGGTTACTAGCAGTTCACTAAAATTTTACGTATGTGAAAAACTAACTCTTCAAATATACACCAAACTTTAGAATGGCTACCCTTAGGACCTTGGCTTTATACATTACATATTTCCATAGTGTTTTAATGTTTTCTGTTACAAGCACCTCTTTCTTTCTTAATCAAAACAAAAATTTTAACAAGCATTATATAATTCAAAGGAATTGTTACAGTTCCTTGTTTCGACTTCTCCAACAGAAAAGAGGAGGGTGAATATCCTAATATTCGCAGCAGTGGTAGTAACAAACAACAACAACATATACATAGCACTTACAACGTGCCAGGAACTGTTCTGAGCACTTTACATATACAACTCATTTAATCATCACAACCACCGTATAAAGAAGATAACATTATTATCCATTTTCCAGAAAAGGAAACTGAGGCACAGAGACTTGCCCACGGTCACACGGTAGCAGAGGATGAGGTCAGGATTCAAACCCGCAGAGTGGAGCTCTACAGTGTATGCTCTTAACCTTACACTGCGGTTGGTTTTGTGTCACCCATCCCCCACCACTCCACTAAATCAAAGGCAGAACACCTACCTTACTCATTGCTAGAGCCTCCAAAACCTACCCACAGCAGTGCATCAATAAATGCACATTTTGAATTATGAGTTTTGAAAAACTACCAGTCCTTTCCTTAAAGGAGGATGATGAAGCTTTCTATTTTCAGAGGGGGGAAAAGGTCATGAACCCATGGCCCACACACTCTAGACTACCTCAAAGTCCATCTTTACAACTCTCAGAGAACATGAGAACCAAGGAACCACCATATTCCAAAAAGAACACCAAAGACACAGGGTCAAAGAAATGAAAACAAACAAGTGAAAAATTAGTAACTTTTAGTTTCCTGACACTACAGAATGAAGAGGTAGGTAGGTAGTGTGTGTGTGTGTGAGTGTGTGAGTGTGAGAGAGAGAGAGTTGGGGTGGGGTGGGGCAGGTAGTAAACGTTTACATTCGAGCACAGTAAAGCACCAACACTGAAAACCCAGGGAAAGAGAGCTTCTGGTGCACTTTACCAAAGTCACACTGGTTCTGAGAAAACTGTGAAATGCTAAAATGCTATACTTACCAAGCATCTGTTCACTCAAAATAGTGAGATGCACTAATTTACTGCCCCTACGAACACGCATACAAAATCCAAAACTACTACTACTAAGAATGAACCATCTTTATACACTAGTAAACTGACATTTCCAGTTGTAAAAACAAACGAACAAAAAAATAAAGTGTCTATTTTCCATAAAAATTTTACCCAGTCTTAAATATCTTCATGGTTCATACATTCAAAGCTTCATTAAAACAATGCCAAACCAACACACACCTCTAGTAGTCCTGCAGAGTTCTACTTTACGGTCAACATTCATAAAATAATCAGTTTGTTCTAAATAGTTGTGCTTGGTGGGTAAATTAACAACCTGCTGGCCGGGGCCATGACTCACCTGTGGATGTGGAAGGCTGAGCTCCATCGTCACTGCCATTGGTTATGCTTTTGGCAGCATCTTCAGCTTGCTTGGGCCCCACTTTTTCTGGGGCATCACCAACAACTTCAAATTCAACATCCTTTCCTAGGTCTTCACTGTAAGAGAACCATGTACTATAACACTGGACCACTGCTATACTACTTACAAAAGCAAAGGCACACCAGACAGAAACTGTTCTCAAAGCTCAAAAAGTGTATACTACGTACACACCCAATATTTGGATTCTGATTTTCAAAGAGTTTAAAAAAAGACTATATAACAGATTTTTATGATAATTCAAAACTCTAATTCAAATGGTCAATAGCATCGCACTTTCAATTCAGGGAAAGGGTTTTTAAAAAAAATGTTAAGTAACTTTTATTGCTAAAGCAGAAAACGAGTTGAAAACTGTGAGGCCTGATGTAATTCTTAGGCATTATTTCTTCAGCTACTAGGTGAAAAGATTCTATACACTCTACTCCGATCTTGACCAGAGTAATTTAGTGTTTGGGGGTTGAGTTACATGGATTCTCGGTTTCCTCCCCATCTTTACAGGCAGCACCCTGCTTTTGTAATGAGTTCCCAAAAACATGTATAAAAGTTTAATGCATGAAAGTCAAACAAAAGACTTACATGTTATAAGGGGGGTTCTGTTCCCAGAGAGCTAAAAAATATGATAAAAAAAACCCTAATTATGCCTCCTTTTTTAGACACCATGTGATATATTTCCATTTTATTGTACATGTCCTTTCACAACTGAACACAAGCACACCACTAACATCCAACTGGTGTCTAATCGAGGCCAGATATCACTCCCTAGCGATATCTATCTTTCACTCAATTGTCTCATTTTATACTAATAACCCACATTCAGTTTTTCCTGTCATTTTATGCTTTTTATAAACTAAGTATATATATAATGTAATACTCTCCAAACAACTACACAAGTTCTAAATGTTTGGATATATAGATAGCAACACTGGCAAAAAACATGTGAATGCAGGTGGCAGCCTTTGCATTTTGTTAGATGCTACCTAAAGTAATGAGTCAGGGTGCAGTTTAAGGGTATCAACGAGCATGTTACCTCATTCAGCAGATAAACACACCAAAGTGGAGGACCATCTGTATTTAAATTGTGTTACATATGTGCAAATATCCTGTAATGCAAGCACTTTGGATGCTTTTTTATAAAGTGGGCAGGATATAAAATCAAATAAAAAGAAAAAAATACATGACTCAGGAATCTATATAGGATAAATTTTAACGCTCTCTTGTTACTGTTCCAGATCACAATGAAATACTTGTTTTATGGGAGAACTATTTCTTTCTTCCAAATGAATCTTTAAAACTAATTAAATTTTTTTATTCTAGTTCAATTATCAAAATGAACGCACCCCTGATTATAACTATTCAAACACCCGGATTTCTACCCTCTCTAGGTCTTTCTGATCAGCCACCACTGATGAGTTAGTTAACCCTTAAACATTTCTTGCTTATCCCTTTTCTTTCTGGATTCTCAGATTTTTCTGTAGGTCAAACCTCAGGGAACTTAGTGGCCAACTTGAGCATATACATGGTGCAGCTTCAAATGAACAGTACGGTTTAAAGGTAAGAAAACATTTTCTCTCCACTTTATCTTAAGTTTGTATATTCAAATAACTTCTTACACTTAAAATATTAATACTTCCTACCTATGAAGGATGTTGATCAATAAAGTGTAGTCCTGAAGGAAGTCGTCTGCTTGAAGTCGGCTCCCATTTCTAATTCCAAATTCTGATAACTTCTTGTGATTATTAGCTAGAAAATGTGAAAGAAATTTAGATGCTTTAGTTATATATGTCCGTGGAGCAGTCACATTAATTTTTAAAAGGTAAACCCCCTGCTATAAGCTGAACTCTATCTCCCCAAAATTCGTACACTGAAGCTCTAACACCAGTGCCTCAGAATGTGGCTATACTTGGAGACAGTGCTTTTTAGAGAGGTGATCGAGTTAAAATGAGGCTGTTGGAGTGGACCCTAATCCAATCTAATTGGTATCCTTAGAAGCCAAGGAGGGAGGCCTCAGGAGAAACCAAACCCGTCGACTCCCCCCACCCTCCCAACACTTTGATCTTAAGAGTTCAAGCCTCCAGAACTAGGAGAAAATAAATGTGTTATTTAAGTCACTTGTCTGTGTATTTTGATATGGCAGCCCTAGTAAACTAGTCCACTAAAGTATTACTCACTTAGGTACTCAGCCCTGAAAACTTAACTACCAAAATTACTTCAAGGGAACCAAACTGTGAGAAGTTCTGAGAACCTTCTCTCCTTGAAACCAAATTAATCTGGAATCCTACAGGAGTCAATGACAACTTTTAGAATTGTTCAAAACATACTCTATTTCTAAAGAGGTTATCCACAGAAATGCCAACAAACTACTTTTAGCAAATTTTACAATTCACAAGTATGAGGAAACTGTTTATTTCAATGAATTTTTCAACATAAATTTTCAACTTTTCTCAATGGACAGCAGGGTCTCCAAAAACTAATCACTCCAACCTAGTTCTCTCTTCCACATGTCATATCTGCTTCATCTGAAATATCCTCAGCATGTAGCACACCATGCTTAGCATCTACTAGCACTCAATAAGCCTTTGCTACATGGATTATAAATACTCCAATGAAGAACAATCTCTCCAACTAAACTTTTGGTGTCACCACCTCCTCCTACCTATTCTAGGGCCATCCTGCCTTAACTATCATTTCTCTCCTGCATGTTCAAATGCTCCTCTCTCCTGACCTGTAAAAGCACTCAAGTTTCATTTACAAAACTGCTTCCTCATTTAGCTGTCAATTTACACTCTCCCCTCACAACACTCAGTCAGCTTTACTGAGTATCTGCTCTGTGTCTACAGACTGTGTATAACCTGTTGACCTATAGCCACCGTGCCTGGCACATACTAAGTAAACTGTATTTTAAATTCTACTTACGTTTAAATTTACATAATCTAACAATCTTTTACGTTTTTAGTTTTTATTTCTTATTTTACCTTTTTAGTCTCCCTGGAATGTCTCTGGAAAACAATAGTTCCTATCTAGACTTCCATCCCCAAGCCCTTTCACACTCACTAGAACTCCTCAGCCCAACATGTTAAAAAGGGAACCAGTCACTGAGCATTCTATCCTGGTGAATTAGCATCACCTCTGAAGCCAGAGTCTTGGCAACAGTTCTGTCCAAGCCTAACAATGCTACTCTTCTTCACCTGTGCTCTAAATTCTGCCTCTGCAAATCTCAAATCTGCCATTTGCTTCTGCCTTAGTAAAAATCCCTCACTTCCCTCCATTTTTTTCTGACTCCCTGCCTCTTCTCTTACATCCTTATCTCACCCCCCTGCAGATTATACTACAAGGTAACTGCATTACTTCCCTGCTTAAACCCTGGTGGGAGCAGGATATTGGGGGAGGAGGAAGACAAACAGACATTACACATATGACACGGCGAATCCTCCAGCTGCACAGTCACTACCAACCCCACAGCACCCCACCTTCCAGTGAAACAAAATAACTGGCCATTCCTAAAGCTTTTATATTGCTTCATAAGTTTATGCCTTTGTAGATGCTGTTCATTCTGCCCAAATGCAGACTCTCCCCTCTCAGCTCTTCTTCAAGAACTGGCCCATGAGTCCTCTTTCTCCTGTGACACTCCACCCTCCCGACCCTCCCTTTACAAAGCTTCAATTCAAACTTTGTTCACTTTCTCTCTATAGTATTTCTTAGACGGCACTAAATCTACTTGCTGATAATCCCTCCTCTCCTTCTAGGCTGTAAGTACTTCAAGCCAGGGACAATTATCTTATTCATCTTTGAATTACGAATATCTATGACTATGTCTGCAACACAGATGGACTCCAAACATATTTGAATAAATGCTCTCTCACCCTCAGTAGCACAAGTATTTTGTGGAAAAGGACCACATTTAAGCCACTGAAATTCTTGACCAGTTTCCATTTTGAAGGTCCTAGCCTTTAAAAGAGACAGATGGCTAGAATGGGGCTTAAATATTCAACTAGACTCTTAAAACAGACTATGACCCAGCCAAAACGCAACCTCCAATTACTCATGACCTAATATCCCCAATTTCTTAACAAGGAGCTATAGCCAAAAAGAATCCTGACACTCCCCATCAGGACAGATGAGGTGTGGGAACTTCTAAGTCCAATCAGATTGACCAGTGTGGTCTGAAAGAGGCATAACCACAACACAATTCTCACTTAGAAAGCTTAAACAGAATCTAATGCATTACACCTTATATAACAAATACATTAACAAAAGGGATGAACTGCTTGAACTTCCGAAAAGGAAAGCCAAGAAAACCAAAACTGGGCACTGATTTCAGCAATAGTCTCTGCTCTATATCACGAGCAGGCTATCAAGGCTTCCCCACTCTTGGACAAACATCACCCCTGTCAGCTGAGGTACTGAGTACCATATATAGTGAATGGATAAACTAACATGCACTCCTTCACGCAGGCAGTCTGCGTCCAAATGAGGGGGAGTGAACACAGGCAATGTATAATACCTTCTGTCTCTCCTTCTTCTGAAGATATTAGGATTGTTCCTTTTCCATCTTCAATTTGGACATCTGGTGCTACCATAGCAAATTTTTCTTTCACTATCTATAAGAAAAAAAAGATTCAAAATATTAACATATGGAATTAAAGACCATAAAAAGCCTAGACTTTTTTTTTTCATAAAGGCTCTTAACTTTCCCCTTCCATTGGAAATGAGCCAAGTTGCTCTTTAAGGTACCTTAGGGCAAGCAGGAAAGCAATGGGAATTTACCCAATTATCTCATGCCCATGTTCCATCCCCATGTTTGACCACTGATAAAGATCAGGTAAAACTTCCTCCAGATGGAGACTGAGAACTCCTTGGCTGGCTCTTGGTATTTTGTCCTTCCCAGCAGATTAGGTACTAATCTAGACACTTGACATATTTTATCTTAGTCTCTATTCCAAACGCGTACTGACAGATGTTTTATAGATGAAAAATTTCTCATCAATCTGATTCTCAGATAAAGTCTTCCCCTTCCCAAGTTCCATCTCTAAATTCCAAGACGGATCAGGAGTGATAATATTGTTAAATCCTACCTGATCCTATAAAACAAACAAATAAACAAAAAAAACCAAACAATGGAGGAACTCTCTAAAGGTCCAACTACCCTACCAATAGTGGAATTACCTTTAGCTCAAGAATGAGTAGATACCAACTATAATCGTTTCTTTCCTAAGAAAGAAGATGGGGCAACCACCCTCTCTGCTGGCCAGTATATCAAATCCTGCTGCTTCCCCATCCAAAACATAAGCTCAAGTCAACCCGCCCTGTGTAACCATTTCTGGGAGAAAGGCCACTCATTCTCAAGCAGCCATTAGGGCCACGAAGGTCTACTCCCCCATGTCAGGAGGTATATAAATATGTAACACTATGATGGACATAATCAGAGGAACTATCTGAAATGATCCCCAAAGTGGGAAGTGGAACCCATTCAGGCCATTTTTTAAATCTTTCCTAATTTAAAAAAAACTAGGAGGAACTGAAGGACCAAGCTTTAGAACCAGACCATAACCTAACCCCCCATTTCTCACTCCAGAGCTCTACAGGTGAATCCAAGCGTGCAAACGATGCATCTTCTCAGGGACTAACTTAACATACCAGAATCAGCACCGTCACTAGGTCACGTTAGGATACCTCCTATCTGCCAAAAAAATACAGAATTTACACACTGCCTGAGAAACAAAGAACTTGCTTACTAAGATACTGTGCCACCAAGGTACCACCTGTGCTCCATATTCTAGCCAAAAACACCTATTCCCTTCTGGGATGTGAAGCACATATTCTGGAACCACAGACAGGAAAGACAACAGGACCCAGATTGTAAAGCAACCCAGGATATCAGAGCAACGCACCTCAGTAGTTAGGGTAATTGTCTGGCTTTTAGTTTGTTATCACAGTAACACTGTAAAAGGCAAAAGGGGACTTGTTTTTTCTTATAAAAAGAAAAATGAACAACCTGTGGAAAAGAACTAGGCCCTGCACTTACCTTATCTTGTAAGGTGAGAACAGTCACTTTATGGACGTTCAGCCGCACAGTCACCTCTGGCTTGCTGGCACATACATAACAATTGGGGTTGGGAGGATCCAGTGCACAAGGCACAAGGAGCTTCTTTCTTGGGTTTGGTTGTTTATTCAAAAAAATCTTTGGAAAAAAAAAAAACACAAGCAAAAATCAGAAATTTGAGTCATAATTTATATACCATACAGTGTTCACTTAAATACTCCCTTCCAGAAGGAAAATCAAGACCTTTTTTTTAAAAAAAAAAAGTTTGAGTATGTACTTATTTATTTGTTTGTTTATTTATTTATGGCTGTGTTGGGTCTTCATTGCTGCGTGCGGGCTTCCTCTAGTTGTGGCAAGCGGGGGCTACTCTTCATTGCGGTGCACAGGCTTCTCATTGTGGTGGCTTCTCTTGTTGCGGAGCATGGGCTCTAGGCATGCGGGCTTCAGTAGTTGTGGAACACGGGGCTCAGCAGCTGTGGCTCGCGAGTTCTAGAGCGTAGGCTCAGTAGTTGTGGCGCACGGGCTTAGCTACTCCGTGGCATGTGGCATCTTCCCGGTCCAGGGCTTCAACCCGCGTTCCCTGCATTGGCAGGCAGATTCTTAACCCATGCGCCACCAGGGAAGTCCCAAAACCTTCTTAAGAGACTGATTTTTCCAACCTTCTTTTTAAATTAGCTACCTTGTAAATAAGGCTGAGCTTACTGAAAAGAAATCTCCTTGTACTGAAGACTCTATAGACTATTCTGCAAACTAATTTAGCATAAATAAGGGCCTAACCATACTTGTCTCTGGTATCATCATTAAATCAGTTTTGGGGTTCCTTCTTAGTGGTTATTCTTATCAACTTTAAGCCAACTTCTAACAAGACCAATACACTAATTTCTCTAATTAATGATAATGCTTTCGCAGATACATGGAACAAATGAGCTGCCCTTTTTTCAAATTTTCAGATGACTATGATATTAACATTTACATAATTAAAGGAAAAATAATGTATGTCTGGCAGTATTACCATTTCCCTAATACCCAAACAAAAAAATAATATGAACCAAGGGAAATTAAAAAAAAAAAAAAAACTGCACCGAAGTTACGAATGTCAGAACACTGGAAGCTGATACACAAATTCTCATCGTGGAATTACCATGTAGTATGGTATCTGCTAAGATGAATTAACTCTAAAGAAGAACCCCATCAATTCCCCGAAGCTTAAAGAGGTAAATCCCTTGACAGGCATTAAGTGCTAGGAACAGCCCTACTGTAGCCTCTCTCCACAATAAATACTAGGCATATACATTTGTACTGTCAGGGCTGGAAACAGGGTACAATGAGAGAACAGACTTATTTGATCCTGATCTTCACTGGGAAGGCAGAAATCAACAGTAATAAAAACAATTGCTAACACTACTAATACTCAGGCTAACACTATTATTAACCTATCCTGGCATTCATTCATAAATGCGAACAAATGAAGCCCGGACATATGGGTATCATTAGCCCAAGAGAAGAATAGAGATAAGAAAGCAAAGAAATGGAAAGGATGTTACAGAACAAAGTAGACACTTGTTCAGGCTGCTATAAAAAGGTAGAAATCAAAAAATATATAGTTCTTATAAATTAAAAACATTGACAACCAAAATAAAAATTTAAATAGAAAACTGAACCTAGATGGCAGACTGACCATATGAGTCTACATTCCCTCACCCTGATATTTCATGGAAACAATAAAAGGTATTTTAAGAGTGCATTAATAATGTGGCACTGGGTGGCTTCCCTGGTGGCGCAGTGGTTAAGAATCTGCCTGCCAATGCAGGGGACACGGGTTCAAGCCCTGATCCTAAAGCCCGTGCTCTGCAACAAGAGAGAAACCACCGCAATGAGAGGCCCGCGCAGTGCAATGAGGAGTGACCCCCCGCTCGCCGCAACTAGAGAAAGCCCGTGCACACAGCAATGAAGAACCAACGCAGCCATAAATAAATGAATAAATACAATTTTAAAAACTAAATAAATAAAATTAAAATAAACACAAAATCCTCTCTGAAGAAACACACCTTCAGTAGGTCCTTAAAGAATTATCACAGATATAGTTTTAACAAATACTAATTGTTTTTTTTTAAAAATCATGTATCACATAAGCAAACAAAACACTATGAGAGATCTAGCAGATGACTGCAAACTCATCCATAAAGATTTCAGACATTAACATGATCAAATATAAGTTTAAAATAAAAAAGACTGACAAAAAATGACTGAAGAACAGGGGACTACAAAATAACCAAATGGAATTTTAAACCAGAGAACTCTTAGAATTGAAAAACAATTGAGAAAAGTTAATATAAGGACCCACACAAGGAGTTCTTCCAAGAAATCAGCAAAACTAGAAATGTTAGAAGCAAACTAGCTTCTGCAAATGTGACAAAAATAAGAGAAGCAAATGTGTTTTCCTTTTTGTTATAATTTCCAGGAAGCTTACTTAAACATGCAACTCACAAGGTAACTTGAATAATTATTTTCCATTGCTTTAAACCAATTTTATTGTTTTAATTTAAAAATTGCAAATAGAAACACTCACTGTTCTACACTGGTCTATTTTTCCTGATAAAATCTTCAATCCTTCCAATACTATCAACCCAGCAATCACTGCATTAGTAGTAGCGATAGCAGGAATAATGTTCCCTGCCATTGCTGGAAAAAAAAAAAAAAAAAAAAAAAAAAGTTTAGCTGTTAAAAAAAAAAAACCTTAGAATTTTAGATGATACAATTGAAGTACAAAAAAACTTACATTTGATATCAAATCTGCTCTTCATATTCATACTGAAAATATGCATCCTGAGGTTTGCAGCAGAGGTGACGAAATCCATTGCAGATGGGTCATCCTGCCAATAATTTAAACAATTTAACAAGTCTCCCCACAAATTTACTAATTTGGCTAGTATTTCTTTCAGAACAGCAGTTTCACACATTTATAACAAGTCAACTAGAACAAGAGATGGCCTCTCTGGATGAGAAGGGGGTAGGGGCTCATCATCAGCTCCTGTGATCCAGGAATGCGGTCTTACCAAGAGCCAGCAGGTTCTAGGAATTCACTCCTGCTTAAACAAATGCACTGGAGACTAAGAGTATAGACCAGAATACCAATTGCATTTATTGATGGTGGCAATCCTTCCCTGGGTCCATCAGTCAACAATAAGGTTGTGTGACAAGTACAGAACCCAGGGAACACAGGCTGTTTTGAGAAAGCTATTTCATTGAAGCCTCAGAAACAGCTGAACTACTCCTTTTGGCTTTCCTTCTCCAAACTCCCTTCACGTACACCACAGTACTATATTGTTTCTTTTCAGATGTGGCAGGACAATAATTTTCCCTTTACAATTTCCGTTCTTCCTGAGACTATATCCTAGTCTCTCTAATTAGATTTCCGCAAGGTTTCCTGCTTTGAACTGAGAAGAAACTATCCTAGCCCATAATTCAGAAACACCAAAGTATAAAAGAAAAAGCATTGATAGGATGTGGGTTCTTTACATACTTATTTGGCTGGCTATGTAACCACAGGCAAATAAACCTCCCTGACCCAATATTCATTAATCTGTTAAATAGGAAAAATTATATAAACATCTTGTAAGGTTGTGGTGAAGATTAAATATTATTTAAGAGTACCCAACACAGTGTCCATCAGGTACTTCCCCAGGCAATTGGCTTATCACACCCATTAGTTACAGAGTTTACTCACAGAGGCTAACAATTCACAGTTCCAAGTTTTGTTATGTAGCCCCTGTGTATAGATGAAAACCTCCCAAACCACTAGTGTAACAGTAACAATGAAAAAAATTTTTTTAACAGTTACTCCTTATAGCACACAAACCCTAAAGACTAATGTTGACAAGACTCCCCCAAATCTAAATTTACCAGCTTTATTTCAGATGTCTGATTCAACCCGTCTCAAAATTTGCACATAAAGTTACCTTAGTTTTCTTAAACTGATCAAACTTTTCTCCTTATTTTAAAACTCACAGCAAATCTTTACCAATATATGAACATATAAACTTTATCAGATAAATCATTTACAACCATAGAAAATATTGACTAATTAAAAATAAGTAAACTCACCAAATCTCAAAACGTAACATTTAACTGCAAAACACTATTAAATACTGTTTTAACTTGTAAGAAAAATGACATCTCATTTTTGAATTGAGAAGTCTCTCAGACCTTTAAGAGTTAAAGGGCAATTTTATTACTTTCAAGGCCAAATTAGGCCTATGAGCTGTTGTCCCCAAAAGGATATTATGACTTCTATTAACAAATCTCTATTACGTAAGAAGTTCTCTTAAGCCTATTTGCTTAAGTCAGATAAACATTTTACTCCAGTAAAGTCACATTTATAAACCATGAACACATGAGAATCTAAAATGAGGTTTTATGATATTGCTTAAATTCACATATAGAAAATTCATAGTTCAATATAGTAATTAGAGATGAAAACATCCAAACAAAAATCAACATGTCCTCAAAATCTGGTAGAATAAACAATATCCCCAAATTACTAAGTTCTGGTACAGCTCAAGAACTAAAATATACATTTGATATACAAGTAATTGCCACACATTTTCAAAACAAACCTTGTCCCATATAAGCTCAGCTCCATCTCCCTTTTCTGCTAAATGAACTCTCAAAGTTTCAATGCTCTTTGAAAAAAGACGTGCATAGCTCTTTACATCTAGAACTTGCTGGTCTCTCAGACCTAACTGGGGTTCATTTTGTTGATCTGATGCATTGGTTTCTTCTCCTAAAGAAAAAAATATTAGAAATTTCACTATTAACATCATTCCTCTACTCTGTTTAACAATTCAATACCTGACGATAAGAAAATCAAATATGAAGCAAATTCCATTAAAGTAATTATCACTATGATACACTTATGTGTACAAGAAAATCGCCAATATTAATATGGGAAAGGTGCAAGACTGTCTCAGAACTTCATAGGAGATTACTGGAGGATTCAAGAATATAATGTAGATAAGATAATAAGCATTATGCCCAGAACATAGTTAGCACTCAATAAGTGGAAGCTATTAGAGCAATACTTGAATTGGGCCATAAAGTGAAGTATCCGTTACTGTAGATAACTGCAGACAACTGCTCCAAACTGACATCCTAAGTCTCCTGGTACCTTTTAAGTTCCACTATGCTGAACACTGCTGTGCAAAACAAGCTGAGACACAATGTGTTGAAGGAGAGTGGGTAAGGAAGTAGTCACTACTACAATAGTTTTTCTTGCATATGTTCCTAAGTTAAAGGAACAACACTTTATGTCAGGGAAAATATGAAACAACTAAATGTTAACTGATAAGGGACTAGTTAAATAATACTGACTGAAAAGAGCAAGTCAGAGTATATAAATAGTACGATTCCATTTACGGAAAGTGCATATACAACTGCCTGCGTCTACGTGCACGGAGTTATCACCAAGACATTCCTTAAAACATTGATAGTAACTATTTCCCTAGGTGATGAGATTTCCAGTGATTTTCCTTCTTCATACTTTGTTGAACTGTCTGAATTTCTTACCATGGGTGTATACCACTGTATAACAAGAAATGACAGGGCTATTTAAAGATTTTAGGTTAGAGAATTTCCAATTTAGGTATCCCAAAGACAAAAATGTATCCTTTACCTTGACTTTGCACTTCAGCCCAATCCAATGGAACCGGAGGTTTCCTTTTCCGCCACAGTTTGTCCATTGTCAACAGATACCTGATATCATCTTTAAAAAGCTAAGATAGAAAGAAGGAAAGAAGGAAAGGAAGAAAGGTAAATTCCATGAACCCTACAGTCCCTATGCTGATAAAGTAAGACAAAATTTCCCTGCTGATTTATTTTAAACATTACACTATAAAATCTGATTTAAAGAACACATGTTACATACCAGTAGATGAACAATTCTCAAAGGGGCAGGGGGAGCTTAAACCTTTGTGTAAAAGGAAATTTTACACAAAACCCCTGTATGTGAAACAGTTAAAATCAGAGATGCTGATGAAAGCAGAGTAAGGGAACTCTGAACTGTGCTGACTGACGCTGTCCTCCCAAGTCACCTCCCCTAAATTAGCTCCTCAGATCAGTCGGAAGCACAATCATACCATTCAAGCGGACTAAGTGAATACACACCAACTCCACAAGAATTGAGGCTAAAGGTACCAGTTAGCAATATCTCCAAGTTTGTGGGTACATACCAATAAAGCACACACATTTAAAAAGGGCTCAAAAACAGAATTTAACCATCTGCAACATCTCTGAAATGTGCTCCCGCCCCCCCCAAATAACCTCAAACACACAAAACAATTCCTATTTCGAAAATAAAAACATAAACATTACCACATGTAGACTGAGAGACCATCACATGAATCACACTTCCTATGTGGCAGAATTTCAGATGATTTTAATAGTTTTACCTTTTCCTTCGCTATATTTTCTATTGTTGACTGATTTATTCCACAGGTTTGTTGTATGTACCAGGTATGAATTTAGATGTGGCTAAGTTAAAAGAACTATTTCTATCAAAATATACTCAATTCAATAAATATTTATTAAGCATCCTTAATCTTTGAAAACCAGCCAAATATACAACTAATTAGAGTACAATTCAGTGTGAAAACCACACAGCTCTGAGTACTGTAAGTTTTTTAAAAAACTTATTTATTTATTCATTTATTTTTGGCTGTGTTCGGTCTTCATTGCTGTGCGCGGGCTTTCTCTAGTTGCGGTGAGTGGGAGCTACTCTTCGTTGTGGTGTGCAGGGTTCTCACTGCGGTGGCTTCTCTTGTTGCGGAGCACAGGCTCTAGGCACTCGGGCTTGTAGTTGTGGCACATGAGCTCAGTAGTTGTGGCTCACGGGCTCCAGAGCGCAGGCTCAGTAGTTGTGGCGCATGGGCTTAGTTGCTCCACAGCACGTGGGACCTTTCCAGACCAGGGCTCGAACCCGTGTCCCCTGCATTGGCAGGCAGATTCTTAACCACTGCGCCACCCAGGAAGTCCCTATCTTCACACTCCTGTCTCTTTCTATAAACCTATGAATCTCAACCAAATCCCTAGTCTAAACTGCTCTACTTACCTAGAACCATCTGTCATCTCTCTAATATCCCAGAGGAATCTCAAAATTAATTCTATCACCTTCCCCTCTTCCCCAACCCCCACGCACACATCTGTTTCTCACCCTACCTATCTCAGAGAATGGCACCTCTGTTCGTTCACCTGATGCCCAGCAGGAAACCAGGTAGTATTATTCTTCATTCCTCACTTTATACATACAAAGTCCTGTTGAGTCTAACTTTTCCTCCACACTCCACTGGGAATGCAGATGGTTGTACTTCAGATTACTCTGGCATTGCACAACTCCAGAAGGCACTGTCCCATATTGGTTACAAGAGGAACACCAGGTCCTACAATAGTGCACTGCATACTTTCTATACCTTATAGACTACCCATTAATGGATTCCCACTGTCTTGGTATAACATCCTTATCGTGGCAGATCTAACCTCAGCTTACCTTTCCAGACCTCCTTCCACTCTCCCCTTTAATGGGAATTATTTCAGTTCTTCAACCTGAAACTTTCTTTCTATATGCTGCACACTCATCCCCACCCTTATTCTTTAAAGTCTTGAGTTGAAATGTCAAGACTTTGAAGAAGTCTTGACAGCCTCTGGACAGCCTCTTCTGAACCCTCATACTAGGTCTAATAATAATGTTTAATAATAAGTGGGGTTAAGTTTACTTATTATTAGAGGGTTCCAATGCATCAGAACTGAACGTCATAACACCCTGAACTTGAAATTCCTTGTTCAATGTTTGACTTCCCTTCTAGATGCTGAGCTCCCTCCCTAAAAAGAGCTGGGACCCTATTTTCTGTCTTTCACCACTAAATCCTCTGTACTTAAAGTGGCCCCTGGCACACAGCAGATGCTTAAAGTTACCTGTTGAACAATGGATTGGAGATGTACTTCAGATTATTCTGGCATTCAACTGTTGCTCAGGTTGGAATGGAAATAGGTACATGGATACTAGTTTGGAAAACACTGTCGATAACCATATCAGAGTTAAGTGCATTTGATTTTAAGTATAATCAAAATAAAAACCACTTTCTAAGGTAAAGGCTGTAATGAGGAAATAAATGCAGTAGGTTTAAGAAAGTCAACCTGTGACATGTATTGTCACTGAGGAAAGATGAAATAGAAGCTGGAGGGAGCAGTAGGCCATCTGCTTAGGACAACAGGACGTGTGCATGCCAGAAAGCAGACAGGAGGAGCCAGGAGACTCAAGATGCAGGGCAGAGAGAAAATACTATTTGAAGAAAAAGGTACAAGACGGAAAAATACCAGGTGGAAGCGTTAGCCTATACTCAAAGGGATTTCTCTCAAACAGAAAAGAGCTAATAAGAACCTACTGTATAGCACAGGGAACTCAGTACTCCGTAATGACCTATATGGAAAAAGAATCTTGAAATATATGTATAACTGACTCACTTTGCTGCACACCTGAAACTAACACAACATTGTAAATCAACTATATTCCAATTAAAAAAAAATTTTTTTAATAAAAAAAATCAAATAAAAAAGAAGCAGGGAAAAGAGAAAAGTTTGCGGTGAAGTGGGACCTTCTCTTAACAGGTAAATTATGTCCAATGGCTTCAAACCTGTTAATATATCCTTAAGGTCATCTGCCTAATAAGGTCATATTAGGCAGTTTAAGACAAGTTGAGAAGGCTTCAAGTGCCTATTATGATAAACTTGCTAGGCAATGAAGGTAGGAGAAATAAAAAGACTTTTAAAACGCAGATCTGAGGGCCTAGCTGAGCCATAATTAGGTAGACCTAATTAAAGCAATCTTACAGATTTCTCTAAAAATACTGAGCAAACAATATATAAAATGAAGAGGAATTCACCCAAGAACACAGGCTTAGGGATTCAAGAGCAATTTAGAACATGTCAACCAAACTCTCAATAGAAGATTTGAGCGGCAAAGGGATATAAGACAAGAAACAGCAGGAACCAAAAGTCAGTTATACAAAGAAAATCAAGAAGTTCAGTGAAAGTGAGGGATGGAAAGACAACCAAGAGTGAATAAGCAAGCCTCTGTATTTTACCTTCTATAAAGATGCTATACTGATTTAGTATTGATGTTAAAATTTCAAACCTGTTTATCCCACCTGCATCAATGAATTCACTAAGACAGCAGTAGGCATAAAAAGAAGTGTAATTCAATCATGCACTAGTTTAAAACAAACAGAGTAACAAAAATCTATCCACAATTATAAAAAAAAAAGAAAACCTAACCTTGGTAAAAAGTTTAACTGGATCATATCCAGTTGATTTAGCCCATTCCTTGGTGGAAATACGTTTAATGTCACCATCTTCATTAGATGCTCTGGCTCTGGCTTCAGCTTCCATTGGTTCCCCTACAAAACAAACACCATTTTATTTTCAACTGTAATTAGTGTAGAAACTAAGCTCTCATCTACCTTTAGGGGAAAAAAGAGTCACCCATGGAGGGCACCCGCATCTGACGCATTCTGAGTTCAAGGAGACAGAATTATAACATGCTCGTCACCATCTTTTTCTACCTCAGTGTCTGAAGGCCATATGTAGAGCAGGTCCAAGTACAGACCTATAATCAGATCTGGGAACAACTCCTGCCTCTATTTACTAGATTTGTGAAACTTCCCTGAACCATGTTTCCTCACAAGAAAAATGGCAGTACCCATTTTTAAAAACACACCTTAAACACATAATATATTATCTAGCACATAACAGCAATTATTTCCCCCCGCCTTAAGCTATCAATATTAAATTAGCAAAATAAAGATAGTGCTCACCAATAAGAAAATATATCCCAACTAGTTTACTCACAGGAAGCTTCAGGGTCAGCTCTGTCAGGAGACACTTCTTGATCAGCATCTTCTTCCCCAAACAACTGGCTATAATTTAAGAGTAGTAAATATTTATGTACAACAAAATACTCTGAACAAAGGTTAACTTTTCCTACTTTCCTCAAACAACTAATTTAGTTATCTCAAATCTTTAGTAGGGCTGAAAAATAAACAATTGACAAATTATGCTCCATAAACTTAAAAGTATTAAAACAATCTGTTTAAAACAGCTTGCAGGGACTTCCCTGGTGGCACAGTGGTTAAGAATCCGCCTGCCAATGCAGGGGACACGGGTTTGAGCCTTGGTCTGGGAAGATCCCACATGCTGCAGAGCAACTAAGCTCGTGCGTCCACACTACTGAGCCTGTGCTCTAGAGCCCACGAGCCACAACTACTGAGCCCGTGTGCCACAACTACTGAAGCCCACGTGCCTAGAGCCCATGCTCTGTCAGAAGAGAAGCTACTGCAATGAGAAGCCCACGCACCACAACAAAGAGTAGCCCCGCTTGCCACAACTAGAGAAAGCCTGCACACAGCAACGAAGACCCAACGCATCCAAAACTAACTAAAAAAAAAAAACCAAAAAACAGCTTGCATCCTCATTTCAACCACAACACAGGCAGGGCTAAATTTTAGTAGACCTAGATTCATTTCTGCCAGCTAGGCTCTGCAAATTCCTATGTTAAAATCTTTGATCAAGAGACAGGTGAGCGGCTTTTACATTCCAACATGGATAATATTCCACTGCCAGAATAATAATTGTGAAGTATACCTGCAGCTAGCTGTTAAACAAATACTGACACACCTATTATGTGCGAGGCACTGGTCTAGGTGCTGGGAACTCAGCAGTGAATAAGACGGTTTTCTTTTATAAGAAATAACATAGGGCTTCCCTGGTGGCGCAGTGGTTGAGAATCTGCCTGCCAATGCAAGGGACACGGGTTCGAGTCCTGGTCTGGGAAGATCCCACGTGCCGCGGAGCGATTAGGCCCGTGAGCCACAATTGCTGAGCCTGCGCGTCTGGAGCCTGTGCTTCGCAACAAGAGAGGCTGCGATAGTGAGAGGCCCGCGCACCGCGATGAAGAGTGGCCCCCGCCTGCCACAACTAGAGAAAGCCCTCGCACAGAAACGAAGACCAAACACAGCCATAAATAAATAAATAATTTAAAAAAAAAAAAAAAAAAAAGAAATAACATAAAAGTATTAAGCTGAAATTCTCTTTCGTTAAGCAAGTTATCCTAAGAATTGTTTAATAACTTTCTAACCATTCCTCAAGCACATAACTTAAGCTATCTAAAAAGCTATCTTTTTTTTTTTTTTTTTTTGGCTGCAACACGCAGAACTTCCCCGACCAGGGATCGAACCTGTGCCCCCTGCATCGGAAGTACGCAGTCTTAACCACTGGACCACCAGGGAAGTCCGATAATAAAGCTATCTTAAAGAAATCCTTTGTACAGTAAAAATCTCAAACATCCTGATACACTTTACAAGAAAATGGCCATTTGTTTCCCACATTGGTTGTGCCCCAAAATACAGCCCCACAATGGCACGTAAGAGTTCCTATCGACTTACTTCCTCTCCGGACTTAATGTTCTGCCAAACGAGCAAGTGTAAAATAGTATGTTACTGTGGCTTTATTCGTGATTTTGCAAGTCAATCATAAAGTTAAACACTATCTTCATTTGCTTATTGCCTATCTGGGTTTCCCTTTAAGTGAAAAAATGTATGTTAGCATTATTCTGTCAGGTTGTCTTTTTCTTATTGATTCCAGGAATATACTCCAGATCACAGTTTTAGTTGCTTATATGTTAACAGCTATTTCATCCCATATAACAGCTTATTATTTATACATCATTTAATGTCTCTTGACAAGACACTAAATGAATTTGAATGTATCAATCCTTTATTTTATAATTAGCACTTGTGTATCTTGAGAAATTGTTCCTTAACCCCAAAGATAAAGATTTTCTCCTATATTAGAAAATTTTAAAGTTTTGTCTTTCACATCTGAATAATTAATCCACTTGGACTTAATTTCTATATATTGTTAATTTACACATATCCTTTGAAGTAGAGAATGCAATTTTTTTCCACATTGGTAGTGAACTGCCTTCCCTTTTATTTAGTCCCTTCTTTCATCTGGGATCTACTGTGCAACCTCAGTTACAGTCTGTTTTTCTATCCCTGCACCAGCAACTCACTAAACTATTTTTACCTTATATTAAATCTTGAAATCTGTTAGAGCAAGTCACCTCAACTTACTCTTCTCCAAGAATGTTTTGGTTCCACTTAGGCTTTATTCTTCCATATAAATTTTAGAATCAGCTGAACAAGTTCTAATAAAATCCCCAATGAGATTTTAATTAGAATTGCATTGAACCATATCAATATTTTATATACACAAATTAGTATAAATATATTTTTTGCTCTGTCAGCTAAGAGGGCCTAAAAGAAATGGCACCCCAGAACTATGCCTAAGCACTTGCATCTTGGTTCCTAGTATCATTCTTCAATTAAAGGAACCAGGGCTCCTTGAAGAAATGTCTAATTCTAGGGCTGAAGCAGGAAACATGCAAGATGAGCGTGGAGCATCTTGTAGTACCAGAAAGTAAGGAACTGCTCCAAAAAAACCCCACACATTGATGGCAGTATATCAAAGAGCACAAAGCCAACTGAAGAGCTCCCAGTGGCCAAAGCTGGAACAATTTGAGCAACAAAATAAAACAGTATTAGATTATAACCGAAACTATATTCAACATCAATGAGTCCACACTGTTATCAATAAATGGGTGAGAAGAGACAGGACAATATAGAAAGGGGAGGGAGTAACTTTACAGTGGAGAAAACAGACAAACACTACCTTAAAGTAATCAAGGCCTACATTAATAGTCATAAATCATGTTGATAACATGTACCCTTCATATGATATGATGAAAATGGCACTTTACCTCTGTGGTCTTTCTCCCAAAAATCCATAACCACAGTATTATCAAGAGAAAAACATCAGACAAATTCCGACAGTGGGGCATCCTAAAAAATACCTGACCAGGGACTTCCCTGGTAGTGCAGTGGTTAAGAATCCGCCTGCCAATGCAAGGGGACACAGGTTCAATCCCTGGTCCGGGAAGATCCCACGTGCTGTGGAGCAACTAAGCCCGTGTGCCACAACTACTGAGCCTGCGCCCTAGAGCCCGCGCACCGCAACTACTGAGCCTGCGTGCCTAGAGCCCGTGCTCCACAACGAGAAGCCACCGCAATGAGAAGCCTGTGCACCACAACAAAGAGTAGCACCCACTCGCCGCAACTAGAGAAAGCCCGCACGCAGCAACGAAGACCCAATGCAGCCAAAAAAAAAAACCTGACCAGTACTCTTCAAAACTAACAAGGTCATCAAAAACAAGGAAAGCCTTAAGAAACTGTCACAGCCCCCTTAAGGTGGGCCTAAAGACAAAACTAACTATAATGGGGTATCCTGGAACAGAAAAAACACATTGGGCAAAAACCAAGGAGATTTAAATAAACTATGGACTTTAGTTAATAAATAATGTATCAATATTGGCTCATTGTTATGTATGTATCATACTAAGATGTTAATAACAGAGGAAACTGGGTGTGGGAACTCTGTGCTATCTTCTCAATTGTTCTGTAAATCTGAAGCTGTTCTAAAAAGTCTATTAAAAAAGAAAAAAAACTGTTTGCCAAGTAAATAAACCTTGCAAGTGTATTTCTTGTGAAATTTTGTTGTTACACCATTATATGTTTACTTTTCTGAGTGATTATACCTTAATCAAAAAATAAGGAAAACTAATGTTTGCTGTAGATTTCTAGAAAATATTTTTTATGAGGTTGATAGTTCTCTTCCTAGTTTACTAAGAATTTTTGTCATGAAAAGGTGTTTGCTAAATTTTACCAAATGCTTTTTCGACACCTATGAAGATTATATATAGTTTCTCATTAAATTCTTAATGAAGTAAATGCCATTTATAGATTTTTCTAGTGTTAAACTATGCTTGCATTCCTGGAATAAATACAGCTTGGTTATGGTATACTTTTTGTTTTATACCATTCTAGATTTGTATGCTAATGTTTTGCATAGGATTTTTTCATCTACATTTATGAATGAGAATGTCTCACAATTTTCCTCTTATAACGGCCTTAACTGTTTTGTTTTGTTTTTTATATAATGTATGTAGGACATCCCTGGCAGCACAGTGGTCAAGAACCCTCCTGCCAATGCAGGGGACACGGGTTCGAGTCCTGGTCCAGAAAGATCCCACATGCCACAGATCCAGGAAGCCTGTGCACAACTACCGAGCCTGCGCTCTAGAGCCCACGAGCCACAACTACCGAGCCTGCAAGCCACACCACTAAAGCCCGCGTGCCTAGAGCCCGTGTTCCGCAACAAGAGAAGCCACTGCAATGAGAAGACCGCACACCACAACAAGGAGCAGCCCCCGCTCACCGCAACTAGAGAAAGCCTGCGCACAGCAACGAAGACCCAATGCAGCCAAAAGTAAATAAATAAGTATATAAATAACAAAATGCCCTCTCTTAAGAAGAAAAAAGGTTATTTATTTATTCATGCATGCATGCATGCAGTGCTTGGTCTTAGTTGCGGCATGCAGACTCTTAGTTGCAGCATGCGTGTGGGATCTAGTCCCCTGACCCAGGATCGAACCTGGGCCCCCTGCAAGAGGAGCACGGAGTCTTACCCACTGGACCACCAGAGAAGTCCCCAGCCTTAACTGGTTTTGCTATCAAAGATATGATAGCCCCAAAACATGAAGTATTCCATTTTTTAAAAAAAATTTCTGAGACTTTATATAAGATTAGAATGATATATTCCTTGCAAATTTAGTGGAAATCACCTATAAATTCACATAGGTTTGATGTATCAGTCAGAGGAATTTAACCCACTGATTAAATTTCCCTAGGGAGCCTTCTATTTCTTTTTGAGTCATTTTCTAAGTTTTTAAAATGAATTTATCCAATCATTAAGTTTTTTAAATGTACTGACATAGGGACTTTCCTGGTGGTCTAGTGCTTAAGCATCCACCTTCCAATGCAGGGGGTGCGGGTTCCACCCTTGGTCAGGGAACTAAGTCCGCACGCAGCCTGAGTACGCAGGCCACAACTAGAGAGCCTGCATGCCACAGCAGAGGATCCTGCGTGCCGCAACAAAGACCCAACGCAGCTGGGGGTGGGGGTGGGGGGGATATGTACTGGCATAATCTTTTATCATCCCATTTTTTCCCCTTATTATTCTAATCTGTGTTGAGATTATATTCCCCACTTAGTTATCTATCCCCCTCTCCTTTTTATGATCAAACTTGCCAATTTATTTTTTGCTCTTACCTCAATTATATCGTTCCTTCTAATTTTTTTGACTTTATGTTGTTCTTTTTCTAACATAAGTTGGATCCTTTGCTCATTAATGTTCACCTCTCTTCATGTGTGTAAGCCTGTATCTTTTCTTCCAACTACCACATTCAATGTATCCTACAAGTTCCACATGTAGTATTTTCAGTATTTTTACAAAGTATTTTCAACTTCCATTATTTCTTTTTTAACCAATGAGTTACTTCTAAGTATGTTTTAGTATTTCCAAATACATAGATTTGTATTCATTTAGTTACATGCCTGTCTCCAGTCAGACTAAGCTTCATCATCGTAAGTACAATTTCTCCAAGGTATTCAAATAAAAATGACCCCACTGTCCATGATCAGTACTAAAAATATGCCCAGAAACATATATACTCTTACTTGAACAAATATTTTGCCCAAACGATGCAATGAATAGGTTCTGAAGGTGTGTTACGAATTGTACAGCCAGGAAAAGTTCTCTGGGTTGGTTTGGGATGACATTCGTAACACTCAGTCACACCCTGCAAAGTCAGGATATGAGAAAAACATTTATCCCATCATGGTGGTTTCTCAATATTGTAATATAATCATAAACATTTCATTCCTTCATCTATATTCCAACTGTCAAGAAAATTTTAAAATATTAGTAACTCCAAAATCCTTACTTTACAGATAAGGAACTACAACGTAAAAGTTAATTGAATCTACCATAGTCACAGCTAAGACTAAGCCAGGACTTCTCTGATTCCTGGCCCGGTGAGGAGAAACTACAAGTTTACCTTGATCACACTAAACAGACAGGGAAAACTACTAGAAAGACAAATAACAACTTTCCAACCAATTATCTCTCAAATTTGTGAAACTCAGTTATTTAAATATTATTTATAGATTTACCTTATAAGCTCCTGAAGATTAAGTGAATTTAAAGCATTAATTTCCAGAGCTATCCAGATACATGGAAAAATCCTAAGTATTGCCAAACCAAATACTCTTCATTTCGTTGCTAAAGGGTTATGTTTAAAGTTATACTGTAAGGAATCCTTGAAAGAAGTCCATGGCACCTGAGATAATTTTCTAAAACTTAGAATGAGTATTCTTTATCTTGGCAATTCTCAATCTCAGTCTTAACACATACTAGTGTCTCAGGATCATGGTAATGAACAATGTCTTTCTAATAATGGTTAAAGACCCCAAACCTGCAAATAATATTTTAATATAAATTGCAGCAGATCCAGTGTTTTCTCCATAATGCCATTTCTGGTGTCCTTCCAATATGCTTTCTCGGGGGCAGCCATATGGCAAGCAGTCACCCCTCATAAACTGATATTTATAAGTCTTTGTAGAATGATATAAATTAAGCTTTCGAAGAGTAATATTAAACAGTAAAAACAACTGAAGCACGGCCACAATCTTCAGTATGGAAAAACTGCCAAAGAGCAGACAAAAATACCAAATTTCAAGTAGAGTGTTAATTCCTTTTAGTTTCAAAACCTGCTAAATGATTCTTCGAATGTATCTATGTTTAATTTCTTAAAAGAATTCAAAGAAAAAAGATTTGAGCAGCAAACGAATAACAATGCTGAGACTGTATAAAACTGGGTTGTGAACACACATGTATTTGTTCTTATTCTCTAGTTTTATCTAAATATTTGAAATATCAATACTTTACAAATACTCCAAAGTTTTTTTTCAAAGTACTCTTCAGATCTATAAATCCAGACTTTAGACAAGTAACTTTTTAGAAGGCTGGTTTACCATATATCAACTACAACATGACATGTAGTCTCATGGCTACTAAGAATTTAAAAAGGCAAGTTTATTATGCTTGCCAGCCTAAGGATTTTAATATATAAGCTACATGAAACAAAGTAGCACAGAGCTAAAAGATCTTTGCCTGTACTCTTTTTGGTACCTTTATAGCATCTAAGTTTTATAGGAGCACAAAATAATCCTTACATCCTGGATGCTGACAAGCCCATGTCATATATATCCAAAGTTTACTTCTTCCCTCCTTAAGTTCCCAAATAAATATGCGGGAAGCAAAAAACAAACCAAACCAAACCAAACCAAAAAAAAGTACTTTACCTTTTTGATAGTGGTTACTTGTCCAAGATAACCAGCAGTTCCACTCTCAATAAGAGGGACATCAGCTGCTAGACACATTCTATTAACATGGTTTCGGGCAGCTGGAAGAAAAATACTAGTTAACAGGAGTTTACAAAAAAAAAAGAAAAAAAGAAAAAAGAAATTATGTAGTTACCTTTAATTAGGATGAAATTTACCCAAACCATTTTTTATTGTTTTTATTTCATGTACAACTTTCTTATAGCTATGACCAGAGTAATACAACTGTTATAGACATTTAAGAGACATTCAACAGCAAAATTTCAAAGATAAGAAATTTATATCACAAATTTACTGTAGGAGAAGCACCCCTATATATTACTTTTTAATACCAAAGTGCCATCTTCCTCTTCTATTGCTGTACCTACTTCTATTAAATATGGCTAAAACATTGTTTCAATGTTTTCCAACCCCTTAACTTGCTCTTATTCCAATAAAACTATCAGGTAATACATGGAAGTAAATGGAGAATGTGGAGTATCAACTTTGGAACTATTTATCTTTTTTTTTTGCTGCACAGCCTGCAGGGTATTAGTTCCCCGACCAAGGATCAAACCCACGCCACCTCAGTAGAAGCTCAGAGTCTCAACCACTGGACCACCAGGGAAGTCCCAACGTGGAACTATTAAGGCAGTTTAAGGTGAGGGGAAAAAAGATGAGTCTGGTTAAAAGAGTTATCCTCTTTCTCATGCTACTTTGTATGTTTTCTCTTTTGATATTTCTGGCCCCAAATTGTTACAAACTCATTTGACAGATGTACTTTTACATGTGGAAGTAGTTACAGAAAGAGTATTAAGTATTTTCACCCCACATTCCAGACACAAAGATTTGTTAACAATAACTGGCTATATGATACTTGATTATATGAAATATCACCAACTTGTGTAAAGTTTAAATGGTACAAAATGTGTACACGTAATAGGATCCAATCTGATATATTACAGCACCAGATATACCCAAAATAATTCAAGAGCCATGACTTCTATGCTACCTTTGACATCCTGTTGCCTTACTCTCAAAACAGTGGTTTTCAGCCATAATTGCCCTTTAGATCATCTGGGGAACTGTGAAAAAATATGATCTTTAGGTCCCATTTAGAGTTTGACTCAATTGGTTTTGGGAGAAATTTGGGCACTGATATTTCTTAGATCTCCACATACACGAAGGAAGTCACACTGTGCTTAAGTGCTGGGATAATCTGAAACAAATATACATGCACGCAACCTATGCATCATCCTCTTTAATGATTTTAACTTCCCCTATATTCACACTAGTTCTAGTTAAAATTACAATCAATTGGCAAGCTTTAAACCTGATCTTACTTCCCTTTAGGTCTTTTAAGTTCTAACTCATAAGGAAATATTTTAATTAACACTAATTGTGTAAACAACCTTGTTATGGAGGAAGGGAAATACTTAGAATTAAAAGTATTAAAATAATCTCACCTCTGTTATCTAAAGCATTCATAACCAATATAAATTGTCGAAAAAATTCCACATTATAGTCAGGGCTACAAAGTAAAACAACAACAAAAAAAAAAGGTCACCAAAACAACCGGCCTTACACATGAGCTTCACAGTATAATACAGGGTCCTAAAAAGCACATTAAAGTAATAAAAGTACAAAAATAACTGATATTAGGGGTCTCTACAATATAGATAGGTTTGATTTTTCCCCAAACACGAGAAACAAATGTAAACCACACATCCGTTTTGGCCAGCTACCTCGGGCACAGAGCAGAATCTCAAACTGGCATGACTTCGAGAGTCCCACCAGGCCTTCTTGGGGCAGCAAGTGCCTGGGAACATACAAAGAATACATTCCCAGGATCTGCCTGGCCTGTAGCTTCACCTCACATGGTCAGGATCAGGCAGGGTTCAGGCCCCTAGGGTCCCTGCTTTTAGCAGCACTGGGAAAGCAACACAGGGTAAGGAGGTTGTAGGGCTACAGGCAAGCTTGTAGAGCAAACATCCAGAGAATGAAAAGAAAGCTGGAAACACAAATTCCCTGAGAAAGCCTAAGACTTTCTCTAATCCAGGCCTCAAACAAGAACTCATTATTTTTAAAACCACTTACTTGTGGACAACAACGATAGATAAAGGACATTTAGATGCAGGGTTCCTTTGCCCCAACGCCTCCACAATTATATTTTTACTCTATCTTTACTGAGATCAGAGTATATTTATGTACCACCAAAACTACTGCCCCATCACAATTCCCAGTGTTATATTACAGAAGTCACAGTCCTAATAAACAAATTATTTTGAGAGGGAACCTTTTAAACTGAAAAAGGCCACAGCTGAAATCGATCAGAATGAGAGCAATATATTTAGAAAAGTCTGAATCATCATGTATATTGATTTCTTATAGTTTAGAATATCTCTTTATTTAAAACAATATAAGGTCCTTTTAGGTTTCCAAGTAACTTATTTATTGAAAGTATTAAAGTAAATGACCTCTTTTCTAAATCATTCAAATTATATATATATATATACATATATATATACACACATATATATATATGAACTGTTAAAAGAATGTCACTTACGTGGACACAACCTACTACATTTTAATAATTCTAGAAAAATCATTTTTAAATAAGCAGAATGACTCTGAGTTCATATATTCAGCTAATAAAAGTATCTTATACTTTAAAGGTTTAATTAAAAATTCACAGCAAACACAATTTTGCAACATAATAATTAGAGCATACTTCATGATGCTGTCATGGTAGGCTATGATATTAGCTTTCGGGTAAAACTGCAGTACACTTTCTTTGGCAACCTGGAAAAACAAACAACACTAAATTACTAATTTACTAAATTACTACAACATTTCTATCTGAATATGAAATCTATCTATGGCAGACAATAGTTATTTCACCTATTTATATACACTTGTACATGAATGGCAAGCTTCAGCAAAAATGTCAAATGCAGTAACGAAGTGTCATTCAACAAATATTTACTAAGCATCTTCCATATATCAGAAACTGTATACGGCACTTGGTGAGCAAAAGTGACATTAATCAAATAACCATCCAGATAAATTTAACTACAAACTATGATAAATGATACATAGAAAAAGTAGAGGCTGTAATGAGTGGAAGATATGATTTAGTCTAAGAGATTTAGGAAAGCACCCCTAGAGAAAATTTGAAAAATGAAAAGGAGAAAAGAGTGAAAGTTTGCCCAAAAAGCTGGGAGAAAAGCAAAGAGAAAGATGTTTTAAAACCTTGAATCAAGATGGGACATTCAAGGAACTAAAGAAAGATCAGGATGGCTAGAACCTCAGGGGAGGCTGTCTTCTTCTAAAGGGAACAATGGCATAAGCTGTAGCTTCTCTTGCCCACAAATACAGGAGCAGCCAAGCTCCAGGGAATGTAGGAACACAAGGCTCATTCTAAGTAAACGATCAGAAATTTAAGAAGGGGACACCATTTACAGGATTGGGTAGAGCACTTTTATTTCCTCTGTAGATAAGAAAGGATGGCACAGTCTTCTGTCCTTTTCTAGAGATCTTCTTATTCTTCATAATTCCTCAGCTAAAAAGAGATGGCTTCCCCCATATTCTCCCTCCTACTAGAGAGTCCAAATTAACCTAATACCATAAATGGAAGATCCACCAAAGGGCAGAAATATAAATGAATAAATAGAAATGATATGAGAAATACAAAGTTACCTGGGCCTTTGATCTTCCAACATGTTTCTTTTGAAACAAAAACTGCCTGTTGAGGTTGCTGACATCAATAGTATCCAGATCAATCTACAAATGCATAAACCCCAGATAAATCACAAATTTCCTGGTATGTTTGAGCAATACGTATCACTATCCTCAGCATCCATAACCCAGAACTTTTGATATTTGCTACGTTAGTGGAGAAAATGCTTTTTGACCAACATACTAAAGTTGTTAAATTGATAAAAATAATTTAATGCGTATTAAAACAAGATTTAATTTCAGAGACACCTTTCTCAAAAATATTTTAGAAAGGATGCTTTTTTTGTTCATTTGTTTAATCATACTGGCAAACATGTTAGGAAATTCCTTAGACGACAAAATGATGCTGAAAATGCATTATATTTCCATCATTTCTCTATCAATCTGATTACTCTTTCAAATCCAACATAATAGATTTAACTGTGCCCTGTTCTTTTTCTTAAATAATACTTGGCAAATAGATTTATTGAATTTTTGCTGCTTTCTTTAATTCAACAGTCTTTACCCACACACAATTTCATTTACAATCATTACTTGAGGGGTGTGGAGGGAAACTTCTACACAAGGTTAGAAGTCTCACGTTTTAAGTCTTATCTAACTGCTGCTTCAAAATAAATATAAGAGAAGAAATAATTATAACTAAAACCATTTTCACTCCATTTCAATAAATTTACATGAAGAGTAATCAAATGTTCTAACTGCGAAACACCCTAATGGTTTTGGTGAAAATCACCAAAACATATAATCACCTAACATTTTTTATCTTTGCTTTCTAAATTTACTACAAAAATTAAACCAAATAAAAAAGGATCAGCATTTATTTTTCAGGGGCCCCAATTCACTGTCTTGTCTATTACAAAATGATCCTTTTGAAGAAGTATCAGTAGGTATTAGCTATGCCACATTCATATTTGGGATACAGAACTGAATGGAAAGACTAACCCTATAAAAACCAATGGAAAATGCGTAAATGCTTTTCCCCCCAGTCACTCATTTATTAGTTCAGTCGGCCACCTCTACTTTTTTTTTTTAATTCCATGTTTCCACTACACCTTAAGATGCTATAAACTCACATCCAAATTTCAGGTTACAACTCCAATCTCTAAAAAGTTTACATTAACAGAAATGACTTGACTCAGAATGACAGTAGCTTCCCGTCACTGTACAGCAATGCAAAAGTTAAAATCCTAACCAATACCTTTAACGAAATAATCTACGGTGATAACAATGACAGTCACGCAGATTGTACCCAGAAGAGAGGGGCGCGAGCCACAAAGGAGTTCTAGCTAAGTTACTAAACCCCACCGTACCTCACTTTTCCTCTTATCTGTTAAAAATAAAATGGGATGAAGACAGGGTTTACAAGCCTATGATGGTAGCGAACATTAAGTGCGTTAAGGGGAGTAAACCGCGCAGGACAGCGCCGGGCTCGGGACAAGCGCTCAGTAGGTCCTGGTGGTTACCACTGCCATCCTCTGCTCTGCATATTATCTGAGTTAAGGGGGACTTCGAATTGAACACTCACAACATCCCCAAGGGACTCGAGACAATCCTCTCCTGCCTCCGGTTAAAGCTGGGGAACTGCTCTGAAGCGAAGACACGAGGGCTCTTCCACACCCCAGAGCCGCCACAAATTGGCGCTGCCTGGGAGGCGGGGGACGGCTCTTCGCGGGACGCCCGGAAGACCCGGGCCCTTGGCCTCCTCAGCGTGCGGAGCGGGCCCGGCGTGCAGCGGCGCCCACCCCGTAGCCGCCGAAGAGCTCCCTCTAGGCGGGCAGCGACGACCCCAGGGCCTCCTGGTCCGCCCCCGCACCCACAGCTCAGGTCCGGACCTCCGGGCCCCGATCCCCCGGCCCCGTCTCCACGGCCCGCCATTCACCCCGCGCGCACGCCTGGCCCTCACCAGGTCGATGTGGGAGAAGCCGGTGAGCACGAGGTTTTTGAGGAGCTCGCAGCCGATGCCGCCCGCACCCACCACCAGGACCCGGCCCCCGGCCACGGCCTCGGCCAGCTCCCGCGGCAGCCCCCGCGACAGTGCCATGGCGGGACAACCACGAGCCTCGGCGCAGGCGGAGGCGGGAGAACTGAGCCGCGGCCGGAAGTGGGTGGGGGAGGGGCGGTCTAGCTTCCGTTCCTGCGCACTGCGGCCGCCTGTCGGCGCTGAGTGGGCGGGGCCTGGGGACCTGGCCAGTCCGAGAGCGGCCCGGGCTGGGCTGGGCTGTGAGCGGAAGACTCTTCACACCTCCGGCTGTACTCGAGCCTGGTAGTGCTTCGCACCGAGGCGCGTAGTTCTGCTATCCGGTTTAAGATTTATTAGATTTTTGATGTGTAGTTTTAAAAAATACTTTGCAGCATATATGTAACCAAGCAAAGGCCTCTTATGCCCCAAGTGAAGAAAGCCAAACTCTGACAAGGGGAGTTTGCAGCAAAGTAAGGACATACTGCAGGGTGACAAGCAAGGGAGTGGGAAGCAAGCCTCAGATCCACTTCAACTTGGTCTCTGAGTTAGGATTTTTTTTTTAAGGGTGAGGAATGGACTATTTCCTGCCACATCAGTAAACAAAGGATGTCATAGTCATCAGCAATTGCAGCCCTCCATCCGTGAGCTGGTGAGCCCCAAGGAAACTCAGGAAGGAAAGAATACCTGCCATCTAGCAGCCATTAGACTGCAGCCACTCCCTACCGTGAGCCCTGAGGGAACTGAGGATGTGAAAACAGGATACTGGCCCCAGATAGCTGAGGTGCATATCAAAGGACTGATTTCAGTGAGCCCAGACTCTTGCATCTTCCCATACATAGAAAAGCGCTAAATTCCTTAATTTGGGGTATCTGGTTTTCTTAATTTAGAATAATCCTTTTGATGTTCCAACTACCTGCCCTTTGTTGCAAAACTTCTATATAACCTGGCTCCCCCCCCCGCCCCCCCCAGAGCAGTTTTCTCAGGGTTACTTGAGATGCTACCTCCTGGGCTTGAAGTCCTAAAAATTCCCGCCAAATAAAACGTAACTCTCAACTTTTAGGTTGTGAATAATTTTTCAAGTCCACAAGGGGAAGAACAAAGAGGCTGGGATTAGTCATCATCTTGTGACATTTCTTAATTGTAGTTTTGGGAGTTAGGATGTCTCTGGTTTACAGTTTTCTGGCCACGTGGTCCATGGTTCAGGAGTCTGTTAGCTCATCTTCCTCTGGAGAAACAACATGAGTTTATATCTTAATGATGACACGTACAATAGCAAGGTTAGTACATTAACGATGTTATCAACAACAGCAATTTTAGCCATCTGACTCTGGGTGATTAGTGTTCAGTTAGCACAGGATTGAGATCAGAGGGGATAAGAAAGGGAATAAAGTTTTGGAGAGAGAGATTTATCATAAACTCAGTAAAGGAACTCGATTTCCAGGGGACTCAGTTTCAGTTACAAAGTACGTCCTGGGAAAATATTGATGGTGGAAACACTCATAATATTGAATGAAAAGGATACAAGGACTTCCCTGGTGGTCCAGTGGTTAAGAATCCGCCTTCCAGTGCAGGGGACGCAGGTTCGATCCCTGATCAGGGAACTAAGATCCCACATGCCATGGGGAAACTAAGCCAGCACCTGCAACTACTGAGCACATGCACTCTGGAGCCCACGAGCCACAATGAAGAGCCCGGCAGGCAAAAAAAAAGAAAAAGAAAAGAAAAAGATACAAAACCACACATATGATTAAATTTTGTTAAGAAAAACTTTTTTTAAACTGGAAGAAAATAACCATGGTTAATATTTTTGTGTATCTGTGTGTGATGAAATTGTGGACAATTTTTATTTCTCCTCTAAACTTTACTGTATTTCCCAGATGCTCATACTCCTCAAAGAAAATGTGAATTTTAAAATCAGAAAAAATTATTAGAAGAAAAAAGGAAAAGATGGTGTGAAAGGAAAATCAAAATAGAGTATTGCTAAGAGAGCTGTCTAAAATGGAGCTGGAAGGCCAATGACAAAGTAATTTATGCATGGCTCAGCCTGGATGAAATCTGACGTTTTGACCACTTACTGTCCTAATGAAGGCATCCAGAACATCTGCCAGAAACTTGATACTTATTACCCTTACCCTAATATAACTCATGACAGCCTATCTATTTATCAGATCCTTAACCTAAAACAACTCGTGACCGAGTATTTCTTTTCTTGTGTCAGAGTACAGTCTCGTGGCTTTTGCCTTTATAAGCCCCTGACTTTTTCTCTTCCCCGGAACACTCCTTCCGTTTTAATCAAATCTGTGTCTTCCGAATTGCAATTCTTACGACGCCAAATATACTCTTTTCTTATCTTCTTTCTTCGTTTCGTTGGTTGACGGTGGAAAACAGAGGAAAATGCTTTTGACTTCTGTGGTCTTTCTCATCAGTTGCTTCGTTCACCAACCACACACCAAGCCTGATCTGTGAGGAGTACTCAGTCTGTTGCCCTGATCCATGAGACGAAGGAAGGGCCAGGGCACCTAACCATGGTTGGGGCGGGAGGCACCCTTGCATAGTAAGCTGCTGATGTTCCTTCCCTACTATTGGCTCTCATAAAGGCCCCCTGTGGCAGCTAAAGCTAACAGAGGTCTTCAACAAAATGCTGACCTTCCTTCATCCACTAGACACACAGTGGATAGAGCCACCTTCCTTTGCTTCTTTCCTGCCTCCCTCCTGCCTTTGCCTGGGCTGGGCACCTAACCCTGAGGCTTTGCTTTTCTTCGTGGGTTGGTGTGTTGTTAAAAACAAGATACAAGCTCAGAATGGAGTCGCTTATGCTAAGCCTCATGTCACCAAACTGAGACTTAATTACAGTTTCGGCTCTCCCAGAAACAGAATCTTAAACCGTCACTCAGGAATCACCGGAACAGCACTGGTTAGGTAATCTACCTGAGAGACCCCTGCAGTCCCCTAAAGGAAAGTAACGTGGCAATAACCAACCCCCTTTTTTGCTGATATAACTTTCTTGTTCCTGTCCCTTTCTGCCTGTAAAAGTCATTTTGTTTAGCTCCTTGAAGCTCCTTCCTTTCTGCTAGATTGGGTGCTGCCTGGTTCCAATTGATTTTTGCTCAAATAAATTCTTATGCCTCAGTTTATCTTTTAACAGTGCGTATAAAGTATAAAATGCCTGCCCACCTTAACAAATTCAAATAGGATGCAAGTGCAGGAAGTAAACACTGAAAAGCACCACTCACAAAACTGCACACCTAATCCTACTCCTCAGGGCCTTGCTGGTGTTTATATTTCCAGATCTAGATCTTTTACACAGCACTATGAAGAGTTTTACATTTAAGTGGGTTCACACTAGACTTGTTTTCTCATTATTTTGCTTCCTTAACAATATGTCACAAACATTATTTCTATGGGATCATGGGAACGCCCCTGCTAATCTGTACTCTATTTAGGTAAGACCTGATACGAACATGTATAACTAGATTGAAGAACATGTTTGGTTGGAAGCACAAGTTGTCTCCACCTAAAAGTCAGCCACATTACACCTCGCTCAGATATCTGCAAATGTCTGTATCAACAGTTTAAAGCAACAATTCTACCCCATCCTCTCATCAAAGGAGGGTACTCTCTGGCCATTTAAATAAATCCAAAGTGATATACCTGCAAATATAAGCAGTATGTTTTGTGCTCCAGTTGGAGTGAGTGGTCTGACAGTCTGAGGGACTCTCTGCCCACAACAGAAGTGCCACAGGGGAACCGGCGGTCACTTCTCCAGCATGACAGAGAGGAGGAATCAAAACCTCTCTCTGCAGGTCCACACTCAGCCTCAAAACCTCTCTTTGCAGGTCCACACTCAGCCTGGGCCCTGCAAACCCAGTGATCCTGAAATATCACTGACCAACACCTTCGCTTTCTTCTACACAGCCAGCCACTTTCTGCCAGGTGCCTCCCACCCTCCCAGGAAAGGGGGAGAGGGCAGGGCAGCATCAGGTAGGGTTCTCACCAGTCACACACTGCCCAGGAGAACCACACCTCATGATAATATGGGCCTAATGTGTTATTTACCAAAGTTTATGTTTATTAACATAAATCAATCAACTTGTTTATGTTAATACCCAGTTTCCTCATCCATGCAGGCAAACAGCAGGTCTGTACACAGCTGGTGGAGGTGTTTTCATGCTGCTGTCAAGGGGTAGCAGAATGGAAGCAGCTGATAACATAAAAACTAAATGGAGAAAGGGGAGATTGGACAGGTAGACAGCTGGATGGAAGGACAATGTCCAGAAGAGAGAAAGGGCCCCCTTCCTGTGATGCTTTAGGGGCAGGAGGTGAGGGCGGAGAGCCTGGGGTGGGGGAACACCAGGCAGGTCTAAACAGCTCATGTCACAGGGCAGGAGCCTCAAGCAGCTGGAGCAGCTCCAGTAGTTTGCTCTGTCAGCATCCAGGGACGGCAAAAGTGCCGAGGCTGCAGGGGTAGTACGTGGCTGGCTGCGCTCATGGCTCTCCAGCTGCTCTCCCTCCTAGAACCCACCGGTCTGCTAACATAGGATCACCTGCCCTCTGGGCTACAGAGGAGCCACATTCTGGGCTGCCACTGTGGACACAAGCCACTGACCCTAGAAGGGTTAACCAGCCCAAAACTGGGAGGTTCTAGTCCTGGCTCCAGACCCATCAGGGGTGCCAAAAAGCAAAAAAGAAACAAGAAACAAGAGCTAATAAATTGTGAGTCAAAATGAGGCAAAAACACAATTTAAACATTAAAATTTGCTTTAATTTATATAAACAAAAGGAAAGGGCTTCCCAGGTGGCATAGTGGGTAAGAATCCGCCCTGGTCCAGGAAGATCCCACATGCCGCAGAGCAACTAAGCCCATGGGCCACAACTACTGAGCCTGTGCTCTAGAGCCCATGCTCCACAACAAGAGAAGCCACCGCAATGAGAAGCCCGCGCACTGCAATGAAGAGTAGCCCCCACTCTCCGCAACTAGAGAAAGCCCACGTGCAGCAACAAAAACCTAACGTAGCCAAAAATAAATAAAAACAGACAAACAAAAAAACACAAAAGGAAGTGCACTACTTAAATAATAATTCATCTGGGTCCTCTTGGATAATACAAAATTCTTCCACGGGAGTCTGATGATTTTGAGGCCAGCAACTCTTCTCACATGTGTAAATTAGAATGGTTCCGAATTCCACAGAAAGACCTGAAAAATACAACATATTCAGGATTCCAGCAAAGAGAAAACTCATGAGATACACTCAATATTCAAAGTTTGCCCTGTTTAGGGAAAGCATCTTAGGAACTTGTGTAGAAATCAGCGATTTTTAGAACATGGCTGCTTTCAGCTGCCGATGCTGGCCTTCAGCTGCAACATCTCCAGCCTCCAGCCAACCCTGCTCACTTCAGACTGGTCCCCACAATCTGAATTGGCTCTGGCCAGTCCATCCTGTTGCTAAAGGCAGTGGTTTTTGTATACTGACAGACTCCCTCAGTTTGTCTCACGTCTGAAGTCAAGGGGAGATTCTGTCAGCAACCAAAGACCTCTGTTCAGTCCTGAATGGCAGGTTTTTCTTCCAATTCCAGGGCTTGTTCCTGTACTTGGTGCTCCTAAGTGTATAGTCATACCACCCCTTAGATTGTCTAGTTGGTGAATATATTGTGCAGTGTTAAGTACATCACACCCTCAAAGCTGTTTGCCCATTTTGTCTTTATTTCAAAAATCTGAACAAATGGCTAGCATATACTTGAACTCTTGGTGAAATTTAAATGTTAATAAAATAGTATACCCATCAAAAAAAAAAAAAAAATTCAAAGTTTGCTTAGTGGATAGAGCCCAGACTCTGGAACAAGATTGCTTGAGTTTAAACCACAGCTCTACCACCCTGAGCAAGCAATTTCACCTCTATGTTATAATGACTATATTTATCATGATGATAAGATTGCTGTAAGGAGGAGTAAATAAGCCAATACATGTAAGGTACTTAGAACAGAGCCTGGCACATCTTAAGTGTTAACTGTTAAACAAAAAGGTTAAGCAATTAGAAGATAATACAAAGGAAGGAAAAAGATGGCTCAATATCAGGATAATTGGCGTTGCCACAGGGAGTGATTCTACCTTACACACTGAAAAAATAATTACTTAAAGCAAAAACAGTGCTCACTAGTTTTCAGTCACAATACAGTTGCAGTATTCCTATAAAAAGTGACTGCTGATTGCAAAAATAACACAGATTTATCAGTAAAATATACTATTTTTTTAAAAAATGTTTATTTATTTATGTGGCTGCATTGGGTCTTAGTTGCGGCATGTGAGATCTTTAGTTGTGGCATGCAAACTCTTAGATGCGGCATGTGGGATCTACTTCCCTGACCAGGGACCGAACTCAGGCCCCCTGCATTGGGAGCACAGAGTCCCAGCCACTGGACCACCAGGGAAGTCCCAGTAAAATATACTTTGAAAATAAACAAAAAATCTCAATTAGACTTCAATACAAATGTCTAGACTATCTGACATTGAAGACCATTTTAAAATACGTCACACTGACAGAACACTACCTCCAAGAAAGGATACAGGCAAAAAGTAGAAAATAAATCCTAAGAATTTATAGAAGTTTATTGATGGATGGAGCCACGAAGAATGTCATCAAGAGAACATGAGCAACAAGAACTCCTGCTGAAATCAGAACAGGAGAACAGGAGTCAAAAGGAGGAGCTGGGCAACTGGTTTGCAGCAGCAAAAGAAAAATACTTTTTAAAAATGCAGACAGCAATAATGGAAAGAAAATCAAAGACAGTACAAAGAAAGGCCAAAATAGAGCTGATTTTGAAAAAATAATGTGGTGAATTTGAGATAATTCCCAACTAGAATGGGCAACAGGCAGTTTTCAGAGGGCATTAGAAAGCTGAAACTCAGTACTAGTAACCACCAGGAGGGGCAAGAAGGAGGTGTAAGAAATTAGATAGAATAAAACACCAAGTAGCTGAGTATTATACATGAGTCCAGAGACCTGCCACATTTGGGGGATGAGGGAAGGGGAGGAGAAAGACACAGAATATGGAGATCAAAACAGTCCCATTACACATCCAATGAAAAACATCAGAAACCACAAGAAACAGAAAAGACAGGTGAAACTTAATTACAGGTAGAAAAGAAAGGCTTGAGAGAATCTCAATGAATGTAGAGGGAAAGGGAAAAGCATGCATTTGAGAGGAGAAAGGTGACCAAAGCAACTGGTGTTGCTTCCGTAGAAAAGCTACAAATTCAATAGAAAAGATACCCAGAAATAAAAAGGAAGAAAAACTAAATATATAGGTCGGAAGACCTATCCTGTCCCACAATAAAAGGATTACAGAACAATTGGACGGCAAGACATATGTTAGTTCAGTGCCCGGACTTCATAAACAAAGAAAATTCTACAGGCATCCTAGCATAAATGTTAGTTACAAAGGTGGCGGGTGGGGGAAATTAGTCCACCCTCAGACTTCTACAAAGCAACATTCAATGCCAAAACGTACTTCCTGGTGAGACGCAGCCATGGGAGATGACAGGAGGTACCAGATAAAAGGACTGGCGGGGCTCTCACTGTTGACAGCATGGGCGATTACAAAGTTTTGAAGAAAGAAAGTGGGGCTTTAGAACTTTATACATAAGTTGTCCTTCAAATATAAAGGCAAACCAGCACACACATTCTAAAGTAAGAACAACACCTACGAGCCCTCTTTGAGGCTATTACTTGATAGATTCCAGCTAGGAGAGAACAGTCAAAATAAAGAATTCATAGGCTAAACAGCTGTGAGAATTATGGCTATAGAATACAGACTTATAAACCTTGATAAAGCAAAAATGATACTAAAATATTTGGAGATGGAGTAGGGTATACATTTCCTTATCTATTATAGTAAAGGAGCCAAATGCATACTATTCAAAATTATAATACGGAATGAATATAATTCTCTTAATTTCAAAGGATCTTTTAGAAACTAGGGCCTCTTGAATAAAGAACCCGTTACCTAGAAACTTCCCTGGTGGCACAGTGGTTAAGAATCTGCCTGCCAATGCAGGGGACACGGGTTCGAGCCCTGCTCTGGGAAGATCCCACAGGCCACGGAGCAACTAAGCCCGTGCACCACAACTACTGAGCCCACGTGCCACAACTAGAGACCCTGTGTGCTACAACTACAGAGCCCATGCATTCTGGAGCCCACGCGCAGCAACTACTGAGCCCACGTGCCACAAGAGAGAAGCCCATGCACCGCAACAAAGATCCCGAGTGCCGCAACTAAGACCCGATGCAGCCAAAAAATAAATATTAAAAAAAAATTTTTTTTCCTCCATTAAACCTAATTGTTATAATTATCACTTTGCTGTCATAATTGTTGTTCCTGTCATCCTTATAAGGATCACCAAAGGCATTATGAGTTTGTGCAGCTGCTTACACGGTGTTTTTCTTAATTAAAATATGATTCCCATGCCATAAAATTTACCATTTTAAAGCTACAGTTCATTGGTTTTTAGCATATTCACATAGTTATACAAACATCTCCACTATCAGATTCCAGAACATTTTCATCACCCCAAAAAGACACCCCAGGCCCATACCCGTTAGCAGTCACTCCCCATTCTCTCCTGCCTCCAGGTACAAGCAACCACTAATCTTCTGTTTCAATGGATTTGCCTATTATGGACATTTCATATAAATGAAATCATATAATTTTTAGCCTTTTGTGTCTGGCTTCTTTCACTTAGCATAATGTTTTCAAGGCACAACTATTTGTAGCACATTTATCATGTCGTACTTCCTTTCTTTTCATGGCAGAATAATACTCATTGGAGACACCACATTTTGTTTGTACACTGATTTGTTGATGAACATTTCAGCTACTTCCACTTTTTGGGTATTTTGAATAATGCTGATACGAGCATTTGTATACAGGTTTTGGTGTACATATGTTTTCAATTCTTTTGGGTGGAATTGCTAGGTTACAAAATGACGTTTTTAACAATAATATTTGCAAAAGTTTTCCAAAATTTTGTACCAGATTTTGCAAAAGATGCCGGGACATCAACAACCTCCTATGCGGCTGATGGCAACAGAAACTGGTAGATACCTACCATGCAACAATTTGCTAACATGACTTAAATAATACTTGTATACACAGCTATTAAAAAGAACTCAAGGGCTTCCCTGGTGGCGCAATGGTTGAGAATCTGCCTGCCAATGCAGGGGACACGGGTTCGAGCCCTGGTCTGGGAAGATCCCACATGCCGCGGAGCAACTAGGCCTGTGAGCCACAATTACTGAGCCTGCGCGTCTGGAGCCTGTGCTCCGCAACAAGAGAGGCCGCGATGGTGAGAGGCCCGCGTACCGCGATGAAGAGTGGCTCCCACTTGCCGCAACTAGAGAAAGCCCTCGCATAGAAACGAAGACCCAACACAGCCATAAATAAATAAATAAATAAATAAATAAAATTAAAAAAAAAAAAACAAACAAACATGGAGCTGGATCTTAAAAAAAAAAAAAAAAAAAAAGAACTCAAAGGGACTTCCCTGATGGCACAGTGGTTAAGAATCTGCCTGCCAATGCAGGGTTCACGGGTTCAAGCCCTACTCTGGGAAGATCCCACATGCCACGGAGCAACTAAGCCCATGTGCCACAACTACTGAGCCTGCGCTCTACAGCCCGTAAGCCATAACTTCTGAGCCCACGTGCCACAGTTACCGAGGCCTGTGCACCTAGAGCCCATGCTCCACAACAAAAGAAGCCACCGCAATGAGAAGCCCGCACACCATAACGAAGAGTAGCCCCCGCTCGCCACAACTAGAGAAAGTCCACACACAGCAACGAAGACCCAACGTGGTCAAAATAAATAATTAAATAAATTTGTTAAAAAAAAAAAAAAAAGAATGCAAAAAAATAGGATTAGACAGGCACTTTTTCAACCTGATGAGAGCATTTACAAAAAACTTACAGTTAACAAGTTAACAAGTTACCTAACGATTAAAGACTGACTGCTTTACTCCTATGATCAGAAATATGACAAGGATGTCTGCTCTCATATTTACATTCAACATTGTACTGAGGTTCTAGTCAGTGCAGTAGGCAAAAAGAAAAAGAAGAAGAAAAGAAAAGAAAAAGAAAAGAAAGACAGCCAGCTAAGGAAAGGAAGAAGTAACCGTCTTCATCCCCAAACAATATGATTGTCTATGTTCAAAACCTGATGTAGTCAACAAAATAATCAATAGAACAGTTGCAGGGCACAAGATCAGTATACAAAAATCAACTGTGGAAATAATGTCAAGGAACATGGCAGAGTAGGAACCTCTAGGAATCTGACCTTCCACTAAAGCAGCTACTGAGCTGGAAGAACTATCTGAAACTATCTATGTTGGAACTCTGGAGTCTAGTGAAACACTTCATCATCTAGTAAGAGCTCGATTAAGACACTGGTAAGTTTTAGAGATTTCCCTTCTTTCATTTAGCAACTAGCTCCAAGACCATATCCAAGAAGCTCAACAAACTTCAAGCAGCAAAAACTCAAGAGATCCACACCAGACACACGGTAGTCAAATGTTAAATTGACAAACTGTTAAAACTCAAAGACAAAAGGGTAACTTTGAAAGCAGCAAGACAGAAGTAACTAGTTACATATAAGATAGCCTCAATAAGATTTAACAGTTGATTTCTCAGAAACCATGAAAGCCAGGAGGCAACAGGATGACACATTTCGTCCTAAAAGACTGTAAATAAAGAATTATGTATCTGTCAAAACTATCTTTCAAAATTGAAGGAGAATTAAGATATTACCAGATTTTTTTTTTTTTTTTTTTTTTAAAGCTGAGGGAGTTCATAACAGTAGATTTGCCCTGTGAGAAATGCTAGGGGCTTCTCTGCTGGCACAGTGGTTAAGAATCCACCTGCCAATGCAAGGTACATGGGTTCGATCCCTGGCCTGGGAAGATCTCACATGCCGCGGAGCAACTAAGCCCATGTGCCACAACTACTGAGCCTGCGCTCTAGAGCCCGTGAACCACAACTACTGAGCCCGCGTGCCACAACTACTGAAGCCTGCACACGTAGAGTGCATGCTCTGCAATAAGAGAAGACACTGCAATGAGAAGCCCGTGCACCACAATGAAGGGTAGCCCCCACTCACTGCAACTAGAGAAGGCCCATGCGCAGCAACAAAGACCCAACACATAGCCAAAAATAAAAACAAATAAATAAATAAATAAATTTATATATATAAAAAAAAGAAATGCTAAAAGGAGTTCTCCAGGTTGAAATTAAAGGATACTAGACAGTAACTCAAAAACAGGAAAAATAAAAAACTTCATAAAGGACAGCTTTATTATACTTCTGGTTTAGTTTGTAACTTCTTTCTCCTATACAATTTAACAAGCAAATGCATAAAATAGTAATTATGAATCTATGTTAAGAGACATACAAGGTATAAAGATATAATCTGTGATGTTAACAATATAAAAGGAAAAGAATAGAGGTGTATATAGAAGTAGAAGTGTTTGTATAATATTGAAAGAAAGTTGGTATTATTCAAACTAGGTTGCTAAAATTTTAAGACGTTAATTGCAAAGTAATCACTAAGTAAAATACCAAAAAATACAGTAAGTTCCCTACATATGAACCTTCAAGTTGTGAACTTTCAAAGATGCGAATATGTGTTCCATCAACATCAGGCGTGAGTGAAATTGCAGATTGCCCTCCATTTCCTATTGCTGACGATCCTTCAGCTCTACTATCTCCCACCTCCTCTCCCTCCTCCAGTCAGTATCTCCTCTTGCCTGGTCACTAAATGCCAGCCTCTATATGCCAGCTGTTGTACTGTACTACTGTACTTTTCAAGGTACTGTAAGATTTTAAATGTTTTCTTTATTTTTTGTGTTTGTTTGTTTTTTATGTATTATTTTTGTGAAAAGTATTACAAACCTATTACAGTATAGTACTATATAGCAGATTGTGTTAGTTGGGTATCTAGGCTAACTTTGTTGGACTTACGAACAAGTTGGACTTACAAACATGCTCTCAGAAAGGAGCTCATTCGTATGTAGGAGACTTACTGTATACACACAATGTAAGAAGGGAATCTAAATGGTATACTACAAAAAAATCACCTAAATACCAAAAAAAAGGCAATAATGGAAGAACTGAGGAACAAAAATATTATAAGACATACAGAAAATAGCTAAATGGCTGAAGTAAATCCTTTATCAGTAATGACATTAAATGTACATGGATTAAACTTTCCTATTTAAAAAAAAGCATTGACAGATAGGATATAACAAAATAATAAAATAAGACTAATCTATACACTATTAGAAATACTCTCTTTAGATAATAGGGACATAAAGAGGATGAAAGCAAAAGGATAGAAAAAGATATTCTAGGCAAACAGTAACTAAAAGAGAGCTAGGTTGGCTATCTTATTGTTAGACAAAACTTCAAATAAAAAAATGGTTACAAGAGACAAACAGGGACATTATGTGTTGATAAAAGGTTCAATAGGGCAAGAAAATATAATAATTATAAACATATAAGCTTCTATGTGCAGAGACCCTAAATATGTGAAGCAAAAATTGACAGATTTAAAGAGAGAAATAGACAGTGCTACAATAATACTTGACATCAATAACTCACTTATAATAATAAATAAAACAACCAGACAGAAGATCAATAAGGAAACAGAAGGTTTGACAATGCAATAGTTTGACAACTGGAACTAACAGACACATACAGAACACCCCACTTAACACCACATTCTTTTCAAGTGTACATAGAACATCTCTGGGATATACCATAAGTCTCAATTAATTGAAGAAGACTTACCTCATACTAAGTATCTTTACTGATGACAATGAAATGAAACTAGAAATCAATAACAGGACAAAAACTGGAAAATTCACAAATACGTGAAAAGTAAACAGAACACTTTTAAACAACCAATGGGTCAAAAAAGAAATCACAAAGGAAATTAGACAATACTTTGAGACAAATGAAAATGAAAGCACAACATACCAAACCTTATGAGATGCAGTGAAAGCAGTACTAAGAGGAAATTTTCAGATATAAACACACACAATAAAAACAAAGAAAGACCTCAAATCAATGACCTTAATGGTCTATACCCTAAGGAACTAGAAAAAGACCAAACTATCAAAGCCAGCAGAAGAAAGGAAAAAATAAAGGCTAGAGCAGAATTTTTTTTTTAATGGAGAATATAAAAACAATAGAGAAAAACCTACAGAACCAAAAGTTTGTTCTTTGTAAAGATCAACAAAATTGACAAATCTTTAGCTAGAATGACTAAGAAAAAGAGAAGACTCAAATTACTAAAACCAGAAATGAAAGTAGAAACATTGGGACTTCCCTGATGGCCCAGTGGTTAAGAAACTGCCTGCCAATGCAAGGGACACGGGTTCGAGCCCTGGTCCGGGAAGATCCCACATGCCGTGGAGCAACTAAGCCCATGCGCCACAACTACTGAGTCTGCGCTCTAGAGCCCTCGAGCCACAACTACTGAGCCCACGTGCTACAACTACTGAAGCCTGTGCTCCACAACAAGAGAAGCCACTGCAATGAGAAGCCCGCACACCACAACGAAGAGTAGCCCCCACTCGCTGCAACTAGAGAAAGCCCGTGTGCAGCAACGAAGACCCAACACAGCCAAAAATTAAAAAAAAAAAAAAGTATAAACATTAAGACAAATTTTATAGAAATAAAAGATTATAATAATCTTTTATGCCTATATATAATAAAAGATTATATATGAACAGTTGTATACCAACAAATTGAATAACCTAAAAGAAATGGATAAACTCCTAGAAACATGCAATCTACCAAAACTGACCCAAGAAGAAACAGAAAATTTGAATAGACCTATAGCAAGGAAATTGGATGAGTAATCAAAACCCTCCCAGTAAAGAAAAGCCTAGGAGCTTCCCCGGTGGCGCAGTGGTTAAGAATCCGCCTGCCAATGCAGGGGACACGGGTTCAAGCCCTGGTCCGGGAAGATCCCACGCCCGCACACCACAATGAAGAGTAGCCCCCACTCACCGCAACTAGAGAAAGCCTGTGCACAGCAACGAAAACCCAACACAGCCAAAGATAAATAAATAAAATAAATAAATTTATAAAGAAAAGCCAAGGACTAGAGGATATAACTAGTACATGTTACAAAACATTTAAAGAAGAATAAACACCAATCCTTCTTTAAGTCTCCCAAAAAATTGAATAGAAGGGACTACTTACTCATTCTCTGAGGCTAGTATTATCCTAATACCAAAGCCAGACAGAGATATTAAAAGAAAACTACAAACCAATATCCCTTATACGGATGCAAAAATCCTCAACAAAATACTAGCAAACCAAATCCAGGAGCTTATAAAAAGGTTTATATGCTATGATCCAATGGGATTTATCCCAAAAATGGAAAGATGTTTAAACATACCAAAATCAATATAATATACCACATTAACAGAATCCATAGAATTACCATGATCATCTCAATTGATGCAGAAAAAAAGCATTTGACAAAATTCAATACTCTGTAGTGATAAAAATCACTCAATAAACTAGGAATAGAAGGTAAATTCCTCAGTCTGAAAAAGGCCATACATATGAAAAACTCACAGCTAACTTAATACTCAATGGTGAAAAACTAAAAGCTATTCCCCTAAGACCAGGAACAAGTAAAGGATGCCTACTTTTGCAACTTCTGTTCGATACAGAAGTTCTATATAGAGCGACTGGACAAGAAAAATAAAAGGCATACAAATCAGAAAGAAGGAAGTAAAATTATCTCTACTGGGGACTTCCCAGGCGGCCAGTGGGTAAGACTCCGTGCTCCCAATGCAGGAGGCCTGGGTTTGATCCCTGGTCAGGGAACTAGATCCCACATGCATTCCACAACTAAGAGTTCACATGCCGCAACTAAGAAGCCCACATGCTGCAACTAAGAAGCCTGCATGCCGCAACTAAAGATCCTGCATGTCGCAACAAAGATACTGTGTGCTGCAACTAAGACCCAGCACAGCCAAAATAAACATTTTAAAAATAAAAAAATAAAAATTATCTCTCTTGCAGATGATCTGATCTTTTTTTTCCAAGAATGCTTGTTTTTTTAAATTTATTTCTTTTTAATTTACTTACTTACTTACTTATTTATTTTTGGCTGCATTGGGTCTTTGTTGCTGTGCGTGGGCTTTCTCTATTTGCAGCGAGTAGGAGCTACTCTTTTTTTTCTTTCTTTTTTTTTAATTTTATTGTTTATTTTTTTGGCTGCATTGGGTCTTCATCGCTGCACGTGGGCTTTCTCTAGTTGCGGCAAGCGGGGGCTACTCTTCATTGCAGTGCACAGGCTTCTCATTGCGGTGGCTTCTCTTGTTGCAGAGCATGGGCTCTAGGCACACGGGCTTCAGTAGTTGAAGCGCGCGGGCTTCAGTAGTTACGGCACATGGGCTCTAGAGTGCAGGCTCAGTAGTTGTGGTGCACGGGCTTAGTTACTCCGCAGCATGTGGGATCTTCCCAGACCACGGATTGAACCCGTGTCCTCTGTGTTGACAGGCGGATTCTTAACCACTGCACCACCAGGGAAATCTGACAGGGGGCTACTCTTCGTTGCGGTGCATGGGCTTCTCATTGAGGTGGCTTTTCTTGTTGAGGAGCACGGGCTCTGGGCGCGCAGGCCTCAGTAGCTGCAGCATGTGGGCCCTACAGTGCACGGGCTTCAGTAGTTGTGGCACGCAGGCTCTAGAGTGCAGGCTCAGAAGTTGTGGCGCACGGGCTTAGTTGCTCCACAGCATGTGGGATCTTCCCGGACCAGGGCTCGAACCCGTGTCCCCTGCATTGGCAGGTGGATTCTTAACCACTGTGCCACCAGGGAAATCCCAAGAATGCTTGTTTTTATTTTGTCTTTGTCTCCATGCTTACATTTCCACGCTAACAGATCAAAGTCAAATTATCTGCAACTCAAATATTCATATTAGAATAATGATAACAGAATTTCTGACCACAAAGATTCAGTGTTTCATCTTGATGTTTTCTAATCAGAATTGTTTAAAAAATACCTAGAACTCACCAGTTCCTAGGATAGTTACCAGAAAGTGACAAATTTTTTTTTTTTTTTTGGCTGCACCCCACAGCATGCAGAACTTCCCCAAGGAGGGATCAAACCCGTGCCCTTAAGCACGGAGTCTTAACCACTGGACCACCAGGGAAGCCCCCGAAACTGACAAATTTAAAGAAACAAAAATAGTAGACAATCCTGCAAGTGATTTTAGTTGTTGCTATATTTTGTCCCAGGAACAAGTTACCTCTTAGAAAAACTACTCCAAGATCAAAGCCTGAAATGATTTTCAGTATAGTAAAAATTACGTTATTATAATGTCCATACACCTAATGATGTAGGTAAAGAGAAAAAGTGATCTCTTCTTATGTGTTTAAAGCGATTCAAAAGAAATATATAAAGGACCTAAGAAATCAGGTTAGATCTGAAATACAGTAGGGAATACAAAAAGCAAACAATTTTCCTTGTTTCTGATTGTAGAAGAGAAGTAGGCCATGGTAAACAAATATGTCACATGACAAGGTATGTTCATGTTAAGAACACTTCCATAACCACAGAAGAAAGGTTTACTGATTGTTGAAATAAAAGAGGAAATGGATATGATGTACCTTAGGTAATTACTGGTAAACTGGAAAAAGATAATGCTGACATAAAAATGCCCTCATTGCAGATATTATACGAGTGACTATGGCAGTTGTGCAAAGAGACAGAAGCCATTACTTCTCAACTGTATATGATTATGCCAAACATGTGCTTTGGTCAACTCATAATCTTAAGAGACAGAATTTCTGCTTCTAAAATTAAACCATGCTAACCTTTTAAAATATTGTACAATGAATAAACATGTTTTGTGAATTCGATGAGTAGAGGGAATATTTTCATGTCTGTTCTAAAAGTACTTTAGATACACATAAGAATACTCAATGGTCATAAAGATCAAATGTAATCAGCCACCATCCCATGTAAAATCATTACATTTAGCAAATACTAATATGTGTGTGTGTATATATATAAAATATATATTAGTAAATACAGATAATCTGATCTTATATGTAGAAAATCCTAAAGAATCCACACCAAAAAATTTGGTTTTGAACACTTGTCTCTGTTGTTTTTATATTATCCTTTAAGATCTCTGCTCTAGCCTTTATTCTTCCCTTTCTTCTGTGAGCTTTGGTTGGTTGGTCTTCTTTTTCTAGTTCCTTAAAAGGTAAACAGGTCATTGATTTGAGATTTTTCTTTGTTTTCAATGTATGTGTTTACAGCTCTAAAAATGACCCAGCAATGCCATTCCCAGGATATACCCAAAAGAACTAAAAACAGGGAGTCAAACAGACATTTGTATACCAATGTTCACAGCAGCATTACTCATAATAGCTAAAGGATGGAAACCCCATCAAGTTAAAGAATTAAAAAAATTTGTATATACATACAATGAACTATAAAAAGGAAGGAAATTTTGATACATGCTACAACATGGACAAACCCTGAAAACACTATGCTAAGTGAAATAAGCCAGACACAAAAGGACAAATGTTGTATGATTCCACTTATATGAGGTATCTGGAATAGGTAAATTCACAGAGACAGAAAGAGATAGAATAGAGGTTACCAGCAACTAGGGGAAGAGAAAATGGGGGGTTAATTCCTTTTTGGGAGTGGGGGAGTAGTTAATTCTTAATGGGTACAGATTTTCTGTTTGGGATAACAAAGAAGTTTTGGAAATAGATAGTGGTGATGGTTACATAACATTGTGAATATACTTAATGCCACTAAACTATACACTTAAGGAAATGGCTAAAATGGTAAATTTTTTTTTTTAACATCTTTGAGTATAATTGCTTTACAATGGTGTGTTAGTTTCTGCTTTATAACAAAGTAAATCAGCTATACATATACATATATCCCCATATCTCTCCCCTCTTGTGTCTCCCTCCCTCCCACCCTCCCTATCCCACCCCTCTAGGTGGTCGGTCACAAAGCACCGAGCTGATCTCCCTGTGCTATGCGGCTGCTTCCCACTAGCTATCCATTTTACATTTGGTAGTGTATATATGTCCATGTCACTCTCTCACTTTGTCCCAGCTTACCCTTCCCCCTCCCCGTGTCCTCAAGTCCATTCTCCAGTAGGTTTGCGTCTTTATTGCTGTCTTGCCCCTAGGTTCTTCATGACCACAAAATGGTAAATTTTAAGTATGTATATTTTACAACACATCTTTTAAAAAATCAATTATATTTAAATATACTAGCAGCAAACATCAGAAATTGAAATTTTTTAAATGCCATTTACAATAGCATAAAAAAGCATTTAATACTTAGAGACAAAACTGAAAAAAGATGTGCAAGACTATACATTGAAAAGTATAAGACCCTGCTGCAAGAAATTAAAGAGAACCTAAATAAATGGAAAGACATATTATGTACATGAGTTGGAAGACTCAACATTAAGATATCAATTCTCCCCACACTGATCCAGAGAATCAATGCAATCCCAATCAAAACCCCAGAATGCCTTTTACTTTTTAAAGAAATTGACAAGCTGATTCTTAAAAACACAGAAATGCAAAGGACTTCGAAGAGTCAAAATACCTTTGAAAAGGAAGAATAAAGCTGCAAGATTGACACTACAAAATTACAAATCCTACAAAGTTACAGTAGTCAAGACAGTGTGGCAGTGGTGTCAAAACAGAAAAACAGATTAATGGAACAGAATGCAGAATAGAGTACACAAATAAATTAACACATATATGGACAACCAATTTTCAACAAAGGTAAAAGATAATTCAGAGAAAGAATAACCTTATCAATAAACGGTGCTGAAACAACTGGATATTCACATGGAAAAGAATGAACTTGATCCATACCTCACACCATATATAAAAGTTAACTCAAAATGGACATAAATCTAAATGTAAAACATAAAACTAGGAAAAAACTAGTGTCCTTGGGCTAGGCAATTATTTCTTAGACAAGACATTAAAAACACGATCCATACAAGAAAAAATTAATCAATTGTCCTTCAAAATTAAAAACTGTTTTTTGAAAGGACACTGTTTAGAGAATAAAAAGACAAGTCATTTTATTCTGACTGGGGGCAGAAAAAGGAATTGTTTTCAAGTGGAGAAACCTGAAACACCAGGTGATCAAGGCTAACATCAACAGTCAATGTATAAAGATGCACCCTTGATATCATGTGTGACATGAAGAAAAAGGCACTTTACCCCTGTGATTTTCCTCTCAATAACCCATAATCTCATTCTGATTATAAGAAAAAAAAATCAGACAAATTCCAATATAGCGGCATCTTACAAAGTAAGTGACCAGTACTCCCCAAAATTGTCAAGGTCTTCAAAAATGAGGAAGTCTGAAAATCCATCACAGGCAAGAGACACAACAACTAAATGCACTGTGGTATCCAGGACAGGCTCTTGGATATCAGGTAAAAATTAAGGAAATCTAAATAAACTATGGATTTTAGTTAATAATGTATTAATACTGGTTCATTAATTGTAACAAAAGTACCATATTAATGTAAAATGTTAATAAAGGGGAAACTGGGTATGAGGTATATGGGACCTCTATGTACTATTTCTTAATTTTTCTGTAAATTGAAAGCTTCTAAAGAATAAAGTCCATACCAAAAAAACAGAAATAAAAAAAGGCAAGCCACAGACTTGGAGAAAATATTTATAAATTATATACTAAAGGACTTGTATCCAGAATAGATACAGAACTCTCAAAATTCAACAAGAAGACAAACTATCCAATTTTTAAAGAGAGAAAATGATTAGAACAGATACTTCACCAAAGAAAACATACAGTGATAAATAAACACATGAAAAGATGCTCAAAATCATTAGTTGTTAGAGAAATGTAAATTAAAACGATGTGACATCACTACACACCTGTGAGACTGGCTAAAATGAAAAAGACAGACCATATCAAGTGTTGCCAAGGATGTGCAACTCTCATGTATTGCTGGTTGGGATATAAGTGGCACAACCTCTTTGGAAGACAGTTTGGCAATGTGTTAAAAAGTGAAACACACACCTACCATACAATTCAACCATTTTTCTCCTAGGTACTTACCGAAAAGCCTATGTCCATATAAAGACTTGTACACAAATGTTCATAGTTACTTTATTTATAATAGCCCCAAATGGAAGCAACACAAGTTTCCTTAAAATAATTCTAATTTCGTTGTGGGGCAACTAAGCCCACACACCACAACTACTGAGCTCGCACGCCTCAACAAGAGAGCCCACATGCCGCAAACTACAGAGCCCACATGCTCTGGACCCCACGTTCCACAACTAGAGAGAGAAAACCCACATGCCAAACTAGAGAGAAGCCCGCACGCCTCAACGAAGATCCCACATGCCGCAACTAAGACCTGACGCAGCCAAAAGAAATAAATTTAAAAATAAAATAAATATTTAAAAAATAATAATAATTCTAATTTCCCAAGTTTTCTGTAATATGCTTATATTTTATAAGGAAACAAAAATGAAACAATAGTCTTTCATTTTTAAAATAATTTCAAATTAGTGCTAGAAACCCACAAACTCAAATAAATAAACGGTTTATTACCTAAATTAGCACTTCTGAGCATGCTGACCAGCGCTGGCATAAGCTGAAACTCAAATATCCTTCGGATTCCACAGTGACTGCAGGCTGGGAGCTCAGTGACTTCTGATGTAGGGCAGGTCAAGAAAAGTGGTTCTCCACTCCAGGAATACCTAGAGCAAGGAAATAAAGAACCGTGAATCAGGGTCACGTACAAGTCACATTCCAACATCTAAGAGCACGCTTTGCAAATTTTGTTTCTTTCTTGGAGAGTATCCGGAGCAAAACCAGAGAGCAAAGAAAATCCAAAGGCCCAGAAAACTAGCTGCAAGGTTGTGTATCATAGCAAGATATCTGAATTCTTATCAATGGTTACCAAGTCTAGATGAAGGCACTAAAGTTAACGTTGAACTGAATCTAACTAAAACTGCAACAACGCCCAGACTCAGCTCAACTGCAGATTAAAAAGACTCAGCCCCCCACGGTACTGGCCTTACAGAAGAAGGGGCATACACCCCTAAGGAATAAATATTAACTTCAGTATCTACTGTTCTTCAACATACAATTTCCAGTAAACAATTTTTTTAAGTTACTAGATATTCAAAGAAGCAGAAAAAATTGACCCATAAAGAAAGTGAATACCAGGAGATCCGCAGCCAAAATGATGGAATTATCAGACAGATTTTTTTTTTTTTAATTTTATCGAAGTATAGTTGATTTACAAAGTTGTGTTTAACTGCTGCTGTACAGCATAGTGACTCAGTTATACATATATATATTCTTTTTCATATTCTTTTCCATTATGGTTTATCACAGGATACAGAATACAGTTCCCTGTGCTATACAGTAAGACCTTAATCGAAAATACTTTTAAAACCACCACCAGGTTAGGTCTCTCACTTCAATCACTCTTGTACTTTAATATGTGCAGATTCAGTTCTTATTTCATTTTGGGGAAAATTTCCTATTTCATCTTTGAATGTTGTTTTTCATCCATTTGTTGAGTTCTCTATTTTGGACACCAATTATCCTTATAGTAGTTATATTTATCAACCTTCCATAGATATCACCTTCTCTCTAATTGCTTTGTCTTTTTCTTCTGCATTCACTAGACTTTTACAACTCTTTTCACCACGTCAGTACTTCGATTTTCACCCAAGTCTATTATTTCTAAATTTATTCAATATGTACTGTGTGGCTTGGTTTCTTTAGCAATTCAATTTCCCTTGGCATCTCATAGTTACTTCATTTTCTCAACCTTGAGCTCTTGGGTTTTACTGAATGTATTTTCTTACAAAGTTCTTCTATATCTTGAAAACTCTGCTGGGAATTATGTGTTCTCAGATTATGTTTTCTTCCAGATATGGTTCTTGGCTCATTTTTGTTTGTACTATTCATTTCTTTAATTTTACTGTCGATAATATGATTACAGGAGTGGCATGCCACTTTTCATCTAGCTCATGCTTAAAGGGGGCAACTCTGTTTAGACCACCTGTTTTCTCCAAAACGGTGTGTAGGCTTTCTTACTGATTTCCTGTCTATCTCATATCAGAGGTCTGCTCTTTTCCCCTTCTCCAAGCATATTTTTCATTTCTTCTACTTTTCTGTAGGTGAAGTGGGGTGGGGATATAGTTCTGTAAGACTAGATGCAATCTACTAGAACACCTAGGTTTCACTTTTACTTCTCAGATGGTGTAAAATGTCTTACATGTTGGGAGATCCCATTTTAATGGGGAAGAAATTGCCCTTGACCTCTTTATCATTACTGTAACTAGTCAACAACTTTTGCTTCTGAGAGGCAATTCCTAATTCCCTGCATCATCACCCCACCACACCCAGTTCTCTGGCCAACAGCCCTACAGCAGAAGATACAGATTCTTTTCCTATTTGCTTCTTTCCAGATTCAAGATTATTACTGCAATTCTCAGGATTTTGTGGGCTAATCAGTATATTTTGAAGAGATGAAAGAAGAAGGCTGTATGGTTAGAACTCACACTAAACCATTCCAGAAATTTCTCTACCTTCCTCTGTGAAAAGTAAATTAATTACAAAAATAAATATTTAAATACATGTGAGGTACCCAGAACTGTATTAGACATTTAGTGATATTATATCCTAAGCTGTCACTCTGAGTTTTATGGTATTAAGTTCCTTTCCTTATTTCAATGCTGATGGAAGGGATTTTCTTTTTAATACTTGTTTTTTTTCTATTTTATTTTTGGCTGACTTTTACCTTTTATATTCATCGTATCAGGTATTAGGGGAGAAAGACCATTTGATTTTACTCTGTCCACTTTATCTGGACCCATTTTTCCAAGTTTTCCCCATGTCATTATTTTTATATACTATAACCTGCTGGGTATGTCATTTCCTCTGAGGCCTCTCTGACATCCTACTTATAATAGCTGTGTTTTATTTTCCTCATTTATCACTTGTGGAAATCATACAACACGTCTATTTATTTTTAACCTCCCTCACTAGAAAGCTAAAGCTATAAAAACATGGACTTTGTGTCATTTCCTGCTGTACCTGCAGCATCTAAAACAGACTCAATAAATATTTGCTGGATGAATGAATATGTTCACTGAATCCTTCCAAACATGCTGTAAAGTAGGTATTAGGCCCATTTTACAGAAGAGAAAATAAAGGTAAAGTCATCTGCCCAAGGCCAAGTCTTCTAAGACCTAAACCAAGGTTCTTTTCAACCGTACCACATTTGAAAAGGTGTTGGCTCCACCAAATACCTACTATACATGGGCACTATGTTTTGCATGAGAGTTATATACTGTCCTTACCGCCAAAGAATTTACAGAAATTAGGTGATTCAGTAGACCCTTGTCCTAAGATGATGAAGAATACATAAATATGCCAGTGCTATTAAGAGATCCTAGGGAATTCCCTGGCGGTCCAGTGGTTAGGACTCTGCACTTTCACTGCCGAGGGCCTGGGTTCGATTCCTGGTTGGGGAATTAAGATCCTACAAGCCACGCAGCACGGCCAATTAAAAAAAGAAACAAAACAAAAAGATCCTAACAGATCTCTGCTTCCCCAAAACATAGCATAGTGGATTTCAAACAACAGCCAGTATTTACGTATATTTTACAGAGTATTTGCCTCATCACCTCATTTAATTCTCATAGGAATCCTATGAAATAGGTAGTTGTATCATCATCCTCACGTTAGAGATGAGGCACTGAGGATAAGAAAGGTTAAGTGACTTGCCCACGGACCCACAGGTAGAAATGGAAGACCTGGGCAATGAACTTCCAAGACCTATGATTCAATATCGTATGAGCACTTGTTACTTACTACAAAGTATTATGTCTTCAATATATGAAACTTATAAAGGAGAATGCACAGGGGAAATAAAATCAAAACTATTATAACTAACAAAGATTTAATTACAAAGATGGAAGTCAAACTGATAAGGACACACTCTGTAGTTCAAGAAAAATCAAGACCCCACACCCCAGATAACAGCCTCCTAAACCCCCATCTCAAGAAGAGCATCAACACTCACCCAATTTCACAAGCCAGAAGCTCAAAACCACTTCTGTTGCCTTCTTTTACTCTCATATCCAAGGGTGACCAAGAACTGCCATTATAAAAATATCCCACAGGAACTTCCCTGGTGGTCCAGTGGGTAAGACTCCGCACTCCCAATGCAGGGGGCCCGGGTTCCATCCCTAGTCAGGGAACTAAGATCCCACATGCATGCTGCAACTAAGAGTCTGCATGCCACAACTAAGAAGCCTGAAAGCTGCAACTAAGAGTCCACATGCTGCAACTAAGAAGCCCGCATGCTGCAACTAAGAAGCCCGCATGCTGCAACTAAGAAGCCCGCATACTGCAACTAAGAGCCCACATGCTGCAACTTAACATGCTGCAACAATGATCCTGTGGGCCGCAACTAAGACCCAGCACAGCCTAAATAAATAAATAAATAAATTTTTTTTTAAAGAAAGAAAAGAGAAAAATTATAAATATTCTATGACCCCAATTATTTTTTTTTAAAAATACACAAAACCTACTTACATGTGTGCATCCAAATGCATAAAAAATAAGTGAACTTAATAAACTAAAATCTTAGCTTCATGGTTTGAGGAATACTGTAGATTTTGGTTTTCTTGTTATACTTTCCTGTGTTTCCCAAACTAATATACATTACTTTTACAATCAAGAAAAACAATTTAAAAAAATGTGCCTTTACCTCAAAATCTGCTCCTGACAAGCAGCAATTCTCTTCATGAATTTGTAAAACATCTTATCTCCACTTTTAATTATGGTCTTCTCATATTTTTCATCACCATCACTAGAAAGACTAAAAAGAGAAGCAAAGAACACTTTTGCCTGTATATATCCAGAGAATTACAGTATTTAGAAAAGTAAACAATTTTTAAAAACTTTACCAAAGTAATATATGCACATAATGTAAATATCATATATTTACTACTTTATAATGAATATCAGTAACCCCCTGCCACCCTTCTCTCAAGCCCTGCTTCCTAGCCATTTTCAACTCTGGATAATTATTTGCAATTTAAAAAGTCATTATGTCCACTGACTCTCTCCATTTCTTTCTCCATTATGGATTATTTTCAAACACCAACACTTCTTCACACACTCCAACAGTATTCTGAAAAAGCTTACAAATGATACAGCTCTGGTAAAGAACCAGGTCAACTCTCCAAATATCCTATTGTAATTCTATTATAATAGCAAAATGATTATTCTTACTTCTTTAGAGGGTTTTCGTTTATAAAGCCTTTCAAGACCTATTCTCTCATTTAACTCCAAAAACCATATGAAGAGATACACCACCCAGATATCAGTATCACTCCCATTTTACAGGGGAGAATTGAGGCTCTGGGAGGGTCTCTGAGGTCCTAGGCCAGTTCTTGAGCCACAGCCAAGAGTCAATAAACAAATGGCATTTTTCTAACTTATCTGTCTCCGTTATACATTTAAAAACAGAAAAGTTAAAGAGATAGTAAACACATCTTGTGTAAATACTTGGTATCCCTAACTTCTGTTTGTTCATTTTCCTGAGGGTCCCTATAAACAGAACAAAGTGTTTTCAAGCTAACTCAAGGGTGGCTGGTAAGATCCCTTGTCTGTCTCCCTTTCTCATCTGAGAGGCATGAAGCAGAAAGGTCCTACACACACATGTGCTGCCTGAAAAAGTTTCCCCGGATACGAGGGTAAAACCAAAGGGTACCTACTGTGGCAGCTTCCTGACCAAATCACCTCTCACGCTCAGCAGTACACACTCTCACCTGTGGGAAAGCAACTGTTCCATATCAGTTCCCTCTCTCTGCTGATACTCCCTCAGAAGGCTCTGAGCATGATCTAGACTGACAAAGTCCCTGTAGTCATCCTCGTCAACCACACAGATGTAGTAGGGCAGGAACTGCGGCACCACAGAAGGCAAGGCCACCCCTTCCCCAGGAGGCACAGCAGGAGCAGCACCCGGCACAGCATCCTGCAGGCGGAGGTCTTGGAGCTGGGCAGTCCAGTCTCTGTCTTTGGCACTGCTGGAATCATTTCCAAAATCTGAGATAACCTGTGGTGGAGGCGCCTCCTCACTGTCACTTCCCCAGTCATCTGCACCTTCACACCAATCCTCAGCTGTGAGGCCATCTTCCTGTTTCTGGAAAAATATCCAGTGAATGTGGTTCAAGCACACTTGGGTGATCTCACCTACTCCCTTGACTTCCTGAGCCACCCATCCCTTCAGCTTCCTGAGGGAGCCTTAACACCAGCACCCCCCGTCCTCCACTCTGGCACACTCTGATTCAACTTCCTGGACCCCGTTTACTCAAAAGCATGTTGGAGGTGACAAATATTGTGTTTTCTTTTCAGGGGCACCATGGCAAATGCAATACGGTGGTTTCTTCAACATCTCTTTCAGCTGTGCTTCATGTATTGCACATGGTAAGAAAGAACTACATTTCCCAGACTCCTAAGCACCTGGGGTCCTAGGTGTGATCAGGGGGTCTGTCTGCGTCTAGAGAGAGACACAAACTTGAGACAGAGTGAAGTGGAAAGAGGGGCCATGAAGCAAAAGGTAGCTGATCTGTAGATGGAGATAGAGCAAGGCTCTGGAGTCAACAGTTCTGACAAGGGCAGCTTCCATTCACCGGAACACATCTCAGTTTCCTGACTGCAAGAGAGGTTAGCAGCTCCTTGACAGGCCAGTTCTGAGGTGTGGTTCCGGAGGTCATTCCTGGAGTCATCTCCTCCAGGCTATCCAAATAAGTTAGTAAAAACCAAATTTTAAGTCTGTCTCAGCTTTAAAAAGTCAAAGTGCTTTTCTATTATCTGCAATTGAACCCTGACAAATATAGGCAGACACCATCTTTTTATTCCCAGTATTGCTAGTACTGTGCTTGGCACACATTAAGAATTCAGTGTATATATAAAGCAACATTCACAGGCAAAGGGAAGCTGAATTTTGTTCTGCAGCTACCAACTTGCCTGATTTTTTTAATTTAATAAATTCGAGTTTTGTCGTATTAAATGTTTGTTATATACACATATACTTATCACAGTAAGTATATTTACTATAAACACACACATATATAATGATGTGTATGTACACACCCATACTTTTTTCCAAACAGAAAAATCAGTAAGCTGTGTGCTTCCATACCTTCAGTGCATAATTAAAACAACTAACAAGACGTTAAGGAAGTACCATTTTATGGTTCAAATAAAAAGCAAATTGTGGTGTGATGAACTGGGAGATTGGGATTGACATGTATACACTGATGTGTATAAAATGGATGACTAATAAAAAAAAGTAAATAAATAAAAAATAAACATAAAAAAAAGCAAAAACCATTCCAAACTATTTCAAAGAACATGGCTTAAAGTTTGTCTTAAACGAAATTCTGGAAAATACCCTCAAATTACAGCAGATCAGAATATGATAGTCACAAGCGCTTTACCTGAGCGTCCTGTGTCTCTTTCTCTCGTATTTGCAGGCACTGGGAGCGGAACACCTTCCAACTTCATAGTAAAGAAAAACTGCGGTGAGGAGTCCATCGCCGACTGCCTGCGGACTGACCAGTCCCCTCCGGGTGCGCCGGGTGCTGGCCCCCCACCCCCGCTCCCGCCCACTCGGTATAAAGTCCCGTGGGCAGATCCGGGACTTCCCCGCCTACCTGCGCGCCCTGCCGCTAGCGCACCCCGGGCGGGGGCAAGCGAACACGTGCAGGAGCCGATGAAACGGGGAGCCTTCCAGCGGGCAGTACACCTGCACGACCAGGGCAAGCGGCTGCCTGCAAAGTTCACACACTGGCCTCGGCGCTGCCACGGCGGGCAGGGCGTCCTGAAGGCAAGGGAGGCACTCAGACCCTGACTCTTACCCGAGACCTCGCCCACTCCCTCACCCCGTAGCCCTCACCAGCACCCGCCGACCCCGGCTCCGGCGCCCCACCTCACCGGAACGCCGCCCAGCTTGCTCGCGGTCCAGGCGCCCAGCCCCGTGGGGCAGCCGTGCACTGCAGTATCTCGAAGCCCGAGCAGCACCGGCTTCCGAACGGCCGCCATGACAACGAGGCACCCACGTGAAGAGGCGAACTACGGCAGCCGAGATGGTGCGCCTCTCTGTGCACGCGCACCGCCTACGCCTGCGAGACGGCCCCGCCCCCTTCAGACCGTTTCCGGGGAAACAGTTTGGAGCCCTGAGGTGAAAATCCAGGAGCGGTAAGGCTTCTTGGCTCGTAGTGCGCGCTGCTAAAGGAAGTTGGCATCCTCTACTGTGAACTAGTCTTGCCAAAAAGTTTTATCTAAAGTAAGTGGGATATGGGACTTCTCTGGCGGTCCAACGGTTAAGGCTACGCGCTTCCACTGCAGGGGGCGCGGATTGGATCCCAGATGGGGGGAACTAAGATCCCGCATGCCATTCGGTGCGTGAAAAATAAATAAATAAATAAAATAAAATAAGTTGGATAATAGTACTGTCGTTAACAAGCCCCTCCCCCCAAAAAGGAAAAAACAAAGTCCTAAATTTTTATTTATTTATTTATTTTTATTATTATTTTTAAAATTTTTATTGGAGTATAGTTGATTTACAATGTGGTTAGTTTCAGGTGTACAGCAAAGTGAATCAGTTATACATATATCCACTCTTTTTTTTTTTTTAAGATGCTTTTCTCATATAGGCCATTACAGAGTATTGAGTAGGGTTCCCTGTGCTGTACAGTAGGTTCTTATTAGTTATCTATTTTATAAATAGCAGTGTGTATATGTCAATCCCAATCTCCCAATTTATCCGTCCCCCCCAAGAAAGCCCTAAATTTTTAGAGAAGACACATCGAAATGCCTATAGATGAAATGATATATCTGGGATTTGCTACATGATGGGCAGGACTGTAGATGAAATAAAATGGGCCCTGGGTTGATAATTGTTCAAATTTGGTGTCAGGCACAGGGTGGTCTCTTATACTATTTGACTTTTATATGTTCGAAATTTTCGGTAATAAAGTTTTTTAAATGCCTGTGGCACACATAGGTGAATTTCAAAAACATCGTGCTAAGTGAAAGAAGCCAGACACAAAAGGCCACATTCTGGAAAAGGTGAACTTTTTGTAATCAAATGGATGGTTGCCAGGGTTTGGGTTTAGGGGTTTAGGGGGCAGAGATTGACCACAAAAGGTGCCAGGAACTTGTTGGGGTGATGAAAATGCTGTATATCTCACTTGTGCTTGTTACATGACTGTATACATTTGTCAAAACTCAGAACTGTACACCAAAGGAAGATGAATTTTACTATATGTAAATTATACCTCAATAAACCGGACTTAAAAAAGCATGTTGCAGAAACACTATTTCAGGCTTCATACCATGGTATGTAAAAAAAAAAAAAAAAAAAAGAAAAAGAAAGTGACTTCCCTTGTGGTCCAGTGGGTAAGATCCTGTGCTTCCAATGCAGGAGGCCCAGGTTCAATCCCTGGTCAGGGAACTAGATCCCACATGCATGCTGCAACTAAAGAGTTCGCATGCCACAACTAAGAAGTCCAAATGCCGCAACTAAGAAGCCCACATGCCACAATGAAGATCCCGCATGCAGCAACTAAGACCTGGCACAGCCAAAATAAATAAATAAATAAATATTAAAAAAAAAAAAAAAAAGGTGCCTCCTGATGTTTGGCTCCAGCCCCAGCGAGGACCTGGAGGTGAAACCAGTTTACTTCTGGTTTATCACTGCCAATCTGATGGCTTTAAAGGTGCTATGAAGTCCAGTCTTGCTGTTCACTTCAGGTCTAGCCAAAGAGGCTGGATGACTTGGTAGACACTTGTTATTTTAGCTAATGTTTCCCAGGATACATTTCTAAATTATTGCAAGAAGAAACAAACTTCAAAATTCTTCTTGAGGACTTCCCTGGCAGTCCAGTGGTTAAGATGCCACGCTTCCACTGCAGGGGGCGCCAGTGTGATCCCCGGGTCGGGAACTAATAAGATCCCATATGCCCCGTGGTGCAGCCAAAAATTAAAAAAACCAAATCTTATTCTTGCTAATACAGCAAGATTTCCTCCAACAGTTACTGAGCTTTCTCCAACGTGTCATCTGTTTACATCCTAACGTAACCTATTACAGCCTCTTGATCAAAGTGTGATTGCAGCATGAAGCCTTATTACTTAAGAGGAATGTTCAAGATGTTAACTGCTGCCCCATTCTGGAATTTCAGAAGCAATTTAACAACAAATTTGACACTGACATTATCGTGGAGTCCTTGGAACAATGTAAGGAGTGCTTGCATGTGTGAGACTTGAAGTGTCTGACTTAATTCATGATTTTGTAGGCTTTGGACCTCCTGACAAACTCACACAAATCATCAAATTGTGATACAGTTTGTATTTGAGGAAGTACAGAATGAAGATGTTGAAAGCTGCTTCAGTCTCACCTGAAGGGCTGCTTGTGATGGTTAGTTTTACGTGTCAACTTAACCGGGCTAAGGGATGCCCAGATAGCTGGTAAAACATTTTTTCTAGGATTATCTGTGAGGGCGCTTCAGAAGAGAATAGCATTTGAATCAGTAGACTGAGTGAAGATCTGCCCTCAACAATGTGGGTGGGCATCATCCAATCTGATGAGAGCTTGAAGAGAACAAAAAGGTGGAGAAAGGGTGAATTCTCTCTTCTTGAGCTGGGACATCCATCTTCTCCTGTCCTTGTACATCAGAGCTCCTGGCTCCCAAGCCTTTAGACTCTGGGCCTCCCACCAGTGGCCTCTTAGTTTTCAGGCCTTCAGACTCAAACTGAATTATAGCCCTGGCTTTCCTGAGTCTCCAGCTTGCAGACAGCGTATCGTGGGATTTCTCAGCCTCCATAATCATGTGAGCCAGCTCCCATAATAAATCTCATAAATCTGTATAGAGATACATAGACATATCCTATTGGTTCTGTTCCTCTGGAGAACTCTAATATACCGCTCAAGACTTCCAACAACTGGCAGCCACAGGATAAGTGGAAGCTGTAAGTGATGACAGTGGCAGTGATGACCAGAACAAGGCAGGGCCAAGGGACACATGGCCAACTGACGTATGACAGGTGCTCCCGCCTAAGGGAAGACATGAGACTTGGCAGCTGGCCTAGAGGAACTCAGTGGGCCCACTGCTAAAAGATCATTCATGTGAAGACAAGCTAGCCTGAGAGGGTCTGCCACCTAGAATTTTCCTCTCTACAGACTTGTGTGCTTGCTCTTTTGTAATAGAGGAAGTGCCTCTGATGGGAATATAGCTCACTTTTCATCAGCTATATTAAGAAAGGAGGTGGGGGAATTCCCTGGCAGTCCAGTGGTTAGGACTCCACGCTTCCACTGCAGGGGGCACAGGTTTGATTCCTGGCCGGGGAACTGAGATCCCATATGCCGTGAGGCGCACCCCCCCAAAAAAAAATAAGAAAGGAGGTGGGTCAGCAGGGGCTTCAACAGAGCTTGACTGTTGAAAAGCATCTTTCTATCACCTCTGCAAAAGTGGGAGAGAAGTGGGCATTCACTTTTGGAATTAAAAAAAAAACAATTTCCACTTCACCAATAGGAAGATGAGAAGTGCTGACAATTTCTATTATTTAAGTGGACATTTACACCTGTACGGTCACTTTCTACAGTCAGGGTATTCCTTTCTTTGAGCATTCATGGGCGCGGTTTGTCTTCTCTTTATAGGAAGAAAAAATACAAGTCCTGACTTTTCCCTGTTTTGAGGAAGGCATGTGGCCAAGCTAGAGGACAACTCCAATGCAGGCAGCCCAGGAGAAGACGGGGTGAAGGCCGCCCTGATGACAGGGTTGGGGGCAGCAGGGCTTTGTGAAAGGGGCAGCAGTTTCCCAGTCCAGATCATTCTGTGTCATGGTCTAGGGTGTAGGTCTGGAAAGCTCAGCCTCTAGTCTGCCCATCGATTCTGCCCATCAACTTTAAATAAAATTCATTTTCTGCTAAATTGGCCAGAAATATTATTTAGTATCTTGAATAGAAGTACATTAAATAGAAGATAAAAGGATAGTTTCTTCAAAAATCATTTTTTTCAATTGTCTATCTTATAAAAGGAAAGAATTACCCGAGCATCTGGCCAGGAGTTAGTAGTCACCCTTGACCTGGGCCAGGAATTCACCCCAAACAGACAAAATCTCAATGTGGTTTTAAAAACTATCCAGTGAACAGAAGTATACAATCCCTCCAAAGCCACAGGGGTGAGAAGTGTAAGAAGATGTAGAAAAGATTCGATTACAGAGGCCAAGTTGCCCTCGTGACTTGGATTATGCCCCACTCCACCCATTCTCTTCTCAAGGGACCGTCCTCCATTCTGGATTTGCTCACCAATTACAGTCAAGCCTCAGTCAAGGCAAATACTCCTCCTGCTGGGCACCCTAACTCCTGCAGAGAGCCCCATCTCAGGACAAAGAAGAGGCTAAGCCCACAAGCTCCTTTGTGGCATCTTTATTTTCTACCTGGTATATGAACAATGAACATAGGTCGGAAAAATCAGCTGCACTGCAACAGTTCAGCCAACTGTAAGACAGAGGGGGCCTGGACATGGAGAGGGTGAGGCTGGCTGGCAATTCCAGACCAGCTTCCCCCAAAGGGCTTGTGGTCCAAGCCCGAAACCAGAGGGTGCTCTAGGCAGGACCATGCAGTGCAGACTCTGGGCAGGAGGGAAAAGACGGACCGGTCACAACAGGGACTGCTGCCGGGCACGAGTTTATTGGCTTCTGGCCTCACGCTCCTGCTTGATGAAGTTGATCAGCCCATTGGTGGAAGAATCGTGAGAAGTCACTGGGCTGCTGCCATCAAGCTCAGGTTCAATTTTCTTAGCCAGCTGCTTTCCCAGCTCCACTCTGCCAGGGCGAGGAGAAAGAATGGTATGAGGAAGCTTCCAACATCGCTAGTGAAATCCACCAGCCAACTCACAGGCATTCCCCACCCTCCCCTTTAGCCAGCAACTCACCCCCACTGGTCAAAGCTGTTGATGTCCCAGATGATGCCCTGAACGAAGATCTTGTGCTCGTACATGGCTGTGGAGGGAGCACGTTAGGGCTCTACCAGCCCAGTCCGACCTACCCGAAGCCGGGACCTTCCCCGCTCACTTACCAATCAAGGCTCCAAGAATGAATGGTGTGAGTTTAGTGAACACAATAGAGTTGGTTGGGCGATTTCCTTCAAAGACCTTCAGAAAACACCCAGAAATGTCCCCCAGTTAGTCGTGATCCCTAACTCCTCATAAGGGAAGCACATGCCGCCCCAGAGGCTGGGATGGGCAGCTCTGTGAGGACAGCCCCTCCTACTGTGCAAGACAGGCAAGGCACTCCACGAGCCCCTGCTCTGGCCACACAACTTTATCCTTCCAATTCCAGGATGCCACCCAAAGCCCACTTCAGGAGAAGTGCTGACCTTGTGGGGCAACAGCTTCTCAACGTTCTCTGGACTCTTCCCTGCAGCCTGTAGCTCCTTCCGGGCCTCCTCTGTCGACTTCCCCCGCATCAGGGCCTCAGTCTGGGCCAAGAAGTTGGCCAGGAGGATCTGACGAGAGAGACATCGAGTACCATTTTGAAGCGCTGTCTGAGCTTCAGGCAGATGGACGAGACTGCCTGGCACTGCCCCGTCGGGGTTCGTCTCAGCAGTCGGGGTCAGGCTGCTCGCCCCGGCTCTGGAGCTTACTTGGAGCAAGGGGGGCAACAGAGCACATCTGTTGACGCTGGAAAGTAGGTAACGATGATAACTACCCTTCAAGGACTACGTACTACTTGCCGAGGGCCCTGTTAAGAACTTTACCAACATCTATTTTTTAAGATCCTGAGGGGGAGAGGCGTCATCTCTTTTCTAGTTGAGCCTCAGTTTCCTCAAGTCAACAGCACTGAATCCCAGAAGGACAGAGGGGAAGAATTAGAATTCAAACCCAGGACTCCTGAGTCCAAAGCTTGTGCCCACAGTAACCCATGCTACTCTGCACACCCAAGATAAGGCAGGATCGGTCCTCTTCAAGGACTTTGTCAGGTCAGGAGTTGGGTGGGTTTCCCCTTTGTTGCTGTGGCAGGCAAGATCCTGGCTCCCTGATCTTTGCCCCCTGCTGTTAACGCCTGTGTATATTATATCGCATGGCAAAAAGGGATTTTGCAGACGGAGCTAAGGTTACAGACCTTAAGATAGGGAGATTATCCAGGTGGGCCCAATGTAATCACATAGCCCTTAAAAATAACAGAAGAGGACGGCAAGTGAGTCAGCCAGAGAGATGCAACAGAAGAAGAGGCAGGAGAGAATCGAAGCTTCAGATGGACTCAACCCAGGCTGGCTGGTTCTGAGACCAAGAGTCAAGGGGGTTTCTAGAAGCTGAGAACGACCCCCAACTGCCAGCAAAGAAACCAGGTCTTGGTGCTACAACCATATAGAAATGGATTCTGCCAACAATCTGAATGAATGAGGAAAAGGATTTCCCCCCAGAGTCTCCAGAAGGGAACACGGTCCTACCGACACCTTGACTTCAGCCTGTGAGAACCTGAGCAGAGACCCAGGAGAGCGTGATGGGCTTGGGACCCACAGAAACCACGATAATAAATGGGTGTTGTCTTTAAGCCACTAAGTTTGTGGTGGCAGGAACAGAAAACTAGTACTGCTGACTAATGCATCAGTCTTAAGAGGTCTGGGTGTAATGTGAGCCTAAGACAGCATGAAGAGGGTCGGGATGAGGGCTTTTACCTTGTGATGCAAACCCTTCCTTATCGGGTGCTGCGTCTGAGCAGGGATGAGGAAGTCACAGGGTATCATCTTGGTACCTGCGAAGGGCACTGTGGTCACCCAGGTGCCTATCCCCACCCATGGAAACCATCCATGTGGGCTACAGGAGAACGCTGACCTCATGGAGGAGTCTTTGCTGGCGTGCCCTCCCCGTCCCCAGCAGCACTCCTGCCCAGGCCAGATGGGCCCTACCTTGGTGGATGAGCTGGTAGAAGGCATGCTGGCCATTGGTCCCTGGCTCCCCCCACACAATGGGGCCCGTCTGGTGGTCCACACGGGTGCCGGACTTGGTGATGTACTTCCCGTTGGACTCCATGTCACCCTGGAATGGGGCCAGAAACCCAGTCATCGATCTGCAAGTCTTGCTCCTTCATGCACATGCCCAAAACCAGCCTGGGATGCACCAGGCACGCCTGCCCTGCCCTGCCCTGGCCCTGTGAGATATGGGCAGGCATGATTCTTTTATGTCCCCTCACCTGGGAGGGCACAGCTCACAAGCTTTATGGCTTCGACCGCGCTGAAGCACCCATGACCAGCAGAAGGTGTATATGGAGGTCCAGGGAGGACCTCCCTAAGAGCAGAAACGGGTCACAAAATCTTCAACTGATTTCTTAATGGAGAGGCAGGCTGGAATCCAGACTGTATAGCCTTTGAGGGCCGTCACCCCAACTAGACTCTGGGCCTTGGGGAGCCTCAGCCCCTCCTCCAGTCACAGGATCCACTGGGAGAGGGGCTGCTCTAGGGGGGCTGTGGAGATTCCAGGGGCAGAGGGCTGTGAGTAGCTCAAAGAGGCACCACAGACTGGGTGTAAACCTGCTTGTCTGGAGGGACAAAGGCAGTGCAAACCATGGGGGTCCCAGGCTATGGCCCCACCCTGTCGGGTGATGTCCAAGAAAGAAGTGACCTGGCTGAGGCACATGCCCTGAGCCAAGCCAGAGCCTGACTGGCCAGGGCACCATGAGAGCCAGTCAGGCCCCTCCCACGGTCGCCAAACTCAACTGACACCCATCCTGGTTACAAAGATTCTCCACGAGGTGGGGAGCACAGGTGGGCCTTGGACATGCCCAAGGGTAATGGAGGAAAAGGCCCCTGGAGGAGCAGGAACCTGGGCACCCAGGCTCATGGGCCCCCCAGCCCAAGGCCTGGCCTGGCAGCTGGTACCTGCTGGAAGTAGGCAGCAAAGCGGTGCAGGTACTGGTCATAGGGCAGCATGGCATGCGTCTCACACCCAAAGCAGTTGATGTACCAGACGCCCAGCAGAGCCAGCAGGACGGGGGCATTCTTCTCCAGGGGCGTCGTGCGGAAGTGCTGGTCCTGAAATGAGAACAGGGTGGGTGGGGGCTGAGCAGCTTCCCAGGAGGCAAGGAGTGAGGGCGAGGGGGAGGGAGCTGGGCCAACCACAAGCTTCCAGCCAGCGCCTGGCAGAGAACACAAGCCTCAGCACTTACCATCCAGTGAGCCCCTGAGAGCAGCTGCTCGAAGTTGTCAAATCCTGCGACACAAAAGCAGCGTCAACAGAAATGGTCATGCCCTATGCCTCCTGGACGTGGACACAGCTTCTTCTGGAACCGGGGAAAGGCTGGAGGGGGAGCCAGAAGAAACAGGATCTGGGAGGACTTGGGCCTGTAGAAAGCCCCTCTAATCAGAGTCAGCCCTGAGCACTGAGGCAGCTCTAAGGCCACCTGGCGTGGAGGAGCGAGCAGGACCGCAGTGGTTGAGGGGCGGGGAGAAAGGCCAACCCACAAAGCCGCAAGGAAACTCGGCCCTTCCCACCTGACCTGAAAGAACTGTTCCAGCCAAGGGCAGAGAGGCCAGCGGCCTGTGGGAACGGGAAGGTATTCAGGGACACAAGCCCCCAGCCCGACTTCAGACTTCAACACGGTCTCCCGAGACAGAAACACAAACAGGCACACTCACCCACGTGCAGGGCAATGGAGAGTCCGATGGCTGACCACAGCGAGTAGCGGCCTCCCACCCACTAGGAGAGACAGGAAAAGGCGCTGAGGGAGGGCTGGCACACCCCGCCCCCCTCCCTCCTGCCATGGAACTTGCCCCCTGAGAACCATGCTCTGCTACAGGTGAAGCTCCGCGGCCCTGGGGCCAACCCACCTCTGGGAAGCAAGACAGCAGGCCAGGCGCCAGCAACTGTTGGGCCGACCAACAGGGCAGACTATACGAGGGACCGACCAGAGCCACGAGACTCAACAAAAGACCTTACCGTGGCTGGCCCCACCTCCTCAGACACCGACAGACCCGGCGCCTCATACCTGTGCCAGGTCCGGCCTCCCCAGGCACCAACAGACCTGGCGCCTAGCCCACCTCCTTGGACACCGACAAGTCAGAATCCCATACCTGTGTCTGGTTGTGCCTCCAAGGACACCGACAGACCCAACGACTCATACCTGCGTCCAGCCTCTTTAAACGCTAACAGACCCAGCACCTCATACCTGTGCCCACGCATACTTCCTTGAACAATGAAAGACCCAGCACCTCCTACCCGGCCTTGGCCCCTGCTCCTCAGATACTGATAAACCCAAAGTCTCATACCTGGGCCTGGCCTTGCCACTTCTGACAATGAGAGATCCAGTGCCTCATACCTGTGCCCATTCCCGACTCCTCAGGCTGTACTGACAGACCCAGCACCTCCTACCTGTGCCTAGCCCTGCTTCCTGGGACACTGACAGGCCCAGTGGCTCACACCTAGGCTTGACTGATCTTCAGCCTCAGCCCAAGACACACTGAGGCCTACCATTCACACTGTGCCTTCTCATGCCACACTGCAGACTCCACTTTACCTTCAGAATCCTCAGATCTCCAGTCACGTCTTCCTAACAACTATTTCTGGAACACCTACCATGTTCCTAGCATAGGCAATACAAACAATCCACAGGGGAGAAAGATATAAATGAAACAATCATGCCAATAAATGTGAAAATGAGATGACGTGCTTGGGAGAAAGGAAACCAAGAATAAAAGGACTCTGAGGGTGCTTGAGCCTGGATGTGAAGGATGAGTAAGTGTTACCCAGGGAAGCACAGAGGGAGGAGAAGGATTCCAGCAGCCAGAACAGCATATGCAAAGGTCCTGCAGCAAGAGCAGCCTTTCTCAACAGTGAGAGAATTAAGCCCCAAAGAAAATGCTTTGAGTGACTTAATTTCTCAATACTCCCAAGGTTGGTCCAAGGCTAGCACCCTTCTAGAGGCAAAAGAGAGATGCTAATTCATTACATCCAATGGATGCCTTGGGGCATTAAGGCATTAATTCTATCCTGAAAGCCTGATGAGACAGGCTGGGCAGGAAGAAGTGTAGCACAATCTAGAAGATGAAGGAAGGCGTGAGAACTGGAGGGTAGAAGCTGAGAGGCAAGGCTGGAGAACCAAGAAGTCTGTGGGTGAGGGGAGAATGGAAGCAGGAAACCACCTAGGAGCCCCAGTGGTTGTCCAAAGAATGATGCTACCCTGAATGGGGGCGGCAGGGATGCAGAGCACTGATTCAGGAGGTTCAATTAAAAAGGATGAATTGGAAGAATGAGAGAATCAAATGTGGCCCAGATGTTTCTGGCTTGGATAATAAGACGAATGATGGGGCTCTTTACCTAGAAAGGGTCTGGGTTTGGGGGAACCTTACCTGACTGTCACAGTCCCACAGACCACACCATGCCTGACACTGGCTCTCAGATCTCACCCAATAGACTCAAATCCAGAAACTGGCCTGAGCAGACAGCCAGCACTCAGACCAACAGATTCCAGGCTGCTGACCTTGACTGAGGTCAGGTTCTCAGACTTCACTTTTGTTCTGGGAGAGCCCAGCGAAGCTAGTGTCTGATTTGAGCCTCTGAGACCTTAAGGACCTGAGGTCCTTAGACCTCACCTTCACCTGCAGTGGGTCTCTCACACCACACCTTAGAGATGTAGCTCTGCAGTCAGTTCCACGTTCTGTGCCTCACCTGCCCCAGAGCCTCAGACCTCACCTTCTCCAACCAGGTATAATCCAATCTCTTTCCCCACTTGATTAATTCAGACCCTGCCAGCCAGACCCCAATGTGACAGACCACACCTTGGACTGGTTACAGATCCTCAAGCCTCTGCAACACCCTGAGCTCCACCCATCACACCTGACCAGGGTGCTAAGAACAGGTGGCTGACATGGCTCAGCTCATTCTACCTCTCCTACCTCAACCCAAGGGATCCGCACACCTCCCCAGGCAGACCCAGGTACACATACCTACGATGACTCTGCCTTTCCCTCGATGAGAGTCCACTCTACCCACCTGACCGTGCCTGAGCCTACCACTGAGGGTCCCACCTGTGTCTGACCCACCTTCTCAGGCCTTACCAGTCGTACCAATTACGTATTTCTAGGCTAGATCCTGCCCCATTCATTTCATCTAACAAGCCCGGGGATGCCAATTTGTACCTGAACCAGGGGGCAAAAACCCACCTAAGATCATGTTTATACCTCTGCCATGTGACCCTGATCCATGGACTCAGTGACGAAGCCAGGTCCACATAGCAGCCCTGGGTATGGATGCAATGGCTTCACCTGGGAGGTTAACTCACCTACTTGTGTTCAACTCCAGTACCTCAGACCACAGGGTTATACACCTGTCAGAGGCAGGCTCCAGACAGCTCAGCTAACGAACCGGGCTTCACATACCTGTCTGTGCCTAACCTTGACCCCTCACATCTCAACTGACAGACCCAGGCCCACCTCCCTGAGCCCAACACTCAGACTCCTCACACCTTCCCAAGGGATCCAGCTCTATCTCCATGGGCCTGATCTCGGCTCCCAGGCCTACCATGAGAGAGCCAGGTCTACCGTCTGTGTCTGACTCGGCTTTTCACATCTCACAAACAGATCCAACACTATCAACCCCTGCTTAACCTGGGCACCAACACCTCAGTAAGGAGCCTCAGACCTCATCAGATGCAAACATCTCTGCGTATCTGTGCTCAGCAGACCCCACCAAGAGATGTGGTTCTATCTACTTGTGACTAACCCCAGGCCTAACTTCTAGGACCTGGGTCAATGTACCTGAGCCGGAATCATGCTCCAAGGATTTCACCTGCAAGACCCAAGCATACATACATCTGGCCCCAAAGTCCTTGCTTGAGAGAGCCACATCCACCTACTCATGTCTAACTTAGAGGCTGCGTTATCTGCTATGAGCCCCGCAGAGTCCCGCCTATCTGCAGAAGACCCCAGTGCCGTGGGCCTGAATTGAGGCCACTCTACCAACCCAGGCTTAACCCTTGTCTTTCAGGCATCACCAAAAGACCAAGGGTACATACCTTTGCCTGAATCCAACACCTGAAAGAGCTAAGTCTACCTACCTGTGTTCAACCGTAACTCCTTAGGTCTCCTCAAGACTAAACTTGGCAGCCAGGCTTTGCCTACCTGCCTCTGACCCAGGCTGCTCACACCACATTTGCTGGGCCAGCTCTGTCTACTTGTACATGACCCTGGATCCTCAGACCATACTTAGTGGACCAACTCTGCCTACCTGTACGTGACCCTGGACCCTCAGTCCATACCTGGCAGACCAGCTCTGCCTACCCGTACATGACCCTGGACCCTCAGTCCACACCTGGCAGACCAGCTCTGCCTACCTGTACTTGACCCTGGATCCTCGGACCATACTTAGTGGACCAACTCTGCCTACCTATACTTGACCCTGGATCCTCGGACCATACCTAGTCAGACAGCTCTGCCTACCGGTACTTGACCCTGGATCCTCAGACCATACCTAGTCAGACAGCTCTGCCTACCTGTACATGACCCTGGATCCTTGGACCATACCTAGTGGACCAGCTCTGCCTACCTGTACTTGACCCTGGATCCTCGGACCATACCTAGTCAGACAGCTCTGCCTACCTGTACATGACCCTGGATCCTCAGACCTTACCTAGTGGACCAACTCTGCCTACCTGTGCTTGACCCTGGATCCTCGGACCATACCTCGTCAGACAGCTCTGCCTACCTGTACATGACCCTGGATCCTTGGACCATACCTAGTGGACCAGCTCTGCCTACCTGTGCTTGACCTTGGATCCTCAGACCATACCTAGTGGACCAGCTCTGCCTACCTGTACTTGACCCTGGATCCTCGGACCATACCTAGTCAGACAGCTCTGCCTACCTGTACATGACCCTGGATCCTCAGACCTTACCTAGTGGACCAACTCTGCCTACCTGTGCTTGACCCTGGATCCTCGGACCATACCTCGTCAGACAGCTCTGCCTACCTGTACATGACCCTGGATCCTTGGACCATACCTAGTGGACCAGCTCTGCCTACCTGTGCTTGACCTTGGATCCTCAGACCATACCTGGTGGACCAGCTCTGCCTACCTGTGCTTGACCCTGGGTCCTCGGACTACACCTAGTGGACCAGCTCTGCCTACCTGTGCTTGACCCTGGGTCCTCGGACTACACCTAGTGGACCAGCTCTGCCTACCTGTGCTTGAACCTGGATCCTTGGACCATACCTAGTCAGACAGCTCTGCCTACCTGTATTTGACCCTAGATCCCAGACCATACCTTATGGACCAGCTCTGCCTACCTGTACTTGACCCTGGGTCCTGAGACTGTACCCGGTGGACCAGCTCTGCTTACCTGTGCATGACTCTGTCTCTCCTCTGACCATAACTAGTGGACGAGCTCTGCCTCCCTGTGCTTGACTCTGGGTCCTCAGACCATACTCAATGGAACAGTTCCGCCTAGCTGTACATGACCCTGGCTCCTCAGACCATACCTAGCAGACCAGCTCTGCCTACCTGTACATGACCCTGGCTTCTTATGCTGTACCTAACAGACCAGCTCTATCTACTGGTATATGACCCTCTGTCCTCAGACCATACCTACCCAGCCAGCTCTGCTTACCTGTACATGACGCTGGATCCTTGGATCATACCTAGTGGACCAGCTCTGCCTACCTGTACATGACCCTGGATCCTTGGATCATACCTAGTGGACCAGCTCTGCCTACCTGTACTTGACCCTGGATCCTCGGACCATATCTAGTGGACCAACTCTGCCTACCAGTGCTTGAGCCTGGATCCTTGGACCATACCTAGTCAGACAGCTCTGCCTACTTGTACTTGACCCTGGATCCTTGGACCATACCTAGTCAGACAGCTCTGCCTACCGGTACTTGACCCTGGATCCTCAGACCATACCTAGTCAGACAGCTCTGCCTACCTGTACACGACCCTGGATCCTTGGACCATACCTAGTGGACCAGCTCTGCCTACCTGTGCTTGACCTTGGATCCTCAGACCATACCTGGTGGACCAGCTCTGCCTACCTGTGCTTGACCCTGGGTCATCGGACTACACCTAGTGGACCAGCTCTGCCTACCTGTGCTTGAACCTGGATCCTTGGACCATACCTAGTCAGACAGCTCTGCCTACCTGTATTTGACCCTAGATCCCAGACCATACCTTATAGACCAGCTCTGCCTACCTGTACTTGACCCTGGGTCCTGAGACTGTACCTGGTGGACCAGCTCTGCTTACCTGTGCATGACTCTGTCTCCTCTGACCATAACTAGTGGACGAGCTCTGCCTCCCTGTGCTTGACTCTGGGTCCTCAGACCATACTCAATGGAACAGTTCCGCCTAGCTGTACATGACCCTGGCTCCTCAGACCATACCTAGCAGACCAGCTCTGCCTACCTGTACATGACCCTGGCTTCTTATGCTGTACCTAACAGACCAGCTCTATCTACTGGTATATGACCCTGTGTCCTCAGACCATACCTACCCAGCCAGCTCTGCTTACCTGTACATGACCCTGAATCCTTAGAACCTAACTAGCAGAATAGCTCTGCCTACCTGTGCTTGACCCTGGGTCCTCAGTCCATACCCCGTGGACCAGCTCTGCCTACCTGTACATGACCCTGGATCCTTGGATCATACCTAGTGGACCAGCTCTGCCTACCTGTGCTTGACCCTGGATCCTCGGACCATACCTAGCCAAACAGCTCTGCCTACCTGTACATGACTCTGGATCCTTAAAACATACTTAGTAGACCCACTCTGCCTACCTGTGCTTGACCCTGGATCCTCGGACCATAGCTAGTGGACCAGCTCTTCTTACCTGTACACAACTCTGGACCTTCAGACCATACCTGAAAGGCCAGTTATGCCTACCTGTACATGACCCTGGATCCTCAGACTATACCTAGTGGGCCAGCTCTGCCTACCTGTGCTTGACCCTGGATCCTCAGACCATACCTAGCAGACCAGCTCTGCCTACCTGTACATGACCCTGGCTTCTTATGCTGTACCTAACAGACCAGCTCTATCTACTGGTATATGACCCTGTGTCCTCAGACCATACCTACCCAGCCAGCTCTGCTTACCTGTACATGACCCTGAATCCTTAGAACCTAACTAGCAGAATAGCTCTGCCTACCTGTGCTTGACCCTGGGTCCTCAGTCCATACCCCGTGGACCAGCTCTGCCTACCTGTACATGACCCTGGATCCTTGGATCATACCTAGTGGACCAGCTCTGCCTACCTGTGCTTGACCCTGGATCCTCGGACCATACCTAGCCAAACAGCTCTGCCTACCTGTACATGACTCTGGATCCTTAAAACATACTTAGTAGACCCACTCTGCCTACCTGTGCTTGACCCTGGGTCCTGAGACCATACCCAACAAACCAGTTCTGCCCACCTGTACTTGACCTTGGGTCCTTAGACTGCACTGAGGGGGCAGCTGTGCCTACCTGTACATGACCTGGCTCCTTGTGCTGTACCTAGTGGACCAGCTCTGCCTACCTGTGCTTGACCCTGGATCCTCAGACCATATCCAAAGGAACAGTTCTGCCTACCTGTACATGACCCTGGACCCTTGGTCCATACCTGGCAGACTAGCTCTGCCTACCTGTGCTTGACCTTGGATCCTCAGACCACACCTAGTGGACCAGCTCTGTATACACGTACATGACCCTGCTTCTTATGCTGTATCTAGCTGACCAGTTCAGCCTACCTGTACTTGACCCTGGATCCTGAGACTGCACCTGGTGGACCAGCTCTGCCCACCTGGCATGACCCTGGGTCCTTAGACTGCACCTAGCGGACCAGCTCTGCTTACCTGTGTGTGACTCTGTCTCCTCTGACCATAACTAGTGGACGAGCTCTGCCTACCTGTGCTTGACTCTGGGTCCTCAGACCACACCCAACAGAACAGTTCTGCCTAGCTGTACATGACCCTGGCTTCTTATGCTGTACCTAACAGACCAGCTCTGCCTACCTGTGCTTGACCCTGGGTCCTCAGACCGTACTTAGTGGACCAGCTCTGCCTACCTGTACATGACCCTGGATCCTCGGATTAAAACTAGTGGACCAACTCTACCTACCTGTGCTTGCCCCTGGATCCTCGGACCATACCTAACCAGACAGCTCTGCCTACCTGTACACAACTCTGGACCCTCAGACCATACCTGACAGACCAGCTCTGCCTACCTGTGCTTGACACCGGATCCTCAGACCATACCTAGCAGACCAGCTCTGCCTACCTGTACATGACCCTGGGTCCTGAGACTGCACCTAGTGGGCCAGCTCTACCTACCTGTACTTGACCCTGGGTCCTCAGACCATACCTAGCGGACCAGATCTGCTTACATGTGCATCACCCTGGCTCCTCAGACCATATCTAGCAGACCAGCTCTGCTTACCTGTGCTTGACCCTGGCTCCTCAGACAATACCCAGTAGACCAATTCTACCAACCTGGCACCTTACACTGTACCTAGTGGACCAGCTCTGCTTACCTCAGACCACATGTGGCAAGTCAGTTCTACCTACTTGTGATTGGCCCTGGCTTCTGAGATTGCAGCTGGACGGCCAGCTCTGCCTACCTGTGCATGACCTTGGGTCCTCAAACTGCACATGGTGAGCAACCTCTGCCTAACTATGCTTGTTCCTGGCTCCTGAGACTGCCCCGGCAGGCTAGCTCTGCTTACATGTATCTCATCTCAGCTCGCCAAAGGTCATCTAAGACATTTGGTTCTTCTTACCTGGACTTGGCTGTGACTTTTGAGATTTCACTGGACAGACCCAGGTTCCTGAACTTGCTCCACAGACTTTACCTGACAGACCCTGCTCTACCCACCTGTGCTTAACTCACCCTGACAGACCCAAGGATAAAACCTGTACCAGATGCAGACTCCACAGACCTTACCTGAGAAACTCAATTCCACATACCTGTGCCTGGCCACAACTCCTCAACTTCGTAAGACATCTCTACAAGATAGGCAGAGATGCAGTTCTACCTACCTATCCTGACCTTACCTGGGAGATGCAGATCTACTCACCTGTGCCCAGTCCCAGCTCTCAAGATCTCACCTGAGACACCTACCTCTACCCACCTGCCTTCACTTCATATTCTCAGAGATCATCTAAGAGATCCAGGTCTTTCTAGATGAACCCAACCCTGACTCCTCAGGGCTTACCTGACAGATCTGTTCTACCTACCTGTGCCTGACCTCAACTGTGGGACAGAGTTTAATGAACCTAAACATGACTTTTCAACCTACTTCTGGCTTACCTTTGGCTTTACAGATTTTACCTGAAAAACTCAGTTCTATCTAACCGTGCTGAACCTCAGCTCCTCAAATCTGGAATACAAACCAGGGACTGACCTCAGCAGCTCAGACCTTACCTGTTCAAGAACCGAAAGTACAAACCTGTATCTCACCTCAACTCCTCAAACCTTACCTGACAGACCTGCTCTGTGTACCTCAGACAGACCCAGAATTCATGAACCTTCCAGATGGATGGATGCAACGTTCCATCTCTCTGCCTGACTCCAGCTTTTCAGTCTTTTCCCAGGGGACCCAGGACCATCTCCAGGACCACCGCCCTGAGCATCACCAGAGCTGCCTGGACAACACCTGAGGACACAGTTCTGACCTGCACCAGATCGTGGATTTCCAGTCCCACCTGTCAGACTCAGCTCTGTCTCTGCCTACCTTTGGCTTCAGTGTCCTTACCTGACCAACACTCTTCTGTCCAGATGTGCCTAATCTTGGCTCCTCAGGCCTCCCCTAAGACACCTAGTTATACACACCTTGTCTGATTCCAGCTTCTGAGACCTCAAACAGACGTGGCTTTACAGACCATCCCGGCAGACCCCACTATACAAACCTAACCTGAACCGACTCTTCCCAGAGACCTGACAGATCCCTGGCTGCTCATCTCGGCCTGAGGGAAGCCTGGCGAGAGCCCACTGGTGCCAAACAGTGTCTGAGTGACTTGGGCCTCTGACACTTCTAGAGACCTTTGTCTACCGTAAGCCTCTCACACTGCACCTTAGCGACATGGCTCCTAGGTTGGTTTACCTGTCTGTTCTTCACCCGTCCTAACTCCCCAGTCCTTACCTTTTATAACCAGGTACATTCCTAACTCTTCCTCATCTGGGTACCTCATACCCCAACCCATTCAGACCCCAATGCCACTGATCACGTCTTGGGCTGGTTATGGAACCTCAGGGGCCTCTACAACACCCTGAGCTCTGCCCGTCACACCTGGTCAGGATGCTGAGACCTACGTAGGGGACTTACCTCTGTTTGCCTAATCCTGAGTTCTAAACGCCTCACTTGAGTGATCAGCCACCCACTACCTGATGCTTAATTCAGAGCCAGTCAGAGATCCCAATGTTACACCTATCCTGAACTCACAGATCCAGGTTTAAGAACATGTACCTGGGCTTTCCTGGTGGCGCAGTGGTTAAGAATCCGCCTGCCAATGCAGGCGGACACGGGTTTGAGCCCTGGTCCGGGAAGACCCCACATGCCGCGGAGCAACTAAGCCCGTGTGCCACAACTACTGAGTCTGTGCTCTAGAGCCCGTGAGCCACAACTACTGAAGCCCGCGCACCTAGAGCCCGTGCTCTGCAACAAGAGAAGCCACCAAAATGAGAAGCCCAAGCACCACAACAAAGAGTGGCCTCCGCTCGCCACAACTACAGAAAGCCCGTGTGCAGCAACGAAGACCCAATGCAGCCAAAAATAAACAAACAAATAAATAAATAAATAAAAGAACATGTACCTAATTTTGGCTCCTCAGACTCCACTTGATAGAATAAATATCTGAATTCTTCCAGAATTCACAGACCTCACCTGTACCTTTACCTGTCCTGGTGCCTCCTCTTCAGATATCACCTGTACCTGTCCTGGCTCCTCTTCAGACATCACCGGCCAAAATTAGCTCTCCAATAATGTGTGCTGACTCTGCCTGATCCCGACATACGAGGCTGCCCCATGACTGACCACAGCTGACCAGGCCTCACCACTTACACATACCTATGCCAGATTGGACTCTTCAGATCTTACCTCAGAGCCAGAGCAATATCCTTGTATCTATTCTGACTCCTCTCTCTCACCTGAGAGACCCTGGGTCCAGAAATTTTACCTGTTCCTGTCCCTGGCTCCTCAGATGTCACCTTCTCAATTCAGCAATATACATCCTTAGTGAGCCAGGCAGGTCCTTCCAGGCATGTCTGGACTGGCCCTAGAGGCCTCCACTGTGCCCACCCTGGCCACTCGGGCCTCACTAGCCAGCCCCAGCCCCATGTTCTTGTGCCCAACTGTCATTCCTAGGCCTTACCTGGGAGACCCAGGTCTGTCTCTAAGCCACACCCCAACTCATCTCTGCAGGCTGGGAGGTTACAGGCAATGACGAGCCAGGCTGCGACACAGCCCCGCTGTGCTGGGCTCCTTGGCTAGCAGGAGCCCCCACGTGTCCCTGACCACCACCTGCTCAGGCTCCAGATCCCGGGGGGGAGGAGGATGGTGCCTCCCCTCGTTTATCAGGCATGCAACATTTGTTAGAAGCTGCACAGTCTCTCTCGACCGGCGTTCCTCATCTGAGCCACAGGACGCAGAAAAGGATTTGAGTGACTCTTCTCAATTCTTCCAAGGATGGCACATAACTAGTCCCATTCTAGAAAGAAGTTAACTCATTACACACAAAAGATGCCTTAGAGCGTGAGGGCTTAATTCTCTCCCAGACTCCAGGCCTTTGGAGCTTTCAAAGGAAGTTACATCTTCAGATGCTGCCACCAAGCAGAGAGCTTCCAGTATAAAGGCCTGGAAACAGCCCCACTGGGAAAATCCCCAACTGGACGATGCTCTCTTAGGACACCTGCCGAAGTCACGTGTTAGAGCCACACCCACTGCATTCAAGGCACCCACGCCACACCCTGCACTGCATCTCTGCCCCCCAACCCTCCCTGCATTCTGCGACCCGAGCCCTTCTCACACCACGGCTGCACTCAGGCAAGCTGCAAGGAAAGCTGCTCACTGCTTGGCACCAGCTGTGGCTCTAGCAGAGATGAGTCTATGTGACCGCCTGTCACTAGAGTGGCCCACAGCTCTGCCACTCAGCAATGTCGGCTTTGCGAGCTGCCCAGCGGGGCCCCACCCAGGCCCCAGCCTGGCACCTCCCCTCTGCCACCCTCCAGCTGCCCCTGCAGCTCCTTTCCAGGCCTGCCCAGTCACACCTCCTGCCTCACCCTGCCCTTTGGCCTTTACAGATAGCGGCTGTAGTTCAGAGAAAGGTCATCACTGAGAATAACTCACAACCTCAGCTTAGCGAGGGGGACAGGGGTGGCTCCGGTTACCCCACAGTGGGTGCTGCCGGCAGGCACCCAGGGAAATGTCACCCTGGCCTTGCAAGCCTGCCCTTGGTGGGAGTGGAGCCCTCATCCTGACTGAGCAGAGCTCTTCCTGCCCCACAAGCCTCTCTGAGGGCCTCCTGGCCTTTCCCAAAGCCAGGCATGCAGCAGGTGCTCAATAAATGTTGACCTGACCTTACGGGCCCCTCATCTGAAGCTTGACTTGGCAAAGGACACATGATTCACCCACCACGGGGAAGTGCCTTTACTTACATCCCAGAACTCGAACATGTTTTGAGGGTCAATTCCAAACTCCTTCACTTTGGCCTAAAAAGTGCAAAGGGAAAGAGAAGGAAGGAAGCGTGGGTTAGCTGCACAGGAACAGGAGCTCCAGGGCATGAGGAGTCGTGCCACCACTGGGGCTGCGCTGGAGCCACCTGCCAGTCCAGGCGGGACCAGGAGCCACCCACCCCCAGAGCCAGATGCCAGGCCAGCTCACGTCCAGCACACCAGTGGCCCAGTGCTTACAAAGCCCTCCTGCTGAGAGGGGCTGCACACCCGCTCTGAGGACCTGGCCCACACACTGTTCTGCAAGAGCCACCTCCTGGACCAGACCCCCTGGGACATCGGGGAAACTGAGCCTAGAGCTGGAAACTGAGCACGGGCAGGGGCAACCTCCCAGGCCAGGAAACATACAGCCCGGACACCTGCCCAGCCCTTCCAATAGTGGGATGGTGACCGCACCCCAGGAAGCCTTCAGGGAATGAGCGATCCTATTCTATCCCCTGGGCAGACAGGGTCAGCGACCCTTGCCTAGACCCCACAGGAGACGCCCCACTGACCAGTCTGAGCTCTACCCGCAGGAGGTGGACAGTGGCACTGTGGTTGGCCAGCCTTAGGATGTCCTCCTGTCTCCCCCCACAGGCAAGTCAGCACTGCAGGCACGGGTGGGGGTGGGGGTGGGGGGGACAGAAGGAGCGGAGTCAGGAGGACCCGGGTGTGGTTCCAGCACAAAGCCCACCACACAGCAAGTGCTCAGCCGGGTCTGCCTTCCTCGCGACCCCTGCAGCACAGCCCCGCCCTGCCCGCTGACACGCCCCCGACCCTACCTTGCACAACCTGGGGCCAGGAGGAGCTGGCAGGTGGGTAACCATGTTCTAGTCCCGTGTTCTAATCCTGGCATCACCGACTCATGCAATCACTGGGTGACAAGTCACATCCCTTCATTGGGGCTTAACGTCCTTATGTGAGAAATGGGATGCATCCCCCATCCGTACCCAGCATATCCCATCTGGGGAGAGGCCAGTGGCAGAAGCCAGGGGAGGTCACATGTGTGGAATGTTGTGGGCATCAGCCAGGCCCGGGAGATGGGTGGGGTTAATGTGATCCCACTGACTGTGAGCCCCTTCCTGGAGCAGCAGAGGTTTGTCTGCCTTGCAGAAAAGGTAAGGATGGTTTGCAACTCACATCCCTCAAAGGCAACCAACCCTTTTACCCCAGCAGCTGAGCCAAGATCCCTGAACCTGTGAAACACACCTCAGCTCATGTATTCGGAAAGGCCATGACCCTGACCTGGCCCGGGCCCTCCCAGGGAGGTAGTACGGGAACCCTCATGGGCACTTACAGTGTTGGTAGATAGGGCGACAAAGTGCTTCGAGACTGCGGAAGGCTGCAAGAGATGAGGCAAGTTACACCACACCCATCCAGGGGGCCCCCCAGGGGCAGTGACCCTCCCGTCTCTGGAGAAACCAAGGCCCCGGGGGGGACCCACTGCTCCCAGTCCTCGGTTCTGAGGCTGTCGGAGGAGCCCCATGTCAAGATGGAGAGGACAGAGGGGTCAGAGGCCAGGCAGCCCAACCTACCTCACAGGCACACAAGGCCCAGGGTGCCTCCCCTGTAAAGCTGGAGGGGCCACGGGTAGAGAGGATTCCATAGGGCCAGTGGCCTTAAGGAAAGGGCCCTCAGCACTTAGAGCAGGGCCTGCCACATTTGGCTTGTCTGAGCTGGCAAAGCCAAATATCTTTTTTTTTTTTTTTCAATATTTATTTATTTTGGCTACACGGGGTCTTAGTTGCAACACGCAGGATCTTCGTTGCGGCACGCATGCGGGATCTAGTTCCCTGACCAGGGATCGAACCGGGGCCCCATGCATTGGGAGCACAGAGCCTTACCCACTGGACCATCAGGGGAGTCCCAAAGCCAAATATCTTAACCAGAAAGGCTGCCTCCTGCTGCCAACTTCAGGAGAAGTAGGGCTACAGGGCTAAGCGTGGCCACGCAGGCTGACGGGCAGGCCCACCCTGTCCTGCCCAGCCCGCACACTGCCCACTGCCCACCCAGCACTCACATCCTTGGCTGACAGGAGAAACCACTCCTTTGCTGTCTCTGCATTGGTGATGGTCTCCTGGGTGGTGAAGGTCTGCAGGCAGAGAGTACAGGAGTTGGTCCAACAGCCAAGGTCGGTACGGCCCAGAGCCAGAGCTCAGCAGCGGAGGCCGTGTGGGTGCCCAGTTACCACACGGAGCAGTGCATGCAGGTCAGTGAGTTACTCCCCATCACCTCCACCCACGTGTCCACAAAGCCACGATCAGTGGCTGTGTCTGGGGCAGGGGCCTGGAAGTCGCAACGTCATCCTGTGATTCCAGGACTTCACAGACAGAGAAAGGGGAAACGCTAGTAAGAGCTACACCCCCACCTGCCCAGAGCCCACCCTCCGCCCCCGCCACCCCACCACAGGTCAAAGGCCAGAGCATCCTCCAGGAGAGCAGCTGTGGACACACCTGGGGCTCCCTTCAGTCCAGACTAAGCTGTATCTCAGATCTCAGATGGAATTCTTAATATTTAATGTGCATGGATATGAGTAAACAGGGCATAAATGACAAAAAAACAAAACGCTTACATTATCTATCTGGGCATGGCTCTGGGATCAGAAAGGAGCAGACATTAGAGACAGATCTCTGAGAAAGATGGGAACGGTCCCAGGCTGAGCACACCTTCAGCGAAGTGAGTGGGTGGGCCTAAGATGAAGGCTCATACGGACCAGTTCAGGCTTTCATCAGGTAAACTGTTTTTGCCACCAGATAAGGAACAGTCTGAGGGCAGCTATGCCCACCCGATCCACAAAGCACGGCTCATGCAGAGCAGTTGGGAGGGTCCAGCGTCCAGGGCAGTGGCAAAGCATCCACCCCCCCCGCACCCCAGCACACACAGGGCTGGGGGTCAGGCCGGGTATGAGGGCCGTACCTTGGAGGCGATGATGAACAAGGAGGACTCAGGGTTCAGGGCGGCCAGTGTTTTGGCAACGTGGGTCCCATCGATGTTGGAGACAAACCAGACCCGGGGACCTTCTGAAGAGTATGGCTTGAGGGCTTCAGTCACCATGAGGGGTCCCTGTGGGAAGACGCAGCATCAGAAAACAAGATTCCAGGGCCCACGAGAGGTGAGAACAGCCAGGTCCCATCTCAGGAGAAACCAAGGCCCTGGATGGGACCCCTCCTCTCCCATCCCAAGGCAGCCCCTTCCTTACCAGGTCAGAGCCGCCGATGCCGATGTTGATGACATCCGTGATGGACTTGCCTGAGTACCCCTTCCATTCACCACTCCGGACACGCTGGCACAGAGCGGGGAGATGTAATCAGCCCAGACCCCTGAGTATAAACTGCTGCTCAAATGCATCTTTACTTCTGTATCCTTACACCTCAGTCCCGACTTCCAGGCCCTATCAGAGGCCTACTGAGACCCAGTGTCACATCCTTGCCACACTCAGCCCCAACTAGACCCTTTTTCTCATCATTAGTAAGCGGGGTGACATCCCCACCTCACAGCAACATTGTCAGAATCTGCAAAACAAGAGCGAACTTTCAGCAGAACCTAACATGACAGAGGCCAAGAGATGTGAAATGCCAACTATTGTGACTGGTCTGTGCCAGGGACAGAAATGACAGACATGCAGCCAAGCTCCACATGGACCCCAGGGATTCCTGCCTCCCAGTATTCACATCCCCACAGGGTCCCCCATGCTGTACAGGGCTCACTATGCACCCATTAGGATACTGCAAAAATGATGGAGTGTGACTTCAGAAGCTGGGTCATGAAAGACCATGCAGCTTCTGCCTCGCTCTCCTGGATAGCTCACTCTTGGGGAAGCCATCTACTATGTTATGAGAAGACTCAGTTGTACGAAGAAGCCAGTGTGGTGAGGAACAGAGGCCTTCTTTCAACAGCCAATGCTAACTCACCATCCATGAATAGGAACTGCCTTGGAAGAGAATCCTTGAGAACCCAGCAAACCTTCAGATAACTACAGCCCTGGCCGACATCTTGAGTACAACCACAAGAGAGACCCCCAAATCAAGACCAACCGGTTAAGCCTGAATTTCTGATCCATAGAAACTGTGTGAGATAGTAAATGTTTACTGCTATTTTAAGCCAAGTTTTGGTGGAATTTGTTATATAATGATAAATAACTAATGCAGACTTTGGTACCACAAGTAGAGTATTACCATAACAAAAATCTAAAAATATGGGTAGGGACTTCCCTGATCCAATGGATAAGACTCCGTGCTCCCAATGCAGGGGGCCCGGGTTCAATCCCTGGTTGGTCAACTAGATCCCACATGCATGCTGCAACTAAGAGTCCGCATGCCACAACTAAGAGTCCGCATGCCACAACTAAGAAGTCCACATGCCACAACTAAGATCCCACATGCCGCAACTAAAAAGATCCCACGTGCCGCAACTAAGACCCGGCAGAGCCAAAATAAATAAATAAATATTTTTAAAAAATAAAAAAATTAAAATATAGGTAAAAGCTAAAAGAACCTTGAGGAGAGTTAGTGAAAGCCTAAAAAACATTGGAAGAGACTGTTAGCAGAGGTTTAATAGTCCTCGAGGGGGCTGCTGGTATAGATTTAAAGGAATGGGAAGAAAACACTACTGAAAATTGTAGGAAAAAGAATCCTTGTTATGTACTGAAAGAAAATTTAATAACACTGTTGCCTGCATTAATGGGGAAAGTAAAAGATGTATCTATTATGATCTGGATGATCTAGCTACAGAGATTTTCAGGCTGTGTTATAGGAACTACCTGGCTTCTTACTGCTTATAATAAAATACAAGAGGAGAGAAATAAGCTTAATGAAGAACTTTTAAACAAAAAGAAGCCAGGAATCGTTGGATTTGAAAATTCCCAGCCTCTCCAGAAAATAACTGATGCTAAAATTAGGAGATGGATCTTCGGCAAAGTTCAAATCTAGGGCACTGTAAGAAAAGCTTCAAAAGGTAAAGCAGAGAATGCAGCTGTAAAATCCTTTGTTAAGACCTCAGAAAGAACTAAGGTGGTAATACAGAGAACATTTTGGCTGAAGGTAAGGCTTCCAAAAAGCTTAAAAGTACTGTCTCTGTGGTCTTAGAAGCAATTGTAGGAAAGGACTTATCTTGAAAAAATTTGTGGGTATAGCTTTTGTCTAACGGAGTGGACCCCCCCCACCCCCCAGTAAGCTCCACAGGAGACCCACAAAGTTTTTAAGATAACTGAATTGTCAGAAACACTATCAGCTTGGACTGAAAGTGACAGAGAATATTACAAAAGGAAAAGAGACCTTTGGGACTTCCCCGGTGGTCCAGTGGTTAAGACTCGCACTTCCAATGCAGGAGGGCGCAGGTTTGATCTCTGGTCTGGGAACTAAGATCCCACATGCCATGCGGCATGGCCAAAAAAATAATAATAATAAAAATAAAAAAGGAAAAGAGATCTTTAATAATTTTTATGTTTTAGGCCGTGGCGTGTATATGTGTGGTCTTAGTTCCCCAACCAGGGATCGAACCTGCGTGCTCCTGCATTGGAAGTGCAGAGCCTTAACCACTGAACCGCCAGGGAAGTCCCAGAAAAGAGATCTTTAAAAACCCACATTTCTATAGGCAGTAAGCAGGCTGAAAAAACTAGGCAATTACAAACACAGACTACCTTTCATGTAAAAAGGATGACTAAGGACAAAGCCAAAAGCCTTGAGGAACAATTCCTAGGCCTTGAGTCCTAACCAAGCAATTGCCAACACGTGTCCTGCTCAATTTCAGAACTGCTTTGGACCAACGTTTCCTGTGTGCCTTCCACTTTCCTTCCTTTTTGAAAAGGAATTATCCTATAACAGTTATCCTATGCCTATCTCACCATTGTGTGTTGGGTGTGTAAGGGATAAATAACTTGTCTACTTAATTCACATATCTTCAGATCAAAAGGAACTGTATTTAAGTTGTATTAAAGAAAATACAGATATATCTGTACCTAATTTAGATTATGAGGTTCTTCACTTCTAGCTGATATGGTAATGGCATATGGCCTTAAGAGAAAGAGAACAGGGTATTTTGCATGTGGAAGGAACATGATGAATCACTGGGAGCCAGAAGGCAGACTATGATAACCAAATTCTAAGATGGTTCCCAGCTATCCTCACCTCCTGGCACTGCATTCATGTCCTTGTGTAGTCCCTTCCCACTTTGATCAGAGTTGACCTGTACAACCAACAGGGTATTACAGAAATGAAAGAGTAACTTCTGATGCTACCTCAAGGTATTCAAAGATATTGAGGCACTCTGCCTTGCTCTCTCTTGGATCAGTCACTCTGGGAAAAATCAGCTACCTTGTCATGAGGACATTCAACCTGTAGAGAGGTCCACAAGATGAGGAACTAAAGCCTCCCAAATGTCAGCACTAATTGCTAGTGAGCCATCTTGAGAGCAGATCCTCCATCCCCCATCAAGCCTTCAGATGAATGTAACCTTGGGCCAACATCTTGACTACAACCTTATGAGACCTGAGCCCGAACCAGTCAACAGAAATGTTGACTGCTGTTTTCAGCTGCTCAATTTTGGAGTTATTTGTTACGCATCGATAGGAAACTAGTATACATGGCTTTCCCAAAACCAGTAAGACCCAGTAACTTTACTTCTTTTAGATAATAATCACCTGCCATGAGCAATTTTCCATCAATACAGAAAGAAAATAAGTTGCTCAGTTTTTCAACAATCAATCTCACCGTGAAGGGCTTCCCTGGTGGCGCAGTGGTTAAGAATCCGCCTGCCAGTGCAGGGGACCCGGGTTTGAGCCCTGGTCCGGGAAGATCCCACATGCCGCAGAGCAACCAAGCCCGTGCGCCACAACTACTGAGCCTGCGCTCTAGACCCTGCGAGCCACAACTACTGAAGCCCGCGCGCCTAGAGCCCGTGCTCCGCAACAAGAGAAGCCACCCCAATGAGAAGCCCACGCACCGCAACGAAGAGTAGCCCCCACTCGCCGCAACTAGAGAAAGCCTGCACGCAGCAACAAAGACCCAATGCAGCCAAAAATAAATAAATAAATTAATTAATTTATTTATTAAAAAAAAAAATCTCACCATGAGTTTTGTTATAATAAAGCATCCTAGAAGGGAAACTTTGTGTATCTTTACTATTACTACATATACTCTTTATTTAACCAGATGGGGGATCTTACGAAAACACACCAGTTCTGCAACTTCCTTTTTCAACTTCACAGTATATCCTGAACAGCACAGCAGGTCAATGCAACTGTAGCTCCCTAATTCCTAATGGTGCCCAGGACTACGGTTTATGAACATATACTGACTTTACTGGTCAGTCCTCTGATAAATGAGGTCAGGCTGTTTTTGGTTTTTGCCATGACAATCAAGGTCATGGTGAACATCCTCACCCAATCTTGGCAACCTTCTGAGAGCACAGCCATGGGGAGTGCTCCTTACCATGGAATTGCTGCTATTCAGCAGCTTTTTTGAACTATAAATACCCCATCAGTCTGAGTCAGGTATCCAGCAGCCAGCTATAAGGGAGGGCTTTCCTGGAAACAGCTTCCCAGACGACCAGTGCCACACACTCTCCACACGGCATGCCCGAGCACACAAGGGCTGACCAAACAGAGCACCATGCTTCCGAGACACATCAGTTCTGCCACTCACAGCAGATGTCTGGAAATGCCCAACCTTACATCCCACCCAAAGCCCATCACAAGCACCAACCACTCTTAAGGGACATTCTGGAATCCAGATTCTCATCAGGATCCCAAGCCTTCCTCACCCTGCGAAGTCCCACTCACTTGCCTGCCTAGCCTCTAGGATGGATGCCCACATCACCTCCTGCCGTTTCAGGTCTGAAGATGACCAGCCACACGTGGGGGACACTGCTCTCAGGGACCAGCTGACTAGAGCCTAGATTATCACTCCCAGAGCACGCATACAGACATGCGTAACCCACACGTACAGACATGCACACGGCCACACAAACCGTCCAGCCCACAGACATCACCCTTGTACTCCAGGCTTGAGGACATCCACCAACTCTTGCAGAATCACCGTGGGATAGACACTGAGGCAATGGCAGGTGATGTGGGGAAATCTCTAGCTGGTCTCTGAGGCAACCCCTACACCCCCACACAGGAAAAGGAAGCACAGTTGTGTGCATTAACGCTGACACAGGGACAAGCTGCATGTGTGTGTACACGTGTGCCTGTATGTGTTTCAAAGAAGAGACGACAGACATGCTAGTACATGCACAGGAAACTTTTGGAAGATTTAACAGTAAACATTATAAAAACTGCCTCTGGAGAGCTGGCTGGGGTGTGGTCAAGAAAACTTTCCGTTTTAAACCTCATCTAGCTCTAGACTAGGCAATAAGGGCACATGACTAAAGAGGTTAAAAAAAGCAAGTCTCTCCCCGACTATCCCATCCCTCGGGGGCCTCACTTTTTTTTTCAGAACTCTGTCCTGGCCAGATTGTCACCGTGAGCCCACAGGTGTTAGAGCTCAGGAAGGAGGCTGCTCTACTGCTGCCAGTGGTGGGTTCCCTGAGAACAGGGTCAGGGAAATTCCTGCCTTAGCAGAGCCTCCACGGCTAGCTGTCACAGAGACCACCGCCACCTCAGGCTGCATTGAGGGCTGGGGTCCTCTCCAAGGAGCGTGGAAGGGCGGCCCATCAGGATCCCCAGATTCCCAAATACAAGCACACACACGGCCAAGGGGAAGTCCAGCCCAGCAGCTGCATACCTGGCAGAAAGACTTCATCTTCTCCAGGACCCTGTTGACCTCTGGCATCACATCCTTGCCATCCACCAAAATGGGTGTGTTGGACCGGTTCCGAAGGGCCACGTGCAGCACTGCCCGATCCTGGGGGCGAGAGTCAGCGTGTGAGGGCCTCCACCCCAGGGCAGCCACACTCCCAGCTGGGCATGATGCAGTGTGGCCCCAAGAGTCAGCTCAGCCCCTTATCCACTGGACACGCAGGCCCTAAGGTCTGCTAGTACCATGGTCTCATACACAAAACCCACTGTGTGCTCATGGAAATAGGCGCCACTCCAGGTCCTAGAGGCAAGGCAAGGCATGTGCCACTCCCTTATGTGCTGCAGACAGTCGCAAGGGGAGGGAGACCGGAACAGGCCTGGGACAGGCCCCAACGACCCACAGATGTTCAGGGCGTGAATAGTCAAGGAACGCTGAACAGAGTGAGCAAAGGCAGACTGGTAACAACACAGGTCAGAGACAAGCAATGAATGGCTACAGAGGACCAAGGCTCATGAAGCCCAGTCTCATCTTCCTGGTTAAAGTACACGGTGTTTGTTGGCGCCTTTTGAAAAGTGTCCCTGGCCCTTTGGAAGTGGAGCAAAACAGGCAACTCAAGCTTCCCTCACCAAGCATACCATCACACCCACTACTGGAAACCAAACCAGACCCTAAGTCTGTGATAGGCTCCAGGCAGCTGGCCTTATCAAGTGAGAGCAACAGTCCCATCAAGCTGGAGGCAGCAGAGGAGTCCTTGAAAGAAACAGGTCTGAGACTCCAGGGGGACAGAAAGGGATGATCTCAGGACTCCAACGCAGGGAGAGGCTCGCTAAGGTGGAGGGCTTCATGCCACACTGCCTTCACCCTGCCCAACCTCACTCCTGTGCCACATTCTGTAGACAAATGGACTATTCCAGGAAGCCCTCCTTGATTGCAGTCTCTCAGCCTAGCCCAGGAGTGAAAGACAGGGGTGTTTGAATAGTGGCTCTGCTACTTACAGAATGACACTGGATAAGTGACTTGACCTCTGAGTTACAGGTTCCTCATGTATAAAACGAGGATAATAACACCATGAGGATGACACCCTGAGTGCTCAGTGGTTCTTATGCCTACAGGGTCCCACAGCGATTCAGGCACAGGGTGGCCGAGGCCTGGCCTTGCCACAGCTTCCTGTTGACTCCTCCCACTGAGGAGGTTGATTTTGACATGAGTCTTCTTTTCACTAACAAAACTTGTAGCAAGGATCAGAGCTACTTCTCTGAGCATGCCTTGAGAAGCCCTCTCCCTGCAGCCTTGAGAGGTGCTGTCCGCAGGCAGACACCGGGAGCCATTCCACGCTCACCAGACCTAGACTGCAGCCTTGGGGAAGACACACCCCAAGGCTGTGCAACTTGCTTGAGGAAATAGGCCTTCAGGCCCCTGGTTAAGCAAAAGCATTGCCTAAGAGGAGGGGTACAGACACAGGGTGATGTTGCTAACAGTCAGACGAACCCCAAAGGGAAGGAAGAGGCTGTGGAGGGTATACGGAGTCTGCCTGCTCACCTCGGTGAAGTTGATCTTCTCACCACTGAACATGCGTTCCCGGGCAGCCTCCACACCCCTGGACTTGGCCTGAGAAGAGAATACACTGAGGCCTGGTGCCACCCACGTTGGCCACCAAGAGTCCAAGCACAAGGCTTGGTGCAGCCCCCGGTGGGGCTGACAAATGACTGCAGACTGGTGCCCTCCCCCACTGCCTGGGAAGGGTCTGCTCAGACATCAGGCACTGAGTCCCCTGGGATGCCGGTCAGAACCTGAGCCAGGGGCAGGGGCACGGGCACAGGGGCAACTACTGAGATCCACTAAGAGGAGAAAGTAAAGATGCTCAAGGACCTGAGGACGCCAGTAGCCCAGCTCGTCCTCAACACCGTGGGTCAGGGGTCAAGCCTCCCCAAGCAGAACATTACCAGGTCCACCAGCATCTGCATCACAGCCTCCGTCACAAGGTTCTTGGAATAATCCAACAGAATATGCCCATGGTTGGTGTCGAGGTTCAAGCTGCAGAAAGATGGCAGAAGCGGCTGACCACACCCCAGCCTGCTCCCTGACCAGAGATGCTTCCAAAAAAAAAAATCCTCCCTGTGCCAAATCCAAACAAGCCTCAGGTGGCCAGCTGGCACAGTGGTGTCGTCTGTCACCCGTCCGCCCCCCAAGCTGACCTGCAGCAGCAGCACAGGGCAAGATGCAGACCCCTGGTGAGGAGCCTTTCCTCTGCTAAAACTGAGCTGGGGGATGGGAAGACAGAGCTGGGTGCGCTGCCCCTGCCTAGGCCAGGGAGTGACCATTCCCTCCCAGAGCTTCCACTCTGCGACTCAACTTACTCAGGGAAGGACCCAGATGACAGGGCTGGCCATCAGGGACTTCCAGTCTGGAGCCACAGACCTCCCCTCCCGAACCCCTGCGCCAGTGACCATTCCCGACCCCCAAGATTTTCTCCTTTTCTGGTCGTTCATGGGTCTCCGGACCTAGCCTCCTGGGCAGGAATCACGGCCCCACCTCTCCACCCTTCCATCGCGGCTCCCCGCAAATACCCCGGGCCGGTCCCACCCTGACCGCACCCCGCAGAAGGTTCCGAGCACACTCTCGGCCAGGACCGAGTGGAAGGGGGCAGCCCTTCTGGGCCTGCTGCGTCGGCGAGGGCCCTTGCTCACAACCGCAGAAGGATGGGCTGCTTCAAACGGCAGGGACTGGTGGAGGGGGAGGGGAGAGAAATGTCCCCGTGGAGGGGAAGCGGCAGAGAGGCCCAATCCTCATGACGAAGCTGCCGGGGCCCCGAGACCTCCGGCCAGCACCCGGAAACCTGCTTCAAGGAGGCGTCAAGGACGAAGCGCGGCCTTGGCCTGCGCCCAGATCCGTAGCCGGGGGCCCCCGGGGACCGCCGCCCAGCCCTCCCGACCCAGGCCCTGCACAGCCGGACCCCGCGCGCCGCATCCGGGTCCGGCACGTCCGCGCCCCGCCCCTGGCCCCGCGCGCGCACCTGAAGTGGTTAAAGCGGTCCTTGTCTCCTTCGAAAAGGCGGCGCAAGTTGAGTTTAGAGCCGTGCTCGTGGTACCATGCCTGCAGCTTCTTGAACTGCGGGTTCTGGGTGAGCGCGGCCATGGCGAGAGCGGCAGAGAACACGGACTGGGACAAGCACGGAGGAGGAAGCTGGGCGGGTAGCGCGCGGCAGGCGGAGAATAGGAGAGCGCAGCGAGCTTTATGGCGCAGGCCCCCGGTTCCGCTCCGCCCCGTCCCCGCCCCCGCCCCCGCCCTCCTCTCTGCGGTCCGCGCCCGAGGGGCAACCTGGTCCGCAGCCGAGGCTCGGGGGCCTCAGCTCGTCTCACCTTGCCACCGGCGGCCTCTTGGGCTGCTGCTTTGCCGACCTCTGCCTGGAAGTGACTGAGGAACAGAGGCAGAGCCCCGGCCTGCTTCATTAGTTCGTTCATTCACCCACTTAACCCAACTCCTTCCAACACTTCAATGTTACAGGTGCTGCGGCTATGTAGGTGACAAATAAAATATACGGCATATCAGATGCTGGTAAGTGCTACGGAGATAAGGAAAGCTGGAAAGGGTGCTGGGAATAGGGGTTGCAATTCTGAATAGAATGGTCAAGGCAAAACTCACTCATGAGGTGACATTTGAGCAAAAGCCTGAAGAAGGTGAGGAAGCAAGCCAATTGGCTATCTGGGGGAGAAGTGTTCAGGCAAAGGGAAGAGCAACTGCAAAATTCCCGAGGAGAGCATGCTTAGATGTTTCAGCAACAGCAAGAGGCAAGTGTGGCTGGAGGGGAGTCAATGAGGGGAGAGTGACAGAAGATGAGGTTACAGAGGGAAGGAAGGCAGTAAGTCATCGCGAGGACTTTGTTTTTTATTCCGAGAGAGATGGGAAGCCATTGAAAGGTTTAAGCAAAGGAGGGACATCATCGGACGTATTTTACAAAGGATCAGACCAACAGTTCAGTAGGCATGAAAGTAAGGACAACAGATAGGACGCTACAGCAATAATGCAGGCCAGGGATGAAGGTGTCAAGGTAGCAGGAGTTGGCTGTGGTGATCTAGATATATTGAGTGAAGAATTAAGAGAAAGAAAAATAACAGTCAATGATGACATCCAGTTTTTTACCCGAGTTCCTGGAAAAATGGAATTGCCATTGCATCTTGGAGAAATACAAGTTTTAGGGGGAAGATCATCATCTTGTATTTTGACATATTAAGTTTTCCAAACCTATTAGACATCTAAGTGGAAGTGTTAAGTTCGGTGTTCACGTCTCTGGAGTATGAAGAGAGACGGTTCAAGCAAGAGGAAAAACTTGGGAGTCATGAGTGAATAGGTAGCACTTGAAGTCATGAGCCTAGATGAGAGTCTGGGTGAGACGGAGTAAATATAGTCAGAGAGAAGAGGTCCAAGAACTGGGCACTCAAACTGAGCTTCTCTGTCGCCCAGTTCCCCCAGAAATGCCATCCATCTAGGAGTGTGCCCTGTCCTGCTGCAGACCCAGGCCTAGGTCTTTCTCTGGCCCACCTCTCAGTTCCATGCAGTCGCTGCCACCTCTGGCCTTGCAGATGGCTTTTCTCTCTCAGCCCAGAATTATTTGAGTTCCTAAAGATAAAGAAGGAAAAAAGAGAGCGGCCAAAGACTGAAGAAATGAATGGTCACAGGACTTTGCAGGGAACAGCCCTGTCCACAAGGCCCTTATTTAGCCAGAGTTTTGGGTCAACTGTCAACTCTGAGATTTAACTCGGCTTCCCATACCCAGCACAACCCTGACAGTTGCTGAACAGCATCTGGTCTACTAGAGTTTCTGAGAAACATTCCAGAGTTTCCCACCCAAGCAGCTGACTGCACAGAACAGCACTCCCACCCCTCGATCCTGTGTTTCAGAACAGAACTTCATCCAATAGGAAGGCCAGTCTCAGTAGCCATTACCCCATCATCCACTTGCCCTGTGATTCCTCAGATGACTCTAGCCCAGCAGTAGCCACTGACTCCCTTTTTCTACTAGGCTCTTTTTGGTGATCACAGTGGACATCTGTTCATCTGTTGTCTTTGTCTGAAACCACTACCTCTCACCCTTAGGTTTCTTCCTCTGCCTCCCTGATTGCATCAGAGATGAACGCATGACCTAAGCCCGCCAAACAGGGTTCTTTCCTGGGACCCAAAGCCAGCAGGAGAAACTCAGTTTTCTGTAGTGTTAAGCTGCCTTTCAAAAAGGACAGACCCGAGGTTCAGTCCCTGGTCTCAAGGAAAACAATGGAGAGTGTGACCTCCAGAGAGATGTCAGGGTGAACCTCATAGGGCCCAAGTTCCTGGGGCCAGGTCACCTCTGTCTGCAGCTGGAACACGAATCGAATCAGTGATTTCCCTTAGTGTTGATGTTGTTCTGAGCTGAGCTGTCATTTACAACTCCAAGTGTTTCCAAAAATGTTATGGGTGTTCACCTGCCCACTGCCACACCGTCCTCCCCAGTGTCCTCTCTCATCCACCCAAAACCCATAGGAGCAGCTTGGGTACTAAAGAGGCAGGAGGTGAGGCCTCCGATGATTACCTTTTTGAAGGTTTCATCTTCTTTTTAACACTCTATAATGTACACCTCCAGCAGTTTGGCCTCTCTGATTCCCAGTAGCTTCAACTATTCCAGATTTCCCAGATATTCTCAGATTTCCCCATAATATTTTAACATTGTACTTTGAAATTCCAGGGACTTGGGCTTCCCTGGTGGTGCAGTGGTTAAGAATCCGCCTGCCAATGCAGGGGACACGGGTTCGAGCCCTGGTCTGGGAAGATCCTACACGCTGCAGAGCAACTAAGCCTGTGCGCCACAACTACTGAGCCTGTGCTCTAAAGCCCGCGAGCCACAACTACTGAAGCCCGCGCTCCTAGAGCCTGTGCTCCGCAACAAGAGAAGCCACCGCAATGAGAAGCCCGTGCACCACAACAAAGAGTAGCCCCCACTCGCCGCAACTAGAGAAGGCCCGCCTGCAGCAACAAAGATCCAACGCAGCCAAAAATAAATAAGTAAATAAATTAATTAAAAACTATAGAGTTTTTCAATTAAAAAAAAAATTCCAGTTATGTGGATTTTCTATGTTAGCAGAAAACTAGGTTCCTATCTGGAGGACCATAACTCACAGTAGCTAAGGAGAGAAAATGCAAAAAAGGAGTAGCTCAAAGGCAAGCCATTCATCATCCAACTACTAACATGGATACTTTACTACTCCCACCAGTTTACTGTGTGCAGAGCTCTGTGCTAAATTCTCTCCCACATAACCTTCATAGCAGCCCCATGAGGGATATCCTGTTGTCCTCCCCATTTAAGACAGGTTAAGAAATCTGAAAATAGCCATTCTGCTACTAAGTAGAGAATTAACTCAAGGTTGCCCCATTCCTGAGCCCTGTCCTTAATCACAACCCTGTCCTGCTTGCCACTTCCTGACTCTTCAGCCTTGGGAAGAAGGTACAGGGAAAGTGGAGGAGCAGGCAATCCCTGCCCTCCCCATTATCCCAGTTCTGTTTTAACATCAAGTAGGCCTTTGTGATATTAAATCTGATTGACAGGGTAGAATTTTACAAGTGGAAATGGCCAAGAATGACATCTCCAACGGAAAGGACAGCAGCATGGGCAAAGACAGAGGTAGGAGAATACAACCACTGGATTAACACTGGTCCCCTTGGAGTGGATCTAAGGATCTGTGTAGGGCAGTAGGGAGAAACCCACCAGGAAAGGTGCAGTGTGTGGAAGGGATCAGACATTGGAGTGTTGGGTGGCCTCTCTAACCACATTTGGGGAGTGGAGTGGGGTCTGTAATTTGGAAAAATAGTAACTTAAGGTAATTTTATGTTGACAAACGTTGAACGTGTTTTCTACCACCGTCACCACAATGGGCACCACATGCTGTGCTAAGCCCTGTCTGCAAACCGCACAGTAAAGGGTTCAGAATCCAGGGGAAGTGAAGCTCTCGGAGGGTTATCTGCGCCCAGGCCAAGGGCTGACAATCACAACCGAAAGAAAACCTGGCTCAGAAAGTTCAACAGACTGCTCCAGTCAGTCAGGCACCTTCAAGTGCCCTCAGCAAAATGGTATGACCCGGGAGAGGAGTGGGTTGAAGGGTAGACTTAAGTCAGGCCTCAATTCAGGGCCGCTGGACAGGGGTCAGGCAGGACCTGGAGACCAGGGGATCACCAGGACAAGGGCAAAGGGAGGTTCGGGGACAGGGCGACGGCCGGAGTCTGAAGGAGGTCGGGTGTGGAGCGATACACGCCGATGGATTTTCGCGAGCCGCTCCGGGGAAGCGCACCCACCGAGGGTGCTGAGTCACGCTGACCAGGAAAGGGCAAGAAATTGCGGTTCGCCAGAGATACGGGGATCTCCTGTCACTGGCTCCACTCTCCGGAGGTGCGGCGCGCATGCGTCTATGCGCAGGGAAAGCGAGATCAGCTCAGGTAGTGCGGGGGCGGAGGTGCGCACGCGTCTGCGTGTGGGCTCGCACGTCCGGGGGTGCAAGTATGCGCATGTCCCCGCGCCGGGACGGAAGCGGAGGGCAGTCCGCGGAAGTAGCAGACGCCTCTGCCCGCACGTCTGGGATGGACGTGTGCGCACAAGTGCGCATACTCCGGGTTGGGGCGGACTGCGCGTGCGCAGACTAGGAGACCCGAGGACGCGGGAGTTAGCGCCCCCAGGAGGCTCGGAGCTCGTGCTGCGTGCTTCGTGCTGTTCGCCTATTCGGCCGAGTACTGTCGCTTCGCGATGTCGCCACAGACTTTTCCCTTTGAATCCACTGTTAGGTTTTTAAAAAGAATTTCCCCACCGCACGTGGGCAAGGGTTTCCAGCAGAAGAGAAAACTCTGTACTTAGTTGAGCTACAGAGCCCTACCCGCAGCTCCTAGCGTCAGTCCCTTCTTGCAGCTCTAGTACAAACACTGGTCATAGTGTATTCTTTCAGCCCGACGTGAGAACGGATTTATTTTAAGTCTAGTTCTATTTTTTGCGCTGTATTATAATTTGCCTCTGGCCTTAGCAACACCTCGTTTCGTCTGGCTTGTCTTGAGTTGCTTCGAGCTGTTCTGCACCCTGCACATGTCGCCATGAACGAGACTCGCTCCTTGCTCTACTGAAGGCTTGGTTCAGGTGAGAGAGACACATACCAACACACATTCCAGCGGAGTGCTAAGTGCTGTAGTGAAAAACAAAGCTGGGTGGAGGCTGGGCTCTGGCCCAAGAGAACTGGAGAGGCCCAGGCAGGTGGGTGGGGGTGTGAGGCTTCCGTGAGGTAGCAGGGGTGTACGGGACACCCTGGGGCCTGAGAAGGAAAGGCAGGAGCTAGGGGAGGACCAGGTTGATGGCAATGGAGATATAAGAACGTGGTGGAATTTAAATGTGCTTGCAGATGCACTTGTAGGACTTGCTGCTTAAGTGAGTGAGGAGAGTAAAGATGATCAAGAATGTCTTCTAGGATTTCTGCCTGAGCGCTGGGTGGATGAATAGTGGCACCTCTTACCAAGATTGGGAAAGAGGGGGTTGTCTTCCCTAAAACACTGAGTTTTACGGTCACAGACTGCATCTTCTATGCAGCCCTGGCTCCCATCCTAGCAAGGGCCTCGCCCCTAGGTGACAACAGTAAATGTTGAAATGAATGACACTCCTGAAGCAATCCTTCCTCCTCACCTAGGTCCACATCCCCAACTCAGTCCCAATATAAGCCACATCCAGTCCCCCTCACAGACAAGCAGAGGCCTGTGCCCAGCCAGCAGACCCCTGTGGAATCATAAGGCCAGCTGTTTGTGTTACTTCCAGGAGCCTGTCCCTGGAGGTTCCTCAGACTCCCACGCACATATGGTTGGGAGCCTGACAGTCATGTTGTCCACATACATGGCTTTTTGGTAATTGAGGAGCTGTCACCAGATCAGGAAGCAGATCACAAGAGGGGTCACACAGAGCACAGAGGAACGTCCTTTCACAGCACCATGGTTGGAATGCAGTGTTTCAGCTACGCTCCTAGAGCTGGATGCCCCACTCTTCCAGCATCCCCCAGGTGGAAAAGGAGGGGCACCGTCCTCATAAGGACCTCACCTACCTGTGTGTCATCCTCCATTTCTCGGCTGAGCCAAAGCCTCCAAGGACCTTCTTGGGGCTCCAGTGAACATCTGTCCTGCTTCCATCCCCACCCACCTGGCATGGAGCTGAGGCTACGGGACTCCTGTCTCCACCACTGTTGTGAATCAGAAGTCAGGGAGCAGCAGCAGGTACTAGTGTTCAATAGGAACACGTTTGAATAAAATGTGTTTTTCTGTCTAGCATTTTAATATGAACTTCCAGTGTCTTCCTTAGCATACCCATGCCACATGGCTGTTCCTAAGCAGCCTTGTCCTGAGGTGCACTTAGAAGGCTCTAGGACTAAGTCCTCATGCTCAGCTTTTAGGCATCTCAGCAGAAAGAAGCCTGAGTGGTACTTGTACGGGTAGGTTATATATTAACGCTCACTTACTCCATTATCCTAAGTTTATGAGAAAAGTTTCAATCAAATGCTGTCTTGCTGTAAATGAAAATGAACTGAAATTCCCCTGTAACCCACCCGCCTTTTGTGGTTCCCATTTTGCCATCTTTCCTTCTCCATTAGCAGGATGGCATCATTCAGTGAGACTAGTCCTTCTTGCCCCTGTGAGGTAGGGTCTGTCTGCCACACAGTGGGTCCCAGGCAGAACTGGGGGAGACCTCATCCCTGCATCTGCTCCTTGGAAAGGCTGGCTGGGCAGCTCACAAGCGCCCATGTTTGGTGGAATGTGTGTGTTGGCAGATCACAACCGAAGGAGAGAGCCTGCATCCTTCCAGGTGACCTCCTTCACCACGACATTGGCTCTGCCCACACAGAGGCCTCTTCCAGCTTTGGCCTTCGGGAAGCTAACAGGAGAGGTGTGGTAGGTTGTCCTGCTTTCTGCCCACCCACCCCAGCTCATCCTAATACCCCCAGTGGTATTACCCTTGCAAGGGCTCAGAATCAGAGGACAGGCCGACCTAAACCTACTCGGGTGCAGCTTTTCAAAGTAATGAACCAGACAGGGCTGCTGACATGGTATCTGCTGCAGTTCATTTTCAACAGAGATACAAAAATTATTAAATGTATATTTTAATAAAGCCGATAGTTATTTTACTTATAGGAGCTTTAAAAGTAAGATACAAAATGTAGAGTTCCAGTTTGGAAGCGTTGTAACTAGTCACACGAGCAACGCAGCCACGCCCGGCCACACAAAGGACACACACACTCACACATGCACACACATGCGCTTTGGCGAGACCCCTCTGCCGAGCGCAGCACCTGGAATTACCAGTGTTCAGAGCAAGGCGGTGCTGAGAACACAGCACCTACAAGGAGACCACACAAACAGCTTCACACAGTCTCATAGCCCATGGAGATGCAATCACAAAATGTCTTCCTTACTTGAGAAAAACAGATTGGAAAGTGACAATTAGCAATGTTGACGTCACCTGCGCTGGAGCATCAAGGACTGACCTCTGTCCAGGATGAGGTCTTTGGGGAGGCACTATTAAAACAAGAGTACTTCAGTATAACAGAACTTGAAACACAGGGTACTGTAGACACATTACTGAAGGATATAGAATACCTTACAAGTAAAACAGCCACGGACAACTTCAACAGAGATTAGTGCACACACTGTGACAGCTAACACAGACAAGAGCCACGCAGGGTTGGCGCAAAGCACGTGCCTGAAAAGTCTATGTACAAAATAGTTCTCTGTAAACATGGTGAGGTGACTGTTCAGAACCCACGGTGAAAGAATCATGAGTACACGTAGCAGTGGGATCCGCACGCAGCACAAAAGACAACACCCGAGGCCTGGAAACAGCCTGGCAACACAGTACTAAAAATTCAGATGGCTGGGCTCAGACACCCTAAGGGTCCTCTATAATTAGTGTGTATACGTACATATATATATTCTTTTTGGTATTTTTAAATATAAATTTACTTATATCCATAGAAAAATGAGAACATAACTGTGTTATTACAATCTTTGCTGGAAAAGCTTATATGGAGTTAGAAAGAATAAACCATTTATTAGTAGTTAACATATATTAAAATGGTTTAATGATTTAAGAAAATATAAAAAAAATATTAATACTGTCAAACTTTCATACCAGAAAATATTATGGATTTTTCTCAATTAGACTTTTTCAAAGATGAAATATGAAAAATTTAAATAAGTTTTATATAAAGAACTTCTGTAACCTCAATTAATATACAGTGGGGTATGCCTAGTCTATATAGATATATTTATTATTTCTCAATTTAAGCACCATTCAATTCTTCTGGATCCATTCTGGCTGGAAAAATATCCCTAAATCCACAGGATGGTATCTATTTAATAGCACGTTAACTGAAAATGAGGTTTTTTTTTCAAAGAAAAAACTTTTAAATTAATTCCTATCTACATCCTAATTGGTTTGTCTTGAGCCAGCTCACAATGTTACTGCAATTTCAAGTGTCTCTCTGCAGCCCCTGACCACACCTCCACGTTCTGAGACTGTGTCGAAGCTCTGGCCACGTGTGGAAGGGCCTGAGGGCCGAAGGTGTAGCTTCATCCCGCACCGGACAGCAACCAGCTGGCTCATCTCCACGCACCATCAGGGCTGTGCCTCCAACATGTTTTATGATCCTGTTTTTGTAAATCTGGTAGAGGCTGCACCCCCTGGGTGCTGCTGTGGGGTGGCAAGGGGCTGTCCACCTACAGAAAACCCAGGTGATTGCTTCTGATCACAAATATTCTATACTTTGCCCAGTTCGTATAAGCTTAAATAAAGATAGTGTTGAACAAACCTCCAGCCACTCTATTTGTTATCTTAAAATATTCAATGCATTTTAGGCAGGAGATGTTTTAACTAAAAACCTATATGAAAAATAGCTATAAAATACAGTGATTGGTGTGTGGTCATCACTCAATGTGTTAAGGAGGGGGGAGGGGAGGGTTTCAGAAGAATGGTCAGTTTTGCTCTCAGCCTTCAGGCCTGATGCCTTCCCAACACACACAGTGGGACTACAAACTTAAGAGAGCTGTGTTTCTCAAAGTGTGGCCTGTGGCCCACCTGCATCAGAATCACCAGAGGTGCTTATTAAACTCGAAGATCCCCCAGCATCTCCCTGAGGAGGGTCAGAAAACTCCATCTTCAGCTGGCCCTCCGGGCGTCTGATGCCTCCAAACTTTTGAGAAGCCAGGCCTTAAAGGCTTGGAGTTGCCAACCATCCCCATCCCCAAGGATCCCTGCCTGGGACAGGGGTGCACTGGTCCTCTGGGGGGCTGGTGCCAGCTAGTCAGCCCTGGGGTGGGGACACTGGCCCCAACAGCTCTGAGCAGGCAGGCAGGCTGGTCCTGGGTCAGTACTGGGGCAAGTAGGCCGGCCTGCGCTCAGCCTTCCCGGGGAAGGCCTTGAAGCCCTTGGGCGCTGCCTTGTGTGCTGGTGGGGGTGCGGGCTGCGGCGGGGTCTGCACGTAGGTGAAGGAGGCGGCGCTGCAGTCGCTGGTGGCGGCCCACACTGGGGACTGCAGCATCTGCATGGTGTCATTCCACTGGCTGCCAGGGCTGGCGACTGCATAGAGTGGTGCACTTGGGCCAGGCAGGGTGCTGGGTAGCGGGGAAGGGTGTTGCCAGGGGGCTTTGGGTGGCCACGTTTTGGTTTTGTTATCCTGAGAGACAGAAGAGGGTTCTTAGTGGCATTTCTGGCAACTGATCATCTTTTCCCACCTCCCCAGATCTCTGGTCCTTATTCCCACTGAGGAAACAGGGTGAGAGCCCCAGCCCTCCCCACAGTTCTGGAGCAGCACGTCTAACAGAACTCGCAACATTTCAGACAGAAATGTTCTCTGTCTGCGCCATCCAGTACAGTAGCTGCTCACTGCACATGGCCAGTGCAACTGAAGCACTCCATCTTTCTTTATATTTCAGTAATTTAAATTTAAGTAGCCACATGTAGCTAATGGCTATCATGTTAGACAGCACAGCCCCGGAGCTTCCTCTACATGTGGCTCTGAGTCAGCTGAGATGGCTAATCATTTAGACAAAAATCACAGGAAGAAAGTTGTTCACCACAAAGAACCTCTCACTGAACCACAAAGAACCCCTCATTGCTTTGAGGCCCTCTTAAAACTTAAGCTTTGGAACCTTACTCATGGTCTGTACCCATAAAGCCAGCCCTCTGTGGAGAGAGCAGGGCCCACAATACCTGGTTCACGTCCTCCACTGTGGTAAGAAGAGGCGGTGAGGGCAGCGTGCTGGTCTCCTGCTCTCCACTGCTGTGCTTCCTGAAAGAACCAAGAGCTCAGTGCAGTGGTCACCTGGCTTCCCGTCCAGCTTCTCTCCAGGGGACACCCTAGCCACTTGGCTCGGGTGTCTTCAGGCACTGGTTCTAGGTGGGGAGGCCTTGGGGCCGCTGCATGCAGGGGACTAAGGTGGGTCACCATGGAGTGGTGCACTCAGCAGCCCGTCACAGGGCTGGGCTGGGGCAGAGGTGGCAGGCATGAAGACTGGCACTGGCTGTTACAGCTGCTGAGTCCACCAACTCCAGCCTTTTGTTAATTTATTCAACACGTACAGACTGTTTACCGTGCACTAGGGATAGGTGACAAAAACAAAAGGCTGTTAATTTTACTACTAACATGAAAACATTTCTGTTATTATGTTGAATGAAAAAGGCAGGCATAGCAGGCAGAGAGCCAAGTACATCAGTCTATCAGCGCTCCTACGTGCAGACAGCAGCCTCTGCAGAGGTGGTGCTACAAGTGCCTTTCTAGACGTCTAGTCAGTCTCTCTGATTTCCTGTGCCTAAAACAGAAGTCGTCAGATCTTTCCAAGGCTCAGTCCTGCTCTTCCTACAGTCCTCCATGTCTCAGTCCATGGCACCCCCTTTCACACAGATGCTCAGGCCAAAAACTTGCGTCTCACCCTTGATTCTTCTCTCACATACCCCACTGCCAGTTTCTCACCAGTTGCTCTATCATTTTGTTCAGCTTTCTGCTCATCAGAGGCCTCCCTGACTGCCATTCAGAACACAGAAAATCCACCTTTCCCCTCATTCTCTGCCCTCATACCCTACTTTATTTTTCTTCATAGCACCTAATCCAAACTGACATATTTGGGATTTTTTTATCGGCCTTCCTTCAATAGAATATCAATTTCATGAGGAAGGGGACTTTGATTTGTTTGCTGCTGTATCACCAGTGCCTGGTACATGATGGGTGCTACTGAGTAAATGAAGGTGTCCCTCCCCCGCCCAAATTCAAATGCTAAAGCCCTAACTTCCAGTACCTCAGAATGTGACTGTATTTAGAGATAAGTTGTTTAAGCAACTAATTAAGTTAAAATGAAGTCATCAGGGTGAGCTCCAACCCAATATGATTAGGACACAGACGACACAGAGGGAAGACCATGTGAAGATACAGGGAAAAGATGGCCATCTGCAAGCAAAGGAGAGAGGCCTCAGAAGAAATCAACCCTGCTGACACCTTGATCTCAAGACTTCTAGCCTCCAGAACTACGAGAAAATAAATTCTTGTCGTTAAGTCCCCAGTCTGCGGTTCTTTGATATGGTTGCCCTGGCAAACAAATACAGTGTTTGTGAGAATTAAGTGAGAAAATGTACATGACACTTAGCCCAGGGCCTGGCACAAAGAATGCACCCTAGCTTGTATCAGCAATCACTGTCATCACCACCGTAACTGCTCTGTGCGTCCTACTCTGTGTGACTCAGGTACCCTTCCGTCTTTATCTACCTGCTCCCCATTGCTTATCCAATGAAGCCTGACCCTGTGACACGAGGGCCATGCTACGTGGCCTCCCTGTCCCCTCCAGAGCATGACTTCTGATGCCCTGGTGACCGTGCATGCTCTCTATTCCTGCCCATGTCCTTTAGACCACCACCTCTGGGCCTCTGCTTCCTCACACCCACAACAGTCTCTGCATTTCTTTCTAAACAAATTCTTCTCTTATTTCAGGGCCCATTTTAATTTTTGTGACTACTTTTGAAAACTTCAGATCTGAATATACTATGTATCTATTTTTTTCAACTTTGAAATACCATTCGGGGGTCATTTTATCCAGTTCCACCTTTGACAAAGAAATAGAGGGTCAGAGAGGGCCAGGCCCATGTTTGGAGTTGCAAAGCCTGTTGGAGAGCCCTAGGTTAGAACTTGGTTGTCCTGGTCCTGCTCCTCCCACGGAAAGGGCTGCCTCCTGTAAGGCACAGACCAGCATCAGCAGACCTTGTTCTCCACAATACTCCCTTGCCTGTCATACTGGTATTTTGGGCTACCCCTTGCATGAGGCTGTTCTACCAGCAAAAACTCAACCCAACTTTAAGTCACCACACAAGCTTCAGCAAGACAGTACTGGAAGAGGCCCGCTGCCTCTTTCACACACGGCTGACTGGGAGCGATGGGGCTACTGAACTTTGTAGAGGAATAGCTGTGGTTCACATTTACAGACCCCTCTGTCCTTTGGTTTAAAATTTTCTTCATACCTTCTCTGCTTGACAGCAGCAACGAGGTCAGGCCCTGAAAACATGGAGAACAAGCTGTCCCCATTGGCGGAGGATGTCTCGTCACTCGAGCTGGCCGAGTCTCCCTGAGCACCCGACCAGCCGCTGTGCAGGCCATCCCTGAAAGCCAAAGAGAGAAGCTGGTCCTGGGCTTCCTGAAGCCAGCCTGGACACCGGCTGGACAGCCCGAGGCCAGCCCCCACCCCCGCCCCAGCCCTAAAACAACAGTCTTTTCCCTGCGCTCATCTCACAACCCAAGAGTGGTCTCTTGTCTCTCTCCTTCCTCTAAAAACTCCTCAGAAGCCTGTGGTTTATAGATGAAATTCATTTTAGACCAAACAAAAAGCTGAGATGGTCTTCAGCTGTGCAGAGTTATTAACCAGGTAGCAATAAGAGATGTAAAAAAAATCAGTCCTCAGATGTCTTTATCATGAAAATCCACAGTTCTCTCAATACACTGAACTGAAAACCTTTGCTTTTTGTAGGCTACAAGGATCACATTCCATAAATGATACAGGTTTCATAGCCATGCTCATTTCAGCTAAAGACCATGTTAAACATGCAATTACTTCACAAACACCACCAAATAAGATCCTTGTCTAGAGCAGAAGAGCCTGTCTCAAAAATCACCGATTTATACCAATGGTGTGTTCACAGGGACACAACATGCCACTTGGCATCCTACAGTCAGTCACAAAACTCTGACCCCCTGAGGGTTTGACCATGTGCCACTCTCTCACATGGGGGCCTAGAAATGAACTGCCTGATAAGGGTGCACAAAGGCCCCATGGGGAACACCCAGGTCCCAAACTCAGCTTCTCTCCCACATTCAGCACTCACCCTTCTGCAAAGAACTCTGGGAAAGGCCAGGTCCGATGGGCATCATCCATGGGTGGCCAATGGCCCCGGGGGTTGCCGGGGCGGCGACCGTGTTGGACTTGCCGCTTCTGCTGCATTGCTTGGCTCACTCCTGCCACATAGCGTGCAAACTCGGGGTCTGAACCCACTGTGTTAAGACAAAGGGATAAACAAGATTTGGGGCCAAATTGGTCTCTTGTTTTCTTCCCTACCTTCTGAGGATGTCTTGGTGACACACACAGTGAAAAGTGGTGAGGGGCTACCAGGCTTGTGGCCCAGAGACAGCTGCAGGATTTGCCCTGCCCTGCTGCGGTGAGATGGGGATTTCAGTACGTGGGTCTGAAGATGGGGTATGGTGTGTGCATAGGGACTGTCAGGAAGGGGTATGCCTAGGACTGGGGCAGGCTGAATGTGCACAAAGACAAAACAGAGAGAACAAAAAGGTTTGCTTTAGCCATGACTAAATTTTAAAGACAAATGTTAGTTACTTTAAAACCTCCCAGGGACTTCCCTGGCAGTCCAGTGGTTAAGACTTCGCCTTCCAAGGCAGGGGGTGCGGGTTCAATCCCTGGTCAGGGAGCTAAGATCCCACACATGCCTTGGGGCCAAAAAACCAAAACATAAAACAGAAGCAATATTGTAACAAATTCAATCAAGACTTTAAAAATGGTCCACATCAATAAAAAACAAAAAACAAAAAACTTTCCAGTGTGTGGCGCTACATACTTAACAACTAAGAAAATCAGATGATGACTTCAGCCAAGAAATAACCTGAAAGCTATAAAAGCATCAGGGTCAGATAGAGAATATCTGCCCTTCCCCCTTGGGCTCAACTCTGATCCAATATTTTCCTGGATATTGAAGGCAGCCCTGCTAATTCAGTTTGAAGATAATAAGAGCGGTAACGAATAAGATAAAATTTAAAAATGCATTAAGAGGTAGATGGAAACGTATTGGACAGAACTGAGTAAGGATGTGCAGGGCAGTACAAGTAGGAGGAAAAACAGCATAGGAGAAATTCAGAGAAAGTCAAACAAAAAGATACGGTAGGAAAACATCTATAGGTCACAAACTGAATATGACTCAGCAGTGTATACTTTTTAGTTTCAAGTTGGGAAAGACACTGGGCTCAGTCCCACTCTTAGCTTTTTCTCTCAGGGAGCTGCCCTGTGTGCACTGCACAAAGCTGCCCACACCGGGTAGAGCAGGGGCTGTGTGTGCCTGTCCAAAAGGGGCACTCTGTTCTAGCTGCCCCTGCCTGAGAGGGTGCCTTCTGTAATTCATCCATCCAGAATGCCCTTTCTTAATTTGCAAAAAGGGCTATGTAGACCTTACGCCCTTGCGGTGGCATCTGCAGGAAGCTACATTAAGGACTTGAAGATCAGAAAGGAACATCCAGAAGGAAAAGACAGTAGGATTCCTAGGCTAAAGACATAAAGGCTGTTCAGGCCGCAATAGAGATCAAAGATGATAAAATTCTGCCAAACACCATTTATACTCTGGATTTAATTATAGGACTGTCAAAAAATGTACACACTGTTCATCAGCAATTGAGAAAATGTGCCATACCCACCCAGCTGGCGGTAGGCAGGTGGGCTTGCTCTTCCATAGCCGGGTGGAACTGTTTGCCCTTCCCCACGTCCCCAGGGGTTCCCCACATCCACCCACCCAAGGAGAGCAAGAACAAGAGAGCGTGAGCAGCAGCATGCGGAATTCTGAGAAGACATACGAAATGCTGGGTTCATTTAGTAGGGAATCTCCTCTTCTGGTGGTTATTTATATAAATATGTGCTACATTTACTTACAGTATTTCACAGCCCTTGTGAATGAAATATATTTTCCACTTCCATTTACCATTTGCTAAATTAGAGAAAAAAAGTAATCGATTTCTATATATTTACCTTGCATCTACCCACCTTACCAGATTCACTTACTAATTCTGGAAATTTTTTATTGAGGAGTCTTGTTTTTTTAAATTCTATTTCCAGCAAAGAGATGTGCCTTTTTTTTTTTTAAAGATTTATTGATTGATTGATTGATTGATTGATTGCTATGTTGGGTCTTCGTTTCTGTGCTAGGGCTTTCTCTAGTTGCAGCAAGCGGGGGCCACTCTTCATCGAAGTGCGCGGGCCTCTCACTATCGCGGCCTCTCTTGTTGCAGAGCACAGGCTCCAGACACGCAGGCTCAGTAGTTGTGGCTCACGGGCCTAGTTGCTCCGCGGCATGTGTAATTTTCCCAGACCAGGGATCGAACCCGTGTCCCCTGCATTAGCAGGCAGATTCTCAACCACTGCGCCACCAGGGAAGCCCAGAGATGTGCTTTTTAATCTATTCTTTTCTAAAGTTTATACCACTTATCTCCTTTGTTTTTGTCTTGCTACATTTGCCAGAAAGTTCAAGACAAAGTTACATGCTATTGGTAGTAGCAATTGCCACCCTGTCTGGGTCTTTTTTTTTTTTTTTCCTGTCTGGGTCTTGATTTGAACTGGAATGCTTTTGTTTCACTATACAAAGTACTACTTGCTACTGGTTTTTGGTAGATAAGTCTTTCATATTCAAGACATTTCCTTCTATTTATGTTTTACTTCGAGGGGTTTACTTAAGAATTGCTGGTATCTTTTACCAAATGTCTTTATAGCATCTATTGCTGTATGAGTTTTTCTCATATTGGTTGAAATGACAGATTACTGTACAGGAGCAGAGTTCCTTATACTGACCTACCTTACACTGCTGAAGTAAACCAGATATAACTCCTTTGATACACTGCTAGATTTTCTTGCATCTATCTACACTCATAAAAAGTTTTTATGGTAAAATCATGTTGGCTTCATAACTCCCTTTCCAATCTCTTCTCCTGGAATAGAACTGGGCAGGTTTTCCACTTCCTGGTGCAATTTTGGTAATGTATGTTTTATTAGGAAAAAATCCATTTTCCATTCAGTTTTCATATATGTTGTCATCACGTCATATGTGGTAATGTCTTAAAGTTCTTTTAATCTCTCCTATACCTGTAGTTATGTCTCCTTTCTCTTTCCTAATCTTGTTTCTCTTTGCTCTCTCTTAATCAGCATTATAATAAATTGGTTTCTCTATTTTATTGGTCTTCTAAAGACCCTTCTTTTAGATTTATTTACAATGTCTATTATATTTTTCTTTTAAATTTAATTAGCTTTGGCTTTTATCCTTTTTTTTAAATTGAAGTATAGTTGATTTACAATATTATGTTAGTTTCAGGTGTACAACAACTTTTATCCTTAATTCCTCTTCCTAGTTTATTTTTGTTTTGTTTCTAAATTCTTTTTCTAATTTCCTAAGATAACTCTGGTGAATCTTCACACTGTCTAGGCCAGGAAAAGCCATATTCTATGAAAGCAGGAGGGTGCCTTACTACCTTTCACTGGTTCTAGAGTTTAGGCAAAAAAGAATCACAGAACAGGTTATGTAATCAGGAAAAAAGCAGCCCACGAAGGGCCAGCCATTTTAGCTCCCATGAATGGGAGAGCCCAGATTGGAGCCCTCTTGAACTATGGGACTTTGAGCCATTCAAGTTCTCTTAGCCTCAATTCTGCCCTCTATAAAGTGAGAAAATTAGTTCCACTTACCTGATCAGACTCATTCTAACCACTGCTTCCTGCCTTTGCTGGAACTGCCCAGTACTTGCCATCAGACAGTGAGAAAGGGTCTTTAGACGGGGATTAAGTCACTGCCTCATATAAGTAAGGATGTGGTAGATGGGCCCTATGAAGTCTTTGGTGATAATATTTTAAGTTAAAACCCCAAGGTGGGGAGGTGGGGGCTCACATACCTGCAGGATCAAAAGGCAGAATTTCTCCCAACATCCCAAAGACTCCATCGCTTTGGTCACGGTTTGGCCAGGTGTTATTTCTAGGTCCCTGTGGCTTCTGTCCCAAAACCTCCGACATCATATTATCCATATAACTGCTCACCAGACCCAAGCTGTACAAGTCAGAACTGAGATCAGTTATGCCAGGCCACTGGCCAAGGGGAGACAGACCAGCTCCAATGGGCTGTGTTGGCTGCTGGGATGAGCTGTGTACCCATTTCCCAGGAGCCCGATGCTGGGGCAGGGGCTGCTGCGGTCCAACGGGTTGGAGCAGGTGTTGGTAGTACTGGACCTGGGGTTGCTGTTGCTTTGGGGACTGCTGCTGAGGTGCCAGGCCTGGCTGGGGTGTCAGAGGTGTGTGTGCCCTAGCCTGGGGAGGCCGCGGTGGAGGGGGCACTGGCAGTGACGGCTGCTGTGGCTGCATAGCTCCTGCCTTCTGCTCAGTCACCATGGCTGTGGCAGCAGAATTACGCCTTGTCACCAGTGGGGAGCCCTGATGTGACTGGCCCATGTTAAAACCCGAGAGAAAATCTATCACCTCCTGCATTTCCTGATCGGTTGGTAAGTTCATACCCTTCTCGTCCTTGCCATCATCCCCTTGCAGGAAGTTGTCATGCCTCTCCATGAGAAAACCATTGGCCATCTGATTACTGGAATTCTGAGCTGACTGTGAAGGGTCTGCAGTCCTAGGGAAATTACCAATGTTCAAAATGCTTTGTAATCTTGAATCAATATTACTGGGCATTTTGGCCTTCTCTTCTGAACACCCAGCTATGAAGATATTTTTGGAAGGGGTATTTGGAATGGAATAATTTGTGCTGCTGCTAGAGCTGGTACATGAAGCTTTCTTGGTGAACCGGGATGTCAGTTTGGAGAAGGTCTTCTGCAGGCCACCTGAAGATTTGTTTCCATTCCCAGAAGGCAAGTCAGCCTGATTTCCAAAATCACAGATCTCCCTTTGAAGCTGGATTTGTATGCAGGGTAAAGCTTGTTCCCTATTTAAAGAGAAATGCATTAAAAAAAAAGGACAAATATACAAATTGGACAATGAAATGGATCTCTTTGGTATTTAAGAAAGACTTTAAGACTAAAAAGACCTCTTTGTTTGGTATCAGGTTCATTTATTTTATAGATAAATAAACACCCAAGAGTTTTAAGAGTACATAATTTAAGCACTTACTATCTATATTTATTATAAAAAATCTACCATGTCTAACGCAGCGCTGTGAAAACTACATTAGATTTCTGGCCTGAGGATTTTAAGTGAAACCCTCTGACCGCAACACAGGAGAGCAAAAAACACAGCTAGAGTGGGATACGCAAATGGCAGAGGCCAGCTCTGTGCCTGGATGATGGGGACTGGGAGCCTGGCAGATCCAGCAGAGGGTCAACGGACAAATCCACACAGCAGAGAGGGGCGAGCGGGCAGGACCCAGGGACACTATGCAGCACTGTTGTCCTTGGAAGTATTCATAGACAGTGCCAAGAACAGACGGTTGTTACTTCCGAAGTCTTCCAAGTACTTTTTTTTTCCAGTACTGAAAGGAAGCCCTAGAGATAGAAAGGGCATGGGTAGGAGCTGGGCAGGTTATGGCTGGTGTGCCCCTGGATAAGTCACCTCACTGATCTGGGCTCATGAATGAAGACATGGGGAGGGCCCACGGGCTAGATGTTTAAGGTCTCCACTGGTTCTAAAGTTAATTCACGAAGAGATAATCTTGCAACTGTCAGCTACTTTCAGATATAAATAAATGTCATGCAAGATATAAGTAAATTTTCTAAATATTTTTCTGCTCTTAGTTCATAAGGAGAATGTGAGTTGGGTTAAAATCCTCTTGATGTACTTAACTCTGAAATGATAAAACAAATGAAGGCAAAAATGTTAACACTGGGGAATCTGGGTAAAGGGCAATTCTTTGTACTATTCTTGCAACTTTTCTGTAAGTTTGAAATTATTCCCAAAAAAAGTTGCCGAATAGTTTCCTTTCTTGCCTTATTTACTAACATACTATCAGTGACATACTCTCACATGACCCTGTAAGTGGTCACACTGTCCCTAGGTGTGGACCTGAACATGAACCAATTCAAGTGCTGGGTGGGGACACCAACCTCCCTGCCCTCCAGCGGGTGAGGTCCAGCACAGCCGTGTAGAGCACATCCACCAGACCCAGGGTCTTCTCGGGATCGAGGCTTCTCTGCAGCAGGGACATGGTAGCGGGGTCTTCTTTCAGGCACCTAGGCATGAATCGGGTTGCGTGAGTCTGGGCTGCACTTGTCCGCAAAGGTGTTTCAACAAGCAGGCCTTACACAAAAGGCCACAGCTTTTGGCACCAAATAAAAATTTGGTAATTGTAAGAACATTGAGAGGATGACAGGGCTAACACTTGTACTTTTTGCTCCACAAAAGGAGGAGGAAGCAATAGGGCCTGGGGTCTCCACAGATTTCTAACTGTCTAGAGTCTGTTTAGTAGGAAGAGAAGAGTTCGGTGGAGGGTTTGCCTTCCAAGGGCCCTAATACCCTCTCACTGTCCAACATCGGCTTCGGCCCTTATTTTCCTCTCTACCCTGCTGAGATTCTGTGCTCTGGCACAGTATGTACTCCTTTACAAACTTTTTCCATAACGTCCCACCCCTCCCTCCCGCTACAGCACTTCACACCTGTACCTAAGAAACCAAGGGTCAGTGGAGGGAAAAAATCTGTCTGCCAGCCTGGCAAACTTCAGATAAACAATAAACATGGTTTTTCCGTAAATTAATTTTTTCCCTTTCCAAGATGACTGTTTTACCTTCCCCCTCCTCAAAGCTCTGCAATCCCTACCATCTCCCATTCTTTGCTATCTCAACTCTCACTTAATTGAGAAAACACACATAAGCAGATGAGATCTATTTCAACCACCCTCACCACTAATCCCACCAGTTCACCAGTGTCTGTGCCCACACACCCTGCCTTGCCCTGCCGTCAGAGCACAAGACCTGCTCTTGCCACGGGCTGACCCTCCACCTGGGCACCACATGCGCCGTACAGCCTTGCTTTTTTCCCAAGGACCTCACTCAAGTAATCACCCCATTTCTCTCCTGTGATATTCCCTTTGGCAAACAAACCAGTATCGCCAACCACCTTCTCTTAGCCCCACATCCACTCCAGATACTGCCCCACTTCTCTGCTCCCCATTTTAACAAAATCACAGTCTCCTCCTCTTCCTTACCTCTTATTCTCCTTTCATCACACTCTGACCAGGTGTTCATCCCTATAACTCCACTAAAATAGCTTTTATCAGACAACTCAGATCTTGCCAAAGTCAAGGGTCAGTTACCTGTCTCCACTTTACTCAATCTCTCAGCAATCATGCAATGTCTCCTTCCTCCTGGATCACTGTCTTCTGCAGCCTTGGTGACCCCAACCTTGCTCAATTTTCCTCCTACCTGGCTGGCAGTTCCTTCTTGGTCTCGTCCTGCTCCTCCTTCCCCTCCCTCTGCATCGTGGCACGTTCCAGGCTTCGTCCCTTCTTCTTAGAGGACTGCACGTGGTCCTGTGGTTTTATAGACCATCCCTACAATAAAGACTCTCAAGTTGTCTTCGCCAGTCTAGACCTTTCTCCTGATCGCCACCCTCACATATCTAAATGCACCTTTGACGGCTCTCCCTGCACACCTACCAGGCAGCTCAAAGGGAGCCTGGTCAGTACAACTCTTGATCCCTCTCCTCCTGCCAAAACCACTCTGAATCCTATGACTTCCTCAGTAAGTACGCAGCACAGCTGTCTACCTACGAGTCATTGCTAGTTTTCCCCACTTCTTACATCCAGTCTATCAGCAAATCCTGCCGGCTCTTCCATGACACAATCCGAATCCAGGCACTTCCACCACCTCTCTCGTTACTGCTCTACTCCAAGACACCACCAGCACCTGCGTCTCAGGACCAGCCTCCCATCTGGTCTCCTTTTCTCCAGTCCTGTCCCTCTAAGGCCCACCCTCCACATAGCAACAGAGCCTCCTGTAGCACAAATCAGAACACACCAATCCCCTGTGCAAAACCCTCCAGTGGCAACCTATCATGGCTGAAATAAAATCCAAACCCCTCACCACAGCTCTCTGTGACCTGGCCCTCCTGACTCTCTGGCCATACCTCTCTTTGCTGTCACCTCTCCTCACCTTGTCTCAGCTATGAGGCCTTCTCACACGCCCTGAATAAGTTGGGTTTGCCCACATCTCAGGACCTTTGCTCTTGTTGACTTTGCCTGGACTGTTCCCCACTGAGAGCTGCTTCTCACCATTCAGGTCCCCACTGCCCACCCAGGGCACCTCCACCAAAAGGCCTTTTCTGAGAGGGAGAACCAGGAAGATGCCATCTGTCTGTTCCTAGGCTCTCTAGGAGTTAAATGGTGAAATCAACACTTGCAAAGCCATCCTAAGGAGGCAGCAGCACTCCCCAACATGACTTTGGCTTGAGAAGAAATATATCTGTGAGGATGTAAGCTGGCCAGCCTCAGAAACATTGGAAAAAGCGAGCAATAAGGCAAGCTCTGGACTTCCCTGGTGGCGCAGTGGTTAAGAGTCCGCCTGCCAATGCAGGGGACACGGGTTCGAGCCCTGGTCCGGGAAGATCCCACATGCCGCAGAGCAACTATAAGCCCGCGTGCCACAACTATCGAGCCTGCGCTCTAGAGCCCGTGCTCCGCAACAAGAGAAGTCACCACAATGAGAAGCCTGGGCGCACCGCAAGGAAGAGTAGCCCCCGCTCACCGCAACTAGAGAAAGCCCGCGCGCAGCAACGAAGGCCCAACGCGGCCAAAAATAAATAAATAAATGAATTTATTAAAAAAAAAAAATAAGGCAGGCTCTGCCGGTGCCCAGTCAGACCCTGGGCTCCTGGGAGAGAATCTTGGCCAGTGGACCTGGCCGAGGTTCATGCACCTGATTCTCTCAGCCTGGAATCGCTGATTACCAGGAAACACTTGTTCTATGTTCCCAAGCCAACTTCTACTTGTGATCTGGCTGGTCACATGTTTGCCCACTAGATGAGCATTTTTTGGTCATGCAGAAAGGAGTTCCTGGTGATAACAATAATTTCTCTTTCTAAAAATCAACAAATTGGCATTTTTATTTTATTCATCAGTCTTGAGAGTTGATCAATAAAACCCCCTGAAGAGACTAAATCCATTCTTTTGACAAATCACTCAGACTGGCTTAAAACCTTCTACCTGTTCTTAGATAAAATCCAAGTCCCTCAGGGACCCTGCAAGTCCTGGCTTCTATGAATCCCCGTCTTCAACACCACCTAGCATAATTCCAGCCGTGCCAGCTCACTCCTCAGGCCTTTGCATTTGCTGTTCCTTCTGCCTGGGATGCTTTCCCCAACTGCTCTCTGCATGGCAGGCTCCTCTCAAATCACATCCTTAAAGAGACCCTTCATGACTGACCTCCTCATCCAAAATAGCCTCCTCCTGCCATCTTTACCTGTTAATCTCTATCAGATGATGTCACTCTACTCTTATTCCTTATTCATACGCTTGCCAGTGCTTGCAGTTAACTCCTATGCTTATTAGCTGTCCCCTCCCCAACCCCATGCCATAACAAAGCCAGCTCTATTAGGGGCAGGGACCCTGTCTGTCTTGCTCATGATTAAATTCCCAGAGCCTAGAACAGTGTCTGTCACATATTAGGTACTCAGTAAATATTTGTTGAAAGAAAGAATGGGTGAATAACTTAAATATGACAAGTTAAAAAAATCTAAGTAAGGTTTTACTTTCTTTGGGAAAAAAAAATGTATCTGGCAGCTAGACACTTCATTTTATTAAAAGCAAAGCATATAATAAATTCTTGACTAGTTTTGCTAATAATTTCATTTTTTCCAAAGGTGGAATAAAGCAATCACTTCTTTTTGAGTTCTTCTCAACAAGCACATATTCTGTAACTTGAAACAAAAACATAAAACTTTGCATTTTTACCAAAAGTAGCCAGCAGAGGGAGCCTCTCCAAGTAATTGCAGTCTATGAGGGCTTTCAAGGAGGTGCAATGAATTACAACGGAAATCAATCATACAGGGAGAGTTGTGGAAGTAAACTGCAGGGTTAACCATTTTAGTACTAGCTGTTTATATTCACCCAATTATCCAAGAGTTGAAAATGTTTTCTTTAACATGAGAATCCTGGTTAAGTTTAATATTTTTCAATAAGAACCTGCATTAGAAAACAAATTAAGAATTCAGGAACACAAAAATCTTACAAAAAAGTGAGCTTTTAATCTACTGCTTGGGGAATTCCCTGGCAGTCAGTGGTTAGAACTCCACGCTCTCACTACCAAGGGCCTGGCCTGGGAACTAAGATCTCATAAGGCGCATGGTGCAGCCAAAAAAACAAAAAAAACAAAAAAAAAACCCCACACAATTACTGTTTGACAGGAATGAAGATATGTATATAAATTAACATTATGCATTATGCCATATTAATAATTAAATTTAGAAATTTGGGGAAGAAACTCATAAAAGGGAGATTTGGGGACATGAAGTAAACTGCCAACCCTTACTTGATATATATCAACAAATTCTAAAACTTTCGGCAGAATCTCCACTGGACCCCTCCTCACATTTCAAGAAGAAATGATTTAAATACAATTCGAATGTATTACCCAGCTACCACTTTAGTCCACATGGGCACCAATAGTGCCACTGTTCCTCACTAACTCTATCTCTTCCTACCTAAATGCTTTACACATTTTCTATATAGTTAAATATTCACTCTGATCATAATTTTAATAGCAAAAGTCTTCCAATATAGGCTTAATTTTTCTTGTTTACTAGTAAAGCTGTGATGCCGATCCTTCAGCTGAATCTGTGTGCACATCACATGGATAAATCCCTAGAGGTGGAACTGCTGAGGTCATTGCCCTTATTTTAGGCATCTGACAAATGAAACTGCCCTCCAGAAAGGCTGTGTGATTTATTCAACAACATCTGTGCCTGTTTTTGTACAGCTTGGCCCAAATCTAGTACTGTTATTCTAAAACAATTCAACTATATGATGGGCAAAATGACACTGTATTGTTTTTCTACTTTGCCTTCCTTTCTTTGGTAGGTGAGGTTACACATGTTCTTCATCTCTTTGTTGACCATGTCTCTTCTGATTTACCTGTCCATGTGCCTTGCCCATTTCTTACTGATCTGTAGGAGTTTTTGTTTGAACAGATTAAGAAGAATACTTTATTATAAGTTTACAAATATAATCAAATAATTAAAAATAAGAACAGCTCAGTCTGCCTCCAGATTTGCAGTGACACTGGGTGTGTACTGACATGAGCTCCAGATCAGCAGGGTTGTTGCTGGAAGGAGAAGAAATGGAAGAAGAGAAGAAATTCTATGTTCTGTACTCAGCTTTCAAGAAATGCTGGGTGACTTAGAGAAAATGATATATATTCTGTTCAAAAGCTGTGGACTCAGTAACACAAAAAGATAATATTGCTCATTATGACCCATGAGTATATAACATTTTAGATGCATTACTGGTCAATGAGACTATTTTTCAGACATCTTGGCTTCCTTATCGTGTACCGATAATCATGACACAGGCATTAACATACCTCCACTGACCACAAACCCACACAAGTAGTAAGACCTGTTGTGTGAGCTAGCGTACGGTTTGTCCAAAACAATGCAATCTTTCCAAAGATGTGCAAACATCAATCAGAGCTTAGGCTTGTGTTAATGTAAGAGTCACGTTACCATGTGGATGGGACTTGAACCACAATTCTGGAGCCTTCTAAACTGATTTGCGGGGCATAGGCTTCTTTATTTTCAATCTGCGCCGTATCAACTACCACCTAACAGAGAAACAAAAACAAAAATCAGCTTTCAGAGAGGAAAACGGATCATAAACAAATCAAATGCATGAGCCTATCAATGCTGAGTGACTCTGGTAGGAACTATTCCCCAGCAAGACAGATATGCAGAGGCCAGTCAGGAGCCCCACGGAGACAAAAGCAAGTAATAAAGATGACTGAAAACAGTAATACTTCAATAAACAGAAACACATTCGAGGTGCAGGAGGTAGCGAACTCTGCAATCATTTTCAGTACTTCTTCCAAATTGTAAATATGTTAATTAGGAATTACTTTGTTTCTTTTGTTTCATTCCTAAGTATTTTTTCACTTTATGCACTTGAAAGAAGTAAAAATGTCATTAAAAATCAAACCAATGCTTTAGAAAAGCCTATCTGTAATGACTGAATCCAAGCCAGAAGTGGACGAAGCTTTTTGTAAAGACCATTTTATCCTCAACCATCAATAAAAACAAAATTACTTCAGGAAAAATGAAGAACCAACCCTTTTCTCAATGATTTCCTCTTATTTGGAGAAGAGTCTGTATTTTTTATTTTCCATATTTTTTGGTCATGCCGTGCAGCTTGCGGGGCCTCAGTTCCCTGACTAGGGACTGAATCCAGGCCACAGCAGTGAAAGCACAGAGTCCTAACCACTAGACAACCAGGGAACTCCCTGGAGGAGTCTTTAATACTACACAGATGATACAGTATGCTTTGTAATTTAAAGAGTCTGACAAAGTGATGAATATATTTTCAAATAACTAAAAGAATTTTAAGAAAATAATCATAAAACACTTTAAAACCAAATCTGTAACATTTCAGAAAAGGCAAAGTCATGCAGAGTTGCTTATTAGGATTCCAAATTCAGCCTCTAATGGAGTTGATTTCCATGGCTGCAAAGAGAGTTCTCACAGCTGGTCTGCAATGTCCTTTGGAAAAGACTTCCTGTCCAAGTAATAGCCATTGTTGGAACAGGCAGGTGTTTCCTCTCTCCTCCCATCCCCAGAACAATAATCTAAAGGTTCTTTATCAGTCACAAACAAAGGTGCCCTGGGATCAAGGCAGAGGGAATTAGGAAGAAGTTTTTGCTCTCTGAATAACATGGGACTTTTTTTTAAACGATGTTTTCTCAAAATAGCCTTTGGGGGACTTCCCTGGTGGTCCAGTGGTTAAGACTCTGTGCTCCCAATGCAGGGGGCCTGGGTTCAATCTCTGGTCAGGGAACTAGATCCCACATGCATGCTGCAACTAAGAGTCTGCATGTCGCAACTAAGGATCCCGCATGTGGCAACTAAGATCTGGCACAGCCAAATAAATAAATAAATAAATAAATATTTTAAAAACTAAGCTAAATCCTTTAAAAAAAAAAAAAAAAGCCAGGGCTTCCCTGGTGGCGCAGTGGTTGAGAATCTGCCTGCCAATGCAGGGGACATGGGTTCGAGCCCTGGTCTGGGAAGATCCCACATGCCGCGGAGCAACTAGGCCTGTGAGCCACAATTACTGAGCCTGCGTGTCTGGAGCCTGTGCTCCGCAACAAGAGAGGCCGCGATAATGAGAGGCCCGCACACCGCGATGAGGAGTGGCCCCCGCTCACCGCAACTAGAGAAAGCCCTGGCACAGAAACGAAGACCCAACACAGCTAAAAATAAATAAATAAATTTTAAAAAAAGAAAAAAAAGAAAGAGAGTCTTAGCTACAAAGAAAACAGGGTTTGAATAATTAAAAAAAAAAGCCTTTGGGTCCTCCTGCCTTATTTTACACACTCCTTTCTGGAGAGCTTATTGCCATGGTTCTCCTAGTTTCAGCTAAAATGGTCTTTGGGAATATGGATCAATCTACTAAAAAGGCAGTGGGCTCCTCCATACTTCAGCAGGGGGTCTCCAGTTTAATCTTTTTCTTAGGGGTTCCTATACTAAGGAACAGATCTTAAGGGAAACGTAACTCACCACTGTGGACAGGCCCCCACCTGGCCCTCTACAAGGCAGTACCACCCTGAGCTGGGCCACCTGAGCACGCACTCACACCAAACAAAAGGACTGCATCCTCCCAACAGCTCCTTTTATGAATAAAGTAGGAATTAAAGAAACAGTTCTTTAATTTTCTAAATCTCTAATTAGCTTCCTTTAATCTCTGAAATGCTATAACTCTTCAAAAAGCAGTCATTTAATTCTAGAAAGTGGGATAAGAACATAAGGTATACGGGTCAAAGGTACCTAACAAAAACCTAGATGTTGATTTCCTGACTCCACCCAACTTTGGCAAAAGTTATTCTTCTCACGAGAGGTGAAAAGACCAAACTTACCTGAGTTGATGTTGTTATTTTATTGCATAAACAGAGAACTGGTATACAAAGTGACTGGATGGGGGCACTACTTATACCATTGCAGGAGGTGATATTTGAGCTGACATCAGGAAAATGAGAACGAGTGAGTCACATGAAGATCTGAGAGGAGTATTCTCAGGAAAAAGGAGCATCAGGGGCAAAGGCCTGAGACAGGAAGAAGCTTCGTGTGTTTGAGCAACAGAAAGACATCCACTGTGGCTCCAGAGTAGTCAGCCCAGGTGAAGGGTCCTATCAAATCGTGACTAATGTAATGGTTTCCTTAAAATCAGGAAAGCCTGAGACATCATTTTGCAACTAGGTCCCCTGCTAATACATATTATCAATCTATTAAAGAAAAAAAAAAGACTGTTTAATGCTGTTCTTCCTTTACCTTTTCTATCTGGTCTAAAACCTGCAGCAAGCAAAGCACTTTTTAAATTCTCCAATGTTTTCGCACATGTGCCCACACCACATCCTCACGTGCCTGAAACGTCCTTCTCTATTCTCTCCCCCATCCATCACACGTGCTCACTCACCAGTCCAGCTTGGCCAAACAGCAGCTGCACGGCAGTCTTGCAGGCACCCCGCCACGTGGATGGGCACACCTGGTTCAGGACTTCAGTCACAGGAAAATCGTCCCTGGGTGTGATTCCATTATAGCAGCCTGCCTCCTTGATCAGCTGTAACATTGTATGCTACAGATTGATAAAAAGAGAGTTCGCACCTCAAAATAAAGCCATACCAGGTTCTAAGACTTGTAGAAATGCATTTACAGGTACAAAATAGTCCTCAAGAGAAGACCATTTTACATACTCCCATATCATGTCATTTTAATTTCTTAAGTAATTATCGTTAATTACCTTCAAGGATTTTCTCAACCCTGTAGCGTGACCGGCTAGATATGAATACACGTGCGTTAATATACATATGTGATTTCTATTCTAGCACAAAATATAGCATCATTTAGCAATGTGCTAATGCAAACTGGTTGAGGAATTTTGAAATTCTGAATCCCTCTGAATAAGGAGACAAAATCATCTGGTAAAAGTAAATACCAATGAAAACCTCATCTTTATTTTGGATGAACAAGTGGTCAGGTATGCAGACTCTGGAAACAGACTGTATAAGCTCCAATTCCAGTCTACAACTTTCTAGCTGTGTGGCCTTGGACCTTAGTTCCTCTATCTGTCAAATGGGGAGAAGGGCAGTACCCACTTTGTGGGTGAGCATTCACTGAGACAATGCACGGGAAGCATTTGACACAATGCCTGGCACACATGATGCTCTGCAAATGGTCCTAATTACTTCAGTATTACGACAAGATTTCTCCTCTTATTTAATTTATGAAAGTCCACTGAAACATTAATCATAAACAGCCTTTTATAGTGTACTTTCAAAACCCTGTATTTTACACATTTTAAACAAAATTATGAATAAAACTAATTTGGCAAATGTCTCATTAAAAAAGTCACCCTAGGAGCTTCTGATTTGGTGAACACATGGAGGTGCTGGGACAGCGGTGCCTGGAGAGAACATGGAACCTCCAAGCCCCTTGCCCATGCCTTGCCCTAGGCATCTCTTCCATCTGGCTGTTCCTGAGTTACGTCCTCTCATAATAAACTGGTGATCCGGAACTCTCCCAACAAGTTGGGGTTCACAGCATCAGTGTACTCAGATCAAGATACTGTAAGGAGAGTATGCTGTGGCAGACGTAGCACATTACTGAAGAAGTTCATTTATGGCCGTATAACTATAAAATGGTCACAGTCACTGCCTTAAATGCCAAAGTTTCCTTGGACCCTCTCCACACACTTCCTGGATCCGCCAGCCTCTCTTCTGGCTCCAGCGACCATCTGCCTCTGAGGACCCTGGCCCTGATCCCACTTCGGGGCTCCAGACCCATACATCCAACTGCCTGCTGAACAGCTCCACTTGGACATTTCAAAAGCAACCTTAAAATCACGTCCAAAAATATATTTTATGACGACTATCCCCGAGCCTCAATAAACAGCACCAAAGCAGCTGTCCAAGCCAGAAACGTGGGCCTCATCTCCTTTCCCCTCCCTCTCACAGCCAATTAATCGCTGAGTCCTGCTTGTTATAACTTCTAGATCGCTCTTGGATGCGTCCACTCGCCTCCCATTATCACTGGATGGGGCTACGGCCAAAACCCTTCAGTGCTGCTCCCCTCCCAGCCCCAGGCCATCCTGAAGTCAGGGGGATCTTTCCGAAATGCAAACCTCATTACACGACCTGTCTTGGTGGGATGTCAGCCACCTGGGGATGGAGTCCAGCCCTCACACTGGGGGCTTTCTGGACTCTCCGGGCTGCTTTTCCAGCCTTGGCTCCTACCATGTCTCCCCTTGTTCTAGACGGTGGCCCTCAGGTCTGACTACATATTAGAATCCCCTGGACAACTTTTACAAAATACCAGAGCCCAAGCCTTACTTCAGGACAATTAAGTCCGAATCTCATTAGTGACTGTCCTGGACGGCCAAGGGGCCCCCAGCTATAGCTCTAAGGAAGATCTTCAGCTCTTGGGATGGGCTCTCACTTCCTGGCCATCTCACAGCCTCAGCCCCACCCCCATACTTATTATTCAGGTCTTTCTCTGCTTAAAGTCCTCTTCTCAAGAGTCACATCTCTTAATCCTCCAGGTGAGGCCCCCTCGTTCTGTGTTCCTATCACAACCTAGTGGGCTGTCAAATCTCCTAGCCTGGCACTAATGGATGCTCAATAAAGACCTACCAAATGGAGAAAAAAAAAAAAAAAAAAAAGTCACCCTAGTCTGCTTTTAGACACCAGTTTACTGAGGAAGGTCAATGCCTCCCGTCTTCACTTAAGTTTTGCTTTTTAGTCTAGATTCTTTACAAGCCCTCAGGTTTCCTTAAGAACTCTATTTTCAAGTTCACACCCAGGTTGCTGGAACCCCAAGGAAAGCTACCGTCTTAAGTTTCAGATTGTCGGCGGCCGACTCGTTGAAGGAGACACCCTTCAGGAAGTTCGATCCTATCTGCACGGGGACGGTGGGAAGCTCACACTGCATGGGCTGCGGCGGGGTCTGCCTCCGCCCTGTCTGCTGTGCTTCTGCCTCGCTGCAGCAGCCCTGGAAAAGGGTTGGATAGGAGAGGAGAGGTGACCCACAGCTCACCTCTCAAGACATCTGCCTCATGTGGATGGCATGAATGCCATACCACAGCTCCCAGGAGCTACCAGAAAGAAAAGCGTACCTGCAAACTGGCTTCAATCGCCTTTGGATTCAGGTGGAAACCGGCTTTCATTGCATATTCACAGTGACCTAAGCTTTCCAGAGCTATTTTATATGCCTGCAAAGAAATTGTTTTCAAGAATCAAGATTACATAGATTATAAACTGACTAGGTTCAATGAAAACAGAAATTTAAAATTTCTATAGTTATTAAAAGACATGAAGCAAACTACCATCTTATTACTCTTTCCAATTGGTTCAGCATCACGACTTTAACTCCCTCCCTTGTTTTCATCCCTTAGATATTAATGTGCCAGTTCTGAAAAACGTACTTGCAGAGCACTGTCAATCTTTATGTTCAGTTCTTTTAGCTGGTGCTCAGGAATTGCTGCACTTTGAGAACAGAAGAGCTGTTGAACTTCAATTCCTGCCAGGCGGCCATCACAGCCTCTTTCTCTTAGTCTAGATGTTGCCTGCAACAGAAATGGTGACTGGTAGGTAAAAGAGGATGTTATAGATACTAGCAAAATTAAAAAACCAGAAAACAACAATAGTAAAGCAAGAAACTATCTAAGAATTAGATATAAACCAGACATTCCGGATCGTCTGTATTACGAAGTGAGCAAGCAGTCAGAAGTTCTGAAAGACTGAATCAAGCATTGAAGAGAAAGCAAACCTGACAATAGAACTACCTTATTTAAGAAACCCCTGGGAATTCCCTGGCGGTCCAGTGGTTAGGACTCTGCACTCTCACTGCTGAGGGCCTGGATCCAATCCCTGGTCAGGGAACTAAGATCCCACAAACCACGCGGTATGCCCAAAAAAAAGAAACCCTGGAAAAAAGACTTACCTACCTGTTAGTTAGTTTATATCTATATTACATATAAATTACATACACATTAAAAATATTCACATTTTAAATTTCCCTGCTTTAAAAAGACAGATACCCTAGTATATTGGCCCTTGGAGTTTCCAGAATTAAACAATATATATATGGTTGGGTGGTCCTATACACCAAAGTAAAAAACCTCACCAATAGGAAAAGAATAGGAAAAAAACATACACTGTAACATGAAAGGAAAAACAGAACTTTTGAAATCTGCACAGAAAAATGAAATACTTATTGTTTAGTCACTAAATATGTTTATGAAGAGTACATAAGAAAAACAAGAAGAAATTTATCTGTGTCTTGTGATGAAATGTTATCTATACATATGGGTCAGGACTAGAGAATACAGAAAAATATATATTTGATTTACTAGATGGAAGGAAGGATTCAGGATGAACTGTCTTTCAATTTTTCAATGTCTATTTTTATTGCAATAACATTTGTGCAACAAATAACATTTTTTTTTTAATTTTTAATTTATTATTTATTTATTATTTTTTTTATTTTTGGCTGTGTTGGGTCTTCGTTTCTGTGTGAGGGCTTTCTCCAGTTGCGGCGAGTGGGGGCCACTCCTCATCGCGGTGCGCGGGGCCTCTCACTATCGCGGCCTCTCTTGTTGCGGAGCAGAGGCTCCAGACGCTCAGGCTCAGTAGTTGTGGCTCACGGGCCCAGTTGCTCTGCGGCATGTGGGATCTTCCCAGACCAGGGCTCGAACCCGTGTCCCCTGCATTGGCAGGCAGATTCTCAACCACTGCGCCACCAGGGAAGCCCCCCAGATAACATTTTTTAACAGTTAATTTTTGTTCTTCTAGGCCAAGGCAGGAGTTGTAATATTTACCAAAATTGCAGGACTAAAGGAAATTAACTAGCAGCTATAATGCCATACATTTCCAAAGCTCCACAAATTCTGTATGAATACCAACCATTCCCTGAACCCTAACAGTCTCACAGTTTAAAACCATTTGACTCTCTTTCTAGAACTCTTCCATTTAGTCAAATATGTAGCCCACAAGGTCTTATGTTAGATGTCTCTGGATAGACAGTGGAGCACAAAACCTGGTCCCTACCATCTTGGAGCTGACAGCTTCATGGGTCGAAAAGGCAAACAAATAAAACATTTAAAAAATATAAAATGGAGAAAAACATCCCAAGGGAAACAGAGAACTGTAACAGGGAGTGCCCGAGAAACTGAGAGATCATCATTTAGGCTGAGTTTGAGGCAGAGGAGGCAGTCAACAGAAGTGTGGGGTGGGGGTAGGACAGGCAGAGATGTCAGCAAAGGAACTAGAACCCAGTGAGCAGGGGAGAGTGGCCACAGATGAGGCTGTTGAGGAGGCAGGGGCCAGACTATGTGGGACTAGGCAGGTCATGGGGATGGGTCCACACTTTACCCTAAGGAAATGGAGAGACATGAAGGACGGCAAGACAGAAAGGGGAGAAGCAAGTCCAGCCACTGAAGCTGTCAGGGGAGAGTAATGATTCCCTGAACTAGGTTAGTGATAGTGGACACAGAAAGAAAGGGACAGATTTGCAGTCATATTTTGGAGGTAGGATCTGCAGGGCTTTCTTATGGATTGGATGTAGATGTGACAGAAAAACTGGAGGATAAATCTCAGGTTCCTTGCACAAAGGACCCAGTGTGGGATGGCACTACATGCTAGCACAGGGAAGATTTGAGGAGGAACAGCGTGTGCAGAAAGGCTAAGGGCTGAGCCATCTGAAGACCTGAGGAGGGCAGCAGCTGAATATAGGGGCCTGAGCCCACGGGGGAAGCGAACTGGGCACACACATTTGTGTGCTTGTGGCCCCAGCCCACAAGCAGTTTTTAAAGTTCCAAGAGTAGATGAAGACCCTCTAGGGGAGAGAGCACGTAGAACTCAGCCTTGAGAAACTCATATTCATAAGTTATGTTGAAGAGAAGCTAACAAAGTGGATGGAGAGGCTAGCCCAAGAGCTAAGAGGGTACCTAAGAACACCTGGTTCTCCACAAGGAGAGAGGATTTCCAGGGCTCATGTCGCTGTGAGCTGCTGAATGGAGTCATCGGGATCCTTGCATTTCTGCCAATTATTTTTGGCTACATGGAAGGCACCAGTGACCTTGACAAGACAAGGCACGTTCTTGTGTAGGAGTGGAAGCCAGATTTTAGTGAACTGAATGATACCGTTTATATAAAGTTTCATATTGTGCAAAACAATATATTTATGGATACATACATATAGAATAAAAATATAAAAATATGCATAGGAATCACAAACTCCAAAATCAAAAGAGGTTATCTCTAGAGAGAAAGGAATATGAATAAGATAGTGGAGAAGTACAAAGGGAACTCAAGAGCATTTGTAATAATATTTTCCTGTTAAAAATAAAAAGTATGAGGGCTTCCCTGGTGGCGCAGTGGTTAAGAATCTGCCTGCCAATGCAGGGGACACGGGTTCGAGCCCTGGTCCGGGAAGATCCCACATGCCACGGAGCAACCAAACCCGTGCACCACAACTACTGAGCCTGCACCCTAGAGCCTGCGAGCCACAACTACTGAGCCTGCGAGCCACAACTACTGAAGCCTGCGTGCCTAGAGCCTGTGCTCCGCAACAAGAGAAGCCACCGCAATGAGAGGCCCGTGCACCGCAACGAAGAGTAGCTCCCGCTCACTGCAACTAGAGAAAGCCCGCACGCAGCAATGAAGACCCAACGCAGCCAAATAAATAATAAAATAAATGAATTTTTAAAAAAAAAGTTAAAAATAAATAAATAAATAAATAAAAGGTATGAGGACTTCCCTGGTGATGCAGTGGTCAAGAATCCACCTGGCCAATGGAGGGGACACGGGTTTGAGCTCTGTTCGAGGAAGATCCCACATGCCGCGGAGCAACTAACCCCATGCGTCACAATTACTGAGCCTGCGCACCTAGAGCCTGTGCTCCACAAGAGAAGCCACCGCAATGAGAAGCCCCCGCTTGCCGCAACTAGAGAAAGCCCACGTGTAGCAACGAAGACCCAACGCAGCCATAAATCAATCAATCAATCAATCAATCAAACAAACAAATAAATAAATAAAATTATAAAAAGATAAAAGGTATGAAGCAAATGGGCAAAAAGTGAAGATTCGTTTGACAAAGCTAAAAGGAATATAGATGGGTATGTATGACATTTTCTATATGCTTAAAATATTTCATAATAATAATAATCTTTTTTAGAGTGAATTAAAGGTGAAGTGAACAATTCTTTCAAGAAGTTGGCTATAAAAAGAGCAGAGAAACAGGGCAGGGCAGGGAGGATTTTTATTTGTAAGCATATTTGTGTACAGGTGGGAGCATGCCGAGGAGGAGAGAAAACACAGGGTCCCACCAAAGAAGCCCTGAGGTTGGGGGCAGGGTGAGGATAGGCAGACCCTGGACAGAAGGAGAGGGTACCTCCTCTGCTATAATGAAGAGGAAGGAAGAGAAGAGGGTCTGAATGGGGGGAGGGGTGTCATTTGGGCAGACATGAAAAAGAGGGGCTGCTGCCAGGTAGATTCTATTTTCTCAGTGTGTGTGGAGTAGGGTCACTGGTTGGAAGCAAAGTAAGGAAGGCAGAAAGGCCTGGGCACACAGAAGTGGGTGAAGGGAAAGGTCAAGGCGAGGTAGTCAAAGGAGCACCAGGAGGCTTCACTTGGGCTGGATTCTCAGCACGAATGATGCCAACAGGTGGAGTAGAGAAGACCTTGAGTCAGGTATGAAGGGTGTGAATGTGAGCTGCATGATCAGGAGGTTGCAGCCAGGAGGGCCCATAGCGTTGTAAGATGAGAAGATAAAGGTGTGGACCCCACTGCCCGGCCACATGCAATGAAGTCAAGAGGTCCCACTCCCACATTCAACCCCCAATTAGCATTTCAGGGCTGCTCTAATAAACACCAAGAAAGCAAAGGGGAGTCTTTAACATGAAAGAGACCAAAACAAACAAGCAAACAGGAAAAAGAAATTGAAAAGAAATAACAATGCAGTTGAACAGCACAAAACTGAAGTAAGAAAATGAGAGAATGTACAATGTTAAAATGTTGAAAAATCATGTTTAAAAATTTGATTAAAGGAGATCTCTAAAACAAAATGAAATAGTTTGCCAATTTAATTGACGAATGATTCAAACTAAATTCAAACGAAATGTTATATAATATAAAGTCTCTTTTACTCTGCGAAATGGAACAGTAAGTCCTAGTTAAAGTCCCGTCTTGGAAGGCTTTTCTTCTGCCCTTGGAAACAAAGGAGTATTAAAATGCCAACAAGGGGTTTCCCTGGTGGCGCAGTGGTTAAGAATCCGCCTGCCAATGCAGGGGACACAGGTTCGAGCCCTGGTCCGGGAAGATCCCACATGCCGCAGAGCAACTAAGCCCATGCGCCACAACTACTGAGCCTGTGCTCTAGAGCCCGCGAGTCACAACTACCGAAGCCCACAAGCCACAACTACTGAAGCCCGCGCACCTAGAGCCCGTGCTCTGCAACAAGAGAAGCCCCCGCACCGCAAGGAAGAGTAGCCCCAGCTCGCTGCAACTAGAGAAAGCCCACACGCAGCAACCAAGACCCAATGCAGCCAAAAATAATAAATAAATAAAATAAATAAATTTATTAAAAAATAAAAAATAAAATGCCAACAAGAAATGTGTCATCGCCTACTACATCCCCACCTAGCTAGCTGGCTGACCCCTGACCCTCCATATACCCTCCAGCCTCTTCTCCCTAGTCCCTCTTCCCAGAAGCTTTGCTGCACTTCTTGTCGGATGCCAGGCCCTTCCCCTGGGCTCCTGCACACCTCCATCACGGCCCCTCAAACCTGTTTTTGTAAGACTTTTCTCCTAGGAGGTTGTGAGTAGAGGCTACTACCTCAGGGCCTGCACATGCCTGGCATGAAGTGGGCATTTACAAAGACATTCACTGTTAAATGAATGAACAAGCTAATGACAGCAGTTGAAAACTCACACTTCTACATAAAATGGCTTTTTTAAGAACCAACAGGTAAAGGCCCTCTGGAGCCTCTCCTATCTGAACAAAGGGCACCAATCTCCCCAAAGTCAGGGTTACCTCAGCAGCCCCCCGCCAGGACCGCACAGCTTCCTCCAGTTCTGGTGTGTGGCCCATGCCAGATAAGCCACCGCCACTGCTGCTGTTCTTTTTTTCTGGCACAACCACCTCGGCAAAGCAAGAGTGAGCCACTGGCTGGACCTTCTGTAACGCCTGGGTCAGAAACTGGAAATGGACCTGCACCACTGTCAAGAAGCATCGCCCCAACACCTGTGAAAACAAGAGAGCCAGGGATTTTAAGGCTATGGGTTGCTACTGCATGACCGCAATCAATTCTCAACTATCAATTTGAGTAGAGGTAACAATTAACTGGAAATCTGAAATCATATGAAGTTAAAAAGTCACCATGCTTTAGAAGGATCTGCCTTTGTTCTCACGTTTGGACCTGGGTGGCCTGATACCTAGAAATCAAGATGTTTCAACCAAATAGCAAGCCCCAAGGTTCGAATGGGCCTTCCCACTTCCCATCTAGCCTCCCTCCACTCCTGTTCTCCACTCGCCTCATCTGGACTCTGGCTCACACCAACCCTGGTTGTCTTTGAGCTCCTGCTGAACCACAGCAACCCACAATTCCAATTCTGTCCACACAGTATTCAGAGGGCAGAGTAAAAGCCAGGTGATTAAAAATCCAAAAGGTCAGTTTGACTATAAGAAGACATTCCATTGGAAATGGAATCCAAAGATACAGGTTATTTTGGTAACAGTGTATTAACATAGTTATTACATAGTTATTAACATAGCTGTATGTCATATTTCCAGTCTTACAAAACAAAGCTCACAGACCTGTCTTCTAGGAGTCAACAAAACATACTGTTAAGTCCATTTGTCAGAACAGTAGAAACCCACTCACCTGATACGTATTAGTAGTTGGCTGGTTGATGCAGTAGTCCGTTAAAGTAGAAAATTCATTAAAAAAACTACCATATACATGCTATGTTAATATATACTATTAACATGTAATTATAACATATGTACTAAAAATATACTACATACCATAAACATTTTAAGATACAAGTGTGCCTTTATCTGCCAACCTCTGGCATTGGCTAAAGCTGTTCTCTGACATTACTTGTCGTTCCCCGTTTGCTTTCTTGTGTTAACTCCAGCTACAAGGTGTTCTCTATGATTTCCTACTTCTTTTTTCTTTAAAAGACAGCAAGAATTTGCTGCTTGCAAAGCAACTTGAGCAGACACTTTCCAGATTATTGACATGTCCCCCTAATCTTTTACAGTTGTTTTAGTCATACAAAATTCAACAACAGTAACAACAAAACCTTTTTGTAACTCCTTTATCATGTTCCATAACATTCAAAACATTTTTAATGGAAGGTATTTCATATTTCATTGGCCTATACAGTGGATTACTTACTAACAAAAAATTACTTATTTTATTGAGTTTGTAATCCAACTGGAGCATAGCTGAGAGGGCCCACTAGCTGCCAGCTCTCAGGGCGCTGCCTTGGGGAGGTGGTGAAGGTTTCCATTGCCTTTTACAAGGAACTAAAATCCAACCCCACTGCCCACACTTTGGCCCAGTCCTGTTCCTCGGAGAAGCCAAAAATAAGACTCAACCTTGGACCTATCACCTCCCAGCACACATTTCAGATGATGCCCTTTTCCACCCCCACTGGGCAGAGCTCTTCTTCCTGGAGAAAGAGAGTCAGGCAAGCTCCCAGTGGTGACATTTACTCCCTCTGAATTATTTTCCCCTGTGGAAATCACCAGGACAAAACTAAAGCAAACACACAAAACTCACACCAAAGCATCCTCCTTCTATAGGGAACCATCAGAAATACAGGCTGAATTCCCACTCAAACAAACCTTCTGGGTCTCCACTCACATCTCCCTCAAAGCTCCACCCCATCAAAGATGGGGCAGAGTGAGCCACACAGAATAAGCAGACCTAGCAACCTAGGAACTTGTGCCACAAACAGAAAAAAAGAGTATTTAATTAGCATTGTACATAATATCAGCCAGCCTGAACGAAACACTCAGCATGTACTTCACCTGTGCTAAAGATTTCACACTGATTATCTCATTTAATCCTAGGAACAACCATATGAGGTCATTTCCATTTCACAAACAATAAGACTAAGGCACAGAAAGGTTATGAAACTTTGTCAAGGGGACACAACTGGATGTGGCAGAGGGGTCACTTGACTCAAGTGTCTATGCCCTTAGCCATTGTGCCCCCCTGCCTTCAACAGGCTCTACACACGTGAAGACAGCTGTGGGCTGGCAGCACTGAGACCAGACACAGGACAGCAGCTCAACCTTAACTGGCTTAGGCCAGAATGATATGGTGTCCTGAGGCTCCACACAGAGCAAACCCAGGAGGAGAAGTGAAGCTGGGTCCTCAGGCACACAAACTCTTCCTCCTCCTACTTCCTTAGCCTCTTGGCAGGCTGTGGCTGAGGGAGGAGGAGGGAGAAGTGGAGATGCCATGTGCCATTTGCTCTAGGCTCACATTCTTTCAGCTTTTGACAGATCCAACTGAGTCATTCAATCTTTCAACAGATGTGTAATTTGTGAATATCTGATATGTACAAAGCACAAAAAAGCCAGAAGATACTATAAGAAAGACAGCGAACAAGTCACTGTCCTTGTTAGGGTTATCTTCTAATGGTGGGGAACAGTTAAGTAGATATGCAAAGTCAGGGGCTACTGGAGAATGAACACTAAGGAGTGAGGTGGGAAGGAAAAGGCTCTCTGAGGAAAAGACCAAGGGAACAGATGGAGTAACCCCTCTCCCTTCTAAAGGAAAATTCTGAGAAAGGCCTCTGAAGGCCTGATGCAGGGTCCTGGGCCCAGAACAGGACATTCTCTGATAATGCTGGTCGATGCTGGGCTGGGGGTTGGGGAGGGTCCTCTTGTTGTCAAGGGCAGAATGGTGGAAGGAGGATGCTTCTGTTGCAGGAGTAAATGGGGGGAGAGATGGTGGACAGTTTTAAAAGGCGGACATTCAGAATATTGTCTCCACCACTTATTACATGCTTGACCTTGGATGAGTCATTTAATATAAATTTCTTCCGTGTATAGAAGAAATGATGCAAACAAGAGCTCAGCATTTCCCTCCCCCACCCATGAGGTATGTAGCACAAATATGGGTTGTGACAAAATATTTGTGTTGTAAACAATTCATTAAAAGCCAATCAAACCAATGGTTACACCCTGGAGCTTGGAAAAGCTTATTTATTATTTTTTGACTGTGCCACGCGGCATACAGGATCTTAGTTCCCCAACTAGGGATCGAACCCGTGCCCCCTGCAGCGGATGCATGGAGTCTTAACCACTGGACCAACAAGGAAGTCCCTGGAAAAGCTATTTAAAAAATATCTATTCTACAAGTTTACCTAAACTAACAGACGTATAAACACCACCTTTTCCAGATAGAGGACAAAGCTCAATCTCCAGCCTGCCTCTGCCCCCCTTTTCTCTACAATATCTCCTGTCTTAGCCCAGCTTCCCTCCTGTAACAGACTCCACCCTCTCCATCACAGGGATGAGCCAGTCCTTGGGGTCTTCCTGAGAAACCTGGAAAGAAATAGAGACTCTAAAGTTATGAATTTGGAAGCATGTGACCCAAGGGCTGAGGACAGCTACTTTCTCTTCACAGGGAGAACGTTTCCTGGACTGCAGGATCCAGTGAAGCTGCAGAACAGATGTGGCAAGCTGGTGGACAAATGAGTGGAGTGGTCAAAGAGAGAGACATTTTAAATGTCAATGAGTTTAAACTGTCAGTGGAGCTATAGAGTTCCACGTCTATCAACCTGGAACTTCCAGAGTTCCAGCTATCATTTACTGAGTGCTTAACCCATACCAAGCACTTGACGTGCAGTGAAGTGACTCAGGGGGGTGATAGCAATTCATCCATTTTATAGATGACAACACCGAGGCTTAGAGAAAGAAAGAACCTTGCTCCAGTGTCAAGCAGGTAATAAGTGGTGCAGTACAGATCTGATGCCAAGTCTGTCTGACTCCAAAAACTGTGTTCTAACCATCAGGCTATGCTATCTTCATATGACAAGATCCAGGATGTAGTCACGACAGTGACTAAGGATACCAAGAAGGGGAGAGGAACCCTGTGCAGGAACCCTGATGTCTCCCATACAGTGTCAGGCCCCAGTGTCAGCCCAGTTCCCTGGGCTGGAAACGGAGACTGAGAGGCACGGCTCAGTCTTCTCTAACTGTGGGAAAGGGGCTGCGACAAGAGTAAAAAGTGGGGTAGCCTGTGGCACTTCAGGGTGGCATGAGTCTCAAAGTTCATGATCTGCACAGCAGACTGCTAAGACTGGCTGCAAACAGCAATGATAAACTGGGAGAGGACACACAGGGCTTGGGAAAAGAAGCAGCTTCTCTTACCTCTAGAGGAATTCCAAACCCCAAAACATCTGTTCAGGCCTTCAGCACATCAGTCCCATTCAACAGTTATGAAGAAAGCAATCAGATTTAATCTTACCCTTGGTGTTTGTATTAGTAAAAAAAAAATCCATTCATCCAAAGGCATCCCAAGTTGATGGAATCTGGGGCAATAAGAGGCTGTTATCAGACTTGCATTAAGAGAAACATTTTGGTGTGACTTAAATTCCTCATAAAGGCCCAATTCCTGAATACAGACAATAAGCGACCTTGCCACTTCTGCCTCCAAATATCCATGGAGCATTCTGGATTACTATAAACAGCCATTGAGGATCTACTGAAATGAAACCTTGTTTTCTGGGAATCCCTGATGGCAGAGGAAAAGGGTACACGTTCACTTTCCCATTCCCCTATAAACGTACCACATGTGCTGCTAAGGGGGTTATATTCATGGATATAACCAGGAAACCTTTTCTTTTTGGTGATTTTTATATTTTATTAATTAAAGCCAATTTTAGTTTAAGGTCATCCTATTTTGAACCCTAAAAGAACACTCTTTCTACACCACCACAGTCAACTCTACCTTCCTAGAATATTTTCACAATTTTAGTTACTCCTCTTCTAGGGCCAGGGCCTGACTCAGCCCTTACTATATCTGCACGTGCTGAAATCACGAAGTGCCCAACTGCACCCCACCTGCCACACACCTTGTGATTTTCACATCAATATACACAATGTCTAAGTTCATTTTTTGCTCAACCTCACTGAACAATTCGTCTTTCTCACATCCCTGCAGAGTGAAGAACAAGTAAAAGTGTCACATATACCATACTGTCAAGCATTTCCAGGGGTTCTAGCATTTACTTCTGATCAGTTTAAAAGTCGAGAATGAATGAAATGAAGTTGATCCGGACTGGCTGCTTTTATTAGAAATTCCAAACTCATTCAGTCATTTCTCTCTCTTCAAAACTTACTTGTACCTTAAACATTACAGTTAGTTCCACGTGTTCCCAATCTTTTATTCTTATGATAATTCCAGAGTTATTACATAATGACCTAACCAACAGACCAGAATGTGATACAAAGACCTAAATGTGTCTCCAGAGAAATACAGAATGCAGTAGACCATGCCTGGACTATGGAAAGTACCTTATGGAGATTAAATTATGGCATAAAAATGTAAAAAACAAGCTTACTGAAACTAACATGTATAGTCTAACCTAAAAACTGATTAACAGTGAGTGCTTAAATATTAAAAAAAAAAAAAAAAAAAGCAACTAACAGCAATAAAAAAAGCAACTAACAAAACAACAATCTCTTTGCAGTCAGTATTAACCTAGAGCACAAAGAAGCTGCCATGCTATGTACAGGAGAAAGAACTAGTGAGGAGAGAAAGCTAACACATCCCCAAGGGTAGATGAGCCAACACCAAATGTTAATCATTTGGACAAGATTACATTCTGCCCCTAGACATGCTGCTTTACTGCTGGTAAAAATATCAACAGACACAGTTTCTGAACTCCTACTTCATGGCCCAAACACTGTGGTGCATAAAACCTTTTATACCAGTAATACATATTCATTGCAAATAAATTACGGGGAAAAGATCAGCTAAATAAAGAAATAAACAGTATCAAATATTACTAAATAGCTATAACCACTGATTACATGTTTCTGATACAGCCTACATTTGTACCTGTAGATTTTTTTTGTAAAACTAGATCATGTTGTATGTTATTTTATAGCCTGCTTTCCAAAATAAAATATATCAAAAATTTATTACATGCAACACACATAGGAAGTTATTTATTTATTTATTTATTTATTTATTTATTTATTTATCACCACACTGCTCGGCTTGCAAGATCTTAGTTCCCCATACAGGGATCTAAACCTGTGCCCCTTCAGTGGAAGCACAGAGTCCTAACAACTGGACTGCCAGGGAATTCCCAGGAAGTTGTATATTTCAGCTACATTGCTATCAATGGTAGTAACTAACAGGATAACTATAAACTATCATCCAGGACATGAAAAAGTGAAAGGCCAGTGAGGGGAACTAAGTCTATGGTAGACAAAGGAGGAATGGTTGTTATTGTTCAATAGGTACAGAGTTTCAGTTTGGGAAGATGAAAAAGTTCTGCAGATGGCTAGTGGTTGATGGTTGCAAAAAATATGAACATACTTAATGCCACTGAACTGTACACTTAAATATAGTTAAGATGGCAAAATTTATGTTATGTATAATTTACCACACACACAAAAAAGTACAAGTGCTTCTAGTCACCCCCTCTGCTACCATTCTATTCCAAGCTACAATCATCTCTTGCTTGGATTACTGTAACAGCCTCTAAACTGACCTTCCTGCTTCCTTTCAATTAGGATTAGTTTTATCTACACATTACAACAACGACAACAACAACAACAACAAATGCAGTGGTTTAAATAAGAGCAACGTTTACTTCTTTCTAAGGTAAAAATAAATCTAGGGTTAGGCAGTCCAGAGCTGGCATGGAGGCTCCCGGGTATCACAAGGAGCCCAGTTCCCATCTTTCTGCTCTTCATCCTCACACAAGGTTTACATACTGGAACTACCTCATAGTTCTAAATGGTTAAATGACCTTTAGCCATTCTGCCTGCATTCTAGATAGTAAAAAACTGGGGGGGGGGAGTGGGGAAGAAGGTAGCACCCTTTTTCCCTCTAAGGAAACTTCCCAGCAGTCTCATCCAAAACCTCTAGTTACATCTTCATGAACCAAAACTTAATTCAAGTGACCACTCCTAGCTGTAAGGGAAGCTGGGAAGTATAGTCTCTTTTCCATGCAAAATATTCCTGAAAAAACAAAAACAAACAAACAAAAAACTCTCCAGAGTTTTTGTTGTTGTTGTTTTCTGGCCGCGCCATGGCAGCTTGTGCGATCTCAGTTCCCCGACCAGGGACTGAACCCAGGGCCCCAGCAGTGAAAGCACCAAGTCCTAACCACTGGACCGCCAGGGAATTCCCCAGAGTTTTGTTATTAAGGAAGAAGGTGACACTAGATATTGGGAGGCAACTAGCAGAGTCTCCTCTCTCCCCTAGAGGCTACTTTCCACACAGGAAGTCTTATAAAACAAAAGTCAGATTATTTCACTCCCCTGCTCAAAGTCTTCCAATGGCTTTCCATTACAATCAGAAGAAAATCCAAACTCCTCATCTGTCCTACAATACCTTACATGATCTGGCCCCTGACTAGTCTCTGAACTTATTATTTCCTATCCCACCTCTCTCTACTCTTGCCACACCGACCTTCTTGCTATTCCTCAAAAACCGTGAGCACAGCTCCGGTCTCAAGTTTTTGCACCAGCCAGTTCCCACTACCTCAGGGTTTCTCAACATCACGACTACTGACACTGGGGGCCAGAGACTTCTCTGTCGTGGAGGGCGGTCCTATGCAGCGTAGGATGTTGTTAGCAGCATCCCTGCTCTCTACTCACCAGATTCCAGCAGCACTGGTTGGGAGATGCAGCCACCACAACCCCTCAGATCATACTGTTTTGAATAAAATGTCATATCCTTACTGGTAAACAGACAAACAAAAAACAAAAATTAAAATTAAAAAACAGTAGCGGGGCCTCCCTGGTGGCGCAGTGGTTGAGGGTCTGCCTGCCAATGCAGGGCACGCGGGTTCGCGCCCTGGTCTGGGAGGATCCCATATGCCGCGGAGCAACTGGGCCCGTGAGCCACAACTACTGAGGCTGCGCGTCTGGAGCCTGTGCCCCGCAACAAGAGAGGCCACGACAGTGAAAGGCCCGTGCACCGCGATGAAGAGTGGCCCCGCTTGCCGCAACTAGAGAGGGCCCTCGCACAGAAGCAAGGACCCAGCACAGCCAAAAATAAATAAATAAATAAATAAAATGCTGGCTTAACTCCTAGAGAGTTTCATTATAAAAAACAACAACAACAACAACAACAAAACCAAAAAAAAAACAGTAGAGAAATCTCTTCCTCCTAGGGTGACTTTTGAGCTGCAAAAGAGCTGCAATAGCGCTCAAATGTGGCAGTCGACAGGAGCTTTTGAGTATCCAGGCATCTGTTTTGCTGCAGGACTAAAACATAACCTCAAGGACTACAAGGAAGAGATATATCAAGACTCTACCTTCTCTAAATCAATTTGAATTAAAAATCAGAAATCTAAGAGCTTTGTGCTCCTGCAAACTTTTGCTTTTCATGATCTGGGGTCTGAGTCTTGTCACCTAATGTTCTAGACTTCATGCAGAAACACCATCTGGCCATGGGTGTTTATGTGCGGGGTAGGGGGGATGGGATATTGGTCAGAGGCAGAAAGAGAAACTGAGATCCTAAAAGATGACAAAAATTGTCCCCTAAATACATAGTGAGTCAATGAATTTCTGATTCCCTAACATGCAAGTCCAGCATCTTTTACTCTATCGTGCCTCCTCCTTCAAATCACTGCAGGTCCTCTGGTGTAACACTCGAGTTCTTCTAAATGAGTAAGATTCCTCTCACTCTAGCCCCAGCATGAAAAAAAAAAATGCCATTTTTCTGACAATCAAAGAAACTTCCAGACATTGCCAAGTGTCCCCTGAGGGAGAGCCCACCCTGACCCCATTTGCAAATGAACCACTACCTTACCTGGAGCATCCTTTCCCCTGGAATTGTACAGCTATCGCTTGACAGGCATTGCTCAAATGTCCCATCCTCAGAGAGGCCTTTCTTCTACCTCTCTTTCTTCATCATTCTTTATTTCTCTTCACAGCACCTCTCACTACCTGACATTATGTTTGTATGTGCCATTTATTTTTTCTCTGTTTCCCTACCTAGGAGTTGAGTTGGATGTGGACAGGGTCTTTGTTTTGCTCTGTTGCATTCTCATTGCCTGGCACACAGTAGACAATCCTCCTATACATATTTGTTGAAAGAAGAAAAGAAAGCAGTTGCTACTCTCCACATAAAAGCACCAAACTAGGTCAAGAGCAGCATGGTGACTGCAGAGCTGAGGGCAGGACATCATGATGTCTGCATCTATGCGCAAATGACAACTCATTCTTCCCCCCAAACTCTTCCTGCTTTCTTTCCCTGGACAGCTCTTCTGCAGCCTGCCCACAGACACCAGCTGCAACCTTGAGCTTACTTTGAGGGTGATATCACCAACAGGCATGGGGGAGATCACGACTCTTCTGGAGAGAGAAAGTCCATAAACCACGCAAGGCTTTCCTGCAAGTGACACACTCATCCCTTGAATGAAGAATCAAGTATAACATTTGTTACGCCTTGGAACTGTATGCTTATTCTTTCAAACCGAGAACCAATGTAATAATTAACGGGTATGCTGTTGAGGGAATAAAGGGTATATATAATGGAGTAAAAAGATGTATTTTCCGGATATGTTTGCATATGCATGTCTGCTGCTATCTGCACAGATACATAAAACAATTAATAGTGGTTCTGTCTGGAACTGGGATGGAGTTGGAAGAGAGAAGCATTACCTTCGGAGAAGGGACTTATGCCATTCAGAAGTGTTAGAATTTTTTACCTAAGCATGCATCATATATAAGAAAAACTAATTTGTTAAAATTAATAATCAATAGTAATATATCCAAAGTATTCCCATTAAAATGAGGACCAAAACAAAGATGCTCATTCTTTTTTTTTTTTTTTTTTTAATTAATTATTTATTTATTTATGGCTGTGTTGGGTCTTCGTTTCTGCGCGAGGGCTTTCTCTAGTTGTGGCAAGCGGGGGCCACTCTTCATCGCGGTGCGCGGGCCTCTCACTGTCGCGGCCTCTCTTGTTGCGGAGCACAGGCTCCAGACGCGCAGGCTCAGCAATTGTGGCTCACGGGCCCAGTTGCTCCGCGGCATGTGGGATCTTCCCAGACCAGGGCTCGAACCCGTGTCCCCTGCGTTAGCAGGCGGATTCTCAACCACTGTGCCACCAGGGAAGCCCAAGATGCTCATTCTTAACACTGATTGTTTTATACATTAAAACCTATGATCAGGGAGTTCCCTGGTGGCCTAGTGGTTAGGATTCTGGGCTTTCACTACCATGGCCCAGGTTCAATCCCTGTTTGGGGAAGGTCCCACAAGGTGCAGCCAAAATAAATAAATAAATAAATAAAAATTAAAAATAAAACCTATGGTCAACGCAACAAGATATATAACTACTGGAAGGGAGGAGATACATGTAGATGACATGACCATATATACAAAAATAAACCAATTGAAACATTAGAATTATTGAGTCCAGTCACATGGCAGGAGACAAGACAAAAATATAAAAATCAGTGGTGCTTCTGTTATAGAAGAAACTTTTAAATATAATTTCATTCATGACAGCAACTAAAATAAAGATTACGTAAGAATGTTAAGAATATACACAGCCACTAGAAAGGAAATTATGGAACTTTACTAAGAGACATAACAAAAGGCCTCATAGAAGACATAATAAACTGCTAAGATCCTGAAAACAAAACAATTTAGCAGGTGTATCCAGGATCATAAATATGTTCCCCATCACATCCTTTGACACGCACCAGCTGGTATTTGCAGTGTGGCCTCCCCAACATCTAGCCCCGTGCCTTTGGAAGCAGCCCTCAGGGAACCACTCCCCCTGCACTCTCAGTCTGGTGGTACCCCAGCCCCAGGAGTGGGCGCACAAGTCAGGCCTGACCAGTCGGTGCGTTAGTTTAACCTTTCTGGCCACAAGGTCCAAGGACAGGCAAGTGACCCAAGCCAAGCCAACCAGACTGAGTTCTAGAATTTTGTCAGAACCTGGGGGAAAGCAGAGGTGCTCTTTCTGCTGAGTTGTTGGCCACTCTGGCATGGAGACAGTCTGAGTCTGTTCAGCACTGTGTGAGCCCCTGGATCCAGCCCTGCCCGAAGAGCTAACTTTCTTCGGTTTCATGGAGTCAATACATTGTTTTGTTGAGAGGCAGTACAGTGCTACGGTCAAGAATTGGTACTCTATTATAGAGTCAGACTGCCTGGGTCTAAAGTCTGGATCTGCCATGAAGCTTTTGATAAGCTGTTTAACCTCTCCACACCTGTCTCTTCGTCAATAAAATGGGAATATGAATAGTACCTAACTTACAAGGTTATTAACAGAATTCAGTGAGTTAATGTGTACAGTCTCAGAACAGCGTATAGCATAAGTACTATGTAACTACCAGCTTCTTTTTGCTTTTATTGTTGTTTAAGCTGTTCTGAGTTTGGTTTCTGTCACTTGTAGCCACAGTATTTTTTTAAAAAAAAAACAAATCAATTCATATCAGTCAAAATCCCCCTTTAGGACTTCCCTGGTGGCGCAGTGGTTAACTCTGCCTGCCAATGCAGGGGACACGGGTTCGAGCCCTGGTCCGCGAAGATCCCACATGCCGTGGAGCAACTAAGCCCATATGTGCCACAACTACTGAGCCTGTGCTCTAGAGCCCGCGCGGCACAACTACTAAGCCCACACACCGCAACTACTGAAGCCCGTGCGTCTAGAGCCCGTGCTCCGCAACAACAGAAGCCACTGCAATGAGAAGCCTGCGCACCACAACCAAGAGTAGCCCCCACTCGCCGTAAGTAGAGAAAGCCCACGTGCAGCAACAAAGACCCAACGCAGACAAAAATAAATTTAAAAAAAAATCCCCCTGAAAAAAATCCCATCTCATTCTGTATAAAATCTAAACTCTTATCAGGGCCTACCAGGTTCTCTCACAGGTTAGGTAGGCGGTTCCGGTGTGGGGGCTGGGTCCCCTCACAGTGAGCTGGGTGGGGGGACACTGAGCCCACAGGCAGGCCTGAGGCTATTTTCCATCTGCATCACAGCACTGCTCACACCTATGGTCACAGTCTACTTATTTATCTGTCTTGCCCACCAGGCCTAGAGTGCTTTTTCTTTTTTTTTTACATTAATTTTTATTGGAGTATAGTTGATTTACAATGTTGTGTTAGTTTCTGCTGTATAGCAAAGTGAATCAGTTATACATATACATATATCCGCTCTTTCTCAGATTCTATTCCCATATAGGTCATTACAGAGTATTGAGTAGATAGAGTTCCCTGCACTATACAGAAGGTTCTTTTTATTTTTTTTAATTTGTTTTATTATTTTTGGCTGTGTTGGGTCTTCATTGCTGTGCACGGGCTTTCTCTAGTTGCAGCAAGCGGGTGCTACTCTTGGTTGTGGTGCGTGGGCTTCTCATTGCAGTGGCTTCTCTTGTCGTGGAGCACGGGCTCTAGGCACGTGGGCTTCAGTAGTTGTGGCATGTGGGCTCAGTAGTCGTGGCTCGTGGGCTCTAGAGTGCAGGCTCAGTAGTTGGGGCACACGGGCTTAGTTGCTCCGTGGCATGTGGGATCTTCGCGGACCAGGGCTCGAACCCGTGTCCCCTGCATTGGCAGGCAGATTCTTAACCACTGTGCCACCAGGGAAGCCCTCTTTTTCTTTCTAATTAATTTATTTTTTATACAGCAGGTTCTTATTAGTTATCTATTTTATACATATTAGTGTATATATGTCAATCCCAATCTCCCAGTTCATCCCCCCACCATCCCCCCACCCCCTGCTTTCCCTCTGTGGTGTCCGTACATTTGTTTTCTACATCTGTCTCTATTTCTGCCTTGCAAACCGGTTCATCTGTACCATTTTTCTAGATTCCACATATATGCGTTAATATACGATATTTGTTTTTCTCTTTCTGACTTACTTCACTCTGTATGACAGACTCTAGGTCCATCCACGTCTCTGCAGATGCTTTTGATAGTCCTCATTCATCTTTGCCAGCTTGCAGCCAGCTCATCTGTATTCTACCTTGGAGGGTGGGTGGTAGCAGCTACGTGAAGAAGAAAGCAGGCCAGGTGACTGGAGCCTCCTCCAGGAGCTAGTGGGGTCTCAGAAAGGATTGGGAGTGAGCAAGGACTCACAGCGGTTCCTTTACTTTCCCATGTCTGGGCACTTCGGCATTAGCTAGGTCAGAAAGGCCAGTCTCTTGGAGGGATGGACACTGCAAACAAATCCCTTGGCACAAAGACTGCACTGGCCTGGAACAGTGGAGAGGTAAAGGACACAATCCCTGTGTATGTTGGGCCCAGAAAGATTTCAGGCAAATGTCGTCTTTACAGACACTCAGATTCCTGATCTGTAAAGATGAGGAGGCTGCCAAAACAGGCTATTATCCAATTCTGTGAAATCTCAGAAGCTGACCAGTAACCATAAAAATTTAGAATAGGGGGCTTCCCTGGTGGCGCAGTGATTGAGAATCTGCCTGCCAATGCAGGGGACATGGGTTCGAGCCCTGGTCTGGGAAGATCCCACATGCCGCGGAGCAACTAGGCCTGTGAGCCACAACTACTGAGCCTGCGCGTCTGGAGCCTGTGCTCCGCAACAAGAGAGGCCACGATAGTGAGAGGCCCGCGCACCGCGCTGAAGAGTGGCCCCCGCTTGCCGCAACTAGAGAAAGCCCTTGCACAGAAACGAAGACCCAACACAGCCATAAATAAATAAATAAATAAATAAATAAATAAATAAAATAGCTTTACCTTTAAAAAAAAAAAATTTAGAATAGGAAGTAATTCAGGAAAGGTAGTCCTATGTTAAATTACATTCCATGAACTGTTTTATTTCTGTTTCATTCTAATTTGCCCATCAAACCTCATTTTTCCTTACATTCACTCAAGACTTTTTAGTAACTATGAAATGTTAAATCACATTCTCCTAAAAGAAAGCAACATTGCCATTTTAGTCACCAAAATTACGAGCACAGCATTCTTTCCCTGACTCCTACCTGCTGCTGGGGTCCTGCCTTCAAAGGTTTCTTTTCTCTATTCTCATTTTCTTCCTTGATTCACTTTTATTTTCTTCATTTTTCTGAAAAGCACCTGCCTTTCTTCTCATCACTATACCTTACTCAGTGACACTCTCTGTGATATTGTGATTTATAATAAATATATATTTTGGTATTCTTCCAAGGTTTCTGGCACACAGCTCCTAAAAACCCTTGGAATTTTCTAAGTGATAAGAGAGAGAAAGTATCTTTTGTTATTCATAACAAGCCTCTTTCAACCATACCTGAGTTTATGTCAACAAGGTGACTTTTGGAAAGCTCCTAAGGATGCGGGCTGGTTGCCAGGGGAACCAAGTTTGAAACTTTCAGACCAACCCCTCTGAAGAGGGGAAGAGGCTGGAGACAGAATCAATCACCAATGGCCAAAGATTTAATCAACCACACCTGTTTAATGAAGGCTCGAAAAAACCCAAAGGACGGGGTTCAGAGAGCTTCTGGGTTAAAGAACAGGTGGAGGTGCTGGGAGGGCAGCACGCCTGGAGAGGGCATGGAAGCCCACACCACTTCCCACATACCTTGCTTTATGCATATCTTTCATCTGGCTGTTGCTGAGTTACATCCTTTTATAATCTAGTAAGTAAAATGTTTTTCTGAGTTCTGTGAGCTGCTCTAATAAAGTAATCAAACCTGTGGGGTGGTCATGGGGACTTCTGATTTGTAGCCAGTTGGTAAGAAACATAGGTAACACCCTGGACTTGTAACTGCTGTCTAAGGGGGCAGGGTGGGGGCGCAGTCTAGTGGGACTGAGCCCTTACCTGTGGGATCTGATGCTAACTCCAGGTAAAAAACGTCAGAACTGATCCAGAATTGCTTGGTATGGGAAAAAACCCCGCCAACAAACTTATGACCAGAATGCCAGAGGTGCAGTATTCTGTGAGCAGACAGAAAACAGAGGAGTTTTCCTAAATACTTCCCTTTCTGTTAGAAGACCACTTCACACGCACAAATCACTTATGAAATGGAATCATTTATTGGGTGTTCCTGATACATTACTTCTATCATGTGGTCGAAAGTTTCTCTCTCCCTTTTTTTAAACTTGGAAAATGTCCCAATATACACAAAAACAGAATATAACAAACCCCCATGAACCCATCAAAAAGCTTCAGTAACTATCAACATTTTGCCATGTTTTTTTCATCCTTCTCCCCAACTCCACCTTTTTCTGTGGAATGTTTTGAAGCAAATCCCAATTGACCAGGACACAGTACATGTTCAAAGTTCCCAACTTATCATTTTTTTTTAAAATTAATTTTTATTGGAGTATAGTTGCTTTACAATGTTATGTTAGTTTCTACTATATAGCAAAGTGAATCAGCTATACAACTCTTGGGAACCCTGTACCAACACTGAGGCCCCGAGGTGAAACTGGAGCCCCAGAGCTGCCACGGGGTGAAGAAAGCAAGGGGAGAAGTGTCATCACTTCATCTTGCTGCCCTCCCTTCACCTTCCCTTCAGAGGATGACCTCTTTACCTGTCTGACCTCACACCTAGTGTCTCTGTTTTGCTCACTGTTTCAGCCACAATAGGCCCTCACTGCTCTTCAAACACTCAAGTTTGCTCCTGCCTCAGGAACTTTGCACTAGCTGTCCCCTCTGCCTGGAATCCTCTTTTCCTGGTTATTATTGGGGCCTACTACTTCATCTCCTTCAGTTCTTTACTCACATATCATGTTCTCAGTGATGCCTTTTCTAACTATCTTATCTAAGATCACAGCCTTCATCTATCTATGTGAAGGGAGGAATTTCTGTCTTGCTCACCGCTGTATCCTCTGTGCCTGGAACAGTCCCTGGCACAAAGTGTGCAATAAATATCTGTGGAATGAATGCATGAACCACCAGTCAATTTGATTCTTTTATTTACATTTGCACTGAAAAAGTAATTTTATTTAAGACACATGATAGATGTTTATAAAAAGAAGTTAACATCTTTGATTTTCTAATAAATAGAAAACCTAATTATGGAGTTGTCTATACTTCTTTAATATGAACTACATGTTTTACTTGCAAATGATCCTTAGTTAGGATACCAGATTTCTAGGACAAATAAAATTGAAGTAGATAAAAACAAAGAGAACTCACAGCCACTCAATTCATGTAGCCTGGCATGTTACAGGAACATTAGAATTAACACACCAATGGAGATGCCCCTAGACTTGAAAAGAAAAGATAGAAACATCAGGTCCCGTATGGTCTACCTCTAAAAAATGTTGTGGGGTGTCAAAGCTTTGTATAATGAACAAATTCAATATGGGAAACCATATTTTTCCTGAGTTCACATTTTGGCTGGACTGGCAGTTCGAGACTTACACAAAGGAATCCCCATGAAGCACTTGATTAAGATCGTATTTCTCATTTTAGACAACATTTTAGACAACATTTACAACAATGTAAACTATACATTTTCTATAAATCCAAAGGGGGGAAAATCCCACCTAAACTATCAACTGGCTTGCTCAAAGATTCCTAGCTACAGCAAGTGGACTCCAAGACATCCCCCACTCCACTTCCTTCCCTATGTACCCCCATTCTAGGTGCAAGGGAAATAGAGCAGTGACTATTAGTACAAGAGGTCCCCTAGGGCTTTTATGCTGGAAACGTCCTGGCAGTTTCTACATCAGGCAAGGTAATACTGCTGCCACCTTACAACACGAAAAGAGAAAATAACACAGAAGGGAAAGGGAGGTGCTCACCTCAAGAACCAGGAAAGAAATGAGCAGAGCAAATGTTCTAGGAGTGGCAACTTTTTCCAACTAAAAGGGTTCCAGTGAGACTAATCTGCTGTATATTTCTCTCTTTTGTTGGCTCTGTACATAATTGTGCTCTGTACTGCAGAGAAGGACTAATAACACTTTTCAAGCCATGTTGGAAGCAATAATAATAAGTGATGATGATGACAACTAACTGGGTACAGTGTTTCACACACACTAATCGCTTCTGATCTTCACCAGAACTCTGGAAGGTGGGTGGTAATTCCATTTTGTAGATGGGCAGACTGAGGCTTAGAGATGTTAGAAGATTTGCTCAAGGCCATACAGACAATAAGAAGCAGAGTCGGGGCTCTGCTGGTGGTCCAGTGGTAAAGAAGCTGCCTTCCAATGCAGGGGACACGGGTTTGATCCCTGGTCGCGGAACTAAGATCCCACATGCTGCGAGGCAACTAAGCCTGCGTGCCACAACTACCGAGTTCGCGTGCCTCAACAAGAGAGCCCACATGCTGCAAACTAGAGCCCACGTGCCCTGGAGAGAGAAAACCTGCACGCCACAACTAGAGAGAAGCTCATGTGCCGCAAAGAAAGATCCCGCATGCTGCAGCTAAGACCCGTCACAGCCAAAAAAATAAATAAAATAAAAATTAAAAAATGTAGATAATTAAAAAATAAATACAACACCTTTTTTAAAAAAAAAAAGCAGAGTCACTTTCTACTCACAACTTATTTCTCTAACAGAGAGATTATGAGGTTGAACCACCCGGGGTAAGGGGCAAAGTCACTGCTGAGTATAGACAGGACAGGACTCATGTACACCCTGCCTGCCCCAGAGCACACAGTTGGCAACTGCAGTTCCTAGACACAGGCACCAGGATCTGTCAATCAATGAGCATATCCGAAACCTGGCTGCAAGTAAGGGAGCATTAGAAGCACGCTTTGGCTACCTTCAGGGGTGGGACAGTGGAACTGGTATTTTGTCTTAGGTTTCAAATGGTCAAGCGTTTGAATACTGAATTCAGGGCTTTTCTCAACCGCAGTCCTGGGCTAAGCTCTTGAGCAGAGGTCCTTGTCTAGCCAGTCAAGTTCATCAGTGTTAGGCCACAGACTTCTTTCCCCAAGGATGAATGCTAAAGAGCTTCTCTGGGCCTTGCTGATAAAATCTTTAAAACACCAACAGGAAAAAAAAAAAAACCAAATGCCCAGCTATTCCATCTGAGTTGGTGAATATCCTGAGAGAGAGACCACGTCAGTACATAAATTCCAGAAACAACAAATACTGTTCTGTGGAAAGAGCAAAATGTTAAGTCTGCAGGCCTACATTTCACAATCACATTTTAGGATTTACTTATAAGTCAGCAGTTTGAAACCTAGAATACACTATATTCTAAAACCCATCAACAGCACTTAGTTTCCAGTTTAGCCTCTGAAAGCCTGTTTAGCCCATTATATACAAAAACATGGTAGTATTCCAGCTATCCTAATCGCATTTCAATGGGGAAAGTCAAGCCAAAATTCCAAAACACAACAATAAGAAATATTTCCCCTTCTCAGCTCAAATGGTCCATGCTGGTCCCAGGAAAGCAGAAAGGACAAGGTAGGTGCTACTGTGCCCAGTAGCTTTACTAAACCCAACTCCTCAGGGTTGGTTCATCCTTCTCTAGCTGTTCTGACCTGGGGAACAAGGGCACTTGCCCTACAGGGTTGGAGGGCAAACAGGCCTAGCTCTGTCTCCTCCAGCACCTGGAGGCATGGACTGAAGAAGAGCCCAGTAACGTTCAGGTTAAAATAACAGGCTTTGGCCTCATTTTCAAACCATTCTTGCCTGACATTCTAAATAAAGCTAAAGGTGCTTGTGTCATTGCAGGATGGGAGCTGAAACAGCTTGGGTCTAATATTGTTCAGCACATTCTGAGAGGGCAGAGGCCCTAACTGCTCTGCTGCCACATCTCTGCACAGCAGTGACCAAGCATCCTGCGGGCTGAACATGGTTCTTCACATAAAACAAACAAAAGTCAAAGCTGTACATCTGTGCCTATACACACAGTAGTCTGGAATGGCACAAACCAACCAGTTAACAGTGGTCTCCTCTGGGAAAAGGAATGGGATGGGAGAGTAGAACAGTAGTTTTAAGTTTCACTGCTTGAATTTCTTTTGAGAAGTACGTTTTTTAAAAATACGCTTTATATGTGATTTACATGTGTAATTTAAAAACTACTTTAAACTATGACAAGCCATTTTAAAAATACTTCAAAATCATAATTTCTCTGAATATATGATGTGATCATAGAAAAAATCAGAAAATAAAAATAAACTTGGATAGGTTCAAAATAGAATGAGCCAAGGAGGATATTATACATTTATACCAGCAGATTCAGCAAACTATAACTCATGGGCCAAATACAGTCCAACAGACAGGTCTACAAGGTAAAACTGGTTTCCGCATTCTTAAAGGGTTATTAAAAAAAAACAAAGAAGAATGTGAAAGAGACACATGTGGTCCACGAAGCTTAAAATTTACTTACAATTTGCCCTCTACAGAAAAAGTTTGATGATGCCTAACGCCTGATATACACCAAGACTATTGTGTCTTTTCAAAAATAGTTTCTGGGCTTCTCTGGTGGCTCAGTGGTTAAGAATCCGCCTGTCAATTCAGGCGACACGGGTTTGAGCCCTGGTCGAGGAAGATCCCACATGCTGTGGAGCAACTAAGCCCATGCGCCACAACTACCGAGCCTGCACTCTAGAGCCCACAAGCCACAACTACTGAGCCTGCGTGCTACAACTACTGAAGCCCGCGCGCCTAGAGCCTGTGCTCCACAACAAGAGAAGCCACCACAATGAAAAGCCTGCGCACCGCAATGAAAAGTAGCCCCCGTTCACCGCAACTAGAGAAAGCCTGCGCGCAGCAACAAAGACCCAAGCAGCCAAAAATAAATAAATAAAAACAAAAATAGTTTTAAATTCCTCTTATAAATGCCTTCAAAATCACAATATGCCTTTTAAACACAATAAAAAATGAGTCATAATACTTAATAGCCTAACTTTTTTTTCCCCTAAACCCACAACAGTGTAAGTTAGCTTATTCAGCTACCACAATCATCAGATTTACTTCAGAAGACTAGTGATTTCCTAAAATCAAACACAACCCCAGGATGGGGAAAGGAACATTCTCCCTCCTAGCATCCAGAAACCTAACCTCTAATGTGCTGCTAAAACGTACAAGGACACATGGAAAAATCAAACTCAGAAGAACTCTCTGAGCAGGTAAAAATAATTTAAAAAATCTAGCAGTGAAGTTAATTTAACAGATGACAGTTTAATAAATTATTTCCTAAACGAAGGAAGGAAAAACATCATCTTTATTCTGAATGAAATTTGTATTCCAATCTTACACTCTAACGTAGAGTCCTGAAAAAGGGAGAATATTTCATTTTGATTACCAAAGACCCTAAGAAATGTACTGAATAAGAATCAAATGCATCCAAATATAAACAGATGTAAATTTAGAACTGAAAAAATAACTTATCCTGTAAACATGTGTAGAACTTTCTACATTAAACCAATGGTTCTATATAATGACAATTCACAAAGAAATCTTCATAATCATATTTAGAATTCTCAGTCCCTACTATGTACTTTAACAGTAATGTTATTTGGAAATTAAGTTCCAACTTGAAAATGTAAAGAATATAAAACATAGGCTGATTTGTTTGTTTAATAATCTTCTATCTTACTTAATTTGAAATGAAAGCAATTCAGAACCTGGCATGCAAAAATTTTTTACAAGGACAGGGTATCAATGGAAAGAGGACGAAGACCATCATTTCAGTGATTTGAGAAAAAACTAAGACAAACATTCTCACTTACCTCTGGAATACATTTTCCTACCCAAGTATGACACAGAAGATACTCTACCTCAATGTCCTGGAGACTGAATTCCTTCTGATCTGTAAAGTTTGCAGCCCCGGCACTAAGTTCCATCAGCATCTTGGCGATCTCGGGCTTTATGGCTGAAGTCAGCCGACTGGCTGCTTCCATGACGTGCTCCTGCACATCTTTGAGTTGCATGGCTGCCTTGGAATAGTGAGAGTTCCTGAACACAGTGCTGAAGAGATCTGTGAGGAAAGTACTGGCACGGCAGAAGACGTTGAGGGCGTCCAGGTACTTGGAGATGCCCTGCTGGATGTCAGCAATGGGAGTGGAGTGGGGCATGGCATGGTGGCAGCTGCCTGCAGCAGTCAGACTGCCCAGGGGGGCGGTGGTGGCCGTAGATGCCAGGGGAGCACTCAGTGCTCGGCCGAGCTCAGGCATTGGGTACTGCTGGTGCTGCTGCACCTTCTGCTTGGACCCGCCAAGCAGGAAGCGCCGCTTGTAGTCCATTTTACTGTCCTGGGCACTGCAGCAATACATGCGGGAACGGGAACTGTCCCAGTGACTGCGAGAGGGTCAAGGTCCTGATTCCTTTTTTTTCCCCCCTAAAACTGTAGCTAGGTATAAAAATAGTGGAGTTCTGCAAATCTAAGTTTTAAAAAAGGCATTTCCATGAGGCAGGTAACCATGTGATCCAATGTAGTTGTGAAAAGGACAACAGGTTTATATAATTAATATTTTCAGTGTAGGCAGGACCTCTGACAAAAAATAAAAGTGTGTCCAAAATGCTATACAAGAAATGTTAGCATTCCACTCTCTTAATAAAAAGATATGCTTGCTGAGAAAAATGTTTACCTAGAATTGCTTTGCAAGAATATTTTGATACTTGTATTTACAATGGCAGAAAAATAACTTAACTTTAAAAAAGGTAATATAATGTAATATAATGTATCTTCAATATACCAGAAAAGTTAGAACCCCAAAACCCACAAGCTGATCAACAGCAATTTAAAAAGCAGTACAGAATTACTTCACACTAAGTCCTCAGTAAGGAAGATCAAATCTCTGCAGAATTTTGACAGAGCCTGCCTGCCAAATCCATTTACCTGTAAAGTGTCTTCTCAATGCGAAAAATTTCCTTTAATATCTTCTGAAAACAAGGGTTTTTTTTTTTAAAAAAAATGGCATTTATTATAAGTCCTCTCCTTCTTTTCTTTTGTTTGCTGAGGTAGCAGTTTCCTTAGAACATTAATAAGAGGTGCTTCCAGACTGGGTTGGCCCTCAATTGTAAAGTCTGAAGCAAGAATGCACAGATGTATTTGTAAGGCTTCTAAGTCATTTCCTGTAAGGGGGAAAAATAAGACAGAGTTAGGAAAGTTACAAGACAGTGAGTAATTCTGGAACATTAACTCCTGAAATGCTATTATCCACAAAGGTGGGCTCCAAATGAATATGAACTATATAAAAACCTTATAAAAGCAGGTACAATAGTGAGAGTGCAACTATGATATGACGACTGTTAGAAAATTCCTCAAGTTGTAGTACAAAAGTAATGCAACAAAAAGTTTGATTCCCCACTAACCACTCCAAAACTCAGGCTGACAAGTGACACATCAAGCAGGGCCTGGACTCATGTTTGTGTTTCCTCCTCAAAGAGCTCACAAATCCACAAGAGGATTAGAAGAGTACACAGATTAGGTGAGGGCTGTTGACAAGTAGCGCACTCACAAAACCTTAAGGGGGATTTGGAAATGGAGCAATGAACAAAGATTGAGAGAAATCAGGAAGGTTGTTATGAAGAAAATGTTACTCGGAGCTAGGCCTTGATTGTAGGATAGGTTTTGATAAGTGCAAAAGGGATGGCTGGGGCTCACCAGATGAAAGGACCACCACAGCAAAGGCCCTGAAGCAGGATGGCTTAAAGTCTGTCCAGGATACCCATCTGGGCTGAAGTGCAGCATACAGAAAGACAGAGCCTGGAGAGGTAAGTGGCTGGCAGGTTTGTAGACAGGATGCTTCTCATCCTCACCCAGGTACCAATTTCCCCTCCAGATGTTTGAAAGGAAGCCTCGGAGGGTGTGCAGGTTCTTACACCCTGGGGAAGCTTCTATAGAACCCCTGGCTCTGGATAGGTGCAAACAGCAAGGTCTGAACACCTCTGGTTGCAGTTTCTGAACCTACAATAGTAGAGTAATGTGATTCTTCCTACACAGCTACAACTAGGTTTACACTTGCCTAAACTATCTATTCTTCCAAACATAACAACAGTTCAAATATGTTTTATTGAATGATACATGCAGTCTATATTAAACTTCAATATACACGATGTCTGTATATAGTTTGGTTTACTTATTGATAACTAGGCTTTCTTTCCATTTTCCTTTTTTGATAGATAAAAATAAATATGTCATACCTTATCACTCATCACTCCTTTACGGTTCTACAATTGCATTAGGAACACAGGAAAGCAGGCAGGTTATAAGAGCAAGAGATGAGAAAAGTGTTATGGATACAAACATATACTCTAAAAGTATAGCAATCCTAACCCAGCTAGCATATAAATCCAACTAAACCAGCCACCATTTGCAGCTCTGTGTTCAAGAGAATCTTGACTCTTAAAAACTCTCATAACCTTTTCAAGAAACAAGATATCAAACAGCTATATGTAAGAAATCTGTTCCCAAATGTTCATTTTTAAAATTCATTACAATAAGGCAATCATATCTATTCCTACCCAAGTGCTCCATTGTTATCAATGTGGCTGTACAAATTCCAACGTACAAAAGAAGCACTCAGCAGGAGTGCTGAAGGACGGAAGGCTGCTCACACAGAAACTGTGTGGTCTGTGAAGGAAAACCATCACCTTGAATTGGCCACAGTGAGTGTCTTGAGCAACCCTGAGGAGAACCTTCCTTTGTTCTGTGTTGTACACTGGTGCCCCTGGCTCTGAGAGTTCACCCTCATTCCTCTGCCAGATGATCCTAGAAGGTCAAGTAAGACCCATATACTTACTAATTTTTTAAAAGTCACCATAAACATTAAACTTTTTTTCTGCTTTACATGCTTCCAAAGTTTATGTAAATGAAACTTGTAATACTTAAAAATATACTTCACCAAATTCATCTACAAATTCAATGCAATCTCTATCAAAACTTGAACTACCTTTTTTACGGTAATAGGCAAGCTGATCCTAAAAGGCATATGGAAATGCAAGGGACCCAAGACGACCAAACGAATATTGAAAAAAATATGTTGGAGGACTCACACTTCCTAATTTGAAAACGTACTGTAAAGCTATAGTAATAAAGACAGCAGAGCACTGGCGTAAGAAATGACATATATGTATCAGTGGAACGCAGTTGAGAGTTTAGAATAAACCCATACCTCTCTGGTCAACTGATTTTAGACAAGGGTGCCAAAACCATTCAGTTGGGAAAGAACAGTCTTTTCAGTAAATGGTGATGGGACAACTAGATATCCACATGCAAAAAAAAAAAAAAAAGAAAAGAATATGAACCCCTATCTTATATCATAAACAAAAATTAACTCAAAATGGATCAAAGACCTCAATGTAAGAGCTAAAACTATAAAGCTTTTATAAGAAAATACAGGGACTTGAAAATACAGGGACTTCCCTGGTGGCGCAGTGGTTAAGAATCCGCCTGCCAATGCAGGGGACACAGGTTCAAGCCCTGGTCCTGGAAGATCCCACATGCCATGGAGCAACTAAGCCCGTGTGCCACAACTACTGAGCCTGTGTTCTAGAGCTCATGAGCCACAACTACTGAGACCTTGTGCCACAACTACTAAAGCCCGCGCAACCAGAACCTGTGCTCCACAACAAGAGAAGCCACTGCAATGAGAAGCATGCACACGGCAACGAAGAGCAGCCCCTGCTCGCCACAACTAGAGAAAGCCGGCGCACAGCAACAAAGACCCAACACAGCCAAAAGTAAATAAATAAAATAAATAAAGTTAAAAAAAAAAGAAAGAAAATATAGGTGTAAATCTTTGTGATCTTAGATTAGGCAATGGTTTCTTGGACACATCTCTTTTTTTTTTGCTGCAACAGACACATATTTTTTAATGTTTCAATAATTATCTCTTCTCGCCCAGTGTTTTCAAAATTGGTTGGCCAGTCAAATTTGGACCAAGCTGAAAGGCTGTCTCAGGGTCTCTATACAATTTAAGGTCTTCTGTAACTTACAGGATTTATATTTCCAGTGATACTACTTTGTTTCTAGCTACCTGAAATGAGTTTTTACTTACATTTGAGAACTTAAGAACAATAAAAAGGCTATCACCTTATATAAACACAATCTGATTAGGTAAATCCCAGTCCAGTTCTGAGGTCAGCTATAGGGTTAGGTGGGTGTGGACAGTATCTGGGCCCCACAGTTTGACCAGTATCCCTGGGGAGTTGTTACCATAGTAAATTGTTTTAAATACGTTGCTTTTTTTTTTTTTTTTAAACCAAGTCCATCAAGTGACACAAACTCAAGTTGATAAAAGTCTTGGCCCTCAGATCCAATCTCTGTCTCCGATGGTGCAGAGGTCGGGAAATTGCACCCTGTGTCCTCAGGCTGACTCCAGACCCTCACGCCATCCTGCTCCTGCGATGGCTTCCTTTGCTGTCACTACGATCACTCCTGCTACTTCAAGGACACGGCTCCAGCAGCTTCATCACTAGGCACAATGAGATCTTCTTCACCTTTTAGTGCCCTGGACAGGGGTGTTATCCTCTGTCTTGGGGACCTCACTGCTAGTGTCCGGCTGGGCATGGCCAGTGCCAGGGTCACAGCCTGGCTTGAGGACGGCCCCCTCCATCTTGCTTTTCCTTGCCGGTCCCCTGCTCAGGACTGTGGTCGCCCTCCCCTCCTCCAGGATGGGCTGTGGGGGGGTCTCCTCCCCCACAGCTCCCTCCTCCAGCCCCTCTGTGTCTTGGCTCCTCTGTCCGGGCTCCTCCTCTTCACTGGCCACCCTCTCCTTCACCTCTGTAGGCTCTTCCGTCTGCTCTTCCGGTTTCTCCTCCATGGGGCTCCCACACCCATCCTCTGCCTCTAGGCTGGAGGCTTGGGCTGGACGCTGGCTGGCCCCCTCCTCGGAGTTCCCCATGGCCGTTTCGTGCTGCTGGGCTACCCCCGAGGCCCTTCCCTTCTCCTCCTGCTTCTCTGTCCTGCTGGGCGTCCTCCTCAGAGGAGGGGATCCTGGAGTCTTGCTCTTGGCTGGGAACACCTCGTCCCCATTCTCTTCCTTGGCACCATCCTCCTGGGAGGACTCCACGGCCCTGAGTTCCCCCAGGTCCCCACAGTCCGACTGGGGCCTTCTGAATCGCCTGGAGGGAGGGCACCTTTTTATGGAGCCCCTCGTCTGCACCTTACTGTAAGAGGGCAGATGACTGCCTTCAGGAGGCTGGTCAAAGCTGACGGGCACCTCCTCTGGCTCGCTGGCCTGAGACCACACGCCAGGGCTGCTGGGGGTAGAAAGCTGGCTGTGAAATGGTGATACCATGGCCTTGAGTCCGGGACTCTTGGGTGAGGCCCCAGGCAGCAGGGCCGCTGGATCAAAGGCTAAACTGGCCTGGAGCGTCTCGATCAGAGGCGAGCTCTTCACCTTGACTTTAGGAGGGTGGTTTGCATTGGGCGGTGACTTCTCTTCACCATTCTGGCCCAGTTCTACCCTGGGGAGGAACAGAGAGAGGGAGCAGGGCAGTTTCCTTCTTGTTGGTTTACTGGCTGGTGTCTCCTTTGCAGCGGCTGCCTGTTCCCTGAATCGCTCGGCCAGCTGGGCCACCGAGGGGGGCGCCGAGTCGTCCACACTGGCGTTGGTCTCTGCCGGCCTTTCCTCCATGTCCTCCAGGTGCCAACTCGGCAGTGGCTGCACGCGCTCACTCTGGCCAGGGCTCGTGATCCCTGCTCTCTGCTCGGCTCCCATCGGGCTGGGTTTGGCTGCAGCAGGCACAGCGCAAGTGGGCGGCTGCATGCCCGGCTTGCTGGCTGCAGAATGCCCTGGCCGCCCGGGCCCTGTGCTAGGGGAGGGGGGAGGAGGGAGGGGGGAGGAGGGAGGAGGGAGGAGGGAGGAGGGAGGAGGGAGGAGGGAGGGGAGGAGAGGGGGGAGGAGAGGGGGAGGGGGAGCTGGATATGACATCTTAAAGCACAAACAACAAAAGAAGAAATAGATAAACTGGACTTCATCAAAACTAAAAACGTTTGTGCATCAAAGGTCACTATAAAGGTGAAAAGAAAACCCACAGTATGGGCAAAAATACTGGAAAATCATATATCTTGTTAAGGGTCTAGTATCCAGAATACAAAAAGAACTCTTAAAATTCAACAATAAAATGACAAATAACCTATTAAAAGGTGGGCAAATGATACTAAAAGACATTTCTTGAAAGATATACAACTGGCCAATAAGCAAATGAAAGGATGCTCAACACGGATAGTCACTAGGGAAACACAAATAAACCACAGTAAGATACCACTTCATACACGCTGGCATGGCTACAGTAAAAACAAACAAAAAACAAAACAGAAAATAAGTGTGGGTGAGAATGTGGAGAAACTGGAACTCTCATAAATTGCTGGTGAGAATGTGAAATGATGCTGCTACTGTGAAAAGCAGTTTGGCAGTTCCGAAAAATGTTAAACAGAGAGTTGCCATTAAGACCAAGCAATTCCACTCTTAAGCATATACCCAAGAAAACTGAAAACATATATTTATATAAAAACTTGCACATGAATGTCCATAGCATCATTATTCATAATAGCCCCAAAGTGGAACAACCCAAGTCTATCAACTGATGAATGAATAAACAAAATGTGGTATAGCCATACAATGGCATATTATTCAGCCATAAAAAAGAATGAAGTGGGACTTCCCTGGTGGCTCAGTGGTTAAGAATCCGCCTGCCAATGCAGGGGACACGGGTTCGAGCCCTAGTCCGGGAGGATCCCACATGCCGCAGAGCAACTAAGGCCGTGTGCCACAACTACTGAAGCCCGTGCACCTAGAGCCCGTGCTCTGCAATGGGAGAGGCCACCGCAACGAGAGGCCCATGCACCGCAACAAAGAGTGGCCCCTGCTCGCCGCAACTAGAGAAAGCCCGCGCACAGCAACAAATACCCAATGCAGCCAAAAATAAATAAACAAATAAATAAATTTATTAAAAAAAAAAAAAGAATGAAGTATTGATAAATGCTACAGTGTGGCTGAACCTTGAAGACATTATGGTAAGAGAAAGAAGCCAGAAACAGAAGGTCATATACTGTGAGATTCCATTGATATGAAACATCCAGATAAAGCAAATCCGTAGAGACAGATAAAAGTAGATCAGTGGTTGCCAGGAGTTGAGGAGAGGAAGGGAATGGGGAGTGACTATTAATTAATACAGAGTTTCTTTCTGAGGTGATGAAGACATTCTAGAATTAGATGGTGGTGATGGTTGCACAATTTTGTTACTGTACTAAGACTCACTGAATTTCACACTTTAAAATGGTGAATTTTATGGTATGAGAATTATATATCAATTAAAAAGGAGAGAAATAGGGAAAAATATATACTACTGGCCTCCAGAAATGTCTATTTAGAATAGATGAACATCTGCTACATCTAAAAAATGATTTACTGGGTAGATGGTCAGCTCTGTGGGTGGCTGCCCACTAACCAGGGTGGTGATTATCTGGGTGTTTACTTGGAGATAATAAAATCAAGCATAGTTACTATAATTTGTGTACTTTCCTATGTGTTATTCTTCAGTGAAAGTTTAAGGAAGAAACAAAGGATTAACTAGAACAAAAAGGAGGGAAGCTTGGGTAAGGAAAGTTTCATTCCAAGTGGAACAGCATGAGGGAGGGGAAACCCAGAAGGCAGTACTGCAGAGACTACCAGATGGCTGGTTTCAATCAAATCTCCTTCCTCCTTTACAACAAGCCAGCGGGGCCAAGAATATGTGCACCGCACTACTCTGAAATGTACATGCTTACATGACTAACTGGGGTATAATAAAAAGTTCTAGATGAAAAGCCTTGGCAAACTTTAAGATTCAGATCTAATCCAAAATTATAATTTCAGTACTAAGAAGAAAGCAGCAGATTCATGAAAATAAAAACCTAAAAAGAAAGGGGAGGGAAGTAATGTCATAAAAAATGGCAGAGTAAGGACCTCCAAAAATTCTCTCCTCCATAAAAACAGTGAGAAAACTGGCCAAATTGGTCAGAATCAACTTTTTTTTTTTTAACATCTTTATTGGAGTATAATTGCTTTATAATGGTGTGTTAGTTTCTGCTTTATAACAAAGTGAATCAGCTATACATATACATACATCCCCCTATCTCTTCCCTCTTGTGTCTCCCTCCCTCGCACCCTCCCTATCCCACCCCTCTAGGTGGTCACAAAGCACTGAGCTGATCTCCCTGTGCTATGCGGCTGCTTCCCACTAGCTATCGATTTTACATTTGGTAGTGTATATATGTCCATGCCACTCTCTCACTTTGTCCCAGCTTACCCTTCTCCCTCCCCGTGTCCTCAAGTCCATTCTCTAGTAGGTCTGTGTCTTTATTCCCATCCTGCCCCTAGGTTCTTCATGACCTTTTTTTTTTTTTAGATTCCATATATATGTGTTAGCATACAGTATTTGTTTTTCTCTTTCTGACTTACTTCACTCTGTATGACAGACTCTAGGTCCATCCACCTCACTACAAATAACTCAATTTCGTTTCTTTTTATGGCTGAGTAATATTCCATTGTATATATGTGCCACATCTTCTTTATCCATTCATCTGTCGATGGACACTTAGGTTGCTTCCATGTCCTGGCTATTGTAAATAGTGCTGCAATGAACATTGTGGTACATGACTCAGAATCAACTTTTTAAAGACTCTAGAAATTAACAGGATTGAAGCAAACTGGGGAGCATTTATTCAAGAGAAATGGCTGAATCTCAGTGAGAATACAGTAGTACCCCCATCCATGGAGGATATGTTCCAAGACCCCCAGTGGATGCCTGAAACCTCGGGTAGCATATACAGCGTGGATACACTGGACAAAGGGATGATACATGTTCCAGGCGGGATGGAACAGGACAGCATGATATTTTATCATGCAACTCGGAATGGCGTGCAATTTAAAACTTATTTCTGGAATTTTCCACTTAATGTTTTCAGGCTGCACTTAACTGCAGGTAACTGAAACGGCTGAAAATGAAACTGTGGATAAGGGGGGGACTACTATAGTCAGCTTTGTAGCATTTTAACTTGATCTAGTTCCATTCCCTGCTCTCTAACTCTATGGTAACCTTGAAAAATCACAGCTGCATTTGCAGTGAAAACCAGAAGGCAGGCAGCAGAACTGGAGGGAGCAGAACTAGGTTAGAGCTCCTTCAGAGTCTCATTCCTAGAAAATTATCATTATCTAACTTATCTGCAGGTTCCCTGGAAGATCCCACTTGCAAGGATCTCTATTTGATCTGACTTGGAACTCACTTGGAGAGGGAAGAGAATCTGATTTCCAGTTGCCACATTATATCATAAAAAATGTTCAGTTTTCAATTAAAACTTAACAAGACATGCAAAGAAACAAGAAAGTATGGCCCTTACACAGGAAAGCAAACAAACAAACAAACAAGAGAAACAACTGATGAGGAAGCCCAGATGTTGGACTTACTAGACAGACTAAAATCAGCTATTTTCAATATGTTCAAAGAACTAAAGGAAACCATATCTAAAGAACTAAAGGAAGTCAACTATACTTCTATTTTTTTTAAAAAGTAAAATCATTAAAAAGAAAAAAAAAAGAACTAAAGGAACATATGAGAATGATGTCTCAGCAAATCCAGAATACTACTAAAAGAGAGAAATATTTTTAAAACAGAACCAAATAGAAATTCTGGAGTTGAAAAATACAGCTAACATAAAAAAATTAACTAAAGGCTCAACAGCAGATTTGAACAGGAATCAGTGACACTGAAGATTAACCAACTGAGATTATCCAGTCTGGGGAACAGGAAGAAAAAAGAAAAGAGTCTCAGAGACCCGTGGGACACCATCAAGCATACCAGCATCATATAATGGGATTTTCAGAAGAGGAGAGGGAGAAAGGCACAGAAAAAAAATATTTGAAGAAATAAAGGCCCCAAATTTCTCAAATTTGATAAAAAGCACATGAATCTACACATCTATGAAGCTCAACAAACTCCAAGTAGGATAAACGCAAAAAAATCAACCTAGGCATATTATAATCAAATTGTCTAAAGCCAAAGCAAGAATCTTGAAAGCAACAAGAGAAAAGCAATTCATCATGTATAGTTGATTCTCATTACTTACAGGCAGTTATAAAAAGTTGCCATGTACACTGAATTAGCAAATACTGAATCAGTACTCCTAGATCCTGTGAGCCTCTAGTCAAAACATTTTCACCAATCAATATATAACCTTGTTTTATGTGTGTTTCTGTTTAAAGACACCTTAGTTAATATTTACTGTTGATTCATTAACAGTGAACTCACAGGTAATGGCACTATAACTCATGCCTGAATGACACTCATCTAACACGTCTTTTCTCTGTTAGGTACCTCACGGCCTTCTTGGGCTTAGGAACACTAGAGAGCACTTCAGCAATACACTTAGGGGCCATTTTAAACAGTGAAACTGCCAACAAAAAGTATAAAAATGCAAAAAATGTGGCACTAAATAGACTATGAAAAGAATACTTGTTTATAGTCTGAGAGCTGAAATGAGAAGGCAGAGCGTCACCCTGTTCATCCCCAGCTGGGGGTGTGCATGTTGTGCAATTCAAATTTTTTGCCACTCTGCACATGTCTACAACTGACCACAAGAGCTCTACAAGTATTGATTTTGTGTTGCAAATAAATTTTAGCCAGTAAGCTAACCTGCAAATACAGGATCTGAGAATCGTGAGGATCAACTATATATAACACTACTTGAAACACTTGTGTTCCCAACATAATGGGATACTCCTCTTTTTAAAAATATAATATAAAAAAACATCAATCTATGAAACAAATAATCAGAGGGTTACTGACCATCTTACAAGATACAGAGGTTCCTTTAAGTACTGAACCCATGGTATATTTAATGTAACAATTCAGCAATTCCATAATGTACAACCTTTCAGGATTTCATTGTGATTTTTAAAGGTTCAAGCATATATACTTAAGGTACACTCTATGTGCCAATTTAGAAGTATATAATTTATAAAGACAAATTTATGCTTTAAGAGAACAATTACATTTGGTGAATCACATTCACTCCTTTTTTTCCCCTTCTAGAACGCATTATTTTAAAAATAAAAAATAACATTTGTAAAAGCTAAACAAGTTGAGGAGTTATTATTCATTAAATTTTTTATTTTAGTGCTAAGCTCATGGTGAAATTTTTTTATAAAAATGCCAATGGATATTACAAATGCTTAAAGAACAACTTAACAAGGTAAAATATATATTAATATCTCTTCACTGACTAGCTTGCATATAGCTGCTTCATCAAAGATGATTCCTTCAATCGAAAAGACAAACAATAACAAGTGTTGGTGAGAATGTGGAAAAATTGGAACCCTCATACATTGCTAGTAGGATTGTAAAATAGTACAGCACTTTGGAAAACAGTTTGGCAGCTCCTTAAAATAAGTATAGTGTTAGCACATGACCCAGCAATTCCACTCCAATGTATATATTCAAGAGAAATGAAAAATATAAATCCACACAAAACTCTATACATCAACATTCACAGCAGCATTATTCAAAACAGTCAAAAAATAGAAACAACCCAAATGTCTATCAACTGATGAATGAATAAACAAAATGTGGTATTGCTATACAACGGAACATTAAATATATATATTATGTACATATAAAGGAATGAAGTACTGATACATGCTAAAACATGGATGAACTTTGAAAACATTGTGCTAAGTGTGAAAGAAGCCAGACACAAGAAGCCACATATTATATGCTCCCACTGGTATGTAATACCCAGAATAGGCAGATCCATAGAAAAAGAAAGTAGATTTGTGGAATGGAGAATCACTGCTAATGGGTACAGGGTTTCTTTTTGCGGCAATGACAAGGTTCTGAAGTTAGATAATGGTGACTGTTGCACAACTCTAAATATACTAAAACACATACGGTATGTGAATTATATCTCAATAAAGCTGTTATTTTCCCTATGTAACTTCATTGCCATTTTCCTTATGTAACTTCTCATTTAACACCAAAAGGTACATAATAAAAAATAAGTTTTCGGGACTTCTCTGGTGGCGCAGTGGTTAAGAATCCGCCTGCCAATGCAGGGGACACGGGTTTGAGCTCTGGTCCGGGAAGATCCCACATGCCACGGAGCAACTAAGTCCGTGTGCCACAACTACTGAGCCTGCGCTCTAGAGCCCGCGAGCCACAACTACTGAAGTCCGTGCACCTGGAGCCCTTGCTCCGCAACAAGAGAAGCCACCGCAAGGAGAAGCCCGCTCATAGCAACAAAGAGTAGCCCCCACTCGCCGCAACTAGAGCAAGCCTGTGCGCAGCAATGAAGACCCAACGCAGCCAAAAATAAATAAATAAAATAATTAATTTAAAAATAATTAGTTTTCCAGAGATACCTTTAATGCCAGACTTAGTTTCCTTTTCACACTTCAATTAGAAATCTGGATTTAAATGCTGCTATCCCAAATCTGGGAATGTGAGTACTGAAAAGGCCCTTAAAGGTCATCTAATTTAAGCCCTTCAATTTACAGATGAGGGAAGAAAAATCTCAGGATACTAAATGTCTTGCACTAGACCGCATAGCGCCCGTATCTTGACTCTCAGAACTCTAAATATATACATAAATATTCTGTTCAGCACCATCCAGACTGACACATTAAGCTACGCTACAGGAATAAATCCTGAAAGGAGTGGCCTAACCTAAGATTTATTTTTTGCTCACATGAAGTTCAAGGCAGCCCTTCAACTTGTAGGGACATCATTGGAATTTGTGTTTTCCACAGTCACCTTAGCACAAGAAAAGAAACTCATATCGACTCTTTACTGCTTCCCACTCTAAGTGACACACATCACTTCCCATCACAGCCCTTTGCCAGAATTAGTCACATGTGCTAATGTAACCACAAGATAAACTGGGAAATGTAGGGGGACACATGGAATATTGGGTAAGCAATACAGTCGGTCACAGCTGCCCATCCAGCCCAGCTGTGGGTTGCACGGTTTTTACAAGACGGTGAAAGCAATTCTGATTCCACACAGGAGAGGCTGTTTTGCAATGTGGAGTCCCTACAGTTGCTTTCCAGAGGCCAGGTGATGCTTACATAGGCTGCTCCAGGACATGGTTCTTTGCTGAGTGTATGTGTGCAGGGTGGGGGAGTGGAAGGAGGTAGGGAGGGAAAGGTCACAGATTCCTTTGAGAAACTGTTGACAAAATACTCCATAGTCTTAACACATATCCAAAACACCAAAGTTTTCATTCAGTTTTGGATTTAGAGCCCCAGGTGAAGAACCACCTGCCGTCCACACTCCCCGTGCTTCCCTTCCCTACAGAGGAATGCTACACAAGAGCTGGAGGCAGCAGGTGACTGCTGACACAAAACACAAAACTGAGCCTCTCTTCCTGCACTTAGTGTTGGTCCAGCAATAACCAAATAGGGGAGGCCAAAGGCTCAAGCTAACGCAGTCAGGGGGCACCAAAGAGAAATATATATTGGACCCTCTGTGGGGTTTTTTTGCTTTTTTGCTTTATTTTTTAGTTTAATTTTTTGTTTATTTGTGTTTTGTTTGTTTGTTTTTTGGCTGCGCCACATTATTTGTGGGATCTTAGTTCCCCGACCAGGGATCGAACCCATGCCCCCTGAAGTGGAAGCACACAGTCCTAACCACTGGACTCCCAGGGAATTCCCACATTGAACCCTTTGTATCCATATCACTTATTACCTGTGCACCTGTATCTTTGAGGTGTGGTCCTCTGGCCGTGAGCATCAGAATTGAACTGCTAAACACCAAAGGTGCACCTGTATTAGGATGTCTGTCTATAGGCCATATCAGTGTACAGGGTGTGGTTATAATGCCCACTGAACATGTTATTAAGAATGGAAAAATTTTAAGCAATTTTTTATGAGATGTCATATTAACATTAACTTTGTTAAGACTAGGATGAAAAGAAAGAAGCCAACCAAAGCTTAAGGACTTCCTTTCCTGACATTAGAATCAGAACATCCCTTTTAATGGAATGACTATTAAAATGCTGATTCCTGGAATACAATCCAAATCTAACGAATCAATCTTTGGAGGTAGGAGCAGAGAATATGCATTTTTTACAAGATCCTCAGGTGATTCTAGATGCATGCTATAATTTGAGAATCAAACTGGTCAGCTAAAAACCTGCTAAAAGCTACAAGGATGAGGACACCTGAGCATGGACATCTGAAGTTGCTGACTATACAAACACCACTTAAGGCAACTCAGGTATTTCACCAATATTCCTATTTATCAAGAATCCAGAAAGGGACTTCCACCTCCATGTGATAAATGACTCTATTCCTTAGAACCAAGGGGCTGGTTGGAAAATTCAATGAAAACTTCTGTTTGTATCATAATTGCTTCTAACAAGACCACTCAGGTCCAACAATCAAGCCTGAGGTTCTTCTCCAGGCAGAAAGAACAAACAAGACCCTGAAGAAAACAAAAATTGGTTTTTACTTATTCTTAACAGATCTGGTGTTCCTGTGCTGACCTTTGCTGTAATCAAAACTAGACAGTGTTGAATTCAAGGAAATATCATGGAATTGAAATACCATTCAAGTTCTATCATTTCCAAATAGGATTTTGCCAAGAAACAATATGCAAAGAAGGTGGTGACATCCGTCTAAGGAGTCATCTTCATGGCAGTGATCATAATATCCCCTGACAAAATACTGATGGAAGCTCGGTGATGGGTACACATGAGATTCATCATATTATCTGCTCTACTGTTGTATATGATCAAACAGTTCTGTAATGAAAAGTTTAAAATGCACACAAACAAGTATATAAGCACCTGGATATATCCCTTTTATTTTTTTTAATAAAATTATTCTCAATACTTGTCTTATTGTTTTTTGAAAGCTTTTCCCCCATATTTATCTCCCTGAAGGGCTAAAATATGTTCAATCCATTTAAGGACATTTCTGCTGTGTATTTTCTTAAAAAGAATTTTCACTGGGAAAATATTCACCATTTATGAATCCACTATTCATGCTACATGGAAATAAATATGCATTGTGAAAGATCTCAGAAGTTAGTTGTAGCCAAGACTTGTAAGATTTAAGTACGGTATTCATAAGTTTTAATCCTGCCTAACATTCTCAAACACATGGCAGAAAAAGACATTTTAGTAGATATCACATCTTTTCAACACTACAATAATTTGCAAAAATTCTCAATAGATTAAAATTGAACTCAGACCTGATTACATCATTTAAAGCATTCCTTTCTGCATCAAAGTCAACAGGAATTTGTATTTCAAACGATAACAAAGAACATGCTTGAAACTAGACAAAAGTTAAGTATAAAAGGGTTTTCTTATACCCATAACAGATAAAAGTTTTAAAAAGTGGTCATCCTGAGAAAATTTGAAGAGCTTCCCTTTAGAGATGCAGTGGAAAAGAGAGTGGCCCTGGTGGCTGACTAACTGGGTGAGATCCTGGCTCTGCCACTTACCAGCTATGTGACTTGGGCAAGTTCTTTAACCTCTGTGTGCCTCAGTTTCATCGTCTGTAAAATAGGGATAATAACAGTAACTACTGTTATTGAGTTAAATGAGTTTATACATACAAGGCATGTAGAATAATGTCTGGCACATATTAAGCACTAATTGTTTGATGGTCTTATTATTATTATCATTCCAGTAAGTGAAAGTAACCAGGCTTTATTATCTTGCTTGTCTGGAAAAAAGTTACTGACAAACAAGAAACATCTTGTAAAGTCACCCAATCCCTAAACTGAGTAGAAATCTATGTATTCTAGGGTGGGTGGCATCACATGTTTCAGTGATGTGATAGTTATTATTTGTGAACACAGAGAACAATTTTAAATCCATTTCAGTCATTAAGCCAATAGAGAAAAAGGAGTGAAAAGCAGTCCTGTTGTCAGAAATGGTATGGCACAAAGTAGCTTCATTTCAAGACGACAGGCTAAATAAACAGGCACATATACTTACCTCCCCACCTAAGGTTTCTTTTTGGAGTGATGAAAACGTTCTGAAATTCTGGTGGTAGTTACATAACTCTACGAATACATTAAAAATCATTGAATTATACACTTTAAATGGGTGAACTGTATGGTGTGTGGCTTACATTTTAATAAAGCTGTTATTTAAAAAAAAAAAGTGAACCACTCCATAAACAACTCCTTCTTCAGAGGAAAAAAATACAGAAAATTCTGTCCTCTCTAGACAACAACAATGTAAATCTAAATATCCACCCTTTATAATCTGGGGACACTACAGGAAATTAGGGAGGTTAGGGAAGTTATTGCCCATGAAGTTCAAAGCCCAACCACTTCCATGGTGTTTTTTCGGTCAGTTCAGAATGACACAGCCATATTTAGAAATGCACTCCAAAAAAATGCTTTGAAGATTTTTATTCTCAACATTCACGAATTTAAAGTATCTATCCAGACAAGAGAAAATGCCTGTAAGATTCAGTTCTTAGTTCTCTCTCTCGTTAGGGCTCTACTCTTTTGGCTCCCCTTGTGTTACCACATTAAAAAGAGTGACATGAAAAGATGCTAGTTCTCCTTCCTTTCCTCCTGTCCCTCTGGCCATTCTTAGTTGTCTCTTTGAGCCACTCCCCATCTGACAGACCTGAAGTGCTGTGGCTCCTCAGAGCTCTATGCTGTGCCCTGTTTCTAAGATCAACATATTCTCACTGGGATGATCCCCAAATCCATTCCTCTAGCCCAGATCTTTCTCTTGGACTCCAGATCCCAAATACTCAACTGCCTAATGGACAGGCCCCCAAGTCAAATGTCCAAAACCAACTCTCCCCAGTCTTTCCATATTCCTTCCCTGTCTTGGTGAATGGCATCACCATTAACCTACTTGAACAAGCCAGAAACCTGGAGTTATCCTCTACTCCTTACTCTCCTTTATATCCAATTAATCATTTAGTCATATCCTTTCTGCCTCCTTAACATCTTGCAAGTCTTTTTCCTTCTATTTTCACTGCCAATCCAAAGTTCAAACCTTCTTTACCTCCTGCCTGAATTACAGAGGAGCCTCCTGAGTGATCTTCTAAATGCCTGGACTGCTCCTCTCTGGTTGCTGTGTGATTAATCACGCCACTCTCCTGCTTAAAATCGATTATGGCTCTCCATTACCTTCCCAACTTTCTCCCAACTTCCCCCCACCTCCCTCACCCCATTTCTGCCTAGTTCTTGCTTGTGCCATCTTTCCTCTCACCATCTACACATTCAGCTCCCTCTGCATGGAAAGCTCTCCCGGCTTACTCTCACTCCTCCTGGGTGTCTAACTGAGATGTCACCTCCTCTGGGAAGCCACCTTGACAAAGACTGAGGTAGAAGCTCCTCTGTGTGCAACCATAACAGCCTGTCTTTAGCCCTGTCTTAGCACTGTCTTTGCTGTATTGTAACGTACTGCATCACAACTGCCAGTTTCCCCTGTGTTTCTCTGCCACCTCCAACCACCAAGATCACCGAGCTCATTCAAGATATTAGAGAGTGCCAAGCACAGATGTCTGCTGAATGATTAGTTCATCCTCAGTATTTATTTAATGGTTATTTCTATACAGCATTCACACGGTCAGCCTTGCTATCCACAGAGGCAGTAGCTAAGTGCCAGATAAAAGGTTCTGCTTTGAAAAAAAAAAAAAAAAAGCTGATGACATGCGATGTTCATGCAAGTACTCCTCAACAAAACTACCACTCATTAAGTGACTACAATGTGTCAAGCATTATACCTGGAGCTTTGGATACATAATCTCATTTAATGCTCACTAGAACTGTAAAATAAAAACAACTGACATTAACCGAATGGGTACTGAGTGCCAGGCACTGTGCTATGCACCTTACATTTGTTACCTAATTTAATGCTCACAAGGACCCTGTGAGGCAGTTAAAGAGCTTGAGTGAGTTCTTCAAGTTCCTGCCACATGGGTAAGGTAGTAGTCCCCAACAGAGCTGGGTTTGGGGCCTGGGAGTCTGCCACTAGCAGCAGAGGTCTCCATCACTGCATTATTCCACCTCCGTCAATGATCTAGACCAGGACATTCTGTTTATTACCCTTAGGAGATGGTTTCAAGCTGTAGGATTCTTGGCAGGAATTGGCAGGAAGTTGAGCTGAAGCAATGAAAAGAAAGGAAAGTGGTCTCTCTTTAGAAGATCATAGCCATATGCATTGCTAATGACCCAAATTCACCTCTCCAGTCAAGACCCCTCTCTCCAGGGACTTCAAATGTTAGTCCTCCTTCCATTCCCCGGTCTTCCTCCTGCATTTACTGCCTTGGTTAAAGGCACTACCAACCCTGCACCTAAACGTTAAGGTATTATCCCAGATGGTCCCTATCTTGTTCCCTTTCCTTACAATCCCTTACATTCAGTCCTGCCAATCCTGTTCACCACAGTTCATGGTTCAATCCTGTTCACCTAGTCTCACCTGGTCTATCGCAACTGCTGCATAAATGTTGGCTATTGTTACTGTTACATCCTAAATGCCTCTCGCTCTCTCCTTTATGCCAGCACTGTTCAGCTTCCAAAGAACTAGCCTTCAGGAGCAAGCATGTAAGTCCAAGAGAGAATATCTTCTATGAGGACCAAAAGCCAAGTTTCCAGATGCTCAGGTCCCAGATCTTTCAATGAAAGCATAATAGATAGACAATAGCAAAATCTAAGTAGCACGCTAAAAATGTATGAGAATGTCAGATACTGGAATAGAAACTAATAAATAGCTCCAATCCCAAGGAACCATTCTATTTTATTCCATTTCACAAAATTAGTAAGTCAGCATTCAATCTTTTAACACAGTGGCTCTCAACAAGTGAAGATGATGCCACACACACACACACACACACACACACACAGACACAGACACAGACACACAGAAACACACACAGACATCTGCCCAGGGGACATTTAGCAATGTCTGGAAACATTTTTTGGTTGTCACAACTGGGAGAGTGCTAGTGGGTAAGGCCAGGAATGTTGCTAAATATCCTGCAATGCACAGGACAACCCCCCTGTCCACCTAAAGACAAAGAATTATCCACCCAAAAGGTAGATAGTACCGCTATTGAGCAACTCTGCTAAACAAGTTCCTTCTATATTCAAGTACCTAATACATAAAAAAGTTACTTCTTTCTGGGAAGATGATACAAACTTTCCCCATAAGTTAAGCTACAACAGGTCCATTTGAGGTATCACTGGAAAAGAGGCAGGTAAATGCTAAATACCTGGTTGAAAAAACAAATGCCGTGAGTTGGGAGGAAGAAGAGCACCATAGGGGCTGAGTCCTTGTCAAAGATCTCAGAGAGCAGATGGGCTGCTCACTTCACACGCCAAGCCTGACAGTCAAGGCCCGCCCAAATCCAGAATCACCTCTCCAGCCTTACTTGCAACAGGTCCCTTCAACCCACCTTTCGTTCCTGCCACACTGTCCATCCACAACAGCTACTTCTCCACAGCGCCACTATGTTCTATTGTTACTGCTGGAACAACCTCTCACCTACTTCACAAAAGCTCTGCCCTCCAGCTGAGAGGCACCCAATTCCCCCCAACCCCAGGCTGACAAGGACATGTCGTCATCTCAACCCAATCACCCAACCATAAGAGCATGTTCCTACGATTCCTGAAGAAGGAGGCAGTGCAAAGACAAAGGTGTAAAATGCTTTGAATGGCTTCGGCCCTAAGGCCTTGTCCTCTGCCACCTAACACCAGAGCTTAGCAGCAGCCAGCCAGGAGCCGCCTCACTTCCCGTAGTTGCTCAGTAAAAATAGGAAGTGGGGGAAGAAATTCACAAAGCAGAAACAAAAGTAATCACTGCCTAGCTTCCTGAACACAAATCACTGAGCAGGGAGGGTATCATTAAAACATCAAAACGGAAGGGAGGCATGGAGAGCCAAGGCCAGAGGAAAGGAAGTGACACTTGTGGGTCCACCAAGCCCAGACTACTTCTGTGCCCAGGAGACTGCTCCCAAAGAAAACTATGTGCAAAACTGGACACTAGTTTATAGAGAAGGTTTTCAAGGAACACTAACGCATTTTAATTTAAAGAATCATGCACAATTCCTGAAACATTAAAGTTCTATCCGAGTGAAAAAATGTCAATGAAAAAGTTTTAAGGAAGTCAAGATTAAACTACATTTTTCCTAGTCAAGAAGTGGCTGCTAAAACTCCAAATAAAACAAAACAAAAGGAAAATTACTAAATAACTGACTGGTTGACAAAATCTGAAGCCCATGCTTTCCTATACTGAGGTATGAAAACTCAAGTAGATAGAAAAAACCCTACTAAATAAAAATTCTATTCATAGAATTCTAAAAAATTCTAATCATAGCTAGAATCTATCATAGTTAAAATAAAGATGCTTCTACACCTGTGCCCACAAGCATGGCTCAACCCTGTAAGTCGTGCCTGAATGCTCCAGGCACCCAGGATGTAGAGGTTAACAGTGCTGATGTCAAGGAGCTTCTGGTCTAATGGAGGAACCAAGTGCTTCCACGTGGTGACACCTGACTGCCCCTTGTACTGACACTTGCTCTAAAACAATTTATCATCACAAAATAGGACACCCCTCTATAAAAACAAAGCAAGTTGTCATCAGCAGATTTGAAGAGCTTTTATATTTGGTAATCTACAAATAACTGATAATTTCAGTTAAGCTGAAGAAATAAATTTGCTAACCACAAAGTCAACAGAGTTGAAATTTAGTTTCAAAATAACACAGGTTAAAAACAAAATAGGCCAGGGAATTCCCTGGCGGTCCAGTGGTTAGGACTCTGCGCTTTCACTGCCAAGGGTGCGGGTTCGATTCCTGGTCAGGGAACTAAGATCCTGCAAGCTGAGCAGTGTGGCCAAAAAAAAAAAAAGAACAACAACAAAAACAAAACAAAAAACAACAACAAATTAAAAATTAGAACTTCTGAATTTTATTTGAGAAACACTCTAAGCCAAAAAAAATCTTTGTTAAACAGAAATCTTCAAAAGAAAAGGAAAAAGGGGGGGAGGGTGGTGGTCAGAGCCTTGCCAAGAAAAGGTTTATCTACAAGCAACTACCATACACCACCAAAAGGTGAACAAAGTTGGCTCCTAAACATCTGAAAAAGTTTACTCAGGTGAAACAAAGTTTTCATCTGTAAATTGAAATGGTCTCGGACCAATAAAAATTTGCACATCGGCACCTTCCCTGGCGGTCCAGGGGTTAAGACTCCGTGCTTCCAATGCAGGGGACGTGGGTTGGATTTCTGATCAGGGAACTAAGACCCCACATGCGAGTGGCGCAGCCAAAAAAAAAATAATGATAATAAAAAAATTTGCATATCAAAATGCACCCAAGCACTATGAAAACGTTTGTGACAACAAACTGTGCTGCTGAAGGAAATTTGAGTATAAATCAAGGAGTGAGAATAACTTAAAGTAAATCATTACTTTAAAGTAAAAATCACAAAACATTGATTAATTTTTCAAATCCAATTTGTTAAAAAAATTTTTTTTAATCTATACCTATTAAAAACGTGCAGTTTATTTTTGTTCCAGTGTGTTACAGCATGAAAAGGCCTTGATCTACTCAGCTCTGTTAAAGTCTGGTTTTAGCTCAGTTATCCAAAAAGTTTCCAAACTGGTAAAAAAAAAAAAAAAGCATGTTGAACTAGTTAAAACTAATGTATCCATTAGAAAGTTATTTAAGAACCCAAAGTTGTATAGTGTTACTCATTCTTAACAACTTGCACTGTGGAACCTATCCAAAACAAACCTCAAATGGGGAAAAACAAGTATTTATCAAGAAGCTTATATACAAACAGGTAAATCAAACCGTAATATGGAAGTTATTTCTCTTACTACAGAGAGGAACTATATAAACTTCAGACAAATACACTTCAGATTCAGGACCATTTCTGAAAATTTAAGGTACCCATGAAAAATTTCATCAATGGATTAATTATAGACGCTCCCTCCTCCAAGCTGGGAACATTGACTCCAATTTTGCACACCCAGCAAGCCTTTCCATCTCTCAAAAAGAACAGCAAATCAGAGTTACAGCTAGGGAGCTCATTCTTCTCCACAAACATGTCAGCAGTTCAAATATTTAGCAATGAGGATATTCAAGGAGCCTCCTGCCCATCTCACCCCCACCCCCACCGCTTCCTGAGGCAGGGAAGACAGCCCTAGAGAGCTGGCCTGCAGTGGCTCATGTTCCTACCTTGTGGGTAAGATGAAATCTCTCAATGTTGAGAGGTTATGCAGTAGTTATGGGTATGGGTTTGGGAGACAGATTGACCCTAGATATGAAATCCTGCTCTCAGTAACCATCAGTTGAATGAATGGCACTTACTAACTCTATGACCTCAGGCAAGTAGCCTGAACTCTTGTGCCTCAGTTTCTTCAGTACTGCGGTGAGGATTAAATCCATAAAGGACAGCACTCAATAAATGGAACTACTGCTCTGAAACAGGCCAGGAACCAGTCAGAAGGCGGCATTTTATCTTTTTTTAAAATTCTTCATTCTGGCCTACTATCAGTAAAAATACAAACTCCCTCTCCCCACCCCCACCCCAAATACCACACAGTTACAACAACTTTCAAAAGTATTTCTTACCTTCTTGCAGCTCTGGCCCCAACTCCCAAAGTCCTGGCAACAAACTAAAAGGAGTGCTGCCCTGTGTTCTCTAGACGGGAAGGAGGTCATGGCTCCTCCCATTTCCCTGCCTACCACTCCCTCTTGCAGCCCCAAACTAGAAAAAGAACACGGACAGTGCTAAGGAATGAATCACCTCGCTTTACAAAGCACATTACAAAGTGGCTTAAGCACAAGGACAGGCACAGTACATCCTTTCCTACCTGGAGACCCAGAGACAAGATAGGTCCTTGTGAGCTGGTGAGAGGAACCACTTTCACCTCTCCCTGCCTAGGTTACCAGCCTACGGCACTCAAGTCTGGGAGCCAGCCTTCCTCTACCTGTTCTCAGGCACATACATCCCCCTCTGGGACCTGGGAGTGGGGTAAGGGAAGACTCAGGTGTTCCCAGGTTCCCCAGTCATATGACCATCTCACTAGCACCTAATCCCAAAATCATTTTCAATAAGAAAATTCTATTTTTTTTTTTCAGGTAATATCTAGCTCTAATTCCACACTCAAAAACTTTCACATTATGATTCTTTGCAGCTACCAATTTGGAAAAGCACGTATCTGACAGTGGCCTAGACACAAGGAATAGAGTCAAAATGGCTTAAAAAAAAGAAAAAGCGATACCATCTAGGAATGAACCCTAGAAACAGACTCAGTAAATGTAGAGGCCTGCCTCCAGGATGCCCACTGGCAGCACTGACTATAAGCACCAACCTGGAAGTAACCCACATGTCCTGCATGAAGGGGTTCATTAAAAAAATTACACAGGAACATCTCACAACCACTTGAAAGTTCAAGGTAGAGCTACCACATTTCATCAAGCCTAAACTCTCGTCGCTATAAATCCCATCATTATTTTATATATGCTAAGAAAAACTCTGCCAGCTAACGATGACCTGCCATGGCACGACATATCCCAGTTTCAGGCTCCCTCAAGGCTCTTTCCCGTCTCATTTCTCGGCCTCAGTCCATCTGGGACACACATCACACCTGGAACAAGCCTCTTTGCATCTTTTCTCTCCTTTCACTTTTTCTAGAAGTTACCCATACTTAAGATCCACTGTTTCGATGACACCATCTTAGGCCCCTTTTGTTCCTATGGAGCCTTTCCTGAGCTCCTGCAGCCTCCACTGCCATTGCTCATCATTAGTTCTGTGTGTCTTCCCTTTCCAGATGAACTGTAAGCACACAGAGAGAGAGACTGGACACATCTTCACATTCACTTTGGTGTAAAACACAGGGCCATAACACTACTACCACCACCAACAAAAACCCACACCTGTCAGGAACTGTTCTAAGGACTTCACAAATATTAACTCCTTTAAGCCTCACTATAACCCCAGGAGGTAGGTACTATTACTTCACCCATTTTCAGACAGGGTAAATTGAGGTAAAGAGAGCCTATATGATTTAGAGGTTAGTGACTAGTTAAGTGGTAGAGGCAGGACTTGAACCCAAGCAGTCTGGATATAGTCCTTGCCCTTAAACTCTACGCTACATTCCCTCTCTAAGTGACTGCTATGTATATAGCAGACATTTAGATTTTAATTCCTATTACTTTTTAATTGAAAATACACATACATATGGGAACATATGTATATGTATAACTGATTCACTCTGTTATAAAGCAGAATCTAACACACCATTGTAAAGCAATTATACTCCAATAAAGATGTTAAAAAATTAAAAAAAAAAAGAAAATACACATACACAGTGGAAAAAATTCATAGTGTACAAAAGAGTATGCAAGAAAAACCTAGGTCAGTCTAACAGCCTAGATTTCTGGGGACTCATCCCAAAGGCAATCACTATTTCTTTTCTATCATTCGAGAATTGTTTTTCTGCACTTAGAAACCTATTTCATGTGTATCCCCCCTCTCTTTTTTTTTTACACAAATGGGTGCATACACACATTGTCTTGCATCTTGCCTTTTTCACCGAAATGATATTTCTCTGAGTTTGATGCATACCTGCACCTATGCTGCTTTTATTCAATTGTAAGACACATATTTTCACACTTTAACTAAAGATGATTTCATGAAGTCAGAGAATCTTGGTGGGCTTGGACTTCATCAGGAAACAGAGGTCACAAAAGGCTTTTAAACATACAGCAGATATCAAGGGTTAGCCCTGTAGCAATGTGCAGGCTGAATCGAGGGGACATCCAACATGTCATTTCTCTTATAATAGTAAATACCTACATCAGAGGGTTATTATGAGGACCAAACAAGGTATTATACACAAAGCACTTCACACCAAACCTGGCTAGCACAGTGAGTCTCAGGGATGAACATAGCACCTGACACCCTGTTATGCCCAATAAGTTAGAGACTGTTATTAATTGTATCTTCAAAAGCTGGCCCCACTTTCCAATCTCATTTCCCTCTACTCCCCTATTCATAGCTATCCACCCTTCACCCTAAATCTCCTGTAACTCACATACCTCAAACTTGCTCAGCTCTATACCTTTACAGCCATCGTGGCCCTGCCTAAAAGTCCTCTCCCCTTCCTGTGGTTCTGGACTCACTATTTCCCACAGTACTCAGCTCAAGCACAGCCTTCACCTGGCAGTCTTCCCTAACAACTGCAGCTGGATTCTCTGAACAAGCAGTTTGGAAAGAGCCTATCTGTCATGACTTCCCACCTTCTGGTTCTCAGTGCACCCAGGAGCAAGTAGGTTCAGGGGGACTGATTCAGGCTATCTAAGCTCAAAAGGTGACTGATGTATTAACCAGAAGGCCAGTCACAAAGTTTATAAATAATGATGAGAGCTAACACCTATTGAGCACTTACCGGGGGCCAGGCAGCAAAGAGGACGGTGCTACTATTTTCCCCATTCCTCGGATGGGGAACCAGAGAGGTTAGCCAGCATCCCAAGTCCAGGATCTGACCCAGGAGTCTGGATGCAGACCACTCTCAACAGGAAATCTCCATGTGAAGCCATGTTCTAATCAAAGGGCATTAGGATCATGGAAGCAAAGCAAAGGAAAGATTCTCTCCACTAGAGGCATCAACAGAGATGCACCCATCTGTTTGGAAGAGCAAAGGCCCAGTGGAGGACTGCACAGAGCTCCTCTGGCCCGGGTCCCCAGACGGTACTACAGACACATCACCCAATTCTTCTCTTGGACCCACCACCCCAATTTCCATAGACATCATCCCAACCCTCTCCTTCTAGAATCAAAATCTTTCTTCTGAGGATATAAAATTAAATTTAAGCATCTGGCCACAAACACATTCCAATCATGCCTTCCTAGGGTTATAGCTGGGTCATTTTGGTTGAACTTAAAAGTTTTCCCTGAAATTCTCAAAACTACATTTACAAAATGTCTCTTGGCTTGTATCTTTTCTACAGATAGCTGATTTAACATTTATTCTGATTTCATTCTCAGATGATCATTGATTCATTCAACAAATACTTAATTGTTCCCCAAACACTGTGTTCTAGGCCCTGGAGATAGCAGCAGTGAACAAGACAGGCAAGATCTCTAAAACCTGTCTCCTGCTTCTAGGCACTTACGATACTTGATGGCAGCTGCTTATTTGGTTTTCTTTCCTAGGCTGTGCCTTCCAGCTCTGTATTCCAATCCTCCAGTACAGTAACTGGCCTATACTGTAAATACTCCATAAATGTGAGATAACTAAATTCATGACTAAATTCATTGGGTCTCATTTTTCTAATCCAGGGTGGGATCAGATTATGTCTGAAGTCCCTCAGAGCAAAGGTATAAGTTTAAATCAAATTGTAGGAATAGAAAGCAAATGGCAATAGAACCCAAATCAAGAAGGAAGAAGAGGGAATTCCCTGGCGGTCCAATGGTTAAGACTCCTTGCTTCCACTGCAGGGGGCGGGGGTTCAATCCCTGGTTGGGGAACTAAGATCCTGTATGCCGCATGGTGCAGCCAAAAAAAAAAAAAAGAAGGAAGAAGAGTTGTGGTAAGTCAGCTGGTAAGAACTTTAGAGTCATGAAGGACAGGCCACCTTGGGAAGCAATGAAGGGCTTCATCACCTGGAGAAAGTATGGCCTCAGAAACATGTCCAGGGGTCAGTTAGAGGAAGAGAAAGAAATTACTTGCAGCAAAGTCTGAGTTGGGGTCACCGACTGGAAACAGGATGAGGGGGTGAAATGGGTCTCTACCTAGAAGTCACATGCTGGACAAGTGGGAAGGAGCATGCACTGGGGGAAAGAGGTAGAGATATTAAGCTAGGCCTTAGAAAATGCTTCCAGGCAGATGTGGGAAGAAGAGAAGCAACAAAGACAAGTGAAAAAGCACAGTCACAAAGTTAAGCTAATGATCACAATAGCTTAAGTCAAGAAGGCCAACCAAGAGGAGATGCACAACAGCAAGAAAGTGTGGCTCACCATGCCAAATACTTATGGTCTAGGTCAAGGGAAATGAGAAAGCAGCAGCCACTGCATCTATCAATTAGAGGACCCTCAGGAGGACAGTTTCATTATGGATAAAGACATTTGAAGCACAACCCCTGAAACATTCAGGCTCTTGGTGAACTTATACTAAGAGAAAATGGCATCCTGCTTTTTCTGTAACTCCAAAAAAGCAATTCCTTATTCAAACCAACATTCTCTCTCCACCTTGGAAGGTCATCATTTTCCACTAAGCAGAAAGTCACAGGAGGGAAAAGGAGAGACTGGACACTCAACTCATGTGATGCCCCAGTCCACTAGCTCTCAGAAACAATCATTTTCCTATAGACTTGTTAGACCCGCCTGACAAAAAGCTTCTGGTGTATTAGGCTTCGGGTTTTCAACAGAATAAACACTTAGTAAAATTTTCAGCAGAATCATGTGCAACTTGTTTAAAAATTTTTAAAGAGGATGCTTAAAACATGTTGTCTTCCAAAAATCCAGAGATAATTTTAGATTGAAAAATCTAGGCTTGCCAAGGGAATCTGAGAACTTTTCTATCTTGGTCTCCAATGCTAACCTACGTATTCGTGTGCAAAAATAGAGGAAGATTAGAATCTCAAATGCCAGACTGAAAAGTTGCCACAACAAACCTGAACTCTTCATATGGAGTTTGTTATCTTGTCAGCAAGATAGCAAATGAAACAGCAATAACTAAACTTTTTTTTACTTCAAAAGAAAAAAGCCTCAAACATGAAATACATCCTGGACTTGCAAAGGAAAATGATTTTTAAAAAAGATACTGTGAATGGAATTATGAAACAGCATACACAAAATCTAAATATCAAATCTGTAAGTAGTCCTTTACAAACACAAACTCAGAACTTTAGATCTAAAATATGATAAAACAGCAATTATAGTTTATTCAGTAAAGTTGGGAAAATCAACCTATTTGGAAAATAACTTCATATCTTCAACCAAAACCAAATTTTAAGTAAATTAAAAACAGCTAAAAGTAAAAATAAAACCATGAAATGAGAAACAAATATGGATGGATGTTATGAATATTGGGATGGAGAATAATTTTTGAAGTGTCAACAAAGGAAAAATAATACTATGTATTTTTTAAATGAATGTTACCTATGACCTCATTTGTAAATTTAACCCAAAACAACAATCAGACAAATCCTTTTGGCAGAATTGTCTATCTTGTGACTAATTAGAAACAATCTACATGTTAACTTGGTATATGTTGGCTTGGTTAACTTATGATATACAATGGTACATTATGAAGTCCATAAAAGTGATAATATCTGTATTTATTGATATCACCAAAATGTTAGCAATGGCTGTCACTGAGCGGTAGGCTGGTGGATGACTGTTACTTTAAAAACTATTGTCACAACACTTTTTGTGCTGTCTTGAATGTGAAGAAAGGAGAACGAATTGCTTTTATAATGGGGGTGAAAGGCGGAAACAAGCTATTTTCACATTAACTGCCCCCCCCCCAAGCTGAGTATTTATCTGGCAAAATTTGTGAGGAGAATAAACAAAATTCTTATCATGCCAACCAGGCATGCTTCTTTCCTCGCACCGCGCGGAGCAGGAAGACACACCCCTGACTCTCCGCTCGCCCCTCAGCCGTGGGTCCTTCATCCTCAGCCCCGGCCCTCCGGCGGTCCCCGCGGAACCTCCCCTGGCCTGACTGCGCCAGCGGGCTCAGCGGGGCCGGAAAATCGTGTTCCTCGGGGCCCGGCCCGGCGGGGAAGGTGCGCGCAGCCGACCGGCAGCCGCGGGGCGGCGTGAGGGCCGCGTCCCTAGACAGTCCCGGTGGACCCCGGGACCCACAGGCCGCCGTCCCTCCGATGACTGCTCCGCGGGCTTCCGGGAGCGGGTGCCGGCGCCAGCCCGACCTCCCCGGCTCCGGCGGCCCAAGGGAGCGCCCCCCGCCCTTCCTGCCCCGCGTCCGCGGGGTCCCCGCCGCGCCCCCGGTCTCAGGCACGAGCCAGGAGGCCCCTCCAGGCTTCCGTCCGGTCAGCCAGCGCTCCCAGAGCCCGGCGTCCTCCACAGCGGACGGGCAAGGGGCGGGAGCCGACGGCCCTGAGCCCTGCGGCCCCACGCGGAGCGGCGCCCCACGAGCTCGTCCAGTCGCCAGCCCCGGCCGCGGCCCACCGCCCACCCACTACCCCCTGAGCCCGCCCGCCTGCGCCAAGCAGAGCCCGCTCGCGCCCGCTCCTCACCTGCGACGCGCCCCGGCCCCCAGCTCACCGCCCGAACCGGCTGTGTACACCGGAAGTGACGTCTCCGCGCCGGCCCCGCCCCCGCCCCAGGCGGACGCCGGGTGGCTGCAGACCAAGCGGCTGGGAGCGGACCCCAACCATTCCCTGCGCGAGCGGGGCGGGGACGGCCCTGCACCCCCTTGCCTAGGGACGGAGGACCTCCAAATGGGACAGCCAGGGTGGGGGTTGAGGACCGGCGGCCAGAGCCCGCAGGGTCACCCTGGTTCTCCACTGTGACTTGGCCCCCGGGCGGGAGGGGTCAGCTGCGTCCTCACAGACTTATTATGAAAATTAATTACTGAAGAACTGAGCACTTACTAGATGCCAGGTCCTCGCAGGAGCTGTAGGAACTGGATAATGCCCTCTCCCTCATACGTTTATTCTCCAGTGGTGGAAACAATCATTGTTATAAATGCGCTTGATGATACAGTGCCAATTGCGACAAGCGGTAGGAGGGGAAAGTGGAAAAGGGAGGGAGAGTGTCCCTTGACCTAGTGAAGGAGGGTTATCAGGGAATTCTTCGCTCAGGAAAAGAGCAGGAGTTGAGGTCCTAAGAGGGAGAGGAGTGGGGAAAAGAAAAAGTTGAAGAAACAGGGAGGAAAGGACATTATGGCAGAAGTAACAGCAGGTGTCTTTGGTGGCTTTGTGTTCAAGAAACGAAGGTAGTGAGAAAGTCTTACCTGAGAGCAAGGGGTGATTTTACCATACTTGTGGGTTTAAAGGGATTACTTGGGCTCCGTTGTGGAGAAGGACTAGAGAAGCAAGAGTGGATGTAGACTTGCATGCCCATGTTCATAGCAGCATTATACATAAAAGTCAAAAAGGTGGAAGCAACCCAAGTGTCCATGGATGTATGAATGGATAAACAAAATGTGGTATATCCATACAAAGGAATATATTCAGCCTTAAAAAGGAAAGGAATTCTGACACATGCTACAAATGGATGAACCGTGAAGACATTACGCTAAGTTAAAGAAGCCAGTCACAGAAAGATATATTCTATAATTCCACTTATATGAAGTACCTAGAGTAGTCAAGTTCACAGAGACAGAAAGTAGAATGGTAGTTTCCAGGGACTGGGAGGAGGGGCGCATGGGGAGTTTGTAATTAATGGGTACAGAATTTTGGGGTGGAAAGATGGATGTGGTGATGATTGCACAACAATGTGAATGTACTTAATGCCACAAAACTGTACACTTAAAAATGGTTAAAATGGGGGACTTCCCTGGTGGTGCAGTGGTTAAGAATCTGCCTGCCAATGCAGGGAACACGGGTTTGAGCCCTGGTCTGGGAAGATCCCACATGCCGTGGAGCAACTAAGCCCGTGGGCCACGACTACTGAGACTGCGCTCTATAGCCCGTGAGCCACAACTATTGAGCCCGTGCGCCACAACTACTGAAGCCCATGCGCCTAGAGCCTGTGCTCCGCAACAAGAGAAGCCACTGCAATGAGAAGCCCGTGCACCGCAACGAAGAGTAGCCCCTGCTTGCCGCAACTAGAGAAAGACCCCACGCAGCAACGAGGACCCAATGCAGCCAAAAAAAGAAATTGGTTAAAATGGTAAATTTTGTGCATATTTTACCATGATAGATAGATAGATAGATAGATGGATGTAGAGATCGGTTAGTAGTCTATTTCAGTTGTCCAAGCAAAAGATGATCCCGATGTAAACCAGGACCTCCACATTTTTTTGTTCTTGAACATCTATCAGGAAAAGTGTTTGAATATCGTCCAGATTTATTTTACTTATAAATTATATTATATGCACTACACTACTAATATACTATTTACATAATGGAACATACATAAAAAGAATTTTAAAAGATAAGTCTTAAGTTCTAATATTTTCTTCCTCTACCCCAATAGATTGCCTTCTTACATTAGTGGCTGTGTGAATCTCATTTTGAAAGCCATTCACAGACTATGGTAGTGGCAGTGGGGAATAAAGTCAGTGGTTGAACTAGACATGGAGGGTTGGAAAGAGGAGGGAATCCTAAATCTCTCCTGGGTCTCTGGGATGAGCCATTGGAGTGGTGACACTCAGTGCTGGGAAGCTCCTGAAGACCACATCTGGAAGGGAGGAAGACAGGAAGAAGGCCATGAGTGCCGTTGTGAACATGACATCGAAGAGGAGGCATCAAGTAGGCAGTTGGGGCTGGAGGTCTGGAGCTTGGGAGAGAGATGGAGATGCCGCTGGGGCTTAGGGGGCTGTTGAAGCTGTGGGTAGGAGCTGAAGGTGGGTGTAGATTGGGGGAAGACTTTTTTGTGGTTGGTTTTTTAAGGTGGAAGAAACTTAAACATGTTTCAATGTCAGAGAGGAAGATCCAGTTGACAAAAAGAGACTGAATATACAGGAGAAAGATGATGTGATTCATCTTGTGAGGTTCTGAAAAGGCTGGAGGGGGTCTAAAATGCTTGGCCATGGGTTTACCTGAGGCTGCAGTAAAGAGTGAGGGGAGCTTGCGGACAGAGGTGTGAGGAGAGTGAGAAAGGTCTGAATGCGGAAAGGAAAAATGTGGTAGAATTTCCAAATTGTACTGAGGATCTATTTCAGGTTGATAGAGCCTTCTCTCATATTAAGTGCCTTGCCCCAGCAGCTTTCAGGTAAAAGTAAGAAGATGGAGAAAGGCTTCACCTGAGGGTTGAATAACAGAGAGAGGGGTGAGTGTTACTGACATAACAGGCTGTGGAACCCAAGCTACAGGAGAAGGGATGTGACGTGGAAGAGGACAACTGGGTTGGAGGAAGTGTCCCCGGGTACTGGTGTCATCGTACCTATGTAGGCTGGAAAAGGGATCAGAGATGATGGTACCCGGCTTCTGAGTGGGCCAAGTGTGGCTCCTGCAGTCTCAGGACAAGCCCATCTCTTTTTTTCTTTTTGGCATGCGGGATCTTGGTTCCCTGACCAGGGATCGAACCCGCCCCCCCTGCAGTGGAAGCACCGAGTCTTAGCCACTGGACCACCAGGGAAGTCCCAGGACAAGCCTATCTTTTGTTCAGAGGTTCTCCTAGCTCCTAATACAGGCCCCTCCAAGCTTCCAGTGGCCATGCCTAGAGGTACCTGATAAACACTGGATGGGGGCTTTAAAAGGGCCCCCTGGCAGGCTCTGACCTGCACACCCAAGCACCGTTGCTCACTTCACTCCAAGCTTCATGGTCCCAGAGTAATGTGCTGGAAACCACTCGTGCCTGGCACCATCTGGGCCCTTCTCTAGACTTCAGTCCAGGGCCAGGAGGTTCCGGAGACCTATTCAGCCATGCATGCAGTTTTGTTTTGTTTTTTTTAATGTTTTTGGCCGTGCTGCGTGGCATGCGGGATCTTAGTTCCCTGACCAGGGATTGAACCCGCACCCCCTGCACTGACAGCGGGGATTCTTAACCCCTGCACTGCCAGGGAAGTCCCGTGTGCACTTCCTATTGGAACTCAGTATGGACATTGCCAATCTTGGGGCCCCTTTGGTGGCGTCTGTGGTGCTCTGAGCACCAGGCTGTCTTGGACCTCTCAGACTTACCTGAGGACATCTTGTATTGTGGATATATCAAGTCTGCTTTGTGAGCACATCTATAACTATCATACCCACCTCCTAGAGGTTTGAACTATTTTCGTTCATCAAACGCACATACATATGGAGAGGAAAGGAAAAAACATCCATGTACCCACCACACAGGTTTGAGACATTTGTCACTTCATGTCACCTCTTTATTCCAAGCTCCCTTACACCAGAGTGCCAAAAAAGAGGATGGAGCCCACAGGTCTGGAGGTGGAGGCTGGACCTTCCTGGAGCCCCCACGTTCTCAGGTACAGAAGCTTTGACCCAGCTCTGCAGAGAGGTCTACGGTTGGAGACTCAACATGCACAGGGGGATCGGATGGTGCCTCAGAGACCACCAGACAAACACCTCAACTTGCCCCTCAGGAAGCCAAGAAGGCCCAGGCCAGGAAACAAGGCCTCTCCCTGAATCCACCTGCCCTCCTGTGTATTGGTTAAAGGCAAAGTTGGAGCCAGACCCCATGGAAGGGATGGGAGTCTCGGAGGTTGTTCTCTGGCAGGAGTGAGCAGAACAGGGTTTCAGGAGCTCCTCAGTGACCCAAGAGCTCTGTGTTAGTGAGATGGGCCAGAGATGCACCTTGGCCATGACCTGAGATGCCTCCCCTTGCCGAGGAAAACAAAGCCTATTTTCTACGTCTAGCTTTTATGAGGGCTCCACATTCCTAACATCAGAAGAGCGGCAGAATAGGAGCATCCCACATAGAGGGGCTCATAAGGGATTAGAGAACTGATCTTCTTAAACAGCCAAAGTTATTACTGTTGGCTTGTGTGCTCTTTATGCAGTCAAAGCCAGGGCTTCCAGGCTGGGCTTTTACCTGTTGGCTTTAGTGGGCATGTCTGAAAGAAGGGCGTTCAGGGAAGAGGTTTTCACAGCCAGCCGAGTGTTCTTGGTGGTGATGGTTGGGGGGAGGGGGTGGGCAGGGGCAATGGGGTTGAGTTTGGAGAGTAACTTTTCTCCTTTACCTTATTGGTCTCCCTTGGGCCGAATATGAAAGCTGCAAGATGGGCTGTGAGCCCCAGGAAGGGTAGCTGCATTCCAGAATCCACAGCATTTGGGAGCCAGTCTGGAGCGGGCTGGCCAGACATTCTGGGCAGAGCAGCTGGCTGGCTGCTGAGTACGGAGAGACCTGGGGCAAGGCCAGTCTAGTCTATTGGGTGGTGTGCCCCAGGCAGGAAAGGGGGTGAGGGCAGCATGGGTCATGTGCCAAAGGGGAAACTTCTGCCCCAGTCTCCAGGTGGTCTCCCTGAGGAAGTCGCTCCGCACCCCTCCCTTTCCCCGTAACCATTTGAGCATCCTGTTGTTCTTTCTCCATTTCCACCCTCCACTGGCTGGAAATGGCTGTGCTGTGGCCAAGAAGCCCTTGTCAGGCTGAGCTGTCTGCTTCTGTCTCACCCCCACCTCTCAGATCCCAGGTTGCCTTTGACCCTTCTGAGGGTCTGGGGCTGGCCAGGGCCCTGGGAGATCCCTGATGGGTGGGCTGGACCCCAGGATTCCAGGACCCTTCCCCTGCAGCCAGGACAGGATACCTGGTACCACCTTAGGGAGCACGTAAGATACGTGTAGGCAGGGGGAGCTGCTGGGGGACTCCCTGAGGGCTCTTCAGGGTGTGGTGAAGCAGAGGGGGCTGGATGTGTGTGGGGTGGGGGAGGGGGAGCTGCTGGATGCACTAGGGACCACCCTAGAGGCTGTGCATACCACAGTTGTCAGCTGTGAAGGTCTGCACAATGGAGATGGATGTTTTCCAGGACTCACAGACTGTCAGGGATCCAAGGACTTATGAGCAGGAAAGGAAGGAAAGGTGCGCTGGGGAGGGAACCAGGCAAGGTTCTGGTGCTGGCGGAGCCAGAAGGGCTGCACAGCTTGAGGTCAAGTTATCCTGAAAACCAGAGGGAGCTCCAGTCCATTCTATAGCTGACAGACAGCCAAGGTCCGGCTCTCCTCAGGTTCCAGTATGTCGACCTGCTGATGGGCACCACGCTAGCTCAGAAGGTCTACGCTGTGGTCTTGGTCCAGAAAGATGTGTCTCCCAAGCACTGCGGGAGGGTAGTTTGCGGAGTTGATTCTGTGGCCTTGTAAAGAGTTCAAACTTGAACACTTGGAGTTCTGAACAATTAAATTTATGAGCATTCCCTCAGATTTGTAAATCTACAAGGGGGCCAAGACTGAGGGGCATGAGTCCCCCACATGGGTCCATCTGGTTGAAGAAACCAGAACTCTGTCCCCTTTCCTGAGTGTGGGTGGACTCTCCTTTTGGTTATCAAAATGTAATAACCCCAACTCACTGTCACTGAAACAAGAGTGGATTTATTAGCCCAAACAAAAAGAGCACTGTGGCCACTAGAATGGCTGTCCTTGGCAGCAGTCCTGATGCCTGGGAGTAACTTACAGGCTGCCACCCTGCAGCTTGTCTGCTCCTGCTGGGCTCAGTGGGAAGGAGCGCCTCAGGGGCTGTGTTGTTTCTTCCGTTTCTTCAACACATCATGTCAGAGTCCTCCGACCCGACGACTTTGAACTTGTTTAGGCCTCCAGAGATTTTTACACGTGGTTGTCCCTAGTTGCAGTTCATTTAGGGCATCTCAAATGGGTCTTCAATTTGTAGCAAGCAGGGACAATAAAGCTGCCACTGGTTGAGCTTCCAGTGTCAATGTTGACTTGACAACCTTGGGCACTGGTCACAGAGCCTGGACTCCCTCCCAAGACATCTGGGATACTCAGCTCATGTTATTTATTTATTTATTTGGTTACGTCGGGTCTTAGTTGCAGCAGGCGGGCTACTTAGTTGAGGCTCGCCGGCTCCTTAGTTGTGGCATGCAAACTCTTAGTTGTGGCATGCATGTGGGATCTAGTTCCCGGACCAGGGATTGAACCCGGGCCCCCTGCATTGGGAGCGCAGAGTCTCAACCATTGCACCACCAGGGAAGTCCCCTCAGCTCATGTTTGATGTAGGTGCTGGATGGTAGGACCACACAGATCAGACTCCCGTTCTCAGACAGCTGGCTGCCTCCCATGTGGAATTCGGGGCACCCGGTGTTCCAGCCAGGTAGGAGAGCAGTGTGTGTGAGTGGTGAACAGTGAAAGGGGTTTCTCCCCACTCACTCCACAGGGAGAAATGGGCTCGGGGCCCAGACCTCTAGTTTTCTCACTGCTCAGCAATGTTGTGCCTAACCTTAACCCTAAGCCACACAGCTGCCAAATATTCATGCTTTCCATTTAGGGGCAAAACTGGGCAGAACCAAATAACATTTTAAAGCCAAGTTACTAGAAATATTTGAGAAAAGGCTGAGTTTATAAACTAAAATTTGGCTCTTAACCTACAATGATTTCATTGCCATGAAACATTGCTGTTAAAGTGCAAAATAATGAACCATGCTCGCTCTGCACTGCAACAAATGAGTCTGGGCAGCTCTATCCAGTTCTGAGACTACAATGAGGCTCTCAGAAGGAGCTGATGAAACTAAAAGCCACCTTTGACTTATAAGCCAACACTTATAAGAATCACCAAGGAGGGAATTCCCTGGTGATTCCAGTGGTTAGGACTTGGCGCTTTCACTGCTGGGGCCCGAAAAAAAAAAAAAAAAAAAGGAGATTGGGTTTATTGAAAGGGAGCTAGGTTGCCTTAAACATATATGGAGAACCCTGAAAGTGAAACTTTATCTCACATAAAGCCTATCAGATCAGTAAGAAGAAATGAGATTACTTCTCAAAAATCCTGTGATCTCATCAAATTAGCAGTTTCCACATCTGCATAGGCATAGTCACAGGCAAATCCAAGAGAACCATGAGTCCAGAAGCTGTCACAAGCTTGGTCTCCTCTCGGGACAGGTCTCTGGTTGTGGGGCTCTTTAAGTTGTTTGAAAGCATGAATCATGGACCTCCTCTTCCAGGAAGCCTTCTCTGAAATCCCCAACGCTATATTTTCCCAGACATGGTATTTATCTCACAGAACAGTTAAGTTTTGCCCCTCCTGGACTGTGAACTTCTATGATATTCATCTCATACCCAACTGTATCTCCAGCACTTGGCACCGCATATAGCAAACAGCAGGCATTCATAAAGTAACTTGCTCACTTATTCAACAAGTTTCTAAGCACCCACCACGGGGCCAGGCATGGTGCCAGGTTCTGGGAATGGAGTGGTGAATAAGACAAAAGTGATCCTTCCCCAAACAAAAATGACAAAAGGTAAAACATAGACATGCAAGCATAGTGAGGACATGTTGCAGTGAAGAAAAATAGTCAAGGAGAACTTAACACATTCTGGAAGGTCCTGAAAATGTAATGTTTAAACTGACATTTGAAGAATGAGAAGCAATTAGTTGGGGGAGAGACCTCCAGGTGAAAGGAATTGCAAAGGCCTTTGGAATTTGACTCATTTTGGAATTTGGAACTAAGGGAAAGCTAAGGGTAGTTCCCCAGGGACTAGATCATATAAGGCAGGCTGGGAAGGATGAAACTCTTAAGAGAAACAGGAAGTCGCTGGAGAGTTTGATGCAAAAATTTGTGTTTCCATAGCGCTGGGGTGGGGAGGGCAGAGGCAGAGGGAGTTATCAAGGCACTCAGGGGTCTCTGTGTGGTCTCAGAGGGCAGAGCAATGGAGAGAATCTAAGGTCCCCTTCCATATATCTTTTATCTTGATGTTTAATTTACATAAAATACACAGATCTTAAGTGCACAGTTCAAATTTTCACTTACGTACTGTGCCCACCACCCCAATCAAGATATAAATACTTTAGCAGGCCCTGCCTCCTCCAAATATAACTACTAATCTCCATCACCAAGGTTAGTTTTGCCTGTTTTTGAGTTTCATGTAGATGTAATCATACAGTATATACTCTTCTGTGTCTGGTTTCTTTCACTTATCATGATGTCTGTGAGATTTATTTATGTCGTGTAGAGCAAGTTTGGTTTTTTTTTCACTGTATTCCATTGATAAATATACCACTATTTAGTCATTCTACTGTTGGACATTTATTTCCAGGTTTTGGCTATTATGACTTACACTATGAGCATTCTTACATGTCTTTTGGGGGACATAAGCCAATCACTTCTACTGAGTATGTACCCAACAGTGAAACTGCTGGGTCATAAATATACATATTTAGCTTTAGTAGATCCTGCCCATTAGTTTTCCAAAATGGTTATACCGATTTACACTCCTACCATTAAAGTCTGGAACGCTCAGTTCATCCATGTCCTCACCAACACTTCACATTATGGTCGTTTTTTTTTTTTTTTTTTTTTTTTGTCTGCGCGGCTTGTGGCCTCTTAGTTCCCCAACCAGGGATCAAACCCGTGCCCCCTGCAGTGGAAGCATGGAGTCTTAACCACTGGACAGCCAGGGAAGTCCCAACATCATGGGTCTTTTATGGCATCTCATTGTGGTTTTTTTTTTTTTTTTGGCGGCACCCCTCAGCTTGGGGATATTAGTTCCCCGACTAGGGGAACTAGGGGAACCACTGAACTGCCAGGGAATTCCCTCCTTGTGGTTTTTTTGTTTTGTTTTTTTAAAATTTTTTATTTATTTATTTATGTTTGGCTGTGTTGGGTCTTCATTGCTGTGCGAGGGCTTTCTCTAATTGCGGCAAGCGGGGGCCACTCTTCATCGCGATGCGCGGACCTCTCACTATCGCGGCCTTTCTTGTTGCGGAGCACAGGCTCCAGACGCGCAGGCTCAGTAGTTGTTGCTCATGGGCCCAGTTGCTCCCCGGCATATGGGATCTTCCCAGACCGGGGCTCGAACCCGTGTCCCCTGCATTGGTAGGCAGATTCTCAACCACTGCGCCACCAGGGAAGCCCCCTCCTTGTGGTTTTAATTTGCATTTTTTGATGACAAAAAGTATTAAAAACCTTTTCATATGTTTATTAGATATTTATTAGACAGAACTTATTGTCTGTTCAAGATTTTACAAATTGAATTGTTGGTCCTTTAAAAAAACTGATTTGTAATTCTTTATATATTCTGGATTATGAGCCCTTTGATGGCTAATATTCCATAATGCAAGTATCTTCTCCCAGGCTGTGGCTCCCATTTTCACTCTCTTGATATCTTTTGATAAAACAAATTTTTAGTCTTAATGAAGTCCAATTTCTCTTTCATGGTTATCACTTTTTTTTTTTCATGGCTATCACTTTTTGTGTCTTTTTTGCCTACTCCAAGGTCTTGCATATATGCCCTTATTTTTTCTCAGAAATGTTTTGTAGTTTTGTAGTTTCCAGTGTAGAGATCTTGCACATCTTTCATTAGATTGCTAGATATTTGATTTTTTGGCGGCTACTATTATAAATGGTAATATTTTAACTTTTCATTTTCTAATGACTTGTTGCTTGTGCATAGAGACAAGCAATTTTTGTAGCTGTTGATAATTCACCTATTAATTGCAGCAGTTTGTGGATAGGTTTGGATTTTATACATACCCCACTGTGTCATGTTAAAAATGATAGTTTTCTTTTTCCCAATCTTTATACCTTTCTTTCTTTTTCGTTTCTTATTGCACTAGCTAGGACAGCCAATATAATGCTGAATATAAGTGACGCTAACTGACACCAGTCACAAGAGGAGTGTTCAACATTTCACCATTACATGTGATGCTGGTGTACATTTTTTGTAAATGTCTTTTATTAGATTAGGAAGTTCTCATCTATTCCCAATTCCCTGAGTTTTTAAAATCTCTTTTTGAAAGGCTGAAGACGGTGTGCACACCCAGTTTGTTCATGGGGGGTGTAGAGAGGATTCAATGTGAAAAGATGTCAGCCTGCTCCATTAGGTACCCTGGGGCTCATGCCAGCAATTGTTGGGATACTGCCAGCCTTTCCACCAACAGTCTCTGTGGCTCATCATTGCCAGGTCATCTGTAGTTGGCTGTTACAGACATTACTTGCACCCACTAATATTGGTTCTATACTTCCCTGCCTCCTTAAGTGAGAACAAGGGAAGTTCAAGTTGGGATAATGCAAAAATGAGCATGTCTGACAGTTCCTTTCTATTCCTGGGAAAAGAAAAAGCAGCTATCTTCTGACTGTGCTAGGAATAGACACCAGGACAGTGGCCTATCTCCGTTCAATGGAAGTCTGAAGACTGCAGGATTTCCAGATTTAAACCAAGTAGCAGCTGAAAGAAAAAAGTAAGCTGGCTTAGACACTAGGTATGCTTTGAGCATAAGTCATGACCTGGGATGATGAAAGCTGCAGAGCAAATCCATTGACAGTCTGGAAACCAGACATAGAGAGGCATCTGACCCAGGAACACATCCAGGGAGAGGATATAAGAAGTATGGACAGGCTTGGCATTTCTTGCTTTGTCAAGAAGCCCTCTAGATACTTGCAGAGAATAGGCCTGAGGTTCTGATCATTCACAACTACAGATAAACCCAGTGCCAGGTTACAGGCAGCTCCAAGGCCTAGTCCCTGCGGGAGCTGAGCTGGATCTCCATGCTGTCTGGAGCAGCAGCAGTGCTGGACGCAAATTCACTGCTGTTGAACACCAGCTCACGGCCCTGCAACTTATTTTTACATCTGTGACTCAGAGGCCTAGACCAGGACTGAGGCCTTGGGGAGAGAGAGGCCCTGCTTCGGGGTTGGCTCTTGCGAGCAGCATGGGTCTGGCTGTTTGACACCATGATCACATCCATTTCAGACCATAGTTGCAGTGATACCATTGCCAGTAGGACACAGTCTCTTGAGGCCTCCATATTAGATGCCTTCTCTAAGACACGTGATATAATCTGGCAGTCAGATTTGTATTCCCAAAAATTCATTCTGGCTACTGCATGGAAAATGAATTGGAAGAGTGTAGTATGGGTGGAGGGTGACCAACGAAGAGGCTATTACAGTAGTACAGGCAAGAGTTGATGGTGCTGGACTTCTCTGGTGGCGCAGTGGTTAAGAATCCGCCTGCCAATGCAGGGGACATGGGTTCAAGCCCTGGTCTGGGAAGATCCCACAGAGTTGCCTCAGAGCAACTAAGCCCACGTGTCACAACTACTGAGCCTGCGCTCTAGAGCCCGTGTGCTACAACTACTGAAGCCCGCGCGCCTAGAGCCCATGCTCCGCAACAAGAGAAGCCACCGCAGTGAGAGGCCTGCGCACTGCAACGAAAAGTAGCCCCAGCTCGACACAACTAGAGAAAGCCCGCGCACAGCAACAAAGACCCAACGCAGCTGGGGGGGGGGGGAGAAAAAAAAAAAGGGTTGACGGTGCTTCACACTCAAGTAGAGGCAAACAGATTTCTCATTCAAGACAGTAAACCAACTACAAATGTTTACCTTTTCCTTTAAGACTACATTAAATTGTCAGTAAATGACTAAGATGATATTTATAATATAAATAGAATTGGGCAGGGAGGAATCTGTGAGGTATTTTTCAACAAATTTCTAGATTGATTAGAGCAGATGAAAGAAGTACGGTGACCCAGGGCAGAACAGAGGGTGCTGTCGCCTGGACCACACCCGGGGGTGCTATTGTGCAGGAGGAGCCACTTGCCTGAAACTCTGAAATGCTTCAGACTCTGAAGCAGGAGGTACGACAGAGGGCAAGCGTGAGAAGGGGGCTTGGAAACAGGAAAACTAATCTAAGGTCTGTCTGCACAGCAAGCAGTGAACAGTCTTGTTTCTCACTGCAGTTAGAATGACCTATAATTAGACAACACACTCCTAGGAAAAACAAAACAAGTACAAGGAAGATTCTTTCCTGCAGGTACGGTGTTTCTGTGGATCTGGAAACATTGGCACCTCTGAACAAGCCCTCAGAGACCTCAAAGATAAAGATCACAACTTAGAGCATTTGTCAGATGACAAATCCTGGCCACACCCAGAGCTCCAGGGCAACTCTTCTGCTTCCTTCCAATAAGAGATAAGCAAGAATTGTCAGATATTTGAATAAAGTCTACTACAGGAAGTCTACTACCAAGATTAACAACCTTGGTTAAAAAAAACTAAGAAACACAAAGGTTCGATTTGATAGTCTTTTTTTTTTTTTTTACTTTATTTATTAAAAAAAATTTTTCTGGCTGCACTGTGCGGCATGCAGAATCTTAGTTCCCTGACGAGGGATCGAACCTGTGCCCCCTGCAGTGGAAGCGCAGAGTCTTAACCACTGGACCACCAGGGAAGTCCTCCTCAATTGGACAGCTTCTACATTTGAGTAAGAGGGAGATCTAGCGAAAGAACAGGGTGGGTAACATCAAAGAAATTATCTAAGAAGTAATAAGAGAAAGAGCTAAAGGAAAGATACGAATCTTTAAGTCAAAAGGGTCTACATGGGAGTTCCCTGGTGGTCTAGTGGTTAGGATTCAGCGCTTTCACTGCTGTGGCCCAGGTTCAATTCCTGGTCAGGGAACTCCCACAAGCCATGCTGCACCCCTCCCCCCCCCCACAAAAAAAAAAGAGGAAAAAACACATCATCTATCAGGGGAAAAAAATCAAATTGGCATCAGACTTAGCACCACTGCATGTAAGATGAACAGTCAGCAATTGAGCTAAGAATGATTTTTACATTTTTAAAAGGTTGTTAAATAAAAAAAAAAGAGGAAGATGTGACAGAGAACCTACTATCTGGTCCTGTATACTTTTTAAGAAAGCTCCCTAAGTAAGAATTCTAACAAGAAAATGGAAAACATAGCATCCAGGAAACTGTGACTCTAACCCAGGAGAGCAATGAAGAGAAATCCCAGGATCCTAAGTTTCCTGAAGATCTCGAAAGCAACATGTTTGTATAACCTTTCGCAGAATGGCCAAAGTTTATAGTACAATAGTCTCTAGGAAAAAAGGAGACTTCATAGACTAAATCAAATGATAGTTAACAGTTTGGAAAAACTTTATTATATGATGAAGGCAACAAATACAAGCAAAAAAGAACATTCAGAAACTCCCGGAAAATCAAAAAGCTGTAGGGAAAATAATGGTCCAAGGAAAAAGTGGTCTAAATGAGATTTGAAAATTGGTGAGCTCAAGAAGAATGGAGTAGATCCCAATTAATAGAGGATATGAGAGAGAGCACAAGAGAACAAATACACACGTGCAAGAGCCAATCAGAAATTCTACAGATGGGCTTCCCTGGTGGTCCAGTGGTTAAGGCTCCACGCTCCCAGTGAAGGGGCATGGGTTTAATCCCCGGTCAGGGAATTAAGATCCCGCATGCCGCCAGGTGCAGTCAAAAGAAAAAAAAATTATATGGAAAAATATTGTGAACAAAAACAAAACCAAGATAAAATACAGACTTCAGGATAGTGGTTTCCTTTTGGGTGAAGCAGAAATGGAATAAGGGAGTGGTAATACATAGATGCAGGTTGTTGGTAATGCTCTAATTTTTGGGTTAAGTGACAGGTTCAGTTACTCATATTATGGCTCACATATCCTTTTGCATATATGAAATGTGAAAAAGATAAAGGAAAAACAATCTAAAAATTGAAAAAAGGCAAGGTCCAGTCATGAAGCAAATTAAAATGAAACTGATGGAATCCAGAAAAAGACAATTTATTTAATCTTGATCATAGTAATATATATGTATTTTTGAAAGGTACAGTATTTATGGTTCTAGAACTGTAGAGAAGGCACATCACTTGGCTCTGTGAAGAAGAATTCTTATAAAATCATATCAGAATATTATTGGTCTTCAGCTTTTAAAGTCAACCAACATGTGAAAAAAAGGCAACTTTTAGTGGCGGGAAGAATAAAACGTTCTGTAAAAAGGAAATACAGACAGGGTTTGTACTACTTGGCTCATCCATAAAAAATATTTACTTAGTTGCAATGAGTATTACTAGCCGTAATTAAGTGTTATAGTAAGTATATTAAGAGGATACAGAGCAAGGATGTGTGAATTTCTGTGTGTGTGTATGGGGGGAATTAAGAGAGTAAATCTATATATCAGGAGGTCCGTAGTTGATAAACACATGAAAATAACAAAGTAAAGAACAGTTTACACAGGCTCTTCCTACTGACATATTAACAAAAGGGGGGACGTGGGTATGGTGCGCACACACACATACACGATCTGGAGAGGGTCACTTTCTGGAAGAATACGGATAAGCTGTTAATAGTATTTGCCTTTAAGGAAGAGAAGTTGACAAACTGTATACTATTTTGTTTCATTTGTAGTAACTATGCACAGGTATTATTGAATTAAAGAAAAACTTTTTTCCCTTAATAAAAAAAGAGCTCCTGTAAATAACCAAGAACACTAACATCAGAGGAGACAAATAAAGAATATTTATAAAAAGTTCACAGAACAGGAAATATTAATACCAAACTCATTTAACAATGTTCAACCTCCCTCAAAGTGAAATGCATGGGGTACTGAAATAACACTTTTCGTTCATCAGACCGGCAAACGTACTCAAAAGTTTGCTAATGCCGTACTGGTGATTGTATAGGGTAATAAGCACCCTGAAAAACCAGTTGAAGTGTAAATTGCCATAATCTCTATCGAAAGGGACACAGGAATATTTATTAGAATTATGAAGTTATGTCTCCAGTTATTCAGAATCTCCAGTGATTAGTTTATCTTACAGATACATTCATCTATTTGTGAAATGACTCAGGAAGGGTCATTCCAGCACTGCTCGGACTAGCAAAAATTGGAAACAACCTGGCTCCGTGTGAAGAGGGTATCTGTGGGTCTGAGGGACAGTGAGAAAAGGGAAACAGCTTTTCATTGGAAATCCTATTAAATTATTTTTGAACTGTTTGAATGCATACATTAAAGCCTCAGCCAGAGGAACAATCCACTGAGGAGACCAAACCACAAAGGCCTCTGCAGCAGATTCAGTACTGGAAGGCTAGGCCATATGTTCTAACTATCAGGGAGCAGGGAGAACCACTCCGGGTTACTGCACTGGCTTCCTAACTGGCCTTCCTACTAATTTATTCTCAACACAGCAGCCAGAGATTCTTTTTATTTTTATTTTTTAAAATTTATTTATTTATTTTAAATCCAAAGATGTGTATTTGGAAGAGATTCACTGACAATTGTAGCAGAAGTGCCAATTTTTTTTTTGGGCTGCACCTCGAGGATTGTGGGATCTTAGTTCCCTGACCAGGGACTGAACCCAGACCCACAGCAGTGAAAGTGCTGAGTCCTAACCATTGGACAACCAGGGAATTCCCCAGAGATGATGATGATTATTTTAAAAAATATTTATTTATTTTGGCTGCACCAGATCTTAGTTGCAGCACACAGGATCTTCGTTGCGGCACGCGGACTCTTAGTTGCAGCATGCAGGCTTCTTAGTTGCGGCATGCATGCGGGATCTAGTTCCTCAACCAGAGATCAAACCTGGGCCCCCTGCATTGGAAGTGTGGAGTCTTACCCAATGGACCACGAAGGAAGTCCCAGAGATTCTTTTAAAATGTAAGTCAGATTCTCACTCTTCCATTCAAAACCCTACAATTGTTTCCCATCTCGGAACAAATGACAATCATTACAGTGTACTCCACTATTCCTTCCCTGTCCAGTCTCCACTGACACTTTAACCTCATATTCTACAAGCCTCTCCTCCCTCACTCCACTCCAGCAATACTAGGTTCACTCCTGCTTCAGGGTCTTTGCAGCTAAAATTTCTTCTGCCTGAACATCCAATCAGCTTCTTGAGTCATTTCTCAAATGTCAGCTTCCTAACCTATTTTAAATTCACGCAGCAATCCACCCTCAAGCCCACACACCCTTTCTTGTCCCCCGCTTCTTGGCTTTTTCTCCATAGATCTTAAGCATCTTTTTTTTGGCCACACTACACAGCTTGCGGGATCCTAGTTCCCCGACCAGGGACTGAACCAGGGCCCCTGCAGTGAAAGCGCCGAGGCCTAACCACTAGACCATCAGGGAATTCCCTTAAGCATCTTCTTAACATACTTTATATAAATTTTACTCATTTCTCTCCTCCCAGAATACAAGCTCCAAGGTTTATTTTGTTCACTGTTGCTTACCCTGCAAATGAACTATACCTCTTCTACATAAGGGCTCAATAAAGATTTGTTGAATAAATAATTTCCCCTTTTCCACAGAAAATCAGTAAAACTAAAAACAAAAGACTAGGGGTAGCAAGGGATGATTGATTGTTAGCATGACTGAGGGCTTTCATTATAAGCCTTTGTGAGGCATTTAGATTAAAACACATGCATACACATCTCTTACCAAAATAATTAAACGTTTTAAAAATAAAAGCGGTATTAGATATATTTAGAAAGTAGAATTTGGGACTTCCCAGGGGCTTCCAATGCAAGGGACACAGGTTTGATCCCTGGTCGGGGAACTAAGCCCATGCGCCACAACTACTGAGCCCGCACACTCTGAAGCCTGTGTGCTACAACTAGGAAGAAGCCTGCGCGCCACAATGAAAGATCCCGTGTGCCACAATTAAGACCTGACGCAGCCAAAAATAAATAAATAAAATAAAATAAAAGTTAAAAAAAAAGAATTGATAGAAGTTGGTAACAGGCATGAAGCTGGTGCAGAACTGAAGATAAATGGAGTGTCAAAGGTGACTTCCACATTTCCAGCACAGTCGGGTTAGTAGATGGTGTTGCTACCTACTGGATCAAGAACATGGAAGAAAAGCAGAGGGAAGATCATCACTTCAGTTTGGGGAACGTTACATTTGAGAGGCTACTATAAGACCTTCAAGCACAGGTATCAAGAAGTCAGATCCAGGGACTTCCCTGGCGGTCCAGTGGTTAGGACTCAGCGCTTTCACTGCTGTGGCCCCAGGTTCAATCCCTGGTCGGGGAACTAAGATTCTGCAAGCCTTGCGGCTTGGCCAAAGGAAAAGTCAGATCCAGACTCAGAAAAGATCTGTGCTAGATAAGTGAATGTGAGAATAACTCCAGGTAGTTAAGGCCAGAGAGAGTATGCAGCTTAAAAAGAGGGTGGAAAAAAAAAAAGCAAACTTATCTGGCAGGAGAGATAACAAGATCACAAAGCTGGTTTTCCCAGGGTGAGGCTTTTCCAGATGTGCTGACCCCTGTGATTTCCCCAAATGTGGGAAACTCCACTGCATAATTTGTGGTAGTGTTGTGTGTGGGGAGCAGCGGGGAGAAGAGAAAAAAGCTAAAGTTGAACCCTGAGGAACACTGTTATTTCAAAATGGGGTGACTGAAGAAGCAGAATTAGGCAGACCGAGGAGCAGTAGCTAGAGAGGGTGGGAGGAAAAGCAGATGAGTATCGCAGCCAGGAGGACCAGAGTATTTTCAGAAGGGAGAGGTAGACTGTATGGAATGCTTCTGTAAAACAAGTAAGAGAGGAAAACTTTGAAAGGCTCACTGGAGATCATTAGTGACCTTACCAAGAACTGTTTTAGTGGTGTATGAAGTAGAACAAGTGGGTTAAGAAGTGAAAGGGAGATCAGGCATCTAGATAGTTCAAGAGCTAAGGAGGAACTGGTAGGATGTAGGGTTCAAGGATAATTTTCTTAAAAAAGAAGTCTGTAACATAATAAATGCTACATAGTTACAATTATAGGCATACTTCATTTTATTGTGCTTTGCAGATATTACTTTTACAAATGGGAAGTTCTGTGGCAACCCTGCATCAAGCAAGTCTATCGGCACCATTTTCCCAACAGCATTATTTTAAAATAAAGGTACAGGGCTTCCCTGGTGGCGCAGTGGTTGGGAATCTGCCTGCTAATGCAGGGGACACAGGTTTGAGCCCTGGTCTGGGAAGATCCCACGTGCCGCGGAGCAACTAGGCCCGTGAGCCACAACTGCTGAGCCTGCGCGTCTGGAGCTTGTGCTCCGCAACAAGAGAGGCTGCGATAGTGAGAGGCCCGCGCACCGCGATGAAGAGTGGCCCCCACTCGCTGCAACTAGAGAAAGCCCTCGCACAGAAATGAAGACCCAACACAGCCATAAATTAATTAATTAATTAATTAATTTTAAAAAAAGGTACATACATTGTTTTTTAGGCATAATGCTATATTATTGCACATTTAATAGACAAACGTACAGTGTAAATCTAACTTTATATATACTAGGAAAGAAAAAAATTCGTGTGACTCACTTTATTGTGATATTTGCTTTACTGGGGTCTGGATCTAAACCCGCAATATCTCCAAGTTACGTCTGTATATATAAATATATGAATACTAACACATTAATATGCTATATAATATGCTAGCATTATAATTAAATGTGAATGGAAAGGATCCTTTATCAAGGAAGAAGTTGAAGACACAAAGAGGTAATTCAGTAATGGGAATGGTGGGAGTTAGGGAGCCAGAGCACAAGCAGTTTTTTGATACGTGGTCTTTTCTCTGTTTTTAAAGGACAGCCAGGAAAAGGCTGGATGCATATGTTAGAGAGTGTGGTAATTGCCTGAGGCAGTTTCCATCCAATGTCTTCTAGTTCTCTTTGAAATGGATAGCAGGGCCATTTGCTGACTACAGAGAGGTGATTACAGAAAAGTACTAAGTTTTGCTGGCAATGTTGAGGGCCAGGAGAGAGCAGTAATCAGATTTAGAGTGGTACTAATGTAGTCAATTGTGATTCTCTCCTGCAGGACACAACCCTCTGAGTGAATACTGACCATGTGGATGGTTGGATGCTTTCAGGGTTGAAGTTTCTCTAGGCAAGAGCACAAAAAGCTCAAAGGAGGAGCAAGGGAGTTTAAGGTTATTTGTAAGATAATGATAGTTCAAGGAGTCTAGGCTGGTTGGAGATGGTGGTAGGGAAAGTAGAAGAAAGATGGAAGCTAACGAATCCAAAGTAGAAAGATTCCTGACCTGGAGATCTGCACCAAGCTAAAAGCAGTTACTGAGCAAAGGAGTGGTTAGGTCACTCTATGTGTGTATGTACTTATTTATTATTTCTTGAGCAAGCCAGTTGGGAGATCAAAGTGTAGGGTGTCTAGATCCATGATTCAGAGATGATGCAGTTGAGGTTGACGGACAAGGTCCAGGTGTGTCTACAGGTTTGGGCAGAAGGAGGTGAGAAGAAAAGGTCAGAGGGAAAGGAACAGGGGCCAGGGTGTAGGATGGGTCCAGGAAAGTTAACACAGCAGGCCTGACTCCTATCCTTTATAAAGACTGCTTACAAGTTTGGCCCTCGGCTGACATCTGGAAACTAGGATTTGAGGAGGGTTTCCATCATTCCCAGAACTGGTAAGAGTGGCTCACTGTGCCTAAACTGTACAGTCAACGTAGTGTATTTGTGCTTTACTTCTGGGAGTCTGGGATTTTAGTATGTGCCACGCAGAAGATAGCTAAATAACCAGACCCCGATCAAAACCCTGGGCCCGTGAGCCACAACTACTGAGCCTGCGCGTCTGGAGCCTGTGCTCCGCAACAGGAGAGGCTGCGACAGTGAGAGGCCCACGCACCGCGATGAAGAGTGGCCCCCGCTCGCCGCAACTAGAGAAAGCCCTCGCACAGAAACGAAGACCCAACACAGCCAAAAATAAATAAATAAAATTAAAAAAAAAAGAAAAATCCTTGGGCCCTCAGTTGCTGATGAGCTTCCCTGGTAGACAACATTCCACACATATTGGAACAATTCTTTGCTGGGGGAATGAAGTACATCCTCTGTGACACCACTTTCAAAGTCCCCTCTGAAAGTCTGAGCCTGGTTTACTCCAGACTTTGCCCATACACCCTTTCCTCAGCTCAATTTTGCTTTGCATCTTTTTGCTGTAAGAATCATAGCCATGAGCATGATTATCTTGGGGACTCCCAACACAGATGGGTAAGCCACACAGATGAAGTCAGATGGAAGGATGGAGGTATAGAGGAAGAGAAAGGAAGGAATAATTTTTTTAAGAAGATGGGAGTAATCAGGTAACCAGGAGAGTGAGAGGATCACATAAGCCTGAACGGAGTTAAGTAGGGGTTTTACCAGAAAGGCAGGGAGCAAGGACACCAAGTCTACATCCTGAACGTAGGTTTGTAGGGCAAGCAATACTCCAGTGCTGCCACTGGGAAGGGTGGTAGGTGGAGCAGCATCCTTAGGGAAAAGGCTGGGCCCACAGAGGAGGATTAACCCTGCATCTGCTTTAACATACACACCTGTGTCTACATCTATAGCACATCAGAGTTTGCTAGTACTTTTTTCTTAGTTACAAATTCCTTGCTGTCGCACACTAGTGGGGAGCAGCACCATAGCTGGGTACTACCATCTTTCACAATATTCCAAGTCCTTAAGAGGTATAAGTCAGTGTTCCTCTTACCTACTCTAACTTCAGCTTCTCTTGTGGAGGAAAAAACTGTGTCAGCATTATTTTAACAGCCAAAAGCTAGAAATGACCCAAATGCGGTATCAACAGCAGAATGGATAAATCGTGGTCTGTTAACACAATGGAATATTACACTGCAACGAAAACGAACGGTCCACAGCCAAATGCAAGAATATGGATGGATCTCACAAACACAATGTTGAGCAAAGAAGCTAAGCACAAAAGCGTATATGCTGTATAATTCCATTTATGTAAAGAACAAACACAAGCAAAAGCAATCTAAGCTGTTAGAAGTCAGGATAGTGGTTACCCTTGAGGGGGTGGGGGCTACTGGAAGGGAGTTTTAAGGGGGCTTCTGGGTACTGTTTACATAGGTAATCATGATATGTGTGCTTTTCTGTGTGCATAATCATACTTTAAAACAAAACAGTGCTACTCAATACACGAAGTGAAAAAAGCAAGTTTCACAATAGTACGTATACTATGAATCTATTTTTGCTGAAAAGCACATGCCTGTACAGAACAATGCCAGGTTGAATATATAGCCAAATAGTGTTACCAATGGTTAGCCCTGAATGGTGGGATGGTAGATTTTCTTTCTTCTTTTATCTATTTTTGAAAACCATCTTCCATACTGCCCATATCCTTTTTACAGTGTATTACTTCTACAAAAATGAAACTATACCTCATTCCTTTGTAAACTGAAATCTGCAAAGCTCCAAAACCCATTCTGGGACAAAAGAAATGCTATTAAACACTGGGGAATGGAGTAAGGGATAACTGTCACCCAACAAACCCATTAAAAGAAATTTACAAAACAATTTCAGCACAAGCAAAATCCTGAACTGCAATGTTGGGATTTGCATTCTCATCAACAATCCTGTGTGAGGCCAGCACCCGAGGATTATAAGGATTAAGTGAGTACCAGGAAAACAGAAGCACACTCCAGACATCTAGTAAACATGTTCCTGTTCTCTGTGCTGGGATGACTGTAAGCCATTCACTGGAATTCATTACAGCCTCGCCTTGGCCCAGGCTTCTCACACTTCCTCAAATTGGCATTCTTGGCTCTCCGCTCTTCCACTCCCAGGCTGCTCTTCAAGTTTAGAGGCAAAGGCAAGACTCTCTGGGCCATGAGCTCCTTGCTGGCCGCTCTCAGTTGTTTCTGTGCACCTAAACTATGAGTCACTCTATGAAAGCCTTATTATTAAACTGAAATGTGCTTTGGCCTCACAGAGCTGCTTTGTTTCTTTATAAACTACAACACAGACACCAGTGCATTTTAAAGCATTTCCCTAAAAATCAACATTATGAACTAGAATCAGATTCAGGTTGATTTTGATATGTTTATGAGCTAAACCTGAAAACATTTTTATCAGTCAGCCAAGTCTGTTAAAATACGAACCGAACTGGAATTTAAAGAACACCCATATAACGGGCACAGCTTGGCACCATCACTGAGAACAGAAACCACATTAGATTCATAGTCTCATCATGTGCTCTTGGAGCCAGATTTCAAACTGTCTCAAAAACCACAAGCTCGCTTTTACTAACCCTGGCTTTGAAGAACAGGATAAAAACTTCTGCGTCACTCCTCCTCAGGAGGGTGGTTTGACCCCAAGAGCAGGGCCTGGGACCTGCATCTTTAGCTTCCCCGTGTACACACTAGCTGACTGGCTGGCTGCTGCTGGCCTCCAAGTCTCTGCTGCTCAAAGCTACACTCTCCCTTACTTCCCTCACCTGACTAGCTCCTATGCCAAGAAGTTGTCCCAGTGTCTCTGTATTGGGAGAAGCTAAGGCAGCCTGCTCTGAGCAAATCCCCATTAAGCACACCCAGATTCAGAGATTAACGGTGCTACTTTACTTCCTTAAGTTTGATTCCGATTGTACTCATACTTGTCTTTTTTTTTTTAATGTTTTTAATTAATTATTTATTTTTTGTCTGTGTTGGATCTTCGTTTCTGTGCGAGGGCTTCCTCTAGCTGCGGCAAGCGGGGGTCACTCTTCATCGCGGTGCGTGGGCCTCTCACTATCGCGGCCTCTCTTATTGTGGAGCACAGGCTCCAGACGCGCAGGCTCAGTAGTTGTGGCTCAGGGGCTTAGTTGCTCCGCGGCATGTGGGATCTTCCCAGACCAGGGCCCGAACCCGTGTCCCCTGCATTGGCAGGCAGATTCTCAACGACTGCGCCAGCAAGGAAGCCCCTTTTTTTAAAAAAATTAATTAATTTTTATTTTTTTGGCTGTGTTGGGTCTTCGTTTCTGTGCGAGGGCTTTCTCTAGCTGCGGCAAGCGGGGGCCACTCTTCATCGCGGTGCGCGGGCCTCTCACTATTGCGGCCTCTCTTGTTGTGGAGCACAGGCTCCAGACGCGCAGGCTCAGTAGCTGTGGCTCACGGGCCTAGTCGCTCCGCAGCATGTGGGATCTTCCCAGACCAGGGCTCGAACCCGTGTCCCCTGCATTGGCAGGCAGATTCTCAACCACTGCGCCACCAGGGAAGCCCTGTCATCTTTTAAAATCACAAAGTAGGTAAACTAAGCAAACTGGTTGACATCTGAGCTCTTCTAAGAGCTCACTCACCTTCATTACTTTATTCTGTGACACTCTCCCCACTGTCACTACTTAAACCAGCTTATAGTCTCTGAATTAATAGGGCAGGGGGATCCTGTAACAATGAATCCAGACATGATTAGATGTGAGCTATTACCACAGGGCTGTGCAGAAAGAGTAGCTTTTCTTTCAGGCAGACAACCCATGGAGACAGGGACAAAAGCCATGTAAAATTGAGACACAGAAACAACCAACACACACTCATTTCCTATGTGCTAGGAACGGAGCCTCGGTACTCAAAGCAGCCTAACCCTAGAGGAAACAAGTCTCAATTTTCCTGTTTCCCCTTAGATTCTGTCCTGCAGAAATGCTCCCCTGTTCCATTTAGTTCTTTCCCACTCTTCATGCTGGAGTCACAACTTAGATATACTGAATTTGGAAGGACAGAGAAATGATAAAATAGTTCTACATGGAAACATCACCAAGGCCCTTACAAGGAGGGGGACTAGATTAGTTGAGTCAGCTGTGATGTTTTAAAATTGGCTTTCTAAACCTGGCTGATCAGAACTACCTGTGGGACTTAGGCAGATTCCCCGGTTTCACTGCAGAACTTCAGAATCAGACTCTCCAAGTGCGGGGCATGGGAATTTGTACTTAAAAAAAATGCTCCTCAGGTGATTCTGGTATGAGATTTATGAACTACTGACAGAGAACAGGATGAAATGGTAATTCCTATGTGATAATGAGTTTCCAAAATGTTGACAGTACTCCTGCAAGTAAAGTCCTTTTCCTTTTATATACCATGTAAAGATTCTTTAGTAAAGTTTTATTAAAAATTTTGGGGGAAAAATTAATTCCCCACTCATTGTCTTTCCATGTAGAGGGACTTTAGTCAGTATTTCTCAAAGTGGAAGGGTCACTGCTGCACTTTGGGCTGGATAATCAATTATGGCACCGTCTAGCATAGCACAGAACATTTACCATCCTGGCCCTTACTCTTAAATGCCAGTGGTGGTCCCGAGTCATTGTGATAACCAAAACACCTGCTTTCTCATTCCTAAATGCTCCCCGAATGTCAGTTCACTCCTGATTAAGATCCATTGAGCTGAATTAACATTCCTGACCACTCTCCCTACCCCTCACATTAAGTCGTGCTTTTGGAAGGAGAAATGGTCTATCCAAAGACAAGTTTCAGCGGAATCAGCCCTTCCCTTTTTCGCCTTTTGCACCTGCTTGCCCACAGAGGGTGCATTCTAGCCTAAGGTTTCCAGCTTGGCCTGTGCCTGGTTGGCTTAGTCTCCACACATCATGGATTGTAACTCAGGAGCTGTCTGTACTCTAGGAGGGGGAGAAAGGGCTTCCAGCTTTAAACACAACACTGTATAAATCCTAGGAAAACAAATTAATTTAGCTATTTTAGGGAATATAAACATGACCATAATTCCATTCTTACATGTTAAAGATGCCCTTCACTATACTTCTTTCTACTGTAAGAAAATATTAGTGTTTAAAGAGAAAGAACTTTGACGAACATTTTTTATTGAACAGTTTTATTCTGTCTTAGAATGAAAACCTTTTTAATATTGTAAGGTGCACTGCAGGTATGTCATGCTGCCGGTTATTACTGGGGTACCAAATGCCCTAGTCAATGACCAAGAGGGCTTGGAAAATGCATGAATTCATACTTTCAGAGCATGTAGAACTGGTATTTACAGTTTTTTTTTTTTTTTTCAAACCAGCCCAGGACATCTCAAATAGTCTACACAGGCATTGCCATAGCACTTGCTTTGATGTTCAGAATGCCTCAGAAATGTGTTCAATGCCATGATTTGTGGGTCCTCCAAAAGATTTTGTTGTTAAAATGCAAGCAAACAGTATTAAACAATATTATCTAAACTATGGCTGCCAAGTACTGGACCTTAATAATGAAACCAAATTACAAAACATTTTCTTGTAGAGCTACACAAAAGATATAAAATTAAAATTAAAATAAAAAATCTCAACCACCTTTATATACTCCAATTCTCCTACAGTGCAGTTTTCCATATCTTTATCACTACTGAATATTTTAAGGAGAAAGTTAACAAAAATCAAAATAGATAAAAGTATTTAAACTTTGGATCCCTTTATTCCACGGCCTTCATAAAAACACGAAGTGGCCAGATTTTTTTTTCCACTATAGCTTAAAATATCAAAAAGATTTACTAATAATTTTAGCAATGAACTCTATACTGAGTCATTTGTGGGTCACAGGCCTAAGGACCAGTGTTATGATATCTTATAGGTTGCCAAAATAATTTCTAACACTCTGAATCCTCTTGAAATATAATGGAAAGAGTCAAGGTATCACAACAAAATTCCAGGCATATCAGGAAGAACAGGTTAATTGACACCTAGTTTTATTGTCTTAAAAAAGGGGGGGGGTTACTTATTTGAAAATACAGCTAAGTACATTCTTATCTATGATTATTTACATTTGTATACTGAAAATATCTATTATGTGGATAAATCCTGTGATATGCCATTTGCTACAAAATAAAGTTCTTACAATGAGCATAAGTAATTTACCCTTTTTAGATAATGAAAGAATGTATCAAATCTTCATTTACGTTCCAAACATTTAAAAAAAAAATCAAAATCAACAATCTTAAGCCTGAAAAGCTATGAAAAAAAGACCCACCCATACCTCTGCTCCTCAGCACATCAACTTCTGCAAGGACACAGTATGTTTGCTGACTTTAAAATGTTTATTCTTTAAAAAATTAGTTGCTTTTTATACAGCTATACAAAGTTCTTAATGTTTCTTTGGCAATGGAATATAATGGAATTTTACAACTATATAAAAAAGTTACCTTTGCCTAAGAAACAGTATTTACTGTGTGTACATAGTTGACTGACAAAATTCTCTACCATCCAGCACCCTAATTGACGAAGTAAGCTACCTCAGAAGGGTTATTACAGGATTTCCAAAAAAAGAAAGAAAGAAAGAAAGAAAAAGAAAGATATAGACAGACACACAGACACATAGACACACAGACCCTTCCTTCTGTGGCTCAAAACAGTATCACGGCCCTATCTGCAGGCAACTCACAGTAATTGCCAAATACAATTTAGTGATAAGAAAAATCCTTTTAGTGATGAAAAAATACTTGTAAGTTCCACTGGAGTACTGCTTTAGTTTAACTATACATAAGAAATTACTTAACCTTCTGCTATTCCAAATATATTTAATGCTCATTTATTAAGATGAGCCTTCCCTCCCACCCCCAAAATTAACTGTATTGTATCTTTGAAATTAAGCAGAAAAACAAACAAACAAACAAACAAAAACCCAGTGCTGGTGACAAATATACAGCAAATTCACTTTTTCATTCTTCTCAAAGACTGAAACCAATTCTCAGGACCACGAAGAGCTAAAAATCCATCTATTTTCAAAGACTTGTTTGCAGACTATGCAGCAACTTTGTTGTCTTTCTAAAAAGGAAAAAAAAAATTAGCTCATGTTTCAAACTATTGGGGTTTATTAATAAGTATTTCTTTTAAATTTGCTTTAAGTATATTTTTCATAACCTTTAAATATATCCTCCTCTTACTTTCATGTATAAATTCGTTTCACTGATTTCCAGGAAACACTTTTTATAACTTACACACCCAGCAGTAGCTCATTATTTGTTAACTGTATTTTCCAGTTAGTAGAGGTTAAAGCAGTGGTGCTGTGGGCTTGTCCTAGCAAGAAGGCCCCCTGCTAAGATACAGGCACACCCTACTACCTTTGGTGCTGTCCTAATAATTAAAAAAAAAAATTAAGCCTTCAACATAGTAGTCAAACTCATCAAATACAACTGACAACATATTTTGGAAGAAGATAAATAAAATTCCCGAGTCTTTGATATCTTTACTAAGCAATAAAATATCCAGGCGGTAAAATAACATTTCTCTTCTCCAGTTTCATGTCAGGAGAAAGCAATGATTTGGAAATTCATTTCAAAAGGACAACATTTAAATCTGAAATAAGTTCTGAAAATCAGAGCGCTGCCTGGGAAATGTTTTTAAAGGCAACCAGGGAGAAAGCAATAAAAATCTCAAGGAGCCTCTAGCTTTCCAGTGAGATTAATCCTAAACCAAATGACTATACACAGAGCCAAGGGCTTCTTTTTTCCTCAGGACTAGTTGCTACCACGTACCTGATTTTTACTGCTGATTCTCACCCTGCCTGTTAGATATACACACTGCCTATGTTAAAAACTTAATTTTATCTGCGTATACAACACCAAACCATTTGTACAATGTTATTAAATTAGAATACAAATGGCATGGTATAAGTTGACGCAGAAAGAAATAAGCTGAAGATGATCCTGATGTCTGTCCCCCACCAATGCCAACCTTCACATGCCCTGTTTTGTTTTGTTTTTTTTTTTTACCTTTCAGAAAGCTGTATGATCAATCCAGACCTTTTAGGGTTCAAAAGCTGTGATTTTCTGAAAGGTAAAAAAAGAAAGCGAGAAAGAAAGGGAAAGAGGGAGGGAAAAGGGAGAAGGAGATAGAGAAGTAGCAGGAAGGAAAGGAGAAAATAAAAGGGGAAAGGGAGAGAGACAGTACCATGCTGAGTCATTTCAGATACCTTGTCATCTCTGAACCCTCTCTGAGGAAACACAGACTCAAATGAAAGGCAACCTGTCTCACCCACCATGGCGGCTTAACCTCCTTAGAAGCAGCATATAAAATAGGAGTGGGCCACTCTCTCATTTATCCCCAGCCTGATCTCCCAGCCCCCAAAAAAGAAAGAAAAGAAAAAGCACCATAGGACCAAACTCACCACAAGTTTATGTTTCTAACATTATCCTTAAGGAAAACTCAGAAGCCAAAGAGTAAATTTTGGCTAAGCTTATACCTAGATCAAGAGAGTTAACTCCTCTGGGTCCTTGGTTTCCTAACTATCTATTGGAGTAGGGTGGGAGAGAAGTTCTAGTTTGACTGATATTTCTAAGGAGTTCTAAAAAAATATATATGATCCTATCTTTACCCATGTTTTCATTAAACAACCAGATCTGCTTATAATGTTCATGTCAGTGGAGCATAAAGCACAAAGCTAACCCATTACATGAAGGCTGCTGCAAATGCCACTGTACTTCATCTCTGAGAAGAAGTATTAGATGCTTCAGAAGCAAGTATAATCTTTGAAGGTAAATTTCCTTTATGTAATAGTGGTCCATCACTACTTCCACCTTTAAAGGCGCCAGATGCTATGATTTAGAAGGAACAGGCTGCTGAGAAGGTCCGGGATCTAGTGGCAGACAGAAGGATCATTCAACTTTGGAATGGACAATCAATGGCTAGCCACACTGATGGACCTTCAGCCTCACTGAAGTAACTTATTCCTAATCAACATGCTAAGTACTTACTTCAAGCCCACTATGGCTCCATGCTGAGATAGGTGTTCTGGTGGAAAGAAAAGTAAAATACATATTCACTAATGCCAAGAGGCTCCCATCTAGTTGGCGATGCAGAACAAAACAAAACACATGAAATAGGGAATATAAGTATATGTAAAATGTGTGGTGATGAAAGCAGATACCACAGGAAGTCAGAAAAGGAAGAAATCAGTGGAGGAAGGAAGAGAAGTTTCTAAGGATAGAGCAAACCTTCGGCAAGATTGAAACGAAGCCCCTGTCTTTCAGCTATGTCTGTCTTCCCACTGGATTATAAATTTCAAGAAGGCTGGGACTGCATGTGTTTTGTTACCACCAATGTCCAGCATAGAGCTTGGCATATACGAAGAATTCAATATATTTGGTCAATGAATGAAGTCAGAGTTGGAATCAAGCAGTGTGTATAAAGAAATGACCATGAGTCAACTGCTTGAATCAGATAGGTTAAAGGGTAATAATAAATGAGGCTGGATATATCCAGTGGGACCCTTTCAGAGTAAAACGAGCAGGCAGTGCAATGTCACATTAGAACTTTCTAGCCATCAGCCTGAGGTCTAGTGAATCTATCACTCCTTGAAACACCCAAGCATAGGTTGAACTATCTGTCAGGGATACACTAGTGTGGATAAAGCCTCATGCAGACAACCTCTACAATGCATTCTAATTCTACAATATATATGATAGGAGTTTTAACTAAAGGCTCAAAATGGCTGAACAGTGAGACACGGCCTCAAAACGAAGGTTTGCATTAATAAGTGCATATTCTATGCACACAGTGGTTATTCAAAGGTTTACTGATGACTGCTCAGATAAAGGGAATTAATGGTCCAGTCTTAGACAACATGACAGCTAATTTTTTCAAATATATGAAAAATCATCATGAAGAAGAGTATATATATTCTGTGTATAGACAAGGGTAGAGTTAAACTAATAAGTTTAGAAGATAGAGGGAAAAAGATTTTTGTTCAAATTCTGTGTGTGTCTGTGAAATCCTAATAATTAGAGCACCCTTGGGGTGGGATGGATGCTCTTAGAAAGAGTAATAAGTTCCCAGCCTTCATAAAGGACACCAACAGAAGAGGTTTTTGGTTTGGCCAGGAGGTCACAACTCTCAGATGCTTTCCAACTCTGAGACTTTAATGGTCTTTAAAAGGTGTATCTGAAATAAAACTGTGCAAAACTGAGGGCCAGAAAGGTTTAACAACTCAACTGAGGTCATACTAGCAAAAATTACTAAAATTCTCATCAGGATCAAGGTCTAATTTAAACGTACTTTTTCTCAAACCAAGCTGACTCAATGTGGTCTTCAACAGGAGTTGCCATAGGTTCTTCAACAGGTAGCTGATATGCCTGAAGTGAGGTAAAGAGAAACTGAAGGTCTAAAGACCAATCAGTGGGTTATTATGGTAGTTGGCAGAAACGCCTCAAAGGAATGAACGTGGTGATGTGGAAATGGCCCATGATCATGGATACCTCCACAGCCTGGGAGACAAAAAGAACACCAAACTGAGATGATGGGAAAGTGAGAAGATGATGAGGACATTCTGAGGAAGGTTAAGTTGATCACAGGACACAATGCAAGTAAATATAGAAAAATATAAGTGAAAGCATACAGGGTCCAAGTTGAAAAACCGATTAGAAGCTATGAATAGACAAGCTCAGAAATGGGAGAGGGAAATTGCTGCAGGAGAGGAGAGAGGGAGAGCTCAAGCCTATGCTAGAGTGCAAACATGAACACAATGGAGCAAACTGAACATTGCAGGCAGAAGGAATGGGTAAAAAGGTCGTGAGATAGGAATAAGCTTGGCACTAAACAAGAGCAAGAAGACCCACATATCTGTAGCAGAATGAATGAAGAAAAGGGCAGTCCCACTGGCAGCAAGATCTAGAGCAAGTACTAGACCTCTCATCTGGAGAAACAGGCAGATCATGAAGCACCTTATAGGCTGTGTTGAGGAACATACGTTATTTTTATAAAGAGAAAAATAACAAAAGTGTTAAAAAATCAAAAAGCAGGAAGAAAGACTCCAAGTTGGGTGGGCAGTTATCAGTGTCAAATATTGCAGAGTAGTTAAGGGCAAATATTTGTGAAAAGGCTACTGAATTCTGTAAGCAAAGGTCACTGGCAACCTCAAGAGGAGTAACAGTGGCAAGGAAGAGGAGTTCTGTAGTTCCTAAGACACAGTCCCCTAGCTGGAATGGCCATTTTGCAAGTTAGAAGTGCTGAAGCTACATCAGGCTGCATCTACCATGGCTGGATATCCTGAGCTAATGACTTGAGGCTAATTTTCAGCAGCCTTGGCTGTGATGACACAATATCAAAGGCATCAAAATTAACAGAACAGATCCAAAAGCCACTAACAATGACCCTTCAAGAAGGATCTCAACAATGACCAGTTTTAAATATTGAATAATGAAATTCCTGCTAGTAGGTCTTTTTGTTGCTTTTCCTTTTCTTTTTATTTTTTTAATAATTTTTAAAAAAAATTTATTTTTGGCTGCTTTGGGTCTTTGTTGCTGTGCGCGGGCTTTCTCTAGTCGCAGCAAGCAGGGTCTACTCTGTTGCGGTGCGCGGGCTTCTCATTGCGGTGGTTTCTCTTGCTGCAGAGCAGGGCTCTAGGGTGTGTGGGCTTCAGTAGTTGTGGCGTGCAGGCTTAGTAGCTGTGGCTCACGGGCTTCAGCAGTTGTGGCACACAGGCTCAGTAGTTGTGGCACACGGGCTTAGTTGCTCCGCAGCATGTGGGATCTTCCCGGACCAGGGCTCGAACCCATGTCCCCTGCGCTGGCAAGTGGATTCTTAATCACTGCGCCACCAGGGAAGTCCCGGTCTTTTTGTCTCTAGCTGCCCTATGTAATTCCTAGTAGACTTCTTTATGATGGGATTTTGATCGTTTCTTTGATTATATACCTTCCTCTCCACTATCCCTAAAATTGATGACTAGGATAGTAACACTGACTTAAAGACCCCTTTAAATATGTTCTTCCTAGATTCTCTTGGTATTGAAGCATACTTTGTAATATGAAATAAAGGTGATACAATATGGCTCTTTTTTGCACTGTATAATATCTTTTAGTGATCCCCTGTGCCTCCAACAACAACAACAAAATTTTTTTAAGGAAAAGAAATTAATCCTAAGTCAGTCTCTTAATAGATTTTTGGAAGAAATTTTACCAGTCCATGAAATCTGAAACCATGGTTCTATAACAGAAAGATAAAAAAGAATATCACATTTCTATCTCTTTACTTCTTCTAACTGAAAAGAAAATAGTTAAAAAAGAATTAGATTCATTAACCAATAAGTTACTGCTCCTTAAAATTATATAAATATCCTAATCAGGTACATCCTCCACTGAAAAGTCAAATGGAAGTTATACAAATGCCCTAAAAATATTCAGCTCAAATAGATAAAAGTTTAAAACATTTTGAATTTCATACAACTGCAAGCCAACCCCAAAGCACGTAATAATACTTACCCTATATTCGAAATCTGCAAACTCCCTGCCCCCACGACCTCCTCTGAATCCACCACGAAATCCTCGAGGAGTGGCAAAGTTACCACCTCGGCCACTACCACGTCCTCGGCCACCACGGAAACCAAGACCTCCCCTGCCTCTGTACCCTCCACGGCCACGGTTTGGACGAAGTGGGATTCCAAATGTTTCTGCATTTAATCTTCTTTCTTCAGCCCAGGTTGGTCTCCGTTCTCTATTATGAGAACAAATAATCTTTAGTGTATCAAGTTTTAAAGAACATTTTCCAGCAAAACTATGCAGCACTGATTCCCAAATTAAGGCTAAGTAATTCCTAACAATCAAATAAAAATAAGCACCTTATCTAAGTCATCACAAGCTGTCCATGGCAATATGTTCCTATAATTCATGTGAAAATATGACTGGTATTAAGCTTCTTGCAAAAGCAGTTGATAATACAAAGAAACTGACAACAGCCCCAATAAATGGGATTGGCAATTGACTCTACCCTCCAATCAGCCCCAAAGGAAGAAAGGGCAAAACCAGGAAAGGAAACCCTGTCTCAGGATGTGAGGAGATGGAGGATAGATCCCTGAGTTCCTAGTATGCTCCTGGCCCAACCTCTGAACCTGACGTCTGAAGCGTCTGAATTGCTGCTGCTGGCCCACAGCCCAATCAGAGGATTCAGAAGCATCCCCATCCACGTTTAAAGTGAAGTAGAAAACTGCCACAAGGTGGCACCAAACTACAGCCAGGAGGACAATTAGGATCAGGCAGCAGAAACCCTGGAACTCCTAGGTTGTTATGTTGGATCCTTTAATTAACCAGTTTTCTGGATCCACATTTACTGCAATATAGCAGAGTGTTACTGTATCAGCAAACTTCATCTGAACTACATTGTAGAGGGGTAAAGTAAAAGGTGTTTAGATGTTAGATGAATGCCTCTATTTTTAATTACTAATTTTCAAATGTGAATGCATCCCCAAACAAAAGTATATGATTATTTATTTTTCTCAAAGAGTAATATCATTTAAAATTTTAGTATAAATTATTTTATTTTAGCAAAATAAAACATTAAACAATTGTAGTCATTAGATTTTTTTTTTTTTTTTTTGGCCACACCATGCAGCATATGGGATCTTGGTTCCCTGACCAGGGATTGACCCCGTGCCCCCTGCATTGGAAGTGTGGATTTTTAACCACTGGACTGCCAGGGCAGTCCCTAGATATTTTTAAATATTCATTAAACTTTGTGAATTTATAAGAAATCATTTCACACTTCAACCTCCTAAGAGCATAAGAGCAGCTTAAAAGACTGTACCTATTATCATCACAAGAAATATTATCAAAGAAAGATTTAGTTTTGTCATAATAGCAGTTAGGTCCAAGTGGATCTTCTTCATCTGCATTTCCTTCACTGTTTTGGGTATCAACTCCTGAGTCTCCTTTATCTTCACCATTTACAGGCTTCTCCTGTTTCTCAAGTTTATCTTCTAATGAAAAACAAGCACATACCATAAAAGTCAAGACTTGTACTAAACATCCATAATTCACAAGTCAAATAAGAGTATTTTTTGAATAGAAAAATAAAAACTCACCTTTCAATTTAAGTTTATTATGAAATTCTCTGTCGATTTCCTCCTTGTTAAATTGTGCATTTGCACTTTCAAAGTCAAAGTCTTTCTCAAATTTCATTGGACCATCTCGTCGAATACCAAATCTTCCCCTGCCACCTCGATGACCCCCACGCCCTCTCCTTGGAGCAGAAGGAGCACCTGGAACTATGTTAATAAAGAAAGAACAAGCTGGTTTAGAGCAGAAGTTATTATTGTGGTCTTTATGGTCAACAAGAGAAATGCTTACAAGTCTCTATACACATGACTATATTTGTATTTTTTAATATAAAAAAGAGATGAAGTTTCACAAACATTTAATACATAAGACTGAGAAGAGCACATATAAAATTTATAAACATGAAATTTATAAATGGCACACATGAAATTTATATCTATGGGGTTTAGGCTCATACATGCTGCTGATACAGTATACAGCCAAACAATTTGGGAGACTTCTGTACTAAATTACTTTGTTCTGCTTATATCCCTAATACCTACAAAATGTCAAATATATATTGGGTTTTCTCATAATTTAGGGAGACTTTTATGGAAAGGATCATAGAAATCAAGATGTATAGTGAGAAAAATAGATGAACATTTATCAGCACAAACTGCAAGATAACACAAAAGACAAGAAGTACATGGTCTCGGACTTCCCTGGTGGTGCAGTGGTTAAGAATCCACCTGCCAGTGCAGGGGACACGGGTGCGATCCCTGGTCCGGGAAGATCCCACATGCCGTGGAGCAACCAAGCCCGTGCGCCACAACTACTGAGCCTGTGTCTAGAGTCCGCGTGCCACAACTACTGAAGCCCGCACGCCTAGAGCCTGTGCTCCACAACAAGAGAAGCCACTGCAATGAGAAGCCCATGAACCGCAATGAAGAGCAGCCCCCGCTCACCACAACTAGAGAAAGCCCCCGTGCAGCAACGAAGACCCAACGCAGCCAAAAATAAATAAATAAATAAATTTATATATTTTTTTAAAAAGAAAAGTACATGGTCTCAACCACTCCAACCACTTCTTGCTTCAACTTTACTGTCTCCCTCTAAATGGCTCCGTATTTTTCAAGTCTTCCTGTATCTATTTTTTCTCTACCATTTAATACAATAACAAGATTTATGAGGTATGATAAAGCAATACCAAAGTAGCATAAATTATAGTGAAAACTTGAGAACCCAAATATCCAACACAAGAGGAACAGTTAAGAAGAAAAAAAATTAATATGGAATAGTATTTGATGTCAGTTAACAGAAAAATATAGAGCACAAAGCACTATGAATTCAATGATTATAATTATGTGAAACGTTTAACATATACTGACAAAGATCAGAAGTGACTACAGAGTAATAGACAGGTTTGTGCTCACTCTTCATTAAAATTTGGCAAATTGTCTAAGTTTGAGAAAACAAACCACAAAAACCCACAGCAGTATATCCAGACACTTAAATCTAGACAAGCAGGATGTTTAAATATTCAACTCTACTACTGAAAATGTCCTGGCCATAAGCCAGAAAGTACAGCACAGTATTTCTGTCTTAAATTTTGAAGGGCAGTGAGAGATACTTTTATTTACTGCTTTACATGATTTATATTTTATTTATTTTTTAAATTGAAGTATAGTTGATTTACAATGTTGTATTAGTTTCTGGTGTACAGCAAAGTGATTCAGATAGATAGACACACACACACACACCACACACACATATACATATATTCTTTTTATATTAAAATATGCAGTGCTTCACGAATTTGCATGTTATCCTTGTGCAGGAGCCATGCTAACCTTCTCTGTATCGTTCCAATTTTAGTATATGTGCTGCCAAAGCGAGCACTACTTCACACGATTTTTGAATGATGGAAGCATGGCAATAATTTTGTCTTGAGAAGAGAGGGGTTCTTTTTCCAAATTAAAAAAAGTGAAACATAGTAAACCAAACCAAAACCTCTGTAATTCTATGGTACACAGCACAAATAAAAATACGTATAGGGAATTCCCTGGCAGTCCAGTGGTTAAGACTTTGCCTTCCAATGTAGGGGGTTCGGGTTCAATCCCTGGTTGGGGAGCTAAGATTCCACATGCCTCACGGCCAAAAAAACCAAGACATAAAACAGAAGCAATATTGTGACAAATTCAATAAAGACTTAAAAAAAAAAAGTCCACATCAAAAAACAACAACAAATAAAAACATAAACATATAAAAATGTACAGAAGAAATAAAGTGTTTATACATTTAAAATTGTATCTAGCTTTCTAAAATTAAATGAAAGATCATCTTCCAATTATTATGTAATTAAGGAGATCACACACTGCTTTTATTTTTTAATTTGGAAGTGTTTATAATTATAATTTATTCTCTGCTAATAAATTTGAATAAAATGGATGGATTTGGGGGAAATGTCATAGATTACAAAACAGACAAAGAAAGTATACAATCATATTAAATCAATAATAATGAAAGAAAGTTAGAGTTCTTGAATAATTACTTCAAAAAAAAAAAAAACGGAGCCCAGAGCTTAATTTTAATGAGAAAACTTCTCAATTTTTAATGTACAGATAATTCCATTCTTTTTTAAAAAATTTATTTTATTGAAGTATAGTTGATTTACAATGCTGTGTTAACTTCTGTTGTACAGCAAAGTGATTCAGTTATATATATTCTTTTTCATATTCTTTTCCATTATGGTATATTACAGGATATTGAATATAGTTCCCGATAATTCCAATCTTTTTTTTCTTTTGGCCATGCCACGCAGCTTGCAGGATTTTAGTTCCCTGATCAGGGATTGAACCCAGGCCGTGGCAGCGAAAGCACTGAGTCCTAACCATTAGGCCACCAGGGAACTCCCAATTCCATTCTTAAAAGCACAGAAAACAATTTTATAATGCTAACATGAAACTGACACAAAAACATAAAAAAATACAAAAGATAGTACAAAAGAGAAAGCCATAAAACAATGTAAATATAAATATAGAAGTCCTACTTGCAGATAACATTCAAGAATATATCAATAGACAACTGCCTACCATCAAGTAGGGTTTATTCCAGACAAGTGATGATTAAAAAAAAAAAAAAAATCTTTTGAAATAATTAGGTTAAAAAAAAATTGAAATAAAAAGTAGAGTGGTCCTGTGTGCCTATCACCGAGCTTCCCCTCCAACAGTAACGTCTTGATTATCTATTGTACATTATCAAAAACCGGGAAAAACCAGGACACTGGCACAATATAATTAACTATACTACATCTCTCATATTCAGATTTCAACAGTTTTGGAGGTTCTCATTTTTTGGTATGTCTTTATGTACAGTTCTATGATATTTTGCTACGTATACAGATCCACAGTACCCCCACCATAAGATAAAGAACTGTTCTGTTACCACAATGAAACTCCCCTGTGCTATTCCTTTATAGTCACCAACCCTTGCTATTCATTTTTTATAGTAATTATGCATCATACATTTCAAATGTTCCCTCTATTGAAAAGCATAGGATAAGGCTTTCAGATCCAAGTAACAACTTACCTATTTGTCTCTTGCTATCATTTCTGAGTTGCTCATTTTCTGGTCTTGAAACCTTGTGAACTTCAGCTATAGAACACATAGAAAGTGACAGTTAACTTAGGACACATAATCAAAAACTTCTGGAAAGTTAGAAATGGAAAAACAAACAAACCCAGAACAAAACCAAAAATCTATATATCCCCACCAACATCACTACTTTGAGTCAAATTTGAAAGACTAAACACTCTATCAAGTTCAGTTTAAACTTTCTAGGATCATTTACATAGAGTAAATGTTTTTAATGAAAGTAAGTTGAATGGAAGATGTTGACCAGTCAATTAAGAAATAGTAAATAGCTAAAGTTCTACCTCGCCTGTGCTCTTGATTCTCTATTGCTTTTTGGCTGGTTGATGGTAAAGGCCTGGTTGATGATACAGGGCTCCTTCTCCCAACAGATGCTGGAGCAGGTAAGTGGGCCGAGGCTGTCTGCACTGCTTGTTCCATGGTTGGGCTTTTTCTCAAAGGGTCTAACTGAGGGCTTGAACGACCTGAAACGTAACCAAAAGATAAGAAACTATCCCTATCCTCTGGGGGTTTCAAAATAACCTAGACCCTAAAAAAAGGTCTAGAGTTTTACTTCTACCAATTCAAATCCTCAGCACAATTTGAATCCGTCCACTCATTAGACCAGAGTTTAAAACTGTTTATCTTTAGTGGGCTGGTCACTTGATCGGTACAAAAAATAAAATAATATAAACCCCAAAACAAACAAACAAAAAAACTCTGGTACAAAATCCCCCAGGAATATTATCAAAGATAATTTAGGCAGGTCAGATGTAGCCTTTCCCCAATAACCACAACCATCAGATTACACCGAGACTTTAGCCATTATTTCTAGAGGCTTTTTTTTTTTTTTTTAAATTGAAGTATAGCTGATTTTTTTAAAAATTTATTTATTTATTTATTTATTTTTGGCTGTGTTGGGTCTTCGTTTCTGTGCAAGGGCTTTCTCCAGTTGTGGCAAGCGGGGTCCACTCTTCATCGCGGTGCGCGGGCCTCCCACCACCGCGGCCTCTCCTGTTGCAGAGCACAGGCTCCAGACGCGCAGGCTCAGCAATTGTGGCTCACGGGCCCAGTTGCTCCGCGGCATGTGGGATCCTCCCAGACCAGGGCTCGAACCCATATCCCCTGCATTGGCAGGCAGATTCCCAACCACTGCGCCACCAGGGAAGCCCAAGGCTTTAACTTTTTTTAAAATTTATTTTTGGCTGCGTTGGGTCTTCCTTGCTGCGCGTGGGCTTTCTCTAGTTGCGGAGAGCGGGGGCTACTCTTCCTTGTGGTGCACGGTCTTCTCATTGCAGTGGCTTCTCTTGCTGCGGAGCACAGGCTCTAGGTGTGCGGGCTTCAGTAGTTGTGGCTCCAGGCTCTAGAGCACAGGCTCCGTAGTCGTGGCGCACGGGCTTAGTTGCTCCGCGGCATGTGGGATCTTCCCAGACCAGGGATCGAACCCGTGTCCCCTGCATTGGCAGGCGGATTCTTAACCACTGTGCCACCAGGGAAGTCCTAACTTTTTTAGTACTTTCTGAAGATATGTCTAAAGTGATACCCTTATATCTGTAAGTATTATCTGCATTAAATTTCTATTATAAAAGAAGTAAAGAACTAGAAAGTCAGGTGAAGTTCTTCGATTCCTCAGAGGCTTGGGTAATTAAACATCAATACTAAAAGGCCAGCAACAAATAAACCCTTCAGATAATTACACAGTAGCCATACTCACCCTTTGCTGTTTGAATGATCACTTGGCAAATTTTTGCTTAATATGGGTTTTGTACTTACAAATTCCATTTTTTCTTTCATGAGGTCAGAGCCTGGTCACAGTATGAACAGAAGAATGTAACACTGGGTGCTCCCATCATGCTTTTTGTCTCTAATGTTTGCCATAAATCTCTGCTCAAGGTGCTCTCACATCCCATGATATTGCACCAAAATAGGTTTTGCTTTAAAAAATTGTCCTCATTTTATGTAAAAAAAAAATATTCCCAAATATGCTGCAAATGTTACTACCCACCTGTGCTATCTGCACAGGCTCCAAACTGGGGAACTGGTGAGTGCTGACAGCACATTGGTTGTTGTGCACCAGGTGCTTCAGGGACTGTTTATTAGTAATACTCCCCAAATATATGGTTAACTAAAGTATGCAATTACAAATGTGTGTCACTATTTCCAGCATTAACGACAAAGTTTACTCTGCCATTAATAGAAACACTGTAATTTTCCCACTGATTATAATGGGAAATCATGGTGGTTTATATAAGTTTTGGTCTAAGAGAAAACATTTTGTAATCACTTATCACCTTATAAACAGATTTATCTGTCAAACAAGTGTTAAGATTTTGGAAAAGCCTATTGTTTAGGTAATTTTATAATAGTACATTAAATGACCTTATAAACTTACAAAACTTTACTTCATTAAGGCTTTTCTTTAAGATCCTGTGACTCACAATATTACAGAACTGCAAGTGATAGCGCAATCACAGAAAGTAATAACTCACTGCTGTGTATTTTTTTTTTTAATATTTATTTATTTGGCCGCACTGGGCATGCACGATCTTTTAGTTGCGATATGTGGGATCTAGTTCCCTGACCAGGGATCAAACCTGGGCCCCCTGAATTGGGAGCATGGAGTCTTAGCCACAGGTAGGTCTCTGCATTTTGAAAACATTTGTAATTAAAGTCTAGTACTACATCATGATGGCAATTTTGTTATAAATAGGGAAATATACGTGATACTGGACATAGTAGGAATAAACTCATGAGCTCTTTTATAATAAACACACCCCCTCGAGTTATCTTCACATTCTTATTCTTACAGTTACAAGAAAATTCTAGGTGTTAAAATTTTATAAACTTCAAAAATTTTAGTTGGTGAAATTAAAATGCAGATTCCCAGGCCTCCTCTCCCACTGTTTTATTTAAACATACTTCTTTCTTCTAATAAATATGTAATTAAATTTTTAAAAAACATTTTAATCTATTTAAAACTTATTTTAGTCTTAAGTATGAGGGAAGGATTCTAGAGTTACTTTTCCAAATGATCAGGCAGTTGTCTGTTCACAACATTTATTGGATGGATCATTTAGTAGTCTTTTTCTACTAATTTAAAAATAACATCTTTATCATATACTAATTACTTATTTATACTTGGATCTATTTCTGACTTTTGCTCTATTCATCTCTAAATTTATTCCTGTACTGCTTTATTTTATGTATACTTTATTAAGGAGGTAAGCCCTATCTCATTACTTTTATTTTTAAAACAAAAATACATGTCTAGGTATACTTGCATGCTTATTTTTAAGATAGTCTGTGTATCTGTTTATTAGGTTCTCTTACTATTCCATGTAGATTTATTGAAAGTACAGTAAATTTAATTATTATGAGAAAGTCTTCCTAATACTAAATCTTTTTATCTAGGAATCTTTTTACTAAATCTTTTTATCTAGGAATAAGATATGTTTCTTTGATTACATGTAACTTCTTTTATGTCCCTCTATTATATTTTGTATCTTTCATCATAGAGGCTGGCCATATTTCTTACTATGTATTTTATATATAATTTCGATTTCTTATCATTGTGAACATCTTCTTTTATCCCCATTAATAATCAGTGGGTTAGGTTTTAGGACATCTATTTTTTTTTTTTTTTAATTTATTTACTTTTTGGCTGCATTGGGTCTTCACTGCTGTGCGCAGGCTTTCTCTAGTTGCAGTGAGCAGGGGCTACTCTTTGCTGCGGTGCACGGGCTTCTCATTGTTGTGGCTTCTCTTACTGCGGAGCACGGGCTCTAGGCACATGGGCTTCAATAGTTGTAGCATGCGGGCTCAGCAGTTGTGGCTCGCGGGCTCTACAGCACAGGCTCAGTAGTTGTGGCTCACGGGCTTAGCTGCTCTGCGGCAGGTGGGATCTTCCTCGACCAGGGCTCAAACCCGTGTCCCCAGCACTGGCAGGCGGATTCTTAAATCACTGAGCCATGGGGGAAGCCCTAGGACACCTACTGATTTTTATACTTATTCTCTACATTTTACCTCTATCTAATTTAAGTTTCATATTAGTTCTAGTTTTTCAGTGAATTCTCAATTCCAAGTAGGAAGTCAGAATTGGCAAATAATGCTATTCTAATATTCATACCTCTTATTTCTTTTTCATGTATTTCTGACATAGCTAAAAATTCCAGAACAATGCTAAGTAGCAATGAGAAAGGGAATCCTTACTTATGATTTTAATAAGAATCCTTCTGGTGCTTCAATATTAAGGTTAATGTTGGCTATTAATTAAGCTAGCTAACATCTACTGAGCACATTCTATGTGTCAGGCATTATGCTAAGGGCACTGCATACATTTCAAAAAAATTTAACCCTTACAATAAGTCTGTTGGTTTATCAGTGAAGTCCTGTTTTATAGTATGGAAAACTAAAGCTTAAAAAGATTAAATATCTTCTCTAAGAAGGAAATCTTAAAAAAATTAACAAACCAATACATACACACACAAATATACACTTATGTTAACCCAGATGAAAGTCTGGATGTAAATATTTGTTATTTCTGGGTGGTGAGATTATAGGTATTTTTATTTTCTTCCTATGCTTAGGGTATCTCTTTTTTAAAAAATTTATTGAAGTATAGCTGATTTACAAAGTTGTGTTAATTTCTACTGTACAGCAAAGCAATTCAGTTATACATATATACATACACACATATATATTATATATATATACATTCTTTTTCATATTCTTTTCCATTATGGTTTATCACAGGGTATTGAATATAGCTTCCCGTGCTATACAGTGTGCTTAGTGTTATTTCTATTTTACCTACCAAAAATCCTTAGAATGTTAAAAAATTAAAAATTAAGTTTTTTAAAATCAATATGAATAAAAGTAACTACAACTATTTCAAAATATCTAAAGTGAGATACACAGGATTATGTTTAGCATTGGCTTGATTTTACCCTCAATTGCTTTAAAAAATACTGTCCTGATTATAATAGCATCTTTCTGAAATGACTTTACATTGTTTTAGTTAAAAGTAAACATCCATATAAAGCAATGGGCCAGTATCACCCACTTTAGCAGCAAATAAAGATAAAGAATCCTGGGACCACTGAAGGTTATGAGACTAGTTGGTGGAAAAACAGAATTAAAAAGAAATGAAACAGGATCCTTTAAGCTTATTAAAATGCAGATCTCCAAGCTCCAGTGATTCTGATGTAGCAGTTCTCAGGATCTACATTTTTAAGAAGCATTCCAGATCAGATGATTTGATTGTGGGTGGTCCACACTGAGAGCCACTGCTCTAGATTCTATGAGGATGCTAGGAAAGATGCAACAGCATAATGAATAGTTTGTTTCCTCAGCTACTATTTCAAATTCATCAAGGATAGTTCATCCTCAGTGGTGAGTCTGAGATTGACCAGTAATATTTAAGTATTATATACAAGTAATGTAATTGCTTTGTAAAAAAAAAAATGTCAAACTTAGACAATGTTCACCATTTCAGTTTTATGATCTAGGAATTATAAAAAGTCTGAACAGTGGAAGTCATTCAATAATGTACTTATTGAACAACAATTTAAAAATTTTTTTAAAGAACTAAATAGAAATTATACATGTGAGTTACAAGCTGCAAAAGCTCTTACATTCAGAGGAAGACTACTATCTATAGAAATTTAGAATGGAAAATTTTGAAGGAAAAAACAGCTTACCTTGAGATAACTGTGTTTTTAGAGATCTTGTATCCTGTGTAAAGGCAGAACCAACTGCACTACTTTGGGATAGGGCACCGCTGTTCGATGCTTCTGTTCCAAAGGATGTCAAGGAGCTTCCAGCTTTAAGAAAATTTTTTTGAATGAAAAAAATTTTTTTTTAAATTTTAAACCTTTCAATTATATAAAGTAACACAGCATTTTAATAATTGTCCCTCCCTGTAGCACCTGTGTAAATTAATAATACTGGAAATTAATGAAACTGAATCAAAAAATAATTTGAGAAATTTTTGACCATATATGAAAAGCAAGCCCATATATACTCCAGCATCTTTGGATGCAAACAATTTTTTTAACATATGCAATACTCTCCTGGATAGTTATACAGATGGGACAGCAAGGATGTACATTAGATAGAGAAGTAGCAGAAATGGTACATTCAACACCAACATTAAGGTTCAATTATCTTAACACCAAATATCTGCACAAATAGCCAAATCAGCAGACAGGTCTATGAAGAGCTTTTCCAGCATTTCCAAGGCAATGGACAATTGACTCCAGTCCATTTTAATGCCTCCCCTCAGTACAGTATTGTGGGGCTGCATTCTGCCTAAAGCAACCACAAAAAGTTCTGGTAATATGAGGAACAAAATCCCTCGAAAGGACCTTTGCTATACTAGGTTATGTCAATCTTCTTTTCTACATTTCTTCAGAATTTATGGATCAATCACTTTCCATATGCTGTGCTCTCTTCTTAATATTTAATCTACATAGGTTTTCTCTAGCAGGAACTGTTTCAATAGCCCCTCTTCCCCCACCTCTAAATCCAATATAAAAGTGGTACTGAGAATAATCTTTTATGAAACAGAAAAATAATCACATCACTACAGTGCTTAGGACTCTCTGATGGCTTTCCACTGCCCTCAAGAAAAAAGTTCAAACTATTTACCTTAGTTTATAAGGTCCTCCCCCTTATCTGCCTACCTCTTTTCTCATTACTCATTTACACCTCTCTACTCCACAACAGAAGTTTAACTATCTGCTTTTAAATTACTTGAAGATTATGATCATGTTCCTCACATCTTCTCATTTCCAAGCTAAGCAACTCTAGTTCCTTCAACAATTACTCACCTTCACATGCTCTTTAAGCCTTGCCTCTTTTGATTTCTCCTAATTTAATGAATTCTAGTTGTTCATATCTCTCTTAAAACGGGGCATCAGAACTCAGCAAAGTACCTCAGACAATAAGAATGAATGGGACTCCTTTAGAGGTGTAATCCATTCAGGCTGCAGCCCCAGCCAGCTAAGGAGAGGCCTAACATAACCTCCCACAACATCCCCAGAAATGTTGAGACTACTGCTCTCAATAATTCTGTGGGATGCTGAATCTATCCCATTATCCCTAGTATTTCTGGGTAATGACCAAGACATAAACCACTCTGATGATGTGTATTCAACCTCCATCCTGCTCTGACTCAACCTCCTACTGCTTGTGCCTGTCTCCCCCCCGCACCCACCCAACCCCATGAGCAAACTCTTCTATATCCTCCGTCTCTTTTCTGAGTTCCCGGTCATACTACACCCACCTCCCTCATGCCATTGCTGCTACTGATTTATCTCAAATTATTTTTTATGTATAGTGTGAGGCAGGGGTCACTGTTAATTTTTTCCAAATAGATATCCAGCTGCTGCAAGATCATTTGTTAAAAAGATTTCCCCTTCTATCCACAGGAAAATAAAAGTGAAATTTATAATCATCATTCACAAAAAAAAAAAAAAAAAGATTTCCCCTTCTCCATTGAACTGCACTGGCATCTTTGTCTTAAATCAGCATTTAAGTAGGTCTATTTCTGTACTCTCTATTCTTTACCCTGGTATATTTTTGTATTCTTATATCAATAATTCCCTGTTCTGAATCTTGAAATTGGGTGTATACCTCAAACTTCCTCTTTCTTCAAGAGTAGCTTGGCTATTACAGATTTTGTATTTCCATACAAATATTAGAATCAGCATGTCAATTTCTAATTTTAAAGTGTGATGGGATTTTGATCAGGATTGTGTTCAACCTGTAAACCAATTCTGGGGAAAGTGTCATCATAAAAATAATACTGAATATCCTAACCCATAAGCATGGATTAACTCTCCATTTATTTAGATTTCTAAATTCTCTCAGCAGTGTTTTGTGATTTTTATTGTAGAGCAGAGTATTCTCAACTTCAGCACTACTGACGTGTTGGGCCAGATAATTTTTTGTTGTGAGGGGTTGTCCCATGCGTTGTAGGATGTTAAGTAGCATCCCTGGCCTCTACCCATTAGATGCTAGTAGTATCCCCCAGTTGTGACAAACAAAAATATCTCCAGGCATTACCAAATGTCCCCTGAGGGAGGGGGGTAAAATGAACTCCCCTCCACTGAGAACCACATAGAGATTTTTAAATACTATCTTTTGTTATATTCATTGCTGGGTATCTGATGTTATTGGTGCTATTGTAAGCTGTGTTGCATTTTATATTTCATTTACCAATAATTTGTTCTAGATCAGCAAACTTTATCTATAAGTAGCCAGACGGTAAATAAAATATTCTAGGCTTTTCAGGCCTTATGCTCTCTGTTATAACTATACAACTCTGCCCTTGTAGTGTAAAAGTAGCCACAGACCACATGTAAATAAATGGGTATGGCTGTATTCCAGTAAAACAGGAGGCTGGTGGGATTTGGTCCACAGGCCATAGTTTGCCAAACTGTGTGTTCTGAATACAAAAATACAGTTGATTTTTGTATATTTACCATGTATTCCCTTACCATGCTAAATTCACTTATTCATTCCAGTAGCTTGAATATTCCTTTGTATTTTCTACATACACAATCATGTCACCTTCAAATAATGACATTTTTAGTTCTGCCTTTCCAATCTCTAAATCTTTTATTTATTTATTTTTTTCTTGCCTTATTGGACTGACTAGGCCACCTCTAGAACAACACTACACGAAATAAGACAATTCTTTCGCTTTATTCCTTACCTCAAGGGAAAAGCATTCATTATCCCACCATTATGTGTGTAAGCTTTTCATTTCACTGATCAGATTAGGAAATTCCCTCCTATTCCTTTGTTGTTGATAAATGGGTATTGAATTTTACCAAATGCCTGTTCTGTATCTCTTGGGATTGCAGTTTTTCTCCTTTATTCTGTTAATGTGGTAAATTACTAATGATTTTCAAATGTTAAAACATCTTTGCATTCCTGAGATGTCATTATGTAATATCCTTTTTATGAACTGCTGGCTTCCACTGCTAATACTATGTTAAGGATTTTTACATATATGTTCAGGGAAATTAGCTGTAATTTTAATTTCTTGTATTGATTTCATTTAGATACCATTTAGGTTTTGGTATCTCAGCTTGCCTTGGTTATCTGGTTAGGAAGTGTTCTTCCTTTATTCTCTCAAAGAGTTTGTGTAAGATTGGTAAAATTATTTCTTCCTTAAATGGTAGAATTTATCAGTAAAGCAAATAGTCTAGAATTTTCTTTACAGAAGATTTTAAATTAGTTTCAACTTCTTTAACAGGGTGATACTGAGATTGTACTTCCTCTTGTGTTGGTTTAGGAAAGTTGTATTTTCAAGGAATTTGTCCATTTCATCTGAGATGTCAAATCTGTTGACATAAAGTTGTTCACAATATCTTCATATTATCCTTTTAGGATCTATAGTGATGCCTACACTTTCATTCTTGATATCAATATTTGAGTCTTCTTTTTTTCCTTGTTTAGTCTTGCTAGGGGCTTATTAATTTTATGAAATTTTTCAAAGAACCAACTCCTGGCTTTGATGATATTATATATATTTTTTGACTTGTTTCTATTTCCTTGATTTCTGCTTTAAATTTTTTCTTCCTTCTAGTACTTTTGGGCTAATTTTCTTTCTTTTTTTTTAGCTTCTTAATAAGCTGACAGCTTAGAGCACTGATTTTAAAATATTCTTGTTTTCTTATATATGTATTTAAAGGTATGAAATTTCCCCTAAGCAATGCTTAAGCTCCACTCACAAATTTTGATACGTTGTACTTTATGATTATATTTAAAAATATCTTATTTCCCCTATGATTTCTTCTTTAATTCATTAGTGATTTTTGTAAGTTTGCTCAATTTCTGTTTGAGCAAACAGAAATATACAACTATTTGTATATTTTTCAAGTTGTCTTTATTAATTCCAAATTTAATTTCTTTGTGGTTTGAGAAGATACCACGTATGATTTCAATCCTTCTGAATTTAATGTAACTCGTTTTATGGACCAGGATTTGATCTATCCCATTGATTGACCAATATTTACTTAAAAGAATCTATATTCTGCAATTGTTGGTGTTGGTGTACTATTTTATAAAAGTTACATACACATTTAGGATTGTTACAGCTTCCTGATGTACCGTTATAAAGAATCCTTCTTTATCTTTGGCAGTACTCCTGATCTTTAAGCTGTTTTGTCTGATGTTAATTTTCCTAACATAGTTTTCTTGTTATTAGTGTTTGTATGGTATGTCATGCCTTTTTCTGTTCTTTAACTTTCTGTCTTTTAATTCATATCTTATAAACATCACATAGCAGGGTCTTTTTTAAAAAAATTCAGTTTGATGATCTCTGCTTTTTAATTGGAATGTTTAATTCCTTTACACATTACCAAAGTAGATATATATATATTTATTTATTTATTTATTTAGGCTGTACCAAGTGGCATGAGGGAGTTTAGTTCCCTGACCAGGGATCAAACCTGTGCCCCCTGCAGTGGAGGCAGGGAGTCCTAACCAATGGACTGCCAGGGAATTGCCCCCAAGTAGATGTTTAACAATCCTTAGTCTGTCATCCTTAACGTATGAAACACCCTCCTGGTTTATGCTAACTTTATTTATTTATTTATTTATTTTTGGCTGTGTCAGGTCTCAGGTGCAACACATGGGATCTTCATTGCGGCATGTGGGATCCTCCGCTGCAGCGTGTGGGCTCCAGAGCACGTGGGCTCTGTAGTTGTAGTGTGTGGGCTCTCTAGCTGTGGCCCGTGTGCTCAGTAGTTGCGGTGTGCGGGCTTAGTTGTCCCGCGGCATGTGACATCTTAGTTCCCCGACCAGAGATCGAACCCGTGTCCCCTGCATTGGAAGGCAGATTCTTAACCACTGGACAACCAGGGAAGTCCCTATGCTAACTTTAAAGTTCATAAGCATGTTAAGTATTCATTAAACTCAGTGATTAAAAATTAATGTGTACAAAACACTAGAGACCTAAGAGAATCACTGTCCAATATGGTTCTGCTATTTAAGCAGCTAAAATGTACCCACTGGCTGAACCCATGTTCAGCCACTATGCCTCCATCTTGCCCACAAGAGTAGTATGAGACTTAGCATGTCATGGCTGTTTTGATGCTTCAGTTTATTGTGAGATAATTAATTTTTCCTAATTAAAGTCAGTAATGACCTAATCTTTGCACATAAAAATTATTTGTGCATCATCTTAAAAAAAACAACAGTGCTTTAATTCTACGCAGTGCATCATTCCTTTCAAAGTATGAGAATATCTCTTTCTTCACAATCTTGCCAAAACAGAATATATTCAAACTTTTGGGTTTTTGTCAAATTGATAGTGAGAAATGGTGTCTTGGTGATGACTTAAGTTGTATATCTCTTATCATAAGCAAGATTTAAGCATCTTTCCATGTTTGAGCACCATTTGTATTTATTTTTTTCTGAAAAAGGCAAAGTCAGTTTCTAATCTTTACAAACTTTTCTGTTGGATTGTAGAGCTTTATTTTTAGAAGCTCTTTAGATATTCAGGATATTAACCCTTCATGATATAAATTGCAAATAAAACTATGAAAATTAAAATAGAAAAAATTCCCCCCAAACAGCAATAGTGTAATCTTGATTTATTTAAACTTTCTCTTTACATCAGAATACTAGGCACAGAAAATGAAAACAAAAGGCTTAAATTAAAATCTGGCTTAATTTGTACCAACACAAACTAATCTGAGTTAATTCCGTTTCTAAAAAACATCTGCCACCTTAATCAACGCTACAGTCTTCCTCCTCCTCGTTTAACTACTTCTAAATACTATATATAGTTCTCTCTCTATATAGTTCTTCTATATATAGTTCTTATTTCTGTGTGGTTATGTTATCTGATATATACGTAGTACCAGTTGTTTCTGTTTGTATTCATTCAATTTTTGGATTTACTTTTTTCCCATTGTTTTTTATTTTGTGAATAAGTAAAACATTTACATACTTGGAAAGTCACAACTATATAAAAAATATTCATAGAAAGGAATTAATTTTAACAAAACCTGTTAACATACTAATGAGTTTCAAGATAAACCTGAAACTGGATTTGTGATCAGTGAAATAAACTGATAAGTGATTATTTCAATGGAATTAAAAAAGATTAAGGGCTAGAGTTTGAGATTTAAAACTCTTCTTTACTGTGGAAATTTCAATAAAGGTGTACTTAAGAGCTAAAATGTACAACTATAAAAATAAACACAAAAAAATCTGATCTGATTATACCTGGCTTTTGCACATGATAGCCTTTGTCCTCCAATCATAAATAGGACTGTTATTAGCCTAGCCCTCCTATATTTTCTCCTTATAGTGTTATATATTGATACTGCTCCCTAATAATGGCATTATCTCTACTTCCCTTTTTGAAAACCCACAATGTTGGAAAAAATGCTTATTTTAAATGGATATATCTTATGTAAATTTAAAATAACATTCAATAAAATTTGGTAATTGGATATATCTAGATTTAAAAAAAATGTTAGCATTCTAAGAGATGGCCTTTATAGAACCACTAATCATTAAGGACATTAAAATAAAGTCTTTAAAATAATAGGCTACAAAAGGAACACCAAACAATATGTCTGAAAATTTGTGGTTTTATATATCTTTGTGGTAAAGACAAGGAAATTACAAAAAAGAAAGAAAAAAAAGGAAAAAAGCACAACATACCAACACCAACAGCCCCAAACTGCTGCCCAACTAATGAACTTGGACTGAATTGACTGTATGTTGGCATCCTGCCGAAAGGTCCATAGGAGCCCACTGACTGGAATGAAGAAGTAGATGAGCCTAGTGAAGACTGAAGAAAAGATCATGGGTTAATTTTCCAGGCTCTAAACAATATGTACATAATGGAAAGAAATTCGGATATTTACATTTTAAAGAAAACTATTAAATTACAACTACTAGACACAAAAGCAATTATAACAACTTGCAACACGCATTTAATGTTAAAACAGCTGAATAACCTGATTGCAGTATTTATGTACATGTGTCAATTGTACGCAATGTGATTTATAAATGCTTTTTTCTATAATGAACTCTTCCTCTGAGTTCAGTTTTACAACAGATTTAGGAAAGAACCGAAGAAAAGTTACCCGAACAAGTAAACTAACTTTGCTTAAAGAAAAAATATGAGAAAAATCAAATTTCGTTATAGTACTAAGTTTCAGTCTGGTGATGACATAAGTAAGACATCTGACTTTTGATTTTACTCTTATTTGCAATCACTTGAGGTATACTATTAAATTTACGGGAAAGAAATGCAGAAACAAACTATCCTGTACAAAACCACTTACTACTTACACTTATAAATATAGTTATTATTACGTTAAAGAGCACTTTATAAAAAGCTTCTTACTAAACCTAAAATATATATATATAAATATATATGTATATACATAAACTTTTATACATTAATTTATCTTAACATAAAATGTTTTATAATATAAATATGAAGTGTACTAACAGCCACTAGGATACAAGTTCACTGATGGCAGAACCCTGTCTGTATGTTTGCTGCTAGTGTCAGACACATGGCAGGTATTCAATAAATACTACTGAACGAATGAATCAAAAGATCAAAAGCCAAAATTTACAGTGGTTGGAAGAAGGTTTTAAAAATCATTTTGAATTGTGCTCTCTAGGTTATTCTCATTCCATAAAACTGATTGATTAAATAAGTTGTTCCCTGGAGAGTTATCAAAAGATATGAGAGTCCAGTAACATGGCTCTTCGGTGTAGGCAGCTATTTCTATGAGAATGTGTCTCTTCTCCCTCCATTTAAGAAGTTCACATTTTCTCAGGATTCTTTCAGACTTAATTCCTCAAAAGTAAGACTTAAAAAGCAGGGGATAGATAAGAGTAGAGAATTTCTCCAGTTTATGTTGCAAGAACCAAATTTATTATTTCTTAATAAAAAGCTTATCTTATATTCAGAAAAATAGTAAGTAAATGTTAAAAGGTACTTTCTCTTTTTTTTCCCATTTTAATTTTATATAGCACTTAATATTTTCTTCAGAAGAGTTCATTAGGTATTTCCTTTTAATAGCTGGAAGGCACATTCTATGCAAGATAATATTTATTTTAATAGTCAGTTTTGTGAAAACCTAAGATTTTTATCACTCACAGCATAAAAAAGAGGAAGTTAAAAAAAACCAACAAGCATATTTTACTGCAAATGACCAAAGACTTCTGACAAGAAAAAAACTTGAGAAGAAAATGGATTCAGCAGGAAAACCATATGGGGGCCACAAAGTTTTTAACCATCTATGCCTGCAACTAAAAATACTCTTTATGTTAACCTGCTTCCTCTGCTGCGATAGTAGAAATTCAGAGTTTCTATGTGCTTCCAATTAACATATAAACAGGTACTATAATGAACATCTTCTTTAATTCATAATTTACAATCGTTTAGACATCATGTGTTTCTGTTTTAAATAAAATATACAAATTTTACAATTCCTCGGGCTTCCCTGGTGGCACAGTGGTTAAGAATCCGCCTGCCAATGCAGGGGACATGGGTTCAATCCCTCGTCCGGGAAGATCCCACATGCCATGGAGCAACTAAGCCCGTGCGCCACAACTACTGAAGCCTGTGCACCTAGAGCCCGTGCTCTGCAACAAGACAAGCCACAATAATGAGAAGCCCGTGCACCGCAACGAAGAGTAGCCCCCACTCGCCGCAACTAGAGAAAACCTGCGCACAGCAACGAAGACCCAACACAGACAAAAATAAAAACAAATAAATAAATTAACTGATTAAAAAAAAACTTCTCTTAATTGAGAATACTTAGGATCGTCTTCTTTAATACTTTATTTAGGGAATTGAACGACGTATCTGTACATGTTAAAATCCTTTTCTGTTTGTGCATTGCATGTATTCTATAACAAACATATAATATATAATGTGATTTAGCATTTTTTTCGTTAAACTCAGTCATCTTACCTAAGAGTAGCCATCACCACCCTGGTTTGTAATATGAACCACGTGTGAATAATATAGTGGCATAGATCCTGGATTCTAGAGCCAGAATTCCTGGGTCTGTTCAAATTATGGGTCTACTTCAATTTCCTCACTTATAAAAATGAGGATTATAAAAAGGAGAATAACTATAATAATACCAAGCTGAGAGGGTGTTGTGAGGATTGTCCTATTGTATATGCAGTGCTTTGAATAGTGCTTCTTATAAAGTTAGATCTCAATAAATGTTAGCTATTGTAACCATTGTTGAAATCAGAAAGTATCTTTTGATAAAAATTAATTCCTCAGCTATTTCTTACTCTATTTAGTCCCAACTTATTATCTAAAGAGAAAAACCTGGATGAGAACATTATTCAGTTATTTTGGGTATCCAGGTAACTAGAAAATGGTAATAAGCTATATGAACATTTAATCGAGGAAATTTAAAAAACAAAAACAAGGAGAGGCAAAATCCAAGGCTAGTTACGTGCATGAAATTTAGTTGAACTCCAAGACAAATTTACTATGTTACCTGAACGATAGCTGGGTCCTGAGGCAAAGAACATTGTGGTTTTGGTGGCTCACAAACAGTGAGATCTTTAATATCACTCCCACGGAATATAATGTATTCAAAGACTTCATCTCGAGGTGGTATTGGACGATCTGTTGGTCTGTCTTCTGTACCAAAGGACCGAACTGGTGAGAAAACAGAGGATATGAGATACATTTCTACTCACTGTATTCAGGTAGTGCCTCTTACAATGAACCGTTTCAAGTACTAAACAGCAGTTCTTAAATGCCATCCATGAGAAAGTATTCATTAATTTGTAGTTAAGTAAATTTTTTTTTTTTAAGTGGAAAACAGAGTGGGTTTTGCATAGAGCTAAATGTGTTCAATTTAAAAGACTATTGGCAGGGCTTCTCTGGTGGCGCAGTGGTTAAGAATCTGCCTGCCAAGGCAGGGGACACGGGTTCGAGTCCTGGTTCGGGAAGATCCCACATGCTGCGTAGCAACTAAGCCCGTGCACCACAACTGCCGAGCCTGTGCTCTACAGCCCGTGAGCCACAACTACTGAAGCCCGCGTGCCTAGAGCCCGTGCTCCACAAGAGAAGCCACCACAATGAGAAGTCCGCGCATGGCAACGAAGAGTAGCCCCCGCTCACTGCAACTAGAGAGAGTCCGCGCGCATCGACGAAGACCCAACACAGCAAAAAAAAAAAAAAAGTTATCTTTAAAAAAACAAACAAACAAGACTATCGGTATTATGAGGTTGTGTTCTTCCTACATTTTTATTTACTTATATCTTTGGTGGTGGTGATAAGAGGTGTTAAAAATGTCCTTCATTGTTATTTATTTTTAATGCCCTCATTCAGCAAAATAAAAAACTGGCAACCTGTGTGATATTTCGTGTGTGTGTGTGTGTGTGTGTGTGTGTGTGTGTGTGTGTGTGTGTGTGTGTGTGTAGTAAGTGAAGATGTGAAGATTTTCCCAATCTACAAAAATCCCAAAGTTTGGGAAACTGAGCTTCGGGTTTAAGAGAAGAAAATGGAAAGAATATCTATCTTGGTGAATAGTACGTCCTCTAGAAGCCAAGGAAAGCAGCTGTCAACTATTCAGCTCCATGGGATAGCCTGAAATGCCCTAGTTACCTAAAATATATATCTCATAATTAAATCTGATTATTTTAACACTTAAGATAGCATTACTCAAAGGTGAACTGTGGACCACCTGCATCAGGGTAAGCTAGAAAGATTCTCGAATCCACTGACTCAGATTTTCTGGGAAGAGGGTACAGAAATCTGCATTTTAAACCAATTCCTCAAGAGTTTCTTATGAATACTAAAGTTTCAGGTTCACTATCTTAGAAGACTTCTGATGTTGACATCCCTATAGAAACTCCAAATAAGAAAGTTTGCAATATCAGATATTATTCATTTAAAGAGTGTCCTAGAGGAAGTAAACACCTTAACATTGTGCAAAGTTTTGAATGTATGCATTTTTCTGCAGAACTGATCCATAGCTAGATAGAAAATAAAGATTTCAGTTTAAATAATGCCTTTTTTTAAATCCTAAAAATTCTTTCTAGTACTTATGAGACTTCCAGGAAAGATGATGGCATAGTTGTAGGTTTGCAGAATATGCCTCCCTAAAAACTAAAGAAAATTAAAAAGTTAAAATATCCTTAAACCAGGAAAATACCTCAAACCTATACCGTAAAGCTTTATTAAAAACTATCATTCAGATACTGAATAAGTTAGTGCAAACCGGAAGACCAACTCCAGAATCCATATGTAGCATGCTGAGAAATTTTCCCAGGCACCCTCCAACTTGGTGGATGGGGACACAGATGTGATAAAGGAAAAGATGTAGAACGTCCTAGCTGAAGCATCCCTTCCTCTGGTGGCCGAACAATACTTTATCAGGGTGGGAGCAAGTGACAAGGTCCTACATCTTGTCCTTTAACCAAAAGGAAGGCCAAAAAGTATTAGAAAAAGCAAGACTAAGAAAATTACAAGTAGGCCAATCTCACTCCTAAACTTAGCACCATCACTATTGCCACCATACAATGCTTTATAAAGTCCCAAACCTCCAAAGTAACAGATTAGCTCATCCTGAAGCTGCAGGCAGGTGGGGTGGGGTTTAAAGGTCTTCCATCTATTTACAAAACCAAAGAGAAGCTCTACTAGGCTTTCTAAGGCATAACAAAACCATTCAAACTATACCCATGTAGTCAAAAGAAAGATGAAAAATCCATTCAGGATTAATTTTTTTTTTTTTTAAAGAAATTCACGTTCTTTTATTTATTTATTTATTTATTTATGACTGTGTTGAGTCTTCGTTTCTGTGTGAGGGCTTTCTCCAGTTGCGGCAAGTGGGGACCACTCTTCATCGCGGTGCGCAGGCCTCCCACCACCGCGGCCCCTCCTGTTGCGGAGCACAGGCCCCAGACGCGCAGGCTCAGCAATTGTGGCTCACGGGCCCAGTTGCTCCGCGGCATGTGGGATCCTCCCAGACCAGGGCTCGAACCCGTGTCCCCTGCATTGGCAGGCAGATTCTCAACCACTGCGCCACCAGGGAAGCCCCCAGGATTAATATTTATCACAGGAAACAGAAGAAAATTTCAGAAAGAACTGCTTTACATTCTCAAGAAAAATAAAACTCTTATGATCAAAATGATACTGAAAAGAAAAGGTAGCATAGTTAAGGAAAGAAAAAATAGACAAGGCAAATATAACAGCAGAACTAATAAACATATCAACAATAAAGAGAACAGTCTCTGAGAAAGACAACAGAATAAGAGAAAATATAACTAAAGATATAACAAGTATCCTGACATAAAGACCTAAATTTGATCAGGTTTCATTGTATTTCCAGGAAAAAAAAATTTAGTGCACTATAAGCCATACAGACTTATCCTTTGCTACATCAAAATAAAGAACTCACAGAAACAGTGGCATCAAAAAATAAGAGATGGACAACAAATCCATTTAAGCACATAAATATATGTGACAATTTACTAAGGTGCTAGAATAGAATGTAAATTTAATAGTTCTGAAAAAGACTACAAAGTTACAAAGTGTTGCAAAAATTAGGATGGTACCTATTTCACACAGTATTCTAACAAAAATTGGGAGATGAAAATGACAAGAAGCAGAGGAAACACAAAAGGAAATTCATAAACTAATACTCATCTTTTATAGTAGGAGTCACCTGATAAAATTTTGGGGGACGTTGATAAATTAACATATGTAGGCTTAAAAATTTGTTATTTGCAGTCCTAAAGGTAACCAACAATAGAGTTGAAAACTAAAGGCATACTTTCCAAAATATGGTATGAAGAAAACCGCTACCGGGCTTCCCTGGTGGCGCAGTGGTTAAGAGTCTGCCTGCCAAGGCAGGGGACACAGGTTCGAGCCCTGGTCCAGGAGGATCCCACATGCCACGAAGCAACTAAACCCATACGCCACAACTACTGAGCCTGAGCTCTAGAGCCCGCGAGCCACAACTACCGAGCCCTCGTGCCACAACAACTGAAGCCCACGTGCCTAGAGCTCGTGCTCCACAACAAGAGAATCCACTGCTATAAGAAGCCCACGCACCGCAATGAAGAGTAGCCCCCGCTCACCGCAACTAGAGAAAGCCGGCACAGCAACAAAGATCAATGCAGCCAAAAATAAATAAATAAAAATAAAAGTTCCCTTTAAAAAAAAAAAAAAAAAAAAGCTACCATACAGCAAAAGAGGGAAAATGAAAAAGTATGAAAACAGAGACCATGAAGAATGATTTGCACACACTAAGAGTTTGAGAAACAGGCTCTAATGATGGAAACTGATTTGATCAGATTTAATGTTTTCAACAGTTTTTTTTTTTAATTTTTATTTATTTATTTATTTATTTATGGCTGTGTTGGGTCTTCGTTTCTGTGCGAGGGCTTTCTCTAGTTGCGGCAAGCGGGGGCCACTCTTCATCACAGTGCGCGGGCCTCTCACTGTCGTGGCCTCTCTTGTTGCAGAGCACAGGCTCCAGACGCGCAGGCTCAGTAATTGTGGCTCATGGGCCTAGTTGCTCCACGGCATGTGGGATCTTCCCAGACCAAGGCTCGAACCTGTGTCCCCTGCATTGGCAGGCAGATTCTCAACCACTGCGCCACCAGGGAAGCCCAACAGACAGTTCTTGTAGCATTATAAAGAATAAGTTAATTAGAAGAGCAATCAGAAGGGAATACATGTCTGGAAGATAACAGAACAAATGAGAGGTGGTGAAGGTTGAAACCTGGACATTGAGAGTAGAAAGAGAGAAGGCTGGACAAACACAGAAAAGGTAGAAAATTACTAGTACTATTCTGCTACAAAACATTTCAATACATGAATTAGCTCACGTGCAACTGGTTAGTAAGGGACTTATGTCAGTACAGTCAAAAATCACATTGTTTCATCCCTAATTTTTTTAACCTGTTATTTTTATTTATTTATTGCACTTTAGGGGGCAGCAGCTAAACACAGAAAGCCACAGAGTAACAGTATATGATGCCCAATCACCCCAAGTTTCCTCTTGGCTCAATTTGGCTACATAATCAGTCTTATAAGTGCTTATTGCATGGTTCTCCCTGATCCTGATGCACTCTTTCATTGTCTCCAACAGCAGACTCAACTCTTTTTTATACTTTCTTCCATCAGGCTACCTTACATTTTTTTCTTTCAAGCTGGCAGATGACTTCATTGTTAGGTATACTTCACCAGCATTTTTGTTAATGCTATCATTTCGATTCATTTTCTTTTTCTTCTTTTCTTTTTTTTGGTCGCGCCACTTGGCTTGCAGGATCTTAGTTCCCTGACCAGGGACTGAACCTGGGCCCCAGTAGTGAAAGCACCAAGTCCTAACTAACCACTGGACTGCCAGGGAATTCCCTATTTTTCTTAATCGTGGTAAGAATACATAACATGAGATCTACCCTCTTAACAAAATTTTAAGTGTACATCACAGTATTGTTAATTATAAGTAGAGCTCTACAACTTTACCACCTTGCTTAACTGAAACTTTATACCCATTGAACCACAATGTATCATTTCCTCCTACCCCTAGCCCCTGGCAACCACCATCCTCCAGTATTTTTTCTTCTGTGACTTGGAAAATAAAATGAAAAAGGAAGCAGAGGGCCAGTTTGGAAATTACTGGGCAAGTGTTGGTGAAAAGGTACCTAAAGAAAGAGGTCAAAATATAACATGGTTTATCAAATGTAATTTCTTACTTAGAATTCTACAACTCTGTCCACTCTTTTTCAAAATAGACTGCTATATTATTTGTGACATCAAATAATATATTTGATATACAATAATATATTGTATATTAGGTAAATATACAATAACATTAAACATGCTATGTATGAGGCAGATTATAAAACTATTATTTTCAAAAGATTACAACTGTCTAAAATAAAAACATATATGTGAGTGACATCATGAAAGATGGTAGAGTAGGAAGCTCCAGGAATCGGTCCCTCCACCCAAACAACTATTGGGCTGGCAAACAGTCTGAATTAACCTTTTTGGAACTATGGAATCTAGTCAAATGCCTGTAGCATCCAAGGGAGCACTTAATGAAGAAAGAGGCCAGTAACCTTTGGTGAATTTTGGCATTTTGCAGAGCGGCTGGTTATTACCATTCATCATCTCCCATCTCTGTAAAGGGCAGCTTTGGGGACAGTGGCCCATGTTTCTGGTGCAGCTTGCTGATGCCAGGTGGGCAACAGGGATCCTGTCCTCCAAAAAATTAGGGCTGTATGACATGATTTGCCTGAAAATTCACTGAGGGGCCAGCACAGAGGCTGGCCATTGTTTCAACCCTCAAGGGCAGGGCACAAGTGGCTTCCCTAGTAGTGCTGGTGAAGGCATTTAGAAGAGTTAGCATATCCTTTCCCCCTCAACAACAGCAGAATGTACATTATTCTAAATGGCACATGGAACATTTTTCAGGACAGACCAAATTTTAGGCCCAAACCAACTCTCAATAAATTGAAAAGGATCGAATTTTATGAAGTATTCTCTCTGAACACAGTGGAATGAAGCTAGAAATTAATAATAGAAGGGAAACTGGAAAATTCACAAGTACGTGTGAATTAAACTGACTCTTAAAGAACCAATAAGTCAAAGAAGAAAGCACTAGGGAAATTAAGAAAAATCTGAAGACAAATGAAAAAGAAAATACCACCTGCCAAAATTAGGGGATGTAGAGAATGCCATACTCAAGCAGGAAATTTATAAATGCTATATTAAAAGAATCTCAAATCAACTTTATTAAGAAACTAGAAAAAGAGCAAACTAAACCCAAATCCAGCAGAAGGAAGGAAGGAAATTATACTGGATTAGGGCTGAGATGAACAACATAGAGAACAGAAAAACAGAATCATCAAAGCCAAAAATTGGTTCTTTGAAAAGATCAACAAAATAGACAAACCTTAAGCTAGACTAGACTGACTAAAGAAAAAGATGAGCAGATGTAACTAAAATCAGATGAAAGCAAGGACATTACTACCAACCTTATAGAGATTAAAAGACTCAGGAGAATACTGCAGACAATGTATGCCAACAAAATAGATAATCTAGACAAAAAAGAAAAATTCCCAGAAACATACAAATTACTAAAACTGACTCAAAAAGAAATAGAAAATCTCAACAGATCTTTAACAGGTCCAACAAGAGACTGGACCAGTAATCAAAAACCTCCAAACAAAGAACCAGGTCCAGTTTCACTGGTGAATTTTACTAAACATTTTAACATCAATCCTACTCAAACTCCTCCAAAAAAACAGAAGAAAAGGGAACACTTCCTAACACATTCTATGAGGCCAGCATTACCCTGATACCAAGGTCAGACAAAGATACTGTAAGAAAACTACAGACCAATATCTCTTATGAATACAGACACAAAAACCCTCAACAAAATACTGGCAGGCTGAATCCAGCAGTACATTAAAAGGACTATAAACCATGAACAACTGGGATTTTATTCTAAGAATGCAAGGGTGGTTTAACACACAAAAAAATTCAATGTAATATGCCACATTAATAGACCAAGGTAGGGGGGAACCCCACAGGTTTACTGCAATAGATGCAGGAAAAGCAGTTGTTAAATTTAACACCCTTTCATGATAAAAACACTTAGCAAACTAGGAAAAGAAGAAAACGTACTTTATATGATAAAGGGCATATATGAAAAACCCACAGCTAACATCACATTCAATGGTGAAAGACAGAAAACATTCCCCTAAGAACAGAAACAAGACAAGGATGTCCACTTTAACCACTGCTATACAACAATGTACTAGAAGTCTTAGCCGGCACAATTAGGCAAGAAAAAGAAATAAAAGGCATCCAAATAAGAAAGAAGTAAAACTCTTTTTGCAGATGACACGATTCCATATATAGAAAAGTCCATAAAATCTATTTTTAAAAAAACTACTAGAGCTAATAAATGAAGTCAGCAAAGTTACAGGTACAACATCAGCACAAAAATCAGCCGTGTTTCTACCTACCAACAATGACCAATCCTAAAAAGAAACTAAGAAAACAATCCCACTTACAACAGCATCCAAAGGAATAAAATACCTAAGAATAAATTTAACCAAGGAGGTAAAAAACTTGTACACTAACAATGACAAAATGTTGCTGAAAGAAATTGCAGACCTAAATAAACAGAAAGTCATCCCAGGTTCATGGATTAGAAGACTTAAGATTACAATGCTCCCCAAAGTGATCTACAGATTCAGTGCAGTCTCTATCAAAATTACAATGGCCTTCCCCCTTCCCCCAGAAATGGAAAAGCTAATTCTCAAATTTATATGGAACTTCAAGGGAGCCTGAATAGACAAAAGAATTTTGAAAACACTGGAGGACTCATACGTCCTGATTTCAAAAACTACTACAAAGCTACAGTAGTCAAAAATAGTGTGGTACTGGCATAATGATAGACATATAGATTTATGGGATGGAATACAGAGTCCAGAAAGAAACCCAAACATCTATGACCAATTAATTTTAGACAAGGGTCCAAGACTGTTCAACAGGGATAATAGAACAGTCTCTTCAAAAAATGTTCTGGGACAACTGGATAACCAAATGTGAAAGAATGAGGGTGAAATCGTACCTTACTCCATATACAAAAATTATCCCTAAGTGGGTGTGATATTAAGATATGGTAAGAAATACACACACACACACACACATATATATACATACATATATATATATATATGTATGTGTATATATATATATATATATATATTTATATATACATATATATATATATATATATGTCTTTGTCTCTAGCTCCTGGCCAGAGTGCCTAAAACTTCTGTAATTTCCTAAGAGACAAAGGTACTAAGAGCATCTTTTGTTCTTATGTTTGGTCTTTGACCCTGGCTTCTGACATAGAGCTCCTAAATCTCTTGGAATTTCCTGGGTGATATCAGAGCATCTTTTGTTCTAATGAGGAGACTCTTGGTGATCTCCTGCGTAGCTTCAGGAAGGGGGCTGGACATCAGAAAGACGAAGCTATGATAAGGAGCTTGAAACTTTCAGCCTCACCTCTCACCCTCTAAGGAGGGAAGAGGGACTTGAGATTGAGTTAATAATTGATCACGCCTATGTGATGAAGCCTCCATAAAAATCTGTAAACTATGGGGTTTGGAGAGCTCCCTGGTTGGTAAAGATGTGGAGGTGCTGGGTGATGTGCCTACAGAAGGCACGGAAGCTCGGCACTACTTCCCATATTTTGCCTTATACATCTCTTTCATCGAGCTGTTCCTGAGTTGTATCCTTTTATAATAAACCAGTAATCTAGTAAGTAAACTGTTTTCCTGAGTTCTGTACGCTGTTCTAGCAAATGATCAAACCAAGGAAGGGGTTGTGGAAACCCCCAATTTATAACCAGTTGGTTAAAAATACAGGTCACAAGCTGGGACTTGAGACTGGTGTGGGGAGTGGGTGGGGGGAAGTCTTATGGAACTGAGCCTTTAACCTGTGGTATCTGACACTAACTTCAGATAGACAGTGTCAGAATTGAGTTAAATTGTAGGACACCCAGTTGGTGCCCAAGGGGTTGGAGAATTGATTGATGTGGGAAACACTCCCCCCCCCCCACAATTTGGAAGCCAGAATGGAGGAGAAACACAGAATTTTTCTTTTAGTGGGTCAATGACCTAAATATAAGAGCCAAAACTATGAAAATATTAAGAGAACATAGGAGTAATCTTTATGACCCTGAATTTGACAATGGATTCTTAGATTTGACACTAAAAGCAACAGTAACAAAAGAAAAAAACAGATGAATTGGACTTCATAAAAATTAAACCCTTCATAAAAATTAAACCCCTTCTTAAACAGTATTAAGAATATTGAAAGACAGGCTATGAAATAAGAGAAATGTTTGCAAGTCATATATAAGTGCTTAATATGTAGAATATATAAAGAACTCAACAAATTGTTAAAGACAAACAATCCAATTAAAAATGAGCAAAAACTTGGAGACACTTCTCAAAAGAAGATATACAAATAGCCAACAAGCTCATGAAAAGATGTTTAATATCCTAAGTCATTATGGAAATGCAAATCAAAACCAACATGAAATACCACTTCACAACAACTAGGATGGCTTTAATAATAAAATCAGAAAATAACAAATATTGACGAGGATGTGGAGAAATAGGAATCCTTGCACACTGCTGGTAGAAATGTGAAATGGTGCAGCTGCTGTGGAAAATAGCTTGGTGGTTCCTCAAAAAACTAAACATATAACAACCAAATGACTCAGCAATTTCACTCATATATATAAAAAACCTATGTCCACACAGAAATGAATGTTTCAAGTAGCATTATTCATAATAGTCAAAAGTTGGAAACAACCCAAATGCCCATCAACAGATGAACAGATAAACAAATTGTGTTTTTTACACACACACACACACACACACACACACACACACACGAACGAGTATTATCCAGCCATAAAAAGGAACAAAATGCTGATACATGTTACAGCTAGAAAGAAGCTCCAAAGCATTATGCTAAGTGAAAGAAGACAGACACAAAAGTCACCTATTATACAATCCCTTTTACATAATATATCCAGAATAGGAAAAGCCAGAGAGACAGAAAGCAGATTAGTGGTTATTGAGGAAAGGCGGGGAAATGGGGAGGGAATTACTTAATGCGTAAGGGGTATTTTCCCAAGGTAGAGGTAGTGGTTACACAACACTGTGACTAGACTAAATGCCACTGAATCATACACTTTATAATGGTTAATTGTATGTTATATGAATTTCACATCAATAACATACACAGGGACTTCACTGGCAGTCCAGTGGTTAAGACTCTGCACTTCCACTGCAGGGGGCACGGGTTCAAGCCCTGGTCTTCCTGGTATGGAAACTAAGATCCCACATGCCACGCAGTGAGACAAAACAAAAACAAAAACAAAAAACCACACCCCCCCCCACAAATATAGCTGGTAAGAGAATACATAAAATGATAATAATAGTTGGATCAGAATGTTAAAACTAGGGGTGGTTGTCCTCTATATTCTCAACTTCATCATGTTGTTACCTTGCTTTAATAAGTATTCTAGTTTTTCTTATTCCCCAAACTAGAAAAGCCCAAATTTTAGGCCAGTGTTCAAAAGAGGGGGAAGTAGGGAAAATACTTTTTTTTTCTATTAGTCTTAAAAGAATATAATCAATTCCCCACTCTGGCTATAAATAGCAAAGATTTATTAATAAAAATGTATACCATGATACTCTTTTTTTAAAAAAGAGATAGGGTCAAAGTTCTGGCAAAATCATTTATCTAAAATATCTCTATCTCTAAATCAAGGCAAGCTCAAATATCACACTGTCAAACCTGGTTAACAGTATATTAATACCCATACCCACAGTCATAGTACATGACTACAGGGAAGAGCTATAGTGACCAAATTCCCAATACAATACCTCCATTATAAAATACCCAAGCTTTCTAAGTTTAAATGATAAATATATCCATAGTTAAGTATGGTTACCATCCTCAAAATAACATTAGTATTTTCCAAAAGCCTTAACTTTTTTTTAAAGTCTTTATTGAATTTGTTACAATATTGCTTCTGCTTTATGTTTTGGTTTTTCAGCCCCGAGGCATGTGGGATCTTAGCTCCCTGACCAGGGATTGAACCTGCACCCCCTGCAATAGAAGGCGCAGTCTTAACCACTGGACCACCAGGGAAGTCCCAAGCCTTAACTTTTGGACACAAACTAAAAATTATAAATTAGGCTCTAATACTGATTGATGAAGAAGAAAAATAAGTCTGTTGAATACTAAAATGGGAGAGCAATAAACAAAAGGTTGAATTATTCAAGAAATGTCCAAAAGTTAGTTGCGAAACTAAGGCTATGTTCAAATGGAAATCTAGAATAACATTTATACTGTAGTTTTTTTAAAAATTATTTTTTAATTAATTAATTAAATTTATTTATTTTTGGCTGCGTTAGGTCTTCGTTGCTGCGCGCGGGCTTTCTCTAGTTGCGGTGAGCAGGGGCTACTCTTTGTTGCAGTGCAAGGGCTTCTCACTGCGGTGGCTTCTCCTGTTGCAGAGCACGGGCTCTAGGCACATGGGCTTCAGTAGTTGTGGCGCACGGGCTCTAGAGCCCAGGCTCATCAGCTGTGACACATGGGCTTAGTTGCTCTGCGGCATGTGGTATCTCCCCAGACCAGGGCTCGAACCCGTGTCCCCTGCATTGGCACGCGGATTCTTAACCACTGTGCCACCAGGGAAGCCCCATGATGTAGTTTTAAAGTTAAAACTCCTGTCAAGTATCAGTTGTAAGACCTGGTCCCAGACACTTACCCAAACTTAAGTTCCAACCAAGCTCATTATTCTCCATACACGGAGCAGGTTTTCTGTCCTCTACCAAAGCTCCTCCCCACATCTGACCTATCCTAAGTTTCAGCTTGGATACTACTTGTATTCATCATGGTTCTCCACAGAAACAGAACCAACAGGATGCACGTATACAAACAGACAAAGAGAGATTTATTTTAAGAAATTGGGCTCATGTGAAAATCCAAAATGTGCAGAGTAGGCCAGCAGGCTGGAGACCTGGAGAAGAGTTGTGTTTGAGTCCAAAGGTGGTCTGCTGGCAGAATTCCTTCTTGCTCAGAGGAGGTCAGTCTTTGTTCTATTAGGGCCTTCAACTTGACTGGATGAGGCCCACCCACGTCCCACATCATGGAGAGTAAATATGCTTTACTTTAAATCCAGTAATTTAAATATTAATCTGGTTCAAAAAACACCTTCAGAAAGGTCCAGAATATCTGACCAAATATCTGGGCACTGTGGCCCAGCCAAATTGACACAACACTAGCCATCACACAACTCCACCAGTAATATTCCCAGGTGGAAGTAACACATTCTTCCTCTAAAAATCACACAGTATTCTACCATTGGATATACCTACCTCTTCTAAAAGTGAAAGATCTTCAGTACAAAGATCTGTATCTTTGCAACTACCACAGTATCTAACACAGCGCCCTACATATTGCTGACATTTGAATATTTCTTTTTTTTTTTAAACATCTTTATTGGAGTATAATTGCTTTACAATGGTGTGTTAGTTTCTGCTGCATAACAAAGTGAATCGGCTATGTGTACATATATTCCCATATCTCCTCCCTCTTGCATCTCCCTCCCACCCTCCCTATCCCACCCCTCTAGGTGGACACAAACCACCTAGCTGATCTCCCTGTGCTATGCGGCTGCTTCCCACTAGCTATCTATTTTTTTTAAATAAATTTATTTATTTATTTATTTATTTATTTTTGGCTGTGTTGGGTCTTCGTTTCTGTGCGAGGGCTTTCTCTAGTTGTGGTGAGTGGGGGCCACTCTTCATCGCGGTGCGTGGGCCTCTCACTGTCGCGGCCTCTCTTGTTGCGGAGCACAGGCTCCAGACGCGCAGGCTCAGTAGTTGTGGCTCACGGGCCCAGCTGCTCCGCGGCATGTGGGATCTTCCCAGACCAGGGCTTGAACCCGTGTCCCCTGCATTGGTAGGCAGATTCTCAACCACTGCGCCACCAGGGAAGCCCCTAGCTATCTATTTTACATTTGGTAGTGTATATATGTCAATGCCACTCTCTCACTTCGTCCCAGCTTACCCTTCCCCCTCCCTGTGTCCTCAAGTCCATTCTCTATGTGTGCGTCTTTATTCCCATCCTGCCCCTACGTTCTTCATAACCTTTTTTTTTTTTTTTAGATTCCATATATATGTGTTAGCATACAGTATTTGTTTTTCTCTTTCTGACTTACTCCACTCTGTATGAGAGACTCTAGGTCCATCCACCTCACTACAAATAACTCAGTTTCGTTTCTTTTTATGGCTGAGTAATATTCCATTGTATATATGTGCCACATCTTCTTTATCCATTCATCTGTCGATGGACACTTAGGTTGCTTCCATGTCCTGGGTATTGTAAACAGAGCTGCAATGAACACTGTGGTACATGACTCTTTTTGAATTATGGTTTTCTCAGGGTATATGCCCAGTACTGGGATTGCTGGTTTGTATGGTAGTTCTATTTTTAGTTTCTTAAGGAACCCCCATACTGTTCTTCATAGTGGCTGTATAAATTTACATTCCCACCAACTGTGCAGGAGGGTTCCCTGTTCTCCACACTCTCTCCAGCATTTATTGTTTGTAGATTTTTTGATGATGGCCATTCTGACTGGTGTGAGGTGATACCTCATTGTAGTTCTGATTTTGAATATTTCTTGAATAAATTCCACAGTGGAAAAAGCTACTAAGTAAGCTATTTCCAAAATTGCTGAGCATTGTTTAATACCAAAGGAATTGAATTAAGTTACACAATAAACCTACTTAGAATAAAATGGGAAAATGACTATTTACAGCAAAAAGTAATAGCTGGACATCAATAGGATGGGCAAACAGAAAAAATAGCACGTGGATTTAAAAGCTGTACTTGGTATTTTTCTTCTCCTTCTGATATTTATCCTTAAGTACAGTTCTTGGTGCAAATCCAATATCATATATAAACTTTTGCTGAAACTATTTGAGATACTATATATTTGGAATAGCTGTTATATAAGGGTTTAATACAAGGTTTAATTATTTAAATATTAAAAGATCTTCACTCATCAAGCTATCTCTTCTACAACGTACTACCCTGCACAGACCCTGACAGCGGGACAGTAGTAAGCAGGCTCTAGATTTTTTTTACTTGGGTGGGGAGCTTTAAAAAATAAGATTGCACAGGCCTGGTCTTTGAATCACACCACAGCCTGTCACCACAAACCTCCGCTTTCTGCACACCTGCACTTTCTCCTTTGGTCCATTCTTCACACTACTTTCCTTCTATTAGGGAATATTATTGTGCCGAATAAAAACATCTGTCCCGGGGCTTCCCTGGTGGCGCAGTGGTTGAGAGTCTGCCTGCCAATGCAGCGGACACGGGTTCGAGCCCTGGTCTGGGAGGATCCCACATGCCGCGGAGCAACTGGGCCCGTGAGCCAAAACTACTGAGCCTGGGCGTCTGGAGCCTGTGCTCCGCAACGGGAGAGGCCCGCACACCGCGATGAAGAGTGGCCCCCACTCACCGCAACTAGAGAAAGCCCTCACACAGAAACAAAGACCCAACACAGCCAAAAATAAATAAATAAATAATTTAAAAAAAAAAAAAATCTGTCCCCAGCCTCCGTAATCTCTTCCTGTACCAACTACATCCTTGTCATCCCTAATAGAGACATTACTACTGACCTCTCCGCAATATTCTCAATCTCCTCAGCGCTGTCACATGCCAGTCACTGGTGACCCTAAGATAACAGAGTTCACGGCCCAGATGACTTTCCTCTCACCTTTTCAAACACATTCTTAAAACCAACTCCTTATCACTTAATTCTAAAAGTGAAAGTAAACTCCTGTTTGACTAAAATGACTCCAAATGATCTTGTCTTTTTCATTAATACATTTCATTATCTTCACTCATCTTCTCCCCTCTTCCTTGCAGTCCTGGGGGAAGTAAGACCCATACATTTCTTTTAACCCAATGTCATCTTCCACGATTATAGGTTTGAGACCTTGCTCAGTCTTATTTGCAACTTCACTTGCTTCCTCCTGTTGGATTACTAATACATGCAGATTTACTCAGACATATCTTTGCTCAACCATGAGAATTTCAGACTGAGCTTAAGGGAATAACGACTAGTGAGAATAAGAATTTAGAAAGAGTGCCATGGAGAGAATTCTAAAACCAGAAAGCAATTTGAAAATTTAGATGGTGATGCAAAACAACAGTAATAATGCAAAACACATAAATAAGGACCTCTTTGAAATTGTAGATCCTGAAACATTTCTATAAAGCACAGGATAGCAAAAGAAAATTTGTTTATACTTATTATTACTAATCTGAGAGAATAAAATATTCTCAATACTGTCTTAATTTATCATACTGTCTTTTCCTATTAAATGTCAAGTTCAACCACACATTTTCTGACCAAGGAGAATTTTCAGAAATAATAATTCTTTATGTGAACAACAGTTAATTTGCTATGCACAAGGGATACAAGGGGGGGAAAGATGCTGAGGTCTAGTAATGATAAATAAGAAAAGCTTGATATGCACAAAAAGAAAATAGAAGGTAAAACATGAACACAGAAGATGCAATGAACACTCTCTGACTAGGGTAATCAAGGCAGGCTTTGCAGGGGTGGTGATACTCAAGCAGAATCTAGGAGTATAAACCTGATTCCCTCCTGATCCATTCCCAATTTTGGTCAATAGGAACCATTATAGGTACCATCATTCAATTCCTCCCTGTTCCTTGTTCAGTTCTTTAAAGGCCAACCCATTCTCCTAATTTCTCATGTACTTGCTCTTTCTTCTCTATTTTAACTAGTTTAGGTCTGTATTTCTTCTTTCCCAAACTCTTAAAATATTCCAACTGAACTCACTATTGTCCGCTCATGTTGTCCCTCACCCCCAATTTTTGCACAATGCTGTCAGCATAAACTTCCTAAAGCTGGAGTCTGACACATCACTTTATTGGCTAAAAACTTTCCGTGGCTCCTTACAATCCAACAAGAAAACTCAGACTTGTTCGCATGCCATTCATATGACAAATGGAATAAGCAAAGATAAATGTAGCAGTGGAAGCAAAATAAAAGGGGACGAAGTGCTTGAGTCTGTTATCTGACACATTTTCATTGGGACTTGAGCCTTCCAGAGCGGTCAGTCCTTCTCTTTCGTTTGTGACTTCATTCTCAATCTGTTGCTTTGTCCCATTTCTTCAACAGCCATGTAAGGAGTAAGGGAAGAATATTCCAGTCAAGAGAACCTTGTGAAAAGGCCCCAAATCTGAAGGAACTTGACTGATCTGAAGACCTAAGTGACAACTAGTGTGGTCCTACCTTAGGTGAGTTGCAAGGTGTTGTGGGTCAGGATAAGTCTTGGACTTTGTGCTGTAGTTGTCTCTGTGTTCACTTCCCTGACAGACTGCAAACTCCCTGTGACCAAGGATTGGACACTTCTTCCTAGATATCCTCTTCATGTGGCTAATTGTGACTATCTGTCAGGCCCTAACTTAGCTGCTGGGTCCTCAAGAACCTTGTCTCTGTTGCTCTCTTTTGTTTACTAGCACCTAGCATAGTGTTTAACATAGAGTCATAGTAGGCACTCAGTAATTCTCTTGAATGGATATAATAAGCACCAGGCAGATACAAGCTTCCCTTATGCCCCATGTGCTCCATGCTGTCTTTAGTGTGGTAGGTACCTCTGCTCCCATATGTGCTAAGGTTTCTCCAGAACCTCTAGTTTACCCTCACCAGAGAGCACCAGGGTTGGAAAGGAATGGCTATCCAGTTGTGTAAAATGCAAAAGGGGCTTTGGAAATCTGACCACTGTTGAAACAAATTTTAAGTTAATCTTCCAGTTTTTACCTCTATCTTACCCAATTACTATAGTCCTTGTTTCCACTGCACATAATGATGCCAATTCCTGAGACTTTTAGGAGTTTGGGTGCAAATCAGGTTTACTTCTTGGCTTTACCCACTGCCTACTTAGTCTGCAGCTTTCTAAATTCTGCTAAGAAGACATTTAAACTCATCCATTTGTTTTTCAGCCTCCAAAATTTTGTTGCTGTTGTCTCCTTTCCAAATCTACTTTGTCCTTTATGGGTTTATGTCTTTAAAAAAAGGCCTTCTCATGTAGTTTTAGTAGGACTTATAAACAGGAAGAAAAAGTAAAAGCATGTCCAATCTGCAGTCTAAATTTAATCTTGACTCTCTAAGCTTGCTTTGGGCATTCTTCCTTGTGGTTGGTTTTTCTATTTTAATCTTCCAAACATATAACCCACAGACAGAGATATAAAAATATTTCAAAGAGCAAATTAATTAATTAAAAATAAATGTATCCAATAGGAATGAAAAAACAAAACAAAACAAAAAAAACCGGGGTGAAAGAGAAACTAATCTGAGAGTCAGACAGAGAGAGTAAATTTATTAGGTTACAGTAAATTTATTATGGTACAGATGAACCGGTTTGCAAGGCAGAAATAGAGACACAGATGTAGAGAGCAAATGTATGGGCACCAAGGGGGGAAAGCGGTGGTTGGAGGGGTGGGATGAATTGGGAGATTGGGATTGACATACATACACTAATATGTATAAAATAGATAATAAGAACCTGCTGTATAGCACAGGAAACTCCACTTCGCTGTACAGTAGAAACTAACACAGCATCGTAAAACAACTATACCCCAATTAAAAAAAAAAAGATTTTTTTTTTCAAGATTTACAAGATTCACAGAGAACCACTCAGGAAAAAAACATACCAGTGTGGCAACATTTCTTAACTCCAGGAGTAAAGCTTCCAGAGAGAAAAGTGACAGAATCAGACTGGCATCAGCAACACCAGCATGTGAGAACACAACATTCCAGTAACTTCAAAGTTCCATAGAAAAAAATTTCTGAATTTGTAACAATATAGCCAGCCAATCAAGTAATCAACAAAAACATAGGTTCACTAAGAAAATTTGCCACCCACACATCACCCCCTGCCCCCTGCACTTTTTTTTAATGACAAAGATGCACTTAAGCAATACTGGGGGAAAAAGAGAGTCAACTAAGAGGTCAACTTGTAAACAAGAAACAGGAATCCCTGAATGTCTCTGAATAGACTGGTGAGAGATAATGGAACAGAGTAAAGCAGTAGAGGTCGTTAAGAAGTAAAATTCTGCATATATTTTGAAATTAGAGCTGACAGGGTCAGAAACACGTATGAGCTGTGAGAGGCAGAGAAATTAAGGATGACTCAAAGGTTTTTGATCTTACCAACTTAAAAGAATAAGTTGTCATTCGATTAGATGGAGAAACAGGTTTGGGACATGCTGAATGGGAGATGCCTAGTAGACATCCCTCCAGGTGGAGATGTTAAGGAGGCAGATGGATATACAAGTCAGGAGTTCAGAGGAGGGGTACAGGTTGGAAATAACAGTAATCTATAGATAGTATTTGAAGTCATGAACTGGATAAAATCATCAAGAAAAGAGTGCAGATGATAAAATAAGGAAATAATTTGTAAACAACATAAAAGAGAAAAGAGAGAGGAGAGAGAGAACAAGAGAGTGAAGTTACGAACTAAGCCCTGGCACGCTCCAACATTTGGAGGTTTAGGAGTTGAAGAATCAACAAAGGAGACTGAGATGCAACCAGTGAGGTATTAGAGAAAACTAGGATAACATCAAGTGAAAAAACTGTTACAAGGAGAAGAGATCAATTGTGCCATATACTGCTGATCAGTCAAGTAGACTGAGAATAGGAACAAACCACTGAATTTAGCAACATGGAAGTCTTTGGTAACCTTGAGTAGACAACTCCTTCAAGGAGTTCTGGTGCAAAGGGAAGGAGAGAAATGGGGCAGTAGATAACAAAGAAGAACTGCATTAAGAGTAGTAATGCTTTTTTGTTGTTGCTGTTTTTAAGATGCGTGAAATAACAGCATATCTGTGAGTAGACAGGAAGGATCTGGTAGAGAAAGAAAAACTGAATACATAGGGGAGAGAGAGTAGAGAACTGCTAGAGCAATGTCCTTGAATCATCAAGAAGGGATGAAATCTTGCACAAGTGGAAGGGTGGCCTTAGAGAGAACAGTTTATCTATATTGACCAGAGAAAAGGAGAGGTTTGGGGCAGATGCAGGTAACTAGGTACATGTGGGATGAGGTGATAAAACTTCTTTTCTGTTTGCTATTCTCTTCTCAATTAAATAGGAAGCAAGATTCACAGGCTGAAAGTGAAGATCGGGGAAGAGGTGGTGGAAGTCTGAGGAAAACAAGGAATGGAATAGTCATGCAGAAAAATGGAACGAATGGACTATGGAAATACAGTATACATATATGGGAAGTAGCCATGACTGCTGGGCTTAGTGAACATAAATGTACAGTGAAATTGGCCAGCATGTCTGTGTTGACACTTGTACAAGAAAGTGGGAGAGGGAAAGGGGGATTGACAGCATATGCTCTGTACTGACTGTAACAACTCCTTGTGGAATTAAAGCAGGAAGTAAAGTTATGAGGGGAGTGTGGGGCAGTGAAAGGTAGTAAGATCAACAGACTATAGACTACAATAGATCTGAATGACTGATGGAGTTGGGGTACCTAGACAAAGATGGAGACAGTGGTTGGAAATAACACTGAAATAGCTACTCTCTATTAAGCACCTACAATAAAACAGTTAACTTTTGATATTATCTCATTTAATTCTGAGAATGACTCTGAAAGATGGACGTTATTATCCTTATTTAAAAGATGAAGTTAAAGCTAAGGTTAAATTACTTGTCCAAGGTCAAAGAGCTACTAAGTATTCCAACTGGCCTTTTGGGTCACATTTTCTTTCAGAAACGAACACCCCACAAAACTAGAATAAAATCCTTGTGAATAAAATATTTTACAGACTAACTCACACTTTATCCATTAAAAAAACTTACTTCAATGATATCCAGTTTTTAAAATGGCTAACTGAAGTATTACTTTAAAGCATCATAGAGAAAATAAAAGGTAAATTGTTTCTATAGAAAGCACCTTCTATCATGGAGTAATAAATTCAAGCTAAACTATCTACAGTTACTGCTATTATTACTTTGGCACTGAGTTAAATATAAAATTCTTGGTATGTGTCATGCACAGGTAAGATCTCTTTACTCTTAATATTTCCTTCCTTCTCCTATTATTTTCTTCAGGCTTTATGTGGTTTTCTTTACTTCTGATTCAGAAAGTCATGGCTTATTTTACTCCACTGGAAAATGTACAGTTAGTTTTTGGCACTTGACCCGAGACTCCCAGGATTACCAAGAATTTCTGCGGACTATGTATGCAACAACAACAAACTGTTTCCAAGGCTCCAAGTTCTGGCAACCTCACTAAATAGGGCGACCAAAAGAAATTGCAGCATTAAGTTTCACTAGATCTTTGCTGTTCTAGGTAGTGATTTTGTGAATTGCTAGATTTGGATCCCCAACTCATGCGAGAATGCAAGAAATCAATAAAGCACTTCACAGGCATTCATCCATCATACAAAACTCTCCCACTCTCTGAAGTTTATGACTATGTGACTAATCAACAGTCAAGAAGTAGGTAAGCTATGCCAATGGGCAAGACTTAGCAGATGAGTAAGGAAGTAATCCATTACCAATTTACCCGCTTTTATATTCCTCCACCAATCACTTGATTTTAAAAACAAATCATTTTAAAAGCAGCTGGCTTAATAATCATTCTTCTTCACAGATTCTCTTTTCCTAATTCAGTGGCAACCTGGTTTTCATTTGAGGGGTATATTATCCAGGTACAGCTAACTAAATATATGTTAGATAAGAATTTCATTTAATTTTATTTAAATACTTTTAAAATCTACATATATAATGCTTATAGGAAATGTAAACTTCCTCCAACTTTGAGATTCCCATAATTAGAAACCTTCAATAACTACAAGTATACTTTTCATTTATTCAAATATTTACCAAGGGTCTGCTATGTGCCAGGCACTGTTCCAGGTACTGAGGATAGAGCAATGAATGAGACAAAACTCTCTGCCTTCACAAAGCTTCCATTCTGTGGGAAATCTCTTGGTATCCAGTATCTAGTATGTGTCTGGGCATCATATTCACAAACACAGGTGCAAATACAATTGGAAGTATCCCACAAACTATTGATGCATGTCATCACTTTGCAATTCCCTCAAACGTCCTGAACTGATTCTTCTCCTAAATTTTAAATGAAAATTATAATTGAGCTTGAGTCATAAGGTGAAACTCTGTCTCCCCAACAATGTCATTTAAATCATGTCATAAGATTTTATCCTCTTATATCCCTATTCTCCAAAATTTCTTACTGTTCGGGGAGGGAACATACCTATGTATTTTAATTTTAAAGAGAGATACAATTGTGAACATGGAATTTGGAGATATCCCCAAGAGACTTCTATAAGATTAATAAACTAAAATGCTAATTAACTTCCATTTATTCATTCATTTAATAAATATTTGTTCATCCCAGAAGCTCAGACTCTACGTGGGGAGCGAAGGTGGAGACAATAAACACATGCAAATACACAAAGATGATTATGTGTAGGTCATGATCAGTACTAGGAAGAAAAAAACGCAGAGCTGTGACAAAGACTATAAGAAACAAACTACAGCCCAGGTTATCTACTAACATACTTAGACCTACATTAAAGTCTTTCTAGGTTGCCTTTAAAACTTCCTGACATTGATTTAGAAGACTGAGTATTAAAGTTCATCAAACTTACCTCAATTTCACTTTATAGAACTAGAGCTAGTCTGTGAAATCTCTAGCAGAAAATAAAAGACATCACCCATTCAGCAGTACCTCTGGGATCGGGCTTTTGATTATATACAGTGTGACCATACAATTTATTATCCAAACTGCAACATTTTCAAGAGAGAAAAGGGATGTTTTAACCATTATGCCAGAATAACAGGCACAAACAAGAACTTTCCACCAGGGCAAACCAGGCCATTTGGTCACCCTAATTACATACTACATCAAACAGACCTAGTCCAAAATTTCAGGAGTATTTTATAGTTCCAGATGGATTTAAATTGTAAGTAGTATCCAAGTAAAGAATCTAAATTATAATCTGGACCACATAAACCAAGTGATTCCCTTACTAAATTTAAAGATTTAAATACCTCACAACATATACAAAATTAATTACAGGCGTATTATAGACCTAAATGCGAAAAGGCAAAATAAAAAAGTTTTGAAAAGATAATCAAAGTAACTCCATGACTTGGGATAGGGAAAAACTCCTTAAAAAAAAAGGAAAAGAAACACTAGCCATAATGGAAAAGAGTGATAAACATGTCTACATTAAAAGAACTTCCATTCACCAAAAGAAACCATTAAATGGGAAAAGATACTTGTAACAGATACATCTAGCAAAGGATTCATAGTCTAAACACTGAACTCTAGAAAAAAACATGCAATTCAATAGGAAAATGGGCAAAAGATTTCAAAGGCACTTCACGAAAAGATGAAATCCAAATGACCAAGATATGAAACGGTGTTCACCTCATTAGTAATCAGGGAGATTAAAACCAGGTACAAATACATACCCACCAGATTGGATAGAACTAAAACATAAAATACCTTATACTAAATATTATTGTTGAAGGATGTGGAACAACTATAACTTTCATATACCGTACTAATAATTGAAATAAAAACTAGTAAACAACTACTTTGGAAAACTGTTTGTCACACACAATCCCCATGATCCTGCAATTCAAAGTATACACCATAAAGAAAATTACATAAACATGCATCAGTAAACTCAAACACAAATGTTCACAAAGGCATTGTTCATAATTGCCAAAAACTGTAAACAATTTAAACAACTGTAGAATATCCAAAACAACTGCAGAAATAGATAAACATATAATATGCATGATGGAATACTATCTCCCAACAAAAGCCAAAATAAATATATACAAGATGATTCCATTTATATAAAGTTCAAACACGGACAAAACTCTACCATTCAGAGATGTAAACTTAAGTGATAAAACCATGAATGTCAGAATAACATTTATATCTAGCTTAAGAGGGTAGTAGTTGATGGGAAGATGCAGGGGTGGAAGGCTTGTGGGATGTTGGCAATGCCTGCCTTACCCTGGATGGTAGTTACAAGGATCTTTGTTTAAAAATATTTCATTTTTATCTACTTATCTTTTCAACATGTGCGGTTATATTTCACAATAAGAAAAAAAAAAAAAAAAAACAGCTCCTTAGAGGGAAAAAAATTAACATCTTAAAAAGAATTCTAAGAATGTTAAAGAGATTAACTCACTCCATAGTTTAAAAAGAGTTAACAAGGATCTCTAAATCCAAATACACACTGTATTCTAAACATACTGTATTCTAAAATCCATGAATAAACTTTTGGCTTCAATCTGTTATACTGCCACTCTTCAGACAAATTTTGAAAAAGGTGGAATTTCAGATATCAAATTACTCAACAAGTCATGTAAATTCTAAAATTTTAAGACCAAACACCCCACTTCTAATTTTGAAATTTGAAATAAGTGCCCGGTTGTTGACTGGACCGTTATAAAGTAGTTTTAGATTAGATACTGCTAGGTAGAATAATATCAAGATTTGATAACTCCAATTTTTTGCAAACACAAATTCCCAAACCTCTGTTACACATTAAATAACTTATATTTCTTAAGAAAAAAGAATATATTATGTATGTGGGTTTAAATATCAAAGCCATAAGTACAGACATAAATTCAATGATTAAAAAAAATCTTTTCATTGCTGTACTTATATAACATATTTATCAAGTCATGATAAAAAGGACAAATTATGTTTTGCATATGATTTTAACTATTAAAGACTAACAAAATGTTCACTGACCCTAGAAGCTGTTGAAAGGATAATCTGTAAAAATGTGGATCGTTATTAAAATACAGACTTTTTAGGTTCTTGCATAAAAGAGTGTACACATTTTTTTAAAAGACTGAAATGAATACATTAGAAATCTTCACAATGTACAGATTTTTTTCCTTGTGAGGAGTGAAGGAACTGGCAAGACACCTTAAAATTCAGATTAGGTAAAACAATGCCTTTTTAAAAAGTTATTAAACCACTTTAATGAGAAAAACTGTTTTCAGCTTGTATGTGACTCTCACCAAGAACTTCAGAGGACCTTTTTCACAATTTCACAAAGTCATAAAAATTAAAACATTATACAGCTAAATATGCACGCGGGGGGGGTGGTCAGTGGGAGGGGAGAGGAAAGAAAATTAAGATAAAATAATTTAAGGCTCCCTACCCAGGTATAAGATTTGTCCCAACACGAGTGCTATTAAAAAGGATGTACCAGAGAATCAAAAAAAATGTCATTAAATACTTGCGTGATACCGCCAAATGACTCTCCTGGGTCAAAGATTAATCTTTTTTTAAAAAAAATAGATTTAGAAAATTTTTTTCCTATCGCCGGACCTCTCTCCTTACCATGCTATTCATTCTATAACTCTACCATGTGATGCGAAAATTATCAATACCTTAGTTATCTTGCTTCCCTCTCCTAAGTGTTCCAAAAACTTGTGAGGTTTCTTTTAAGATCAGGAGCTAAAGTTTATTTTCTTCCTGGTTTCCTGGCGGAGCTAAAGCCCAGACGTGTGAACGGAAACAAAACCCACAAGGCTGTGGCGATGCTAAATATTTGGGGGAGGACACCTTCCTCCCCGACCCCAGAACTCTCTGTCCCAGGGAGCCTCCACGGGGGTCGGTCAGCGCCCACTGACCACTCAGATCTGCCTTGTGAACAAGGGTCCCGGAATAAGCTTGAACACTTCTTCCCCTCGGGCTTCCAGAAACAAGGCCGAAACGAGAGCAGCAAACATTTTTAAAGAGATGGTTGCACAACAGGTTTGGAAAAGGATTCCGGTCTAACAGGTAAATACCACACAGGAGACAAGTGGGATGTGATCTGCTCCATGGTACCAATGGCATTTCGAGACCGTCTGCGTCGCAGAGGAAATCCAAAGTTTGGGCACATCACTTACAGTTCACCTGAGGGATATGCAGCGAACTGAAATTAAGAACGCGAGAAAATGGGTGCCGGAGAATCAACAAATCAGCACTTTAAACTAAGACTAGGCGGAAAAATTCTTTGAATACTCAGGCTTTGTTTGATGCTAAGACGACAGAACCACCGAATTTAGGAGTTGGAAGACGCGTATCTCCGTGTTCTTCGGCCCGTTCTCGGACTTCAGGGCCGCCGTACCCGCCCCGCTCCCGGTCCTTAGTGCCCGGATTGACGGCGCGGACTTTGGGGCAGAAGCCTGGGAGCCCAGGGAAGGCCGCGGCCCGGCCCAGCCCGCAACGCCGGGGCCCGGAGGGAGGGAAGGGGGCGGCCCCCCTCAGGAGGACGGCGGAGGGAGTATGGAGGGAGCGAGGAGGTCGGCAACCCCGAGCTCGGCAACCCCAAGCGCCCGCCCCGGCGTACCTTTGGCGAGAGCTACGGTAGAGTTCTCGGTGTCGATAGTGTAGAGGATGCCCTCGTAGCGGATCTCCGCCTTGGAGATAAGGCTGATCTTGCTGCCGATGTAAGGGGTGCCCCCGCTCATGGCGCCGGCGCCGCCGCCGCTCCCGGCCGCTAGCAGAGAGGCAGATCCCGCGCCGCTGTGGCCGCTCCGCACGCCCGCTTGCTCCGTAGGCGCCTACAGCAGCCGCCTCAGACCCAACATGGCGGCGGCGCCGGCTCCGCTACCCTCCCCCAGCCTCCCGCCCTCAAGCCGCGGCGCGGAGGCTGCGGCGGCGGCGGCGGCAGCACCAGCGGCGGCGGCGCGGTGCATGCTGGGCCGGGGAGGCCGCGCTCTCGCGAGACTCGGCCGGCTGTGGGCGGCTCCGGACTCCTTGGCAGCCTCGGTAATTCTAGCTACGCGGTTTGGTCTGGTCTGTCGCTACCGTGCCCGGGTGGCCTGAGAGGAGATTCACGGAGAGGCCGAGTGCCTCGAGACGCCAGGTCACTGTGGGCTGGAGTGGCGGTGCGCGCGACCCTCTTGACCTCAGCTGCGGCCTCCGCCATTTCCAGACCCCTTGTATCTTGTCCTGAGTCCGGTGTCATTGCAAAAGCGGGTCCCTCTACCTGGAAGGTTTCCAACCCGCCTCCAAGCTCCTGGTGAGCCCCTTTAAGACCCAGGCACTTCGCCTTTGAGGCAACTGCGCCCCTCATGGAACCCTCATGGCCCCATTACAGCATCTGTTACCCAGCGAGTCTCCCTTCTTCTCCACTTCGCTGCTCCTGGAGGTGGGATTCTGTCCAGCACTTTCAGATTGCCTCATCCAGGCTCACTGCTTTCAATGCCATTGCACACAGACCAATCCCAAGTGTTTGTCTGCAGTTTTGTTCAGTTCTGTGGACTCTGGATTCATATAAGCCATAGCCTTGTTAACTAAAAAAAAAGAAAGCACAACCTAAAGGTTGAGAATTGTCTTTTATTCCGGGATTTTGCTGAGGATTTAAGCCTGGAGACAGCCTCTGAGATAGCTCTGAGGGCCTACTGGGAAGAGGTAAGGGAGGAGCCAGGATATATAGGAGTTTTTGAAAAAACGAAAACAAAAGAACAACCCAGGTAGCCTAACATCAGAAGATTACTCTTAACTGAAGAAAAACCAGACATCTCAAGTTAATGAATTCACCACTTTTCTATGTACGGGAAGATGTAAGAGTCTGGGCTCATTGAAATCATTCTTTTGATATGCACCTTAACTATCTAGGGTTAGTAAACTGTTTTTCTCCGTCCTGAACTCCCTCAGGGTGCACAGTTGGGGGTGGCTACTGTGGCTGACGGCTTGATAGCTGTAAAATCCTTATGTTTACTTATATGGCAGGCGACGTCCACAGCCTCTTCAGCATCAGCAACTCCAGTTGAATGTCTAATTGGCAACTTTGTGTGTCCGAAGCCATAATCCGATTTCCCCTGTAAACCCAACCTTTCCACTCAACTGTTCACGCCATCTGTTCTGACTGCAAAATCCTGTCCATTTCACATATAGAATATATCTTGAATCTGAGCACTTCTCACCGTCTTCACCCCTACCCTACAATAAGCCACCCTTACTCTGGCCAGAATTATTGCAGTAGCCTCCTAAAAGGTCCTTCTACCTTTGCCCGTGTCCCCAGTAGTTTATTCTCAACACAGCAGCCAGAGGGATCTTGTTAAAAAATCTAAGTCAGATCATATCCCTCCTCTATTCAATACTCCTCTCCCCAGTGATCTCATATCACACAAAATGAAAGCCAGACTCCTTACTTTGGCCTATAAGGATGTACATGATTTAGTCCCTTGTTACCTCACTTCACCATTCTGTTCTAGCCACCCCTTTTTCACCCAGAACTTTCCCACTTCATTCAGATCTCTACTCAAGTGTCACCTCTAGAGATGACTTTCCTTACTGTTTTGTTTAAAATAATACCACCTAGGACTTCCGTGGCGGTCCAGTGGTTAAGACTCTGCGCTTCCACTGCAGGGGGCACGGGTTTGATCCCTGGTTGGGGAATTAAGATCCTGCCTGATCCCATATGCCACGTGGTGTGGCCAAAAAAAAAAAAGATAAAATTATACCACTGTCATCACTTTACATACCCTTACTCTGCTTGCTTTTTCTTCATATCTCCCTCCAATATCTCTACTTATTTGTGTCTGTCTCCTTCACTAGAATGTAAATGTTTTGAGACAGGGATGTGACTTTGGTCACTGCTATATGGTCAGAACCTAGTACAGAGCCTGGAACAGAGGAGCTTTTCAGTAAATTGGATGAAGTTGGATAAAGGCAGAGCACAGGCAGGATGTCTGGTGAGCTGAGTGAACAAATGGTGAGAAGCCTGGCAATAAAGAGTGGGAAGCAGGAGAGAAGACTAGAGGCTGTGTTGGGTCTGGTGCACAATAGCTTCAAAGGAAGGCTATGAAATACCTGCTTCAGTACAAAGTCCCTGCCAGGGAGTTGAACTCTTATTTCTGTTCTTTCCTCCCCCTTCCAGGGCTGGAACCCAGCTTATCTTCTCATGCTTCCTGAGTGAGCTCATGCTGTTCCATATATAAGCTGATTCCCAGATTTACATCTTCATGCCAGATCTCCTGATTTCCAGGGTCGCACTAACTATGTACTTACTAGATGCAGTTGCTTGGGTGTCCCTCAGGCACTTCCAACTCAACATGTTCAAAATTATCTGCATCTATTCCCCTCCATCCCCAAAATAAACCTGCCCTTTATCCATGCTCCCTGTCCCTATCACTGGCCCCAGGACTCACTCAGGTGTCCAGTCTTGAAACCAGAGTCCTTATCTGGCTACACGCAATCAATCACCAATCTTGGTGATTCTACTTTATGTTTTTCAATTCATAGCTTCCTGCACCCTAGGGCACCAGGAACTGTGCATAAATGCAGCTGATCAGTGTGGTAGTCCGTAGTGTATTATGCATGTGAATCTCTAACTTAGGTGCTAGAAAAAGGTTGAGAAGGTGACAACTTTTACTACCATTGCTTCTGAAAACCGAAATCTCACGTTGCTCCCCTGCTTAAGACCATCAATGATTTCTGGTAGCCTACAGAAACAAACAAACAGACAAAACTACTTCTCCATTGAATGTTTTCAGCAATAGAAACTCTAGGATTTCTACATTGGAGGGCTTAAGGAAAGGCAATCAAGTTGAAAGAGGAGATGAAAAGGATGGGAGGCTTGTCCAAAGCTATGTTTCTAGCTGGTACACTGTTTTTTTTTTTACATTTGTGTTTGCTTGGTGAGGCTGGCGAGTGGCTGATGGAGAATATGGGGGAAATAGACTCCTGCCACTCACCGTCTTTTGGTGTGGCCACAGTTATTCATTGTAACTCCCAACATACTCTCTGTGTGCCTTAGGCTCTGGCCACACTGAATTCATTGCTTCTCAGAACATATGTATCACTCTCCCACTTCTAACCATTCTTTCATCTCCTGTTTGATATGAAAGGCTCTCTATTCCTTCTCCTCTTGACAGGCAAGATTCAAAGTCACCCTCACAGTATAGATAAAAATTAGCTCAGAATAGATCAAAGACGTAAATGTAAGAGCTAAAATTATAAAGCTCTTAGAAGAAAACATTGGAGTAAATCTTCTTGACCTGGATTAGGCAGTGGTTTCTTGGCTATGCCACAAAAAGCTCAAACAACCAAAGAAAAAATAGTTAAATTAGATTTCATAAAAATTAAAAACTTCTGTGCTTCAAAGGACATTATCAAGAAAGTGAAGAGACAACTCACAGAATGGGAGAGACTATTTGCAAATCATAGATCTGATAAGAGATTCAGAATATATAAAGAATATATTGATACAAAGAATTCTTACAACTAACAGAAATTAAAACATTAAATTAAAAAACACAAATTAAGTTGCCCAATTAAAAAATGTGTAAACCATAATGGAAAAGAATATAAAAAAGAATGTATATATATGTATAGCTGAACCACTTTGCTGTACAGCAGAAATTAACACAACATTGTAAATCTGCTATACTTCAATTAAAAAAATAAATTAAAAAAAATGTGTGAAGGATTTGTATAGACTTTTCTCCAAAGAAGATATACAAATGGCCAAAGAAGCACCGAAAAAGATGCTTAACATCATTAATCATTAGGGAAATGTAAATCAAAACCACAGTGAGATGCCACTTCATACCTACTAGGATGGCTAGTAATGAAAAAGATGGTCAAGAACCCGTGTTAGTAAGGATGTGGAAAAATTGGAACCCTCATACATTGCTGATGGGAATGTAAAATGTAAAATAGTGCAGCCTGTTTGGAAAATAGTTTGACACTTCCTCAAAAAGTCGAATATAGAGTTACCATGTTACACAACTGTTCCATTCCTAGGTATATACCCACAATAATTGAAAATAATGTCCCCACAAAAAACTTGTGCATAAATGTTTATAGCAGCATTATTTATAATAGAGTGGAAACAACCCAAATATCCATTAACTGATGAATGGATAAACAAAATATATCCATGGAATGGGATATTATTTAGCCATAAAAAGAAATGAAGTACTGGTACATGCTACAACATGGATGAACCTTAAAAATGTTACGCTAAGTGAAAGAAATCAGCACAAAAGACACATGTTGTATGATTCCATTGATATGAAATGTTCAGAATAGATTAGGAGATTAGTGGTTGCCAGGGACTGAGGAGTATGGCTGGGGAGTAGGAATGGGGAGTGACTGCTAATGGGTGCAGGATTTCTCTTTCAGGTGATGAAAATGTCTGGAATTAGATAGTGGTGATTGTTACACTACATTACGAAGATTCTAAAAACCACTAAATTGGGCTTCCCTGGTGGCGCAGTGGTTAAGAATCTGCCTGCCAATGCAGGAAACACGGGTTCGAGCCCTGGTCTGGCAAGATACTACATGCCAGAGAGCAGCTAAACCGGTGTGCCACAACTACTGAGCCTGCACTCTAGAGCCTGTGAGCCACAACTACTGAGCCTGTGCACCGCAACTACTGAAGCCTGCACGCCTAGAGCCCGTGCTCTGCAATAAGGGAAGCCTGCGCACCGCAACGAAGAGTAGCCCCCGCTCGCCGCAACCAGAGAAAGCCCGCACGCAGAAACAAAGACCCAACGCAGCCAAAATAAATAAATAAATAAATATATTTTTTAAAAAAACCCCACTAAATTATACACTTTAAAAAGTGTATTTTATGGTATGTGAATTGCATCACAATAAAAAATATGTCTCCTCTTATTATGACTCTATTACACTAAGGTTACATAGCCAAATGGACACATGCTTATAAGAGAATAATTTTTTTTATTGCAGTAGAGTTGATTTACAATACTGTGTTAGTTTTAGGTGTACAGTAAAGTGAATCAGTTATACATAAGAGAATATTTAAGTTAAAAAGCTAAATACAAAATTGTATGAGTATAAAGACTTTTTTAAAGGAAAAAAACAGGCAGCATATGAAAATAAAGCAGAAAAGTAATAACTTCAAAATGCTATTGTATCAAGGTATTAGATATAAGATTTTATGTTAATTTTTTCTTTCTGTATTAGGAGATGTGCTCTGGTTATCTATCGCTGTATAACAAACCACCCTAAAATTCAATTATTTATTTATTTATTTATTATTATCTTTATTTATTTTATTTATTTATTTTGGTTGTGCCGGGTCTTAGTTGTAGCAGGCGGGCTCCTTAGTTGTGGCTCGCTGGCTCCTTTAGTTGCAGCATGTGTGCTCCTTAGTGGTGGCCGGTGGGCTCCTTAGTTGTGGCATGTGAACACTTAGTTGTGATGTGCATGTGGGATCTAGTTCCCTGACAAGGGATTGAACCTGCGTCCCCTGCATTGGAAGGTGGGCTCTCAACCACTGCGCTACCAGGGAAGTCCCTAAAATTCAATAATTTAAAACAATTACCATTTTGTTATATTTCATAATATTTAGAGCAAGGCATGACTAAGTAATTCTATTTCATGTAGCATCATCTAGGATCATTGTGTGGCCACTTGCCTGGTCTAGCGGGTCCAAGATGGCTTCATTCACATGACTGGCAGGATAGAAGGCTGGGACTTTTATGACACTGTGAAGCCACCTTACCAGCTTGGACTGTCAACTACCTTACTTGTGTCAGTGTTTTGGCCACACAGCATGCGGCATCTTAGTTCCCAGCCAGGGGTTGAACCCATGCCCCCTGCAGTGGAAGCAGAGTCTTAACCACTGGACCGCCTGGGAAGTCCCATGTCAGTGTTATTTTGTCTCTCTTAACTAGCAGTCAAATACATTTCCTAAGTGATGCAAAAAGAAAGGCAAATGATTGGGTCAGTCATTTTATATACATTGGAGGAGCCACATTTAAACAGGGTTGAGTTCTAAACTGAGCATGTTTGTCAGCTGGTTCTCCTCAGAAGTAGATTCTGAGACATAAGTGAAAGAGGTTTATTGAGATAATGCCTGTGAAAGATAAAAAGGAGAGGAAGCAGGATTCAGCAGGTAGAGTTTGCAGATCTGACAAAGTCTCAGGCAACCTAACAGGGGGTCATTGAGCAAAGATTGCTCTTTAGAATAGACCCACATCAGGCAGAAACTGTCAGGCCCTAGGACCCTTGCTGTGCTCTGTCATTGGCCTGGGCTACTCAGGAAGAGCAAGGACTTGGACTGAAAGCTGTCCACTAACTGCACTCCTTGCAGCAGCATTGCAAGTAAAAATTAGGTAAAGTCAAGTAAAAATTAGGTAGAGTCAACAATTCCCTAAAGTGATCACATCTCACTTTAGCAAGTGTTAGTGAATTTGATCCCCGATTTAATAAGTTTCTCTTCTATAAAACTTTACATTCATAGAGTAGAGTAGAACCTTTGAGATTTTCTATTTCTTCTTATGTCGACTTCACTAAGTTTTTTTTTAAGGAATTTGATCTGAGTTGTGAAATTGTATTGGTATAAACTTATTCATAATACCCTGTCAATGTGTATTTAACGTTTATAGGCTCTGTAGTGATGTTTCCCCTATAATTTGAGTCTTCTTTCTTTTTTCCCTTGATCAGTCTTGCTAGGGTTTATCAGTTTTAGTAATCTTTTGAAAGAACTAGATTTGGTTTTGTTAATTTTATCTATTGTTTGTTTTCCATTTCATTGACTTCTACTGCTATCTTCACTATTTCTTCCACTTATTTTGGGTTTAATTTGCTCTTCTTTTCTCAGCTTCTTAAGGTAGAAGCTTAAATTATAGATGTTAAACTATTCTTCTTTTTTGTATAAGCATTTAAACCTGTAAATTTCCTTCTAACAACTATTTTAGCTGCATCCCACACAATTTAATATGTATTGTTTTTATTATTATTCTGTTAGAAACATTTTCTAATTCCTGTTGTGATTTCTTCTTTGACCCATAAATTATTTCCAAGTGTGTGGCATAATTTCTAGACTTTGGAGAATATTCTAGATGTCTTTCGTTAATAATTTTTCATTTATTTCCATCATGGTCAGAGATTATGCTCTGCATGCAATGCTTTGAATTTCCTGAGACTTGTTTTACAGCCCGACATCTTGATGAATGTTCCATATGCAATTGAAAAGAATGTGTATTCTGCAGTTACTGGGTTTAGTGTTCTATAAATGCTAAGTCAAGTTGGTTGATAGTGTTCTTCAAATATTTTGATTTTTTTGGTCTGTTTTATCTGTCAGTTACTGAGAGGGGTATGTTAAAAGTCTCTATGATTATAGATTAATCTATTTTTCTTTTTATATCTATCAGTTTTTGCTTCATTTATGTTATGAAGTGCATGTAGTTTGGATTGTTAATCTCTCCTGATGAAGCAACCCTTTTATCACTATGAAATGTCTTTCTGTCAGGTGCTTTACCGGATACTAATAAAGCTATAACTACTTTCTCATGACTAGTGTTGCTTGGCATATATTTTTAGTCCTTTTACTTTCACCTATCTGTATCCTTTTATTTATAATGTGTACTTTGTAATAGCATATAACAATGTTCTGTTTACATTCAGTTTGACAAGTCCTAACTTTTACTTGGAACATTTAGTCCATTTATAATTAATATAATTATTGATATGATTATGTTTAAGTTTACCATTTTGCTATTTGTTTTCCTTTGTTCTACTTTTTGTTTGTTTTTTCTTTTCTGCTTTCTTTTGTATTAATCAAATAATTTTTATTATTCCATTTTTTCCTCCTCTATTGGAAATTTAGCTCTACCTTTTTGCATTTATACTAGTGGTTGCCCTAGAAATTATAAAATACATCCATAACTTACTGTAGTCTAGACTGAATTAGCTTTTTACTACATGTCTCTCATGCTCTGTTCTATTTGCTTTTTCTTTTTTTCCTCTTTGCTTCATTTTGGGTAATTTCGATTGGCCTGTTTTTTGGCTCACAGATCCTTTCTTCTGCTGGTTCCAATCAAGTATTCATCCCATCCAGTATTGTATTTCTTCAGTTCTAGAATGTCCATTTGGATCTTCTTAAGAAAGTGTATTTTTCTGGGCTTCCTTGGTGTTGCAGTGGTTAAGAATCCACCTGCCAATGCAGGGGACACGGGTTCAAGCCCTGGTCTGGGAAGATCCCACATGCTGTGGAGCAACTAAGCCCGTGCGCCACAACTACTGAGCCTGTGCACTAGAGCCCGCAAGCCACAACTACTGAACCCCACACACTGCAACTACTGAAGCCCATGTGCCTAGAGCCCATGCTCTGCAACAAGAAAAGCCACCACAGTGAGAAGCCTGTGCACCGCAACGAAGAGTAGCCCCTGCTCGCCACAACTAGAGAAAGCCCACATGCAGCAATGAAGAACCAATGCAGCCAAAAAAAAATAAATTAAAAAAAAAAGAAAGTGTATTTTTCTGTTGAAAATTTGCATCTTCTTATCCACTCTGTCCAACTTATGCTCTGATTACTTTAACATAATTGTGATAGTTATTTTAAAGTTCTTTCCTGCTTATTCCAGCATCTGGGTCATATGAGGATCTGTATGTATTGATTTTTCTTTCTCTTGACTATGGATCGTATTTCTCTGCTTCTTTGCATCTCATAATTTTTTTTAAAAATAAATTTATTCATTTTAATTTATTTATTTTTGGCTGCATTGGGTCTTCGTTGCTGCGTGCAGGCTTTCTCTAGTTGCAGAGAGTGGTGGCTACTCTTTACATTACATTTAGGACTCTAGGCACGGACTCTAGGCACGTGGGCTTCAGTAGTTTTGGCATGTGGGCTCAGTAGTTGTGGCTCGCGGGCTCTAGAGCACAGGCTCAGTAGTTGGGGTGCACGGGTTTAGTTGTTCTGTGGCATGTGGGATCTTCCCGGACCAGGGCTTGAACCCGTGTCCCCTGCATTGGCAGGTGGATTCTTAACCACTGCAACACCAGGGAAGCCCACATCTCATAGTTTTTTATTGTATGTTTGGACATTGTATTTAAAAGAAGCAGAGTGACTGGAACAAAAGATTTTTTTCCCAGCAAGGACAAGCCTTTTCCTCTGCCAGACAACTAGGATGAAGGGCTGATCACTCAGACTCAATCAAGAGTTGAGCTGAATTTGGGCTGGATTGCAGTTTTAGTTAGTTTCAGTTCACCTGGGCTTCAAATGTCTTAAGGGCAAGATATGATCTGTGTGTATTTCAGGCCCCTCCTTCTAGTGGGACTTGGATCCAGGTGTTGGGAGTTGATGGAGATCTGTCTCCTTCAGTCCAGGCCCCAGCCTCCTGTACTGCTACCCATTTAACCAAAGAGGAGGACTAGCTTGGTGTTTTAAGTTCTTATATAAATTCTCATCTGTTGCTCTAGCCCATGGAGATGTTTAATCTATCAGTGGTGCCTTCTTAGCCAAGCAGAGACCTCTGACTATGGCAGGTCCCATCATCTGCCTGCCCATGCCCAGACTTGGTCAATGCCCCCAGTAGCCACTAATCTCTTCTCATCTATGAAGTTTTGTCCCCCTTCTCTAGAATTTAGTTCCTTTAGACTAATTTGTGATATCTGTAAATATAAATATGATATTGTATTTTATCCATTTTCCCCCTATCTTTACAGTAGAAGTGGTGGTCTGTTGTGACTTTTTAAAAAATTTTATTTATTTTATTTATTTTGGCTGTGCCGGGTCTTAGTTGTGGCACGCAGGATCTTTTTTTAAGTTGCGGCGTGAGAACTCTTAGCTGTGGCATGCGGGATCTAGTTCCCCAACCAAGGGTCGAACCCGGGCCCCCTGCATTGGGAGCACAGAGTCTTACCTACTGGACCACCCCGGAAGTCCCTGTTGTGACTTTTTATAGCCTAATTGGAAGGGGAATTTGGAAGATTTGAGGGCCATATATATCCATTAGGAATATGTCCATTATACCCTCACAGCCAGTTTTTCCTCCAGAATTGAGGTGGACTGCCGGTCCTTCAGTTAAATAACATATGACATATTTGACTGGCCTTTAAGGGCTGTGGGGTTTTTTTTTTGTTGTTGTTGTTTTTTGTTTTTTTTTTAAAGTATGTCCCTTCAAATACCAGAGCCACTCTCAGTACAGTGAGATGCTTATTCTATGAGAGATGCACTGAAACTGAGACTAATTACTGGTGCTATGGAGGATGCTTTCCATCCCATATTTGCTTTGGGTGTGTGCACATTGAGTGGAATTGTTACTGATTTCTGTCTCTCTCTCTCTTTTCAGAGCATGGTTGTTGAATTTACATAGTTAAATGCACAGAAGACGTAATTTCATTGTTTTAATTTGCAGTAGCCCTCTGAGTTATGTATCTTCCATGACACAAGGTCGAAGAGTGGTGAAATCAGGGCCAAATCTCTTTCTATAACCATCTGCCTCCTAAGTGTATGCAGTGAGAGTACATATGGTAAAGCATTTTATAAACTTAATAGCACTCTATAGTTAGTTATATATTCTTACCACTACTCAAATATTTGTCCAATGACCTTAACAACAAACAATAGAAATGGGTAAGAAGTGGGTCTGATTGGAAAGTATTATCTTTCCAAAATAACAGAAATTAATCTATAATGAGTTTATCTGAGAGAAATCTTTCAAAAATGCAAATCTGATGATGCCAGACCTGGCCTGCAAGCCCCTGCCCCAAAACTTTCAATGGCTTCTCATTGCTCTATATTTTTAGAATAACCCAGCGTATGTTGTTTACAAAACCCTGTATGAATTGGCTCCAGCTTAACTCTCCCATCTCACTGTCCCCCATTGTCTCCACTTCTCAGACTTTGCCCTCCATTCCAGAAGCTATGTTAAATTTCTATCAGATTCTCCCCCTTGAGCCTTCCCACTGCAGCTCTCAGCCTAGGTATCACGTCAATCCAGAAGCTTTCTCACTGCTGTCCTGAGATAGTTGCTCCTCCTACACGATCCTATTCAACCTGTACTAAGTCCTTTGTGCTGTCACATTGTGGTAAAATTGCCTATTTACATATGCACATTTTACCCTAGTCTGTAAGTTGTGCTGAGAGCAGGGAATATATGTGCCTTTCCACCACTGCATTCTTAGCACCAACTCAGGACCTTGCACAGAGCAGACGTGCAAAACCTCTCTGTTAGATGAACTAATAGATTTTTTCTTTTTTTGTATTTTGTGAATTTACAACACAGATACAGTAGGAGGTGACTTTTTAAAAAACAAGCTATAGAAGGAACTACTTGTAGTTTTGAAGATTCTATTTTAATACATGAAGGCTTAAAATGAGTTGTGTAGGACATCAATTAACTGCACCTATGTTCTATGTTTGTTTGTCTGTTTTTATAAATTTAATTTATTTATTATTTATAAATTTATTTATTTAATTTATTTATTATTTTTGGTTGCGTTGGGTCTTCGTTGCTGCGTGCGGGCTTTCTCTAGTTGCGGCGAGTGGGGGCTACTCTTTGTTATGGTGCGCAGGCTTCTCATTGCAGTGGCTTCTCTTGTTGCGGATCATGGGCTCTAGGCGCGAGGGCTTCAGAAGTTGTGGCGCGCGGGCTTCAGAAGTGTGGCTCACGGGCTCTAGAGCACAGGCTCAGTAGTTGTGGCACACGGGCTTAGTTGCTCCATGGCATGTGAGATCTTCCCAGACCAGGGCTCGAACCCGTGGCCCCTGCATTGGCAGGCGGATTCCTAAGCACTGAGCCACCAGGGAAGCCCCTATGTTTGGTTTTTAAAGTAAAATGTTTTGCCCCAAATCTAAGCATATTTATTCATTTCTTATTGTGTACTAAGTTAACATGCAAACTTCAGTTGCCAGTTGAGTAGTTCTATACGGCAGACACCCATGGCTTTCTCATTCACCCCATCTGGGCCTCCAGTGTGGTCTAATTATCCTGAAAGGCCAAGATGTGTTAGAGCCGAGCTTGGTTACTCTGATGGCACACAATGTTTTTACAAATCTCCCAATTTCCTGAATAATTATCATTATTATGTATATGTGTTTAGCCAAAAGCTTAATTGGAAAATTCCAGAATGAAACAATGCTACATGAGAAAAAACCTTCCAGTCATTTTCTTTGAAAAAAAAAGTTTTTTTAAAATCAAAGTACCACTAATATGTGCATAAGTTTAAACCATCAAATCATACAGAAGGGCTTATGATGCATAACAATTATTCCTAGCCTACCTCTCCCCAGCCGTGGACCTATGGAGGCCTCCACTTCTAACTCTTTTTAGCTGTTTCTCCTGGTGGTTATCTTTGTCTCTAAATAATATGCTTACATCATCAACCTTGATTCATCCGTTGTAGACATTATCTATTAATTTCCAGCTATGATAAATGAAGATTTATCTCACAGGGCAAGTACTTAGAGATATTTTAAAGTTCTTTTCCTGAGTTGTTTTTATTTCCTCCATGCAGGATGGAGGTCCAGGATGGGACCTACAGGGAGGTCCCTGTTGTGACTTTTACAGGCCTACCATTGTAAGGTAGGCCTGCTATGTCCTGGTGGTGCCTATTTTGACTATGTATAGCCCTTGCTGTACGGTCAGTTCCATAGTATGAAGATGCCCCTTGCCTCTTGGCTATGATTTTGTTTGCTTATCTTAGAGTGAGTCTTTCATGTTGGAGGCTTTCATCAGAGTATGGTGACCATTGGAACATATGTAAGAACGAGATCATAAATCATCTCTGTGATGGGGCCTTTGTGTTTATAGTGGACTCGCTGACTGAAGGACTTCCCTTATGGTGATCAGGTGGGAAGCCACTCATTTATTTATTTAAAACATTTGTATTTTTTGGTACAATTTTTAAAGCTTACTTTCCATTTACAGTTATTATAAAATATTGGCTATATTGCTCATGTGGTACACTGTATCCTCGAGCCTACCTTACACCCAGTAGTTTCTGCCTCCCACTCCCCATCCCCACTGGTAACCAGCAGTTTGTCCTCTGTAACTGTGAGTCTGCTTGTTTTTGGTTTTATTTGCTAGTTTGTTGTATTTTTTAGAGTCCACATGTAAGTGATATCATACATTATTTGTCTCAGAAGCCACTATTTAGATGTTTAATGGGTACACCTCTAAATGACAGGTTATGGAAGTTTTGAGGCATTCAATTCCTTTTTAGAGAACTCCTGTAGTTTTTCTGGGAGTTGCATGTCAGGCCATCACAAGGCAGCTAGGTGAGAGTGGTGGGGAGAGGAGTGGCATTCAGCCCCATGTCTTGCTCCTACCCTTTGCTGTACTGCGCACAGCACACAAGCCACTTGGGCGTCTGAGGGATGATTTGCTCCCACTGGGCTGCTGTTCTCCTTCCTACTGTCCACCACATGCATTCAGTCCTTGGCCTCCTGTACTTGGCTTCATCAGTGACTTCTACTCTCTATTTTTGTGTATCTGTGGTGAAATATACATAACATAAAATTTACCAATTTCACCATTTTTTTCCCTTTTTTTGGTGTGTTTGCTTTTTGATTTACTTTTTTAAAAAAATTGAAGTATAATCTATACTCATGCTTCCCTTCATAATCGAGTGAATCTTTTGCCTTTTACTGAGGATTCACGTGGGGAGGGAGAAGCACGACTGTTGTTTCAATTTTTTGAGGCCTTGTTGAAGTAAAAAAAAAAATTGAAGTATAGTTGATTTACAGTGTTTTAGGTGTACAACAAAGTGATTCAGTTTTATATATCTATATGTATCTAGATATTGCTATCTATCTATTTATCTATCTACCTATCTCTATATATTTATCCCACACTGTGCGGCATGCGGGATCTTAGTTCCCCCACGAGGGATCAAACCCATGCCCCCTGAATTGGGAGCACGGAGTCTTAACCACTGGACCACCAGGGAAGTCCATATATATATATATAATATATAATATATATATATAATATATATATAATATATAATATATATATAATATATAATATATATATAATATATATATAATATATAATATATATATAATATATATATATATATTCTTTTTCAGATTCTTTTCCATTATGGGTTATTACAAGATATTGAATATAGTTCCCTGAGCTATACAGTCGGTCTTTGTTGTTTACCTATTTTATATATAGTAGTGTGTATATGTTAATCCCAAATTCCTAATTTATTCCTCCCCCCCGCTTTCTCCTTTGGTAACCATAAGTTTGTTTTCTGTCTGTGAGTCTATTTCTGTTTTGTAATAAGTTCATTTGTATCATTTTTTTACAGTTTACATATAAGTGATATCATATTTGTCTTTCTCTGTCTGACTTACTTCCATTTTCACCATTTTTAAGTACAATTCAGTGGCATTAACTACGCTCACATTGTTTGTAACCATCACTATTATCTACCTGCAGAACTTTTTCAGTTCTTTAAACTGAAACTCTGTACCTATTAAACAATACCTTCTCATTCCCCTTTCCCCATAGCCCCTGGCAACTACCATTCTACTTTCTATCTCTATGAATTTGACTTCTCTAGATATCTCACGTGAGTGGAATCATACAATATCTGTTCTTTGTGTTCACCCTCTACTTTACATCCTCAATAAATGTGTTGAAATTTCTTATCTCTTGGTGGTTTCCCATCTCTTGTTGCACCTTTTACCTCCTTTACTATTATTTTAGTGGGGTATTGGGAAGGCATGGAGATAAAAATGTGGGTTAAACAGCCATCTTTAACCAGTAGTTCACTCATTTTGAAAAGGGAGTGTTCTAACAAAAGGACAAATACTGTATGATTCCATTTACATGAGGTACCTAGAATAGTCAAATTCATAGAGACAGAAAGTTGAATGGTGGTTACCAGGGGTGGGGGCAGGCAAGGAGTAGGGGGAGTTTTGTTTCATGGGTATGGAATTTCAATTTGGGATGATGAAAAAGTGCTGGAGTTGGATGATGGTGATGGTTGTACAACAATGTGAATATACTTGAGACTTCCCTGGTGGCATAGTGGTTAAGAATCCACCTGCCAATGCAGGGGACATGGGTTCGAGCCCTGGTCCAGGAAGATCCCACATGCCGCAGAGCAACTAAACCCGTGAGCCACAACTACCCAAGCCCACGCGCCTAGAGCCCGAGCTCTGCAACAAGAGAAGCCACTGCAATGAGAAGCCCCACGCACCGCAACGAAGAGTAGCCCCCGCTCGCTGCAACTAGAGAAAGCCTGCATGCAGCAACGAAGACCCAACGCAGCCAAAAATAAATAAATAAAAACAAACAAACAAAAAACCCAATGTGAATATACTTAATGCCACTTAAAAATGGTGAAAACGGTAAATTTTCAGTTACATATATTTTACCAGAAGAAAAACTAGAAAGAGTTTATCTTCACTGTATATGATTTTGCTACAATTAAGTGTCCAAGGAAAAGTAGTTCCTTTATTAATTTTTTAAATCTTTATTAAAATTATAGAAGCACATAGATTTAAGAAGCAAATAATTTTACAAAGTTTCTACCAAGAATTCTACCAAACAAAAAACCTAGATGGACATCATACTCAGAGGCACTTCTTTTAGCCTTCTTCTTTTTTCTTTCTTTCTTTTTTTTATTTCCCCACAATTACCCCGTGACTTTAAGTGACATGCTGTTCGTGAATTTTCAGTTTTAGTGTTGTCCATTGTCTGTCCACTATGGAGAATGAGGATTCAGCTTTCTTTCTTAACATGTCTTGATTGGACACTGGTAGTCAGCCTGCTTCCCATCTTTTCCAAGGGGCCTCCCTAAAGGAGTCTTTAAGGGCTCTCAGGCAGCATGCCAGGGCAAGCTTCCCAGCATCTCACGTGTTGTGACACTCCACGCCGAAGCAGCCCCTTTAAAATGCTATGGAGGGCTTCCCTGGTGGCACAGTGTTTAAGAATCTGCCTGCCAGTGCAGGGGACACGGGTTCAAGCCCTGGTCTGGGAAGATCCCACATGCCGCGGAGCAACTAAGCCTTTGCACCACAGCTACTGAGCCTGTGCTCTAGAGCCCACGAACCACAACTACTGAGCCCAGGTGCCACAACTACTGAAGCACGCACGCCTAGAGCCCGTGCTCCACAACAAGAGAAGCCACCACAATGAGAAGCCTGTGCACCACAACGAAGAGTAGCCCCTGCTTGCCGCAACTAGAGAAAGCCCATGCGCAGCAACGAAGACCCAACACGGCCACACACACACACAAAAATGTTATGTAAGGTGAGGTTTTAATTTTGGAAATGACAGTCTCTTGTATTGAACTGACTTATCTATTGATAATAATTATTAACCCTGGATCAAAAAATTCTTTTAAATGCTATTGCTTGAAGGCACTGGTGAGCAATCTAAAGCAGGCAGGAATTGAAGAGAACATGGGTCTTATAAGAAGGGAAGGAAACTGGGTTACTGCCAGTTTATCAGACTTTTCCTCCAAGGGCACTTCCATTTTTCAGCAGCACATGACACATGGTAGAATAGAGCTAAAATACTAAGTGGTGGGGAACTATACTCAATATCTTGTAATAACCTATAATGGAAAAGAACCTAAAAAAAGAATAACTGAATCACTTTGTTGTACACCTGAAACTAACACAACATTGTAAATCAACTATATTTCAATAATTTTTTTTTTTTTTAAAGTGGTGGTCTTACTAGCTGAAGAGACTGAGGTTAGATTTTAGGGCTGCCAAAATAGCTGGAAATTGATAGAGGACATCCCAGAAAGGAGAGAGTCATAGAGAGAAACTACAAAATCTGCATATAAATTCCCATCAAATCCCTGGCTGACTTCTAACAGGAACATGTGCAGGGCAAGACCTCAGCGAACCCAGCTGAAAGTTTTAGCTAGAATTTTAGGCAGAAATTTCTGTACTAGTTTGAAGTTCAAGTCTTGACAAATAAGAGGGGCTCACTGAACTCCTAAAGCTTTTTATTGAAATCCAAAAGGGCCATGTCTTACAAGTAAGCCCAGGATTAAGGATGATCAAAAACATCCATGGGATAGACTTAATAGCAGAAGGGAACTGCAGAACACAGGAGAGTCAACTTGAAGACAGGTTGGTAGAAATTATTCAAATATAGGGAGAAAATTATTGAAAAAGATGAACAGTCTCGGTGACTTGTGGAACAATATCAAGTCGTCTAATACATGTGTAGCTGGAATTCCAAAAATAGAGGAAAAAAATATATCAAAGACCAATGGTCCAGAACTCCCCAAATTTGGTGAGATACATGAACCCACAGGTCCAAATTCAAAAGAGAATCTATAGCAGAGCTTCACAGTCGCTCTTGCACTTTTTTTCCTGAAGTGTATGTGCAGATGTAAAGCAGACTTAGACAAGATGGGACACGAAGTTAAAATCCAATGACTTCTAGGCCCACTGTGAGCCCAATGCAGAGGAATGCAGAGGGTCAATCCCTCTACAATGGAACTTCAGTACCAGAGCACAATAGACCAGGAAACGATTACATTGGCTTATTTCTGCATCTGCAGGCTTTGTAAGTGTCTCCCTCCAAGGTATCTGGGCCAGGGATAGGGTGAGACAAGGTAGGCACCTAGTGTGCAAAATTTAAGGAGGTAATCATTGTCAGTGTACACTTCCAATAAGAGAGAGGACTGCTCCAGCACACTGCCACACCACTGCAGCATTAGGAATCATGATCTAATGAACAGATTTTGCATGCTGTGGGATGATCACAAATAGCGCATTAATGTACTGTTAACAGAGCATTTTTATCAGTTGATCTTCATACGACTTCATGTGTAGTAGAGCAGAGGATCAGTGTTACCATGCTCCTCTCTTTACACTGGGAAAACCAAGGGCCAGAGAAGGTGATGGTTTTGACCTCAGGTGGACAATGGTTGAGGCAAGACTTGTACTCAAGTCTTTTCAGCTCAAACCTCAGCACCCAGCTAGAAGAGAAAGCAGTCTACTCAATAACTGATTCAGCTTTACTGCTTTGTGTGCAAAATTTCTGTTTTGCTCTACTGCATATCTTGACTGATTTTGTATTCTGATAGTTGACCAGAGCTATTGAAGATATAAATAAGTTATGATAAGTAATAGGCATAACTTTTGGCAAATAAAAATGATGGAGTAACTAATCAATGCGTTATTGCAAAACACTTTCATAAAAATTGCCTTTTTCTGGAGATTCAAAGCATCATAAAAAGAAACAAATTACAATGGAACAACTTTTAAAGTTTACATATATATATATATATATATATATATGCCACACTGTCGCAGCTTGTGGGATCTTAGTTCCCCGACCAGGGATTGAACCTGGGGCCCCGGCAGTGAAAGCACCGAGTCCTAACCACTGGACTGCCAGGGAATTCCCTAGAGTTTATATTTATAGAAAGTAAGTTTAGGACAAAAGTAAAAAAAATTGAGCAAAATTATGAAAAGAACAGTAAATTATATAACAATAAATTATATGTTACTATATTATAGTAATTATGTAAATCATGTAGCAGTAATTCTTAAATTTGGATGTTATTGGCTGCCTTACCGACAGTATTATATTATTGAAAGTGATATTTACATAATTTATCTCTAAAAAATATTAAAAGTTAGAGGTACTTACTGGTGTAACATTTAAAATAGTTGCTCATTTTTCCAGCTATACCTCGCTTCTAAGATCTGGGCACCATATTGGTGTTACTTACTTAGTTGGAATTCCAAGGTGTCTTGGACATGAGTGTACACTAGTGTCGGTAAGATGCAAACCCCTACAATATCTTTTGGCTTTGGAGAGTTCTGGGTAAGGGAAATGTGCCTTAAGGCCCTGTGCTGACTAGAGGCAGTGGTGGCAGTGTGGGTGGCTGTAGCCATGGTGGTGGGGTGGTAGCGGTGGTAGTAGTGTGTTAAATGAATGAGAGGGAGACACAGAAACCTCCAGAGGTCTTAAGTCCGTCATAGGGGATTTTGTTGGTCAAATACCAAGCGGTTCAAAGAAATTAGACAAACTAGAAAGAAAAGACATTCCAGAGGTAGAGGGTAGGAAGAATGAGGAAATGGCCAGTTTGGGATCTGCCCTGAATTTTTTTTTAAATATTTATTTATTTTTATTTATTTATTTTGGCTGTCCCAGTTGCAGCATGAGGACTCTTACTTGTGGCATGCTAACTCCCAGCGGTGGCACGCATGTGGGATCTAGTTCCCCGACCAGGGACTGAACCTGGGCCCCCCCATTGGGAGCATGGAGTCTTATCCACTGGATCACCAGGGAAGTCCCTGCTCTGTATTGTTGAAAGGCTGAGCACTAAGCCTGGGGCTTGTTGCCAAGCTGAGTGGCTGCAGGCAAGGGAGGCTGGGAGGCATTGCCACAGACTGCTCCTGATTCTCCCAGGGACAATAGGAGCCAGCTTGCAGATTCCCTTCGCAGGTGAATACCTGTGGGGACCAATTCACCCTGAGACTGTTCTGAGAAGTGTTTGTGGTTTTTACCCAGGCTGCCACTTGCATTATGCAGCAGGGGCAAATTACAAATGAAGACCACGTACCATACGTCTAAATGTTTAACAATTATAATTCAAGGACTTCCCTGGTGGTCCAGCGGTTGAGGCTCCACACTTCCACTTCAGGAGGCACGGGTTCGATCCCTGGTTGGGCAAGTTCCACATACTGTGCAGTATGGCCAAAAAAAAAAAATTATAATTCAAACAATAAACAGTTACATAAGATATGTTATTTCCTTTTTCTCTGGATAAACTGTACCTTCAAACCGACCAGGAAGGCCAGGTCAAATGCAGACTTCTCAGACTCCTTGGAGTTCCATGTCAGAACATGGTGAATGGGGAGACCCAGCCCCAACTGTGGCCTGGTCCCCCTTCTCTTCTCACTCTCAGTTCTTTCCAACAGTATAAAGGCCCCATCTGTGTGGTTAAATCTGTCTACATTCCTCCAAACAGCCACCTGAGGTCACACTCAAGCCTAGGGAAATGCACACCCTAAGTGGCAATGTGCCATGCCTCAGGATGGTGGACATGGGAAGAGAGGCCCATGGAGGCCAACCTAGAAATGGGCTCGAGGCTGTTTGGGCATGGAATTCTGGAGTCCTGGGCCAGTGGGACCTATGGAAATTTTCATAGGTCTGTTAATTAGGTAATAGTGTTGTATTGATGCTAATTCCCAATTTGAGAATTATACTGTAATTATGTACATAGATGTTTTATTTTTAGGAAGTACACAATAAAGTATTTAAGGGATATGATGGCTGTAACTTACACTCAAATAATAATAATGATAATAAAAATACATATATATGTAGAGAGAGAAAAAAATAACATAAAGCAAATGTGGCAAAATGTTAACAACTGGTCAATCTTCTGTGAAGTCTTTCTAGGAGTTCTTTATATTCTTTTTGCAACTTTTATATATGTTCAAAATTATTTCATAATAAAAAGTGAAACAATAAAATGTGGGGACAGGGCATTCCCTCTCCCCTTTTCACCCCTGCACCCCCTCCCTCCCTTCACCATTATGCTCACTGTAATTCAATGAATTATAACAAATAACAAATGAAAAGGAAATGAGTATAGTTACGGAAAACAAAAGTCATTTTTGGCAGCTGATATAATTACCTATGCAAGGCCCACTAGTGGTCTCTTAGGCTTATTCAGACTCACAAGATGACCATAGGTCACACTCAGTCTCTTTAGAAGGAGATAGGGCAGGGGAGCTTCAGACTTTCCCTGCAGCTACAGACAGTGTCCTTGCTATAGTTCACTCGGTAGGTGCAAAGATGCTAGATACACATTGGGCCTTAATGAGAGCTGCTTTGATTTAAAAGTCCCATGCCTCACAAGAGACAATCTCACAATTCCATAGGCATAGCTTCCAGGGTTTCTGCAAGGAATGTGCCTAGTTATGAGTTCTACACTCATGAAGCCCAAAACAATGGTTTCCCCATCAGGTAGTTACAGGTCTGTCAGTCCAGATGCAAGTTACCAATGATCATTTTTAAAAATTAAAAATAAATTTTGGGCCTCACCACACAGCATGTGAGATCTTAGTTCCCCAAACAGGGATTGAACCCATACCCCCTGTGTTGGAAGTGCAGAGTCTTAACCACTGGACCATCAGGGAAGTCCCACCAATGATCATTTTTACCATAATGTAGCCTAGCAACATACTCAACATACATTCAGGGAAATAAACCTAAGGTTAGATTGTCATGCAGAAGTGTTTTGTTAAATCTTTGCCTATAGTCCATCCCCATGGCTTTGGCCATTTGTCTTTTTTCTTGGCTGCGTTGGGTCTTCGTTGCTGCACGCGGGCTTTCTCTAGTTGCAGAGAGCAGGGGCTATTCTTCATTGCAGTGCGCAGACTTCTCCTTGCGGTGGCTTCTCTTGTTGCGGAGCATGGGCTCTGGGCGAGCGGGCTTCAGCAGTTGCAGTGGCATGCAGGCTCAGTAGTTGTGGCACACAGGCTTAGCTGCTCCACTGCATGTGGGACCTTCCCGGACCAGGGCTCGAACCCGTGTCCCCTGCATTGGCAGGCGGATTCTTAACCACTGCGCCACCAGGGAAGTCCCAAGGCCATCTGTCTTTACAGTGCCTACAATACCTCCTTTATTCTGGGATTTCTAGGCATTTTACATCTAACAATATTACATGATAGTTTTTAGCAAATGGAACCTACTACACTGAAATTTATTTAACTTTTTTAGAAGAAGAATCTGTTCCCCCTATATACCATTTGTAAATCAAAGTTTTTATCCAGTCTGAAAGTACAGCTTAGGCTTTTAAAACAACCAATTATTGCCTTAACAATCTCTTGTCACTTTAGAAAACGTTTGCATTCCCATCAAGTTTTCACTAGATGGCAGCAGAGGACACTGGTCAGGCTCCCGTGTAACCTTAAATGACTTAAAGCATTCTCAGTCCACAGCTTTTACCAGACCCATGGATGATGTTTAGGTTGACCTGGGATTATCCCTTACCACTTTCTTTAACCTTTTATTGACCCCAAATGCTATTACACTGTTGTTTCATGTAGCCCTGCTCGGACCTGATGGCGACCACACAGCCAGCTGTCTGCTTTTGCCCTCTACTGTCTTGGGTACTCTCAAACATCGCTCTGTAGATTAAAGTTTGCATGGAGTCAGTCTACTTGGCAGTTCCACCTGCTTTATCAGGTGGCAGCCCCATCACAAGCATGGTGTCTTCTGGTTCATTCTCTTGTCTTTGCCACCCCTGTCCAACACCCACCCAGCCAATGTCTATTAATCAGTTCCTGTAGCCCAGCTGCAGTGAGTCCCTTTAAGGACAGGAACAATTTCTTCTCTCAGTGTGAATTTGGTTTTACTCTAGCCCACATCTGCCCCCCCCAAGGGGATGACTTATCCCCTGTTATATACGGCAGAGTTTTCAACATCAGAGAATAGGTAGATGGCTTCTCCCACACAGGCATTTAGCACCTTGTCAGAATTTCCTTCTTCCTTCCTTTATCTCATAGCCCACTGGTCAAATTGAATTGACGGTCTGAAAGTCTAGCCTACTGCTGCCGCCACTCTGCAATGCCCATGGGCGGGGGTCTTCTTAGATTTGACTAAATATTGAGACTCACAAGACTATTGCAGGCCACACATGACATTGGCCTATTCAGGGACATAGGACAGGAACCACACGTGCCAGCAAACACGGTCAGATATTCCTAGCAGTGGGAATCTTTGCAGCAGTTCACTCAGCAAGATGGCTCTGGGTCCCCACCAGGGACCTTCAGATTAAAAAAGGAACCCAAGGCTAGGTGATTCCCAGTCCAGATAAAAGTTACAAACTAGAGGTCATTGTAATTATAAACAATGTTGCCTAGTTGACACATGCCATCTTCATCTGTTTCCAGGAAAACATTGTTAGAAAATTAATCAAAAGTCAGATTCTCATACAAAGGAAAGTTTTAACACTTTACCACAACCTAGAAATGAAAAGAGTCAAACGAAAAACTAGAAAAATGAATGAAGGAGTTCAATAAGGTGGCCAGATATTTAAAAAAGAAAAAGCCTTTTTATATACCAACAATAGAGAATATAATGGGATAAATATTTCCTTTATAATAGCAACAGAAGCCATAATTGTGCAATTACATCATATACATAATATATCAAAAAAATGTTCAAGCCCTACATAAGAACACTTGATTGAAAATTCCTCAATAAATGAACCATATTAATTGAATGGAAAGACTCAATATTGTAGTTGCTTTACAAATAAACTAAATATATGGCATAATCCCAATAAAAATCACGATAGAAATTTTCTAAGGAATTTAAAAAATTGATCCTAAAATTCACCTGGAAGCACACATGTACAAGAAATTTTTGAAAGAAAAGAGGTGGTTTTATTTTGTAGATTTCAAACCTACTAGAAAGTTATAGTGATCAAAAGAGTACAGTTTTGGCCCAGAAATAGGCATATGTATCAGTGGAATTGAATAATTATGTTCATAAACAGACAATTTAGTTTTATGTTGATATAACTTACATACATGAAATGCATATGTTTTTACATGTAGAGAATAGTGAATTTTTACATATATATATTGTATATATATACATATATACATATATATATATCTCAGCTTAGCCACCACTCAGATCAAGATGTAGAGCATTTCTGGTACCCCAATAGGTTTGCTTGTACTCTCTCCCAGTCATTATCACTCCCTCCACCAAAAGTAACTGTGGGTTAGTTTTGCCTGTTTCTGAACTTCATATAGATAGAATCATACAGATGTAATCTTTTGTACCCTGCTTCTTTTGGTCAACTTTATATTTGTGATATTCATTTGTGTGCTTGCATGTAGCAGTGATTTGTTCTTTTTCACTGTTGTAGTATTCCATTCCATACAATAGCATTCCATGATATGAATATAACACAATATAGTTAGTTACCCATTCTATTGTTGATGGATATTTGGGTTGTTTCCAGGTTTTGGTCATTATGAATAAAACTGCTATGAACATTCTTGTACATGTCTTTTGGTGGACATAAGCATTAATTCGTCAGGTATACCCAGAAATGGAACTGCTGGGTCACAGGATGGAATATGTATATTTAGCTTTTGTAGATACTGCCAGTTTTCCAAAGTGGTTGCTCCATGGTAGGGGTTGGTTTGTAGTGATATCTCAAGTGAGACTTTAATTTGCATTTTCTTCGATGACTAATGATGCTGAATGCTTTTTTCATCTGCTTATTGGCCATTTGGATATCCTCTTTTGTGAAGGTCATGGCAAGTCTTCTGCCCCTTTGCTCCCCTAAAGTTGATTCAGATGTTTTCTTAGAAATTTATAGGAGTCCTCTGTCAGATATATGTTTTGCAAATCTCTTCTCCTGGGCCGTCACTTACCTTTCCACTTTCTTCATGGCATCTTTTGAGGATTAGAAATTTTAGTAATTAAACTAATATGTAAATTAAACTTATTTAATTCATACATTAAGTTGGATTAATTTATTAATCATTTATGGTTACTGCTACTTGTGTCCCATTTAAGAAATTTTTGCCTGCTCTTACCCATTAACATAGTTTCTTATGTTTTCTTTAATAGTATTATTGTCTTGTCTTTCACATTTAGGTCTATAATACTTCTCAAATTAATTTTTGTGTATGGTATGAGGTAGGGGTCAAGGTTCATGTTTTCTTATATGAATATCCAGTTGACCCAGTCTCACCTATTGAAAAGACCATCCATTCCTTACTGAATTGTACTGGAGGTTATAGCTAGTGCAATAGGTAAGAATAAGAAATAAAAGTCATCTAGATTAAAAAGGAAGAAGAAATTCACCTTTATTTACTGATGACTGATAACATGATTGTATCTACAGAAAATCCTATACAATTTATAAAAAGCTACTCAAACTCAAGCGAGTTTAGCAAGTTTTCAGGATATAAGATCTATATACAAAAAACCGGTTGTATTTCTATATATTAGCAATAAGCTATTAAAAATTTAGAAACAATACTATTTACAATAGCATAAAAAGTATGAAATATTTCAGCATAAATCTGACAAAAGATGTGTAAGGCCTGTACACTGAAAACTACAAAACAATTCTGAAAGAAATTATAGAATACCTACATAACTGGAGCTATATAACATATTCATAGATCAGAAGACTTATTATTTTTAAGGTGTCAGCGTGCCATAGATTGATCTACAGATTTACTGAAATACTAATCAAAATCCCAGCAGGCTCTTTTTCTGTTGTTGAAATTGATAAACTGATTCTAACATTCATTTGGAAATGCAAAGGATATAGAATAGCCAAGAGAACTTTGAGACCAAAGAACAAAGTTGGAAGATTTAAATCACCTGACCTTGGGACTTCCCTGGTGGCACAGTGGATAAGACTCTGAGCTCCCAATGCAGGGGACCTGGGTTCGATCCTTGGTCAGGGAACTAGATCCCACATGCATGCCACAACTAAGAGTTCACATGCCACAACTAAGCAGCCTGCGAGCCGCAACTAAGGAGCCCGTGAGCAGCAACTAAGGAGCTGGCGAGCTGCAACTAAGGGAGACCACGTGCCGCAACAAAGACCCAGTGCAACCAAATAAAAAAAATAAATAAATGACCTGATCTCAAGATTTATTATAAAGTTTTGGTAATCAAGAGCATGTAGTATCAATGTCAAGGCAGAAAAACAATTCAATGAACAGATAGATTCCATAAATAAACCCACATTTATACAATCAACTGATTCTCAACAAAGTGGCAAAGACAATTCAGTGGAGAAAGGATAATCTTTTCAACAAATGGTTGAAACAATTGGATTTCTATATGCAAAAAAATTAACTTCAATCCATATCTTGCACTGTATATAAAAATTAATATAGCATTGGGCTTCCCTGGTGGCGCAGTGGTTGAGAATCTGCCTGCCAATGCAGGGGACACGGGTTCGAGCCCTGGTCTGGGAAGATCTCACATGCCACGGAGCAACTGGGCCCGTGAGCCACAATTACTGAGCCTGCGCGTCTGGAGGCTGGGCTCCGCAACAAGAGAGGCTGCGATAGTGAGAGGCCCGCGCACTGCGATGAAGAGTGGCCCCCGCTTGCCACAACTAGAGAAAGCCCTTGCACAAAAACGAAGACCCAACACAGCCATAAATAAATAAATAAATAAATAAATAAAAAGAATTAAATCTTAAAAAAAAAATGCTGACTTCCATCTTGCTAAAAAAAAAAAATTAATATAGCATAGATTACGGTCATAAATTTAAAATTTAGGACTATAAAACTTCTAGAGAAAAAAATAGACAAAATCTTTGGGGCCCTGGGTTAGGCAAAGTCCTCTTAGATATGACATCAAAAAAAAAATCTATAAATAAAAATTGATAAGTTAAACTTTATCAAAATTTAAAATGTCTGGTTCTGAAAACATGCTTTTAAGAGAATGAAAGGACAAGCCAGAAGATTGGGAGAAAATATTCACAAATCACATTATCTGAAAAGATATATCCAGATTATGTAAAGAACTTTCAAAACTGACTAGTAAGAGAATGAAGAACCTAATTTTAAAAAATGGGGGAAAGGTTGGTGTCCTTGGGCAAGTCACTGAAGAATCCTCAGCTGTGGAGATAATACTGCCCTCGCAGTACTTAAGAGACAGTGAAAACTTATGTATAGCATATGACACTTGGCTAGGCGTTCTGTTGTTCCGCCATGTGAGATGGAAGTGTGGTAGGCAGCCTGCAATAAACTTCAAGCTCCAGCACATTTTTGGGTACGTGACTTTAAGCAAGTTCTTTACCTTCTCTGTTTCACTGTCAGCTGCAGAGAGTATTAAAGTGACACAATACATGGAACTAGCGTAGTGCCAGGTACACAGGAGGAGAGGAGGCGTCAGTAGCGTTAGACTGGTTGCTAACTGGCTGGTTGCTGGAATCCGGCGGAGGGCCGCGGCAGGAAAGTTCTGGGTTGGGGGCCGGTAATGCTGGGAGGCTCAAGACGGGTGGAACAGGAGCTGTGGCAAAAGCGACATCCAGAAGCCGCGGCGAACACCTGAGCAGCGTAACAAGCAACCCAACCTCCGATGCAACCAAGAAACCACCGACACCTCCCAACCTGCCCCGCGGCTTCGGGCGCGGGCGCAGGCGCAGTGAAGTGGGCGAGGGGGGGAGGGCGCAGTGAGGTTCGGCCCCGAGGGTAGGTAGGCGTGGCCTGAGTCATCTTCCCGCCTCCCGACCAGGGCCGCCTCAGGAGGCGCCGGTGCTGGGTTCTGAGCGACAGTCCGCCCGCGGGTGAGTGTGGGGGGGCTGTTGCGGGCGCCCGGGGTTGTTCACACCAACTGGTTTGCTGAAGGGAAGGCAGGGTGTTGCCGGTGCTGAGTGGAATGATCTTCTCCGGTTCCCTCAACTCAGTTAGGACCGAGCCCCTGAGTCCCGCCGCGAGTGGGACAACTACGCGGGAGGTGCTCTCCGCGTCCTCTCGCCGGCTTCAGGAGCGCTGTTGAAAAAGAAGTGCAGCACTTGGGTGGTTTGCTTCTTCCTGGGTGGGGAGTTTTCGGTTTAAATACAGTTGTTCCTTCCCGACCTAATATAGTATATGAGTGCGTGAGGAAACTGAGGCACAGAGAAGAAAGGTTGCCTCCCAAAGATTTCACACCTGTTAAGTGGCAGAGTCAGTCAAGGTAGGAATCTCCACAGCCTGGCTTCAGAGCTTCTGCTCTTCTTGACTATTCAGTATTGCCTCTAGGCTAGTTCCTTGTCAAACTGTAGTTAGACATTTACTTCAATTGCTTAAAAAAAAAAAAAGGAATAAAATGTCTGGATCCTGGATACTAATTTGCTTCACTCATAGATGAAGCAAAGGTTACTCAGGGCAACCTGATGTGTTCATTCGTACTTGAATTAAAAAAGACATGGATTACAGGGAGATCAGCTCGGTGCTTTGTGACCACCTAGAGGGGTGGGATAGGGACGGTGGGAGGGAGATGCAAGAGGGAGGGGATATGGGCATATATGTATACATATTCCTGATTCACTTTGTTATACAGCAGGAACTAACACAACATTGTAAGGCAATTATACTCCAATAAAGATGTTAAAAAAAAATCAATAGGTTTCCATTTCCAAAGAAAGGGAGAAAAAATCATATTCACAATAATATAAAAAACCATAAACTTCTCAGCAATAAACTTAATGAAAAATGTGAAAGACTCTTACATGTAAATCTATAAATGTTATTGACTGAATAGAAGAAGACCTGAATAAATGGAACATCAAACTTTTAATGACACACACAAAAAAAGACATGGATTAGGAAATTGCTATTTTATTTGTCATCAAGCTATGAAAAACTTAGTGGTCCAAAACACTCCTCATTTCATTTTTGTCTTAAAGGAGTCAAATCTGTATGTGAGAATACCTGCAATTTTATGGTAATTTTTATCCATTCCTTAGAGTTACAGCACCTCCCCTTAAAGAGGAGACCCATCTTCACTTCCGGCCAGCCCCATGGTCCTCTCCAGGGCTGCACTGTAGCTGCTGGCCTGCTGAGTAGACTCATAAGTAGCCATGACCATCAGACATCTCCTGATGCTCGGCAGGCTGCTGAGTTTTGTTTCTCCACTGTAGTACTTGTTGAACACTTTAGGAACAAGAATAAAAACTCTCAATAAATGACAAACCAAAGCATAAACTTCCATTACAAAATAACATACTACTACTTTTCTTCTACATAGGCCAAGCATTGTAGATGGACTTTGGAGGTTCTGGTTATGTTCAGTTTCAGTGGTATATGTTTTGTATGTTGTCAGGAGTAGATACACAGCTTTATGGATGTGTTTTCTATTTCCTTCCTGCCTAGTGGTTTTATGGACGTATAGTTGCCATCACATGTTGTTCCCTGCCCACCCCCAGCCCAGAACCAGATCTTCTTATGATATTTTGCTGTTCTTGTTTTCTGATCATATTGGGAATCTCGGATCCAGCTTGTCTTGGATTCTCTGTTCCTCACCTCCCCAGGCCCATGGCTACCTGTGACATCAGGACACTAGCCCCAGTTGGCAGCTGTCTTTTTCAGCTTCTTTTTAAGAGGAAGGGCCTCAGGCCTTGAGTTTGGCGTGGGACTCTATTCTTGCAGCGAGCATGACTTCTTTCCCCCAGTGGAATTGAGTGCCTGGCTGCCAGTGCTGGCCTCCATCCCTAGGCCCCAGTAGCCCTGGGGCTGCCCTTCTGCCACCACTGTGTACCTATATCTGTACCTTGTCTACTGAGATACTTTTCTTATTCTTGAGCCCAAATGTGGCTTATTGATTTTCTCTTTTTATATTTTATCACTCATTGTAAGCTCCCAGAAGACAGGAACCGTCAGTTTTGTTCATCACTTTATCTCTAGCATTCAGAATGGAACCTGACACATAGTAGGTATCCAATAAATATTCATTGGATAAATAAATGAATGAAATGCTTTGTTTTGAAAAAGCGTGAACTTAGGAGTCATCCAGAAGTGGAATTTGACATGTTCTCCCAGATGTGCATTCTGAAGAGCAAAATAATGGTAGAATTCCAATATTAACCTCTAATTCTCTCTTTTTTAAAACAAGCTTCCCACTTTTATCTTTGTTTCATATCTAATAGATTTACTCTATGATTTCATAAAGATATCTGAAAAGTATAACCAGATTCTTTTCACTAGCAGTATATTTCTGTAGAATGGAGAATTCTGTTTAAAACTTATAATGCTATCAGGTTTTTATTGTACCAGCTATCAATTTCTGGATAACAAACTGCCCCCCACAAGTGAGTTAAAACAACAGTCATTTTGTAATTGTTTTTGCAGTTTTGTGGGCCAGGAATTCAGACAGAACGCAGTGAGGAAGATTCCTTTATATGTACTCCATGATGTCTCAGACCTCAGCTGGGAGCTGGCTGGGCATCTCTCTCTACTGATGTAGTCTCACAGCCTCTTTACATGTGTCTCTAGCACAGTGACCTTAGGATAGTTGGAATTTTTACATGGTGGCTGAGGACTCCAAGAGCCACTGTTTCAAGACACAAGAAATGGAAATGGAAGCTGCTTGTCCTTAAGGGCTGGGCCCAGAAACTTGCATGGCATCACTCCTGCAGTATTCTATTGGTCAAAGCAGTTATAGAACTTGCCCAAATTTAAGGAGAGGTAACAAACATCCCACCTTTAATGGGAGGAATGTCAATTTATGACCATCTTTTAAAAAATAATTAATTAATTAATTAATTTTTGGCTGTGTTGGGTCTTCATTGCTGTGCGCAGGCTTTCTTTTTAGTTGCGGCTAGTGGGGGGCTACTCTTTGTTGTGGTGCGCAGGCCTCTCATTAAGGTGGCTTCTCTTGTTGCCGAGCATGGGCTCTAGATGCACGGGCTTCAGTAGTTGTGGCATGTGGGCTCAGTAGTTGTGGCTTGAGGGCTCTAGAGTACAGGCTCAGTGGTTGTGGCACATGGGCTTAGTTGCTCCACGGTGTGCGGGATCTTCCCAGACCAGGGCTCGAACCCGTGTCCCCTGCATTGGCAGGTGGATTCTTTTTTTTTTTTTTCTTTGAGAGGTGGGCATTTTTATTTCTGTTTTACTGATGAAGCCAAGTGAGACGCAAGCATTGAGCAACTTACCCAAAGTCACTCAGCTAAGAAACACTCAGATCCAGTCTGCCAAACACCCATGCCTCTGCTCACTGGCCCCTCCAGGTTTGCAGCTGCCATGTCTTCTTTCAGGACCACTCTCATCCCGGCAGGTGGATTCTTAACCACTGCTCCACCAGGGAAGCCCTATGACCATCTTTAATCCTCCACATTGAATATTAGAAAAATATTTTAGGAAGAAGGCATCCCAGAGGTAATATCTTCTAATCTGCCATGCTCTGGACATTTCTTTTATAAATAGCATCCCCCCAAAAAACAGTTCAATTTATGCTTGAACATTTTCAATGAGGTGAAAGTAAGCCTTTGTTTTGGTGTTAGATCAGCCTCTGATGTTAACTTTGAGATAAAGGGAATACTAAAAAAAAAGGACAGTTAATTTAATTACTAAGAGTCCTCATTTTTTAGCTAATCTTTTTGAAGTTTGTAATACAAAACTCCAAATAAAGCAACAGGTATATGGTGATATCCAGGGAAAGTGGGAATCTCTGAGATGCTGAAAATCTGAAACATGCAGGGTGTTAATGTGTTGGATGTGAGTCCTCTAAGTTGCATTTAAAGTGGAGAAAACCTGTTAAGAGGCAACAGCTGTAATCTTAAAGGGAGGTGACACAGTCCTGACAGTCGAAGAAGGCAGCCAGTGTGGACCTTGTCACCTCTCTTTAAGATTACAGCTATTGAGGCTGAATGGGCAGGACTTTTGTGCCTGGGTGTGAGAGAGGAGGGGAAGGAAGAGCTGGTACTTCCAGGCTCTGAGTCCTGGTGGCTGGAGATGGAGACTCCTTTCAATGAGGCAGATAGGGAAGAGGATGAGCATTTGTTACTGGACTGAGGTGATTTTGAAATCCAGGTTATCACAGGTGAAGTTGAGACATGAACACATAGTTCACCAGATAGAAAACGAGGACTGCCAGGCCTCTAATTGGGGATTAGATGACTTTGGACATCAAATCCCTTGGGCATATTCATAGACTAGACCGGGTAGCTCTTGGCTTGTTGTTCTCCCAGGGGTTTAGATATTCTTTTACAGGTAGTGTAAATCTGTTGAAGAAGTTTTAGTGAGGGAGTGACATAATAAACTAAGAATTTTAGGAAGATCACTCTGTTGGCATTGTAGAGAGTTAATGAGGAAAGGCTAAGTCCAGTTGTAGGTCTACTTCATTAGTCCAGAAGTATGAACTAAGCCTGGGTCTTTAGTGATGGAAATGAGGGGACAAATTTGAGAGTTATTTACAAGATGGACTCTGAAGAGTTTGGATATAGAGTAGATGAAGGTGGCAGGAACAGGGAGAGAGAAATCTAGGATGAGTTGGGCTTGAAGAATACTAAATAGATGGTGATGTGTTAACTAAGATAAAAAGTAGGAGGAAAAAGTTTGGAAAGAAGAATGATGAGTTTGACTCTTTTTTTTAAATTATTTATTTATTTATTTTTGACTGTATGGGGCTTCGTTTCTGTGAGGGCTTTCTCTAGTTGTGGCGAGCGGGGGCCACTCTTCATCGCGGTGCGCGGGCCTCTCACTATTGCGGCCTCTCTTGTTGCGGAGCACAGGCTCCAGACGCGCAGGCTCAGTAGTTGTGGCTCATGGGCCTAGTTGCTCCGCAGCATGTGGGATCTTCCCAGATCAGGGCTCGAACCTGTGTTCCCTGCATTAGCAGGCAGATTCTCAACCACTGTGCCACCAGGGAAGCCCGAGTTTGACTCTTTAACTTAATCAGGGTATAATTTATGTATAGTGAAATGCATAGATCTTAAGAGTACAGTTCAATCAAATTTTTTTTTTTTGTCTGTACCACGTGGCTTGTGGGATCTTAGTTCCCTGACCAGGGATTGAACCCAGGCCTGCGGCAGTGAAAGCGCTGAGTCCTAACCACTGGATCGCCAGTTTTGACAAATGCATATACCCATGTAACTCACAGCCCTATCAAGATACAGAGCATTTCCATCACTCTCAGAGAGTTCTCTTGTGCCCCTTTTCAGTCAATCCCACCTCCAGAAACAACCATTACTGGTTTCTATCACCATAGATTAGTTTTGCCTGTGTTAGACTTTCTGTGGAAATATGTGCTATATACTATTCTGTGTCTGGCTTTTCTTACTCAGCATAGCGTTGTTGAGATTAATCTATGCTGTTATGTGTATCAATTCATTCCATTTTACTCCGAGTAGTTTTCTACTACTGCCTAACAGTTTTTCAAAGTGTTTGTACCATTATACACTCTACCAGCAAAATATGAGCGTTCCAGGTGTTCCTTATCTTTACCAACACTTGATGTTGTCAGTCTTTTTCATTTTAACTATTCTAATGGGTGTGCAGAGATATTTCATTGTGGTTAATTTGCATTTTTCTGATGATTTATGAAGTTGAGACCTTTTTCATGTGCTCACTGGCCATTTGTTAACTATCTACTAAAGCCCTTTTGAAAAAATTAGAGTGTTTATCATTGAGTCGTAGAAGTTCTTTATATATTCTAGATACAGATCTTTGTCAGATACATACATGTATTGAGAATATTTCCCCCAATCTGTAGCTTGCCTATTTGTATTTGTAATGAAGTGAGTGTTAAGTCCTGTATCCTGGGAAAGTGCTAGCAACTGGATAAACTCTCCCTTCTTCAACTTTTGTTCCGGTCCTCTTGATTAAGCACTCTAGAATCCAATCTCACACGTGCTCTCCTGGTCTTTGCTGGTACATGCTGGGTAGGTTTTATGGCTCCTTTGGGGTATAGTTTCTTTCCTCCCTTATCAGGCTCAATGGGTTCTAATGTGACTTAATTTTAGGATTAAATCACAGGTTTGGGATTAAAATCCTGGTAGCCAGGAAGGGCAGATCCTGAGGATCCACACCCCCACTGAGATGGGCTTGGCTGGGTGACCATTGTCTTGTGGGGGAGCAGCTTCTGCATCATCTCCAAGCAAGCAGGGGGACAAGAGGTTAGCTCTTTTTAAAAAAATTATTACTTTATTAATTTTCTTTATTTTTTTGGCTGCATCGTGTCTTAGTTGCAGCATGCGGGATCTTTGTTGAGGCGCGTGGGACCTTTCGTTGTGGTGCGCAGGCTTCTCTCTAATTGTGGCGTGGGCTTCTGTCTGGTTGTGGCATGTGGGTTTTCTCTCTCTAGCTGTAGCACGCAGGCTCCAGGGCGTGTGGGCTCTGTAGTTGTGGTACGCGGGCTCCAGAGCGCCTGGGCTCTGTAGTTTGCAGCTTGCGGGCTCTCTCGTTGAGGTGCATGAGCTCAGCAGTTGTGGCATGCGGGCTTAGTTGCCCTGCAGCATGTGGGATCTTAGTTCCCTGACCAGGGATCGAACCCACGTTCCCTGCATGGGAAGGTGGATTCTTTACCACTGGACCACCAGGGAAGTCCCAAGAGGTTAGCCCTTAATGGGTTCAGAGGGTTCATGGAAATCTAGGAATTCAAGATTTTCAGGGACTTCAATCCAGATAACTCCATCTAATTTTTTCCAGCTGGGCCCTGACCGTGGTGCAGCAGACCTACCTTCACTGGGAATTTATCCTTCTTTAGAGTTTGGCTGTTTTGATGGTTAAGTCTTGAGCCTGGTCCCCCATTTCTCTGCCTTCCCGCGGAGGAGATGAGAGCCTATTTGTATACTACCAAGGAGGCTGTGGTGGTTTTAAGATATGTCCACAAATCCTTTGATACTCCTCTGTTCAAGAGATGGAGCCTAATTCCTCTCTTGTGGAGTGTGGGCAAGGCTTGGCTACTTCTAACAAATAAGATAAAGTGGAAGTAATGTTGTACATTTCAGAAACTAGGTCATAAAAGGCACAGAGCTTCTTCCTTGCTGGTTTTCTCGATTTGCTTGCTCTGGAGGAAGTCAGCCAACAAGCCATGAGGAAACTCAGGTGACTGATGGAGAAATCCTTGAGTTGAGGAACTGAGGCCTCATACCAACAGCCACATGAGTGAGTTGGAAGCAGATCCTTCAGCCCCAATCAAGTCTTCAGATGACTGTAGCCCCATCTGATATAATTTATTGTTGTTGTTGTTGTGTGTGTGTGTGTTTTGGTTGTGAGGTATTGGGTTGGAAGTATGCTCATTTTACTAATACAGGCAACTCTAACTTTAAAGAAAATTGTTTTGATGTACAGATAAAAGGAGGGCATGTTGGAAGAGTAAGAAAAAAATAGTAAATTAAAGGTAAACTTTGAAATACTGGGCACCAAAGATGTTCTAGAATGAGAAACTCAAAGATAATGGTAAAACAGGGGTCAGTAAACCATGGTCTGTGGGTTGACAGCCTGTTTTTTTTTTCTTTAAGTAAACTTCAGATATTATGATATTATTACAGTGGTACAGTTTTTAATTTATAACTTTTTTGAGATATATTTCACATACCATACAATTCACCCATTAAAAGTATAAAGTGCATGATTGTTTAGTATACCTACAGAGTTGTACAACCATTACCACAATCTAATTTTTAGAATATTTCCAACACCCCAAAATGAAACCCCATACACGTTAGCAGTCACTCTCAATTCCTGCTCAACCACTTGACCTGTTTCTAAGGGTTTACCTATTCCAGATCTCTGCTCATTGAGTTCTGCAGATCTTCCAAATGTTAACATGTTTCATTATACAAAAACAAAACAAAAAAGCCCTACAATGATTACTCCTACCACTGACCTATCAGAAGAGTCTTAAGTAGTGGGAAACTGTCAAGCTCTTTGTGTCAGGTATAAGTTTTCCAGAATAATTTTTGTTGAAAGCTTGAATTTTTTATTGCCATTGAATACTGTCAGTTGTTTTCCTTGAAGTAATAGGCTCACTTAGTTCATTTTTGAGGAAATGTGTGCCAGATACCCAAGACTGAATAACCACATCTTGTCAATCATTCTTTTAAGTAAAAATGACATTCTATCAAAAGAGTGGCTACATCGGCTTACAACTCAGATTTTCACACAAGTACTTTTCCTCAAGCCTCAAGACAACCATTGTACTTCAGTGTGTAATAGAAGTGCCTCATGCATACTTCCTATTTCATCACACATTACATATTATATTAAAATATTAAAAAGATGTATGTTCAAGGGCAAGATTTAATAAAGTTAATAATAGGGAATTCCCTGGGGGTCCAGTGGTTAGGACTCTGCACTTTCACTGCTAAGGGCGTGGGATCGATCCCTGGTTGGGGAGCTAAGATCCCACAAGGTCTGCCACGTGGCAAAAAAAAAAAAGTTAATATTTACTGTTCATCAAGAACATTCTTTAGTGAAGCTGTTTTTGCTTTTTTTCTTTGTAATCTTTTATTTATTTATTTATTTTTAAAAATATTTTTTATTTTTGGCTGTGTTGGGTCTTTGTTTCTGTGCGAGAACTTTCTTTAGTTGCGGCAAGCGGGGGCCACTCTTCATCGCAGTGCGCGGGCCTCTCACTGTCGCAGCCTCTCCTGTTGCGGAGCACAGGCTCCAGACGCGCAGGCTCAGTAGTTGTGGCTCACGGGCCCAGTTGCTCCGCGGCATGTGGGATCTTCCCAGGCCAGAGCTTGAACCCGTGTGCATTAGCAGGCAGATTCTCAACCATTGCGCCACCAGGGAAGCCCTGTGAAGCTGTTTTTTTTTTGTTTGGTTTTTGTTTTTGTTTTTTTCAATGTGAGGGCGTGGCTGTGAAGAATACAATGACTCTAATAGTTTGGTGCCACTGCCTTGATTTGTGCTAAGGTGTCAACTCTCTTCCAGTCATATCTGCTCCCCCTCACCTGGGGGTAGATAGCCTCTATCCTAATTTCTAATATGATAGATAAGTTTTGCCTGTTTTTGAACTTTATATAAATGGAATCAGAGTCTGTACTTTTTTCTGTCTAGCTTCTTCACTCAACATTATGTTTGTGAGATTCACATGTATGTTGTTGTTGCAGTTTGTTTATTCTCATTACAATTTTATATTTTCCTCGTATAAATATTTACCCCTTCTGTTATAGATAGACATTTGAGTTATGACTTTTCTGGCAGGGGGGTTTTGGCTAATATATGAGTATTGTACCTGTCTTTTGATGAACATTTGCACGTTTCTGTTGGCATTTACCTAGGAGTAGAATTTCTAGGTTGTGTTGATCTTTAAAATAAAACAGCCAGTATTTTACCAGCAAAATGGGTTTATTTGGGAATAGTAGAAGAATTGCCATTCAGGATGTGCGAGCTATGGCAAAACCATAGGCAAGTCTGGCAAAGGAGAGGAATGTTACTTTCTGGAGGAAAAAGGAGGAAGTTGGGAGGAGCTGCTTTGAAAGAAAGTCCATTGGAGGAAAGAGAGAATTCAGGGTGGTGATGGTTTCTTTTAGTTGAGTGGTGGTAGTTTCTCACCCTGGGGCTGTTGCTGGGCAAGGAGAAGATCTTCTTTCCTCTTTTGGAGTAGCAAAGTAGTAATCTTCCTGTTGGAGATCTAAGTTACCTCTCTTCCTGTTTGGGGTCGGCAGACAGCAGTGAGGGCTAGTGCTCGAGAGCTCCCCCTTCAGGGCTTCGGGCTTCATTTTAAATGGGGGTTTCCCCTTAGTAATTTTCACGGTTGTAAAGTATGTGTATATTCAACTTTAGCAACTACTGCTTATTGATTTTCTATGATTTTTTTAAAATAATGAAAGTAGAGTGGAGAAACAACTTTGATTTATAGTCATCCTCCAGTATCCATGGGGGATTGGTTCCAGGACCCCCTACTGATACCCAAATCCGTGGACACTCAAGTCCCTTATATAAAATGGTGTAGTATTTGCATATTACCTATGTACATCCTCCTGTGTACTTTAAATCATCTCTAGATTACTTAAAATACCTAATGCAGTGTAAATACTATGTAAATAGTTGTAAATACAATGTAAATACTATGTAAATATTACCAGCATGCAGCAAATTCAAGTTTTGCTTTTTGGAACTTCTGGAATTTTTTTTATTTGTTTGTTTCTGAATATTTTCAATCTGCAGTTGGTTGAATCTGTGGATGTGGAACCCATGGATATGGAGAGCTGACTGTATATATAGCAAAATAAAAGATGTAAAAATTTGTACTAGATTGGAGAGGCAGTTTGGGGCTATACTGTTCAGAGCCTGAATGCCATGTGAAGGCAAGGTGGGCTGGGTAGTACAGTGAAGATGGGGCTAGGTTGACTCTTGTGTCCACTACTTACATTCTTTGTTACCTTTGCCAAGTCACTTCAAATTCTTTAACCTTAGTTTCCTCATGTATAAAATGGGGATAGTACTTATCTAGAAGGGTTCATCAATTATTTATTTTGAAGATTAAATAAATAATGGGTGAAAACTGCTTAGAAGACAACCTGTTACCTAAGACACTCCCCCCAATATGAATTTCTTTCAAAGGATTTTATATGGAGATTTTAGGAGATACTGATAATATTTGAGCAGGAAAATATATTGTTAACTGTTATGTCCTTTAAAATGTTTAATAAAATAAAGGCAAGTCTGAGAATGAAGAATTAGAGTTGTAATCTCCTCCTTTTCTGCTGGTGGGTTTATTTTATGCCAAGCACAGAGTGGGAGTGGGCTTCTTTCTCAAGATGCTGTTTTGCAGAATGCACAGACTCGCTCCCGTATTTACAGTGCTTTGAAGAGTAAAAACAACTTATTCTCATCACATAGTAATGGCATTTCAGCATTCTTCTTTTTGTAGCATCTGCCTCAGAGGAGGAGGGCCTAAAAGGTAAAGAGTAGAGACCAAGATGCAAATAGTTGTTCTTTGTCTCAGCTGTAAAGAGCTGACCATTGCTGTCACAGCCAAAGAAAGGCAAAGCAGAAGAATCTGAAGCCCCAAAGTCCTAGGACCTAATAGCATGAGCACTGACGTCAGGTGTAAGGAGAGGGTAAGGAACAGCATCAGGATCTTTACATTATACTCACAGATCTCATTAAAAAAAAATTAACAAGCGCACCTGACTAGAACAAAATGAGGTAGCCTAGAGATGCTGGTGTGTCGTCTGGATGTTGGGGAGGAGGGAACAGAATGGAGGGAGCAGAGCCTGCTTGCCCACTGGATACAGGCTGAGTGAAGACTTGTCTTCTTTAGCCTCATTGTGAAGCAGAGCTTGAAGGTGTCAGCCTGTGATTTGGTTGTCTGTGGTCTCTTCCAATTAAACAAGGTTTGTGCAACAGTGAGCATCCTGGAAATGTTCATCCAGAAACTGTTGTTGGGGGATAACTCTGTTCTCAAAGCTTGTGTAAAGAAAAAAGGAAAGCTCCCTACAAGGAGGCCAAGTGGATTAGTGAGAGCTTCCTCTCATCCTCAGTCTCACACCATGCCAGAATAATCTCCCTAAAATACCACATTGATCATGGGAAAGCCCTGCATTAAACCTTTAAGTGGCTCTCATTGCCTATAAAATAAATTTCAGGCTTCTCATCCTGGCGTTAATGGTCTTTACTTGAATTGGCCTCATTCTGTTGTGGGCCTTCTTTCTGGTTACCCACTAAACCATACTCTCCTCTTTAGCAAAATGAGTTTACTTGAGCTTTCGTGACATTTTCACTCTTTGTGCTTTTATAGATCCTATTCATTCTTCAAGGGCTATTTTGAATTCATTTTCTGTCTTTTCTGAAGTTTTTTCTTTGCAGTCCAACTTCAGGTATCCTTCCTGTGAATTTCCAGAGCAAATAATTTGTTCATATTTAATTTGGCAACTAATCTTGTGCCACTGTATCATGATATTTTATGTTACTGTTATTTATATCTTTTTCTTTTTGCTTACGTCTTCATTTTTTTTCCTCCAACCAATTTGTGAACTCCTTAAACCAGAGTCCCTGCTATCAAGTCACTATTTTTAAAAAGTCAGGTTACTTTTTCTGTCTCACTATATCAAGCTAATGATTTGCAAGTAATAGACCCTTAATAAGGGTGTGTGTGTATGTGTGTGTGTGTGTGTGTGTGTTAATTTAATAGTAAAAATGAAGATAAGTAAAACTATATGCCAGAAAACGTGAGGGATATCTTACAAAACCAGATTTTCCTAAGAAAATGAGAACTGAATTTTCCTGGAGCCAGATGTGATGTGATGATGCATAGAATTGAGGATGCCAGGTCTTCTGGAAGACAAGTCTTATTGGAAGACCACAACATTGGGTGGATTTCTTGATCCAGCCAGGAGTCTCAGAGTATATTACGTCTAACGCCCCACATGACTGTAAGTGCTAGGCATGCTGTAGGTTTTAAGACCATTGGACAAGTCTTGTGCCCCAGAAATTTTTCTTTCATTCATTTATTTATTTCATTTTTATTGCATGCCTGCTACGTTTCGGACACTGCTGTAGGTGTTGGTGATTCAGCCGTGGACAAGATGGACAAAGTCCCTACCCTGGTGGAACACATGTTCTAGAAGATATGTTCAAAATAAGGGAGGATGAAGGAGACAGACAACACATAAAATAATTTTGGAAGTGTTACTGAACCAAACTTGGATCTGATCACTTGTGCGCAGTAAAGCCGATTTACTGACTCTGGGTTGTGGTGAAAGAAAGTGGAACGTTTATTGTCAAGGTGCCAATACAAGGAGAATGGGTGTCTCATGCTCTAAAACCTCAAGCTGCCCAAAGGGATTCCGCAAAGCATTTTTAAAGGCCAGGTGAGGGAGGGGGGGTCCCAGGGTATGTGATCAGCTCATGCACAATTCTCTGATTGGTTTATGGTGAGGTAACAGGGCGGTGTCACAGGGATTAACATGATCAATCCTTAGGTGCCAGTAGGTCTGGGGGCTCATGATCATCAAGTAGTTAATTTCTTCCAATTGGTGGTGGTCTTAGCATCTGTAAAACAACTCAGGAAGTGTGCATCAGATTCTATTATCTCGGTACTTCAGAGAGGAGCTACAGCAGAGGATATGGGGGAGGGGCCTGTCCCGGGAAGGCCCCATAGGGTCCTGCTCGGTTACGGAAGCAAAAAATAGGGTGACAGAATAGTAACTGGGTCGGGTGGAATAGGGATAGTGGCTGTGGGTCTCCTTTAGGGATAGGGTGGTCAACTACTTTTGTTAAATATTGTGAAGTGAAGAGCCCCCTGAATTCAGGGCCAAGAAGACTTGGGCTCTGTTCAGCTCTGCCAGTGTGACTTCAGGTAAGATGCCCAGTATCTTTGAACTTTAGTACCTCATTTGTAACATGAAGATATTGATAATTGCCTTACAGTGTTGTGAGAATTAAGTGAGATGATGCATATGAAAGGAAATGTTTGGTAACTATAAAGAGGTATAGAAATACAATGTTACTTTATTTCTCACTTGACTGCTTGGATTTCATGCAGAAATGATGATTGTGGACCAACCCTTTGGTGGGACTTAGAAACAGAGACCCGGGCCTTATGAGCTTCTGGACCACTGGTTTTCTCAGGAGAGCGCGGGGTGTCTGCTCCTGAGAAGGCGGGTGCCTGCGTGGCTGCAGGAAAACAGAGGTCAGGCTAGGGGGGACTTCCAGGGTGCGAGCAGAGTAGCCACAAGCTCTTCATTTAGGGTCTGCATCCTGCCCTGGGTCCTTATGGGATCCATAATGGTTTTAATAAAAATCCTTTTGACCTTGTGGATCTTTTCCTTTTCTCATATCTAAACAAGTATAGCTGTTAAGAGCTCATGAACTCATACTTAACTTAGGCAAATTCAGTAGTAAGAAAAAAGTATGTACGGATGTTTTCCCTGTTTGGAATTTGTAAACAAAATTAAATTTGTATAAATTCATACGAATTCATACAATTTTCTTTTGATTCCTAATTATTTTTGATGTTTGAAAGATGACAGCAGTGTGCCTGCCATTTGTGGCCTAAAAAGGCAGGCAAGTGCTGCCATCTAGTTTTATATGTTTGACTATTGTCTTTGCTGACATTTGGAATGAAGTTGCTGGAGAAACTCTGAAACATTAAACAGAGTTTCACATATAGGACCAAGCTAATTTTTCATTTGCAGCTGTTGGAGTTGATTTAACATTATTTTAACTATGTGACACATTTAATATCTTTAGTATAACCTTTTTACTAAAACTATCCTAGAACACAGGAAGGACTATTTTAGGAGGAAAGGTACTATAAGCAGGCTGAAGGTTAGAGTTGTCTTCGAAGTGCATTGCTTTGGCCATGGAGGTGTGCAGACAACTCTGAAAATTGTTAATTTTTCAGTATTTAAAAATTATTTTTAGTTGTGGGCTGAGGGTAGAAAGTGAAGTTTGTGGAGTAGATTAAATTTTGATCAGGGGCAAGCTTTTATATGACATTCCAGGTCTCCATTGTGGCTTGCAAGCTCTGCTGGTGGTTTTCCCACTCCTCTGCCTCATCTTGTATGACTTTCTTTTCTACACTGTCCTGTTCTTAGTTCTTGGATGATACCAATCTCCTTCTTCTACTAGGTTCATGCCATTTCTTTTGGCAGGAACATTTTTCCCTCTGCTCCTATTTATTTGTTAATGTTTAGAAATTAAAAATGCACAGCAAAGAAGGAAACAATCATCCACATTCCTTCCACTTAGGACTACACCACTGCTAACATCTTTGCATATTTGCTTTAAATCTTTTTTTTTTTTTAAAGAAAAATCACCATCAGTTTGTGTGATATTGTGATTTATAAGAAATATATATTTTGTCATTCAGATGGTCAAATATGTGGTCTTTGTGGTTCCTGGCTCATAGCTCCCAAAACCCTTGGAATTTCCTAGGTGGTGAGAGCTTAAAGGTGTTGCTTATGTTATGTTAGTAAACTGACTTTTGGAAGTCACCTAAGGATGGGAATTGGTTGCTAGGAGAACCAACCAGGTGATTAGAGAGTTGGAACATTTAGTCCCACCCCCCTGTCCTCCTGGGAGTGGGGAGGGGCTGGAGGTTGAATCAGTAGCTAATGGCCAATGATCTAACCAATCATGCCTACGTAATGAAACCTTCGTAAAAACCCAGAAGGATGGGGTTCAGAGAGCTTCCAGGTTGGTGAAAATATGGAGATTTGGAGAGAGTGGTGCTCCTGGAGAGCGTGTGGAAGTTCTGTGCCCTTTCTCCATATCTTTTTTTTTTTTAATTGCTTCTTTTTCTTTTCTTTCTCCATGTCTTATCCTATGCATCTCTTCCATCTGGCTCTTCCTGAGTTATATCTTTTTATGATAGACTGGTAATCTAGTAGGTAAAATATTTCTCTAAGTTCTGTGAGCTGCTCTAGCACATTGATCCAACCCAATGCAGGGGTCATTGGAACCTCCAACGTATAGCTAGTTGGTCAGAAGCCAGGTGATAGCCTGGGCTTGTGACTGGCATTTGAAGTAAGGCAGGGAGACAGAGTCTTGTAGGACTGAGCCCTTAACCTGTGGATATGGTGCTGTCTCCAGGTAGAGCGTGTCAGAGTTTAGTTGATTTGTAGGCCACCTCGCTGGTATCCTGAGAATTGTTGCTGTGGAGGAACCTCCCCCCAACCCTGTCATCTGTATCACAATGGAAATTGGGACCCAGAACCCTTTTAGTTTGATAACAGTGATATTTGTTCATTCTAAAGAGTTCAGATAATGCAGAAAACTGCATGATCAAATGTAAAAGAAAATACATAACCCTCCCTAAATCCCACCACCCAGAAGTAACCACCATTAACATTAAATGACCATCCTAGCAGACACAAATGCACCTGTTACACATTCTCTGCTTCAGCACACATTTCTGTGTGGTCTTCTGGCTTTGACTGCTGCTGTGGGGAAGTCTGAGGCCATCCAGATTCTTCTACCTGGTACCTGAGGAAGTCCTTATGATTGAAGTTCAGTAGCTGTGGTAGGAAATTGAGCTTTTTGTATCCAATTTCTTGTTGTGTGGTGTGGACAAATTATTGTTGCTTGCCATTCCAGTAAACAACAAATGTTGCCCATCATGAGGCACTGCAGCGGCCCTGATAGTGCATCCTGAGGGGAATTCAGGATGGAGAAAAAACAGGATACTGGCCCTAGATAGTTAAGATGCGTATCAAAGGAATAATTTTTTAAAAATAAATTTATTTATATATTTATGGCTGTGTTGGGTCTTCGTTGCCTTGTGCAGGCTTTCTCTAGTTGCAGCGAGCGGGGGCTACTCTTTGTTGCGGTGTGCAGGCTTCTCATTGCGGTGGCTTCTCTTGTTGCGGAGCATGGGCTCTAGGTGCGCAGGCTTCAGTAGTTGTGGCACGTGGGCTCAGTAGCTGTGCCTCGTGGGTTGTAGAGAGCAGGCTCAGTAGTTGTGGCGCATGGGCTTAGTTGCTCCGTGGCATGTGGGATCCTCCCGGACCAGGGCTCAAACCCGTGTCCCCTGCATTGGCAGGCAGATTCTTAACCACTGTGCCACCAGGGAAATCCCCAAAGAAATAATTTTAATGAGCCCAGACTCTTGCATCTTCTCCAGCATAGAAAAGCACTAAAACCATTAGCTTAAGATGTCTGTTTTTTGTGCTTAGCAGTAATCTTTTGATGTTCTTTTGATTTTTTTTTTTTTTTTCGCACAAACTCTTTTACATCCTGGCTCCTCCCTTACCTCTTTGGAACAGTTTCTCGGAGCTCTCTGAGAGGCTGATTCCTGAGCTATAGTCCTCAGTAATGTTCCTGAATAAAATATAATTCTCAGCTTTTAGGTTGTATGTTTTTTTCAGTTGACAGTGATATGCCCTTTCAATATCCAGACTTTTTTTTTTCTAATTCAGGGAAATTATCTTGTGTTTCATCTTTGAAAATTTCTGTTCCATTTGTTGGGTTTTTCACTGCACAAACACCAGTCATCCTAATACAGGATCATCTCCACCTGACCTCCATAGCCATGTTTCCCTCCAATTGCTTTAATTTTTTTTTTTTTTTTGACTTTTGAATCTTTGTTCTTTGCCATTTCTGCAAGCCCATTTTCCCCATATGTCTTTAATTTGATCATCAGCTGTGGTTGAGCCTGTTTCTCGCCATTTCTAACGTGTTGATTTGTTCTGTAATGTTTTGGTCCTTAGTTTCACTGTCTGTACTCTTCCTTTTCATACCATTTTGTTGTTTTCCATCTTGTCCTTGAGCTTTATTGAATTCATTTCTCTTTGACTTGCTATCATGAGAAGTCGTTGTAGGGAAGTGTTCCTGTGTTCTTTGAGTTAATCGTCTTCAGGGTTAGTTTTGTGTGCTAAGTTCCTGGGAGGTGTTTGCATAGTGCATTCTGTATCCTGTGAACCTGCTCATGCTTGGGCAGCTCTGCATGTGTGTAGCCCTCCCTCTCTGCTCAGTGAGGTGACTGCGTGGGGTGACTTCTTGACAGTTTTTCTACAGTACCTGGGCAATTTGTTTTCCTTCAGGAGCCACAGAGCGAGGGCTGGATATTTCCTGTGCTATCCATTTTTCTGTGCCCTGAAGTGGTGGCAGATGAGGGTAGCGTGGAGGTGTGAGTTGGAGGGATTACTCAGTTGAGGGTTTGACCTGTAAACAAGGTTAACTACATAATTTCTGGGGCCCAGTGCAAAATGAAGATGTGACACATAGGTCAATGGAACAGAATAGATAACCCAGAAATAGAACCCCACACATATACCCAACTTATTTTTGACAAAAGTGCAAAAGCAATTCAATGGAGGAAGTATAGCTTTGCAACAAACAGTGTTGGAGCAATTGGACAGACATAGGCAAAAAATAAATCTTGACCTATAACTCAAAATGTAAAATACAAAAGTATAAATTTTTTAGGAAAAAACCAAAGGAGGAAATCTTTAGGATCTAGAACTATGCAAGGAGTTCTTATCCTTGATATCAAAAGCATGATCCCTAGAAGGAAAAATTGATAAACTGGACTTTATTAGAATTAAAAACATTTGCTCTCCTAAAGCCCATGTGAAGAGGATGAAAAGACAAATTATAGACTTGGAAAAAATATTTGCAAACTACATATCCAACAAAAAACTAGTATTTATAATATATAAAGAACCCTCTAAACTGAATGTTAAAAGGGAGATCTTTATTATTTTTTATAACTGCATGTAAATCTACAATAATTTCAAAATAAAAAGTTAAAATAACATCTTCAGAGCATCCTTTTTTCTGGCCCTCCAGACTAACATTCTTGTTGAACTCTGAGCTTTTCCTTTGGAACATTTGTCAGATTTAAATCCATGCCTCCCCCACTTTCTTCTTTTTGAAAAAATGAACACCTTATCCTCTTCCCAGGATGCTCCTCATCCTTTGATCCTCTTGGCTGGGCCTTGAATCATAATCAGCCTCTGTACAACATCTGCCGTTTCTCCAGACTCTCCCAGTTGGACAGCTGCCGAGAATATCTGCCCCCTTGGCCTCCTCAGGGCTGAGTTTACCCAGTAATTAGTCTCATTACTCTGTGTTGGAATTTTAGAAAGACAGCATGATGTTGTTATTATTCAATGAATAACAACATCTAAATTGATCCAATGCTCAGTGAAAAGGACATATCTAGGTCTGTTTATAACAACCTAGTCGGACATTTTGACTTATTGCTAAAAACCATTCAAGTGCCTTCGACTTCTCAAACGACAAGTTCTTTTCAGAAAATATATTGAGGGGAATCTCTCTGACGGGTCAGACCTTGTAACAAGTGACTTATTTGACAGGAAAAGTTAGTTTTAGAATTCTGTTTGAATTCTGAGCAGTGTTTGCCTGAGAAAGAAGGGACTGTTTGGGAGGTCACAGGAGGGCAGCATTCCTGTTTGCTGTTTTGAACCAGTCTGATTGTCGAAGAAGTCAGCAGGATTTTCTTATGCAGTCTGACTTTGCACAGCATTATTGTAGCATGTCTATATTCTCAAGACAACAGAGATATCCTGCTTTATGACTGAAGAAATACATTATCAATGCAGGAGACTTAGAAAATAGTAAAAAACCAAATCTCCCCCCCCCCCACCAAAATATCAACACCAAGAGATAATCACTCTTTTAAATTTAAAATGTTGAACTAATTTTAGTCTTTGAGAACAGTTGCAAATACAGTTGTGGTAGGAAAATTGTCCCCCAAAGATATCCATGCCCTAATCTCAGAAGCCTCTGAATATATTATGTTAGATGGCAAAGGAGACTTTGCGGATGTACTTAAGTTTATAAACCTTAAAATAGGGAGACTGGCCTGGAATATCCAAGTGGGTTCAGTTTAATCACACGAGCCCTTAAGAGCAGAAAACTTTTTCTGGCTGAAGTCAGAGAGGTTCAAAGCATGAGGACTCAACACACTTTTGCTAGCTGAGAGATGGAGGAGGCCATGGGCAGGGACCAGAAAGAAGTCTCTAGGAGACAAGGGTGGCCCCTGGCTGACAGCCAGCTAGGAAGTGGAACACTCTTCCTATAACTTCGAGGAACTAAATCTTGCCAACGACCTGAGTGAGCTTGCAAGAGGACCCTGAGTCCCAGATGGGAACTACAGCCTCCGTGGATACCTTGATTTTAACCCGGTGAGACCCTGAGCAGAGAATCTAGCCATGCATGCCAGGCTTCTGACCTATGGAACTGTGAGATAATAATTGGGTGTTGTTTTAAGCTGCTAAATTTGTGGTAATTTGTTATGCAGCAATAGAAAACTAATACAACAGTACAAAGAATTCCTGTATATTCTTCACGCAGTCTCCCCTAATGTTAACATTTTACATGCCATAGTACAGTGATCAAAACCAGGGCATTTCATTGACAGATGAATGGATAAAGAAGATGTGGTACATATATACAATGGAATACTACTCAGCCATAAAAAAGAATGAAATAGTGCCATTTGCAGCAACATGGATGGAGCTATAGATTATCATACTAAGTGAAGTAAGTCAGAAAGAGAAAGACAGATACCATATGATATCACTTATATGTGGAATCTAAAATAGGACACAAATGAACTTATCTGTGAAACAGAAACAGACTCACAGACATAGAGAAGAGACTTGTGGTTGCCAAGGGGGAGGGATGGAGTGGGGGAGGGATGGAGTGGGAGTTTGGGGTTAGCAGATGCAAACTATTATATATGGGATGGATAAACAACAAGGTCCTACTGTGTAGCACAGGGAACTATATTCAATATCCTGTGATAAACCATAATGGAAAAGAATATGAAAAAGAATATATATGTGTGTGTATAACTGAATCACTTTGCTGTACAGCAGAAATTAACACAACATTGTAAATCAACTGTACTTTAATAAAAATAATATAAAACTCAACATATAAGAAAGTAAGCATGAAGTTAAAGTAAAAACAAACAAAAAACAAAAACAACCACCTCCCCACCCCTAGGACATTGACGTTGGTACAATACTACTAACTAAACTACAGGCTTTATTTGAATTTTACCAGTGTTTCCACTAATGTTCTTTTGCTGTTCCAGGGTCCAATCTAGAATTAAACAGTACATTTAATCAGCATGTCTCCTTAATCACTTCCAATCTGTGACAGTTCTCTAGTCTTTCATGACCTTGACACTTCTAAAGAGTACTAACTAGTTATTTTGTAGAATATAATTTGATTTGAGTTTGTTAGATATTGCTACTTGATTGGAATGAAGTTAGGTACTGTTGGCAGCAGTACCTCAGAAGTGTGCTTTTCTCATATCCAAGGGTTCATGGTCTCGATATATCTTATTAATGGCTTTATTAACCTTGATCACTTGGTTATGGTGGTATCTGCTGGGTTTCTGCACTATGAAGTTACTATCTTTCCTTTTGTATTAATAAATATCTTTGAATCTATGCAAATCTTGTTCCTCTTTAAACATTTGCTCACTAGTTTTAGAATCCATTGATGGATTTTGTCAGTAATAAGAGGGGGAATGGGAGGACAATTAATAGTTTAATCAGTATCCTTCCATCTCCCTCCTGTGTTTGGTGAATATGTGTTTGTATAATTTATATTAGTATGCATATATATATATATAAAATAAATAGGATATGCTGGAGAGGGTGTGGAGAAAAAGGATTCCTCCTACAGTGTTGGTGGAATGTGAATTGGTTCAGCCACTAGGGAGAACAGTATGGAGGTTCCTTAAAAAACTAAAAGTAGAGTTACCATATGATCCTACAATCCCACTCCTGGGCATATATCCAGAGAAAACTCTAATTCGAAGAGATACATGCACCCCAATGATTACTCAGCCATAAAAAAGAATGAAATAATGCCATTTTCAGCAACATGGATGGACCTAGAGATTATCATATTAAGTGAAGTCAGAGAAAGACAAATATCATATGATATCACTTATACAAATGAACTTATTTACAAAACAGAAATACACTCACAGACAAAAAACCCCCCAAACTTATGGTTACCAAAGGAGATAGAGGCAGTGGGGAGTAGGGAGAGATAAATTAGGAGTTTGGGATTAACATATACACACTACTATATATAAAATAGGTAAACAACAAGGACCTACTGTATAGCACAGGGAACTGTACTCAATATATTGTAATAACTTATAATGGAAAAGAATCTGAAAAAGAATATATATATTCTCTTTGCTGTACACTTGAAACTAACAACATTGTAAATTAACTATACTTCAATAAATAAATAGGATATATTTGTTACATATAATAATAATGCTATTTTGTAACTAGCTATTTACCTAGCAATGTATCATGAACATTTTCCTTATCATTAAATATTTTTTAGAACACCGGTTCTAAAAGTAGTTAATAGTAGTAGTTAATAACATTTTATTTTATGGTTCCATTATTTTTCTAGCCAGTTTACAATTTTTGGATGATTGGTTTAAATTATTTTCTGTTATATATAGGGTGCAGTGAATATCTCTATACACACATCTTTGCACTTGTTGTCTCTGTATTTCCTAAGGATAGTTTTCTTGAAGTCAAATTGCTGGCTCAAAAGGTTTGTACATTTTAAAAACATTTGATACACACTGTAAACTTCCCTCTCTCTGACCAAAAATGCAGCTGCATGGCAGATTCTCCCATTCATCCTACTTTTAGCAGTGTTTTATGTCAGGATTTTCAGCATTCTTGCTCATGGTGTAATTATATTCCCACAAAGCCAGCTCTCCATTTTCAGAACCAATGACTGTGGGTGGAGACACAGGCCACTGCAGACACCAGCCTATGGAGTGCTGTGGGTGAGCTGGGGGGGCTCAGCTCACTCTGAAGTTAGTATTAGGAGTCTTCCCTGAGTAAGCCCGAGCTTACAGTCAGTGGGCTGCCCATTGGGACAGCCTGCTTTGGTGTATCAGAATCACCTGGGAGGCTTATTAAAATGTAGATTTCTGGGTTCAAATCCAGATCTAAATATCAGAATTCTCTGGGGGAGTGCCCCAGGCATCTGTATTTTAAACAGTCTCATCAAGGATGTCAAAAGAAGGGGGTGCTTGGGGCCATACTTTGAGAAACACCACTTTTGGCTGTAAGCAACCTCAAGATTATTCTTTGGAGACGCTTACGAAAAATAAACTGGACATGTGAATTTATGCCTTCATTTTCACCACGTGCTAGGGCAGGCTTTCTGTAGCCTTCCTCTCATAAATATCCACTTTTCAGTTAGTCCTCCTTTTTTTTTTTGGTCCAGGCTCTTTTTGGAGAGGGTGTACTTTTCCCAAATAGAAACCTTTTCTTTCTTTCAGATAAATAATCATATCACTCCCACCATTTCACTTCTCCTTTGGCCTCTCCTGCTTTGATGCTCATGTTTCTTACACACGATTCCATGGGATGCTCGCAGCAAGCCCTTCAGGGTAAGGGGAGCTGGTATTAGTAGCCATTGCATTTGCGAAGATTAGGAAACAGGCTTAGGCGGATGAAGGAGTAATAATAATTACATTCCCCGAGTCTCTGTTGTATCCCAGCACTCCTGCAGAGTGGAAATTAATATCCTCAGGCACCAACAGGTCATGAGACGGACCTAAGTGGGCTGGTTAGAAACAGAGCTGAAGTTCATGTCATAGCCTGGTCCAGACCAGATTCTCCTTGTCGTTTACCAAGCCCACTGCTCCTTGATGGCAGAACTGGGATGAGAGCTCAAGGGTGCTGCTCCTGGTCCAGGATAGTTGGCCCTGAACCACAACATCTTCAGGTATATCTAACACAACCCTAGGCTGTGAGTGTGTGTTGTGGGGGTGGGGGTCAGGATCCTCGGAGCTCTGGGTTCTGGGTCTAGTGTAGTCTCTGTCTGCTGTATATACTTACAATCTTAGTGTACCTATATGGTAGGGGAGGGGGAGCAGGATACATTTAGTTCCTTGGCTTTTAGAATGCCTTGGTTCCCTAACCCCAGCACCAAACAGGGTGGAGAAAATCCACTCAGAAGCATCATATTTATGGAAGCTGTTCATACATCATACATAAGTGGGCTCTAGAGACCGGGCTGGTGTGGAGGAAATGAACCTTTATGATTGATGATCAAAGATGCATTACCTGCTCCTGAATCTCCAGGCTGTTATATAGTTTTTTTATGTGAACGTGAAGCATTTAAAGGTATAATATCTAAAACGTACTTGGCGTTAAATCATAGTTCTGCTCTGAAAATACTTTATAGAGAACAGGGGACATGCTTTCATTCATACAGATTAGGCTCAATTCCTTAAAAGAGACGGGCTTCGTAAAGTAATGGGTTTGATGTGTACAAGGATAATTTTAGTGTAAGTACCTCCTAACTTATGCGGTTGAGAGCAGAGAGAGTGGGGAGTACAGTGTAATTATGTAAAGCGTGTTCATCACTTCTTTTATCTCAAGGTAAAGATTAGGTATCTACATTAAGTGTAATGTATAAACACATAAGAACCCTTTTCATTAGATAGTGTACTGAGAGCAGCTGGTCCTTAAAATGGCTCAATTTCTCGGAATACAGAGTTGAGGAAAGAAAGCAAGTGATTTCTCCTAGATGACTCTTGAACAATTTCTCCCTTTTCCTGAAACTTCATATACTTTCTCATTCTCACTTTCAACAATCGAAGAGAACCTGTGTACTTCCCATCATCACATCTATAAAATGACCATGTCCCTCTGTGTTTACTTTGCCTTCCCTCCTGTTACTTTGGGTACCACCTTCCTTTGCCTTCTCAAGCACTTTGCTCCAGCAGTTTTTCCCTTTGCTGTATCATCGAGTTTTTCCCTATTTACTGGATCGTTCCCATCAGCATATACATTTGCTATAAAATCACCCATTTTAAGGTTAAAAAAAAAAAAGCTTCTTTACTCCTTCCCTAGTGATGACTTATTTCTCTCCTCCCTTTTAGCAAAACTCCTTGAGAAAGTTGTTATATTTTTTGTTGACTAGAAACCAAATCAGGTCACTCCTGTATTCAGAACTCACCAGTGATTTCCTGTCTTTGAGTAAAGCCAAGTCTTTACAGTGGTCTACAAGACCCTACGTGATTAGGCTCCCTCCTATCTCTCTCAGCCTCATCCTCTTCTCCCTTTTTCTTACATCAGAGCTGATCATGGACTTAATAAAATGAACATGGTCCTACTGTGCACTGCCACAGTGGGGGGCTGGGAGGTGGGGGAGTGGGGTGGGGCTGAAGATCTCTAACCAGATTGCTAATGAGCTTGCTTCATCACTGCTTATCCCTGTCAGTGCCAGCATTGCATGGTGTGCAGCGTTAAAAGAACAACATTGTTTGTTTTTTCCCCTCAATATAATTTCTAGGCATTATCTTGTAGAAACCTAGGGTCCCACAAATCCCTAGTTGAGAAACCTGATTTACTCCTCCTTTCTTGCCCTCTTTGGATTAATCAATTTCTTAATTATTCTCTCCTTTATTATCTTTATAGATAAACATTCTTTCGTGGTTACTCTAGAAACTACTGTATACATGCTTATCATAGTTACTGTAGGTTTCTTTAAATTAGTGCTTTTACCACTTTCCAAATAATATAAGAAACTTACCTCAATTTTGAATACCCTCTTGCCTTTTTTTTGCTATTGTTGTCATATGTTTTACTTCTGCATGTATTACGTATTTTATAAAACATTATCATTTTTGTTTTTAAAGTAAGAAATGTTCCTTTATACTTATCCCATATTTATTCTGTCTGGTGCTCTTCATTCTTTCCTGCAGTGTTGCTTCCATCTGAGGCCATTTTCCTTTAGCCTGAGGAACTCCCTTTATTTCAGTTCTGTTTTTGAAGGATCTCTTTACTGGATGAATAATGTGTTTCGGTTGTTTTTTTCCCAGCACTTTAAAGATGTTATCCATTGTCTCTGGCTTCCTTAGTTTCTGTTGAAAAACAAGCAATCATCCCATGGACTTCTGTGATCATTGGCCTGACCTGTGTCAAATGGTCACCCTTGGCTTCAAGGCTGGGAATTCTAGGGATTCCCTGGTGGTCCAGTGGTTAGGACTCAGTGCTTCTACTGCAAGGGGCATGGATTTGATCCCGGGTCAGGGAACTAAGATCCCACAAGCTGTGCAGTGTGGCCAAAAAAAAAAAAAAAAAAAAAGCTGGAATTCTAGGATGTCCGTATATCCAGCCTGTACTATAGAGCAAGATAAGGGAGAAGGGAGTTGGACTTGGTGTTGTTGGCATAAATGACAATATGTGAGTGTTGTACTAGGTGGTAGCAGAAGGGATGTGGTCAAGAGGCATTGTCTGGGAATAATCCATAAAATACAGTGGCTGTTTGGATCTGGAAGGAAAATTACAGGATAACTCTAAGGTGTGTGGACTGAGTAACTAAGAGAGTAATGATCAAATTCACAGAAATAAGAATGTCTAGAATACTGCCTTCTTTTGGGAGAAAGATGAGTTTGGTTAAAACCTAATGAGTTTGTGAGATTAGCAGGTATAAAATAGGTACTGATTTTTTATTGTATCCAGACAGCTTACTAGTTCTGATGGTTAGTTTTTCAGTTAATTGTCATGGATTTTTTAGGTAAGAAGATCATAGTATCTGCAAATAGTTATCATTTTTTTGCTTTCATGTCAATATTTTTGTATTAAAATTTTTAAAAGGCATTGCTTTTTCTACTTTACAGTATTGTGGTAAGAAGTCATTTTGATCCTTAATCCTTTTGTATGTTATTTTTGCCTCTCTGCAACCTATTATGATTTTCTCTTTATCCTTGGAGTTCTAAAATTTCACGACAGTGTGAATTTTAAATTATTCATTGAGATGAGGACTCAGATGGGTCATTTCAATTTAGAGATTTGTGTTTCCTGAACTAGTTATTTCCTTCCTCAGCTTTCTCTGAATTCACTTTCTGGAACTCTTCTTATTTGAATGTTAAACCCCATGAACTGATTTTTCAACCTTTCTCTGATTCTCAATGTCTGTCTGTCTGTCTTCCTGTCTGTTTCTCTTCTCTTCTTGACTTACCTTTTTAAAAATCTCTTCTATTGAATTTGAAGTGTTGATTTTCAGAAGCTTTTCTTATTTTTTTTGAGTGTCTTTTCTCTATAATTCGTAATCTTTATTTTAAAAGATTTATTATTTATTTATTTACTTATTTAATTTATTTTTGGCTGCGTTGGGTCTTAGTTGCAGCAAGCAGGATCTTTGTTGAGGCATGCGGGATCTTTTGTTGCAGCGTGTGGGCTCTTTGTTGCGGTGCGTGGGCTTCTCTCTAGTTGTGGTGTGTGGGTTTTCTCTTCTCTAGTTGTGGCGTACGGGCTCCAGGGCGCGTGGGCTCTATAGTTGTGTCATGCAGCTTCCAGAGTGCGTGGGCTCTGTAGTTTGCGGCACGCAGGCTCTCTAGTTGAGGCGTGCAAGCTCAGTAGTTGCAGCATGTGGGCTTAGTTGCCCCACAGCATGTGGGATCTTAGTTCCCTGACCAGGGATTGAACCCACGTCCCCTGCATTGTAAGGCTGATTCTTTACCATTGGACCACCAGGGAAGTCCCTGTAATTCCTAGTCTTGTTTCATGGATTAAATATCTTTTCTCTCTGAGGACATTTATTCCAATAAAAAATTTTTTTCTGCTCCATGGGTTATCTCTTTTTTTCTGGGTTCCTTTCTTTCCTGGGTTTCAGTTTTTACAATTTTCATTCAAAGTTGATAATTCCTCCCTAAATGTAAGACCAGATACTATAAAACCCTTAGAGGAAAAAATAGCCAGAACACTCTCTGACATAAATTGCAGCAATATCTTTTTTGATCCACCTCCTAGAGTAATGAAAATAAAAACAAAAATAAACAAATGGGACCTAATTAAACTTAAAAGCTTTTGCACAACAAAGGAAACCATAAACAAGATGAAAAGACAACCCACAGAATGGGAGAAAATATTTGCAAATGAAGCGACTGACAAGAGATTAATCTCCAAAATATATACCTCATGCAGCTCAATATCAAAAAAACAAACAAGCCAATCAAAAAAATGGGCGGAAGATCTAAACAGACATTTCTCCAGGGAAGGCATACAGATGGCCAACAAACACATGAAAAGATGCTCAACATCACTAATTATTAAAGAAATGCAAATCAAAACTATAATGAGGTATCACCTCACACCTGTCAGAATGGCCATCATCAAAAAAATCTACAAATGGGACTTTCCTGGTGGTCCAGTGGCTACGACTCTGCGCTCCCAATGCAGGGGGCCCGGGTTCGATCCCTGGTCAGGGAACTAGATCCCACATGCCACAACTAAGAGTTCATATGCCACAACTAAAGATCCCGCATGCCGCAACTAAAGATTTCGCATGCTGCAACAAAGATCCTGCGTGCTGCAACTAAGTCCGGCACAGCCAAATAAATAAATATTAAAAAAATCTACAAACAATAAATGCTGGAAAGGGCGTGGAGAAAAAGGAACCCTCCTACACTGTTGGTGGGAATGTAAATTGGTATAGCCACTATGGAGAACAGTATGGAGGTTCCTTAAAAAACTAAAAATAGAGCTACCATATGATCCAGCAATCCTACTCCTGGGCATATATCTGAGAAAACCATAATTCAAAAAGATACATGCACCCCAATGTTCATTGCGGCACTATTTATAATAGCCAGGACATGGAAGTAACCTAAATGTTCATTGACGGAGGAATGGATAAAGAAGGTGTGGTACATATATACAATGGAATGTTACTCAGCCATAAAAAAGGTGTGTAATAATGCCATTTGCAATGACATGGTTGGACCCAGAGATTGTCATACTGAGTGAAGTAAGTCAGAAAGAGAAAGACAAATATCATGATATCACTTGTATGTGGAATCTAAAAAAATGGTACAAATGAACTTATTTGCAAAACAGAAATAGAGTCACAGATGTAGAAAACAAATTTATGGTTACCAAGGGGGAAAGGAAGGGAAGGGATAAATTGGCAGATTTGGATTGACATATACACACTACTATGTATAAAATAGATAGGGGCTTCCCTGGTGGCACAGTGGATAGGAGTCTGCCTGCCAGTGCAGGGGACATGGGTGTGATCCCTGGTCCAGGAAGATCCCATATGCCATGGAACAACTAAGCCTGTGCGCCATGACTACTGAGCCTGTGCTCTAGAGCCCGCGAGCCACAACTACTGAAGCCTGTGTGCCTAGAGCCGTGCTCTGCAGGAAGAGAGGCCGCCACAATGAGAAGCCCGTGCACCGCAACGAGGAGTAGCCCCTGCTCACTGCAATTAGAGAAAGCCCGCATGCAGCAACAAAGACCCAATGCAGCCATAAATAAATAAATAAATAAATAAATAAATAAATAAATAAATAAAATTAAAAAAAAAATAGATAACTAATAAGAACCTACTGTATAGCACAGGGAACTCTACTCAATACTCTGTAATGACCTATATGAGAAAAGAACCTAAAAAAGAGTAGCTGTATGTATTAATATATGTAAAACTGATTCACTTTGCTGTACACCTGAGACTAACACAACATTGTCAATCAACTATACTCCAAAAAAATCATTTAAAAAGAAATACCGAAGTTAATAATTCCTCAGTGTTCATTGTAGACAACAGCAGCATCTGACACTTTTCTCTTTGTCTCTGTCTCATTTCTCTTCTTCCCCTATCCCAGGCACTTTCAATTCTTTTAGTTGATATTTCTAAATACCATACTTGCATCACTACTTCTTGGTTTTTCAGTGTTAGGCACTATCATTGTTTTACTGAAAAATGAGAATTCAACCCTCCTTCCTTTCTCCGCTGCCATGCACATCCTCTCTTGTCATTCCTCTATACTTCCAATGTTGCTAGGCTGTTATTGAGTGTGGACATCATTACTCTTTGCCGATTGCAAACTGGGTTCTTTGTCTTTTCTTATTGATGTGTTAAGAGTTCTTTATATAGCTGGGATATTTTTCCTTTTTAGTTGTATGTGTTACCGAAAGCTCCCATTCTGAACCTCTCTTTTCACTTTGTTTATGGTGCCTCTGTTATAGAGAGGTTTAAATTCTAATGTAATGACGCTCAGCAGTCTTTTCCTTTATCGTATGTAGTTTCCCCCCATCTTATTAAAGAAATTTACCTTGAGGTCATGAAACTATTTTCCCATATTTCCTTCTTAAAGTTCAAAGTCATGTTTTTCTCATTTAGAACTATGATTCACCTGCAAAATTAATTTTCTGTGTGATGTGAGGTAGGGATTCATTTTTTTAAACTGTTACATCACTTTTATTTTTTATTTTAAAAAATTTTTATTGGAGTATAGTTGATTGACAATGTTGTGTTAGTTTCAGGTGTACAGCAAGGTGAATCAGTTATACATATACACATATCCACTTTTTTTTAGATTCTTTTCCCATATAGGTCATTACAGGGTATTGAGTAGAGTTCCCTGTGCTATACAGTGGGTCCTTATTAGTTATCTATTTTATATATATAATAGTGTATATGTCAATCCCAATCTCCCAAGTTATCCCTCCCCACCTTACCCCTAGTAACCATCAGTTTGCTTTCTACATCTGTAACTCTATTTCTGTTTTGTAGATAAGTTCACTTGTACCCTTTTTCTAGGTTCCACAGGGTTCATTTTTTATTGTTTTCCACCTGCTCATCCGTAGTCCCAATGCCATTTATTAGATATTGCATATTTTCTCCACTGATTTTTTTAAAACCATTTAAAAATATTTATTTATTTATTTATTCTTTGGTTGTATCAGGTCTTAATTGCGGCATGCAGGATCTCCATGGAAGCATGCGGGCTTCTCTCTAGTTATGGCGCGCGGGCTCTAGTTGCCTCGCGGCATGTGGGATCTTAGTTCCCTGACCAGGGATTGAACCTGCGTCCCCTGCATTGGAAGGCAGATTCTTAACCACTGGACCACCAGGGAAGTCCTGTCTCCACTGATTTTTAATGCCCTCTCTATCATTTGTCAAGTTCACAATGTGTTTAAGTCGTGCTCTTTTTATCGTATTCCATTGGTCTACTGCTTCATTAGCACAATGTCTTAATTATTATAGTTTAATGATATCTGGGTATTCTTGTTCTTCTTCAGTAATTTCTTGGCTATTCTTGCCCTTTGCTGTTACATATGAATTTTCGGATCAGCTTATCAAGTTCCATGAAGATTTCTTTTGGGATTTTGATTTAGGATTTTATTGCATTTATATATTAGAATGGGGACTTGTCTTATTTTGGTTATGGCATTAAGTATTCCCATCCATGAATGTGGCATATATTTTCCACTTATTCAGGTTTTCTTGCAATAACATCTTATATTTTTCTCCATAGAAGCCTTGCACATATTTTGTTAGATTTATTTATTTATATTTTAATTGCTATTATAAAATGATATTTTTAAGTGAAAATTTCTGATTGTTATAGGCACATGGGGATGAAATTGATTTTTGTATACTGATTTTATATATAACACAACTTTGCTGAATTATTATTCTGATAATGTATCAGTAGATATTTTGGATTTACTGTCTAGACAATTTTACCATGTATGATTAATGACATTTCTGATTCTTCTTTTTCAGTCTTTATTTCTCTTATTTATCTTCCATGTTTTACTCTGATGACTACCCTTTTCAGTACAGTGTTGCACTGAAATGAGGATGCATGTATCTTTGCTGCTGATTATTAAGGGAATTCTAATATTTCAATATAGTATTTTGTTTGCTGTGGGATGTTGACAAATTTCTTTTGTGTTCCCAGCTTGCTAAAGAGTTTATAAGAAGGTCTTGAATTTTACCAAGTGCTTTTGTGTGTGTGTGTGTGTGTGTGTGTTGCACACACCCATAGAATCTTTGAATCATGCTTTTTATCCTTCAATCTGTTATGTGGTAAAATACTTGACTTTAATTAGTTTTTATCTTTAAAACGATAGTCCTGGATTTGGTTTGCTAGTATTTTATGAGATTGACCTATAATTTTCCTTTCTCTTATTGCCTTCTCTTGTGTTGAAATTATTCTAGTTTCATAAAAATGGAGTAAGTAGTGATTCCTTTTTTTTTTTTTTTTTTTTAACAGAAGACGTTTATAAAGTTGAAATAATTAATTTCTTGACTGGCAGAATTTACCTTCAAAACTGTTTTGGACATTTTTTTTTTCTTTTTTCTATGTGGGTTTGATTTTTTTAAAAATACATTTATTTATTTATATTTGGCTGAGTTGGGTCTTCATTGCTGTGCACGGGCTTTCTCTAGTTGTGGTGAGTGGGGGTTACCCTTTGTTGCGGTGCATGGGCTTCTCATTGTGGTAGCTTGTCTTTGTTGAGGAGCACGGGCTCTAGGTGCACGGGCTTCAGTAGTTGTAGCACGCAGGGTCAGTAGTTGTGGCTCGCGGGCTCTAGAGCACAGGCTCAGTAGTTGTGGCGCACGGGCTTAGTTGCTCTGCAGCATGTGGGATCTTCTGGGACCAGGGCTTGAACCCATGTCCCATGCATTGGCAGGCGGATTCTTAACCACTGCACCACCAGGGAAGTCCTGTGGGTTTGATTTGATTTTATTTTATTTTTGTAATGTATATTTTTTAACATCTTTATTGGAGTATAATTGCTTTACAATGGTGTGTTAGCTTCTGCTGTATAACAAGGTGAATCAGCTATACATATACATATATCCCCATATCTACTCCCTCTTGCGTCTCCCTCCAGTCCTCCCTATTCCACCCCTCTAGGTGGACACAAAGCACTGACCTGATCTCCCTGTGCTATGCAGCTGCTTCCCACTAGCTATCTACTTTACATTTGGTAGTGTATATATGTCCATGCCACTCTCTCACTTCGTCCCAATTTACTGTGGGTTTGATTTTAATGACTGATTAAATTTCTGCAATAGTTATAGGACTATATAAATTTTCTTTTTCTTTCTGGGTAAGTTATATTTCCCTGTGAAATTATCTATTTTGTATAATTTCCAGATATATTGGTATTAAATTGTAGATAATAGTCTCTTTGAATTTTTTGAATCTCTACTTTTTTCCCAATATTATTTGTGCCCTTTTTTTTTTTTTTTTCCTTTGGTTAGTTGTCAGAGTTTTACCCATTTTATCAGTACATGACAGGACCCAGTTAAGGCCTCCATATAAACTTTTAAGATCCTGACGGATGGGTGTGGAGATCTAATCAAGACAAGCCTCATATGTTAAGTTCCCTTGCTTGTTAAACCTGCCACCTACCAATCTGGAGTGGCCTACCTTTTTCCAGCCTCTCCTTGCCCTCCGTGTACAGGGGCCAGTTTGCAAACCAACACTGTTTAAGTCTTCCCATTTTTAATAATTGGGTTTTGCCTTTTTATTATTGATTTGTAGTTCTTTCATATGTTTTCTGGATATGAGTCCTTTGTCAGATATTATGTGCTACGAATTTTTTCTTCCAGTCTGTGCTTGCTTTTTCTTTCTTTTAATGGTAACTTTTGAAGAGCAGAAGTTATTCATTTTAATGATATCCAGTTTATCAATTTTTTTATGTTTAGTGTTTTCTGTGTCCTTTTAAGAAATCTTTACCTACCCCAAGTTTGCCAAGATATTCTCCTGTTTCTCCTAGAAGCTATATAGTTATAACTTAAATTTTGTTCTATAGTCAATGCATTTTACCTGAAAATATCTTTATTTCAACTTTATTCTTTAAGGATATTTTCTCTGGATATTAAATTCTGGGTTGGCAGGGTTTTTTCCCTTTCTTTTAGCAGTTTAAAGATGTTATCTCTCTGTCTTCTGACCTCTGTAGTTTCTGATGAGAAGTGAATGGTAATTTGAATTATTGTTCCACTCTTTCTGGCTGCTTTCAAGATTCTTCTTTATTACTGGTTTCACCAGTTTGACCATGATATGTGTAGGAGTGTTTTTTGTTTTGTTTTGTATTTATTCTACTTGTGAACTTCTTGAATATGTGAACTTATCTCTTTTACCAAATTTGGGAAATTTTCAACCATTATTTCTTTTTTTTTTTTTTTTAAACATCTTTATTGAAGTATAATTGCTTCACAATGGTGTGTTAGTTTCTGCTTTATAACAAAGTGAATCAGCTACACATATACACATGTTCCCATATCTCCTCCCTCCCGCATCTCCCTCCCTCCCACCCTCCCCATCCCACCCCCCCAGGCGGTCACAAAGCACCGAGCTGATCTCCCTGTGCTATGCGGCTGCTTCCCACTAGCTATCTATTTTACATTTCAACCATTATTTCTTCAAATATTTATTTTGACTCTTTTTCTTTCTCTTTGCCTCAGGTACTCCAATTACACATATACTAGACATTTAAAAAATTTTTCCATAGGCCCTGAGGCCCCACACATATGCCTCAGAGAGTATGTCTGGCAATTCTCCTGTCCTGTCTCCAATTTTTCTCACATATACTTAGTAAATGCCCAAGGAGCAAAGGTGGCCATAGGTACAGACTCTGCGCGTGGTTGCTGTTAGGGATTCTAAACCATCATGCTGACTTTTGTTTAATCTCTAGAAATTCATTAAAAGTTCAGTGCTTTTCTTATCCATCTGTGGCAGCCTCCTCTGCCTTCCTCTGCTGTACCAAAGATGAAGACAGCCATGCTTGTCTGTTTTGGATTTTATTTCATTAGGTTTCATTGCATCCTCAGCTCTCTGATGTACCTGAAAAGACTATGAGTTTGTGGCGAACCACCTTTCTCTCGCTTTTAGGGTGGGAGAGGCATTCTCTTGCAACTTTCTACATCCTAAGTGGAAGTAGAAGTATCCTACTGGTTTTGACATGCTATATTTAAATTAAAAAAATTATCTTTCCATTCTGAACATGTTCTAATTTCCATGATGGGTTTTTTCTCTGACTTCTGTGTATTTCTGGTATCTTTAAATTTGTAAATATACAGTTATAAAAAATTGTTATTTTTATTATTGATTCCTAACTCAGTTATATTTGATGAGATTAAGCCAGGTATGCTTTGGAGTGTTTAATATTTATTATGATTTGCCTTATATCTTTGAGTGGTCAGTTTTTATAAATGTTGCATGTGAATGAAAAGAGTATGTATTCTTTAGTTATTGGTTCATTAGACCAAGCTGTTGTTCAAATGTTCTTTCTAAACTTTATTAATTTTTGTCCTCTTGATTATATTTATTTATTTACTTATTTATTTTTGGCTGTGTTGGGTCTTCGTTTCTGTGCGAGGGCTTTCTCCAGTTGTGGCAAGCGGGGGCCACTCTTCATCACGGTGCACGGGCCTCTCACTATCGCGGCCTCTCTTGTTGTGGAGCACAGGCTCCAGACGCGCAGGCTCAGTAGTTGTGGCTTACGGGCCTAGTTGCTCCGTGGCATGTGGGATCTTCCCAGACCAGGGCTCGACCCCGTGTCCCCTGCATTAGCAGGCAGATTCTCAACCACTGCGCCACCAGGGAAGCCCTGTCCTCTTGATTATAAATTGCTGAGAAAGGCATGTTAAAAATCTCCTACTATGACTGTGGATTCACCATTTGCCCCTTGTAATTCTTTAATTTTTGCCTTAGATATTGTCAGCCACATGATTAGGTGTGTATAAGTTTAACCTTTTATTGTTGCGTGGTGACCCACTTTAATCTCATAAAGTGTTTTTTGCCTTCAAGGTTATTCACCTTTAGTTTATGCTCCTCATTCTGGTTTCCTCTGTCTCTGGAATGCAGGAATTTCCCTTTTTTTTTCTGTTGAACTCGATTATATGTTAAATTTCCCCCCTCCCATTTTGTCTAGCATGTCAGTGTGTGTTTGTGTGTGCGTGTGTGGTTGCAGTTGCTACACTAAGTCTGTTTACTCTCTAGCCCTGCTGTCCATCAGGGCCTCTCTCTTCATCATGACCTTTAACCTTCTTGTGTCATCACGAACTGCTTTTTTTCATGTCCCCATTCACATTCCCCAGCAACAGACTCTGATTGGCCTAGCTTATCCTTTTCCTCCAGATCCACCGTAGGAGACCTGGCCCACTTATAAGTTAGCTGCCCTTGGGACACATGCCCATCCCAATTCAACTGGGTCTGTGAGCTGGACAGCTTCACGTACAGAGGACTGTGGAATGGCATACTGGCCAGTTTGGCCCTTCTGTCTGTGGGCTCTTAGTGAACTGGGCTTCGTTTGGTTGTCAGCCTCGGTTTCTTTTTTTTCTTTTAAATTTTATTTATTTATTTATCTATTTATTTTTGGCCTCACTGCATGGCATGCAGGATCTTAGTTCCCTGACCAGGGATCGAACCCATGCCACCTGCAGTGGAAGCGCAGGGTCCTTACCACTGGAGTGCCGGGGAATTCCCCCAGCCTCAGCTTCTGTAGCAAGGAGTGTTCTGTCCAGGATCTGCTGCCACCCAGCAGTGCTGCATGGTGCCTCATTGAATTGCACAGCCCCGTCTGGAAGCCAGGGCCTTTTGCAAGGCTCTGAGGAAGGCTGGAGATTCACATCTAGGGATATGATCAGTGTCCTTGCCTCTCAAGCCAGCTCAATGTTCATTATCAGGCCTTCTCCCCCATCACTCCAGTCATCTGCCTCAAAGTCCCTTTTATCAGAGATAAAGGTCATGTTGGGAAAATGGTTCTGAAATTGGCTGCTGGGCAAAGTCTTATAAAGCAGAGCATGGAAAACAGGCTCTTATGATTTTTTTATGGAAGAGTAGTCTAGCCTCTCTGGGATCGGTGAGGTCTTTAGTCAGAGCTATTCTGATCTTGAGGACCTGTACAAGTGTGGGAAATTTTCCCCATTGAAGTAATAGAATCTAGTATTTACTTCAACTCTAAGACCCTCTGGGAGCAAGTCTTGGATATTCATCTTCTTGACCTGTTCATCAGCATCTTTGGTGAGTGATACGGGAGATTCACTAACCTCAACTGACAGCGTGATAGGTTATCAGAGCTGGAAGGAATCTCAGGAATCTCCTCCAACCCTCTCACTTCACCATGACATAACTGAGCTCCAGAGAGAAGAGGGGGCCAGTCCAAATTCTCACATCAGATGGTGGTAGAGATGGGACAAGGACCCTTGTACCTTGATCTTCCCAATCCAAGGCCTTCTTCCTCTTATCTCACTCTCCTCAAAGGCAGAGCACTAAATCATGCTTGAAGTTTTAATATTGTTTTGACAGAGTTGACTTAGAATCTGCAGTGACAGGAATGTCTAGAAATTAAAACATAGGAAGACCTGTGGTCCCTTGATGTGTAATTGTGGACAGGGGTAAATGACTTGAGTGGGTAGTCGGGGGTGGGATCTGCGCACAGGGCCTTTGAGGTGTGCGGAAAATTATAAATGCTGCTGTAAGCCTTGTGTTGTGTCACCCTGCTCAGAGGAGGGACAGTGGTACTTCCATCTTGTTTTCAGTGTTCTGTGTTTCCCTTTTTCCTTCTTTTTTCAGTCCATTCCTGCCTTCCTCTCTTCTCCCACTGCTTTCTTATATACCATTAACCCCTCGTTTCTGCAATCTTTGTTTCTTTCCCTACTAACCTCTGACATAAAGTATTAATTTTTGGCATTTTTTTGCCTTTCTTTGAAGTGCTCCTGCTGGCTACAAAAACTTCCAATTAAGTTTTTTAAATAAAAGATAGAAGTTAAAAGCAACTGCTGCCTGGGGTTAGCAGGATAGAAACTTGTAGTTGCTTGAAGCTGTACTTCAAAAAGAGAAAACTCAATTTTAAAAGTGTAGAATTTTATTCATATAATACATTGTGTTCAAAAAATGACTCTGTGGATACTGTAGGCTGTAGAGGAGTCAGACGACAGGTCACTTGTTCTGTTGTATTTATTTACAGAATATTCTTTTTCTGTGTAATGTTTTCCATCTAAATAAAAGTAAAAGGAGGGCTTCCCTGGTGGCGCAGTGGTTAAGAATCTGCCTGCCAATGCAGGGTTCGAGCCTTGGTCTGGGAAGATCCCACATGCTGCGGAGCAACTAAGCCCATGTGCCGCAACTACTGAGCCCACGAGCCACAACTACCGAAGCCCACGTGCCTAGAGCCCATGCTCTGCAACAAGAGAAGCCACCACAATGAGAAGCCCGCGCACCGCAACGAAGAGGAGCCCCCGCTCGCCACAACTAGAGAAAGCCCACATGCAGCAACAAAGACCCAATGCAGCAATAAATAAATAAATAAATAAATAAATTTAAAAAAAAGTAAAAGGAAATTTTTTGGCATCTGGATCCTTGTGTATTCTGTTCTCAGTAACATTAATTTAATATTGACATTCTCCTCTTTATTAACTGAAGAACTTTTACAAAGTTCTTACATAAAGTTCCTTTTATGTGCTATCGCATACATACAAAAGAATGTATGAATGTATCTTAAACCTCTTTTTTAGCAATTTCTCTTATTCCTAAATTCCACTTAAAATAGACTCCCCAGAAAGTGCGGGTGTATTCTGAGAGAAATCACAGGGGTGAGGAGTCAATTATTCAGTTTTACACGGGCAGCTTCCTTTATGGGCACGTGTCCAGGGTGCTGTGCACACTCTTGGTTGCCAGGAGGAGACACCCGCCCAGGCCTCTCTTTCCCTCTGCCTCAGGGCTATTCTAGCCAGAAAGTTCTAGCCATGCCTTTAATTCAGCATTCAGAGGCCCCAGCAAATCAAAGTGCAGCTTCCTAGAAAAACTGGAGCTGACTAGCAACACGGACAAAAGAGGGGAAACTTCTGAAAAATCACTTTTTTTTCTCATCTTCATCCTAAATCCAAGGAAGGTCAAGGAGGAGAAAAATAAACAATCATCATTAAATGCAGTGTTTTTCAAACTGCAGGCTGTTTCCTGTTGGTGGACCATGAAATCAATTTAAAGGCTCGTGACCTGCATTTAAAAAAAAAAAAAGGCATGAATGGAAAATAAAAATATGTGGCATAGTGAAGGTAAGTGTTGTTTCAGTGAATCTTTATATATGTCTGTGTAGCCACAGACACACAGACAGACAGACAGACAGACAGACACAGAGGAACAAGATACAAAATTTCTTACCAGGGGTTGATATGAAAGAAGATGGAGAAGCAGACTGGCTTATTAAAGAGTGTGGAGCTTCTCCTGTGTGTCAGGCCCTCTCTCTGGGCAGGAGTCCATGGTACCATTTTTTAACCTGTGATCTACCATCCTACTGACATCGTGCTTTTTGAGGGATACTGTCATCTTTTCCTAATTTCCTTGCCTGTGTGCTACCATTAACATTCTTTCCTAGATCTTGCCTCTGGAGCTCCATGCCCACCCACCTTTCTCTACATCCATATCCACCTTCTCTAGTCTAGCCTTTGTCATCTATCATCTGGGAGACTGCCTCCTGTAGGGTGTTGGGGGTTTTGGGGGACTAGTCAAGGAAAACGATATGACCGTGAGGTGACAGTAGCACACACAAGCTTTATTGGGCAATGCTTTGACAGTTCCCAGGTGAGGAAGTCCCTCTCAGTGGGGGTCTATCCAGAGGCCAGAGCATGGGGGTTGCTGTTCAGAAGGGGAGGTGACAAGGGGACTCTCGGTGGGGAGAGAGCATTTATGTGTCTAGGTGGAGTCCCTCAGCAGCACAGCGGGGAGGCTCTGGGTCAGGGCACTCTGAAGGACAGTGGCAGCTTGAAGTCTTGTAACCACAAGCCTCTGCCTTATCAATGGACTTCAGATGCTGGGTGTAGTTTTGTGGACCATGCAAGACAGGGAGGCCCTAAATGGCTAAAAATCTGCTTGTTTGGGCTATTTTCAAACAATTCATATGTAAATTTTGAGCTTGGTGTCCGTGGGCTCTTGAGCTAACCATCTCAGCCTGCAGTGAAGAAATAAACAACCGAGGGGCCAGTATACAGAGGCCATTTCAGGCGTGTTTATGTAATACCCCTTCAATCCATTCTCCACACAGAAGCCAGAGCCATCTTTTAAAATTGCAAATCAGGCCTTGTCACTCCACTGCTTTCTCATTGTTTCCATTTGCCTGTTAACCTTTGCTGATCCCTTTATTTTCAGCCTTTCTCAATCATTTCCCTTCATGTGTGTCTCTTGTATGCAGCATATAGGTGAGTCTTGCTTTGGGAGCCAAATTGGAAATCCTGTTTTAATAAATCAGTTAATCCTCTCAAGGGCTTAATCCTATTCACATTAATTAATGGTCTCTGCTCTGTCATATTATTTTATAATTACTGTGTATTATATTTGCTGTATTTCCTTCTCTACTTGGTATTTTCTTTTTTTACATTAATTTGGATATTTAGGGAGGTTGATATTTTTGTTCTAGTAATTACCTCTGTACTTAATCTTATTTAACCTTCTAATATCAGGTTTGTTAGTTTTTTATTTTAAAGCCTTATTGACATCCAGTTTACATATCATATGATTCAGTCATTTAAAGTATGTCCATTGGTTCTTAGTATATTCACAGATATGTGCAACCATCACCGTAGTCCATTTTAAAACATTTTCATCATCTCAAAAAGAAATCCTGTATCCTTTACCTATCACCCCTATCCCACCTCCCCCAGCCATAGGCAACCCCCAATCTACTTTCTGTCCCTATAGATTTTTCTGCTCTGGACATTTCATATGAATGGAATCATATAATTTGTAGTCCTTTGTGACTGGCTTCTTTCATTTAGCATAATGTTTCAAGGCTTATCCATGCTATAGTATGTGTCAGTTTTTCCTTCCCTTTTATGGTCGAATAATATCCATTGTATGGATACCCTATATTTTATTTATTCATTTATCAGTTGATGGACATTTGGGTTGTTCCAACCTTTTGGCTATTATGAATAATGCTGTTATAAGCATTCATGCACAAGTTTTTGTGATACACTCATTTCTCTTGAGTGTATGCCTAGGAATTGCTAGTTCATTTGGTGGGTGGGTGGTCTACATGAAACATTTTGAGAAACTACCACTGTTTTCCAAGGTGGCTGTTCCATTTTACATTCCCACCAGCAGAGTACGAAGGTCCTGATTTCCCCACAACTTCACAAATGTTTGTTATTTTTGAATATCTTTTTGATTATAGCCATTCTAGTGGGTGTGAAGTGGTATTTCACTGCGGTTTTGATTTGCATTTTCCTGACTGCTAATGATGAGCAACTTTTCATGTGCTCATTGGTCATTTATATATCTTCTTTGAACAAATGACAATTCAAGTCTTTGCTCATTTTTAAATTTGGTTGTCTACTTACTGTTGAGTTGTAAGAGTTCTTTATATGTTCTGGATGCAAGTCCCTTATCAGATTTGCAAGTATTTTTTCCTATTTCATGGGTTGTCTTTTCACTTTCCTGACAGTGTTCTTTGAAGCATAAAAGTTTAAAATTTTTATGAAATTCAATTTATCTATTTCCCCCACTTGTTTGCTTGTACTTTTAGTATCATATCTAAGTAGGATTTGCCTAATCCTAAATCATGAAGATTTATGCTTATGGTTTCTTCTGGGAGTTTTATAGTTTTAGATTTTATATTTAGGTCAATGATGGATTTTAAATGAATTTTTCTGTATGATGTAAGGAAGGGGCCCATTCTTATCCATTTGTGTGTGTATATATATATATTCAGTTGTTTCAGCACCATTTTTTGAAAATACTATTTTTCCCTTTTTAACTGAATGGCATCTTTGTCAAATATCAATTGACTACACATATGAGTATTTACTTCTGGACTCTCAATTGATCTATATGTCTGTCCTTAGGTCAGTACCCCACTGTCCTGATTACTCTAGATTATAGTAAATTTTGAGATGGGTAAGTGTGAGTCCTCTACCTTTGATCTTTTTCAAGATTGTTTTGGGTATTCTAGGTCTTTCCACATCCATATGTGGATATTTTAGAATAGCTGGACAATTTCTGAAAAAAGAAAGCAGCTGGAGTTTTTATATGGATTGCATTGAATCTGTAGACCAATTTGGGAATTATTGCCATCTTAACAATATTAAATCTTCTGATCCATGAACATGGGGTGTCTTTCCATTTATTTAGGTCTTCTTTAATTTCTTTCAATGTGTTTTATATTTATATTTTTTGTATTTATATTTTCAGAGTAAGAATATTATACATCTTTTGTTAAATTTATTCCTAAGTATTTTATTATTTTTGATGGTATTATAAATGTAATTATTTTCTTAATTTCAATTTTGGATTGTCAGTTAATAATGCAGAAAAATACAATTGATTTTCTATATTGATCTTGTATCCTGTGACCTTACTAAATTTGTTTATTAGTTCTAGTAGTTTTTAGTGGATTTTAAAGGATTTTTCTATATGCAGTATCATGTCATCTACAGATAGAGACAGTTCTACTTCTTCCTTTCCAGTCTGGTTACACTTTATTTCTTTTTCTTTTCTAATTGCCCTGGCTAGACCCTCCAGTATAATGTTGAATAGTAGTGGTAAGAATAGACATCCTTGTCTTGGTCTTGATTTTAGGGGGAAAGCATTCCATTTTTCACCATGTTAGCGATGGGTGTTTCATAGATACCCTTTATCATTTTGAGGAAGTTACTTTCTATTCCTAGTTTTTTGATGTTTTTAATCATGAAAGGGTATTGCATTTTGTCAAATAAATTTTATGCATTTATCAGGATGATCATGTGTGTGTCCTTTGTTCAACTGATATGGTGTATTACATTGATTGATTTTTGGATGTTAAACCAACCTTGCATTCCTGGGATACATCCCACTTGGTCATGGCATATTATCAGTTGTATAAATTGCTGGATTTTGTTTGCTAGTATTTTTTGAGGATTTTTGTATCTATATTTTTAAGAGACTTTTTTTTTCTTTTCTTGTGGTGTCTTTCCCTGGTTTTGGTATTAGTGTAATACTGGCATCATAAAATGAGCAAGAAAGGATTTTCCTTTCTCCTATTTTTTTTGAATAGTTATGAAGAATTGATATTAATTCTTCTTTAGATCTTGGGTAGATTTCATCAGTGAAACCATCTGATTCTGAGCTTTCCTTTGTGGGAAGTTTAAAATGACTAATTCAGTCTCTTTTTTCAGTAATAGGTTTAATGTATATGCTATATGCACCCTAAGTAAAAGGCAGAGATTGCCAGATTAGGTAAAAAGTAAAACTGAACTATATACTGCCTACAAGAAACACATTTGAAATTTAACGACGTAAATAGGTTAAAAGTAAAATGATGGAGAAAGATATTCTATGCAACACCAATCAAAAGAAAGCTAAAATGGCTATATCACATGCTGCCATGGAGGCCTCCTGACTTTCACATCATGCTGTGAGTAGATAAGTGGCTGACCTGAACTTGTCATTGAACTCTGGTTCAAAATACCGCTTGTTCATTCAGTGGACATTTTTCCTTTCCTAGAGCTGTTTTAATGGATATTGACTCTCAGTCACTGATATATGATTTTCAAGTTTATTCTGAAAGTATGAATCAGGATCACATGATAGCAGAACTGGATTTTTTAAATATCTGAAGTTAAGGGTGTACATGAGTATATTATTAGCAAATATTTTTCTCTTTAGACATAACTGGATTCTTAGGGGTTATTTGGTAGTCTTGGTTCACAAAATTTCAAAATTAAGGCTTTTAAACATTTGTTCTTCAAACATTAACTGGGTGCGTGTTACGTTATGGGCAGTGTATACAGGCTTTGGAGTCAGGGAGATGTGAATTCAAGTTCTGGTTCTTCGTTTGCAGCTACTGTGCCTTTGGGCAAATCACTTAACCGTCTGAGTCATGATATATAAAATAAGCTTCATAATGTGTAGCTTGTGTGATGTTGTAAGGGTTAAATAAGACACTATAAAACAGTGCTGGATTTTAGGCGCTTAATAAATGTTAGTTTTTCCTTTCACTGAAGGATCTCAAACTTTAAAAATTACTCTTTTTAGAAATTTAAAAATCGGACTACTTACCAGCATTAAAAAAAATTAGTTACGTGAAATGAGTTTGCTCTTGGGAATTCCCTGGTGGTCCAGTGGTTAGGACTCTGTGTTTTCACTGCTGAGGGCCTGGGTTCAAACCCTGGTCGGGGAACTAAGATCCCGCAAGCTGCGTGGCGTGGCCAAAAAAAAATGCTCTCAGTAATTTTTAAGCTTTTAGAAACATCCCTACACATGCACATGCACACACATGTGGTGCATTACATAACTGAGTTCTTCTAATTGATTCTGAGTTAGAAAACCCCTTTGATATGAAAAAATATGATTGCAAATACTCATTTTTCCAAATATATGTTGTGTTTGTGACTATTGTGTAAGTATAACGTAAAATGCAGATTAATCTAGCCAATATTTGCTTAGCATGTGAAAGAAAAAACTGTGTTCCTTTGACTTTAGAAATAACTGACAATAAGACTACAAGGTGCAAGGTTTAACCTTCTAGTAAACTTAATACAGGCCTCACTAGGAATTTGCTCACGAGTATTTGCTTGTCATTTGCAACTGACGGCACAGGGGAGATCTTAAAGGAATGACGGCAGGCTTCACGGTTATTACAATTCCCTGTTGCCTGGGAAGACAGAGGTTTTCCTACCTTTATCACCATTTCATACTTTCTGATTTTCCAAACTTGCCCTCTTTTTGTAAATCCACATAAATGTCATGTGACGTATTCCTGATAAATGCTATAAATATATTTGCTTACTTGTTAATTGACCCACCTGAGTCCCTCTTTTCTTTCTGTAGTCTTAAAAAAATCCCTCTCTTTTTCATGTTTATCTCTTACCTTCATTCTGTGGATGACCTCTCCAGATGCTGAAGTCTGGACACTCTCCAAGGGGTTGATCCCTGCTGTTCTGGAAGTCTCCAGGAAGTTTTTTGAGGGCTCGAAGCACTGTGTGCTGTGCAATTCCTGATAAAATGGAAGTCTAATTCGGGCAGTGTCTTTGAGCCTGTAGAGGGAGGAAATAGTAAGCAAGTGAACCACTGAGTAAGGAGTTGTTACTTCAGGCTAATGCTAAATTAGAAACTCAACAGTTCAGATCTAAACATGGAATATCCTTGATAATTCTCTATATGAATTGCCTTTGAGATATTTTTCTTTTGCCCAAAGGAAGGACTACAATTTCATAATTTCACTTAAAGTTACATAAAGTAAAACTTGGAATATTTTTCAGTATGTCACAGTTCAGGATAGGAAGCAGGTAAATAATGGAAAAATGAGAACATTGTGAGCTTTATTTGGGAGCCTACTTCAGAATTAAAGCTTTTGGGGAAAAAAGTATACAAATCATATATTTTGAAGCTATGTTGACAGGTGTTGATAAGATCAGGATGTTTTTCTGGTGAATTGTTAAGTAATGACTATCTTTATTGTTAATAATGCTTTTTGCCTTAAGCATTTTTTTTGCCTCCCATTTTATCTTATGTTATACTAGCTTTAAGTGGGTATTTCTTGTCATTTGTTTTCCTGTCTCTACTTTCGGTCTCTCTTTATCTCTCTCTTTTTTGAAAAATAAGCTTTATTTTTTAGTGCAGCTTTAGATTTACGGAACAATTACAAAGAGAGTTCCCAAATACTCCACACCCAGTTCCCCTGTTAACATTTTACATTAGTATGCTGCATTTGTTACAGTTAGTGAACGGATATTGATACATTGTTATTAACCAAAATCCATACTTCATTTAGCTGTCCTCAGTTTTTAGGGAATGCCCTTTTTCTGTCTCAGAATCCAGTCCAGGATACCACATTAGACTTAGTTGTCATGTCATCTTGCTCTTCTTGGTTGTGACATTTTCTCAGACTTTCCTTTTTTTTTTTTGATGGCCTTAACAGTTTTGAGGAGTCCTGGTCAGGTATTTTGTAGAATATCCACCAATTGGGATTTTTCGGATGTTTTTCTCATTATTAGACTGGGATTGTGGGGTTTAGGGAGGAAGATCACAGCAGTAAAGTGCCATTTTCATCACCTCATATCAAGGGTCTATACTACCAATACAACTTATCACTGTTGATGCTGACCTTGATCACCGGGCTTAGGTAGTGTTTGTCAGGATTCTTCACTGCCGCCCCCCGCCATCCTTTCCATACTGTACTCTTTGGAAGTAAGTCCCAATGTTCAGTCCACACCTAATGAGTGGGGAGCTATGCTCCACCTCTCTGAGGGTGGAGTATCTACATAAATTATTTTAACTTCTTCTGCATGGAAATTTGTTTCTTCTCCCCAATTAATTAATTTAATCATTTATTTATTTATTTTTATTTTTTGGCTGCATTGGGTCTCCATTGCTGCACACGGGCTTTCTCTTGTGGTGGCAAGCGGGGACTACCCTTTGTTGCAGTGCACGGGCTTCTCATTGTGGTGGCTTCTCTTGTTGCGGAGCACGGGCTCTAGGCACGCCATGGGCTTCAGTAGTTGCGGTGCCTGGGCTCAGTAGCTGTGGCTCATGGGCTCTAGAGCACAGGCTTAGTAGTTGTGGCACACGGGCTTAGTTGCTCCGCGGCATGTGGGATCTTCCCAGACCAGGGATCGAACTTGTGTCCCCTGCTTTGGCAGGCGGATTCTTAACCACTGCACTACCAGGGAAGTCCCTAATCATTTATTTATATCAGTATACACTCCTGGATATTTATTTTATACTTTGGGTTATAATCCAATCTATTTTATTGCTCAAATTGTTCCAGATTTGGCCACTGGGAGCCCTTTCAGTTGTCTCCTGTGTCCCTTTGACATGCTTTCTTTGATTTGGGATTTTTTTTCCTGCCCAGTCCTAGTATCAGTCATTCCTCCAAGGAACCCATGGTACCTTTTGTTGGAGGATAGTATTAGAAACCAAGATCTGGGTGCTAAGTGTGCTCATTACTACTGTGATGTCATTGCTTCTAGGCCCTCTCAGCTATCAGAGCAAGGAAATGTGTGTATATATAGGTATGTCTCTTTTTAAACAGCATGTAAATGGAATTTTCTTCTTTAAAAAAACCCAATCTGAGGACTCTGTTTTTATAGGCAATTTAAATCTATTTACATTTATTATGAATACTGATTACATAGGAAGCTCTGGAATGCCCTGTCTCATCATAGCTATCCATGGCAGCACCTGTCTCCTTGCCTGAAGTTTTCTCTAACTGCTGGAGTCTACTCAGCCACAAGCAGTCTAGGGTGAAAGTGTCTGAGAGTTAATACCCAGCAGTATCTCTCAACCATTGACTGATAAATATGCACCCCAGTCTCTTTACTCTTTTTTCACTCTGGGCTCCAGTTCTGCATTGGACTTTATGCAGGTCTCAGAAATCTACAACAGGACTAAGCTACAGTTATCCACAGTGGGAACTTGCTTCACAACATACCCTTTTGTGACTGCCTTCCCTTCCCTGTCTCACTTTTCCATTCCCCAACCAGTGTTTCCTGGGATCACTTCCCAAATAAACTACTTGCACTTGAATCTTTGTTTCAGGTTATGCTCCCAGGGGAACCCAAACTAATACACTGACATATGTAGATGTATTTCTATCAGGTAATGCTTTCTCTATGTAACTGTGCTTCTCCCTCCCCTACTCCTTTCCTATCTTCTATTTATCTAGTTTTCTTTAATTTTTCCTTACCCTGCCAATAGTTTAGAAGTTTTACACTCTATTTCTCTTCTTTTTGAGGTTACTTTTATCTTTTTAACATGCTTAGTGAGCAATATCTCGGCTTCCCTGTAGAATAATGGAAGGACTTTAGAAAACTTTTAAGCTGATCCATCCTATCGTTCATACCATCATTGAGTAGTTTTAAATTCCACCTTCCTTTTTTTTTTTTTTCCCCCCGCTGTGAGATCTTAGTCCCCCAACCAGGGATTGAACCCAGGTCCTTGGCAGTGAGAGCACAGAGTCCCAACCACTGGACTGCCAGGGAATTGCCCAAATACTGACTTCTTTTAATTAATTCTTACCCTAATTACTTTTAATAATATGGATATTACTTTTAATAATATGTTTTATAGTCAATACTTATTTAAATACATTTATGAATTTCTTTGCTAACTATTCTTCTTGCTTGCATCTGCTTTTGGAGTGTACTTTTCTTCCCAAAGTACAGCCATTTGTAATTCTTCAGCAGTGGTCTGTCTGTTAGTAATACACTCTCTCAATCTTTTTTTGAAAATGTCTTTATTTCACTCTTACTCTTGATAATTTCACAATTATCTCACTCTTTATTTAGTATAGAATTCTAGATGGACAGTTATTTTCCCTCAATACTTTTATACTACCATCCACTGAGTTTTATATCCACTGTTTTGATAAGAAATGTGCTGCCAGCCAATATATATGGCAATCTGACTTTTCTTTTTGGTAGCTTTTAAAGATTATATTCTTACATTTCATATGTTCTCCAGTTTTACTAGGGTTTTTGATGGGTTTGTTTTTACTTATCCTATTCAGCAGTGAGGACCCATAACTTCATAATTTCAACTATTATATCTTAAAATATTGCCTTCTCCTATCTCTGTGAATTCTTAATTTATCTTCTTGTTATATATAATATCATGTCATCTGCAAATAGTAATAGTTTTACTTCTTCCTTTCCAATTTAGATGCGTTTTATTTCTTTTTCTTGCCTAATTGCTCTGACCAGGATTCCAATACTGTGTTAAATAAAAGTGATGAGAGTGGTCATCTTTGTCTTGTTCCTATTCTTAGAGGAAAATTTTTCAGCTTTTAACTATTGAATATGATGTTAGCTCTGGGTTTGTCACATGTGGCCTTTATTATGTTGAGATACGTTCCCTCTATACCCACTTTGTTGAGAGCTTTCACCATAAATGAATGCTGAATTTTGTCAAATGATTTTTCTGCATCTATTGAGAAGGTCATATGATTTTTATCCTTCATTTTGTTAATGCGGTGTATCACATTGATTGATTTGTGGATGTTGAATTTTCCTTGCATCCATGGAATAAATCCCACTTGATTATGGCGTGTGATTCTTTTAATGTACTGTTGAATTTGGTTTGCTAGTATTTTGTTAAGGATTTTTGCATCTATGTTCGTTAGGGATGTTGGACTGTAATCTTCTTTTCTTGTGATGTCCTTGTCTGGTTTTGGAATCAGTAATACTGGCCTCATAAAATGAGTTTGGAAGTGTTCCCTCCTCTTCTATTTTTTGGAAGACTTTGAGAAAGATTGGTATTAATTTTTTGAATGTTTGGTAGAATTCACCAGTGAAGCCATCTGGTCCTGGACTTTTGTTTTGTTGGGTGGTTTTTAATTACTGATTCAATCTCCTTACTAGTAATTGATCTGTTCAGATTTCCTTTTTTGTTGTTGTTTTTGTTGTTTTTGGCCATACCGGCATGTGGGATCTCAGTTCCCTGACCAGGGATTGAATCTGTGCCCCTGTATTGGAAGTGCGGAGTCTTAGCCACTGGACCACCAGGGAAGTCCCCAGATTTTCTGTTTCTTTGTGATTCAGTCTTGGTAGGTTTTATGTTTCTAGAAATTTATCCATTTCTTCTAGGTTGTCCAATTTGTTGATGTGTAATGGTTCATAGTAGTCTCTTATGATCCTTTGCATTTCTGTGGTATCAGTTATAACCTTTTCTCTTTCTTTTCTGATTTTATTTGTGTCCTCTCTCTTTTTTTTCCATGATGAGTCTATCTAAAAGTTTGTCAGTTTTGTTTATCTTTTCAAAGAATGAGCTCTTAGTTTCATTGATCTTTTCTATTGTTTTTGTTTGTTTGTTTGTTTGTTTAGTCTCTAATTTATTTCCGCTCTGATTTTTGTTATTTCATTCCTTTGGGCCTCATTTGTTCTTCTTTTTCTAGTTCCTTGAGATGTAAAGAAAGGTTGTTTATTTGAGATTTTTCTTGTTTATTGATGTAGGCATTTATTGCTATGAACTTCTCTCTCAGAACTGCTTTTGCTGCATCCCATAAGTTTTGGTTTCTATTTTCATTTATCTCAAGGCATTTTTTGATTTCTCTTTTGATTTATTCTTTGACCCACTGGTTGTTCATGTGTTCACAGTTAGATAAATGTTGGATCTTATTTTATTTTTTATGTATACTAATTACGTTTCACACTCTCTGTGTCTTTATCCCCATCTACCATATTCTAGGTGAATTTTTTGTATGTTTTCCGTTTGTTTATTCTTTCTTCAGCTTTGTCTAATCTATTTAATCTAATTATCAACTTAAAAATTTATTTATTTTTATTTTTGGCTGCATTGGGTCTTCATTGCTGAGCATGGGCTTTCTCTAGTTGCAGCGAGTGGGAGCTACTCTTCGTTGCGGTGCGCAGGCTTCTCATTGCAGTGGCTTCTCTTGTTGTGGAGCACAGGCTCTAGGCACGTGGGCTTCAGTAGTTGTGGCTCGCGGGCTCTAGAGCGCAGGCTCAGTAGTTGTGGTGCGTGGGCTTAGTTGCTCTGTGGCATGTGGGATCTTCCCGGTCCAGGGATTGAACCTGTGTCCCCTGCATTGGCAGGCAGATTCTTAACCACTGCGCCACCCGGGAGGTCCCTAAATTAATTTTTTAAGAAAGGTTTTCTTTTATGCATGGATAAAATAACATTAATATTTGTATAATATTTAAGTATTCTAGAGCCTTTACTTTACAGAAATTATCCCCTTTTGTGTAAATCTGTTGGTTTATATGTGTATATTTGTAGATGTATACCTATGCGTTATACATATGCAAATATATTTAAATTTATATGTTTGAAATACACACACATACAGAGCCCATTGCTGGGAGTGAGAAACTCTCAGTAATTTGAAATGCCACTGTACTGGATTGAATTGTGTCCTCCCAAAAGATATGGTTAAGTCCTAACCCCTGATACCTATGAATGTGACTTTTTTTGAAAATAGTATCTTTGCAGATGTAATTAAATTAAGATGAAGTCATACTGGATTAAGGTGGGCTAATCAATGGCTAGTGTCCTTATGAGAGGGAAATTTGGACTCAGACAGACAGATAGAGGGAAGAAAGCCATGTATGGATGGAAGCAGAGATTGGAATTATGCTGCCCCAGCCAAGGACCACCAAGGATTGCCAGCAACCACCAGAAGCTAGAAGAAGCAAAGAAGGACTCTTCTTGAGACTTTGGCAGGAGTGTTGGCCTGCTGACGCCTTGAATTTGAACTTCTCGCCCCCAGAACTATGAGAGAATAAAACTTCTGTTGGTTTAAGCTACCCAGTTTGTGGTACTTTGTTATGGCAGCCCTCAGAAATTAGTATAGACACCTTACATAAGTTGTTGGCAGCTGTGCTAAAGCCATTCAAGTGGAGAAAGCCAGTAGGCAAGTGAATGTAGACCCTTGGAATTTAGGGGACAGGTGAAGACAAGTGATACATATATTTCCTTATTTTTCTGTTGGACTGTGTTTCCTATTTATTTGTAGTAACTCTATAAATTCTGGATATTAGTCTTTTGTTATACATAAGTGTAGACAATTACCTCATTTTGTTTTGTACTAAACTTGGGTAACCAGTTTGTACAAATACATTCCTTAGTGATCACTATAGCGGAGAATTAAGAACATGGCTTCTGGAGTCAGAATCCCTGTGTTGTTTTTTTTTCTAAATTAATTAATTTATTTATTTGTTTTTGGCTGTGTTGGGTCTTCGTTTCTGTGCGAGGGCTTTCTCCAGTTGCGGCAAGCGGGGGCCACTCTTCATCGTGGTGCACAGGCCTCTCACTATCGTGGCCTCTCTTGTTGCGGAGCACAGGCTCCAGACGCGCAGGCTCAGTAGTTGTGGCTCACGGGCCTAGTTGCTCCGCGGCATGTGGGATCTTCCCAGACCAGGGCTCGACCCCGTGTCCCCTGCATTAGCAGGCAGATTCTCAACCACTGTGCCACCAGGGAAGCCCCCCTGTGTTTTAATGTCACTTTTTAGCTGTATGATCTTGGAAAAGTTATTAACCTCTGTAAGTGTTGCTTTCCTCCTCTATAAAATAGGGATATACCTACCTTATGGACTTACGGGTGATTCAATGGGATAATTCTGGCAAAGTACTTGTTAGTGTCTGTTAAAAATTATATATTAGAGAAATATTAGCTATAATATTACTATAATTTCTCCTACAAATTTATGTCAGAAATTCCTTTGGTAAATATTATTTTTATTAATTTCAGTAAGCGTTTTGTTTGTTAAACATGTATTAAGAAGTTCTAAATAAAAAAATGAGTAGAATTCAGGAACAATTTGTTTGTGAAATAGCTCCTTCAAAAATGGTGAAATTTAGTTAAATTTTTTTCTAATAAGTATTACAATACCTACAAATTCTAAGTTGCAGATCTGACAAATTTAAAATGATAGCTATTTGAGCTTATTATGTATATATGTATATATATGTATATTCAGACTGAGAAGTATGCAGTATAAACTCTATTTATGTGAGAAAATATTATTTCCCTGTCTTTAAAAATAACCTCTTTCAGATTTTGTTTTTAGCTCAATGGTAATGCAGTGTTACTTATATTTAATTACTCTTTTGAATTTTTCTGCTGACTTTGCACATGTAATTCCTATATGTGTAACCATCAGAACTTCCTTCCCAAATTATTTTCTTGAAGTACCTGTATGTGTGGATAAGATGATCAATATATAGGTAGTTGTCACCAGCTTCTTAGTCAGTGTTGCCATTTCTCATTCATAAAAATTGTCTCCCATTTTTAAAGACTTCTATAATATATAGCATATGTAGTATCACTCCTATTTTTATTCTTCATACCAAAACTAATAGAAATTTTCTTGTGAAAAAAATCTTTGGTTTATTTTTCCAGAAACCCCTTCCCAGCAAAACTCTTTAAAATCCTTTTAAAAAAAAATTTTTTTTTATTTCCCAAAGAGACAGAATCTCTCCAGTTGATAGTTCCTGGAAAGATTCTATGACATGAATTGGCTAAGACAGCTTGTAATAACATTACTTAGTATTTTTCTGGCACAGTAGGAAAGGTGTCCACAACATATTCCTGTAAAATCCTGTGGGATTTTGTGTTCAGATTTTTGCAAGCCAGAAGCACAAGTCCGTGAAGGTAGTCGTTTTTATACTCAAGAAAGGCTTTTCGTTTTTTGTGTTATGTTAATAAATATGGAATGACCTCAACACCAGAGGGCAGTATTTTATAGTAGTTGCCAAAATGTCCTCATAGTCTGTGTAATTATCTGATGGATTAAAAAAGATGTCCTGTGTATATTTAGTGTTTTTCCCCATGTTGCTATAAAATGCACCTGGTTCTGAGAGTCATAATGAATCTAGAATTTCATAAACCGCAGGCTTTTTTAAAAAGCCAATCTGTCTCGTGGAGTTAAACCTCCCTGAATTAATTTTCACACTAAGCTGTGCCGTTTCCAGTGGTTAGTCTGGTTGGCAGGGATGAGTGGCTTTTATACTGCACCACGTGCCCCGAGCCCAGGCCCAAAGGAGGTCCTGCCCTGTTAGGGAGTAAAAGTCAGATTCATTTGCAGCCAGCAGACTTGGTTTGGCTTCAGGGGTGGTCAGAATTTGTGAATTTTGTTCGAGTAGAGTATCCTGATCTTACCAAGAAGAGAATGGGCTTTAACTCCAGAAGCTTTAATAAAATTTATTTTATTAAAGGTAAAATTTATTTAATGCACGTTTATACTTTTTGCAGTTTAAAAACAAAAGACAATAGTGAGGATATTTCAATATATTACATTTGGTTCCCCATTTCTTTTTGTTTGCTAGTTTCAATTCAATATAACCAAGATATTTGAATCTTTTAAAATACTCTTCTAGTCTTCAGATATCCTTGTTAAAACAGGGAAGCATATTTGTATTGACCAGGTAATTCCTATTTTCTCTCTTTATAAAAGGTTTTCCGGGAATTCCCTGGCAGTCCAGTGGTTAGGACTCCACACTCTCACTGCCAAGGGCCTGGGTTCTATCCCTGGTCAGGGAACTAAGATGTCCTGTGCATCCCACAAAACCACGCGGTGTGGCCAAAAAAAATTTAAAAAAATAAAAAGATTTTCTTGCTACACATTATTATAGAAAATAAATATGGCAAAGTAAAAAACACTTGTAATCTCATCTGATAAACAAGATTTCATTATATATACTCTCTGCTTTTTTCAAATTTTTTCTTTCTTAAAAATACAGTAGAAACATCTGTACATGCTATTTTATAATTTGTATTTTTCACATAACAATGTAATAAGTATCATCACTTCTCATGATTATTTAGTATTTTATACTATGAATATGTATGATTCATTAAATCAGTTTACCCTCCTATCAGGAGTACATGAGAGAGCCTGGGTTATTCACACGCTCACCTACTATGGGTATTACTATTATTTAAAAATCCCCCAATTTTGTTAATCTGCGACATTCATTCAACAGGTATATACTGATGGCTGACCATGTACCAGGGATTATCCTCAGTGCTTGGGATAGATTAGTGACAAAGGACAATCCCTGACCTCACGAAACTTATATTCTAGTGGAGAAGACAAACATATAATAAATGTAGTAAGTGAGTAAATCATTTAGTATTTTAGAAAGCAATAAATGCTACAGAAAAAAGAATCAAAGCAGGTGAAGGGGGTAGGAGTGAAGAGGGTGCAGTTTCAGTAGGAGAAGTCAGGGTAAGCCTAACTGAGACAGTGACGTTGCAATTCTTCTGATTGAAGTGACAGATATTTTAATTTGCATTTTTATTATTACTAAGGCTAAACATCCTTTCATATGTTTATTCTTATGTGCATGGTCAGTTCATGTCCTGTGCCCATTTTTCTGATTGGGATGTTAGTTTTTTTGTTGTGATTTCTTTTAAGCAAAACTTTTCTTTTGGAAATAATTTCACACTTACAGAAAGGTTGCAAAAATGAATACAAAGAACACCTGTATACACTTTACCCAGATTCCCATATTATTAACATTTTGCCCATTTTTCTTTATTACCAATACTCCATATATCTAGTTTTTTTTCTTGAACCATTTGAGAGTAAAGTTGCATACATCATGACCTTTTACCTCTAAATACTTTTATGTATATTACCTAAGAATAAGAATGTTCTTTTACATTACCATAGTGCAGTGATCAACTTTAGTACATTTGCATAATGCTTTAATCTACTGTCAGCATTCCACTTTTGTCAAATGACCCAATAACCTTGTTTTCCTCCAAAACAAGATCCAGTTTAGATCAGATCTTGCATTTAGTTGTCATGTCTCCTTAAGCTCCCCTATCTGGAAAGTTCAGAGCTTTTGTCTTTTATTATATTGACGTTTTAAAAAGAATATTATTGTCTTAGTCCATTTGGGCTGCTATAACAAAATACCACAGACTGGGTGGCTTAAAAACAGCAGAAATTTATCTCTGACAGTTCTGGAGGTTGCAAATCCAAGACCAGGGTGCCAGCATGGTTGGATTCTGGTGAAGGCCCTCTTCCGCATTGCAGACTGAAGACTTCTTTGCTGGGTCCTCACCTGGTGGAAGGGGGCAGGAAAATGTCAGCTCTCTTTTATGAGGACACTGATCCCATTCATAAGAGCTCTGCCCTCATGACCTAATCACCCCCCAAGGGCCCCACCTCCTCACTCCTAACATAGGAATTTGGGGGGGACACAAACATTCAGACCACAGCAAATATGATCCCTCGTTTTTAAAATGAGAATGTTCCTTATTTTGGTTGTCTCTGGTGTTTTTTTCGTGACTGGATTTAGGAAACTCGTTCTTGGCTGGAATACCATTTATATATAATAGTATGTGTCCTTAGCACATCCGTCTTGAGGCACTCCATTCCATCTGCCCCACAATGGTGATGTTCATTTTGATCATCTAATCAAGTTGTTCTATTTCTCCACTGGATAGTAACTCTCTTCCCCCTTAAAATTAATAACCCATCTATGAGGAGACACTTTAAGTCTATGCAGATATCCTGCTCCTCATCAGAATTTCCCCCCTAAATTTTGCACCCATTGGTGATTCTTGCCTAACCAGTGTTTACTGCAGTTGCTATAGGGAAGGAAAAAGTTTTCCTTGATCCTCTTAGGGTCCGTACCTGGATCTGAAAATTAAACTGACAAAGACAGAGGAGAAAAGCATACAAATTGTATTGAATTTTTTTCTCCAATTCTCCTCCCCTTTCCTCATGAAGCCATTCCAGTCAGTCGTTCATCTTCACCACTCCACCAGTACCTCTCAGGCCAAGGTCACCTGTGTCTAGGCACCTCTGTGTTGCTGAATCCATTGGTCAATTCACATCCTGATATTACTTGACCAACCAACAGCATCTGACACAGCTCATTACTTTCCTGATACCCTTTCTTCATTGGCTTCTGGAACACCACTCACTTGGTTTTCCTTCTGCCTTATAGGCTACTTCTCAGAGTCCTTCGCTGCTTTCTCTTTATTTTCCCATCTCTAAATGCTCGAGACCCCAGGGCTTAAACCTTGGTCTGTTCTTTCTCTATCTTTTTACTCCTTTGGTGATCACATCATCCAGTCTCAAGATATAAATATTATCTCTTTAATGGAAACTCTGAATTTATATACCCTGTTCAGATTTCTCCTCTGAGCTCCAAACTTGTGTATCCAGCTGCTTCCTTACATCTAATTCATTTCCAGCTAACATACCCCTTATTATTATTTTTTTACCTATTTATGTATTTGCTTTTTTCCCAGTAGCCTGCAAGTTTCATAAACACAGAGATTTTTTTTTTTTTATTGTAGTCAAGGTTGTTTATACAGCTCCTGGAACAGTGCCTACTGCATAGCAATTGCATCATAAATATTTGTTGAATGAATGAATGAATGTCCTAAGTATACAAATTGATATTTTTTGATGTTTCTCCATTTTCTTACAATGAGTTTATTTCAGTGGGGGTAATCTCCCTATTTTAAGCTATTGAATTTTTTATTCTCTGATAATTTTTTGGCTCATTCCTATAGAGGGAACCATGTTTGGCTAATGCTTAACTAATAATAGGTTTGATCAGTTATTATATTATGGGTTCCTGTTTCAGTTATTTCAGGTCAAGGTGAGAGGAGAAGAGAATAGTTTGGATTTTCTGGGGGTTTATTTTTCCAGACAGAGTTACAGTTGCCTGTGTAGAGTAGAAAGAGAGCTCACCTAGAAGCAGCCAAGGGCAGGGAACTTCCCTGTGGTGCTGAAAAGTTTGGGGTTTTTTTTACACCTTTTGTTACCGTTATGGAAGTAGCAGCAGTAGGAATAACAACGAAACAATGAGGTTGATAACAATCGCTAGCATTTACTGCATGCTTCACTGAGTGCCAAGCACTGTGATGGGGCTTTACACACACTCTCTCACTTAAACCTTATAATTACGTTATGAGCCAAGTACTATTATTATTCCAACTTTATAGATGATAGATCTGAAGCTTGCATAAATTAGGTAATGCAATAGCCAGCCTCCAAGGTGGTTCCCAATGATCCTCACCTCCTGGTTTTTACAGACTTGTGTGTCCTCTCCCACAGTATACCAGGGCTGGCTGGTCTGTGGGACCAATAGCATACAGCAGTAGTGAGGATATGTTTCTTCTGAGATTAGGTTAAAAAAGACTGTGACTTCCTTCTTGGACATTGTCTTGTTCTCTTTCTCTCTCTCTCTCTGATCACTTGTTCTAGGGAAGGTGTTAGAAGGATACTCAGGCAGCCTATGGAGAGGCCTGTGGGGTAAGGAACACAGCCCAACAGCCAGCAAGGAATTCAGACCTGGCAACAACCACAGGAATGAGCTTGAAGGTGGATTCTCTAGCCCCATTAGAGCTTTCAGATGGCTGTAGCCCTGGCTTGGCAGCTTGCCTACAACCTTGGGAGAGATCTGGCGTCCAAACCACCCAGCTAAGCTGCTTCTGGCTTCCTGATCTTTAGAACCTGTTTGAGATAATGAATGATAATTATTTTAAGTGGCTAAGTTTTGGCATAATGTGTTATGCAGCAGTAGATAACTAATATAGTTAACTTGATCAAGAACACACTATTGATAAGTAGTAGGACAAAAACTTGAACTTGGGTTTGTCAAACTTCAGAGCCTGAGTTCTTGACCGCTGGGCTCCATTGCCGTGGGGATAGCTACAGTGTCTAGCCTTCTTAACCTGGACCTATTGTGAACTGCAACTGACTCTTTGGGTTTGCTGTGGCCTGTGGGACTGAGAACTGACCCTATGACTTCTAAGAGCATCTTTCCCTCATTGCTAGTATGAATTAAGCTTTTTAAGTATTTAAAATTTTAATATTTTATGGAGAGCACATTTAAGGTAATCTCCACTTAAACTGGATGTCCAGATTTCCTATTTAGACCAGGAGTCGGCAAACTTTTCTGTAAAGGGCCACATATTAAACATTTTAGGTTTTGTGGGAATAGTAGAGTTTTAAAAAATGCTGTCTTGACCGAGTTTTGAGGCTCTGGCTAGGGGCTGGTCAGTTCCTCTTCTTGAGCAGCCATTTAAATCCATACCCCAATCTACCTCCCTGAAGGGGTTCTGATACTTTGGGCAACTGCATACCCACCCAGGGCCAGATACTTGACAACAAAGGACAGCCCCAATGCCCCAGAGCCCCCCGAAATGATTCAGATTAGCCTGTCTTAAGCATGCCTACTCTGTATCATCCTTTCCTTTCTGTGGAAACCATAATAAAGATGCTTGACCACAGTTCCCACAGAAACCCCTCTGCCTTGTGATTGACCCTGGATCTTCCCCTGAGCGACTCTGCAAGGTGTGCTGTGTTCCCCCCAGGGAACTATGAGTAACAAAATTATAAAACTTTTTTTAAAAAATAAATTTATTTATTTATTTATTTATTTAATTTTTGGCTGCATTGGGTCTTCATTGCTGCATGCAGGCTTTCTCTAATTGTGGTGAGCAGGGGCTACTCTTTGTTGCAGTGCGCAGGCTTCTCATAGTGGTGGCTCCTCTTGTTGCGGAGCATGGGCTCTAGGCACACGGGCTTCTATAAAACTCTTTTCATTTTCTCTCTTGATCTGCATCTAGTCTCACCATACCTTATCACAGGAAATATGGTTAAACCAGCAGGCCATATGGTTTTGGTCACAGCTACTCAACTCTGTCAATGTGGTGCCAAAACAGCCAGGACAATGTATGAATGATGGGTGTGATTATGTTCCAATAAAATTTTATTTATAAAAATAGGTTGTGGGTCAGATTTGGCCCACGGGTTATGGTTTGCTGATCCCTTCTTTAAAGCATCCTTATGGATGTTGATTTTTCTGATCAATGAGTAACACTAAAGAAAGTTTCACGTATGTAAGTTCATTAGTAAAACTTTTCAAGCTGTCAGTTAGATGACACTGAATGACTCTTGCAAAAGCTTGAAAGGCATTTTGTACCCTGCGAACTGTTTTACTTCTGATGCCTGTCTGTGTTGTAGTCTATTGTTGACTTAAAGAAAAACACACAATGTAAGAGTTGTGAATTTAAGTTTTATTCAGGGTCTTACTGAGGACTGTAGCCCGGGAGACAGCCCTGAGGAACTGCTTTGAAGAAGTAGGGGAGGAGCCAGTATATATATGATTTTTTTTTGGCTAGGAAATAACATGTAGTCAAGCATACATCTTGATTAAAAGATTACTGCTAATCACGAACAGATATCTCAAGGTAATGATTTTAGTGCTTTTTTATGTATGGGAAGATGCAAGAATCTGGGGTCATTGAAATTCTTCCTGAGATATTCATCTATCTAGGGGCCCCTTTTTCCAAAGCACAGAGTGCCTCATCCTGTTTTATCATCCTGAATTCTTTTCAGGGTGCACTGTTGCTGGGAGACTGCAGTGGGTTGCAAATTAACCCTTGTATAACTGGATGATGATTGATGCTCTTTGTTCTTTTTTTTGTTCACACTGTCATCATAGTATTATACTTCATATGCTTCTAGAATGACAGTAATAAAAATGGAACCACTGCACAGAAAGCTGATTGTATGCCAGCTACTGTGCCAAATGCTTTTATATTCATTATCATTATTCATTCTCCTAAGGACAACTGTGCCTCCCCATTTTACAGATGACAAAACTGAGGCTTAGAGAAGCCCAAGAGAATGCTTCTACTAAACGGCAGAGGCAGCAGTCAATTCAGGTAGTATGACTTTAAAAATCATGTTCTTAACCCAGTTATGCAATTACATTTCTGAGATTCCCTTATCTCCTTTAAAACATGTCAAAGCCATCCTTTAAAAATGTCTATTGGCTTCAATTATGATTATTTAATACATTATTTCTTTCATTAAATAACTTTTAATTTTAGGTATCCCCAAAAGGATAGACATACTTTTTTCATAATTGGATGTTGTACAAAGTGGCAGGATTGATTCTTGCATTCGTTTTAGTTCATAATAGAATATATTAGTTTAGTTGGAACTGTTAATTTTCCCTCAGGGAGAATCAAGTGCCCAAGGCACTGATTGATAAATCAATAAATCTTTAGTGAGTCTGGTAAATCAACTGTCACACATATGTCAACCTTTTCTCCAGAGTGTAGATTTTATCCAGGACAAGTGTGTTTGTTCCTTTCTATTGTTTTCTCCCTCAAAATTGTATTATACTAAGGTTTTTAAACAAACCCCTAAGACTGCAAGCTTTTTTCCCCCTCTTTTTTCCTTTAAAAAAAAATAGCAATAGGGATCATGCTTTTTCCAGCTATCTTAGGGAAAGAACTCAGTTGTTTGCATATTCGCATTTCAGCCCCTAACCTCTCCTGAGGACAAATGGCTGTCTGACTATTACGCCCACAGGCACAGCACTGGGACTGTGGATTAAGCCTCTGAATGCTGACTAGTTTTCCGAAGCATTCCCAGCATGTGTGAAGAATGTGTTTGTAGCTGGGAGGCAAACAGAACATCCAAAGCTGAGCAAGAATTTTGAAAAATAGTTGTCTTTATGTATAAATTTATTTTGCTCTTAGTGTTTTATTCTTGCCGGTTTCATTATTCCTTGTTTCTACTTGCTTTTAAAATAGCTTAGTTTTGTTTGATATCCTCATGACCGAAGTTGTGGTCACTTGTTGTTGAATGCTGCGGTCTTGATTTTTAAATGTTCTTTGTTTCTTTATCATTTAAATACCAAGCCATGGATGGGTGGCTCAGATATTTTTCCTCCTGGTAGAGAAGGCCTGGTGATTTCCAACAAGATGTCTTTGTGGCCTTCCCTCTAAACAAATAAGGGCCCAGTTGGAAGTGTTGACAGGTACTGGAAGGCAACAGCTTAGGTTTGTAGCGCATATAATAGGAACAGCACGGCTTTGAGCTGTGGATTTATTTTTCTACGTTTAAGTTATTATTGTACCTGCTTTCAGGTGAAAAACCAAATGTGTTCTCTCAACTGGCTCTTTACTCTTTAGCATCCAGAGAAGAAGTATGAATTATATTTGGGTAGAAAAACCAAACTAAATTGATGAATTGGCACATCAACTTAAAGGGTCACCAATAGAAATTTATTGAGAACCTTTTTGCAAGCCATCGGGGGTGGAGCAGGTGAGGCATGATCCAAAGTGAAGTAAAATTCAGCCTCTGCCCGCAGGAGCTCAAGATACAGGATGGAATAAAGAGAATGCCAGAGAATTTACCCATCAGGGAAAGAATCCTGTTTGAGAGGTTGTGGACAATGGAGCATTGGAGATGAACTTTGAAGGATTGATGGTATTTCAACAATGTAGCTACATTTATCCTGCCTGTAAAAGCACAGGGGAGAGGGGGTAGAGTGGGGAGAGACCGTGTGTGTGTGTGTGTGTGTGTGTGTGTGTGTGTGTCTGTCTGTCTGTCTGTCTGTCTGTGAGTCTGTCTTGTCTCTTTGGGGAATAATTAGCTATTCCCTTCAGCTTGCACAAGTGTAGGGGAGCAGCGGGAGATGATTTTCTAAAAATAATTTAAATTTAAGTCTCATCATTCATTAGGTCTTTAGGAGAACAGCAATGTATATTTTTCTTTCATATGCAGTAAAATTACACCCTTGTCTGTAGGGATGATGATTCCATTTATATAGTATGTAGTTAATGCCAAATCCATTGTTAGCTATTTGTAAATCATAGTGTGACTGACACATAATGAGCTCTATGTTGTAATTCTTAAAAATAGCTACGATAATGCTGCCCCCTAGGTTAGGGTCATGGTGTAAATTCCATCACACAACCTGTGCTTTCTAAATCTCTTTATTCATTATCTGCCTGTACGTTTAAACTGGAAATTGATCCCTAGTCTAGGCCAGATGTTAGGATTAGCAGCAAGTAGTTTAACTATATCGTTGGTTTTGAGGGGCAACTTCATTGTACTGTTCGAATGAGCTAAAATATTTCACTGATAGAATAAGAGATAGATAAAATTTAATTGCTTTTCTACTAGAACTATTCTGCTCACTGGGAATTTTTGCTATGTTATATTATTAGAAAACAATAAATCACATTGTATACTCTTTATTTTTTATATGTTTTGAGGTAAGAAACTAGTATTATTTTGAATATATGCTTTGCAGACATACTGCTGTGTTAACATCAGAGGGGCCAGGGAAATTAATTGAACAAGAAAGAAATTTCAAAAATAGATGGGTTAAAATATGCTGTTTGTAAATGAAATGGATTAGGATTTGAAGGGAGGACCTTATTGGTTTATAACTGACCAATTATTTTGTAGCATTTCTAAGAAATTTGTAGTAGTAACAGGATTGTAGCACACCCCTGGAATCCATCATAATGGTTTAGTATACAAATGAATCACCTGGAAAATTTAAAGAGTGAAGCTTCACAGGTCTAAACTGTAGATGTTTTGATTCCATAACTCTGGGGTTATGGAATCTGCTTTTCTCCATAAAAAGCATAAATCTGCTTTTTTAAACATTGTCCCTGGTGGTTGAGAAATGCTTCACTGGAACATAGGTGCTTCAACAAAAACCCATATATAGTACTGAGAACCTGCTCAATGAACATGTATAGAGTTTGAATTAACAACGGAGGCAGGCTGTGTCAAGCGATGGTTTAACCCGCCACAGTGCTGGAAGCTAAAATTATTGGTGTCAATGCTTTTGGGTTAAGTATAGATCATCTATGATTAATGACAGTTTTGTTTCTTCCTTTCTAATCTTTTCTACTCTTTTCCCCCATTTTCACGCTTTTCTCTGCTGGCTAGAGTACAGTACTGAGTAGAACTGGTAATGGTGGACACCAGTGATTTATTCTTTTTTCTTCCAGTTTTATTGAGATATAATTGACATACATCACTGTATAAGTTTAAAGTGTACTTACATGTAATGGTTTGACTTACATGTATTGTGAAATATTACAATAAGTTTTTTATTATTTTTGTGTGTGTGTGTATTTTTTTTTTTTTTGGCCGTGCCACGTGGCCTGCAGGATCTTAAGTTCCCTGACCAGGGATTGAACCTGTGCCCCCTGCAGTGGAAGCTCAGAGTCCTAACCACTGGACCACCTAGGGAATTCCCCACAATAAATTTAATTAGCATCCATTATCTCAGATAGATACAATAAAAAGTCAGTTTTTCACTGTTGAGTATGATGTTAACTGTGGGGTTTTTCACATATGGCCTTTATTCTTTTGAGGAGATTTCCTTTTATTCCTAGTTTATTGAATATTTTTATCACAAAAAGATGTTGAATTCTGTCAAATGCTTTTCTGCATCAATTAAGATGATCATGTACTTTTTTCCTTCATTCTGTTAATATTGTGTATTACATTGATTGATTTGCATATATTGAATCATCTGTGCATTCTGGGAATAAACCCCACTTGGTCATAATCCTTTCGTATAATCCACATAATCCACTTGTATAATCTTTTTAATATGCTGCTGTTTACTCTATGAGAAATGCTTCACTGTTTTGCATCAATATTCATAAGGGATATTGGTCTGTAGTTTTCTTGTAGTATCTTTGTTTAGAGTTACAAAGTGTTCCCTCTTTAATTTTTTTGAAGAATTTAGGATTGATGTTATTTCCATCGAATTTAAGAGTACTTTATATATTAAGAATACTGTTCCTTTATCTGTGATATGTTGCAAATGTTTCCCCTGACTTGTTTTCTTGACTTCGTTTATGGTAAAACTATGCAGTAGTTTTTAAAAAAATTCCTTATGTCGTCAAATTTATCAATTTTTTTCTTTCACGGATTCTGAATTTGAGGCCATAGTTAGAAAGCCTCTTCCTAAACTCAAGTTCAAAAAATTCACCCATGTTTTCTTCTAGTACTTGTATAGTTTCACTTTTATATTAGATGTCTGATTCTTTCAGAGTTTATTCTTGTGTATTGTGAGGGGCATGGTTTTTTTTCTAAGTGGTTAATCGACTGTCTCAGTACCTTTTATTAAAAACTCCATGAACTCCCCTGTGATTTGAGATACCACCCTTATTATATAATAAAGCTTTATTGTACTTGGGTCTTTTTCTAGACTTTCTATTCTGTTATGCTGGTCTGTCTATTCATCTGTATCATACTGCTTTTTTTTTTTTTTTGGCCGCCCTGTGTGGCTTGTGGGATCTTAGTTTTCCTACCACGGACTCAACCCACGCCCTTGGCAGTGAAAGCATGGAGTTCTAACCACTGGACCGCCAGGGAATTCCCTTTACCATACTGTTTTAAGTATAGAATCTTTACAGTATATTTTAATATCTGGTAAGACTAGTCCTTCTTGTAGCATTTTGTCCCTTCCTTCCTCCCTCTCTCCCTCCCTTCTTTCCTTTCTTTCTTTCCTTCTGTTTACATATTTTTAAAGACTTCATTTTTTTTTAGAGCAGTTTTAGGTTCACAGCAAAATTGAGAGGAAGGTGCAGAGATTTCCCATATATCCCCGGCCTCACACATGTACAGCCTCCCCTATAACCAACATCCCTCACTGGAGCCATGCATTTGTTATAATTCATGAATCTACACTGACACATTATAATCAACAAAAGTCCATAGTTGACATTAGGGTTCACTCTATACAAGGTGTTATATAGTCTATGAGTTTGGATACATTGTATACATTGTATCTTTTATTATTGTTATCATACAGAATATTTTCACTGTAAAATCCCCTGTGCTTTACCTATAGCATTTTTTGTTTAGTATTTTCCTAATTCTTTTACATTTTTATTTTTTCATATCAAATTTAGTGTCATCTTGCCTAGTTCCATAAAAAAATCTCGTTGGATTTTTTTAATTGAGACTGCATTTAAATTTTAAATTAACTTAGGGAGAACTGACATCTTTATGATATTTATCCATCCTTTCTAAGAACAAGGGATATTGCTAGAAAGGATGATGTCTTTCCATCTGTTCTAGTCTCCTTTTATGTCTTTCAGGGGTGTTTTATAAATTTCCTTGTATAGGCTTTACATATTTCTTCTTAAATCTAGTCCTAAGTATTTTATCTTTGTTGTTGCTGTAAATGGAGTTTTCTCTACTGCTTACCATTATTCTTGAAGGCTACTTTTTTGCTGGGTATAAACAGAGGCAATATATGAAGATATCATGGCTTTATACAATTGTGGTAAGTTGTTATTTTCTTTCAGCACATTGATGCTATTTTTCTAGCATTTCCTAGCATCCATATTTTCTCTTGAGATATTAGCAGTCAGGCTAGCTGTGGCTCCTTTGAAGATCATGTCTCTTTTTCTCTGGCTCCTTTTCAGATTTTTTTCTCTTTGATTTTCTGTAGTTTCACTATGATATGTTTAGGTGTGGATTAAAAAAATTGTTTATCCTCTTTGGGATATGTTAAGCTTTGTGAAGTTATGGGTTGGTGAATTTTGTAAGTTCTGAGAAATTCTCATTCATTATATCTTCATATAGTGCCTCTGTTTATTCTCTTATCTGGAATTCTGATTAAATGTATATTAGACTTTTTCACTGTGTTCTCTGGGCTTGTTCCTTTTCATCTATATTTTATATATATTCTCTTCATGCTCCATGCTGGATAGTTGCTTCTGACTTTTCTTTTGGTTTGTCAGTGACCTCTTCAGCTGTGTCTAATTTGCTGTTAAATCTGCCCATTTAACTTTTAATATTGTTTATTGTTTTTTAGTTGTACAACTGCTATTTGCCACCTTTTCACTTCTGTGATGCCACATTTTAAAGTATACAGTTCCCTGATGACATTTGCAACTTTTTCTTTTATTTCTTTGATCATAGTAAAATAGTGATTTTATAATCTGGGTCTTAAAAGCCTAATATCTAAGGTTCTTTTTTTTTTTTGGCACATTGGGTCTTCATTGCTGTACGTGGGCTTTTTCTAGCTGCGGCGAGCAGGGGCTACTCTTCATTGTAGTGCGTGGGCTTCTCATTGCGGTGGCTTCTCTTGTTGCGGAGCATGGGCTCTAGGTGCACGGGCTTCAGTAGTTGTGGCTCACGGGCTCTAGAGTGCAGGCTCAGTAGTTGTGGCACACGGGCTCTGTTGCTCCGTGGTATGTGGGAATCCTCCCGGACCAGGGCTCGAATTCGTGTCCCCTGCATTGGCAGGCAGATTCTTAACCACCGTGCCACCAGGGAAGTCCTAGCTAAGGTTCTTGTTTTGTATTCTTTCTGTTGTCTCTTTTTTTCCCTGCTGGTTCTTGATGATAGGGTCTTTTTTTCCCCCTTGAATGCTTAGTACTCTTTGACTGTATTCTGGTTATTGTATTTGAAAACCTGTTTGTGGGAAAATTTTGAGACATAGGACAATTGAATCTTCTTCCAGAAAGAATTTTTGTTTGCTTTACCAGTAGTCTGGAGGCCCTACTAGTTTAGGACTACCTTACAGCAATTTCAAGGCTGAGGTTCTCAGAATTACCCAGAAAAAGCAAAGTCTTGGGGTCTTGTCCCAGCTTAAATGGAGGAGTGTTTGTCAGACTTTCTGCTTTGTGTGGCTCTTGCGATTTCACTTTTATCTACCTTATTTCATAACTATAACTCAGTTTTTGTATTTTTGCCTTATGAATTGTTAAATGCCATTCAGATAAAAGGCGTATTGAATGCTAGGTTATTTCTCTGGGTTCTAACCTCCTAGATTTTGGTTCAGTAATTCTTCATTCTCTTTTTTAGCTGGTCTCTGCTTTTAAGAAGATTTTAAAAAATCATGTTTAATTCAGCTTTATTAGTTGTCCTTAGAGGATTGTTTTGAATTACCTAACCTGAGAGTACTTCATGGGTCACTTTTGGGGACTATCTTTTGTTGTGAGCATCCAATTTTATTGCATTGTTGTTTTGGAATGTTCTTTATATGATATCACTTCTTTTTTCCCCCCAGCCTTTCTTTGTGAAAAGGTATATGTTCATCTTTTTGTTATCTGTTTCATGTTGGTAGAAAATAATGTGTATTCCATAATTGTCAGGTGTGGGATTCTGTATTTTTTCATTATTTCAAGCTTGTTATTTATAATGTTTAAGTCTTCTGTCATTACAAAAATTTAAAATACCTTTTTGATCTGTCATTTTCTGAAAGTGGTGATTTAAATCTTTCATTATAATATTTGCTTTATACATTTTATAAATTTGTATATGTATCTTGTTAGATATAAGCAAGTTAAGGATTGTTATGCCTTCCTAGCGAATTTTTCCTTTTATTATTATTTGATGCCCCTTCATCACTTTTTCTTTTAACATCTGTTCTGCCTATCTCTAATACTGTTGTTCTAGGTTTCTTTTGGCTTTTCTTTTTTCCTGCTCTTCATTTTCTATCTTTTTATGTTCTTCTGTTACAGATATGTCTCTGGGAAACAGCATATAGCTGGATTTTAATGTTTATCATTGTGGTAAAATATAGATAGCATAAATGTAACATTTTAACCATTTTGAGCATACATTTCAGTGGCATTAAATACATTCACATTGTTTTTCAACCATCGCCACCATCCATCTTCAGAATTTTCTTATCTTTCCAAATTGAAACTCTCTATCCATTAAACAATAACTCTCCATTCTTTCCTCCTCCCAGCTCCTGACAACAACCACTATACTTTCTGCCTCTATAAATTGAGTGCTCTAGGTTCCTCATGTAAGTGGAGTCACACAATACTTCTTTTATATTTAGTTTATTTCACTTACCGTAATGTCTTCAAGGTTCATCCATGTTGTAGTATGGGTCAGAATTTTGGATTAAAAAAAATTTTTTTTTTCTGGCACTCTAATGAAACAGAAAAATCCTACGATCTTTTAAGAAAACCATTAGCTGGGCCCCAGCAAGGGGCAAATGATGTAGCAGAGGTCCTACTTTTGTGGGAGAGAGGAACAGGCTAACTGGTCCTTCATTCTGGAGATAGTCTCTCAATTAGCCGTCATGATTGGGGCCTCAGTTCATGTCATATCTGCACTGGGAACCACATGGAAGCTCCCAGATGTACCACTTCATCCTCCTACTTGAGTGCCAGACCATCCACTGCTCTACATTAGTTTGCTTTCTTAGTTAATCAATCAATTAATGAATTAAATTTTACCCATTCACTTTATGTGCTCCAAAAAGTTTTCAAATTTTCAAAATTTTCAGATGTCATCCTTTCTGTTTTAATGTTTTATTAAATTTATTATTTTTCTTCTGTCATAGTCAGAAGAATATAACATTTTTAGATAGAAGAATATATATTTCTTTTGATATATTCATATGGAGTCTAACTCATTATCATGAACCAGAAGTTCCTTTGGGGTATTTATATGACTTTTATTTCTCTTAAAAGTAGTTTGAATTCAGATATTAATTAATTATATAAAATTTTTTGTATATTTTTGCCACTTAAATAATGTATCCTGAATAAGAATGTTTCTTAGTATTATGGATATTATATAAACACTGTTGATAGAAAATATCAATATTTCTGTTGTTCTTCTTCATGAATTTTTTAAAAATCATGGTAAAATATACATAACATGAAATTGATGATTTTAACCATTTTTAAGCATACAGCTCAGTGGCATTAAGTACATTTACGTTGTCCTGCAATCATCACCACCATCCTTCTCCAGAACTTTTTAATCTTTCCAAATTGAACTGTGTACCCATTAACACTAACTCCCCACCTTCATGTTTTTTAAAATTAATTAATTAATTAATTAATTAATTAATTAATTTTTGGCTGCGTTGGGTCTTTGTTGCTATGCGTGGGTTTTCTCTAGCTGCAGAGAGCGGGGGCTACTCTTCATTGTGATGCACAGGTTTCTCGTTGGGGTGGCTCCTCTTGTTGTGGAGCACGGGTTCTAGGTGTGTGGGCTTCAGTAGTTGTGGCATGTGGGCTCAGTAGTTGTGGCACACAGGCTTAGTTGTTCCGCGGCATGTGGGATCTTCCTGGACCAGGGATCGAACTCATGTGCCCTGCATTGGCAGGTGGATTCTTAATGACTGTGCCACCAGGGAAATCCCCCTTCATGGGTTTTTAGGTGTATATTTTGAATGCTTTCTTGAGTGTAACTACAATTTTATATCCTGCCAAACTTAGACTTATAACTATGGCTTTCAATTTTTAAATTCAAACCAAAGCTAGACAACCCTGGACATATACAGCATACAAATATAAATACATACAGGAAGAACTGAAACAAAATACTAACATTTAATTTTACTATATATAATAAAATCTGATATTTTCAATCTTAATCTGTTTTGTTTTGCTAAAAAATGCTTTTTGAGACCCTTTACATTCATTTTATATTCTATTCATAAGGTTACTTCTTGCAAATTAAAAAACAATGCATTATATGATGAAGTTGAAAAGGGAAACCAGCAGTGGAAATAAAGATGAATCTTAATTGGTGGTGTTAGTCGTATGCTCTAAAAAGAGGACGCCCTGAGCTGTAGTGTTTGGTGATTTCCATGGGGTAAATATTCCCATCGTGACCAATTTCAAGCTCCCAGTGGTTTAACTTACAAAAGTCCTGATATTTAACAATCTGCTATTGTGAGTTGGTGCTCTAGCTCACTAGTGGTCCTAAAGCTTTAGTTCTGATGTCAGAAAGTTTTCTCCGAAAATCTGAGGAATGCCCATAGGATATAATAAGATCTGTACAATAAGAAATACAGCTTATAAACCTTAAAAGAGAGTAGACATGAAATAGATTAGCCTGAGTAAAACTCAGTTGTCATGTTATCCTGAATCCTTCAGAATTCAGTATTCACTATGTTCACACACAGCTGTCTGTTAATATGGCAACTTTCTAAGAGAATCCTTATTTGTTTTATATTGGAAATTGAAGCATACTAATTTATTAGCAATGACAAAATAATCTTTGAGAAAAGATAATTCTTAGATGATTTGCTTTTACTAAAAAAAACTGCATCAAGACAAACATTTGTCATGAGATATTTTTGTTTTGTTAAAATTAATTTCACTTGTTTCTTGAAAATTCTTAAAATTTGGCTACCAGAACATTTAAAATTACACATGGTCTCGCATTATATTTCTGTTGGACAGCACTGGTCTAAAGGATGTATTTTAGACAAAAGTAAACTGATCCCAGGTGCAAGTCTGAGATACAACAAGAAATGAAGAGCAAAGAAAATAATTAATACGTGGTTTAACCTGGACAAATATGATTGTATACCCAACAATAACAATGGTTTTGGGATCAAAAACAATACAGATGAAAAATATATGGCAGCAATAGCTTATAAGTCTGGGGCAGGTGTAATTAGGATTAGAGTGATCTCAAGTCCTGAGTTGTTCTGGAGGAAGACTAAGTTGGATAAGTTAATTACACACATTAAAATATCTAGGATTACCTCTAAAAGAATATAGAGTATATAACTGCCTAAGTAGTAGAGGAAGAGAATGGAATAGAAATTAGAAAGCAGCTCCTAAAAAAAAAAGGCAAGAAGGGAGAGAAAAAGGATGGGACAGATAGCATAAACTAAGATTTTGGAATTAAATTTATCTATATATAAAATTATAATAAGTGTAAATAGAGTAAGTGTACATGTTCCACTTGAAAGACAAAGATTATCTGACTAGATTTTTTTAAAAATTAATTAATTAATTAATTTTTTGGCTGCGTTGGGTCTTCGCACGCAGGCTTTCTCTCTAGTTGTGGGGAGCGGGGGCTACTCTTTGTTGTGGTGTGCGGGCTTCTCATTGTGGTGGCTTCTTTTTTTTTAAAATAAATTTATTTATTTACTTATTTATTTATGGCTGTGTTGGGTCTTCGTTTCTGTGCGAGAGCTTTCTGTAGTTGCGGCGAGCGGGGGCCACTCTTCATCGCGGTGCGCGGGCGTCTCACTATCGCGGCCTCTCTTGTTGCGGAGCACAGGCTCCAGACGCGCAGGCTCAGTAGTTGTGGCTCACGGGCCTAGTTGCTCCGCGGCATGTGGGATCTTCCCAGACCAGGGCTCGAACCCGTGTCCCCTGCCTTGGCAGGCGGATTCTCAACAACCGCACCACCAGGGAAGCCCCGTGGTGGCTTCTTTTGTTGCAGAGCACAGGCTCTAGGCATGCAGGCTTCAGTAGTTGCAGCACGCAGGCCCAGTAGTTGTGGCTCGTGGGCCCAGTAGTTGTGGTTCGCGGGCTCTAGAGAGCACGCTCAGTAGTTGTGGTGCATGGGCTTAGTGCTCCGTGACATGTGGGATCTTCCTGGACCAGGGATCGAACTGGTGTCCCCTGCATTGGCAGGTGGATTCTTAACGACTGCACCACCAGGGAAGTCCCAGATTTTTTTAATTATTAAAAAAATTAGCCATTTATAAGAGGCACATCTAAAGCCTAAGCATATAGAAAGACTGAAAACAAAAGGATGGCAAAAGATATATAATGCACATACCAAAAGAAAGATCAAGAGCAGATAAGATAGATTTTAAAACAACAAAAAAATTACTGGAAATAGGTCAGATTATTACATAAATTATATTATACAGTATCAATTCTGTCATATATTCTTCCCTCCCACCCAGTTGACATGCTTTCAAGGTTTAGCTAATTGGTATGTGTTTTATATGGATACCAGCATTCCCTGCTGGATGCATGGGCGCTCCTTCCTTCTCCCCCCTCAGGAATTTATGGATATGAGGATGCCTACATTGATGTCTAAGTTCTAATGTATATGAAATACTCACATTGTCAGCATCAAAAATATTCCCTGAAAGGAAAAGCCTCCTTGACATTGGTCTTGGCAGTGGTTTCCTGGATATGACAACAAAAACACAAGGAACAAAAGCAAAAACCAAGTGGGACTGTATCAAACTAAAAACTTATGCACTTCAAAAGAAACAATTAATGAAATAAAAAGGCAACCTATGGAAAGGGAGGAAATACTTGCAAATCATATCTGATAAGAGGTTAATATCCAAAATATATAAAGTACTCATATAACTCAATAGCAAAAAACATACATCCGATTAAAAAATGGGCAGAGGAACTGAATGGGCATTTTTCCAAACAATATATACAGATGACCAATAGGTACATGAAAAGATGCTCAACATCACTAATCATCAGGGAAATGCAAATCAAAACCACAATGAGATACCACCTCATACCTGTTAGAATGACTATCATCAAAAAGATAAGAGATAACAAATGTTGGTGAGGATCTGGAGAAAAAGAAATCTTTTTGGACTATTGGTGGGAATGTAAATTGGTACAGCCACTATGGAAAACAGTATGGAGGTTCCTCAAAAAATTAAAAGTAGAACTATCATATGATCCAGCATTCCCACTTCTGGGTATATATCCAAAAGAAATGAAAACAGGATCTCAAAGAGATATTTGTACCCCCGTCTTCATTGCAGCATGATTCACAATAGCCAAGATAGGAAACAACTCAAGTCTGTCAACAGATGGATGATAAAGAAGATATAATGTATAAGTGTATATGTACATTATACGTATATACACATATATACATAACACACACACACAATGGAATATTATTCAGCCTGAGAAAGAAGGAAATCCTGCCATTTGTGACAGCTTGGATGAACCTTGAAGACATTATGCTAAGTGAAATTAGACAGAGAAAGACAAATACTGTATGATATCACTTATATGTGGAATCTAAAAAAGCTGAACCCAGAAAAACAGAGGGTAGAGCCATGGTTCCCAAGGGCTGGGGGGTGGAGGGAAATGGGGAGATATTGAATCAAAGGGTACAAACATTCAGTTATAAGATTAATAAGTTCTGGGGATCTAATGTACAGCATGGTGATTATAGCTGATAATACTGTATTGTATACTTGAAAGTTGCTAAGAGAGGAGATCTTAAATGTTTTCACCATTAAAAGGAAATGGTAATTATGTGACAGGATGGAGGTGTTACCTAAGGCCATGGTGGTAGTCATATTGCAATATATAAATATATCAAATCAACACATTGTACACCTTAAACTTATATAATGTTATATGTCAATTATATCTCAGTAAAACTGGAAAAAAATAAGTGAAACATTGAAATGATAAAAAAAAAAAAATTCCTGGAAGGACAAGAACTTGGGTTTTGTCTGGAGCAAAAGAAGAGTAAGGGTGGGGCAGTGGCTCTGGTTTGTATTGTGGTTAGGAAGTGAGGTGGAGAGAGGATTCCACCAAGGGGCTGGTTTAAACTTCCCTGCCAGCACCACCGGAGGGTGTCTGGGCTTTCTTATAGGTTGGCCTAGATGTGGGGCAAAAGGGAAAGGGAGAGTGCTGGGACTTGAATTCTGTCAGTGGTCAAACATCAAAAATAGACTCTGGGAGTTCCCTGGCGGTCCAATGGTTAGGACTCGGCACTCTTACTGCCAGGGCCCTGGGTTCTATCCCTGGTCGGGGAACTAAATTCCCATAAGCCTTGCAGCAACACGAAAAAAAAAAAGTCAGACTCTTTATTACTGTGTCAATAGATCAAATTTATTTATTTTAACTAGTTTATAGTATTCTATCATGTGAAAAGAAAAAAACCAAGTTATTTTTCAACTTATGTATTGAGGGACAATTAGGTGTTTTATACTTTTTTTTTTTTTTTTTTTTTACTACTACTAGAAACAGTTCTGCAGTGAACATCTCTGTACAGAATCTTTGCAAGTGTTTTTCTCAGGGAGATGCCTGGATGAGCAATCACTGGGTCAGAAGGTGTCCTGATCTTCTGGTGTACCAGACATTGCCAGATTGTTCTCCAATGTAGTTGTATCAACTTATACTTACATGTCTTGAATCGGTGAAGTTTGCATTTTGTTCCAAGGGTGATGGGAGGCCGTTGGAGGGCCTTAGTGGGAGAATGATATGATCTGATTAATAGAAAAGTAACTCTGGCTGCTTTTTGGGGACCTGGGGGTGGTAAGTAAGAGTGGAAGCAAGGGGACAGTTATTATTGTAATAATCTGGATGAGTGACAATAGTACCTTGGATGGGGGTGGTACTGGTGGAGATGGTGATGAATTGTAGAATTCAGGATGTACTCTGGAGATAGAGTTCACAGAACTTTTGATGGATTGAATATGGGCTGTGACAGATGATTCCTGGTTTTTAGTCTCACTGATGAAAGGGAGAAGACTGGGCAACAAGGGGATGGGCTGGGGGAATCAAGAGTTGTCTTGGCTGTATTAAGTTTGAAATACCTATTAGACTTGCAAGTAGAAATGTGGAGTGTGCAGTTTGTTATGCATGCAGGGAGCTCAGGGGAGAGGTAGGGGCTGGAGAGCTACATTTAGGGTCCTATTTAAAGCCACAGGCTGGATGAGATTACCTAGGTATGTATAGAGAGATGAGAAGAGGTTTTCAGACCTCTAACAGTTAGAAACTGGGAAGGGAAGAGAATTTAGCAAGGGAAACAGAGGCGGAGGCCATTGAAAAGTGAAGTAAAACCAGTAGAATATGGTGAGTCAGGAGCCATACGAAGACAGTACTTTAAGAAGAAGGGAAGGGACTTCCCTGGTGGCATGGTGGTTAAGCATCCGCCTGCCAATGCAGGGGACACGGGTTCGAGCCCTGGCCTGGGAAGATCCCACATGTGCGGAGCAAATAAGCCCGTGCGCCACAGCTACTAAACCTGCACTCTAGAGCCCGCGAGCCACAACTACTGAAGCCCACATTCCTGGAGCCCATGCTCCGCAACAAGAGAAGCCACCGCAATGAGAAGCCCGCGCACCGCAACAAAAAGTAGCCCCCGCTCACCACAACTAGAGAAAGCCCGCGGGCAGCATCGAAGACCTCACGCAGCCAAAGAAAATATAAATAAATAAATTTATTAAAAAAAGGAAAAAGGAAGAAGGGAAAATCACTGTCAAATGCTGCTGATACGTTAAGATGAGCTCTGCGAATAGACCAAAATCATCTGAGCCCTTTGGTTACCTTTTACCTTTGATTTTCCTGTATTTTGACACCTTAATTGTAGTCCTCAGTATTTGTTAATATTCTTATGGGGATAGCAAAACCCACCCCGCAACCCCCATCCCATTCTAAGTATATCATTAGACATAGAATGAAAAAGATTAAAGAATTAAAAAGTGCTGGAGGCCTTGTATCTGTTGGTAGCCATTTAACCTACCCCATAGTGACATCCTGGTGTCAAGCAGCTGTGTATATTTTTTAAAAGCCCATCTGAATGCTCTGGAGGGCTTTTTATATCATGAGTTAGAACTGCCTGGAAGATCTGATTGGCCCAGTTCCACAAAGAGGGTTCCAATAGGTTTTAAAGCCTTCTGTCTCATTTTTTTCTGCATTTGTTATTAGCTCAATAAATAGTAAATAGAGGAATTACCCAGTCACTAATTTGCTTTTTTATCAAGCAGAGTTCATGTTTTAATAAATTGCCATTTTTGTATTATTGAACATGTGCTATAATATGCCTGTAATTCAGACATAAAACTTTTTATTACAGTATTTGTTTCCTTACCCATACATATTTTCTTCAGCTGCAGTTTTTGCCGTGATGTTTGATCATTTATTGTTTCTCTGTGATGTCTTTTAGTAAAAAGTTTGCTTTCTTCCTGAATTATTACATTTAAAAATTAATATTTATTTTTCTCTGATCATAAGAGTGATAAATGATGCCCTTTTAAAGATTCCTAAATTTCCTTTTTTTAAGGCATAATATTCTTTTTGCTACTGTCATGTTTTAGGTTAGTGTTGCCTTTCCTATATTTTCAGGAAATATTGGGTTGAGTTATATGAAATTGCTGATATTTGACCATTTTGACTACAGAAATGGCAATTTCAAATGGTCCAACCTAACAGTTTTGTTTGGTTTAGTAATATTTCTTAACACTCACTCAGCCTTTCAGTGAAATGTCTGGCTTTTAGTTGTTGCAGATTAATTTGACTAGAGCTTGGAAAGTTTGCTGAAACCTGATCCCATGTGCTCTCTTTTCTCAAAGTATTGCTCCCATGGCAATCCGCCCTCTCCTTTAACTGCTCAGAACCACAGGCCACATATTACACTTTAGCCTTTCTTGCAGTATGTTCTGAAATTGCTAAAACCTGCGCAGAAGTAACAATGAGACTTCACTTTTAGAAAAAAGTTGTATGTGAATATGAATGTCAAAGGTGCTTTAGTTTATAGCCTTGTGGATATTCATAGGTTGTTTTCCATTTTATTAAAGCTGCTGCCAGTCTTGGTCTGGGCAAGGGCACCTTGCCCAGCTAGCCTTCCTGCTTCCTTCTCATGCACCTTCTCTGCCCTCTGGAGTGATGTCCTGTCCATTCCTCCCCTACTTTCCTTCTCCTCAGACTCCCCTGCTGGTACTTTATTTCAGACCCCTCACTTTCTTCTTGTGGGTGTAATAATAATAATGCTAATAAAAATGGCTTCCCTTTATGGAGGATTTTGTGCCAGACACTGTGCTTGCTACATGTATTTGCGCATTTAATCTTTCCAGTAACCCTATGGTGCCATTGTTATACCCACTTAGAGGTGAGGCAGAACCAGCTACATAATTTGCAGGGCCCAATGCAAAATGAAAATGTGGGCCCCTTGTTTAAAAATTATTAAGGATTTCAAGAGAGGGCCAGCAGGGCATTAAACCAAGTGTAAAGCCTGTCTACGTGTGGGACTTTCTGCAGCTACACAGGTCGCAGGCCAGTGAAGCTAGTCCTGGGGTGAGGCATCCGAGGCAGAGGGTGGTCAAGTGAAAGTCTCACCTTATGACGTGATGTACCTGCATGAAACCCAGGTCTGCAGACTCCCCAGGCTGACTTGTCTAGCTGCTCTGATGTGCTGTCGTAATCTCTCCACTAGTCTCTCTTTCTCTGGTCCTGCCCCACTCCATTCAACCAAGGAGTGATCTTTCTGAAACCGAAGTCTGACACACATGACTCTTCTGTAGAATGGCCTTCTGTGCCACTGCCTTTGAATAAAGTCTAAACTTCTTGGCACAGAACCTAAGACCATGTGGGATCTGGCCTCTGCCAGTCTCCTGGCCAGTCTCGGTCTCATCCTCTCCCCACATGTAGTGTATATGTTTTGGTCATCCTGCCCTCCTTGGAGATCTGGAACATGCCATGCTTTTTCATGCCTTCTTGGCTTTTCATATGCTAATCTCTTCCTCTGACATCCCCCTCAACCCCCAAGTGCCCAGAAAATTCATATTCATTCTTGAACATCCAGTGTAAATATTTCTTTCTGTGTAAAGCTCCTTTGAATCACTCTAGCAGAGTTGGCACCTTCCTCCTCTGTGCCCTCAGTATCTTTAAATCATGCCTGTTTAGGTGCTTATGGAGGTATGTGGTGGTCTTTGTTTTTCATGCCTGTCTCTCTGACTAAACTGACCTCTTCATGGGCAGGGACAATGTGTCTTATTTGGTGTTATGTCCCCTGTGCCTACCCCAGGGCTTGACATAAGGTGTGTGTTAGATCAATGCTAATTGTGTTGACTTATTCAGGACTGGCCTAAGTAGGGATATGATGATAGTTTAACAGGAACAGGAAAAGAGGGCACTGGCTGTTGGTGACAGGCCCAAAGTGTCACTGGATTACCTGCCTGAAAAGAGGAGGTTAGATGGATACCTGTGTAGTCACAGAAAGTCCCACACTCACCTGGGACCAAGGACAGGTATGAGCAGGAAAGTCCTGACCTTTTCACTGCTGTGAGGTCACGCCAGGTCATGGCACGTGAACCCTTCAGCACCTGGGATGGTCACTTGGAGAGATTGTTGGAAGCTTCTCTCCCTTGAGGTCACCATGGGGAAAGAGAACATACTTGTTGCTCAAATGTAGAAGGAAATTATTTTCCTTTTATTCCCCCTGCAGTAATTAGTTAAGTACTTCAAAGAGAATTTCAACTTCATGCAATGATTTATATTAGAGCCTAAACAGGAAGTATAAAAGCAGCAGATTTGCTAAATAAACCTAAGTAATTAACAGACTAACCGGTTATTTTTCAGTTTATTATTTTTTCCTTCTTAGGTATATGATTTGCAACTTCCTATTCTGCCAAGGCTACTATAGTATATGCGTGCCCTGGGGCCTTCAGCAACATCACAAGTCTTTGAGTGTATTGCCTGCTGGTGAGGGAAAGGTAATACTATTTCTATTTAAAAACCTTTTATATGCGTCCTTTTGTGATCCTTATCACAGGAATATTCCTTCTCTCTCTATCAGCCTCTTTCACTGAAAAGCATTCTCTTGAAAAAGTATTTATTCCCCAGATAGATCACGGCTATGGAGATAGTCCTTACCAAAATTTTTTGAAGTTGTGATTCTTCTCTTAGTTTGTTTTCACGTGTGTAGTTTCTCTGTAGTCTCTCTTTTGCTCTCTCTTTGTCTTTCTTAGTATTTCCTTTGATATTTAGAAAGACTTGGATTTTTGTCCTATTGGTTATCTTTATAGTGATACCTTTATATAATACCTTAAGTACCCTCCCGCCTTTTTTTCTTTTTCGGTACTGTTTATAGGTTCTTGATCATGAGCAATATTTTAAAGTTACAGAAAAGTGAGAGTACTGCACCAAGAAATTTTTTCCTTCCAAATCTTTTGGGAATAAGTTCTCACCTGATGCTTTGTCATCCCTGAATACAGACAGGTGTGTATTTCCTACAGACAAAGACATTCATCTACATAACCTCAATATTGTTAGGAAAATTGCACTGGTACATTACAAACATCTCATCCTCAGACACAACTCAAGTTTCACTGATTTTTTTTTTTTTTTTTTTTAATTTTTGGCTGCGTCAGGTCTTAGTTGCAGGCATGCAGGATCTTTTGTTGCGGTGCGTGGGCTTCTCTCTAGCTGTGGCCTGTGGGTTTTCTCTCTTTAGTTGTGGCGCATGGACTCCAGGGCGCGTGGGCTCTCTTGTTGAGGCACGCAAGCTCAGTAGTTGTGGTGCTCAGGCTTAGTTGGCCTGCGGCATGTGGGATCTTAGTTCCCTGACCAGGGATTGAACCTGCATCCCCTGTATTGGAAGGCAGATTCTTTACCACTGGACCACCAGGGAAGTCCCTCACTGATTGTTTTGATAAAGTCTCTTTTTTTTTAAGCTTTAAAAAAGTTTGGAGTATAGTTGATTTACAGTGTTGTGTTAGTTTCTGCTGTACAGCAAAGTGAATCTGTTATACATATACATATCCACTCTTTTTTAGGTTCTTTTCCCATATAGGTTATTACAGAGTATTGAGTAGAGTTCCCTGTGCTATACAGTAGGTCCTCATGAGTTATATATTTTATACATATAGTATAAGGATAGTAGTGTGTATATGTCAATCCCAATCTTCCAATTTTTCCTTCCCCCCATAATGTCTTATATGTCATCCAGCCAGGATCATGCATTGTAATTAGTGGTCATGTCTCTTTACCTCTTTCCAGTTGGAACAGTTCCAGTCTTTCCTCAACTTGAATGACCTTGATACTTTTGAAGATTTTAGACCAGTTAATTTGTAGAATGTCCCTCAAGTTGGGTTTGTCTGATGCCATCTGATGATTAGAATCAGGTTATACATTTTTGGGAAGAATATCACAAAAGTGATGCTGTGTTTGTGCAATGCATCTTATCAGGTGTCACACAATTTTGATTTGTCCCGTTACTGATATGTTCACTGTGATCCCTTGATTAAGGAGATGTTAGCCAGGCTTCTTTGCTGTAAAGTTACTCTTTCTCCCTTTGTAATTAATTAGCACTTTGTGGGGAGGTACTTTGAAACTGTATAAATACTCTGTTCCTGATCAAACTTTCAATTTATTCATTCATTCATTTATATCAGACTCAAGTTTTCCTATTTCATTTGGTGGATTAGACTCCATTATTATCATTATTTTGATGCTCAAACTGTCCTAGATTTGGCCAGTGGGAGCCTCTTCAAGCTCATTCCTGTGTCCTTTTGACGTGTCCCCATCATTCATCGAGAACTTCCTTACTTTCTGGTACAAGGTATTCTAGACACATCTTATACCCATTTCAGCCCTGGACTTTGTCATTTTTCCAAAAAGCCCTGATTTCTTCTATTGTGGACTGATACCTAGAAACTGAGATCTGAGTGCTTATGTGTGCTTATCAATTCTGTGATATAGTTATTCCCAGGCACACTCAATGGACGAGCTAAGGGATATATGTATGCGATGTACTGCACATATACACATTTGCATCTATGTCTGTCATACATGTATCCATCCATCAATCAACAACCACATACCTATTTATCTAACTAGGACTCACATCAATACCTTCAATTCTAATTCAATACCACAAAATTTATTCTGTTTTCCTCCTTTTCCTGGTTGTATCCCTTTTCTTTGACAGTGAGAAACTGGTTTCTGTTATCTCTAATTTATTAACTTATTTGTTCAACCCTCCTGTGAGTAACAAATCTCCCATACTGACTGCCTTCACCCCTTGCACAGATGACTTTCTCACTCTGCTTGGGATCTCACTCCCCATGCCAGGATGCCCCCTATGTAGATGCCCTTCTCACCCCACTTAGGCATTTACCTCCTGTGCCAGGTGGTCTGTTATAGGCCCTCATCCTACTTGGCCTCTGACTCCCTACACTGGGATGCCTCCCCATCCTCTCTCCACACACATGGACACCTTCTTCCCTTGCATGGGCTTTGGCACCCCAAGTCAGACTGTCCTTTTCATTTCACTCAGACTCTGACTTCTATGTCAGGCTTCACCCCCTGACCCCAACACTGTCTCCTCCGTGCTGATATCTTTCTCTTTCCACTCAGACTCTGCTAGGTGCCCTCCTCTGTGAATGCCTTCCTCAACCCACTTAGGCTTTTGCCCCCCACTTTATGCCATCATGGCTGTTCCCTGCCTCCCTGCCACACCCTGTGCAGATGACTGCCTTGTTCTCCTCTACCTACTGTCTGAATTAGGACTGAACCGTTCAGGACGAGAAGGGGGAAGAGGAAGAAGGAAGAAATGATATCTGATATCTTCTGTGCTCAGAAGAAATTGGTCCATGACTTTATACTTGAAAGTGATTCAGGATATAATCTTTGCTAGACATTACCTTTCCTTGAGGATCTTAAATATGCTATTCCTAGGTGTTCTGGCTTTGAGGTTTGCTATTGATGCCAAGCTGATTTTCTTTTCCTTAAAAGTCATGTTGTGTTTTTGCCTGAATTCTGAAAGGTTTTCTTTCTTTTTTTTCTTTTTTCTTTATATTTCCATTGTTTTACTAGAATATGCCTCAATGTTGACCACCCTGTGTTTTAAATATGAAGGTTCAAGTCTTCTTTTATTTCAGGGAAGATTTTTTGATTATCATTTAAAAAATTCTTTGATTTTCTTCCTATGCATATGTTGGCTTTTTTTTTTTTTTTGCTTGTCTTCTATGTTTATCATTTTTCTCTTGATGAATTTTATTCCTTTCTTCACTTCTGTTTTATTTCCTCCATTTTTTTTCTCGTTTCCACAAATTTATTCTCTTACTGTACTTTCTGTGGGTTCTAGTTATTCCTTCTAGTTTAGTCTTCATTCCTTAAATGTTTTAGAATTGCTTCTGAGCTTGTCAGTTCTTCATATCTGCCTGTTGTCTGACCATCTCATTTCTGAGCTTTGCTAGTTCTGGCTTATGCTGTTCTTGTATAGCTTCTCCTACTTTCTTAATTTTGTTTAACTCATTTTGAAATATTAGCTCACTGTTTTCAAATGCTTTGTAGTCATATTTTTCTGGTGAATATTTTCTGTATATATGTTATTTGAATGATTTTTCTCACCTTTTGGTATTTTTGAATGGGGGATTGATCATAATCTTTTACTGTTGCTTAAGCTGTATTTTTAGAAGGAAGTTCACGTGTAGGGGATGGATATATCTTTCTCTATTTTCTGATTTTTTTAAAAAAAATAAATTTATTTATTTATTTATTTTTGGTTGTGTTGGGTCTTCGCTTCTGTGCGAGGGCTTTCTCTAGTTGCGGTGAGCAGGGGCCACTCTTCATCGCGGTGTGCGGGCCTCTCACTATCGCGGCCTCTCTTGTTGCAGAGCACAGGCTCCAGACGCGCAGGCTCAGTAGCTGTGGCTCGCGGGCTCCAGATGCGCAGGCTCAGTAGTTCGTGGTTCACGGGCCCAGTTGCTCCGCGGCATGTGGGATCTTCCCAGACCAGGGCTCGAACCCGTGTGCCCTGCGTCGGCAGGCCGACTCTCAACCACTGCGCCACCAGGGAAGCCCCTATTTTCTGATTTTATCTAAAAGTATTTAATGGTTCTTGTGCATTCATCTCTTCAGTGCTTTCTGATATTTGCTTCCTCCTGTCCCCTCCAACACTGTTATCTGAACATTTTCTCCCTTTTATGCCCAGGTGTCCTGCCCTGGTCAACTTGCTGTACTCCTGCTGTTTCTCCTCAATGTGGGGTTCTACTTTCCTGGAAGGGAGCCCCACTGGGTGTTCCTGAGTCCTGATGGTCAGCTGCCTCAGCACCTTTCAATCTTCCTGTAGTGACCTTGCTTTTATTGTGAAGCCCCTCCCAGTTTTACCTGTTGTGCCTACATTCACATCTGAGTGGGAGCCCCTCCTTTTGGAGCTAACTACTTGCTACAATCTCTCAGTTCCCCAACATTTAGGACCCTGGTTTCCCCCTTGTTTCTGCCTTGCTGTCATTCTCTTGTGGGTCTTATTGTGGTCAGTGGTTTGGCCCCACCCACTTGTATTATAAGGTTATTGGGGATTCTTTGTGAACTAGTTTCGTTGATGTTGTCATCCATGGGTTTTGTCTTCTGCTATCCTACTTGATCTTGTTTATGAGGGGATTTGGGGAAATTATAAAACCATGCTGTCATCACTTCTATCTTACCTCTCTCTTCTTTTTGTCCATTTTCACAGTCTGGACTGCATCCATTTTTGTGTACTTTTTGATTGGGGCTTAAAAGAGCCCTCTAAAGACCCATTCTATATAGAAATGACTCATTCCATTCTCCAGGGGTAGATTCTTGACTCTTATTCATGTTGGAGGTATAGGCAGAGCATAATCAGATGTGGGAGCAGTGAGCTCTTAGCTTTCTTATAAGGAAAAGGGAAAAGCAAAGAGAATTTTTATAACGTGATAAAAACTGCACATTAATTTTTGTGTGTGTTTTGTTTAGAGATGATCATATTGCAATGTTTTACTACTAAAAAGCCTGATTCAGTGCACATACCCATATTTAAAGTAAAGGAAGCATCCTGCTTCTTTATGTTTTTGTCCTTTTTTTCCCTCTTACACATTGTCTTTATTTTATTTTAGTTTTGCTTTATTGAGTAACTGATACTTTTAGTAGCATCACGATCTAGAATTTTTTGATACACATGTTTTGTTCTGGATTTGAGTTCAGAACTTGCTTTAGGGTTAATATTGGTCATAATTTTGTATTTTGGGTAGGACTGTTGTCAGAATCTATTTCAAAAGCCTTGGTTTACTTGTCAACTGCCAATTTCTTGGCTGTAGAAGTAATGAGTGTTGTTCTCAGATATCTTTAAGAAATTGGTAGTATCTTGTAAAGTATGGTAACATATAATTCTTGTACTATTTACTATAAATTATGACTTCTTGTAAAGTATGAACTTGATCTCCAAAATACTTTATCATGTTTATTGCACACTACATAACTCACTAAATTTTGATGTATTTCAATTATGTGGGTGGAAAAAGTGAATCAGAAAAAATAAGTTGAAGAATGAGGGGAAAAAAAGAACATTTAGTCAAATGCATCAGATCAAGTAGAATTTACACCAGGAATACAAGGCTGGCTTAAATTAGGAAAACCAATCAATGTATTTCATCATATTGACAGACTAAAGGAGAAAAACCATTTAATCACCTCAATAGACACCAAAAGCCATTTGATAAATTTCTAAATCAATTCAAGATTAAAACTCTCAGCAAACTAGGATTAGAAAGTAACTTTAAGAATCTCTTTTTAACAAAGAGTTAGACAGTATAAAGAATAACCAAACAAAGATGAAGATTACAATAACTGAAATGAAAATACACTAGAAGACATAAATACAGAAATCCCCTACATACGAACCTTCAATTTGCGAACTTTCAAAGATGCGAACGTGCCCAGAGAAAGGACGAAGAAAGACAAGAGGAAGAAGAAGTAACTGAAGAACCCAAGAGATCCACGCTGCAGGAAATGGCAAGGGGATTTTCTTTATTTGAGGAGGCACTGTTAGTTTTTTGAGGTACAGGACTCAAACGTGGAACAGTATATGAAAGTGCAGCAGCCATTCAGAATGCAATCCAGTGCTACTGTGTCATCTATGATGAGAAAAAAAGAGCTACTAGCCAGATCACTGGATGATCACTGGATCATCTTTTTCAAGAGGGTAGATAGAATTGAACCTATCAAGGAACCAGAACCTGTGCCATCAACATCAGGTGTGAGTGAAATTGCAGCTTGCTCTCCGTCTCCTATTGCTGATGATCCTTTAGCACTACATCCCCCACCCTGTCTCCCTCCTCCAGTCAGTAACTCTTCTTGCCTGTTCACTTGATGCCAGTCCCTGTATGCCAGCTGTTGTACTGTACTACTGTACTTTTCAAGGTACTATACTGTAATATTAAAAATGTTTTCTTTATTTTTTGTGTTTGTTTTTTATGTATTATTTGTGTGAAAAGTATTAAAAGCCTATTACAGTACAGTACTATGTAGCAGATTGTGTTAGTTGGGCACCTAGGCTAACTTTGTTGGACTTACGAACAAATTGAACTTATGAACGTGCTCTCGGAACGGAACTTGTTTGTTTGTGGGGGCTTACTGTAGTAGATTAGATGATACAGAGGAATGGATCAGTGTGGACAGAGTAGTGGAAATCACTGAAGCCGAACAGAAAAAAGAATAAAAAGAAATGAGGACAGTTTAAGAGACCTCTGAGACAACATCAAGCATACTGACATTTGCATTATAGAGATCTCAGAAGGAGACGAGAGAGAGAAAGGGGAAGAGAACATACTTGAAGACATAATAGCTGAAAGCTTCCCTAACTTGGGAAAGGAAACAGACATCCTCATCCAGGAAACACAGAGAGTTCCAAACAGAATCAACCCAAAAAGGACCACACCAAGACACATTGAAATTTAAATGGCAAAAATCAAAGATAAAGAAAGAATATTAAAGGCAACAAGGGAAAAGCAACAAGTTACTACAAGGGAAATTCCATAAGTCTATCAGCTGACTTTTCAGCACAAGCTCTGCAGACCAGAGGGAATGGCATGACATATCTAAAGTGATGAAAGGGAAAAACCTGCAACCAAGAATACTCTACCTGGCAAGGCTTTCATTCAGATTTGATGGAAAGATCAAAAGTTTTACAGACAAGAAAAAATAGAATAGTTCAGTACCACCAAACCAGCTTTACAAGAAATGTTAAAGAGACTTCTTTAATCAAAAAAGAAAAGACTGCAACTAGAAATATAAAAATTATGAAAGGAAAAATCTCATTGATAAAGGCAATTATACAGAAAAGGTAGTAAATCAGCCATGTATAAAGCTAACAGGAAGGTTAAAAGACAAAAGTAGTAAAATCATCTATATCTGCAATAAGTAGTTAAGAGATACAAAACAAAAAGTTGTAAAAAAACGATGTCAAAAACAGTAAAAAAGGTGAGGGAGAGAAAAAAATGAAGGGATATTAAAATGCGTTTGAACTTAAGAGATAAGCAACTTAATCATAATCATATATATTGCTATGTACAGTATGGAGAATATAGTCAATGACTAGGTAGTATCTTGTGACATATCGTAACTAGACTTATCATGGTGATCACTTTGAAATGGAATAGAAAAGTACAATATCTGATATTGAAAATTCACTAGAGGAGCTCAACAGCACATTTGAGGAGGTAGAAAACTCAGTGAACTTGAAGGTAGATAATTGAGATTATCCAGTCTGAGGAACAGAAAGAAAAAAGAATGAATAAATATGAAGAGGGTCTTAGAGACCTGTGGGGTACCTCATACATATGCATAATGGAATTCTAGAAGAAGAGGAGAGAGAGAGAAAAAAAGAATACCTGAAGAAATAATGGCAGAAAACTTCCCAAACTTCTACACATTGAAGTAAACTTCATATAAACTTCAGTAAACTTCAAATAAGATAAACTCAAAGAAATACACACCTAGGCACATTATAATCAAACTGTTGCACTTCAAAGACATCTTTCAAAGTGAATCTTGAAAGCAGTGAGAGAAGTGTCTCATCTTGTACAGGGGATCCTTAATAAGATTAACAGCCCATTTCTTATCAGAAACCATGGAAGCTAGAAAGCAGTGGGATGATATATTGAAAGAGCTGAAATAAAAAGATGGTTATCCAAGAATTCTGTATGCAGCAAAATTATCATCCCAAAGATAAAGGAGAAGTTAATACTTAAAAAAAAAAAACTGAGACTTTATCACACGCAAACATGCCCTACAAGAAATACTAAAGGGAGTCCTTTAGGCTGACATGAAAGGACAGTAGACAGTGACTTAAATCCACATGCTGAAATAAAGAGCTCCAGTAAAGGTAACTACACAGGTAAATATAAAAGACAGTATAAATATAATTTTTATTTGTAACTTTTATCCCTCCTATCTGATTTAAAAGATAACTACATAAAGCAGTAATTATAAATTTGTGTTGATGGGCATACATTGTATAAAGGTGTAACTTTTATGCCAAAAACAGCACAAAGGAGGAGAGGAATGGAGCTATATAGGAGCAAAGTTTTGAATACTATTGAAATTAATTTGGTTGATCTAAATTAGATTATTATAAGTTAATATTAATTGTAATCCTTAGGAACAACTATGAGGAAAATAATGAAAAAATGAATATAAATAGGTAGTAAAAGAAATGAGAGAATTGCAATGGTACAATAGAAAATACCTATTTAACATAAAAGAAGTCAGTAATGGAGAAATGCAGGAATAAAAAGGATATGAGACATATAGAAAACAAATAGCTAAATGGTGAATGTAAGTCTTACCTTATCAATAATTATATTAAATGTAAATGTATTAAATACTTGAAATGGTAAAATATTAATTCTAACTGGACTGTGAAAATTTAAGCAAGAATTGTAACAACAACCACAAACAACAAAAACAATACAAAGATATATAGTATTAAAAACTGACTAGATAAATTAAAATGGAATATTAAAAATATTCACATAAACCAAAGAAAGTAGAAAAGAGGAAGCAGAGAAGCTGAAAATGGGAAAAATAGAACACACTTCTATTCTAAACATATCAATAATTATCCAAATGTATCAATAGCTATATTAAATGTTACTAATCTTCATACACTAACTGAAACTCAGATTTTCAAACTGAACTAAAAAACAGGAGCCAACTATGTGCTGCCTACAAGAACTCACTCTAAATAAAATTATGTAAGTATAACGTGCCACGGAACAACTAAGCCAGTGGGCCACAACTACTGAGTCTGCACGCCACAACTACTGAAGCCGGTGTGTCTTGAGCCCGTGCGCCATTTATTTTTTGGAGAATAAAACCACTTCTGAGTGATTAAAATTTAGGCCAGCTAGTCAAAATGCTTTATCACCTGTTCTTCTAAAACACTGGTCAATGGAACAAGTTTTACTAGGGATAACAGTGTAATTGTATTCTGGAGTTCATATGGGCAATATGGTTTATGACCTTGATGCTGGATCACGACATTTCAACGGTATAACTGCTATTAATTGTCTGTTTGTTCAACGATTAAAGTCTCACGTGATCTGAGTTCACAAAAAAAAAAAAAAAGAATAAAATGTTAAAAAAAGATATACTATGCAAATGCTAATCAAAAGAAAACTGGACCAGCTATATTAATATCAAAATATTAATTTTGGAAGGTAAATTACTAGAGATAAAGAAGGACATTACATAATAATAAAAGGGTCAAGACACCAGGAAGATATAAGCATTTTAAATGTGTATACACCTAACAACAGAGATTATTTATTTATTTATTTATTTATTTATTTATTTATGGCTGCGTTGGGTCTTCGTTGCTGTGCGCAGGCTTTCTCTAGTTGCGGTGAGCGGGGGCTACTCTTCGTTGTGGTACGTGGGCTTCTCATTGCGGTGGCTTCTCTTTGTTGTGGAGCACGGGCTTTAGGCACGCGGGCTTCAGTAGTTGTGGCATGTGGGCTCAGTAGTTGTGGCTCTCAGGCTCTAGAGCAGGGGCTCAGTAGTTGTGGCGCATGGGCTTAGTTGCTCCACAGCACGTGGGACCTTCCCAGACAGGGCTTGAACCCATGTCCCCTGCATTGGCAGGTGGATTCTTAACCACTGCACCACCAGGGAAGTCCCAACAACAGAACTTTGAAATACATGAAGTTAAAACCTGATTGATAGAACTTAAAGGAGAAATCTACAATTACAGTTGGAGACTTCAGCACCTCTCTCAGTAATTTATATATCAAATAGACAGAAACTAACTAGGATATAGGATAATTGATCAATACTATCAACCAAGTGGATCTAATTGACATGGGTAGAACACTCCACCTACCAACACAACATACATTTTTGTCCAGCATACATGGGATATTCACCAAGACATAACACACTTTGTGTCATAACACAAATCTTCACAAATTTAAAATTAAAATCATATGAAGTGTGTTCTCTGAGGCTGAGTGTGATTTCATAGAATACAGGAAGAGAGAAATTGTAGACTATGACTAGAAACAAATTGTATTGGTTTTCTAATGCTGAATAACGTTTATCACAAGCTTAGTGGCTTAAAACAACACACATTTATTATCTCACTTTTCTATGGGTCAGGAGTTCGGACATGGCTTAGATGAGCACTATGCTTAAGGTCTCACAAAGCTGCAATTATGGTGTTGGCCAGGGCTGGGTTGGGTTGTCATCTGGAGGTTCAACTGGGGAAGGATCCATTTCCCACTCATGTGGTTGTTAGCAACATTTAGTTCCTTGAGGTTGTAGGACTGAGATCTTTTGGTTTTTTTCTGGCTGTTGGCTCAAGGTATCTTCAGCTTACAGAGGCTACCTGCAATTTCTTGCCACTTAAGATTCTCCAACATGGCCATTTGTTTCCTCATATCCAGTATCCAGCAAAGGAGAAAGTTCCAAGAGTGAGTCTGCTAGCAAGATGGTATCTTACATAATGAACATGATAATGGGAGTAATACCATCACCTTTGTCATATTCTATTGATTAAAGCAAGTCACAGGTCCTGCCCTCAGTCAAGGGGAGGGAGTTATGCAAGGATGTTAATATCAGAATGTAGGGATTTTTGAGAGTCACCTTAGAATCTGTCCACCACAGTCTAATCCCCAATGATTCATATCTTTCCCACATGCCAAATACATTCGCTATTTTCCAAGGTCTTTGAAAATCTCATCCCAATGTAGCATCTCCTCAAAGTCAAAAATCTCATTGTCTAAATCAGGTCCAGGTGTGGATGAGACTCCTGGGTTTTTTCTGAACCTGTCAGTCTGTAAAACTAATGAGACAAGTTATTGGGCCTGCCCATCTCCTGCCCCGTACCCCCCACTTCCCCAACAAACAATGGCAGAATAGGCAAAGGATAACAGCTGAAGACATTCCCATTCAAAAAGAGGGGGAAAGGAGAGATACAAAAGAGCCACTGGGTCATAGCAGTTCTGAAATCCAGCCAGGCAAATGGGAGTTCCTTGATTAGGTTTCAAGGCCTGGGAATAATTATGTGACATAATCAGAAATATATATTTTGTCTCTGCCCCTGGTTTCTGATACAGAGCCCCTAAAACTCTTGTTATTTCCTGAATGATGGGATGCTAGGAGCATCTTTTATTCTATTTGATCTTTGACCCTGGTTTCTGACAAGAGCTTCTAAGACCCTTAGAATCCCTGGAGTGATAAGAATGTCTTTTGTATGCTAATGAGGTCGCTGGTTCCTGGGGACCTCTAGATAGTTTCAGGATAGGTGCTGATCACCAGAAAGACCAAGGCATAAGCAGAGGGTTGACACTTTCAGCCCCATCCCCTGACTTTTGGGGAGAGAAGAGGGGCTGGAGATTGAGTGCCAATTGTCAATGATCTAATCAATTATTCCTACATAGTAGAACCTCTACAAAACCCCTAAACAATGGGGTTTGGAGAGCTTCTGGGAAGGAATCCACATGCAGGAAGGTAGCACACCCCAAACTCCATGGGGACTGAGGCTTCTGTACTCAGGACCCTTACAGACCTCACCCTATATACCTCTTCATATGGGTGTATCCTTTATATTATCCTTGTTATAAAAAACAAGTAAATGCAAGTAAAGTGTTTCCCTGAGTTCTGTGAGGTGTTATAGCATTATTGAACTGAAGAATGGGGTCGTGGGAACCCCTGATTTGTAGCCACATCAGTAAGAAGTACCAGGCCCACCCAGAACTTGCAATTGGCATCTGAAGTAGGTTAGTCTTATGTGACTGAGCCCTTAAATGATGGGGTCCAATGCTCTCTCCAAATAGATAGTTTCAGAATTGAATTGCATTGTAGGGCATCAGGTTAGTGTCCATAGAGGTGGAGAATTGGTTCTTAGTGTGGAAACACCCCCACACATTTGGTGTCAGATGTGTGCGAAGAGAAACAGTTTTCCTTTAGTGTTTCTCAGCTCTCTGATATCTTGGTTCTGCCCTTTGAGTCGTTCTTCCATTTTCATGAAAGGTAGCATATGTTTGCATCTGAGTTTTTATTAGCTTGCTTCCTGCCAGTAGAATATTGGGGGTCCTACATCTTCCTTTCATTTTGTATTCTTTTTCCCTGTCAATTTATTCTCTTAGTTTCTGCTGCAAGAACTTTCTCAAGAACTTTTTGGGCCTCCCATGGGTTTCACTTAGATTTACTCCATTATAACAAAGCCACGCACACACAGATCTTTTTGAGATAAGCCCTGCTCTATCTGGGGCTTCTGCCAAGTGGGTTGGGGAACATTTTTCTAAGTGCTTACAGGCTGAATGGTTTGGCTGAGAGGCTCTGTGAGGCCCACTATTCATCTCTTGAAAGGGCACTTTGCATCACTGAGTACTCTGAACTTTTGGTCTTTCTGAGATTTAAGTAAAAGTTTGTACAGTCACACCCTCAGCTTTTTCTGTAGAGCATGCTTTCCTGACAGTGCTTAGAAATCATTTAGTAGTATATTTGGAAAGGCTGAGAATTTTTTAAATCATCAAATTCTGGTTCTTTTTGTTTAACAATTCTTCTCTTAATTTACCTTTCTCTTCTCACATTTTACTATAAGCAGCAGGGAGAAACCAGGAAGTACCTTTAATACTTTTCTTGGAAATTTCCTTAGCTATATAGCCAAGTTAATTACATACAAGTTCAGTTTTCCGTATAACTGCAGGAGACATTTTAACTAAGCTTTCTGCCACTGCATAATGAGGATCCCCTTCCTTCATTTTCTAATACCGTGTTCCTCATGTCCTTCTGAGCTGTCACTAGCAGTATCCTCCAAGTTCACATTTCTTCTAACAGACTATTTCAGGAAATTTAGGCTTTCTCTAAATTTTGTCAAAAATTGCTTGTCAAAATTCTTGTCAAAATTCTTCTAGCCTCTGTCCACTGCTTGGCTCCAAAGCCATTCCCCACATTTTTACGTATTTGTGACAGTAGCACCATACTTCCAGGTAACAAAATCTTTATTAGTTATCTATTACTGCTGTTCAGTAGGTCTAGGTTGTCAAAACCTTGCACATTCCAAAGAAAGGTTTGGTCCTTGCCTGGCTCCTGGGAATATCCTGACTGTTAAGAGTGTTTTTGTTTAGCTCAGGCCTTGGGCCACGCCACATAGTTTATGCTAATTGTGATGTATGTGGGCACCTTGGGCTACACAATATGTGCTTGATCTCTGGAAGGGCTGGAGACTGAAGATCAGCCATGCATGCAGTCAGCTGTGCCTGCGTAACCAACCCCCAATAAAAACCCTGGATACCAAGGCCTGAGTGAGCTTCCTAGGGAATACTCTGTGTGGGTTGTCACACACCATTGCTGGGGGAAATAAAGTTCTACGTTATTGTACAGTATCCGCTTTTCATCGCCCATCACAATTTGTTTTGGAAACGGAATGTTTTCGTTATGTTTAAGTAGAGAATCACATGTGGAAATACAGTCAAGAAGGTTTTTTTCGCTTAACTTATGTGGAACCCAAACATCAAAGCGATTAACATAACCAAGCTGGTGCAAATGATTTTCAACACTTGGTTTGGATATTTTGAGTATGTCGGCTATCTCCCGTGTGGTATAACGTTGATTGTTCTCAATTAATGTCTCGATTTGATTGCTGTCTACTTCAACTGGTCTACCCGACCATGGAGCATCGTCCAGTGAGAAATCTCCAGCACGAAACTTTGCAAACCACTTTTGACATGTTTGCTCCGTCATGGCACCTTCTCCATACACTGCATGAATCTTATTTTGCATTTCAGTTGCTTTTTTACCTTTCTTGAAATAATAAAGCATAATATGCCAAAAATGTTGCTTTTTTCCTTCCCTCTTCAATATTAAAATGGCTACACAGAAATTCACCAATTTTGATAATTTTTTTTAAAATGCATGCTGATATGACATCTGTCACAATACAATCTAACAAAATTGTTTCGAATGAAGTTAAAGACAACTAAGCCCTACTAGAGCCATCTTATGGAAAAAAACCAAACGAACCTTTGGCCAACCCAATATATAGTAGTGTGTATATGTCAATACCAATCTCCCAGTTTATCCCTACCCCCCTTATCCCCTGGTAACCATGTTTGTTTTCTACATCTGTGACTCTACTTCTGTTTTGTACCCTTTCATTAGATTCCACATATAAGCGATATCACTTGATGTTTGTCTTTCTCTGTCTGACTTACTTCACTCAGTATGACAATCTCTAGGTCCATCCATGTTGCTGCAAATGGCATTATTTTATTCTTTTTTATGGCTGAGTAGTATTCCTTTGTGTATGTGTACCACATCTTCTTTATCCATTCTTCTGTTGATGGACATTTAGGTTGCTTCCATGTCCTGGCTTTTGTAAATAGTGCTGCAATGAACATTGGGGTGCATGTATCTTTTCAAATTATCGTTTTCTCCAGGTATTTGCCTAGGAGTGGCATTACTGGATCATATGGTAGTTCTATTTTTAATTTTTTAAGGAACCTCCATACTGTTCTCCGTAATGGCTGTACCAATTTACATTCCCACCAACAGTGTAGGAGGGTTCCTATATTCTTTTTAATATAAACGCAACAAAAATTCTTTCTTTTTGCAATGAAAATTCTCATTTTGTCTCTCATGTATCACAGAATGCATGACTTATGGGTTCTACTTTTCCCAAGTTACAGTAGGGAATATATATTCTAGGAAAATTCAAGAAAAGATGATCATTTGGGGTATGGAAGAAAAATCTAATAGCTTATATTTTAATTTTTTTGTGGTACCTTTTAACAATTTTTATTTTTATATGTTTTGTAATATACATGATATATCAGTACAGTATTATAATAATTTATAAACAAAATATACATATATTTGGGAGCATGTTAACACTTTTTTTTTTTTTACTGGTAAGGTAGCAAATCAAGAAAATTTGCAAAGTGCCTTTCCAATCTTATAAGTCTGTTTCGTTCTATTTAGTTTTTTTGCAGAGTGATTAGTAGAAGTGATCATTTAAAACTAGTTTTCTGCTCAGGGCCTCTCATTTATGAAAAGATGTCATGACAGACCATGAAAGACCACCTGTGACTTCAGGATTCTATACAATTAAAACATTTTCCCTTTTATAACGTTTAAGGTATAAAAATTATTTTTGCAAAACACTTTTGCTAATATAAAACATAGTAATGTTGATATTTCAGTAATTACTGGTTTCCCTACACCTAATAATCCTATTTTAGTAATAATAAATGTGACATTTGATTCAAGTTAATTTGGGTGAATTTATGTTAAATACTGACAGTTGGGCCATTTTCTTACGTATTAGGGCACTTTACTGACTTATAGCTGGGCCTACTTAGATAATAATTTTGGCCCAATAAGCTATGAACTGAAGCAATTTAATGAAGAGTTTGGTACCCTGTCTTTTATAATGTTCTTGCTCACTGAAAAGATTCTGGAAAGACTTGGTATTTATGACCCAACTACAGTGCCATTTTATTTGTTTTTCTAAGATATACTACAGGCTTCAGAATACCCTACAGTGGATAGTGCCACTGAAAGCACACATGGAGATGCCCTATCGATTGTGTGGCCTTCCATTTGTCTGGGATGGCAACACACATTTTTCAGTCTCCTGAAATATGCATTTCTCAATCTTCAGGTTTTGAGTGGTTTTGCCTACAGAAAAACCCAAGTGCAGTGCCCCCTGCTGGTGAATGACAGCTGTGAGTTTGCCCCATGTCAGTGATGGACAGAGTGGGTCCCTTTGCTGACAATGAGCCAGGGGTGATGCTGAGCCTGCCAGGTCATTTTAGATCAGGTCATTAAAGGAACAGAAGGTCGAATCAGTATAAAATGAGCAGTTCACAGTTTTCTCTACATTTTTTAGATATGTGAGGATTTGCTATAGTTCAGTTTGGCTCATAAAATATGAACACTTCACAAAAATGTTTGTATTTCAGCCTCTGTCTTAGTTCATTTAACAAACCATTTTGCCCTGATTCTCAGGAGCTGTATTCTTCTTCAGTAGGGAAACCTAACTTGAGCCTTGGCAGAGAAGATTTTAAACATGAAATATTTTAGGAATGCTCATTTTGTTGGAAATTAGAATAGCACTTTAAACAAAAGGCCCCTTTCATTTTGATTTCACTGATATGAATTAGTGCTCATTTGTGCTGGTTTCTAAATGTTGATCAGGTTAAAGAAAATTAATTAAAACTAAGGACCAGATTAGTGTTTAGATGATTATTTTAACTTTGGCCTTTGGTGAAGGTAATTGTTTTTATTTTTATTTTTTAAAATTAATAAATTTATTTCTTTAATTTTATTTTTGGCTGCGTTGGGTCTTTGTTGCTGCGCACGGGCTTTCTCTAGTTGCAGCGAGTGGGAGCTACTCTTCGTTGCGGTGCGGGGGCCTCTCATGCGGTGGCTTCTCTTGTTGCGGAGCACAGGCTCTAGGTGCGCGGGCTTCAGCAGTTTGTGGCACGCTCACGGGCTCTAGAGCACAGGCTCAGTAGTTATGGTGCACGGGCTTAGTTACTCTGCGGCATGTGGGATCTTCCTGGACCAGGGGTCGAACCTGTGTCCCCTGCGTTGGCAGGTGGATTCCTAACCACTGCACCATCAGGGAAGTCCGGTAATTGTTTTTATAATGAATAACTAGCAAATTATTAATTTTGCTCCATAGTAGGTGGGTCTAATTTCTTTGTATACATCTGTGGTGGGTATTGTCATGGTAGTGACATTTTTGGTGGCCTTTAATCCAGGAATGCAGTACAGACTTCAGGATTTTAATGTCTAAGGTTAGTGAATACATGGCTTATCTACTTAGGTATTTCCAATGTGGTAGGAGGAAAACCAGGAGAATGTGTGTCCTCAAACCCAAGTGATGAAAATGTATCAAGAGGGAGGGAGTGACTACTCTGTTGAATGAATTCTGAGAATTGATCACTGTGGAGGTCACTGTAACCTTGGCAGGGGAAGTTTTGGTGGAGAGGTGTCTGATTAGAGTGAGTTTATAAGAGAATGGGCTTTTCCTCTCCCTCATCTTTTCCTTTCCCCCCACCTCTTTCTTTTCTTTCACTTTTGTTCACTTTTGTTCACTTCCTGAACAAATCAGTTTAAAAGTCTTTAGATAAGACCAAGCAAGGTAGGTATCTGTACGAGGTGGTCGGAAGCCCCAGTACCCTAAAGTAGGTGTCCACTGATGTCCTACAAAGGAGGGTATCCACATGGTGGGGAGATTGTCCAACATGGGATGTTGGAGCCAACCAGGGTGAGGTATGGTTGTCTGATACAGGGCATTGAAACCTGAGTGGGATAAAGTGGATGGATGGCCCAGCTTGGGGTACAAGACATGGGGTGAGAAGGGCATTCATGTAGGATGATAACCAGTGTAGCGTGTCTGAGTCTGAGTGGGGTGAGGAGGTTGTCTGCAGAGGAGGGCAGCCTGGTGTGTGGTGTTGGAGCCTGACCAGATAGAGGGATGCCCACACAGGGTATCAGAATTTGAGCAAGGTGAGGAAGATATCCACATAGGAAAATAGGCTGGCATGGGGTATTGGAGCCCTAATGGGGTAAGGAGGGCATCCACACCTGGTGGACAGCTTGATGTCGGGTGTGAGTCCAAGCAGAACACAGAAAGCATACATATGGAGGGGATGGAGTGTCACAACTTGAATGGGAGAAAGATGGCTGGGGTAGGAATGTATAAGATAAACCTGGAACATCATATGCCAGAAAGTATGCATGTATTTCAGAAATGATGGAGACATATCAAGCAGACACAGAAACTATCTTGAAGGGCTTCCATTGGCCAAATTTGGGACAACTGAAGCATTCGAATAATGAGAGTAATGGATTGAAGGAAACAGAAATCCATGAGTTCACACTGGTATAAATGAATGAATGAATGAGTGGATTGAATGCTTGATGAGGACCAGGATATTCAAAGATTTCAAAGTACCTCCATGCGAAATACTTATTAATTATAGAGAGGAATAGTAGTAACTTTGCAGTACAGAAGTCTGGCAGACTCCCTTAATCAAGAGACCAAACAACATCATTAAGTAAGGGACAAGTGGAAATCATCTACTACTTGATAAGATGCAGTCAAACAGTCACAGCATTGCTGTCTCAAGGATGCATAACCCAGATCTAAAGAGGCAAACCCAAACTGATGGACATTCTACAGTTTAACTGGCCCGTAATCTTCAAAAATGTTCAGGTCATGGGCTTCCCTGGTGGCGCAGTGGTTAAGAATCTGCCTGCCAATGCAGGGAACATGGGTTCGAGCCCTGGTCCGGGAAGATCCCACATGCCGCGGAGCAGCTAAGCCTGTGTGCCACAACTACTGAGCCTGCGCTCTCGAACCCATGAGCCACAACTACTGAAGCCTGTGCACCTAGAGCCTGTGCTCCGCAACAAGAGAAGCCACTGCAATGAGAAGCCTGTGCACCGCAACGAAGAGTAGCCCCCACTCACCACAACTAGAGAAAGCCCACATGCAGCAACGAAGACCCAACGCAGCCAAAAATAAATAAATAAATAAATAAATAAATAAAGTTCAGGTTATGGAAGTCAAGGAAAGACTGAGGAATGGGTCCAAATTCAGGAGGCTAAAGAGACATGACAATTGAGTACCATGTGTGATTCTGAACTGAAATATTTTGTTACATGGGATATTATTGGACAGAACTTGAATGAAGTCTGAGGATTAAATGGGAGTAACATATCAGTGTTAATCTTCTTATTTTGATATTTTTCTGTGGTTTAGTATGAAGATGTTCCTTATTTGTAGGAGCTGTGCACTAAAGTATTCAAGTGTGATGAAGTACCATACTGACAGCTTCTTAACAATGGTTTAAGGAAAATAAGTTCTTTATATTTACTGTTGAGTTTGTGTACAAATAAAACAGAGAGAGGAGGAGAGAGTGGGAGAAAAAAACTGGGAGATGAGGATGGATAACTCTTTCTAGGAGTCTTGTTGTAAGCAGGAGCAAAGAAATAAGAGAGTAGAGGGTGGAGAAAGATAAACTAGAATGAACTTTCTAGGATGAGGGTACAAGACAACCATGGAAATTTGGATTCATCATCTAGGGAAAGTGGCAGTTTATACTTCAGTGATTGCCAAGAAAACAATGTCGCACACCTTTTCATGTACCTGTACTTTCCAAAATCAGCCCCACTTTCAGGAAAAACTTCTTCGTACCTAAGATAGGTTGGAATTGCTGTATTTAAAGCTTATTTTCTCTCCTCTGTGAAGGTAGAGAATAACTGTTATCACATTTGTTGTATATATTTAAAATCAATTATTATTACTCTTAACATTTTCCTTTTTAGAGCCTTAGACCATTTAGGTCATTCATCCAACAAACTTTTACTGAATTTGACTCTGTGAAGCAAGGGGCTAGTTAGTTTGGGTATAAAAACGGACATGTTCCCAGACCTCCCAGATCTGAGAGCCTAGCTTGTATTAAACAAAACAGTCATGACACTGTGGTGAGTCCTGTGAGAAGAAAATATAGGAATTTAGATAGAATACAGAAGGAAGCTTGAATTTAAACTGGGGACTCAAGGAGTATCTCCTTAAAGAAGTGCCAGTTGAACTGTTGATGTAAAGGGTGGGAAGGACATAGCTGAGCACAAAGCTGGGAGAAGAGCCCTTGTAGCAGAGTCAGCAGAGTGCAGAGGCGCAGGGTGGAAAGGAGTAGAAGGAAAGCCAGTGAGGCCAGGGCACAGGCAGCAAGGCTGTGGGCGGCTGGAAGGAGTCATCGAGAAGAACAGCAACACCATGAAGTTATTGAAAGGTTTTGGTAAAGGGAATGCCATAATTAGATTTGTGTGTTGTTTTTAAAGATCTTTGCTTCGTGAAGACTGGATTGTCAAAGGCAAGGGTGGAAGCAGACAGAGGCTGTTTCACATGACATAATTTTTGATAATAGAATTGATAGAACTTGTTAATAGATTAAATGTTTGGTGGGGCAGGTAAAATAAAGGCGATGAGAAAAAAAATCCAGGGTGACTTTTAGATGTGGTCCAAGTAGTAGAAAGGAAAGCAGGAGAGTGTGGGGTCATGGAAGTTGAATATAGCTGAGAAGTCAGCTAAGATGAAGAGAAAAGCATCTATTGGATTTAACAACAGGGAGCCCACTGATGATCTTAGCAGAACAATTTGGGTGGGTTGTAGGAACAGAACCTACCATGTGTTGAATAGTGAATGAAGACTGGGAGGTGAAGAAATGGAGACATGGAGATGAGAGTCTTGGGAGAAGTTTGTCAGTGAAGGGGAGTAGAGAGAGAACTATATCTAGGGGGGATAGAAGGTCAAAGAAGGATGTGATAAGAAAGGCTTTACTTAGGCAAATTGTTATTCTGATGTGAATAATCATAGACTCTCAGTCAAGGACCCCTTGTGGGCAGTCTCAGTAGAAGCACTGTGGACCCAGGATGAGTAAGGATAGTTTTCCCACCTTTGTCCTCCATGCAGATACGATCCATGGCTCCACGGAAGCCCCCAGTTGAGGACATGGTCCCTGGGCAAAGGTGGACCCAACCTCTGAACTGAAGGAGATTATTTCAGACATCTAGAGAGTGGGGGACTCTAATAGATGTTAAGATCCCAAAGAAAAGAGAAAATTGCATTTCTTGCCACCTGAGCATATGAATCTTAATTTGAATCCATTACACTTCTGTGGTATTCCCAGTGGTATTCTTCTGTTATTTCTGCTGCCTAGACTCCTCCTCTGCTTATACTGCCCCTTCCCCACTTTCTGTAATTCAAGACTCAACTCCCCACCTCTGGGGCCCCCTCTATGCTCTCATGGCACCTGGGTGCCAACCACCATCCAACTTACTGTGTTGGGTTGGAATCCCACCCACTTGTCTCCCAGTGTGTGCTCTCTTTCTCTCTACACCCCATCACAAATGTGATACCTGGAAATAGAGCTGCTGAAAGGCAGGTGACATATAGCAGTTAGGAAGGAGCCCAAGTCCCAGAGCCATATTTGAGTGGTACCACTTACTGTGGCCTCGAGCACATTATTCAGTCTCTCTGTGCTTTGTTCTTCATCTGCAAGATGGGGATATTGAATACTTACCTCATAACATGTCTGTAAGGATTAAATGAAATAATATCTGTAAAGCAGTAGCAGTGCCAGGCAGAGAGTAAGCTCTCAATAAAAGTTACTATCATTATTAAGATATGGTAGATATCCATATGTTTTTATTGAAAGAATAAATGTGTAAATGAAAGACTAAAGTATGATGTAAAAAGAACCCGAACACTGTTTTTCAGTGCCTTTCTTCCAGGCCTACTTGAGTACATCTCTGGTGAACCATATATGTTCTTTGAGCCAATTTTCAGCTTATGTACAAGGAACAGAATGAGGACAGGCAAACAGTGGTTTCCTGGGGGTGCCTGGGACCTGGAGGAGCCATCTGGGCAGTTTGATCAATGTGTCCATGCCTGTCCCTGTCCCTGAGATCTGGGCATGGACATCAACACAAAATTTCTATAAAGCTCCCCAGGTGGTGTGTTTTCCTGAAACACAGAACTGGATGATAGCTGTCTGAGTCCATTGGGGCTGATAAAACAAAAATACCAGAGAACAGAGAACTGGGTGGCTTAAACAATAAATATTTATTTCTCACAGTTCTGGAGGCTGAGATGTTCAGGATTAAGACACCAGCAGAGGACTTCCCTGGTGGTGCAGTGGTTAAGAATCTGCCTGCCAGTGCAGGGTACACGGGTTCGATCCCTGGTCTGGGAAGATCCCACATGCGCGGAGCAACTAAGCCTGTGTGCCACAGCTACTGAGCCTGTACTCTAGAGCCCACATGCCACAACTACTGAAGCCAGTGCGCTCTAGGGCCCGCGTGCTGCAACTACTGAGCCCATGCACCTAGAACCCGTGCTCCGCAACAAGAGAAGCCACTGCAATGAGAAGCCTGCGCGCCGCCACGAAGAGTAGCCCCCGCTCGCCGCAACTAGAGAAAGCCTGAGCGCAGCAACGAAAACCCAACGCAGCCAAAAAAAAAAAAAAAAAAACAAAGACACCAGCAGTGCCTTGTGAGGGCCTACTTCCCAGTTCATAGATGGCCATCTTCTCACTGTGTCCTCACAATGCGCCAAAGAGTGAGAAAGCTCTCTGGGGTCTCTTTTATAAGGGCTTTAATTCCATTCATGAGGGCTTCACCCTCATGACCTAATCACTCCCTAATGCCCCACCTCCTAATACCATCCTAATATGTTAGGATTTTAACATAGGAATTTTCAGTCCGTAATAGTAGCCAAGGTTCCTTCCACCTCTGAAGTCCCTGAATTCTGTGATTATCTCTCTTATTACACTTTTGGTTTCTGAATGTGATGGTGAAAGATCTGAAACTACTCTTTGCATATATGTCTCATGGCAATCAAAGCTTTAAGGAGGATTAACTAGATGACATTTTATTTAATCATGAAGGAATTACATTTTCTTATGGAACCATTTTCTTAAATCATTTATTTGGGCTCCATATCTGTACATTACAGTGAAAGGACGTTTTAAAATGTTTTATTTAAATGGATGAGAATTCCACCCTGCCATGATGTTCCGGGAACAGTTTGGTGATTTTCTTCCCAGTGGGGTGATAACTTTCTTGAGAGACAAAGCTCTTGGGGGTCTGGCCAGGAGGATTTGTTTGGCTCTGGGCAAATTGCCTGCATGACTGAACATCCCTCAGCCAGGTCCATCAGCTGGCCCTGGGGTGGGGGGCTGGGGCGTCTTGTTCACACACCAAGGAGAGCACATATTTTTCTGTGTGGAAACGAATATAGTATTATTAGTTTTTATAGTTATGAAAATTAAGTCTGGGGTGAAGATGATGGATTCAACACATGCATTTACTTTTGGTCCCTCCTGAAACACTACCAAAACAAGAGTAAAATGATTTTTTTTTAAAAGAAAAATCCTCTAGGACCGAAGAAACCCCACAAACAAACAAACAACCCCTCCCCAATATCTAACAACAACAGTAACAAACAAAAACGAGAAAGCAGAATAGAGCAACATTTTGGAAGCTAAAAAGCACATGAATGAGATAAAAAGCACAAAGCTTAGCAGAGAGAAGAAAGCTGTATCCTAAGCTGGAAGGGGAAAAACCAAGAAGCATCCAATTTATATGGCAAAATCCTGCCAAGGCTTAGGAATAGGCAGACCAAGGTTGAAGGTGGGTATAAGGACAGGGGAATTATACCATAAGCTGTCTAAGAGCCCGTGGGAGCCGAGCCCTAGATCCTCACCCTGCCTCTGTACACCTGGGGGGACAGCCCCCTTTCTGTGCCAGCAGAGGGCAGCAGTTTTATTATCCAAGGAGGTCAAGGCACTAAGGACTTGAGCATCTGGTTCATGGCCGCTCTCAATACTTTGAGCCCTGCAACGGTCCTGGAGTTCTTCAGGGTGCCCATGTACATCCCGTCCAGCTCCGTGATCCTGTGGTTCCACTGACCTCCCTTACTCACTTCAGCCACTGTACCTTGGCCTTGTCATCTTGGGCCCTGCTGACTTATTCAGACATTGCATTCTGAGCGCATCCATGTGTCCTTCTGGGTAAGCTGCCTCCACCACGGCTGCTCCTTGACCGGGTCCTCCAGGCCATCGACTGCTCTGCTTTTTCTTAGTCTTTCAGTCTCCCCCTTTCCTTCCCATCCCTCACCCTGAAATTTCTTGGAAATAGAAGGAGCTGGCATCTGACTTTCCATTTCCATATTATATCTTCCTCCTTACTTCTGGCCTCATGGCCAAGCCTTCGTGATGGAGGGGATCTAAGAGGGAGGGGATGAGAGAGAGAAGAAGGGAGGGAGGGGGGACTGAATCAGAAGAAATCTCAAGTCTCTGATTTGTTGCTTACGAGAACACCTATCCTCTGCTCCTTTGTTTCTGGTACCACGGAGGGGCTGTTGCTCTCTCTAAGACACTCCATCACCTGGATGCCATAAACCCTGGCCTCTCCCACCTTCTCCAACCTTGCCCGATGCATCAGTGGCTTCCACAGTTTCTGATTGAGCCCCGTGGTTACATTGCATTCTGGCATGCACACATGCACGTACACACATACACTTCCCTTACAGGTTTCAGGAGGCAATCCTTCTTATTTGGATGTTCTCTGATATTTTAAATTTTGTTCTGTTTTATTCTGTCCATTCAGTTTAATGTTTAAAATACTGGCCAATAAGTTGATATTTCAACCACTGGTGGATCCTGGCTCACAATTTGAAAAACACTGCTGCAGGTCATCCCTTTTTTCCCTCATATATTCCACTTTTTTCTTCAAGCTGGATCTTTTATCACTTAACAAACTCAGGTCTGTCTGGATTTTTAAAGAACCCTCCTCACCCTTCCCTGTACGGCCACATGTACATGACAGCACATGGTTTCATGTCCTCTTTGTTCCCTTTCCTCTCTGTCCACACAATCCTGACTGCCTTTCAGCGCCAGCCTTGCACTGGAACAGCCCTTGCTCTGGCCACAAGTGGCTCCCTGGTCATTAATTCTGATGGTTGATGTCCGGGCTTCTCCTTACTGGTCCTCCAGCAGCATCCAGCTTAGTGTGTGCTCCTTCTCCCCCACCGTGGTGTCCCACCTCCCTCTCGGTGATCACACACCCACTTGGATGCAAACCATCCACTGAGTGACATCCCTAATCCAAACCTCTCAGCTCCAGACCATTTATCCGACAATCCCTGGATCTGATTCCTGTCCCTGCTTCGTCACCACTGACATACTTGCTCCCAGCTTTCTGTTTCTGAACACCCATGGGTCTGTTCCCTTCGTCACACCATACCACTGGTTCTGGGTTTTTTAGTTTATATGACTCTTTGGAATCTGTGCATCCTGAACGTTTTCCTCTGTTAGAAGACAGAGCCATGGAAGAAACAGTCTTCTCCGCCCACCCCTCTTCTATTATCTTTGCTTCTTTGGTAACACCGAGCTTTCCTCTAACATGTTTCCTGTTCTTTTATTATGTGCTTGGTGCCATTTCCCAAATCTCATTCTAATTTCCCCTGGAGGGCAGCCTTCATTACGGCTGTTGATGAGCACTGAGGAGGGAATGTAGGCGTGCTGTTTTCCTGTTTCTGTGCCATCCTCTTAAAGTGAGCACCGTTAGTGGATGATCATGCAGCTGCTTAAGGCCACGGGTTGTTTCTTAACCGCATTACTCTTCTCAGGGGACTTCTGTGTTTATTCCTTGCTCTTGCTCTACAGTTTTCTTTCTGATCTGGGAGGGTCCAGCACATTAAGGTTCTTGGAAGTCTAGATAATATTAGGTTGTACATGAAGTAATTTTGTTATTTTAAGTAGAGAGAGTCTATTTAAATACAGTAACCAAAAAATACCAGAAGGCTGTAGAAGGATTTCCTTTGTTAATGTTCATTAAATGAATCAATGTTCCCTTGTTCTAAAATATATTCTCATATTCTGTTAATCTTCATGAATTGCAAAATGGAAAAGCCCTGGAGATAATCTAGCAGGATTCCTTCCCCAGAGAAGCTGAGGCCCAGGGTGGTCAAGTGCCCTGTGCTTGGACACATGCCTCATTCCTGGCAGAGTTCTGACTAAGGCCTGTGTCTTCTAGGGCAGGGCTTTTTCTGCTGTGCCTCTCACCTCTGTGTCCAACATGCCTTTCCCCCATTCTTTTTTTTTTTTTAAATAAATTTATTTATTTATTTTTGGCTGCATTGGGTCTTCGTTGCTGTGCACGGGCTTTTCTCTAGTTGCGGTGAGCGGGGGGCTACTCTTCGTTGTGGTGCGCGGGCTTCTCATTGCAGTGGCTTCTATTGTTGCGGATCACAGGCTCTAGGTATGCGGCCTTCAGTAGTTGTGGCCCACGGGCTCAGTCGTTGTGGCGCACGGGCTTAGTTGTTCCGCGGGATGTGGAATCTTCCCGGACTAGGGCTTGAACCGGTTTTCCCCTGCATTGGCAGGTGGATTCTTAACCACTGCGCCACCAGGGAAGTCCTCCCGCATTCTTATAAATACCTAAGTGTACATAGACACCCACATTCTCCTTTGATCATCATTTTGAGGGATGAGGAATCGTCTTGTTTAGTGACATTTTTGGTAAGATGACCTTGGCTTTAATGCATTTTAATTTTGTTATCTTTATCCTTATAAAACATGTATTTTTAACTGAATTTTTATTTAAAGTTATTGCACATCTATGAATCAAGTATGTTTTATTTAACATATGCTTAACAAATAGCATGCAGACGACCTCTGTTGCTGTGAATGAATGAGAGAATTTGGTTATTGAAATCCCAAATTCTTTGGGAACCTTAGAATTCGTGCAGATCAGAGTGTGCTCTAGGATCCTTTGAAACACGTGGAAAGGGGTTACCTTTGAATATGTAGTATTAGTTTTTTCAGATTATCTTCTTTGATAGCTTTTTGAGAATGCAGTTAACTTGCGTATCTTGAATTTTGTTTAATCTTTAGATAAATGATTTTAAGTATAATATACCTGTAGTTCCAACCAGTTGGTTAGCTTTTCTTTTGGAGGGTTGGTATTTTAGACCAGGGTCAGCAAACTTTTTCTTTAAAGGGCCAGATAGTAAATATTTTAGGCTCTGTGGGCCATCTGGTATCTACCACAGCTCTGCTGCTGTAGTGGGCGAGCAGCCACGGACCACTGTAAATGACTGGCCCTGGCTGTTCACAAAAACTACATTCACAAAAACAGCCTGCGTTTGCCAACCCCTGATCTAACCTAACGCTGAGCCTCTTTCCAAGTGCTAGTGGCAGTCTCTGCCAGCAGTTTTCTTCCCCCAAAAGGAGTCACCAAGCCTGGAATTGATATAACAGCCCCAGTTTTGTTCCTACTTCTGCATCTTTTCCAACGTTGCTCTCCCTGCCTGAGACGCTGCCTTCTCCATCTGTCTAAATGTTATCTAGGAAGGCTTCCCGGTCAACTCACATTGCTCTCTCCCTGCTCTGAACCCTGCTGGCATGCTGTTTGCATGTCTCATTGGCGGGTCTGGTGGTATTTGTGTGTTCATGGGTTTAGGGCTCTTTCCAAGCTCCCTGAGCACAGGGTGTCTTGCATGACGCTCCGTGTGCAGTGAGTGCCCAGGAGTGGCTGTCAGCACCCAGTACAGGCTCAGCTGCTCTACCCACCTGGGGGGAACCGTCCTTTGAGGAGGCAGTAGGATATACACATGCTCAAGTTAGGAAGAACCACAGTTATTGTTTTATGGCTCTAATTTCTCAGAAAGGAGACAGGGTTCATTGTGGAAATGGGTATGTTAGAAACCATAAAAAGTTTACGGAGGAACCAAGACAGCATCAAAGAGAAGCACAGAGCACTTTGGCAGCTACGTCATTCAGCCCTCAGAGCAGAAATGGCCAAAAGATACATTACATGCTGGAAATAAAGCCACCATTTCCTAGCTGAGGGACCGTAGTGAATTAACTTGCTCAATTTCTCACCTGTACATTGGAGATAATTATAGACTGACCTTAGAGGTTTGATAGGGGCACTAAATGAGTTAAAACACGTAAAGGACTTAGAGTGCTGTCCAGCACCCGGTAGCTGTTGGCCCTTGTTGTCATTTGACATGTAGAACCTGGCGTGAGCCCACCTCACCCCCAGCCCAGGGATCATGACCAATACTGAGACTTATTCTGGTAAAATAACTAGACTTAAAAATTCCTTTGGCTACCTAAGCAAGAAGAGCAAGTGACTTAGAAGGGAGAGTCAATTAAATATTGACCTTTTTTTACAGCAACACTTTATGCCAGAAAAAAAAGGAGTAATGTTTAAGATACTCAAGGAAAGAAAATGTGAGCCAAAGATCTTATATCCAGGAAAACTGACTTTTAAGTAAAAAGATTACTGTTATCAATTTTCAGGAACTCAGAAAAGAATGTTTCCATGAAACTTTCTTGAGGAATCTGCTAGAGAAAGAGCTTCAGAGAATCAAAATGACTAGAAAGACACCCGTATAAGGACTGCTGGAAACATAAAACATATAATTATTTATAGATCTTAGACTAATTGAGGGCAAAAGGGAGAGACTATGGTATGTAATGGCTGTATGCTCTGACACTGTTGATATAGTACAACTATAAAAAATAGGGGAGCAAGAAGAGAGCATGTGCAAGTTTTTAAAATTGTTCTCAGTAATTAGGTTGGTGGTGCTAGTATTAGTATTGTTAATAAGACCATTGTGTGTATAATGTGGGATGAAGTAAATGAATAATTTGGAGATATTAGAATTATATCATCTCTTGTGTTTTAGAGAACTAGGGTTCCCAGTGTGGAAGAAAGGAGACATAGATGTAATACAGAAAGATTATGTTGAACTATAGTGGTCTTGAGTTTAAATGAGGAGTTATCAGTATGAACTCAAGAGCTATTTTATTAAAAAATATTATATATGTGTGTGTATGTCTAGTTCTGACTAATGAAAAGGCCTATCAATGAGCATTTTCAGTGCCCAGACTGTAGCCTTAAAATATCACTTCCCACTAAAAGAAACCAGGGCTCTTGGAGAAATGGCTGATTCCAGGTCTGGGATCGAAAATGTACAGGATGAACTGGAACATCTTTTCATAACACATAGTGAGCAAGCTAGCAGAGACTATAAGGTCATGTCAAAAGGACTCAGAAGCTAATTTGAAAAGACTTCCATTGGCCAAATATGGGACCACTTGATCTGCAATAAGGGAAATATTGGTAATGGATCAAAACTTAACAAAATATATTTAAATCCATGAGTGTATAATGATATTTAAAATAAAAACCCGATTGGTCACCGTCAGATGATAGAGATCCAATTTCTTGTCTTCAAATTGGTAAATGAAGGGAAAGACTCAAGCATTTATTCTGACTTTTCTAGGTGACCTGGACCAATGGTAACTAAAGTGTAGAAAAGGGGATGCATCTGCTTATAAAAATATTCCAACTAGTAAATAAAAAACAAATGACAGAATTAGAATATCACCACTTTAATGGACTTAGGCATTGTGTGTTGGCAGCTGCTCACATCACAAGAAGAGAGATCCTTAGATTTTATGTGCTTTCTATTGAAAGAACTGAACACCACCCATGGTATTACCAAAGAGGTTGAACCTGAGTCTGATCCAGCCTCTAGATCCAGCTGCCAATTTTGCAAGAAATACAGAGGAACATGTTGAATTACACCAAGAGTATCAATAAGCAAAACCAGACTGTGAGAACTCTACAGGTCAAATGCCCCAGATTTTTCAACAGATAATTTGTAAATGAAAAGAAAGGGCTGGAGAGGGACCTATAAAACTAAGAGAGACCTAAAAGACATATTACATTTTTTTAAAGAGCAAGACGAGGTGCACATTTGGTGATAAAATCACACACACACACACACACACACAAGCAAAGCCGGGATGTTGGTTCCTTTTGGAGAGTAGGAGGGGTTTGACACTGGGACAGGACATATGGAGGGATTTCTGGGGTTGCTGGTAAATTTATATTTCTTGCCATTGGTGATGGTTACAAGGTTGTTTTTTTTTTAATAAATTTATTTAATTAATTATTTATTTTTTGCGGCGTTGGGTCTCTGTTGCTGCGCGTGGGCTTTCTCTAGTTGGGGCGAGCGGGGGCTACTCTTTGCTGTGGTGCCCAGGCTTCTCATTGCGGTGGCTTCTCTTTGTTGCGGAGCACGAGCTCTAGGCACATGGGCTTCAGTAGTTGTGACTCATGGGCTCTAGAGCGCAGGCTCCGTAGTTGTGGCGCACAGGCTTAGTTGCTCCGCAGCATGTGGGATCTTCCCGGAGCAGGGCTGGAACCCATGTTCCCTGCTTTGGCAGGCAGATTCTTAACCACTGCGCCACCACGGAAGTCCCCTTTTTTTTTTTTTAATGATGATGTTTATTTTATTTTAAAAGATTAAAAAAGGGAAAAATTATGATAAATTTTCTAAAATATACCCATACTTCAGAAAATTTATATAGTGATTTTTGTTCTATTAAGCCCCCCATCTTAGGGATTTTCTTAGGTCTAACCAGACATTTAGATCCACGAGACCCAAATCAACCCCACTTAGCACTATTAACTCACTCCAGGGAGCTTAGTCTCTTTGCCTCCCTTCCCCCACCAGTGACAGCCTGGGAACAAGCTGACATTACACCTTGACCAGGTTTCCAGGGGAACAGAAGTAGAATGTTAACCCAAGGTCAAATTCGTCCATAAAGAATGTGAAAGATTTTTTGTTTCTTTGTTTTTTAAACCCATTACTTACACCTTCTGAGAATCGGAGAACAGTCATCGTTGCGTTTATTCTCATGACATGCCTTTCAAGGCACCTCATGTACAGATGAAGGCAGGTATAAATAAGGTGAATATCAAGGGCTCCTTCAGCTCTGATATTTGGTATTTGAGGTAGAAGTATATTAACTTCCTTATTCTTCTCATGAAGATGATAGAAAAGAAGAGGTTTAATGGAATTTTCCAGGTCACACAGGGAACTGGAGGCTCTGCTAGGCCACCTGACAAAATTTATTATTAATTTTTCTGTTTGTTTTGTTTTTAATGCCATCTTAGACATAGGTTTTATGTATAATTTTCCCTTCCACTGCCTTCCTCCCTTGCCCTTTTTGGCGAGGACCGGAGAAGTACATTGTTTCTGAAATGTAGTAATTAAAGGTATATTCAGAATGGTTTGTTCTCTGATTTAAATCCCTGAAAAACCAGAAGAGGTTTTGACAGAACTAGGACATGGGAAGCAAAAAGTCAATTAAAGCTGATTTTTTTCAAGAGCCACATAAAAGTTATAAAAGTGCCACATACTTGAGCCATGTTAGCAGTTTTCCATCTGCTTTTGTTGTCTCAAAAAGAAGGAAGTTTTTCTGGCATTTCTCTGAATTGTCTTAAGTGACTTTTAGATCATCACAGTGAGTGGGGTGGTCCTAATTCTCAATGCTCCTATTTGCCTCTGAAGTTTAGAGCAGGCTGCACTAATTCATTTGGTTAGTTTTGCCCCCTTTTGGCTTGAAAAAGAAAAGGATGTGAATTCTTTCACTTGGCAGAGCAAGTAGCATTGTGGGTTGTCCTTCCAATACATTTTCCACAGGCACCAGTCTCTTCTTGGGCATAAACAGGCTGTTGTTGAACAGACAGACATTCAGGAGATTCTATAAATTGAATCTTCCATCTTCTGCTAATATGGCTTTTGGCAATAAAGCCATTATCATGAAGTGCCATAAAAGGCATCTTATTTTTTTTTTTTCATCTGTTGCCTACTCAGCATGAGGTTTATTGCTATTTAGAAGTCTGACTGCTAAATGCTAAACTAGGCAGGTCACCCTGCAGTAAATGGATAGATGGGTCTCGGATATGCCACCTGCTGTCCTTTGGGATAACAGACACATTTTTTGGTGGCAAGACCTAAAATGGCAACAGAGGCATGCTTCTTTGTTTTCTGATTGGCAGTTGGATGTTGGCTAATTGGCCCTAAAGACGATCAGTAGGTGTGTATTCTATGAACTGAGCCAACTTAGGTACTTGTTGATTACTGATTTGGAGTCTGGTGCTGTGAAAAATTTTAGAGCTAGATAAAATAGAAATTCTCCTCTTAAGAAATTTATACCCAAATTGGGAAAATAATACTGAACAATAAGAAACAATTTGAGAACCACCAAATGCCAAAGTCTATTCATTCATTATACTATAGGGTACTTGGTAAATGCTCTGTAGGTTAATTATTATTATTGTTTATTTTTATTATCACTAGGAGCACAGAGGTCGGATTTTAGAGTGAATGGAGGATGGACTGGAGTATTGAATGTCCAAAAGGAGAAGGCCTTTGGAGAATGGGTGGGATTTATACAGATAGAAGGTTTTTGAAGACAGCATAGTGTAAATTAGGTCAGTTCTCAGTTTAGGATTTGACATTCTTGTGTTTGTTAGGTCACTCTGCCACCTCCTTTCCAACTCCCAAAAGTTTATTGTTTGTTCTATTATTATTTCTCTTCTTGTGGGTTTATGTCTCTTTTTTTTGAGAAAATAACTTTACTGTAATTTTAGTGAGGTTTTCAGAGTAAAAGTAGATGCATATGTTCAAATTATCATTTTAACAGACTTTTTAAAGAGAATTAACTTCATTTATTTTTAACAAAGATACATACTCATTATTTTAACAAGTCAAGCAATATGGAAAAGTACAAAGAAATAAGTAAAAGTCAATTAATACTCTCCCATCCAGAAATTATTTTAAATAATATTCATTAAAGATCATTCCATTTCACACTGTATGCATATGCACAAACACAAGAGTAGAAGGGTCATTTGTTTGTTGATGTTGTTGAGTTATCAAAGTGCTTTATAAATTCCAGATATGAGTGCCTTATCAGATATATGACTTGCAAATATTTGTTCCCATTCTTGGGTTATCTTTTTACTTTCCTAATGGTGTCGTTTGTAGATATGTTATTAATTTTGATGAAGGCCAGTTTATTTTTTCATTTGTTGTTTGTGCTCATATCCAAGAAACCATTACCTAAGGTCATGAAAATTTACACCTATGTTTTCTTCTAAGAATTTTATAGTTTTAGCTCTTAAAGGTAGGTCTTTGACCTATTTTGAGTCAATTATTTTGGTATGATGTGAGGTAGGGGTCTAACTTCATTCTTTTGCATGTGGCTATTCAGTTGTCCCCAGAACAATTTGTTGAAAAGTCTATTCTTTCCCTGGTGGACTGTCTTGGCACCCTTGCTGAAAATAAGTTGACTTTAAATGTGAGGGTTTACTTCTGGACTCTCAATTAATTCTATTGATCTATATGTTTATTCTTATGCCAATAATGCATTGTCTTGTTTACCGTTCCTTTGTCATTAAGTTTTGAGTTCAGAGAGTGTAAACCCTCCAACTTTGTTTCTCTTTTCCAAGTTTGTTTTGGCTATTATGGGTCCCTTGCATTTCTGTATGAATTTTAGGATTAGCTTATCAATTTCTGCAAAGAATCCAGCAGAAATTTTGATGAGGAGAGCACTGAATCTGTAGACCAATTTGGGAAATGTTGCCATCTTAACCATAGTATATATTAAACTTATTAACATTAATATATAAAACTTAAATATTAAGTCTTCCAATCCAAGAACATGAGATGGCTTTCCATTTATTTAGGTCTTTTTGTATTTCTTTGTAGTTAATGATTTGTAGTTTTCAGAGTATAGTTTTGCACTTTTTTTGTTAAATTTCTTCTTAAGTATTTTCTTCTTTTTTGATGGTATTGTGAATAGAATTTTTTTTTTAATTTCATTTTCGGATTGTTTATTGCTAGAGTATAAAAGTACAATTGAATTTGTATATTGATATTGTATCTTATAACCTTGCTGAACTCATTTATTAGTTCTAATAGTTTTCTGGTAGATGACTTGGGATTTTCTATATATAAAATCATGTCATCTACAAATAGAGATAGTTTTATTTCTTCCTTTCCAATCTGAATGCCTTTTATTTCATTTTTTTGTTTAATGTCCCTCACTAGAACCTCCTGTATAATGTTGAATAGAAGTGGTGAGAGTGGACATCCTTGCCTTCTTTCCAGTGTTAGGGGGAAGTCTTTCACAATTAAGCATGATGGTTGCTTAAAAAAGTTTTTTTTGGTAATGACTTTTATCAAGCATAGGAAGTTCCCTTATGGAGAGATTTTTCTTTTTCTTCCTCTTCTTTTTTTTTGTTAATTAACTTGGAAGTTTATTTGTTTAATTTTTAATTTATTTTTATTTTTATAATTATTTTTTGAATTTTATTTATTTATTTATTCATACAGCAGGTTCTTATTAGTTATCTATTTTATACATATTATGTATATATGTCAATCCCAATCTCCCAGTTCATCCCACCACCACCCACACCTACCGCTTTCACCCCTTGGTGTCCATATGTTTGTTCTCTACATCTGTGTCTCTATTTCTGCCTTGCAAACCGGTTCATCTGTACCATTTTTCTAGGTTCCACATATATGCGTTAATATATGATATTTGTTTTTCTCTTTCTGACTTACTTCACTCTGTATGACAGTCTCTAGGTCCATCCACGTCTCTACAAGTGACCCAACTTCGTTCCTTCTTATGGCTGAGTAATATTCCATTGTATATATGTACCACATCTTATTTGGATAAATAAGATTTAAATTCATCTGTCATTGGGCATTTAGGTTGCTTCCATGACTTGGCTATTGTAAATAGTGCTGCAATGAACATTGGGGTGCATGTGTCTTTTTGAATTATGGTTTTCTCTGGGTGTATGCCCAGTAGTGGGATTGCTGGGTCATATGGTAATTCTATATTTAGTCTTCTAAGGAACCTCCATACTGTTCTCCATAGTGGCTGTATCAATTTACATTCCCACCAACAGTGCAAGAGGGTTCCCTGTTCTCCACACCCTCTCCAGCATTTGTTGTTTGTAGATTTTCTGATGATGCCCATTCTAACTGCTGTGAGGTGATACCTCATTGTAGTTTTGATTTTCATTTCTCTAATGATTAGTGATGTTGACCAGCTTTTCATGTGCCTCTTGGCCATCTGTATGTCTTCTTTGGAGAAATGTCTATTTAGGTCTTCTGCCCATTTTTTGATTGGGTTGTTTGCTTTTTTTAATACTGAGCTGTATGAGCTGTTTATATATTTTGGAGATTAATTCTTTGTCTATTGATTCATTTGCAAATATTTTCTCCCATTCTGAGTGTTGTCTTTTCATCTTGTTTATAGTCTCCTTTGCTGTGCAAAAGCTTTTAAGTTTCATTAGGTCCCATTTGTTTATTTTTTTTATTTCCATTATTCTAGAAGGTGGGTCAAAAACGATCTTGCTGTGATTTATGTCAAAGAGTGTTCTTCCTATGTTTTCCTCTAAGAGTTTTATAGTGTCTGGTCTTACATGGATGTCTTTAATCCATTTTGAGTTTATTTTTGTGTATGGTGTTAGGGAGTGTTGTAATTTCATTCTTTTACATGTCCAGTTTTCGCAGCACCACTTATTGAAGAGACTGTCTTTTCTCCATTGTATATCCTTGCCTCCTTTGTCATAAATTAGATGACCATATGTGTGTGGGTTTATCTCTGGGCTTTCTATCCTGTACCATTGATCTATATTTCTGTTTTTGTGCCAGTACCATACTGTCTTGATTACTGTAGCTTTGTAGTATAGTCTGAAGCCAGGGAGTCTGATTCCTCCAGCTCCATTTTTTTCCCTCAAGATTGCTTTGGCTATTTGGGGTCTTTTGTGTCTCCATACAAATTTAAAAATTTTTTGTTCTAGTTATCTAAAAATGCCATTGGTAATTTGATAGGGATTACATTGAATCTGTAGATTGTTTGGGGTAGTATAGTCATTTTCACAATATTGATTCTTCCAACCCAAGAACAAGGTATATCTCTCCATCTGTTTGTGTAATCTTTGATTTCTTTCATCAGTGTCTTATAGTTTTCTGAGTACAGGTCTTTTGTCTCCTTAGGTAGGTTTATTCCTAGGTATTTTATTCTTTTTGTTGCAGTGGTGAATGGGAGTGTTTCCTTAATTCCTCTTTCAGATTTTTCCTCATTAGTGTATAGGAATGCAAGAGGTTTCTGTGCATTAATTTTGTATCCTGCTACTTTACCAGATTCATTGATTAGCTCTAGTAGTTTTCTGGTAGCATCTTTAGGATTCTCTATGTATAGTATCATGTCATCTGCAAACAGTGACAGCTTTACTTCTTCTTTTCCAATTTGGATTCCTTTTATTTCTTTTTATTCTCTGATTGCCATGGCTAGGACTTCCAGAACTATGTTGAATAATAGTGGCGAGAGTGGACGCCCTTGTCTTGTTCCTGATGTTAGAGGAAATGGTTTCAGTATTTCACCATTGAGAATGATGTTTGCTGTGGGTTTGTCATATATGGCCTTTCTTATGTTGAGGTAGGTTCCCTCTATGCCCACTTTCTGGAGAGTTTTTATCATAAATGGGTGTTGAATTTTGTCAAAAACTTTTTCTGCATCTATTGAGATGACCATATGGTTTTTATTCTTCAATTTGTTAATATGGTGTATCACATTGATTGATTTGCATATATTGAAGAATCCTTGCATTCCTGGGATAAACCCCACTTGATCATGGTGTATCATTCTTTTAATGTGCTGTTGGATTCTGTTTGCTAGTATTTTTTTGAGGATTTTTGCATCTATATTCATCTGTGATATTGGTTTGTAATTTTCTTTTTTGGTAGTATCTTTGTCTGGTTTTGGTATCAGGGTGATGGTGACCTTGTAGAATGAATTTGGGAGTGTTCCTTCCCCTGCAATTTTTTGGAAGAGTTTGAGAAGGATGAGTGTTAGCTCTTCTCTAAATGTTTGATAGAATTCACCTGTGAAGCCATCTGGTCCTGGGCTTTTGTTTGTTGGAAGATTTTTAATCACAGTTTCAATTTCATTACTTGTGATTGGTCTGTTCATATTTTCTATTTCTTCCTGGTTCAGTCTTGGAAAGTTATACCTTTCTAAGAATTTGTCCATTTCTTCCAGGTTGTCCATTTTATTGGCAAAGAGTTGCTTGTAGTAGTCTCTTATGATGCTTTGTATTTCTGTGGTGTCTGTTGTAACTTCTCCTTTTTCATTCCTAATTTTATTGATTTGAGTCCTCTCCCTCTTTTTCTTGATGATTCTGGCTAAAGGTTTATCAATTTTGTTTATCTTCTCAAAGAACCACCTTTTAGTTTTATTGATCTTTGCTATTGTTTTCTTTGTTTCTATTTCATTTATTTCTGCTCTGATCTTTATGATTTCTTTCCTTCTGCTGACTTTGAGTTTTGTTTGTTCTTCTTTCTCTAGTTCTTTACGTGTAAGTTTAGATTGTTTATTTGAGATTTTTCTTGTTTCTTGAGGTAGGATTGTATTGCTATAAACTTCCCCTTAGAACTGCTTTTTGCTGCATCCCATAGGTTTTGGATCATTGTGTTTTCATTGTCATTTGTCTCTAGGTATTTTTTGTTTTCCTCTTTGATTTCTTCAGTGATCTCTTGGTTATTTAGTAACGTATTGTTTAGCCTCCATGTGTTTGTGTTTTTTACGTTTTTTTCCCTGTAATTGATTTCTAATCTCATAGCGTTGTGGTCAGAAAAGATGCTTGGTATGATTTCAGTTTTCTTAAATTTGCCAAGGCTTGCTTTGTGACCCAAGATGTGATCTATCCTGGAGAATATTCCATGTGCACTTGAGAAGAAAGTGTAATCTGCTGCTTTCTGATGGAATGTCCTATAAATATCAATTAAATCTATCTGGTCTATTGTGTTTAAAGCTTGTGTTTCCTTATTAATTTTCTGTCTGGATGATCTGTGCATTGGTTTAAGTGAGGTGTTAAAGTCGCCCACTATTATTGTGTTACTGTCGATTTCCTTTCTATAGTTGTTACCATTTGCCTTATGTATTGAGGTGCTCCTATGTTGGATGCATATATATTTATAATTGTTATATCTTCTTCTTGGATTGTCCCTTGATCATTATGTAGTGTCCTTCCTTGTCTCTTGTAACATTCTTTATTTTAAAGTCTATTTTACCTGATATGAGTATTGCTACTCCAGCTTTCTTTTGATTTCCATTTGCATGGAATATCTTTTTCCATCCCCTCACTTTCAGTCTGTGTGTGTCCCTAGGTCTGAAGTGAGTCTACTGTAGACAGCATATATATGGGTATTATTTCTGTATCCATTCAGCAAGCTTGTGTCCTTTGGTTGTAACATTTAATCCATTCACATTTAAGGTCATTATCAATATGTATATTACTATTACCCTTTTCTTAATTGTTTTGGGTTTGTTTTTGTAGGTCCTTTTCTTCTCTTGTGTTTCCCACTTAGAGAAGTTCCTTTAGCATTTGTTGTAGAGCTGGTTTGGGGGTGCTGAATTCTCTTAGCTTTTGTTTGTCTGTAGTGCTTTTGATTTCTCCATTGAATCTGAATGAGATCCTTGCTGGGTAGAGTAATCTTGGTTTTAGGTGCTTCCCTTTCATATCACTTTAAACATATCATGCCACTCCCTTCTGGCTTGTGGAGTTTCTGCTGAGAAGTCAGCTGTTAACCTTATGGGAGTTCCCTTATATGTAATTTGTCATTTTTCCCTTGCTGCTTTTAATAATTTTTCTTTGTCTTTAATTTTTGTCAGTTTGATTGCTATGTGTCTCAGTGTGTTTCTCCTTGGGTTTATTCTGCCTGGGACTCTCTGCGCATCCTGGACTTGGGTGGCTATTTCCTTTCCTTTCCCATTAGGGAAGTTTTTGACTATAATCTCTTCAGATATTTTCTTGGGTCCTTTCTCTCTCTCTTCTCCTTCTGGGACCCCTATAATGTGAATGTTGGTGTGTTTAATGTTGTCCCAGAGGTCTCTTAGGCTGTCTTCATTTCTTTTCATTCTTTTTTCTTTATTCTGTTCTGCAGCAGTGAATTCCACCATTCTGTCTTCCAGGTCACTTATCCGTTCTTCTGCCTCAGTTATTCTACTATTGATTCCTTCTAGTGTATTTTTCATTTCAGTTATTGTACTGTTCCTCTCTGTTTGTTTGTTCTTTAATTCTTCTAGGTCTTTGTTAAACATTTCTTGCATCTTCTTTTTTTTTTTTTTTAAATGATGCATTTTTGTTTTGTTTTATAAATTTATTTATTTATTTATTTTTGGGTGTATTGTGTCTTCGTTTCTGTGCAAGGGCTTTCTCCAGTTCTGGCGAACGTGGATCACTCTTCATCGCGGTGCGCGGGCCTCTCACTGTCGCGGCCTCTCTTGTTGCGGAGCACAGGCTCCAGACGTGCAGGCTCAGTAATTGTGGCTCACGGGCCCAGCTGCTCCGCGGAATGTGGGATCTTCCCAGACCAGGGCTCGAACCCGTGTCCCCTGCATTGGCAGGCAGATTCTTAACCACTGCACCACCAGGGAAGCCCGTTCTTGCATCTTCTTAATCTTTGCCTCCATTCTTTTTCCAAGGTCCTGGATCATCTTCACTATCATTATTCTGAATTCTTTTTCTGGAAGGTTGCCTATCTCCATTTCATTTAGTTGTTTTTCTGGGGTTTTATCTTGTTCCTTCATCTGGTACATAGTCCTCTGCCTTTTCATTTTGTCTGTCTTTCTGTGAATGTGGTTTTTGTTCCACAGGCTGCAGGATTGTAGTTGTTCTTGCTTCTGCTGTCTGCCCTCTCTGGAGTGATTTTTCAATAAATAGATTTTTAATATTTTCACATGCTTTTTTATATCAATTATATAGTGATTATGTGGTTTTTCTATTCTAGGTGGTTAAAATGGTGGATTACATTGATTGATTTTTAAATATTGAACCAGACTTGCATGCCCAGTATAAACCCAGTTGATAGTGGTGTTATTATTCTTTTAATATATTTTATACATTCATACATCATATAATGTATTTTGTTTGCTAATGTTTTATTAAATATTATTTACTAATAAATAATGTTTATTATTTTGTGTCTGTATCTATCAAATGTATTGGCCTGTAACTTTCTTTTCTTATATTGTCTTTGTTAGATTTTGGTATTAGTGTAATGCTGGTTCTCATGAATTGAAAAATATTTCTTCTTCTACTATGTTCTGGAAAAGATTGTGTAGAATTAGTAGCATTTCTTTAACTTTTTGGTAAAATTCACCAGTGAAACCATCTATCCATCTGAAATTTCTTTTCCTGGAAAAAAATTTAAATTAGGCATTCAGTTTCTTTACTAGTTATAAGACTATTCAGAATTTCTGTTTCATCTTGAGTCAGTTTTGATAATTTGTGGTTTTCAAAAATTGGCCCATTTTATCTAACTTACTGAATTTCTGCATGTAGAGCTGTTCATAGTATTCCCATGTTATCATTTTAATGTCTGTAGGGTCTGTAGTGTTATCCCCTGTTTCATTCCTGGTATTGATAATTTATATCTTTTCTCTTATTTCTTGGTATATCTTGCTAGAGGTTTATCAGTTTTATTGATTGTTTCAAAGAACAGCTTTGATTCCATTGATTTTCTGTACTCTTCTTCTCTTTTCAATTTCATTGATTTCTGCTCTAATTTTATTATTTCCTTTTAGCTGTTTGATTTGCATTTATTTTGCTCTTCTTTTTCTAATTTCTTGAACATAAGATTAGATTACTGACTTAAGAGCTTCTTTTCTAATATAAGCATTTAACGCTATAAATTTTCCTCTAAGCACTGCTTTAGCCGCACTCCACAAACTTTGAAATGTTTATTTTCATTTCTTCCAGTTCAAACTATTTTCTAATTTCCCTCGTAATTTTGATAATCCCTTTGATTCATGGATTTTCTAGAAGCATATTGTTTAATTTCTAAGCTTTGAGGAGGAGATTTTCCTGTTAATTTTTTTCATTACTGATTTCTAGTTTAATTCAGTTATAGTCAGAGAATTTGGTTTGTATAATTTTAGTCTTTTAAATTTGTTAAGATACATTTTATTACCCAGGAGATGGCCTAACTTGGTGAATGTTCCCTGTACACTTGAAAAGAATGTGTATTCTGCTGCCCTTAGATGAAGCATTCTATAAATGTATATTTAGATCCAATCAGTTGATGGTGTTGATTAGTTCTCCTATAACCATGCTAAATTTCTGTTTGCAAGTTCTGTCAGTTACTGAGAGAGAAGTGTTGACATCTCCAATGATAATTGTAGATTTGCCTATTTTTCCTTTCGGTTTTCTCATGTTTGCTTCATGTATTTAGAGGTTGTTTGGTGCATACACATTTGGGATTATTGTGCTTTCTTGGTTAATTGGTCCTTTAAGCAGTATGCAATGTCTCTTTTTATCTCAGTTAATTTTTTGGTCTAAAATATACTTTATCTAATATTAATATAGCCATTCCAGCTTTCATTTGACTATTGTTATTATGTTGTATCTTTTTCCATTCTTATACTTCTAACCTACCAATATTATTATATTTGAAGTGAGTTTCTTGTAAATAGCATTTAGTTTGATCATTTTTATCCATTCTAAATGTTTATCTTTTAATTGGTGTGTTTAGACTGTTTGCATTTAATGTAGTTATTGATATATTTTGATAGGCCTATCATTTTGTTGTGTTCTATTTGTTCTTTCTCTTTTTATTTCCTCTGTTTACCATTTCCTGCCTTCTTTTGGGTTATTTAAACATTAAACATTTTTTAAATTGACGGTTGTAAGAAATAATAGCGATCGCTTGTACAGTTTGCTCAGTTTCCTCTAATTTTTTTTAAATTAATTTATTTATTATTTTTGGCTGTGTTGGGTCTTCGTTTCTGTGCGAGGGCTTTCTCTAGTTGCGGCGAGTGGGGGCCACTCTTCATCGCGGTGCGTGGGCCTCTCACTGTCGCGGCCTCTCTTGTTGCGGAGCACAAGCTCCAGACGCACAGGCTCAGTAATTGTGGCTCACGGGCTTAGTTGCTCCGTGGCATGTGGGATCTTCCCAGACCAGGGCTCGAACTCGTGTCCCCTGCATTGGCAGGCAGATTCTCAACCACTGTGCCACCAGGGAAGCCCAGTTTCCTCTAATTTTAATGCTTTGCAAAACTACAGTATAATATTGAATCAGGATATTGACATTAATACAGTCCACTAATCTTATTCAGATTTCCTCAGTTTTACTTGTATCCATTTGTGTGTATGTATGTGTGTATTAAGTTCTATTGATATATAATTTAATCACCTATGTATGTTTGTGTATCCATCACCCCAGTCAAGACCCAGTCAAGGGTCCCTTGTGTTTCTCTTGTGTTGTAACCATATTCACCTTCCTTCAGCTCCCCCTGCCCTAACCCTTGGCAACCACTAATGTTTCCTCTCTTTCTAAAATTTTTTTATTTCAAAAATGTTATTTAAATGGAATCATATAGTATATAACCTTTGGGATTGGCTTTTTCACTCAGCATAATTTTCTGGAGATTCATCCAAGTTGTTGCATGGTTAATAGTTTGTTCCTTGTCATTGCTGAGTAATAATTCATGGTGTATCAGTAACACAGTTTGTTTAACAATTCTCCTGTTGAAGAACATTCTGGGCCAATCCCAGTTTTTGGCTATTACAAATAAAGTTGCTATGAATACTTATGTAACGTTTAAATATTTTTCAGTATTCCATTTTAGTTTATCTTTTTTGCATAATATCTCTTTGTATGGTTTCATTGCTCTGGGGACTACAAAAAACAGAGTTAACTTTTCATTCTACTTAGAATCAGTATTTTACTACTTCAGGTAGAATGTAGAAACCTACCATCATGTAAGGCCTATTACCCTTCTCTCCTTTATGTTACAGTTGTCTTATTAATTATTTAGTACAGCTTATTAGTTATTTAATACAACTTATTATAGTTGTATTAAATGTTTATCTACCCAGCTGGATTCAGGCTACAAGTTCCAACTAGATCTATGGGTTATGGTTCCATGTCAAATTTATTTGCAGAGCCTTTGCAGTGCTATTGGATCTGTCCCAGGTATGCACCACCAGCAGTCAGTCTGGGACTTGAGCTGTGGCTTATCCTGTTCCCTTCACAAAGTCTATGGTAGGCAGTTTAGGAATAGGTCCATATACACACAGGCTGGGGATCTGTCCATGAGTTCATAAATGACTTTATGGGGTCACTTTTCCCAGCTTCTGCCTCTTCACACTCCCTCAGATACTTTCATGTTCCCTGGGTGTCCTCTTTTCACTCCTTCTGGCCAGAAAGCTGAGGCTTTATTTATCCTGCTCTGTCACACACTGGGCTGTGGTGTGAGGAAATGGAGAATGAAATGGGGGGCACTATTTCTCCCACTTACTCTGAGCATTAGCAGACCCCTTTCCTGCTCCTCACACCAGAACAAGGGAGTGTGTTCTATAGCTCTCTCTGTCTGCACCAGTGCCCATTCCAGGTTTCAGTTGTGTTGCATCCAGGCTGGGGCTACTGGAGGGGAAAAATGGGATTTGATGATACTTTGAATTATGTCCCTCCCCCAATCTATCATTTTACTTTCAGAGTCCTCAAATAGCTGATGCATGCATCCTGTCTACAGTTTATAGCTGCATTCAGTGGGAGAGACAGAGTGGAGTGTATTTTTTCCATCTTACTTCATCCATTTTGTCTTTTAAACATTTGTTGACACTTGACACATCCATCTACAGGTGTTTCTCTTTAGTTCTCTTTGTCTTCAAGAACTTGTTCTTTTGTTTAAAGTTCTTTCTAATTTTGGTAAATGTCTTAAATTAAGAAAAAGAGGAGATGGTCAGTCTTCTGTCTTTGTTTCATGGATTCTAATAAAATTGTGTTCTATGCAAACTTTGACTATTTTTCCTTGCTTTTCTCAGTATGATTGTTGCTTTTTTAGTTCCATTTCAAGTTCTCAGGGTTTTGTTGTTGTTGTTTGTTTGTTTTGTTTTCTTTTATAACAGGTAACAGGGGCATCTATTAGAAAATTGGAAGAATTAATTGGAAGTCTGCTGTTTTGTTTTTTCCAGAAGGCTAGAATAGAGCTTTTCTCCAATTTAAGAATACAAATATATACATATATGATAAAGAAGACATTTTCCCTCTCTTTATGTTAACCAAATAAAAATATTTTAATTTGTTCATACTATGATAATAAAAATCCTTTACATTTGTATATTGCTCTCAGAGAATCTTAACATTAGTTCTTTAGTTAGATTTGATAACTACAGGTTTCCTTCTTATGCATCAACATCTACCATGTTTTTTGAGAAGGATTATTTTTATTTAACTCTCTTTGGGATTTTTGCTGCCTATCTTTACTAATTAAGTACCAAAGTGTCCTCAGAATTGTGAAACCTTTGCTGCGTAGTAATATCTATTCTAGTTTAGTTGGTTTTTGAATATTTTCAACCTTCCTTGTTCCTTTTATTTTAAGATTGTCATAAGCATAGATCTTTAACTTAATGCCTTCATGTGATAAAGGAGAAACTGGGGTTTGGAACTAGATTTTATCCACAGGTACACTGCTTTTAACTTTCACTTTTTATTAACGAAGCTAATGTGAAAGCAAAGTGTTTTCTGTTGCCAATATAACTTCTTTAATTAAAAATGAAAGTTATAAGGTAATAGTGCCATGGGTGAAGTTCTAATGTCATCAGAATGGGGAAAATGGGTTTAAAATTGAAATGGTCGGCATGATGGTGACTATAGTACAGCATCAGGAGTCTTGACACTTTATTTAATGGAAAATGGATACCAATGCCTTAAACTCTTCGAGTATTAACTTTAAAAAAATTATAAAACTATAAGAGGCATGACTATGAGAAAAGCACTGATGAAAGCCGAGGATGCCCTGGGAAGGTGGGAGTTTGAAAGATTAAAGCATGAATACTCGAGGTTTCAAACTCTGAAAGAATGTGTATCCTGAACTTAAATTAGGTCAGGCAAAGCAGAATTCTCCTTCACTTTTACCAGCCTCATAAAGTTGGCAAGTATGTGAAACAATCATTCTGGAATGTGCTGAACCTGATTATAACAAAATCCCAGTGAGAAACCCTGGTCTACAGTCTTTGTGCCAGTGGGAGTGGCATTAGGAGTTCATTTTCTTTTTTTAAAATTAATTAATTAATTAATTTTTTTATTTTTGGCTGTGTTGGGTCTTCGTTTCTGTGCGAGGGCTTTCTCTAGTTGTGGCGAGCAGGGGCCACTCTTCATCGCGGTGCACGGGCCTGTCACTGTCGCAGCCTCTCTTGTTGCGGAGCACAGGCTCCAGACGCGCAGGCTCAGTAGTTGTGGCTCACGGGCCCAGTTGCTCCGTGGCATGTGGGATCTTCCCAGACCAGGGCTCGAACCCGTGTCCCCTGCACTGGCAGGCAGATTCTCAACCACTGCGCCACCAGGGAAGCCCCAGGAGTTCATTTTCTTGACTAAAAAGTAAAGTACTCAGACAAGTGTTTTTTAATGGAGAGTCTTAAGATCCCTCTCTCTAATTTCCATTTATATCAGAAAGTATCTTTTCAAACAATAGTTTCCCATTCATGAAGACCTCAACCTATTGATATCAGTGTATCTGTATGCCTGTGCAGTCCACTCAGTAGAATTTCTAATACTTTGTAGAATTATGTTCTTTTCCCCCCAGAAAAAGCCAAATGTTATACCAATCATGTCGTTTTACAAAATATTAATAGATTTTCTCAATATCAGTATTATACACAGAGATATTCCAGGCATACAGCATGTTACATCTACAAAGAGTTTAACATAAAAATGTCCTTGGCTTGGGACTCACAGTAGAAGTGTAATAGTAAAACTAAATTAATTTCACGGTAATTTATCATCCTTAAAATTTAAAGTGGGAGAAGGCAAAGGGTCTTTCAGTCAAGTACCTTCCCCGTGTCTTCCAACAAGAACTGAAAGCTGAGATTTAGTGAAAACAAACTAAAGGGTAGTATATCTGGGTAAATGTAACAGGAATTTTTTTCCCCTAAGTTCGCATACTTGACCAAGTCAATAGACATTGAGCCCCAACAACACTGACGCCTTTAAAATATTCAGTTTTTACATGAAGCAACTGTGGTCGACAGAGAGGACTTTATGAGAGCACCAGGCACCAGTTGGAATGGCTGTCCAGGGCAAGCAGGACTCCCACACCCCACTTGCCTTCAGGGCCTAGAAAGCTGGGGGTACCCCCATCCCCTCCCACATCAGACCTCTGTGCCCAGCCTGCCATGTGATCAGGAAGAGACCGTGGGGCCCCACTGTCCTAGCCTTCATAGAACAGAGGGGACCACACGTATTAGGAGACAGACAGCAGCCATTGCATGGGTTTCTGAATAAGCATAACTAGCCTTCCCAAAGCTTCCTTCATCTTCTGCTATATTATTTCATAGGTTGATCTGGGAGGGAATTCTTCCTCTTTACAGCACCTTCTAGGGATGGCCAACCATTATCTCCAACCATTTCACCTGGAAATCTCCAAAGCGTGTTACCGAAAGTGGGGTCCAGCTGCTCACTGCTCAAAAGCCAATGAAGAGGCAAGGTTGGTGGAAAGGAAAGTTTGCTTTATTTTGCCGGCAACTGGTGGGGAGTGGGGGTGGCAGACCCCTGTCCAAAGGCTGACTCCACCCCCTGACAATCAGGGGGCAAGAGCTTTTATAGATGGAGGGAGGGGGCTACATGTAGAACACAGCTCTGACAGTCATCTTTTTTTTTTTTTTTTAATTTATTTTTTGGCCGCGTTCGGTCTTTGTTGCTGTGTGCGGGCTTTCTCTAGTTGCTGCGAGTGGGGACTACTCTTTGTTGCGGTGCGCGGGCTTCTCATTGCAGTGGCTTCTCTTGTTGCAGAGCACGGGCTCTAGAACGCATGGGCTTCAGTGGTTGAGGCACGTGGTCCCAGTAGTTGTGGCTCGCGGGCTCTACAGCGCAGGCTTGGTAGTTGTGGCGCACGGGCTTAGATGCTCCGGGGCATGTGGGATCTTCCTGGACCAGGGCTCGAACCCGTGTCTCCTGCATTGGCGGGCGGATTCCTAACCACGTGCCACCAGGGAAGTCCTCTGACAGTCATCTTGAAATTAGTCATGCAGTGGTCTGATCAGCGTCATCTTGATTGTTTTAAGTACGGTTCGTCTTTAGTTCCAGGGTTGGTTTGCTCCCATTTCTTTGAGGCCAGTTCTTGGAATTGTGGCAGCTTATGTCATGGCTACAGTTTGGTCATCACGTAGTTAACTTCTTCCACCTCGTGGGGGTTTCAGTATCTATAAGACAGCTCAAAGGATATGGCTCAGGGGGACTTCCCTGGTGGTCCAGTGGTTGAGACGCCACGCTGCCAGTGCAGCGGGCACGGGTTTGATCCCTGGTAGGGGAACTAGGATCCCATGCGTGTTGTGCAAAAAAAAAAAGAAAATGATATGGCTCAGAATATTATCTATAGCCCTTGAAGAGGAGTTAAAAGTCCTTGACTTTGCTTAATGACTAAACTATTATTATTTGGTCTCCTTTGACTGTTTTCCTTTGTTTCTGCATTTTCTCACTTCTCCGATTAAACTTACTCTTTGGCTAAAGTTTTTCTACAGACAAAAGGCAGGCTGAGGACACGGGGGGCAAGGACCATAGGGTCCTGCTCCGTTTCAAAAGGACATGCAGGTCCTGTTGACATCCCGTTGTGTTTTCAGGAGCTTTGCAGATTTGTCTTTGGTGTGTTTTCCAGTCCTGTGCTTTTCTTCATTCTCCCCAAGTGAGTCATTAGTATTTTTCCTGTTGTAAAGGGTTATCATTAATATCCAAATTAATAGTCAAGGAAGCATCCAAATTTAGGGCAGTGATTTTTCTAAAGGAAATTGGGCTAGTTGCTTTCTTTCCTAACAAAAACCTCATTTTGCTGGATTTTTAATTTTTAAATTTATACTTGAAATAGCTTTATTGTTTTTATGTGTTTATAAAATGAAATACATACTCTTTGCAAATCTAAGGAAAATCCCTAAAAATACAAAGAGGTTAGCAAACACTACCCATAATTCCACTTCTTGGAGACGGTCTCTCTTTCCACTTGATTTAAATCCTTCTGGTCCTTTTTAGGGAACTAGAAATACAGCTGTCTATATGTGTGCGGTGCATAACTACACTCCCTCTTTAGAACACTCCCAACTCCCTTGTCTCCCCCATTTGCCCAGTAGCTCCCAAACTTGGTCCTACTTTAATTTTATGACTGTGAACAGCAACGGGGCCCTTAGCACAGCTCAGCAATATGAAACCATTTCCCCAGTCAGTTCACTCTGCCACTCTCTAAGACCACTGTTTTATGCCTTCTTTTCTCTCCCCCAATCCTTAACACCCTTTCCCTTCCTCACATTCATATGATGACCTTGTTTCTTATTTCCCTGAGAAAACAGAAGCAATAAAATGGAAGTTGTCTCATGGCCCAGCCATCAGATCAAACCCAGCAGCCTCCCTGGCCCCTGCTCCCACTGTGGCTCTCCTCCTGCTGCGAGCAACCCCCTTGCATGCAGTACATCTCATCCCTTCTCCTAGTCAGTGGTTTTGCTTCTGACGGGGCTTGACCATCCCTTCGTTCTTCCACTCATCAGTGTTTCTCTCAACTCCTTCACTCCCAGTAGCATAGAAGCACGCTGTGCTCTCAACCATCTTAAAAACACTTCTTGTCCTCGTGTCTGCCCCACCCATGAAGACATTTCTCTTCTCCCCTTTATAGCACAATTTCTCAAGAGTTGGTAGACTCACCATTTCCACTTTGTATTGACTGTATTTTCTTACTTTCTGTATTCCTGATTCTTTGGCATTTCGGGCCTTTTTCCTGGGGAGACTGCTCCTCTCAGGGCTAGTAGGTAATTCCTGGAGTTAGCGAAGGACTCCCCCTGCAGGCACCTATGATATACAAACCAATCAATTCAGAGCCCACACCCCAACCATCTCCTTAATCAAACTCTCACTCACCAAACCAGTATTCCCCCTGCCCTAAGTCACTCCAAGGCCCAAGGTACTGGGCAACTAGTGACCATTCCTATAGCCCAGAGCCAGCTGAAATTATGCAAACGATCCACTTCTAAGCTTAACCTACCTGCCCTGCCTCAGCCATTCCTTCCTTTGAAAACCCCAGAAAAGGTTCTGCTCTGGGCAATTCTCTCCTCTCCCCTTCTGCCTCCTGACTGACCTTGGTGCTCCCCTGTGTGGCCCTGCAGGGTATGCCGTGCCTCCTCTTTCTGGGGATCTGTGAGTATAAACTTCTTCCTTCATGACGATCGTTTCTGTGTTTGTGCACCTTACCCGATCCGATTAAAACAAATCCTGGGTACACATTTTAGACTATACATCCTGTCTGGTTTTTCTCTTTCTATGACTGTAATCAGATGTTTGTCCCCAACGTTCCTCTGAAACAGATCTTAGAAGAACACCGCTTCTTGCCAAGTTCAATGGTTAATTCTTGGTCCTCCTGTTACTTGCGCTCCCATCAAACTTGATAGATTCTCATCATTTTCTTTCAAAAATTTCTTCACTTGAGCTCTGGGACTCTACACTCTCCAGGAGCTTCTCTTTCTTTACTGACTGCTCCTTCTCAGCTTCCTCTGCCCATCTTTCTCCTTTTCTTTTCTTTTTTTAAAATTTTTATTGGAGTATAGTTGATGTACAATGCTGTGTTAGTTTCAGGTATACAGCAAAGTGAATCAGTTATATATATATATACATACATACATATATCCACTCTTTTTTAGACTCTTTTCCCATATAGGCCATTACAGAGTATTGAGTAGAGTTCCCTGTTGCTATACAGTAGGTCCTTATTAGTTATCTATTTTATATATAGTTGTTTGTATATGTCAATCCCAGTCTCCCAGTTTATCCCTCTTCCCTCTCCCCCCTGGTAATCATAAGTTTGTTTTCTACATCTGTGACTCTATTTCTGTTTTGTAAATAAGTTCATTGGTACCGCTTTTTTAGATTCCATATATATAAGTGATATATGATATCGATATTTGTCTTTTTCTGTCTGACTTACTTCACTCAGTATGACAGTCTCTGGGTCCATCCATGTTGCTGCAAATGGCATTATTTCATTCTTTTTTATGGCTGTCTTTCTCCTTTTCTTGATGTCCACATGTTCCAGTACCTCCAGGGCTCCATCCTCAGGCAGCTTCTCACCTCTGTCTACTCTCAGGCTGTAGGTGATTGCATTCAGCCCCATGACTTTAAATACCATCTATGGACTGATGCTTCAGATGTTTTTATTTATTTTTTTATTGAGGTAAAATTTATATAACCTCAAATTAACCATTAATCGTTTCAAAGTGTACAATTCTATGGCATTTAGTATATTCACAGTGTTGTGCAACCATCTCTTCTACCTAGTTCCCAAACATTTTCATCACCCCAAGAGGAAGCCCCATACCCATTAAGCATCATTACCTATTCCCTCCTTCCCAAAGGTCCTAGCAACCACTAGTCTGCTTTCTTTCTCTATGGATTTACCTATTCTGGAAGTTTCATATAAATGATGATTCCCAGTTGTCTTATCTCTAGCCAGTAGCTCTCCCCTGCGTTCCTGATACCTATATACAACTGCCTACTTGACACCTTCCCTGGCTCTCTAAATGATATAGCAAACTTTGTGTGTCCCGAAACATACCCTTGAGTTACTCCTTATCCTCCCCTGACTTTCCCCATCTCAGGATATAGCACCACCATTCACTTAGTTCCTCACTCCAAAAAACTAGGAAGTACGTGATTCTTGTTTTCTGCCTTCATTTGTTTCTCCTCCTTACTCCTCTCTTTTTCTGATTCCTCTTCCCACCAGTTTTGTACAGCAAAGCAAGGAGGCTTTGGTGATGGCAAGGAGGAGGGAGCGATGAGACAAGCCCCTGATCTTGTTTGGCAGATCTTGTATCTGGGAGAATCTGGTGCAGATTATCTGAAGAAGGAAAAGCAGGCAGTTTCTACATCAGAAGCTGCATGGGATAGCTGTGTGCTTGAAGGGGAGGGTCCGGCCACTGCAGTCAGGACTGGGGACAGGCAGTGGTAGCAGTCATGGGGCAGCTCAGGGCTCCTCTCTGGGGAGGGGGTGGGGAGTCCCCGTTAGTCCAGCCTCAGGAGGCTCTTTCTGCAAACCGTAAAGCTGTCTCTCCCCTCCCATCACTCCTCAGTGGTGTCAGTGTCCAAATTCAGGTTCCTCTGATGGTCTCTGCCACTGTTCTCTGTTTAAGTGGGTATATTTTGGCTTTAGCATGTCATTCTTCATTCTGTCTGTTTCAAATGTGTTACCAGTAAATATAGATTAGGACCAGGCAAATTTTCTTTCTTTTGGAATTTCAAATCAAATATTTAAAATTGTTGTTTCTTCTTCACTTTAAGCCCCAAGTATGTCAGCACATGCTAACCAGCATGGAAGGAGGGAATCTTGCCTTATGTTGCTGGCGTTTTTCTGTGATAGATGTGCAAAGATCTGTTAGCAATTAAAGATTGATTTCATTGTCCAAGAGATTTGGGGACGGAAAGTTTGGCACCACAGGATATTTTGGGATCCAGGAAGTGGGACATGTGCATTATGCACATTTCTTTCTCTGCTGTGTAGTAGCTGCTTCTCTATCAGATGAGTTGGGCTTCCTGGAAAGAAAAGATTTGGGGGCATAGAATTGTATAGAGGGCCTAATGAGTGTAGAAGGACTTCTTGTATAGCATTTAAAATACTTAAAAAAGAATAGAAACTTATTTTGAAACTTAATAGTTAGCAATATTATAAGTAAAGTGGGTTGATTTTTTTAAACCTAGAGTAGATTTTATTTAAAACTGAATATTTAACAGCTAATTGGGTAAGCCTAAAGGCTTGAACTTACACGTCTATGAATTTAGGCCTTGCGTTTTTGACACCTTGGATCCTATTCTCCTTCCTTTGCTATTTTTTAACTTACTGCAACAGATGAGGGGCTCTTAAACCATCTGTTACCCTTTCTTTCTTCTTTTTTTAACCATATAGAGTCGCTCAAGGCAAGAAGACCCAGAGCCAGCAAGACTGAAACAAAAAGCAAAGGAGGTAAGCATGGCTTGAGATCATTGGGTTTGACATTTCAAGGCTTGCGCCTATTAATTTTTTATGCCCTGCTACTTGTATATCGTTAATAAAAATCTGACGAAAAACTTTTTAGGATGTATTTGTTGCTTTGGCTTTGATCTTAATGTTTGCAAACTAATACATTAATACATGTGAAGCCTTAAGGAGTTTTTCTAAGAGAATATTTCCATACATTATATTTTCATTTCCATTTTAGGTAGCTGAGCCTCTGTGGGGTTGTTGATGGCGGTGGCATTCGATTTTGGTTGGGAAATGTATCTCTTTGCCTGCTGTTAAATGTCACTTCCTAAGCATGTGAAACCTTGTCATCAATATTTTACCTAAATTCACTTCTGTAAGGTCCGCACTTCTAAGAGGTGTTGCCATTTCAAATTCTTCATTTTGGAAAGATATATGAAACTTCATTCAGTTATTTGTAATAGTAAAACTCATCCCAAATCATCTAATCACAGGGCTTGCAGTCTAGTTATCAAAATTTCGCTGAGGTTAGGCTAGAGATCAGCTCAGTTGAATGTCATTATCTTTGCTCCCTTTAAGATGCCTGTTCCCTAGTAGTGGCAGCTGTGACTGACTAATAGAGTTACAGTAAACTCGGTTGTCTAGAAACATAAGTCACGCCAGCTAAAACATGTCATTTTGTTACTTATATGTTATGTGTATGCAAAATGTAGTCATGGCATGACAAAATGTTCACCAAAAACTTCTAAAAAATATTTGAGATTTGAGAGTCTAATGAATAATTAGATCACATTTGAAATTTTACTTTGTAAAAGTAAGTAGATATGAAACTTGAATGATTACTCATTAAAAAACGATTGCTCACCCGATTTTGAATACTTTGCTGTGACACATGGGTGAATAGGCTGTTGAAATGGCTCTTTCAGTTGTGTTTTACTCAAAAGTGACTGTGAAATTCTTTGAATATTTATGATTTATGCTGAGTGTCATACAACCTTCAAAAGTTTTCAGATTTTTATCCTGGTAAGTAATGTTTGAAATGTCTATCATATCCTGATTTCTGTGTGGTTAATTATTCAGGTAGATGTTAAGTACCTTTTTCCTAGAGGAGAGGGAATGGAAAAAAGCACACTGTACAGGAAAGCAAAATTAATTCACTGTGGTGATCATTAAAATAACCACCAATCAGAGTGATCATTACAGAAATTTCTTTTACTATTGTTCCAAAAAAGATGAAATCGTTACGACTATGATTATTTTTTAGATCCACTAGAGGGAGTAGTGCTGTACAGATATGTACTTTTAAATGAAAAAGATTTGTTTGTCATTGAGTTAGTAAATAAATTTGTGGTAATAGTATTACCTAAATTCAACAGCCGTGGTATTTTAAATCTTTCTTTTTATTTGCGAATGTTGCTGGGTGGTTGATTTAAACTTTAAACCAGCTTTTCGGTGACAGAGGGGAGTGCTCTATACTTTCACACATTTGTCCTACTTCTTCCTCTCCCTTCTAATGTAATTCCTTAATTTTCTAATTCTGCTTACCGTCCTGAGGCAATTTTGATAAGCAAATAAGCTTTAGCATTAAAAAAAAAGAGGAAGCTTTTGAAATTCTGACTTTCATTTTTTGAGAGATTGTGTGTTTGGTGTGGTAGCCGCACAATAGGAAATAAATGATTGCAATTTCATTTCTACTGCAGCTTTCAAGAACTTGTCTCTGTTCTTGGACCTCCTGGTGGTCTCCCTGACCAGTGCTTTGGCTTGGCGGGTAAATGACACCCTCCCAAACAGGAGATTTCGTCTCATCTTCTGTCTTCCATGGAGTGACGATAAGAAGCTTCAAATTTAATGTGTTTCATTTTTCAAAACTTAAAGAATTTAAAGTAATTCATACACAGTGTTTTACAAATGTTAAGAAGTACTGAAGGGCTTGCAATGAAAAGCACAGCATTGGGCTCATCTTCCCTTCTGCTCATGTCACTCCTCAGAACTATCACTTTATAAAATAAAATTTTTATTGAGGTAAAATTTACATACAGTGAAACGCATAGTTGAAAGTCTTCAAATAAATTGGTTTTGATTAATTGGTACAGTTGTGTGACTACCACCACACTCAAGATACAGGTCATTTCTGTCACTCCAGAAAATGCCCTCATGCCCCTTCTTGTCAAAATTAATTCACCATAGTGACTGTTAAAATGACTACTGATTAGAGTGATTCCTATAGAAATTTCTTTTTCTACTGTTTCCAAAAAGGTGAAATAGTTATAAATATGGTTATATTTTAAATCCACTAGAGGGAGTAATGAAGTCCAATTTATCAGTTTTTAAAAAATTTTCTCTCTTATGCTTTTAATATCATTTCTAAGAAATCATTGCCTAACCAAGGTCACTAATATTTACTCCTCTGCTTTTTTCTAAGAGTTTTATAGTTTCAATTTTTACATTTAGGTCTTGATGTATTCTTTTTTTTTTTTTTAAACATTTTACTTTTGTTTTTTTAAATTAATTAATGAATTTATTTATTTTTGGCTGTGTTGGGTCTTCGTTTCTGTGCGAGGGCCTCCTCCAGCTGCGGCAAGCGGGGGCCACTCTTCATCGCGGTGCGCGGGCCTCTCACTGTCGCGGCCTCTCTTGTTGCGGAGCACAGGCTCCAGACGCGCAGGCTCAGTAATTGTGGCTCACGGGCCCAGTTGCTCCGCGGCATGTGGGATCTTCCCAGACCAGGACTCGAACCCGTGTCCCCTGCACTGGCAGGCAGATCCTCAACCGCTGCGCAGCCAGGGAAGCCCGGTCTTGATGTATTCTGAGTTACATTTTGTGTATTGTGTGAGGTAAGTGTCCAAATACATCCTTTTGTGTGTGGCTATCCAGTTGTCCCAGTACCATTTGTTGAAAAGACTGTTCTTTCCCGCATTGAATTGTCTTGGTACCCTTGACGAAAATCAGTTGACTGTGAATGTAAAGGCTTATTTCTGGAGTCTCGATTCTCTTCCATTGATCTAAATGTCCTTCCTTATGCCAGTACTGCACTGTCTTGATTTATGGTAGCTTTGTAGTAAGTTTTGAAATTGGGATGTATAAGTTCTCCAACTTTCTTTTTCCAGATTATTTTAGCTATTTTGTGTCATTTTTCATTTCCATACGAATTTTAGATCAGCTTGTCAATTTCTGCCAAAAAAAAAAAAAAAAAAAAAAAAGGCCCGCTGGGATTCTGATAGGGATTATATTGAGACAGATCAGTTGGCAGAAAATTGCCATGTTTACAATACTGAGTCTCCCAATCCATGAAGATGTAATGTCTCTCCATTTGTTTAGATCGTCTTCTTTAATTTCTTTCAATAATGTTTTATAGTTTCAGAGTATAAGTTTTACACTTCTGTTAAATTTATTTCTAAATATTTTTCTTTTTGATACTATTATGAATGGAACTGCTGTCTTAATTTCATTTCAGATGTTCATTGCTAGCACATAGAAGTAAAATTGATTTTTGTTTGTTGATCATTTTTATTTTTTGTATGTTGATCTTCTATCCTGCAAACTTGCTATACTCACTTATTAGTTGTAGTCCTCTTTTTTTTTTTTTAAAGTGGATTTCATAGGGTTTTCTATATACAAGATTATGTTGCCTGAGAATAAAGATAGTTTATTTCTGCCTTTTCAGTCTGGATGCCTTTTATTTCATTTTCTTGCCTTATTTCCGTGTCCAGAACCTCCGGTACAATGTTAAGAGTAGACATCCTTGTCTTGTTCTCAATCTTAGGAGGAGAGCATTCAGTCTTTTGGTAGAAAAAGTTTTAATTTTGATGAAGTGCATGTTATCAATATTTTTCTTTTATAGTTAGTGCTTTTTGTGTTCTTAGAAATCTTTTCCTATATTTGTCCTGCACCCCAATTCCAGTGTTGTTTGGGAGTGTTTCCCACACCAACAAGCAATGCTCCTACACCCACTGGTGTCCTACAATCAACTCAATTCTGACACTATCTACCTGGAGATAGGGTCAGAGTGCATAGGTAAAGAACTCAGTCCCACAGGACCACCCTCCACTTGCAAGCCCACAACCAATTGCAAGCCCAGGTTGTTAACCTGTGCTTCTGACTGACCAAACTGCTACAGATTGGAGGTTCCCACAACCCTCTCCTTGGGCGTGATTAATTTGTTAGAGTGGCTCACAGAACTCAGGAAACCCATTTATTCACTAGACTGCTGGTTTGTTACAAAGGATATTAAAGGATGTGAATCAACAGCCAGCTGAAGAGATACACAGGGCAAGGTATTGAACAAAGGAGCTTTATCCTCCTGGAGTTTGGGCCTGCCAAGGTGGCGGGTGGAAGTGTTCTGGTTCCCCAGCTTGGCAGCTCTCCAAACCCCATCCTTTCAGGTTTTAACGGAAGCCACATTACATAGGCATGATTGATTAAATCCTTGGCCATTGGCGATTGATTCAACCTCCAGCCCCTCTCACTTCCCCAGAGGTTAGGGGGATGGGACTGAAAGTTCCACCCCTCTAATCACATGGTTGGTTCTCCTGGCCACCAGCCTCCATCCTTAGGTGCTTTCCAAAAGCACCTTAATAACATAAAGAGACACCTTTACCTCTCACTACAGGATATTCCAAGGGTTTTAGGAGCTCTGTGTCAGAAACGGGGTGAAGACCAAATATATATTTTTTATTATAAATCAATATCACAGTCTACTTAAGGTTATGAAGATTTTCTCCAATGTTCTCTATAGAAGTTTTGTGGTTTATCTTATAAGTTTATGTCTATGATCCATTTCAAATTAATTTTTGTGTAGTTGTTGATTTCTCCCTTTATTTTTGTCATTTTTGCTTCATGTATTTTGAAGCTCTGTTATTAGGTACATACACATTTAGGATAATTATAGCTTCCTGATGAATTGCTCCTCTATAATTATGAAATATTCCATTTTATCTTTAGTAATACCCTTTGTCTTGAAGTCTGCTTTTCTGATGTTAAAAGTACTTCATTTACATTTAATGCAATTATTGGTGTGGTTTGAGTTTAAGTCTACTGTCTCGTGATTTGTTGTTTTCTTCTTTTGGCCTTCATGCCTGTGATCCTTTTATCCTGCCTTCTTTTGGATTAATTGAATGTTTTCAGATTTTATTTTATTTCTACTATTGACTTTTTAGTTACACCTATTTTTAATATATATTAGTGGCTGTTCTAAGGCTAACAATATGTATCCTTGATGTATTAAAACCTATTAGAATTACATTGTACCATTGTTCACATCTACCACTTCTCATTTCACACCTTATACTTCTCACATCACAATTCATACTTCACACTTCACAAATTAAATAACCTTAAAATTGAATCATTCCATGTATTCACTCTCCCACCTCATCCTTTATGCTATTGTTATATCTTTTATTTCTCCATAACTTATAAGCCCCACCTTACAGTGCTATTATTTTGCTTTACATAGTCAGTTTTTAAAGTAAATATGGGAAGAAAAACATCTTGTGTGTTTACAAAGTTATTTACCATTTCTAGTTTGTTTGTTCTTTCCTATAGATTCAGGTTTCCATTGGGTATCACTTTCCTTTAGCCTGAAGAACTTCCTTTAGCATTTCTTGTATTAAAAGTCTAATGACAAATTCTTTTAGCTTTCATTTATCTGAAAATAGTTTTCGTCTCTTTTTTGGAGGGTATTTTCACTGAATATAGAATTCAGTGTTGACAGCATTTTTCTTCAACACTTTAAAGATGTAATTCCATTGTCAACTGGCCTCCATTATTTCTTATGAGGCATCAGTGAACAGTGTTATATTTTCTCAATCATTTTCTGCTCCTCACCCCCTCCTTCTGGAACTTCAGTTGCATACATTGTTAGACCACTTGATATTATCTCAGAGCTCATTGAGACTTTGTTATTTGGAAAGCCCGAGTGTTGACCAAATCCCTCTAACTTGGGAGGATTCTAAACTCAAATTGTCTCCCTTGCAGTGGGTGAAAGCTGAAATCTCTACTCCTTCAGCTGCTGCTTTTCAGCAGGCTTGTTAGAGTTTCCCTGCATGTTCACAGTTCAGGGTGAGCTAAGCATTTGAGGGGAGTTTATATGCAAATTTGGTGACTCCCCATTCTGTGGTTCCTTTTTTTCCACCTGGCTTTTTCCCTCTGAATTTTCAGCTTCTCTGGCTACTTCAAACTCTAACACTTCAAGCCAACTCAGGCTTTCTGTTTCAGTTCTAGCTGCTCCACCCCGTACAGACTAGGGAGTGCCTTTGGGGAAAATTAATAAGAACATTAATCTCACCCAGTACAATTCCCTTATTTCAAGGCTTGAATCCCCTCCTCTTTATGCCTGCTTCAGGTCACTTTCTAGTGCCTTCAAATAGTTTTTCAAACATTTTGTCCAGAGTTTATAATTATTATCTACAGAAGTGGTAGTCTGATACAGTGTAGTCTTTCATAATTTAAACCACAATTTCACAGCAATCATGTTTAACCATTTCTAGTAAAAGGTCTTTTGCTGTTATTTCTGTACTTGAAATACTATTCTTATGTCTGAATGTCTCAACTTTAGAATTATCTAGTGGATTTTTGCTGTGTTATATGAAAGTTAACTTAATTTACATGTCTTTCACCTCCATACCAATATAGTTCACTTGTACCAATATAGTTACATCACTGTTTTTAGTTATTTTAGTTGTTACCTATGTAACTTTAGATAACCTTCTTAAACCTATATTTCTTATTCATCAACTCTGGACAATATCTTAATTATCCACATAGTAAAAAGAGAATATCAGCACTTTTAACTTTCCTTCTCCCTCTTTTATTTTTTTGCCTTCCCACCCCCCCTCCCCACTTCTGTATGCTGTGCCTTCATTTTTGCATTGCCAAGCATAATGACATTTAATTTCTATCACATAAACACAGTTATGATTTCTGTGACTTGCCTATGGCTTGATTCAACACTTATGAATGCAACAAATATTTATTGCGGACCTAGCATGAGCTAGCCCCTGTCCTTGGTGCTGGGGAAACAGCAATGAATACAATAGTAAAGAAAAATCCCTGCCCTTGTGGAACATGCTTTCTAGTGGGGGGGGGGGTTGGTGGTGAGGTGGAGACAGAAAATAATCAAGATAAAGAAGTAAAATGTTTAGTATGATCATTGTGTTTAGGAGAAAAATTAAGCTAGGAAAGGGTACAGGGAGTGTGTGTGTATGTGTTTGTGTACACGTGTGCACACACACCTGTGTGTTTTGTAATTTAGATAGAATGGTCAGAAAAGATCTCTCTAAAAGGTGATATTTGAGTAAAGTTCTGAAGGAGGTAAGGGAATAATCCATGTGGATATCTGGGGAAAGACTTCTAGACAGTAAGTACATGTCCATTATAAAGAGTAAATATTGTTTGCCTTAGAGCTAAGAAGGAACTATGTTTCCGTGACAACATTCCTTCCCAGTGACTCCAGGAACCCCACTCTTGTGCCATTCACAGAAGAATGTTCAAAAGAATTTGTTCTTGTACTCGACTAATTGCTCAAAGTCATGTCATGTTTTCCTCTACGTTATATTTAGATTATACCTTTCTTGTGTATTTTCTCCACCCCCTTTGCTGGTTACCTTTCTTTATTCTTGGAGATAGAAGAAACATATTTTATTCATTATATTACTATAGATTCCAGGTTATTTTCTCCATTACTTAGAGTTCATTCAACTCTTTTTTCACATTCACTGACTTCTGCTCACATCTGCTCCAATTTTACAATATTTTGTTATGATTCTATGGTGCAGCTGTTCGTTTTTCTTAGAGTTTTCTAGTTATCTTTTCTTTTTTGGCCTTGCATTCTGTGTATTTTTAATATTCTCAGTTATTATGAAGCCCAGTCATACTCTCTTATGGAATCCCCCCACATCTTTTCCTGGATACCTCCCTTCCAAAACCTGCTGTCTTCCTGCTCCAGGCAGGCTGGTGGCATCTCTGGCTGCTATATAGCTGACATTCTGGTTCCTCCCTGCCCTCCCAGTTCCATGTCTTCTTCTCTATCAGCCAGACCCCTGAATACAGGATTAACTCCTTAAGTGACTTCTTCAGAAGAGGTACATGGGAGGCAAACTCTCTGAGTGTTTGCATGTCTGAAAAGTGCTTTGTTCTGTCCTCAAACTTTATTGATAATTTGGCTGGGTATAGAATTCTAGATCTAAATATCCATCAACAATTTGAAGGTCATGCTCTATTGTCCTCAAGCGTCTAGTGTTGTTGATGAGAAATCTAATGTTAGTCTGATTCTATTCTTTTTTAATAGCTAACTCTTTTTTCTTTTAGGAGTCTTTTCAAATCTTTCTTATTGGTACTCTGAAATTTCACAGTGATGTATTTATGTTGGGTCTTTTACATTCAGCTTGCTGAACCTTTGAGAGATCCTCTTACCTTAAAGGCTGATGTTATGTCCATATGCTCAAGGGCAGCATGAATGCCTGACTGCTGGTTTTTTTACATTTGGATTTGAGTAGGCAGATGGCAGATCATTCAGAATCCAGACCGTTTAATTAATTCCCCTATTTCCAGCCCCCCTGCTCACTCTGTGGTTGTCAAGCTTGACAATTCTGAGTCTAGCATCTCCTATGGCTAGTTTCCTACTCACAGCTACAGGCCTCCCATCTATGTTCAAATCACAGCTTCCTCTGCCCTACCTCCCCAGCTAACTCACATCGTCCATTCCTTTCAACCAAACCTTTGTGGAAATCTCTGGTCCACCAGTGATCCCTCTCGTATTCTCTGCATAGTGTGGGAATGAATCTTTTCTATTCTTCTACCATCATTTCCCTGGGGGCTCAGGAGGAAGAGTGTGTCAGATGTCTTCCATTTACCACCCCTTCCCATCTACTCCTCACCCTCTTCTACCCTGACTTTTGTTCCAGGTGGCTGACCTGTAGAGTTACATTAACCACCTTCCCTGCCCTCTGTGTCTGGTTGGATCCAGCCAATGGGGAGCCCAGCAGAAGATCAGAGGGAGGAAAGGGTGAGGCCATGGTACTTATTCCTTCAGCTCTCTCCCTGTGAGGTTGCCTCGGGCTGGCTGAGCCCCCTACTAACAGCCGCAGCTTTTACCAGGTGGCCCTGTTCACATAGGCCTCTGGCTCCAGACTGTAGTAGCCTTGCTTCTTCAGGCAGGTGTGGCAAAGGACCCTGGTCTTTCTGGCCCTAGGGTACCACCTATCCTTTATGGGTTTTCCTACACCCCGCCCACATCTTTGTAAATAATCTCTTTATTAAACTCTTGATTGATCCCATTTAAGTATTGTTTTATTTCCAGATGGACTGAGATACAAAGAGAACAAAAATCATATCTGCCTGGTCCACTATATTGGGTCAGGGAATCTTAGATAGTTTTAAAAGCACATAACTTTTTTATGTAGACTGTTTTTATTTATTTATTGCAACCTAATGAAGACTTTTAGGTCCTAATCCTCTGTTACCATTCTGCTTCACTCTTTGTTAGGGATCCTGGAATTTTCCTATAATTTCACAATATTTATTGGTCATAGAGTCCTTTAGAGAGCAGAGTTCTCAGTATGAGATGCTGTAACTAGCACTGAATTGGACTGAATTATCCAGGCATACCCTTGAGTCTGTTTATGTCCTTGAAGGTTTTTAGCTTACAATGTAGGCACCTGCCTCTGGGTGGCGGTGCCTTGTTACTGACCACTGACCAAGCAAGAAGGGTCTTCTCAGATGAATAGTGACAAACCCAACTCTTGAATTGTGTCTCTTTCAGCCACAAGGAGCTCAGGAATCATTTGTGGGCACATCTGCCTCTTCCTCCAGACTGATGTCGCTAATGGCAGGGCCCATTTCCTCGTTAAGTTTGTGTTGCCAACAGCCAGTTCAGAGGCTGCCCATAGCAGGAGTGAGAACATTATTTGTAGAATGTAGGAAGCTGTCCTCGGAGAGCTATAAAACCATAGCCCCAGTTGAACATCTCTTCTACTCACCCCGTCCAGTTTTGCTCCATAAATAAATGACTAGGGGGCTGTGAAACCTCTATGAAGGGTATTCATCTTAGTCCATAGACCCCCGTGTAAAAGAAATGAAGCTTCCTTTTATTACCTTTAAATAAAAATAAATTGAATTCTGAATTCCCACATGGCTGGGTTGAGGGAAATTTGATTCCATTCATCCTGGGGAGTGGGAATAAAGTGTCCTCCTTCCCAGGATCTGGGAAGCTTCCTTGGCACCTGGACAATGGGGGAAGAGACTCATTTTCAGTCTCTCAGTCACCCCAGTGGCCTCATTTCCAAGCTCCCTTGAAGGCAGGTAGCTCTGCAGCTTCTATCATGAGCTTGGTCCTGGGAGCATGGCCAATGCTGGTAGCCTGGGGTTCAACTTCCAGCCTCTGGGGTACACTGAGCTGGTACCTCCCAATGGGGCCTAGCTTTCCCCACTGCTATGGCACCTGCTGACTCAGTCCCTCCCCAGGTGGGCAACTTGTGCTCTGTTTGTGCCCTGCTCCATCCCCCAGATTTAGCCTTTGCCCCTCTTGCTTCTTTTCCCTACTCATAGTCTCCTCAAGGAACTCAGGCTCTGGAAAACCAAAGCCAGAGAGGTTACTTGCCTGTTAGAAACTCATGGTTATCCTTTAGGACAGAGTATAAGTTCATTTCTCAGTGGACTTCCCCACCACCCACCTGGGCAGGACTGGTGATTGGCCAGGATGCTCTCGCCAGTCTGTTGTTAAATGTTTTGGACTCACCCCTGCATCTGGGCATTTGTGTTGGAGTGTTTGCCTCTTCCCACTCTGCAAGCCTGGACTCCTGACTCATAGCCTAGTTGTGATGAAATAAGTGGCAAATGAGTGGTTACTAATACATGTTCATTGCTTTCCTTTTCCCTTCCTGTTCATGATTTTAATTTTTTTCCCTACTGCATTGCAAATTCCTTGTTATGACCTTGTTTGTAGTTCATATCCCTGGCAAGTAGCAAGTAATCAATGTTTGTGGAATCCAACCTGCTTCCTTACCTGGATGCTTGGTCTAAGTCTCCACCACTTTTAAGCTGCCATTTTGTCCTCAATGAGGAACGATCTTCCTCCACTTTGGGTTCTCTGCTTAAAGAAAGGGAAAGAAAAACTTAGGGGGCTGGATCCTTCCTCAGTGGTGGTTTGGGCTGTCACTGTGCGGCCGGGTGGTGTGGAAGCTAAGCCCCCTCTTCCTTCTGCAGAGGATTTCTCCAGGGCCCCAGTGAGTCATCTCCTTAACTGACTGCTTGCTCAAGGAAGCTCACATGCATTTCTCAACCTCTTCTGAACCGTTAGGGGGGCAAATCTGCTAACTTAGAAATGATGATAATTTGGAAGTTCTGAAATTAGTAAAATATAGCCAATGACTTTTAAAATGACTTTTTCCCATAAAATAATACAAAAATAGTATAATTCATTATGGAAAACTTGAAAAATACAGATGTGTATGTTTATATGCATGCACTGTATTTTCTGCCCGCTCAGCATCTTCACCTGGATGTCTGATATGAATCAGTCTGAACCACCCTGTGTCCTATGCCTTCTGCAGGCTTGCCCAACTCAGGACTCTATTTTTCCAGTTGCTCAGTCATCCTGCAGTCCAGTCTTTCTCACCCACACATCTAATCCATTAGCAAGTTCTGTTGGTTCTTTCTTCAAAAATCCACTTAAATCCGGGCACTTTTCACAGAAACTCCCCACGCTCCCAACTCTCCTGTTTCAAACCACAACTCTTGTCTGGATCATCAAAGAGCCCCAGAGCTGTCTCCCTCTTATGGCCTGGACCCCCACAGTCTGTTCTCTGAAAGCAACCAGAGGATGCCTGTTTCTAGCATAAGGGAGATGCAGGGCTTGATTTACCCTCCTGCCACAACTAGAAAACCCATCAAAATATATGAAACAATTGTTTTAAGTACATAAACTCCTACTAAATTTGTACATGTGCATGGATCTGATTATGAACTTTCTATTCTCTTCCACTGGTCTGTGTAATCCTCCATCCTAAAATACTTTTAATTATTGAAACTATATCATACATGTCAATATTTGGTATGGTAAGTCTCACCCCATTACCCTTCTTTTGCAAAATGTTCTTGGCTGAATCGGGTGTGTCTTTTCCCAAATAAATTCTGTAAGAATTGTATTGGAACTGTTTTGTATTTGGAGATTTATCTGAGGATTAGTGGATTTCTTCCAATATTAAATCTACTTATTTGAGCATACAGAAAGTATTACACAGCCTTGATTGCTGTAGCTATATAATGTCTTGAAAATGAGTAGACTGATTCATCCCACTATATTCTTGTGTTTAGAATTGTTTCAGCTATTCTGATTTCTTTTCCTTTCCGTATAAATTTTTGGGTAATCTTGTATATATCTACAAAATTTAGTCCTCAGTGAGACTTTATGGTTTTTCTCACATAACTCCAGCACATTTGCTGTTGAGTATATTCCTAGATATTTTATTTTGTTTATTGTTGCTGTGAATAGGATTATTTTGATACCATAGTTTAAGTGAATATTGTTATTGCTTTTTGTATATTTATTTTATACCAGACCACTCTGCAAATTTTTTATCAGCTCTAAAAGTTCTTTTCCCTCTATGGTTTCAATTATCTTAAATATGTTAAAGTTTGTTTCATGGCCTATGATATGGTCTATCTTGGTATATGATCCATAGATACTTGAAAAGAATGTGTGTTTTCCTGTTGTTGGGTGGAATTAGACTCTGTTGATTAGACTCTGTTGATTGATGGTATTGTTGGCTGTATCCTTACTGATTCTCTGTCTAGTTTCTCTATTAATTGTTGAGAGAAAGGTGTTGTTGAGGTCTCCAACTGTAATTGTGAATTCGTCTATTTCTCCTTCTGTTTCTATCAGTTTTTGCCTTATATATTCTGTAGCTCTCTTGTTTAGTGCATACACAATCAAGATTGCTGTGTATTCTATATGGGTTGACCCTTTTATCGTTATATAATGAATCTCTCTGTCTCTGGTAGTTTTCTTTGTTCTGAAGTCTACTTTATCTGATATGAATATATCCACTCCTATTTTCTTCTGAGTAATGTTTTGCATGGTATAGTTTTTTCCATCCTTTTACTTTCAACCTACCTGCCTCATTGCTATAGACAATATTTGTGCCCACCCCCCAATTCATGTATTATAATCTAATCCACAGTCTGTTGGTATTTGGAGATGGAGCCCTTGGGAGGTGATTAGGTCATCATGGCTCTGCCTCATGAATGAGATTAGTGTCCTTATAAAAGAGACCCCAGAGAGGTCCCTTGCCCATTTCCACAGACACCAAATCTATCATGCTTTGATCTTGGACTGCCCAGCCTCCAGAACTGTAAGAAATAAATATTTGTTGTTTATAAGCAACCCCATCTATGGTATTTTGTTATAGCAGCCCAAATGAACTAAGACAATTATTATGTTTGAAGTGAGTTTCTAATAGCATATACAGTTGGGTCATCTTTTTTTAAATTTATTTAAGTATATTACACGTGTATAATGTAGTGATTAGTTGGATCATCTTTATCAGTCTACCCTAACAATCTCTGTCTTTTAATTGGTATATTTAGGCCATTTACAGTAAATGTAATTATTGATCTACAGTTGACCCTTGGACAACCTGAGGGGTGGAGTGCTGAACCTCCACACAGTTGAAAATCCACATGTAACTTACAGTTGGCCCTCCGTATTTGCAGTTCTCTGTTTACGGGGCTCTGCATGCGTGGATTCAACCAACACAGGTGGTGTAGTACAATAGTATATACTACTGAAAAAAATTCATGTATAAGTGGACCTATGCAGTACAAACCCATATTGTTCAAGGGTCAGCTATATTAGGGCTTAAGTCTATTTAATTTAATTTAATTTATTTATTTATTTACAGCTTTATTAGAGTATAATTGCCTTACAATATTCTGTTAGTTTCTGATGTATAACAAAGTGAATCAGCTATATGTATACATATATCCCCATATCCCCTCCCTCTTGAGCCTCCCTCCCACCCTCCCTATCCCACCCCTCTAGGTGGTCACAAAACACCAAGCTGATCTCCCTGTGCTACGCAGCTGCTTCCCACTAGCTATCTATTTTACATTTGGTAGTGTATATATGTCAGTGCTACTCTCTCACTTCATCCCAGCTTCCCCTTTTCCCCTCCATGTCCTCAAGTCCATTCTCTACATCTGTGTCTTTATTCCTGTCCTGCCCCTAGATTTATCAGAACCATTTTTTTTTTCTTAGATTCTGACTTTACTCTGTATGACAGACTCTAGGTCCATCCACCTCACTACAACTAACTCAATTTCCTTTCTTTTTATGACTGAGTAATATTCCATTGTATATATGTGCCCCATCTTCTTTATCCATTCATCTGTCAGTGGACACTTAGGTTGCTTCCATGTCCTGGCTATTGTAGATAGTGCTGCAATGAACATTGTGGTACATGTCTCTTTTTGAAATATAGTTCTCTCAGGGTATATGCCCAGTAGTGGGATTGCTGGGTCATATGGTAGTTCTATTTTTAGTTTTTTAAGGAACCTCCATACTGTTCTCCATGGTGGCTGTATCAATTTACATTCCCACCAACAGTGCCAGAGGATTCCCTTTTCTCCACACCCTCTCCAGCATTTATTGTTTGTAGATTTTCTGATGATGGCCATTGTGATCGGTGTGACTTGATACCTCATTGTGGTTTTGATTTGCATTTCTCTAATGATTAGTGATGCTGAGCATCCTTTTATGTGTTTGTTGGCAATCTGTATATCTGTATATCTTCTTTGGAGAAATGTTTGTTTAGGTCTTCTGCCCATTTTTGGATTGGATTGTTTGTTTTTTTGATATTGAGCTGCATGAGCTGCTTGTATATTTTGGAGATTAATTCTATGTCAGTTGCTTCATTTGCAAATATCTTCACCCATTCTGAGGGTTGTCTTTTCATCTTGTTTATGGTTTCCTTTGCTGTGCAAAAGCTTCATAAGTTTCATTATGTCCCATTTGTTTATTTTTGTTTTTATTTCCATTTCTCTAGGAGGTGGGTCAAAAAAGATCTTGCTGTGATTTATGTCATGGAGCATTCTGCCTATGTTTTCCTCTAAGAGATTTATAGTGTCTGGCCTTACATGTAGGTCTTTAATCCATTTTGAGTTTATTTTTGTGTATGGTGTTAGGAAGTGTTCTAATTTCATTCTTTTACATGTAACTGTCCAGTTTTCCCAGCACCACTTATTGAAGAGGCTGTCTTTTCTCCATTGTATATTCTTGCCTCCTTTGTCAAAGATAAGGTGACCATATGTGTGTGGGTTTATCGCTGGGCTTTCTATCCTGTTCCATTGATCTATATTTCTGTTTTTGTGCCAGTACCATATTGTCTTGACTACTGTAGCTTTGTAGTATAGTTTGAAGTCAGGGAGCCTGATTCCTCCAGCTCCATTTTTCTTTCTCAATATTGCTTTGGCTATTTGGGGTCTTTTGTGCTTCCATACAGATTGTAAAAATTTTTTGTTCAAGTTCTGTGAAAAATGGCATTGATAGTTTGATAGGGATTGCATTGAATCTGTAGATTGCTTTGGGTAGTATAGTCATTTTCACAATGTTGATTCTTCTAATCCAAGAGCATGGTATATCTCTCCGTCAGTATGTATCGTCTTTACTTTCTTTCTTCAGTGTCTTACAGTTTTCTGTATCCAGGTCTTTTGTCTCCTTAGGTAGGTTTATTCTTAGGTATTTTATTCTTTTTGTTGCAGTGGTAAATGGGAGTGTTTCCTTAGTTCCTCTTTCAGATTTTTTATCATTAGTGTATAGGAATGCACGAGATTTCTGTGCATTAATTTTGTATCCTGCTACTTTGCCAATTTCATTGATTAGCTCTAGTAGTTTTCTGGTAGCATCTTTAGGATTCTCTATGTATAGTATCATGTCATCTGCAAACAGTGACAGCTTTACTTCTTCTTTTCCGATTTGGATTCCTTTTATTTCTTTTTCTTCTCTGATTGCCGTGGCTAGAACTTCCAAAACTATGTTGAATAATAGTGGCAAGAGTGGACGTCCTTCTCTTGTTCCTGATGTTTGAGGAAATGCTTTCCGTTTTTCACCTTTGAGAATGATGTTGGCTGTGGGTTTGTCATATATGGCCTTTATTATGTTGAGGTAGGTTCCCTCTATGCCCACTTTCTGGAAAGTTTTTATCATAAATGGGTGTTGAATTTTGTCAAAAGCTTTTTCTATATCTATTGAGATTATCATATGGTTTTTTATCCTTCAGTTTGTTAATATGGTGTATCACATTGATTGATTTGCATATATTGAAGAATTCTTGCATTCCTGGGATAAACCCCACTTGATCATGGTGTATGATCCTTTTAATGTGCTGCTGGATTCTGTTTGCTAGTATTTTGTTGAGGATTTTGGCATCTATATTTATCAGTGACAATGGCCTGTAGTTTTCTTTTTTTGTGACATCTTTGTCTGGTTTGGTATTAGGGTGATGGTGGCCTCATAGAATGAGTTTTGGAGTGTTCCTCCTTCTGCTATATTTTGGAAGAGTTTGAGAAGGATAGGTGTTAGCTCTTCTCTAAATGTTTTATAGAATTCACCTGTGAAGCCATCTGGTCCAGGGCTTTTGTTTGTTGGAAGATTTTTAATCATAGTTTCAATTTCAGTGCTTGTGATTGGTCTGTTCATATTTTCTACTTCTTCCTGGTTCAGTCTTGGGAGGTTGTACTTTTCTAAGAATTTGTCCATTTCTTCCAGGTTGTCCATTTTATTGGCATATAGTTGCTTGTAGTTGTCTCTCATGATCCTTTGTATTTCTGCACTGTCAGTTGTTACTTCTCCTTTTTCCTTTCTAATTCTGTTGATTTGAGTCTTCTCCCTTTTTTTTCTTGATTTATCAATCAAGAATGATTTATCAAGTTTGTTTATCTTCTCAAAAAACCACCTTTTAGTTTTATTGATCTTTGTTATTGTTTCCTTCATTTCTTTTTCATTTAGTTCTGATCTGATCTTTATGATTTCTTTCCTTCTGCTAACTTTGGGGGGTTTTTTTGTTCATCTTTCTCTAATTGCTTTAGGTGTAAGGCCAGGTTGTTTATTTGAGATTTTTCTTGTTTCTTGAGGTAGGATTGTATTGCTATAAACTTCCCTCTTAGAACTGCTTTTGTTGCATCCCATAGGTTTTGGGTTGTCGTGTTTTCGTTGTCATTTGTTTCCAGGTATTTTTTGATTTCCTCTTTGATTTCTTCAATGATCTCTTGGTTATTTAGTAGCATATTGTTTAGCCTCCGTGTGTTTGTATTTTTTACATCTTTTTCCCTGTAATTGATATCTAGTCTCATATGTTGTGGTTGGAAAAGATGCTTGATACGATTCCATTTTCTTAAATTTACCAAGGCTTGATTTGTGATCCAAGATATGATCTAGCCTGGAGAATGTTCCATATGCACTTGAGAAGAAAGTGTATTCTGTTGTTTTTGGATGGAATGTCCTATAAATATCAATTCAGTCCATCTGGTCTAATGTGTCATTTAAAGCTTGTGTTTCCTTATTTATTTTCATTTTGGATGATATGTCCATTGGTGTAAGTGGGGTGTTAAAGTCCCCCCACTATTATTGTGTTACTCTCAATTTCCCCTTTTATGGCTGTTAGCATTTGCCTTATCTATTGAAGTGCTCCTATGTTGGGTGCATAAATATTTACAATTGTTCTATCTTCTTCTTGGATTGATCCCTTGATCATTATGTATTGTCCTTCTTTGTGTCTTGTAACATTCTTTATTTTAAAGTCTGTTTTATCTGATATGAGTATTGATACTCCAGCTTTCTTTTGATTTCCATTTGCATGGTATATCTTTTCCCATCCCCTCACTTTCAGTCTGTATGTGTCCCTAGGTCTGAAGTGGGTCTCTTGTAGACAGCATATATACAGGTCTTGTTTTTGTGTCCATTCAGCCGGTTAGTGTCTTTTGGTTGGAGCATTTACCCATTTACATTTAAGGTAATTATCGATATGTATGTTCCTATTACCATTTTCTTAATTGTTTTGAGTTTGTTTTTATAGGTCTTTTCCTTCTCTTGTGGTTCCCGCCTAGAGAAGTTCCTTTAGCATTTGTTGTAGAGCTGGTTTGGTGGTGCTGAATTCTCTTAGCTTTTGCTTGTCTGTAAAGGTTTTAATTTCTCCAATCGGAATGAGATCCTTGCTGGGTAGAGTAATCTTGGTTGTAGGTTTTTCCCTTTCATTACTTTAATTATGTTCTGCCACTCCCTTCTGGCTTACAGAGTTTCTGCTGTAAGATCAGCTGTTAACATGCAGGGATTCCCTTGTATGTTATTTGTTGCTTTTCCCTTGCTGCTTTTAATATTTTTCCTTTGTATTTAATTTTTGATAGTTTGATTAATATGTGTCTTGGCGTGTTTCTCCTTGTATTTATCCTATATGGGACTCTTCGCGCTTCCTGGACTTGATTGACTATTTCCTTTCCCATGTTAGGGAAGTTTTCGACTATAATCTCTTCAAATATTTTCTCAGACCCTTTCTTTTTCTCTTCTTCTTTTTGGACCCCTATAATTTGAATGTTGGTGCATTTAATGTTGTCCCAGAGGTCTCTGAGACTGTCCTCAATACTTTTCATTCTTTTTTCTTTATTCTGCTCTGCGACAGTTATTTCCACTATTCTGTCTTCCAGTTCACTTATCCATTCTTCTGCCTCAGTTATTCTGCTATTGATTCCTTCTAGAGTATTTTAAATTTCATTTATTGTGTTGTTCATCATTGTTTGTTTGCTCTTTAGTTCTTCTGGGTTCTCGTTAAACGTTTCTTGTACTTTCTCCATTCTATTTCCGAGATTTTAGATCATCTTTACTATAATTACTCTGAATTCTTTTTCAGGTAGACTTCCTATTTCCCCTTCATCTGTTTGGTCTGGTGGGTTTTTACCTTGCTCCTTCATCTGCTGCATATTTCTCTGTCTTCTCACTTTGTTTAACTTACTGTGTTTGGGGTCTTCTTTTCACAGGCTGAAGTTTCATAGTTCCTTTTATTTCTGGTGTTTGCCCCCACTGGGCGAGGTTGGTTCAGTGGCTTGTGTAGGCTTCCTGGTGGGGGGGACTGGTGCCTGTGTTCTGGTGGGTGGGGCTGGATCTTGTCCCTCTGGTGGGCAGGGCCACGTCTGGTGGTGTGTTTTGGGGGTGTTTGAACTTAGTATGACTTTAGGCTGCCTCTCTGCTAGTGGGTGGGGTTGTGTTCTTGTCTTGCTAGTTGTTTGTCATGGGGCATCCAGCACTGGAGCTTGCTGGCCATTGGGTGGAGCTGGGTCTTAGTGTTGAGATGGAGATCTCTGGGAGAGCTCTCGCTGATTAATATTACATGGGGCCAGGAGGTCTCTGGTGGTCCAATGTCCTGGACTCGGCTCTCCTGCCTCGGATGCTTGGGCCCAACACCCGGCTGGAGCACCAAGACCCTGCCAGCTGCACAGCACAGAAGAAAAGGAAGGAAAGAAAAAAAAATGAACAGACAGAACCCCAAAACAAATGGTAAAAACAAAACTAAACAGACAAAAATCACACAGGAAACATACACACACACACACACACACACACACACTCATAAAAAGAAAAAAAATAATGAAGAGAGCAACCAAACCAATAAACAAACCCACCAATGAAAACAAGCACTATAAACTAAACTAAGATAAACATAAAACCAAAAACAAATCAAACGCAGAGAGCGAACCCCAAGTCTATTGTTGCTCCCAAAGTCCACCACCTCAATTTTGGGAATATTCATTGTCTATTCAGGTATTCCACAGATGCAGGGTTTATCAAGCCAATTGTGGGGATTTAATCTGCAGCTCCTGAGGCTGCACAGAGAAATTTCCCTTTCTCTTCTTTGTTTGCACAGCTCCTGGGTTTCAGCTTTGGTTTTGGCCCCGCCTCTGCATGTAGGCCGCTCTCAGGTGTCTGTTCCCTGCCCAGACAGGAGGGGGTTAAAGCAGCGGCTGATTAGGACTCTCTTGCTCACTCAGGCTGGGGAGAGGGAGGGGTACGGTAGTCATAATTGGAATGAGGGGCTTGCCTGCAGTGGCAGAGGCCAGCGTGACGTTGCAATAGCCTGAGGCACACCATGTGTTCTCCTGGGGAAGTTGGCCCTGGATCACGGGACCCTGGCAGTGGCGTCCTGCACAGGCTCCCAGGGGCGTGTGCATAGTGACCTGAGCTTGCACACAGGATTCTTGGTGGCAGCGGCAGCAGCAGTAGCAGTGTGCCTGCCTCTGTGGTCCGAGATGATAGCCTCTGCTCGTGCCCATCTCTGGAGCTCGCTTAGGCGGGGCTCTGCTGCCTGTGGGCACATGGAGCAGAAAGCCCCTCTCCTCGCGCTCCCTGAAACAATGGTCTCTTGCCTCTCCGGCAGGTCCAGACTTTTTCCTGCACTCCCTCCTGGCTAGCTGTGGAACACTAGCGCCCTTCAGGCTGTCTTCATGCAGCCAACCCCAGTCCTCTCCCTGGGGTCTGACCTCCGAAGCCCAAGCCTCAGCTCCCAGCCACCACCCGTCCCAGTGGGTGAGTAGACAAGCGTCTCAGGCTGGTGAGTGCTGGTTGGCACTGATCTCTATGTGGGAATCTCTCCGCTTTGCCCTCTGCACCCCTGTTGTTGTGCTCTCCTCTGTGGCTCCGAAGCTTCCCTCCCCCTGTCCCCACCAGTGAAGGGGCTTCCTAGTGTGTGGAAACTTTTCCTCCTTCACGGCTCCCTCCCAGAGGCACAGGTCCTGTCCCTGTTCTTTTGTCTCTGTTTTTTCTTTTTTCTTTTGCCCTACCCAGGTACATGGGGATTTCCTTGCCTTTTGGGAAGTTTGAGGTTTTCTGCCAGCATTCAGTAGGTGTTCTGTAGGAGTTGTTCCACATGTAGATGTATTTTTGATGTATTTGTGGGGAGGAAGGTGATCTCTACATCTTACTCCTCTGCCATCTTGAAGGTCTCCCCCAAGTCTGCTATTTTAGTTTTTGTTTTCTGTTTATTCCTTCTGTTTTTAATTTCTCTGTTTTATTTTTCCTGCCTTCCTATGAATTTTTTTAGAATTCCATTTTAATTTATTTATAGTGTTTTCCACTGTATTTCTTTGTATAGCTTTCCTAGTCGTTGCTCTAGGTACAGATAGAACTTATCACAGTCTACTGGTGTTGACATTTTACCAGTTCAAGTGAAGTATAGAAACCTTATCTCTTTTTATGTCCCTTTACCCTCCCCCATTTATAATTGTCTTAAGAATTTCCTGTATATGTGTTTAGAACTACATTAGACAGTATTCCTGTCTAATTCCTTTAACTGTCAAACAGACTTTAGAAAACCTAAGAGGTGAAGGAAAATTGTATTTAACCATATTTTTATTCTTTCTATTGTTCTTTTTCCTTTCCTGATGTTCCAAAATTTCTCCTTTTGTAGTTTCATTTCTGTTTTGAGAACTTCCTTTAGCCATTCTTTTCAGGTCGTCTGCTGATAACAAATTCTCCTAGTTTCCTTCATCTGAAAATGTCCCGATTTCCATTTTATTCCTAATGGATATTTTCACTGCATATAGAATTCTGGGTCAACAGTGCTTTTCTTTCAGCACTTGAAAATTGTGCCACTTCCTTCTTGGCCTCCATGGTTTATGTCAGGGGGGTGTCCCTGGGTGGGCTTGAACCACCACCCTTTCAGTTAACAGTTGAATGTGCTAACTGATTCCACGACAGAAACTCCTCCATGATTTCTGATGAGAAATTTGCAGTCATTCAGATTGCTTTTTCCCTGTAAGTAAGGCATTGTTTTTCTCTCACTGCTTTGAAGACATATTCTTTGTCTTTAGCTTTAAGATGTTTGACTGTGATGTGTCTTGATGTGGATTTCTTTAGATTTATCCTAGTTGGGATTTTTTTTTTTTTTTTAGCTTCTTCAATCTATAGGCGTGTGTCTTTGCCAAGTCTGGGGATTTTTAACCATTAAATCCTTGAATACTTTTTGACCTCACCCTCTCCTGGGATTCTGATGACATGAGTGTTAAATCTTTTACTGTAGTCCCACAGGCTCCTGAGGCTCTGTTCATTTTCTTAAAAGTCTCTTTTCTCTCTGTTGCTCAGATTGGGTAATTTCTATTGGTCAAGCATCAAGTTTACTGATTCTTTCCTCTGTCCTTCCTCCAGTGTCCTCTCCATGTTGATCCTATCCATTGAGTTAAAAATTTTTTTTTCAGTTGTTGTATTTTTCAGTTTTACATTTGCTTCTTCCTTATATCTTTTATTATTTGCTGAGATTTTTTTTATTTATTATTTATTTATTTATTTATTTATTTATGGCTGTGCTGGGTCCTCGTTTCTGTGTGAGGTCTTTCTCTCTAGTTGCGGCAAGTGGGGGCCACTCTTCATTGCCGTGCGTGGGCCTCTCAGTATCGCGGCCTCTCTTGTTGCAGAGCACAGGCTCCAGACGCGCAGGCTCAGTAGGTGTCACTTACGGGCCTAGTTGCTCCATGGCATGTGGGATCTTCCCAGACCAGGGCTCGAACCCGTGTCCCCTGCATTGGCAGGCAGATTCTCAACCACTGCGCCACCAGGGAAGCCCCTATTTGCTGAGATTTTTAACTTCTTCATTTGTTTCAGGCTTGTTCATAATTGCTTGTTGAAACATTTTATAATGGCTGCTTTGAAATATTTGTCAGATAATTCTAACATCTCTGTTATTCTGGTGTTGGCATCTATGGATTGTCTTTTTTCATTCAAATTGAGATTTCCCAGGTTCTTGGTATGATGAATGATTTTTCAATTTTGGAACTTGGACATTTTAGGTATTATGGTATGAGAATCTGAATCTTACTTAAACTTTCTGTGTTAGCTGGTTTCTTTTGACAGTGCTCCAGCAGGGGAGAGGAGGTGCTGCCTCATTACTGCCAGGCAGTGGTGGAAATCCAGGTTCCTACTTGGCCTCTGTTGACCCCTATGAAGGGGAGAGGCTCCTCATTACCACTGGTTGGGAGTGGGAGTTTTGGCTCCCCACTAGGCCTGTGCTGATGCCACAGAAGGAGGGGTGAGGTAACCTCATTACCACTGGGCAGTGGTAAAAGCCCTGACTCTTCTTTAGGTCTCTCTAACACCACCTCTGTGGGGGAGTGAAAGTGCCTTGTTACTACAGGTTGGGGGTAGAAATCCCAGCTCCTTTTCAGCCTTCTCTGACACCACCTTCTCAGGGGGTTTGTTACACCTCATTACAATCTGGTGAGGGTGGAAGTCCAGGTACCCTACTCACACTTTGCAGACAGGTGGGGCCACAATTTTTCTGTGGTGTTTGGCTGGAGTAGAATAGTTATTGTCTAAACGTTTTCTTTCTTGTCTCTTTCCTGGTCCTTTGGCTTGAAAGAGCAGAGTTTTGTTGGGGCTTATTTTGTGGGGGGGCGGGGGTCTGTGCAGTTTGATGTTTCTGGGTTACAGCTTCTTTAGCTACAAGTCTGGAATATTTAAGGCAAAAAGAAAATCCAGAGAACTCCCTAACATGCTGTTCCTTGATAGTCATCCCCAACCTCCCTAGCTATTCTGCCTTTTTCTCTCCATTTTTCAGAGTCTTATGGTCATTATATATATATATAATGTCAAGGGTTTTTAGTTGTACTTAGCTGGAGGAATAGGGAAAAATACATCTATTCCATCTTCCGAGAACTTCATTTGGCATTTTATTTCATATTTTTCTTAGTGCGCTGGCTAGTGTTTCTGGAATAGCATTAAATGATAACAGGAATAAAATCTATTCTTTTCTCATTCCTCATTCACTGGGAATGCTTCTAATGTTACCCCATGAAGTATGATGCTCAGTTCTGGACATTGGTTTGAGACATTAAATTCAGTCTACATATTTAATTTCAGTTGAACAAATATTTAGTAGTACCTGCCATGTGCAAGTCACTGCTCTAAGGCTGGGAATATAGCTAGCAGTGAATAAAGAGGTCATAATTATTTCCTCTTATATTATCTCTTATATATTATATGTTATATTTCTCATATATCTTTTTCTCTACAATAAGACCCACCTTTATATTAACACTGTGTCTACCATTCCTTCCTCCCTCTGACCCGCTTTATACTGAAGCAGGGGCAGGGAACCATGTGGTTCATAGTTAGATGGGAGGAATATGAGGTATATTAAGTTATATTAAATCTATGGGCCTATCTTGATTAAGACTCTAAGTGTCAAGTTATAAAGTTCAAGCTAGCAGAAGTAAACAGAGGGGACTATATTCATTGTGAAACAGAAGGCCATTTAACAGAGTCCAGAGGTAGGACATGTAGCTGAGTTTCAGTTCTCAGGAAGAACTGGAACCAGGATCCACCAGGACCTTTTGCATCCATGTTCTCTCCCTCTCTCCAGGTCCTTTACCTCCACTTCTCTTGGGGAGTTGGCTTCATTCTTCCTTCTCTGCCTCAGAGGCTGTGATAGACACACCCCAGGTTCCAGGTTCATGTCCTGTCATGCAATAGTCCGGGCAGAACTAGTTCCTCATTCTCAGCATCAGATTGGTTCAACTGGATACTTCTCCACCCCTGGTCCAGCCGGCTATGGCCAGAGAGCCTGGTCATGTGGTACGAACATGGCTGCTAAGAGTCCACCTTTATTTTAGGGGTGGGCGACACCCCAAAAGATGGAGTGGGTGTTCTCTTTATGCTATATGATTATGTAGTAATAGCATGAAGCTACAGGGACTACATAAGGAATCATTTTATACATGCAACAGTGTAACTGCACAGAATAACTGTTCTTACTTTGGGCCTCTAAATTAGGGCTTCTGAAAATTGCTGTGAGAATGTTTACCCTGAGGTAAAGGTTGTGCCCTTTCCTGGTTTGGGTAGTACAGTTTTTATCACTCATGGATCCTCTTCCTTGCCACGGGTCATGTTATGACTTACAGCCAACTCTGTGTCTCTGATTTACATTCACCTTCACCTCTGCTTGGGTTTATAGATAAATCCAATACAGAAATTCTTTTGAGTACAAATACTTTCAAATTAATGTCCTAGCCAACAACATTATGCCATGAATTCTATTCTTACAGGGTCAATCTAATCTTCCCCCCAAATCTTTTTCTTTACTCTTTTTCTTGTATTGTTGTAGTAAAGAAATGTTTAGTGTAGTTAGAATGTTAGCTGCTTGCCTCCACATCATCTCCAATTTCCATATACAAACATACACTTAATTCCTAAGGGCTGCAACTTGTCATTTTCCACTCTTTTTTCCCCCTCACTGCTGCTTTCCCTTTTTCTTAGACCAGTATTAAGCATATTCCACCATTCTAGTCAAGGACCCTTTCTCCAGGCTGTGTTTCTAGCATTTAGATAAGCAACTTCCTTCCTCTACTGTCTCCCTGTGGACCTGGTCCTACCTCACTTAGGAAGAATTACATCAACATCAATTTCCAGAGCTCAGAGGCACAAATAGAGGGTTTACTCCTTAGGTAGCCCCAGCAGGAATTCAGGACAACTAGGAACAAGGGATATCATGTGTCCTCTGGTGAAGTCACCACTAATGTCAGTGAGAATGGCATATCCAGCTACAGTGTCACTGGTTTAGTATTCTCCAGATGTCCCAAGAAATCAAAGCCAGTCAATATTGCCAGGAGACACAGGCAAATTACATATCAAAAACTATCAGGAAAAGGATACGAAAAGTTGCTGTTGAACAACTTTCACCTAATATATAGTTCAAGCTGGAAGATTTCCATAAGCCCAGATGCAATAAATTTACATTTCTTTGATTCCAAAACACCACCAATTTTAGAAGGCATCATACCTATAATTACAAAAGAAAGCACTGGTAAGTTTCTTTTGACATCTTGATCCCTAAAACATTAAAATATAGGGGAAATGTGTCTTAAAATTGAAAAATTACATGAAAATCTCACAAGAACTCAAGAATCAGATTACAAAAGTAGGCTCAGCTGGAGTCCAGTTGTATGTAAAAACAGGTGACTGAACCTTCTTGCAATCCTTTAGCATCTTGTGGCTATGCCATTGCAATTTGAGTGCAAATAACTAAAACCTGAAAGTATTACAAGGCCACGGCTAAATTTCTGATTTAGCATTCTGTAAGGAGTAAACACCCCTACAAAGATAAAGAACATTAAGGATTTAAACTTCCAGGGAGAAAAAAGTAACCTAATTAGGGAAATTAAAATTTCCCTCTATCTCAGTGAGGAAAATCAACAAATAAAATTCCTAAACTGATGATCAATCCTATTCAATTGTAATTATATAAAATATCCCAGTGCCATTAGATGACATTTCCTCATTTCTGGTATGGCGTTCCTTCTTGTTGAGGTCCAAGTTGCAGACAAAGGATGCCCTTTTCCCTGCCTGAGTTCAAACCAACCAAGAAGAGAAGTGAGAATCAGATGGATGGAGATTGAATATAACCTCTGTTATAGCACTGGTATATTGAAACAAGTGGCCTGAAATCCTGGCCAGGTGGATTCTCTGATTCCCTGCAGATAGTTTAAACCTTGGAACTGTCCATCTAAAGGCAAGTTTGGGTCTGCAGAGTGGATTCACTTAACCAGGATTTCTGCCATGAACTAGTTCAAATGGAAGAGGACATTTCTACTCATATATCTAAATAGATTAACTCCATCCAGTGAAGGAATATGGACCATTGGTTGTCATCCACCATTGTACCCCATTTCCAGCTAAGGCAAGTAGTAAAAGTTGGGATAAGAGGACATGAGTATTTAAGGGCAACCCTCCGCATGATAAACAGAGCACAGAAGTTTCCTAAAGGATATCTTTATTCATTCCTTTGATGTGGCAGCCAGCCTCCAAAGATGGTCTCCAAGGATCCCTACCTCCCCAAATTCATACCCTGATGTAGTGTCCTCCCATATCGTACCAGGATTGGTCTGTGTGACCAATAACATATGGCAGAAGTGAAGGTGTGTTACTTCTAAGATTAGGTCATAAAAGACACTGTGGGTTCCACCTTGGGGGCTCTCCCTTGCTTTCTCTGAGGCAAGCCAGTTGCCATGCTGTGGGCAGTACTAAGGAGAGCACGGTGCAGAAAGGAACTGAAGCCTCCAACCAATAGCCAGTGAGAAATTGAGGCCAAACAACACGCATATGAGTGAGCTTGGGAGTGGATTCTCCAACCCTGGTCAAGGCTTGTGAAGACGGAAACCCTGGGTAACAGGTTGACTATAACTTCATGAGACCCTGAGCTAGAACCACCCAGATAAGCTGCTTCCAGATTTCTGATCCTCAGAACCTGTATGAGATAATAAATGTTTGTTGTTTTTAACCTCCTAAGTTTCAGGGTAATTTGTTAGGCAGCAAAAGATAACTAGAATATTTAACTAACATTTATTTCCTGTATTTATCAGTTTTTACAACATGCCAAGCCCAAGGGGGTCCCTGTCCCCAGAATCTGCTGTTTAGTTAGGGGAATTGTGATGTGGACAGCTCTTCATGAACTTTCCTTACAACAACTCTGTGAAGCCAATGAGCAGATTCTGATTTTACAGATGAGGGAACTATGACTCAGAGAGATTAAACACCATGGTTGATCAGTTATACTAAAATAACTAATAAAAGTTAAGTTTGGTTGCCTGCATTATGTTGTGAGTTTCTTTAATTTCTAGATATGAAAGAGAGAAAACAAGGCTTATACTGATACTCCATTGGGACTGCAGATATAGTAAAGTTTTATTGCTACAGACTCCAGAGTGACCAGCTGGCATGTGAGCCTTGCCAGGAGCAGGGAACCGAGCCTCTCTCTGCATCTTAGGATGCCCTCTGGAGAACAGTTGTCTTATCCTTGCCTTCATGGGTCATGTGTCCTCTGAAAAGCCTAGGGTGGCATGAAGTATTGGCTGGGAAGTGGACACCTACTTGTGATGCAGAAATCCATTTTAAAGCAGCCTCCATTTAAAGATAGCCTTGGCAACTGGCAGGGGTCGAACTGCCAGATGTCTCGAGGAGATTGGCGTACAGAGTGGATAGCTGTGATTCAGCATCATTTAGCTTTGATCACACCATTTTATAATGTTCATCTCTTGGATGTTGAAGTTGCTTTATTTGTTCTTGGTTTTTAGTGAGTAGCAGTATAGAAATTTTAATATACAAAATTTTAAATGCCATCAAATGTATGGAGCTTTTGGGGGACATTTTAGTGGCCACCAGATAAATGTATTAGCACAATAATTGAATGGTATCATGTATCCTTAATTAATTTTGACCCTTCAACTCTATAGCATGAAAACATACTAATCCACCCCAAATTACCAAATTAAGAAATTTTACCTTCACCAAAATGCAGAAAGTACTGTAAGTTAAGAAAGATTCTTTCCAGCCACTGAATAATAATTGCATTTAAGAATTTTCTAAGGTTGAAGGAATTTAAATCTTTAGACAGACGGTTACATTAGGTTTGATTATCCATATATTTGCTATGGATATATTTATTTATGAATAAATAAGTTGTATCAATTAACAGTATAACAGCTGGAACAATAACAGTGAAAATGAATGTCTTTGCATATGATTTCTTGTCCCGGTTGGAATTTTTGTCTTTCTTGGGTTTATATTTCAAATCGGACTCTTTTGGTTATTGTGGAGGATGAAAATGCAGCTGGTAAGCAGTTCTGTAAGGGAGGAGAAAAAGTAAGAACCATTCTTTATAACCAGTGTTAGTAAAGATTGATGCTACTGACTAAATTATATTTAGGTCAACTCTAGCACAAATCATCATCATGTTTATAAAAAACGACCATATCTCCTCCTCCTTCCCCAATTCCATCCCATCTCCCAACAGCAAATTCTTCCTTCATTTTGCACTGCTCCATGAGACCTGACCTGCCTTGTGCTGTTTTTCTAAGCAAGTCAGAAATGGGCAAGTCTGTGCTGTTCAGAATTTTGTTAGAAAGATGCAAGCCTATGAAGACAATGCTTTTTCAATTTCACTGCCTTAAGTTTTTCTGCAGAAATGTTTCAGAATACATGATTTGTGAGAAATTTTAAGACGTTGAACTTTTTTGAAAATTAGTATCAGATTAAGGTCATCTAAATCTTTTCTAAGTTCAAATCTTATGATGTATTCTGGCCAAAATCTCCTATCCTTTATGAAGTCTTCTTTGTCCATTCTAACACTCTGTAACTTCTGAACCACAGCAATAATGGTTTGTTCATTCATTCATTTAAGAAACACCTGTTGAATACCTATTATGGGCTAAAGTCTATGCTAGAAAAATATATTCTGTGGTTTCTGTCAGGACTGATCTAACAAACAGATGATTTACAGTGCAGCGAGGGTAAGCATTGTTGTGTGTGTGAACAGACTAAGAGCATGTACCCAGACTGAATTGTGGGTGGCTTCCTGGAAAACCGGTGCATAAGCTGAGAGAAGAGATTACACACAAAAAAACAAGATGTGAGAATGCTATACAGACAGTAAGGCTAGAGAGGTGAGCAGATCAGAAAGTCTTTGGGTATCAAGCTAAGGAGTTTCCATGTGATTGTGAAAACAGTGGGAAGCCATTAAACATGGTTAAGGAGTAAAGCGAAATGATCTGGTTGGTGTTTCAGAAACATCACTCTAGAGGTTGTCCATGATTAACAGTGCAATGGATGAGATACCCTGGGCAATCTTCCTACTGAAAACAACTAGAAATGCTAGATGAAAACAATTTTAATATAAAATTTTAAATGAATCAATGAGCTGGCAAGAAAGTAAGAAGCACTCAAACCAAAAACCAAGTAAAGAGAGAAACTCAGAAAGGGAAACACAGATTCTTCCCCTTTATGTTGAGGGCATTTGCTAAATAAGATGAACTTAAATGTTGATTTTTATTTTCTTTTTGTCTGTGGAGTGCAGGACACAGCTTGGGACCCATCCAAAATCAGAAGTCTAATAGGAGACCTCCATCATAAAACTGAGACCTCAGAGATTACACCCTTAAAGCAAGGACAAACTAGAAATAAACCCACCCTCCTACCCCAGGGAATTTCATGGAAAATTACCAATCTTGAAATGTAGTGATAAAATAGTATGGGAAGCAATCTCTCCTGAATATTTGTAACCACAAACAAGTCAAATCTTTATACAAGTTTGCACCCAAAATTCACACTACCTAGATGGTCTGAAAAAATCTCAACCTGAGATTTACTGAAGTTTTAGTGTAGAATGTTCCCATTCTGGTAGTACTCCAGAACAATAGACAGAAAGAAGTGAAAAATCTCTCTTTGTAGGAACCCACCTTCCTCAGGAGCTCAAAGAATTTTCCTAGATGATGTTCTAGAAAAATATGAGCACACAGTAAAATTGAACAAACAAAAACATACTCAAAATATACACAAAAGGAAGACATCATAAGAAAGATGCAATGGTAAATGGGAATGCTTCCCTAATTTCTCTTTCAGATTTTTTATCATTGGTGTATAGGAATGCAAGAGATTTCTGTGCATTAATTTTGTATGCCACTACTTTACCAAATTCATTGATTAGCTCTAGTAGTTTTCTGGTAGCATCTTTAGGATTCTCTATGTATAGTATCATGTCATCTGCAAACAGTGACAGCTTTACTTCTTCTTTTCCGATTTGGATTCCTTTTATTTCTTTTTCTTCTCTGATTGCTGTGGCTAAAACTTCCAAAACTATGTTGAATAATAGTGGTGAGAGTGGAAAACCTTGTCTTGTTCCTGATCTTAGAGGAAATGGTTTCAGTTTTTCACCATTGAGAACAATGTTGGCTGTGGGTCTGTCATATATGGCCTTTATTATATTGAGGTAGGTTCCCTCTATGCCCACTTTCTGGAGGGTTTTTATCATAAATGGGTGTTGAATTTTGTCAAAAGCCTTTTCTGCATCTATTGAGATGATCATTTGGTTTTTCTCCTTCAATTTATTAATGTGGTTTATCACATTGATTGATTTGAGTATATTGAAGAATCCTTGCATTCCTGGGGTATGTGTTCCCCCTTTTCTTCTTTCCTGCCTTCTTTTGGATTAATCAAGTATTTTCTATAATTCCATTTCCTCAGTTAGCTTGTTATACACTCTTTTAAACACTTTTTTTTTAGTGTGTATCCTTTACTGTTACAACATGTGTACTTGACTTATATAATACTAATATTAATCAATCCCTTTATCTCCTCCCAGAAAAATGCAAGAATGATCGTTTTTAAACTCTTTTTACCCCCTTACTGGCTTAAATGCCATGGTTGCCCAATATTTCTATTCTCTATATAATGTAATCCCCACAATACGTTATTATTATGTTTGATACAGCCAATATTCATTTTGATTTACCCACATGTATATTACTCTTTATTCCTTTCTGTCTTCATCTGGGACTATTTCCTTTTGTCTGAAAAACATTCTTTACTATTTCCTTTAGTGCAACTCTACTGGCATTAAATATTTTCTTCTTCTTCTTCTTTTTTTTTTTTTTTTTTGTATGAAAATGTTCTGTTTCACCTTCATTTTTGAAGGCCCATGTACTGGATATAGACTTCTAGCTTGGCAGTCATTTTCTTTTAGCATTTTGAAGGTATTATCTCCCTGTCTTTTGGCTTCATTGTTTCTGTTGAGAAGTCATCTATCAGTCTAACTGTTGCTTCTTTAAAGGCAATCTGTCTTTCTTCTCTGTGCAGTTTAAATTTTTTCTCTTTCTTTTTTGTTTAGTAGTTTCATTATGATAGGGTTAGGTATGGATTCTTTGTGCTTATTGTCATTGTTGTTCTTAGGGCTTCCTGAGTTGATGGATTGATGTTTTTCAACAATTCTGATAAATTCTCAGTCATTATTATCATTCTCCTTTCTTCTTGGACTTCAGTTACTGGTGTGTTAGACCATTTTTCTGTCTTCTATATCTTTTACCCTCTCTTCAAATTTTTCCAACCTGTTATCTCTCCATGATTAAGTCTGAATATTTTCTTCTGCTTTATTTTCCAGTTCCTTAATTCTCTATCTGTGTATAGGCTAAATAATCCACTCACTGGATTCTTAGTTCGGGTTATTTTATTTTTCAATTCTTGAATATTTTTTCTTTTCGTTGTCAGATCACTGCTGAAATTCACAAATCTTATCTTTCATCTTCTTGAGCATATAGTAAGTATAGTTATCTTAAAGTCTGTCTGATAGCTTCAATGTCTGGAGCCCCCATGTGTCTTTTTCTCTTTACTATTATTTCTGTTGATTTTCATTCATGTTGTCTTGTTTTCTTGTGGTCTGCTTAATTTTTATTGTGATTTGGACATTGTGTGTACAATATTGTTCACAGAAAGTTTTGAGGCCTAGGATTGTGTTTTTGCTTCTGCCATGTAGATAGGGACATTAGCCATCCAGGACTACTTTAATAAAATTTAATAAAATTTCATCCAGGACTACTACTTGAGAGAATTTGTAGTTGAGTTGAAATCCTTGAAAGAGCCTACCTATGGTTCATACTTATGCCCAGGATATAGACTTTTGTGGTCCCATCCCAAAGTGATGGAGGCTCACTAGTCTTTTCCTTACTTGGCAGGCCTGAACACAAATCCCTGTCACATTCAGGGCTGTCAAAATTATAGCTTAATCTCTTGGCTTTTCAGTTTTTCCACCTCAGAACTGGCAAATGCCTCCTGGAGGAAAGTGGTCCCAAATGTATGCTCTACTCCCAGGGTCTCCATCCTTTCCCAGATCCTATCCTGGTAATTCTTCTTTTTTTTCTTTCTATCCTGCTAATTCTTTACTATCATGGTGGAGCTCTTTGGTGTTTTCAAGCAGGTTTTATTTTTATTTTCCAGATTTTCTAATTGCCTTTTATGGTAGGGTTACTGGGACCTAGCCCACCATTACTTGAGGTGGAAGTGCTTTGCTAAGTTCTTTTCCTTGCAAATTGACTTGTCTTGAAAAAAGAAAAGTGGACCTCTACTTTACTTCATATACAATAATATATTCAACATGAATTAAAGGCCAAAATAAGGAAAGTAAAACCTTAAGACTTTTAGTAGAAAATAGAGGACCCTATCTTGATATTCTTAAACCAGAAGTGTCCAGAAAGCATATTTAAAAGAAATAATTGATAAATTAGACTGAAATAAAATGTAAAGTTCATAAGAACAAAAGTCACCAAAACTAAGGTTAAAATGCAAGCCCATTTCAGAAAAGACTTTTAAGCCTCCATAACTGACCAGATTTGTATCCAGAATAAATTAGAAAAATGAAATAAAGAAACACCATAGAAAAAAATGGCAAAAGATATAGACAGTTGTCTGAAGAAGATGCTTTAGTGACCAATACTCATGTGAAAAGATGCTCAACTCGCCAATAATTAGGGAACTCAAAATTAAAACAATGAAATATTTCATGACCATCATATTGTCAAAATTTTAAAAAAACTTACAATTCTTTGAAGCATATTGGAGAGACAAGAAGTCACTCTGTAAGTCAGAGCACAAATGAGAGCAGCCAGTTGTGTTTTGGAAGGTAATATCTACTGAAAATTGAATACATGCACTGTTTTTGAACCAGCCATCCCAAACCTAGTTATAAGCCCTTGAGGTATTGAATGTATGCCTAAGGAGACATATCAGGATCTGTTTTGCAGCACAATTAGTGGTGATAAAAAAGGGAAACAACCTGTGTGTCCATCAATAGGAAAATGAGTTTAAAACCTAAGCTATTTTGTATAATAGATTAATATAAAGCAGTTAAAATTATTGACTAGGTCTGTGTACATCAACATGGATAAATCTTGAGAATGATGAAAGGAAAAACATGTTGAATGGTAATGTACAATATGACATAACGCAAAGTTTAAAAGTAAGGGAGGGACTGCCCTGGTGGTCCATTGGTTAAGACTCTGCACTCCCAATGCAGGGGGCCTGGGTTCGATCCCTGGTCAGGGAACTAGATCCCGCATGCTGCAACTAAAAGATCCCGCATGCCGCAATGAAGATCCCACATGCCACAACGAATATCTTGCGTGCAGCAACAAAGATCCTGTGTGCCGCAACTAAGACCTGGTGCAGCCAAATTAAAAAAAAAAAAAGTAGAGGAAATAATACTATAAACTCTTTAAAAATATATATACAGAAGTTATAAAGATGTAACAACATGAACAGAAAGGATACACACCAACTTCCAGTCACCTCTGGAGGAGAAGTGGAGGTTGGGATGCAGGAAGAAAATGGGGGCTTCACCTCTAGTGGTAATACTTTATTTCTTACACAACTAAAACAAAAGACAAAGAACTTGAAACAAATAGTATGGCATCATGTTAAGATTTTTTTACGTTAAAAATTAATTAAATAAGAGCTGTAACAGTTCCCAGCACATAAAAAATCATTGAAGGAAGAAAGGGAAAGGGAATTGAGGGAAGAAGGGAAGGAAGGAATCAGACTCTGGATGTCCCTACGTATCATAAGCAGCTGCAGGGCTCAAGCTGGTGACACTGACAACATTTCACATGGAGAATGTTTTTTAAAAATCCACTTCAGTGATAGTAGGGGATGATGTCTTGGCATGTGTAGAAAGCTGGCTGAAAGAAACATGAGGATAGGGATGAGCCATTGGGAGCCTTACTGGTGTCAGGAGAGTTACGTTTTTTAACATCTTCATCCATAATCTGGAGGTCACAGAGCACAGGAAACTCTGGCCTTGGAAGGTGCACCAAGACCTTCCCAGCTATGAGATTTCAGGTTGGTTTCACTGAGATGTGGAGTAGACCAAGAAGGGGTAGGTAAGATGGGGTCATGTGAACTCTCCTGAGTGGGCACTGAGTGATGTTGACCTGCAGAAGGGTGCAGGTCTAGCTGTCATCAGGTGGTCGTCAAGGACCACTGAGAGTACTAGCTGAGATGTGACTTAACATTTGGCAGATACTCAGGAAGGAGAGTAGGTGTGGCAGGTCCAGAATAGGGAAGGCAAGGTGGGAAGAGCATCTGATAAGGGTTCCTGATGTTGTGCAAATGTTCTTAGTCACTGAACCCTGGAATGTAGAATATGAGTACTTAAGAGAGAAAAACCTAAAATAAAGGAAAAGAAACTCTACTCTGTACAGATCTGTCTAGTTTCTGTCACTAAGTTGGTGGTGCCCTCTGAAAGGTAAAAATTGATAAAAGATTTTGTTTACATTGAGAAGACTTTTGGATCCAGCCTTGACCTCCGAGCTTGTTTGGATAAGCTATGTCTGGATAAAACCAAGCATGACTGGGGACCCCAGTTTGGGCCTTCTGTGGGGTTGAGGCTGACTTTGGTTGCTCGCTTCCTTTCTGGTAGGGCATATAGCAAGCTCGCATCTGGGACACTGTTTTCCATCTGTGCAGCCAATTGCCCAAAAATATGTAAAAACTCCCATTTTCCCAAAGAAATAAAAAACCTAATGCTAAGCAAGATACAGTTATACTTCCCCAAACTCAGCTTATATGTAAATTAAGCAATGTATCACTAATTGGTGTCGAGATGACTAAAGAAGCCTTGTTTGAATATCTATTTTTAATTTCTCATTTGCGTGGAAAATACCTTTCAGCCTGTTAAAGAGCTGTCTGATTTATAAGGATATCATCCTTTTTTTTTTAACATCTTTATTAGAGTATAATTGCTTTACAATGGTGTGCTATTTTCTGCTCTATAACAAAGTTAATCAGCTATAAATATACATATGTCCCCATATCCCCTCCCTCTTGCATCTCCCTCCCACCCTCCCTATCCCACCCCTCTAGGTGGTCACAAAGCACAGAGCTGATCTCCCTGTGCTATGCGGCTGCTTCCCACTAGCTATCTGTTTTACATTTGGTAGTGTATATAAGTCCATGCCACTCTCTCACTTCGTCCCAGCTTACCCTTCCCCCTCCCCGTGTCCTCAAGTCCATTCTCTACGTCTGCGTCTTTATTCCTGTCCTGCCCCTAGGTTCGTCAGAACCATTTTTAAAAAAATTTTTAGATTCCATATATATGTGTTAGCATACAGTATTTGTTTTTCTCTTTCTGACTTACTTCACTCTGTATGACAGACTCTAGGTCCATCCACCTCACTACAACTAACTCAATTTCCTTTCTTTTTATGGCTGAGTAATATTCCATTGTATATATGTGCCCCATCTTCTTTATCCATTCATCTGTCAGTGGACACTTAGGTTGCTTCCATGTCCTGGCTGTTGTAAATAGAGCTGCAGTGAACACTGTAGCACATGACTCTTTTTGAATTATGGTTCTCTCAGGGTATATGCCCAGTAGTGGGATTGCTGGGTCGTATGGTAGTTCTATTTGTAGTTTTTTAAGGAACCTCCATACTGTTCTCCGTAGTGGCTGTGTCAATTTACATTCCCACCAACAGTGCAAGAGGATTCCCTTTTCTCCACACCCTCTCTGGCATTTATTGTTTGTAGATTTTTTGATGATGGCCATTCTGACCGGTGTGAGGTGATACCTCATTGTAGTTTTGATTTGCATTTCTCTAATGATTAGTGATGTTGAGCATCCTTTCATGTGTTTGTTGGCAATCTGTATATCTTCTTTGGAGAAATGTCTGTTTAGGTCTTCTGCCCATTTTTGGATTGGATTGTTTGTTTTTTTGATATTGAGCTGCATGAGCTGCTTGTAAATTTTGGAGATTAATCCTTTGTCAGTTTGCTTCATTTGCAAATATTTTCTCCCATTCTGAGGGTTGTCTTTTCGTCTTCTTTATGTTTTCCTTTGCTGTGCAAAAGCTTTTAAGATTCATTAGGTCCCATTTGTTTATTTTAAGGATATCATCTTAACTGAATAATGAGATGCTGCTTAGTACGTTCTTAAAAATGTTTCCCCCCTCCAGTTACATTTTTTTTAAAGTAAATAAGTGCTATTATTTCCATTCTTAATGTCAATAGCGTGGTCAATTTTCTCCTAAATCTTTCTTATAGTGAGTGAGTTTGTAATTTGAGAGTAGGAAGGAATTCTTTATGTATTTAGGAGGGTCTACTAAAATAAATTAAGGTTTCAATGTGGGACTTATGAAAGTGGTGAAAATATGATAAATCTTTCTATGATCAGATACTGGAGGTGTTCAAAATGAACTGATAGATTTTAGTATCTTTGTTGAATATTCTTCTATAAGTCATTGATAGTTACAGATTGTTTATCTTGGCTCTGACTAAAAGAAGATAATTATTGATTAATAAATACTCATTAATTATATTTTCCTGATTCTGTATAAATCTAAAGAATAAATACATTGGTAATCAGTGTAATACAGATTTATTCTAGCACACAAAGGGGGGCTGGCATCAAAAGGGGAAATGACACTTCCCTCCTCCTGCCCCACCTCTCCTCTCTAAAGCCTTTTTGGCTCAATGGAAGCAAAGTTTCACGGGATCTTTGCATCTTAGAGATGGTAACAGCAGACAAAAAAAAATGTTCACCCTGTAAGAAAGAAGCGTGTGAAAATCTCAATCGAATATTCATCAAATCTCTGGAGAAGGGAGGACTTTAAGCTAAGAAGTGATAGAAGTTACTGTAATGAAAACTTTTTGTTAGGTTTGACTAAATACTTTTTTTCCCTTTCCCTGTTTCATCTCTCTTGTCTATCTACCCCTTTCCATCTCCATCCGTACCATTTACTGCAGGCCACTGTCATCTCCCACAAAAACATAGCAGGGAACTAAAAACAACAATGTAGCAAACAAATAAATCTAAGACTCCAACATATACAGATTTTACTCTGGGTGAGATGGGACACCACTGGAGAGTTTTGACCAATGGAAGGGTTACACTCTGACTTAATTGGTCAGGCTGTGTTGAGAATTACCATAAGGGGTCTGGGTGGAAGCAAGGAGGCTGATTAGGGACCATTGCAGTAATCCCCAGAGAGAAGAGGGGGACCTGCACCAGGGTGGCAGTGGTAGAAGTAGAGAGAGAAATGATTGGATTCTGGATATATTTTGGAGGCTGAACTGACAAAATGTATTCATGGACTGGGTATAGAGTTTGAGATAAAGAAGAGCTGAGTGACTCTAAGCTTTTTCACTTGAGCACCAGAAAGAATTGAGCTGCCTTTAATTGGGATGGGTGAAGTTGTGGCTAGGGCAGGTTAGGGAGAGAATTTCAGGAGCTTGGCTTCAGACGTGTTAAATTTGACTTGACTGTTAAAGATGCAAGTGGAGATGAAGAATAGGCATATGGTGTTTATATAACAGAAAGAAGGAATATGTGAAAAGTCAGAGAAGCTGTAAAGACAGTGAGGGTTTAAAATGTTCACATAGAGACAAGGCCCTATTGACCTGAGTCTTGGGTCCCACAGCCATAGGGTCATGCCAGTGTCCCTAGATTTCAGCCACTGTAATTGACTTTGACCATTACAGACTAATGGAACATATTCTTTACAGTACAGTTGATGATACCTAAAGAATTCTGAACATTTTTACAGTTTTATTGAGATATAATTGACACATAAGTTTAAGGTGTACAACATAATGATTTGATAAATGTATATATTGCAATATGATTACCATAATAAGTTAACATCCATAATTTCACAGTTATTTTTTTTTTAGTTATAATTTTTTGTGATGAGAATTTTTAAGCAATTTTCTTAGCAACTTTCAAATATACAATACAGTATTGCTAACTATAGTCACCATGCTGTGCATTACATCCCCAGAACTTATTTATCTTATAACTAGGAATTTGTACCTTTTGACTAGCTTCACCCATTTCCGCTACCCCCTGCCTCTGGCAACCACCAATCTGTTCCCTGTTTCTATGGGTTTGATTTTTTTTTTTAAGGTTCCGCATATAAGTGAGATCATACAGTATTTGTCTGTCTCGTCTGACTTACTTTACTTAGTGTTATGCCCTGAAGGCCCATCCATGTTGTCACAAATGGCAGAATTTCCTTCCTTTTTAAAAAAAATATTTATTTATTTGGCTGTGCCGGGTCTTAGTTGTGGCACGTGGAATCTTCATTGCTGCATGCGGGATCTTCGTTGTGGTATGTGGGATCTTTAGTTGTGGCACTTGGTATCTTTAGTTGTGGTATGCGGGATCTTTAGCTGTGGCATGCAGTATCTTTAGCTGTGGCATGTGGGATCTAGTTCCCTGACCAGGGATCATACTTGGGCCCCCAGCATTGGGAGCGCAGAGTCTTAACCGCTGGACCACCTGGGAAGTCCCAGAATTTCCTTCCTTTTTATGGTCGAATAATATTTCATTATATAGACCACATTTTTTTAATCCATTCATCCATTTGTGAACACTTAAATGGTTTCTATGTCTTGGCTAATGTAAATAATGCTGCAATGAACACAGGAGTGTAGATATCTCTTTGAGATAATGATTTCATTTCCTTTGGATATATACCCAGAAGTGAAATTGCTGGAAAATATTGTAGTTCTGCTTTTAATTTTTTGAGGAACCTCCATACTGTTTTCCATACTGGTTGCACCAATTTACATTCCCACCAACAGTACAAAAGTGTTCTCTTTTCTCCACATCCTTGCCAACACTTGTCATCTCTTGTCTTTTTGATAATAGCCATTCTAACAAGTGTGAGGTGATAGCTCATTATGGTTTTGATTTGCATTTCCCTGGTGATTAGTGATGTTGAGCACATTTTCATATATCTGTTGGCCATCTATATGTCTTTGGAAAAATCCCTACTCAGATCCTCTGCCCATTTTTTTTTTTAAGGTTCACATTTTTTAAAAAATTTATTCATTTATTTATTTATCTTGGTTGTGGCTCACAGGATCTTTGTTGTGGCATGCAGGATCTTTTAGTTGTGGCATGTAGACTCTTAGTTGCAGCATGCAGACTTCTTAGTTGTGGCATGGGAACTCTTTAGTTGTGGCATGCAGGATCTAGTTCCCTGACCAGGGATTGAACCCAGGCCCCCTGTATTGGGAGCGTGGAGTCTTACCCACTGGATCACCAGGGAAGTCCTTTGCCCATCTTTAAATTGGATTATTTGGTTTTTGGCTATTGAGCTGAGTGAGTTCCTTATATATTTGGCTATTAACTCCTTATCAGGTATATGGTTTGCAAGTATTTTCTTCCATTCCATAGGTTGCTTTTTCATTTTGTTGATTATTTCTTTTGCTGTGCAGGACCTTTTTATTTTGGTACAGTCCCACTTGTTTATTTTTGCTTTTGTTGCTTGTGCTTTCGTTATCATAACAAAAAAAGATGTTGTCAGGACCAATGCCAAGAAGTTTTTCCCTATGCTTTCTTCTTGTTTTACAGTTGCAGGTCTTACATTTAAGCCTAATCCATTTCAGCCTACTTTTTGTGAGTAGTGTAAGATAGGGGTCTGGTTTCATTCTTTTGCATGTGATATCTAGTTCTTCTAACACCATTTATCAAAGAGACTACCTTTTCCTCACTGAGTATTCTTGGAACCCTTGTCCAATATTAGCTGACCATACATGCATGGGCTTATTTATGGGCTTTCAATTCTGTTTCATTGGTCTATGGATCTGTTTTTATGTCAGTATCATACTGTTTGATTACTATAGCTTTGTAATATAGTTTGAAATCACAAAATGTGATGCCTCTGGCATTATTCTTATTTCTCAGCATTGCTTTGGCTATTCAGGGTCTTTTGTGGTTTCAAACAAATTTTAGCATTGTGTTTTGTATTTCTGTAAAAAATGTCATTGGAATCTTTATAGGGACTGCATTGAATCTATAGATGGCTTTGGGTCGTATGGACATTTTAGCAATATTAATTCTTTCAATCCATGAACAAAGAATCTTGCCATTTATTCATGTCTTCTCCAATTTCTTTCATCACTGTGTTATAGTTTTTAGGGTAGAGATCTTTTTTACCTACTTGGTTAACTTTATCCCTAAGTATTTTATTGTTTTTATGCTATTGTAAATGGGGTTGTTTTCATTATTTCTTTTTCAGATAATTCATTATTAGTGTTTAGAGATGATACTGATTTTTGTATGTTGATTTTTTGTTCTGCAACTTTATTGAATTCATTGATTAGTTTTAACATTTTTTTGGTGGTGTTTAGTGTTTTCTGTATATAAAACCATGTCGTCTGCAAACAGACAGTTTTACTCCTTCCTTTATGATTCAGATGCTTTTTACTTCTTTTCCTTGCCTGATTGCTCTGGCCAGGACTTCCAGTACTATGCTGAGTATGACTGGTGAGAGTGGGCATTCTTGTCTTGTTCCTGATTCTTAGAGGAAAAGCTTTCAATCTTTTACCATTGAATTTGATGTTAGCTATGGACTTGTCATATATGACCTTTATTATGTTGTCATATATTCCTTCTGTACTCAGTTTGTTGAGAGTTTTTATATGAAAGGATTTTGTATTTTGTTAGATGCTTTTTCTGTATCTATTGAGATAATGATTTTTGTCTTTCATTCTATTAATGTGGTGTATCATATTTATTGATTTGCATATGTTGAACAGTCATTGCAGAGAAGGAATAAATCTTACTTGATCATGGATCCTTTTAATGTAGTGTTAAATTCCAGTTGGCTAGTATTTTGTTGAGAATTTTTTACATATATATTCATCAGGGATATTGGCCTATAGTTTTCATTTGTTGTAGTGTCCTTGTGTGGCTTTGGTATCAGGTTAATTCTGGTCTCTTAAAATGAGTTTGGGAGTATTCCCTCTTCTTTGATTTTTTTGAGAGGAGTTTGAGAAGGATTGGTCTTAATTCTTCTTTGAATGTTTGGTAAAATTCACCAGTGAAACCATATAGTCCTGGGCTTTTCTTTGTTGGGAGTTTTGATTACTGATTTAATCCTTACTTGTTATTGATCTGTTCAGATTTTCTATGTCTTCATGATTTAGTCTTGGTAGGTTGTATATTTCTAGGAATTTATCCATTTTTTTCTTGGTTGTCCAATTTGTTGGGGTATCGTTGTTCATAGTAGTCTCTTATGATCCATTGTATTTCTGTGGTATCAGTTGTAATGTCGTCTCTTTCATTTGTAGTTGTGTTTATTTGGCTCCTCTCTCTTCTTTTCTTGGTTAGTCTAGCTAAAAGTTTATTAATTTTGGTTATCTTTTCAAAGAACAGCTCTCAGTTTTGCCAATCTTTTCTATTGTTTTCCTGTCCTCTGTTTCATTTATTTCTGCTCTAATCTTTATTATTTCCTTTCTTCTGCTAATTTTGGGCTTAGTTTGCTCTTTTTCTACATCCTTGGGGTGTAATGTTAGGTTGTTTATTTGATTTTTTCCCTTAATGTGTGCATTTATCACTGTAAACTTCCCTCTTAGAACTGCTTTTGCTGTATCCCATAATTTTCCACTTTCATTTGTCTCAAGACATTTTTTAAATTTCCCTTTAGATTTCTTCTTTGATCCATTGGTTGTTCAGGAGTCTGTAGTTTAAGTCCCGTGTATTTGTAAGTTTTCCAGCTTTCCTCCAGCTATTATTTCTAGTTTCATACCATTGTGGTTGGAAAAGATAGTTGGTATGATTCTGCTGTTGTTTTTTGCAATGTTCTGTTTATGTCTATTAGGTCTATAGTGCTGTTCAAATCCACTGTTTCCTTATTGATTATCTATCTGGATGATCTACATTTTTGAGAGTGGGGTATTAAAGTTCCCGACTATAATTGTGTTGCTGTTTATTTCTCCTTTTAGTTCTGTTAATATTTGATTTATATAGATGCTCTGATGTTGGGTGCATAAATATTTACAATTGTTATATCTTCTTGAGGGGTTGATCCCCTTTGGGTCTTGTGTTTTTATCCATCAGCCATTCTGTGTCTTCCATGGGAGAATTTACCCATTTATGTTTAAATAATTGTTGGTAGGAAAGGACTTAACTGTTGTCTATTTGTTAATTGTTTCTGATTGTAGATTCTTTGTTCCTCACTTATGTTGCTGTCTTCTTTTGTGATTTGATGACTTTGTGTAGCTTTATGCTTGGCTCCTTTATCATAATCTTTTGTGTATCTACTACAGGTTTTTCTTTTGTGGTTATGATGAGGCTTACATAAAATATCTTACAAAGCTTACAAATATCTTATCCTATTTTAAGCTGATAACAACTTAACTTCAATAGCACACATAAACTTTATGCTTTTACTTCCCCCCATACATTTTAGGTTATTGATGTTCCAGTTTACATATTTCTATATTGTGTATCCAATAACAAATTATTATACTTATGGTTATTTTAAATACATTTGTTTTTTAACTTTTAAACTAGAACTGTAAGTGAATTATATACCACCATTTCAATATTAAAGAATCTGCCGCTGGCTATAAATTTACCATTGCTAGTGAGTTTTATACATACATTCACATGTCTATGATGTTAATTAGCATCCTTTTATTTCCACTTGAAGAATGCCCTTTAGCATTTCTTGTAAGGCAGGTGTAGTGGTGATGAACTCCCCCAGCTAGTCTTTTTCTCGTCATTTCTGAAGGACAGCTTTTCCAGGTATAGTGTTCTTGGCTGACAGTTTTTCCTTTCAATGTTTTGAATATATCATCCTGCTCTCTCCTGGCCTGCAGTTTCTGTTGAGAAATCCACCCATAGTCTTTTTTTTTTTATAGAAACTTATTTTATTATGGAATAATACAATATATGTAGTATATAACAACCTCACACCCATAGTCTCTATTTGGGTGAGGCTACTGCCCAAGCTCTGAGGTGTGTGTGTGTGTGTGTGTGTGGTACTGCTGGCTGGAAACAGATAGCACTGCTGGCTTTGTGTATGTGTATGTGTGTGTGTGTGGTACTGCTGGCTGGAAACAGATAGCACAGCTGGCTGTGTGTGTGTGTGTGTGTGTGTGTGTGTGGTACTGCTGGCTGGAAACAGATAGCACTGCTGGCTTTGTGTGTGGGTGTGGGTGTGTGTGTGTGGTGCTGCTGGCTGGAAACAGATTGCCCTGCTGCCTTTGTTCCCTGCCAAGCGCAGCTATAGGATGGGCTCCACAGTTGCCCGTCAGGCTTCCTAGTCAGGTGGGACTGAATGCTATACTCAGCAGTTGGGCAGGGCTGCAAATATGCTTCCCTGGCCATGGGAGCTGTAGAATGGGCTCATTACAACTTGATGCCTGCCAACCCAAATCAGGCAGTACTGCTCACCAAGATCCCTGGCCACATCCACTGGCTTGGGTCTGCAGATGGGCAGAGCCATTGGCTGGGCTCTCAGCTTGGGTGCCACTGCAAGCTGGGTTGTAGGGTGGGCCATACAGTCTCCCAGGTGCTCTAGCTAACCTTTCTGGTTAGGTGGGACTGAGGGCTATACTCATGGCAGGACTATACCATGAACCTGCTTCCCTGCCTGGGTGGGGTGGCAGAACAGGCTCCAAGGAAAGCATAGCTTATTGTCTGGGAACTTGAACCAGGAGAACTGCCCACTGAGTTCTCTGGCCAGAGAAGGCCACTGGCTCAGCTCTATGTGTGGACAGAACTGCTGGTGTGGCTCTGTGCTCAGGTACCACTATAAGTAGGACTGTAGGATGGGGCCATGCAGCCCCCTGGGTGCTCCAGCCAGGCCACTTATCTGGGCTAGACTGGGGGCTATACTGTACAGTAGATGGGACTTCAAATCTGCTTCCTTGCCCGGGCAGGGCCGCAGAACAAGCTCCACAGCTGGTATGGCTCCTTGGTTGGGGATCCAAATCAGGCAGAACTGCCCACCAGATGAGAAAACTGAAGTTGACAGTAATTAGGAAGCAGTAATGAGGGTGGAGGGAAGCTGGGATTCAAACAGGGCTACATGACTCAAAAGCCCCATGTTCTTCACCTCCATGCCTTTCTGTTTGTTATTTTACAGTGCTTTGTCAGTCTCGTTATAGAGGTGAGAGTGTACAGATTCTTAGTTCCAATTGCCATGGCTTCTTAGTTCTGCATCTTTTGCCTTGGTTATAGAGTTTGCCATTTCTATGGGGCAGGATGAAGGGAATCTCTATCTGCTGTACAGATTCTGCTGTTATACAGAAACATCACAGACACATTTTAAAATAAATCTTTAAATCTCCCAGTATCTGGTGAATCTTCTTTAAGGCATTCCTATTTTAAAAACTAGTGATAATTCTATTTTAATGACTATTTCACCCTTTTTTGCCAGAGATTCTATCCACACGTCAAGCCTCCCAGAAACCTATTCATGTCCGCAAATGGTAAGGGTAAGAAATATCTCTTTTGCATGGAGTCCTAATATCTGGCAAATGTGTCAGACAAGTCAAATAGGCTGTAGGGAGCTGTCAGAGATATAAATGGGAAATTAGTCTGACTTAAAAACAGGAATCAGGTGCTAATTGTATTCAGCAAGACAGTAAAGATGGAGATGTTCACTCTTTTTTTTAATCTTCCTCAATCTACACTTTATTTTTTTTTAATTAAAAAAAATTTTTTTTATTATGGAAAATTTCAAACATACACAAAAGTGGAAGGAGTAGTGTAATAAATCCCCATGAATCTATCAATTAGCTTCAAGAATTATCAACACATGGCCAATCTCATCTCATCTATATCATTCTCTTGTCCCCTCTCCATCTTTTTTATACAGTAGGTCCTTGTTGGTTATTTATTTTAAATATAGCAGTGTGTACATGTCAATGGCAAACTCCCTAACTATCCCCCCCCCTTCCTTCTCCCCTGGTAACCATAAGTTCGCTCTTATTAAGACGTGGATGAAATGGAAGATAGATTAAAGGGATTACTTCATATTTAGTAAGAAATTATTTGGTTATGTATTTCCATGATCTCAACTACTCATTTTGAGTGCTGATTTTAAAGTGGTTTTCTAAGTTAAAGCATGATCCTTGCCATTAATACTAGCTTACCGCCAAATAATTATATTTTAGTAGAGATGTATATTCCTGATCTCGGAATAAGACTTGTTTTTTTATTGTGCATCTAGTTGTCTTGTCACTTGTCACAGAAAAATCTGTGATCTATTTTTTAAAATATCTCAAGTTTCTCTATTTTTTCCAGCTTTGTTGAGGTATAATTGACATCAGTGATCTATTTGAACCTTTTATGTGGCACAGGAGGAATGATTTATTTGCAGACCTTTTTTCAGGAGCTCCAATGTGCTGGTCCAAAAGAGAATTCTTATAGCACTTCCTTTGTTTCTTAGCCACATCTGAGTCCCCCCAAGCTCGCTGCACATCGCACCAAAGACCAGTTCCTCCTGGCCATTCACACCCACTGCCAGCTCTGCTCAGAGCCTACTGGGTGGATCTTGATGAGCTTGTCTGGTCAGCCCCTATTTGTGAAAGAGGAAGAGCAGACCTTGTCCAGGAGGGGCACTGAATAAAATACCACAGTCAGAGGGTCAGGTTTTATTTATTTTTAAAGAGAGAATTAATTAAGGCAAACATGTTCTCAGGAAGGCTGTGGGTATGTAGTTGGGGACCATAGTGAGGTACCCCAAGAACCTGGAAATGAGGGAGGAGAGAATGACTTCATAGCTAAATGATGAAATCTACAGGAAATGAATCAAAGCTGAGTTCTTCAGAGTCAGTTTGTCAATAGGAGGGTTCCTGGGAATATCTCAGAAAAATGTGTCTCTTAGAAACATGTCTGGTCCACTCAAGGTCAGCAGGGAGAGACTATGAGAGGCCACTCTAGGCCCTCCCCAGGGAATTCTGGCAGCACCTTACCCTATGAGCAGGGCTACCCCTGTGTGGAGATGGAGACCAAGCTGTGATGCCCTGAAACATACAAACCCACACCTCTGCACAGCTGCATGTTCACCTGGAGGAGGAGAATGTGCAGATCATGTAGACCCAAGCAGCACCCTCCCTGTGAACGGTCCCTCTCTATCAATAAATGGGCATGCTGAGTTTTTACAGCAGTCCTGAGAGCTAGCCTCATGGAACACAGCCCCTGTGAGATGGATACACTCTCCACTTGTTGGCAACACCCAGCTTCCAAGCCTGCAGGGCCAATGGGCAGACCCTGCACTATGGCGGTTCTGCCAACTGCCTTCCAGGAGGCCTGGCAAGAGCAGGCCAGCTGCACACTTCCTCCCTCTGCCCAACTGCAGCCTTGGAGACTTTACTTCTAAACCAGTGACTCTCAACAGTTTTCCCTGTGTTATGGGCCCAATTGTGTCCCCCAAAGATGCTGAAGTCCTAACCCCACCAGTGTCTGTGAATGTGACCCTATTTGGAAATAGGTCTTTGCAGAAGATCTAGTTAAGATGAGGTCATTAGAGTAGGCTCTAATCTGGTTTGACTGGTGTCTTTATAAAGAGGGGAAATTTGGAGGCACAGAGGGAAGACGATGTAAAGATAGGAGAGAACACCATCTACAAGCCAAAGAGTGCCTGAGGCCACAAAAATCTAAGAGAGAGGCCTGTAACAAGCTCACAGCCCTCATAGGGAACCAATCCTGCTGACACCTTGATTTTGAATTTCTAGCCTCTGAACTGGGAGACAGTAAATTTCTGTTTAAGCCACCCAGTTTGTGGAACATTTTAATGGTAGCTCTAGGAAACTAATACATCTTGTACTGGACTTTTTACCAGGGAACTCTGAATTAAAGCTGGTAGTTACGATTCACCATTTAGCCCTGGTCCCTGACTTTACCTGTTGCTGGAAAAGCAATCCCCTAAGAATATCGACTACGATTGGGCAAACTTCGTGTCGCTGTAGAGAATCTCTGGCCATGGAGAATTTCTACCAGCAGGGATAGATGTTCTGCAGGGCTGAGTAAGTACTGTCTAGTGCTTTTTAATTTTTTAAAGTTAGCTTCAGATAAGACAAGCATTTCAGCTATGTATATAGAAGGCATTAGCGCCAAAAGATATTCCTAAAGACAAATTATAATTTACTTAAAGTGGGTATTTACCATTCTGCTCCAAACATAAGTAAACATAGTCTGTTTATTTCAATGCTTTGCAAATCCCCAAAAATTTACTTTGGAATTTTTAATCACATACTAACTTTCCAGTAAGAAAGTTCAGACATTTAAAACTATCTGCACATAAAATATGTTGTAATTTTCCAGTAAGAAAGCTCAGACATTTAAAACTATTTGTACATAAAACATGTTGTAATTTTTTTAATGAAATTTAAAATTTTCCATGATTAATGTAAAAACAGCTGTCCTGAATTACCTCAGATGGCTCGCCTCCACAAGTTAAAGGCAGAAATACTTGGTATCTGAGCAAAAAAGTGACCATCAAATTTTGATCAAGTGAAAACATGGGATTATAATGAATGTAATAGATGCTTTTATCTATAATATTCACTCCAGTTGAAATAATTAACTAAGTTTCTGAAATAGTCCTTGTTTCATAATTTGATGTACTTTTTCCCCTAGACTTACATTTTGTAAGTATTAATTCTGGAAGCAATCCAATGAGGTTGACAGATTTTCTCCCATTTTGTAGATTGAAAATACTGAGACCCCAGAAGGGCAAGTGGCTCACCCAAAGCCATAAAGAATAAATATTGCCAAAGGTACATGCATCTGTTACACCTCTTCCCTTCTCAGTCCTTCCACAAATATTCATTTATTGAGAGCAGTCCTCCTGTTCAGATTCTTTGTCAGGTTCAGGCACACACAAGGTTCTTGCTTCTGACTGACATTTACTGAATGACTCCTGTGCTGAGGGCTCTGTCGTCTATCGCTTCATTAAACCACACCTGTGAGTCAGGTATGGTTAACCTCATATTATGGATGAGGAAACTGAGGCTCAGAGGGGTTTGGTGTCCTGCACAAGGTCACGTAGTTAGTTCATGACTGACCTGCCTGGGGTTGGTAGCAGACATAAATGAAATTCAAATACATCATTTTTTAAATTATACCAGGTAGTTTCCAAAATGAAAAAAATTTTTCTTAGATTAGTCCTTAGCACCTGCTATATGCCAGATACCACACGAAGCTAGTTCAGCTTCATCTCATTTAATCCTCTGAACAACTCTTCAAGGTAGGAGGGTTATTTCCACTTTTTCCAGCTAAGGAAGCAGAAACTTAATGAAGGAAATAAGGTATCATGGCCTGAAATTGGCAGAGGCAGAATTGGAGCCCAGGTCTGACTGGCTGAAAGCACAATTTTGTTCTGCTGCCCGGGTGACTGTACGTATGAAACAGAGGGTGATGGCTCAAGAAAGCCCCATCAGATCCCTACAGGATTCAGAGGAGGGGGGCTGTTATTCTAGGGGGAGTTGGTGATGAGGGTAAGTTCGTGGAAGAGTGGGTGCAGGCGAGGGGCTACAAAGGCTTCTGCAGGCAGAGCTGGTGAGGAACGTGTGGGAGGATGGGGAGAAGGCAGGAGTGACACACTTGCCCTGCCTGTCCCCTCGGCCACCGCTGTCCTGTGGGCAGTGTGCGCTGGAGACTCTTAAATGCTGAGTTTGTGCATAAGATGGAGACTATATAGATGAAGTTGATCATGAGCGAAGAGTTGAAGAGGGAAGAGAGAGCATGTGGGTGGATGTTTGCATAGATGCAGAGAAAACCCCAAGAAAATTTAATCTGGGAGCTGCCTGGCACGTGTGGGAGGGGAACCCCGAGCCACAGTGAAACAGGGCTTGTGCAGTCTCCCAGTTGGCCCAGCATCCTTTAGCTTCTTTTGACTGCCCCCCTCCTCCTCTGTGACTGCTTTTCAGATCTTTTTCACTTACATTTGCCTGGAAATAATCTTTTACGAGGTTCCAGGGACAGTAAAATTGGGGGGAGGGGCGCCCTTACAAGGATCCCCACATTTCTAAGCTGTCTCTCTTATTTCTCTCCAGACAGGCAGGGAGCCTATTCTTTGGAAACAACTGTTGAACTGCTTATGGGTCTTAGAGTTTGCTGTTGTGGGAAGAGCAGTGAGTTTTATGAAGTGACACTTTTTGGCCTGCGGGTCAGAGCAGGGGCACGTGAGTCTTAGTGAGGAGAGGAGAGGAGAGGAGAGTGCAGGTTGGGGTATAAACCCAGAGTTCATTGTCTGCTTCCAGCAGCATTTTCCAGCTGAGGGACCCAGGGCACACTCTTTACCCCTCCTGACCATAAACTATAAACAGTAGTATCATCAGTGCCTGTTCCAGAGGAAGTTCCCGGCAAAGTGTCCGGGACAGAGATTCAGTAGATGTGTGTTGTGTCTGAATCTGAGTCAGTACGTTCTCCATTCACAAGACTGTTTCAGCAGCTACCTAATAACTAGTCCCTGATGCTGAAAGAAAACACCTTTCGGGCAACACTGCAAGTGGCTGGAATAGAAAAGACTCAGAGGTTGTTCACCATCCTCAGTGAAGTCAAACCCATTGGGCAGCAAGATGTGGTCGTGTCCTTAGGAGCCATCAGTTAGGAGGTGAACGTGCATGGTGGTGTCCCCACTGACATACTGCTGTGCTGTGGGTGACTGCAGGCTGTACCCACAGAGCTTGGCTGTTGCAGAGGGGAGCTTGCCTGGCTGCTGCCTTCAAGACAGCAAAGGTAGGTGCTATCCTGAAGGCCTTAAAGATGGCAGACGAGCAAAGACAGGTAAAACCAGGGCGAATGGCCAGGGTGCCAGACCTGTGTCCAGTGGCAGTCCAGACTCACCTTGAGGCCAAGCTGGTAACCAGGTGTGGCCCTGCAGGGGCTGTGCCCCTCTTTAGAGAGTGGAGGTGCTAGCAGTTTCTGTCCTATGGGGGCTCTTTGCAATGTGTCCCGAGGGACTGAACAGCACTGAGCAAATCTCTGGAGAGGGTTTCCCATCAGACATCTCTGAGTTTTGGAAGAACAAGAAGTAAAGATAAATGGCAGGTATTGCTTACTAGACTAAAACACACGCAAATTGATCATACATCCCAAACTAAGATGTTGATTCTTATTTCAAGCACAAATGCCCATGTTTTTAGCGACGCTTTGCCTGGAAAGATTGTACAAAGGACTGACACAAACCCTGTCTTACCAAAGGAGCTGGTTATGCCTGAGAATGAATGAAGATTACACATGAAACATGCGAATTAAAATTAGGTGTTCTTTTCCCCACAACCATCTTACTTTTAATGGTTATTTAGAAGAAATCTGCATTTTTCACTTGAAATGTGCTGTGCCTTTGTTGGCCAGCTATGTGTACCAGTCTGCCTGCCTGTTTCCACTGGCTTGTCATGCTCACTAATTAGAGAGCTACTGCCTGATTCACCTTGTTAATTAGAGGGACTTGCACACGGAGCCCTTCGGGCAGTGTGCGAGAGAGCCTCGCACCAGTGCCCCGAGAACGATGTGTCTGTGAAGTCATTCTTCTCATCTACCTTCTATTTTTCATTTGAAATGAATAAATCATTGAGATTTTCCTTGTGGAGTGAGAATGCAAGAATTCACTTCTCTGTAAGATGTAAATTACATGTGATCAATAGGAAGGGATGACTCGTGTATTGTACTTACATGATTTCCTAATTCACTTCTTGTCGGTGTATGAAAAATGGCCTGAAATATATGTCTCCTCTCCATGAATCGGTGTCCTTCATCTGGTAAAGGAGGGTGTTGAGGGAGAAACACAGCTGCTTCTTTTGAGCTGTCGGAGTCTGGACTGGTGGTTTGTTGTTCTCTTGCTCAGAGGGAGGGAAGCCTCTGAAACCCAGGCCTCTGAGGAGGGGGTTTGACCAGCTCTTTCTCCCCGGCCGCCCCCGGGCCCCCGTCTGCTCAGGAAGAAACAGGGTGCAGCAGGTCATTTTGATGGAGACGTTCTTTTGTAATAGAGACCCCCCAATTCTTGGAATTGAGATTTTAGATGTACTGTGTGTCTTAAAAAAATAAAAAATTTAATAGTTTGGCTTGGACGCCATCACAGAAGCAGTAGTGCCTTTAAGCACCATGTTGCCTCCTTTTCCAACCTGCAATACACTTCGGAAATTAGTTTCAGTGGCCTTCTCTTCAACTGCTTGGTTAAACTGAAGCATTATGGCTAAAGGAGAATAGAAAAAGGCAGTGAACTCTCATTGGTTGAAAGGAGGGTGGTAAAGGTGTAGCTTTCCCATGAAAAAAAGAGAGGGATGGGGCTCAGCCCCACCAAGTCTGGGTGTCTCTGCTGAGAAGCCTGTTCGTTAACCACATTATCAGTCTGTGTGGTTAATTAATATCTTTATATATTTATTTATTTTGGGCTGCGTTGGGTCTTCGTCGCTACATGCGGGCTTTCTCTAGTTGCCGCGAGCAGGGGCTACTCTTCGCTGTGGTTCACGGGCTTCTCATTGCGGTGGCTTCTCTTGCTGCAGAGCACAGGCTCTAGGGGCGCGGGCTTCAGTAGCTCTGGCACGTGGGCTCAGTAGTTGTGTCTCGCGGGCTCTAGAGCTCAGGCTCAGTAGTTGTGGCGCATGGATTTAGCTGCTCTGCGGCATGTGGGATCTTCGTGGACCAGAGCTCGAACCCGTGTCCCCTGCATTGGCAGGCGGATTCTTAACCACTGCGCCACCAGGGAAGTCCCTGTTAATTAATATCTTAAAGAGGTTCACCTTTCTCCTCATCCATAGCATTTGCAGTAATTGTACATGCTCACCTGCAGAGATTCTGGCAAAAGATTTGCAAATATTTCTTTAGAAAAAGGAAAGAATTTTATACCTGCTCTTCCTGGGGAAGGCATAGACTGGGGTAACTGTTTTCTAGATGCTTTCCCCACCATTCTTAATACCTGATTTTGTGCCCACGAGCACGCATTGAGCACTTGCTGCATACAAAACACTGCCCCAGTCCTGAGGGAAACCCTGGGACACAGAGGTCACCCCTGTCCTCAGGACACCATGTGAGGGTGGAAGAAAGAATCGGAGAAGAAGCAAATCATTACCACTGAGCGGGGGGCACTGGGGAGCCTGCACCGGGGAGGGGGGCTGGGACTGAGGTCACAGAGGAGGGGCGTCTGTGAGGGCTGCTGGGGACTGAGCAGAGCTGGCCAGGTGGAGGAGGACTTGCAGGCAGGGAGCACGGTGCGTGCAAAGGTGTGGAAATGCCTGGCCTGTTGCAGGGGTGTGAGTGGCGGGACGGCTGGAGGATGAGTGACTCGGTCGAGAGAGGGCTGCAGGGGAGGGAGGCACCAGTCAGGTCCCCAAGGCCAGCATTCTACCCTGGATTCTACCTTGGGTGCACAGCATTGCTGTTGGCTCTGCTACAGCCTCCAGCCCGGGCGGGGAGTAGGGGGCAGGGGGGTCAGTGTGTGGCCACCCCAGGCCTGGGTTTGGGCTCAGGAATAGCCCGTGCGGGTCTGTAGGACTCCACAGGAGGATGCAGAAGTGCGCTTGGCCTCTTTGGCACATCTGCCCTCTGCACAGCTCCAGCCCTGGGTGCAGGATCCATCAAACATAGGGAGTAGAGGGCGTGGTGAGGGTGGATACTGACCTACCAGGAATCTCATGGGCAAAAGAAGCTACTTCTGCAGGAGCCTCCACCAGTTTGACCTTGAGAATTTTACCAAGGATCCAGATTGCAGCATGGGCCCTCACACAGCACTTCCCAGACACCTAGATCAGTTCCTCAAGTGGGATTTGAGCACCTGCCCTTTGCTGGGGTTAGTGCAAATAGCCAGGGATACAAAGCTGAAAAAGACACCGTCTCTTGCCTTTAAGAAGCTCACAAGAGATGGCAGAAGTGATGCGTGTTTACAGAGATGTAGAGGACGCACTGTTAAGTATCAAAGCAGCAGCCAGGAGAGGGAGGTGTCACGGGAGAGGTAACACTGGCACTGAGTTTTACAGGATGAATAGGACTTATTAGACTGAAATGGTGAGGAAGGATTTTCTAAACAAGGGACAGTAAGTGCAGAGCAAGGAGATGTGAACGTGCACTGTGGGTGCAGGAGCTGCAAGAATTCATTCAGGTTCCAACTCAGGGAATGAGCCTGGAGGGTTTGCAGTAGGGTCCCAGGGGGAAGAGGATCGGAGGGAAACAGGATCAGATTTAAATTTATAAAGGAAGCTTTTGCCAGCCCCTCCCGCACCCAGTTGTACAACACCAGACTTTGTTCCTTTAGCAAGTCATTGGCTTCAGTAACATGAGTGACAAGACAATGAAGAGGTAGAAACACACACATACACAGTGAAATGAAAGTAGTATTAAAATAACATCTGAAAGCCCCATAAGGTTTCTCCTGGGACATGAGACCTCTTGGACCCCCCTCACACCATGGGCCTCACCCTGCTGGTTGCCCACCAACCACCCCGCCATCCTCCCTCCTTCTCCGGGCTGAGTGCCACATGTTGGTGTGCTAGCTTCCTAAGTCTGTGACATGTCCCAGGAGGGCAAAGTCTTGCCCACCTCCTGTTGCCCCAGTGGTACCGAGTCCAGCAGCACCATGAATTCTTGGGAAGCCTCTGCTAATTGATTAGTAGTTTCTCCACACATTTAAAAATTTCATCCTTTGCTTGATTCTAAAGGTAATGTGTGTTGATGGTAGATAATTTGGAAAGTGCAAAGGTGCTGAACTGTTTAGGAGTGACTGATCCAGCTTTTTAGGCCAAATATATACCCCCTGCCCTCCCAATATCCACCTTTACAATGCTCTAGTTGATTTTACACTTTGACTTCCAAAATTCAGCCTTCTTACTTTGTATTGGCTATTGTAAAATTAACTCTTTTAATGGACTTTTTGGGGTGAAGGAAGAATTCTAAACTTTGTGGTGTTCTTTTGCAGTAATAATATGAGTATAAACTCCTAGCATGATTTATCTGAAGTGGTGACACCCACCTCCTTCCTAGTAGAGGGTTTGGGATGATACAATGGCAGGTGAGGTCAAGTTGGTATACACAAAGCAGATAAGTGAGTGTCATTCACACTCATAAGAATGGTTAACCTTACCACAGTAGTATTGATGACCTGGGATATAGGGGCATGCAGGTGTGTGCAGATGGATACAGGTGTCCCAGCTACAGAAGGCTGCTGAGTGCTTGCAGCAAACCGTGTACAAATCAGTGACTAGTGAATCTGCCCAGAAAATGCAGGCAGCATCTGTTTTTTCCTGTCTGCCCTTTGCTGCAATAGACCAAACAATCTTGAATTCTGAACTGAAGGACTCATTTTGAAACACCTTTAACCCATATTTATATTTCCAAATTTGGTGAATCTGTGGCTCTGCTCTGAAAATAAAATGTTTGAGGCTTTCTTAAAGGTGAGGACATATTCATAATTCTACAACTATCTGTTGAGCACTCCCTGTGTGTGAGGTTCTCTAACCAAAAGGGGAGGATTGGGCTTCCCTGGTGTCGCTATGGTTAAGAATCCGCCTGCCAATGCAGGGGACACGGGTTCGAGCCCTGATCTGGGAAGATCCCACATGCCGCGGAGCAACTAAGCCCCTGCAGCACAACTACTGAGCTTGCGCTCTAGAGCCCGAGAGCCACAACTACTGAAGCCCGCGCGCCTAGAGCCCGTGCTCCGCAATGGAAGAAGCCACCGCAATGAGAAGCCTGCACACCGCAGCGGAAGAGTAGCCCCCGCTCGCTGCAACTAGAGAAAGCCCGCACGCAGCAACGAAGACCCAACGCAGCCAAAAATAAATAAATAAGAAACTAAAATGGTATTAAAAAAAAAAAAAAAGAAAAGAAAGGGGAGGATTCGCTCTTATCTTTGAGGTGCTCATAGTGTGGGAGACAGAGTCCCATGGGCGGCACCACCCCTGGAGGGGGATTGTGAGCTATGACAGAAGTTACTCCACCAGAAGGAGAGCAGGGGTTAGTCAGACAAGGAGTGTATTGGGGTGGTCAGGGGGGTGCTTCCAGCAAAGCGGGGAGATCAGGAGATGCCTGAGGCCAGAAAGGAGCACGTCCTGCAGCTGCTGGGCAGAGGTTGAAAGGGGACAGCTTGAAGACTGCTTTGGGTGGCCTGCGATATGTTACATTTTCTTTTTAAATTAGCTGCCAACATTTAAACACTGAGAGGTTTCACATTCAAAACCAATCTGAGCCAAACCTGGAATTTTGGGTTTTCTAAAAATCCTGGCGTCCGCATTCCCTCCTGACAGCAGTCCTGGTCTCCAAGGCGTCTGAGCCTGGCGCTGCAAGGGGCAGTGCAGAGGTGGGTGGGGCCTTGGCTCCGCAGTGGGCACCCTGCCCTGAAGGCAACAGAAAGACTTCCAGGGCTGTGAGCGCGGAGCTACCTGAGCAGGTTTGCCTTTTGGAAAAGTGTCTCTGATTAGAGCCTGGAGAATGGATTTGGTGGGGCCGGACAGGAGGCTGTTCATAATAGTTCATGGGAAGAATGATGGGGAGACTTGTGGAGGGTGAAAAATGCCCCCCCCCCCCACCAAAGATATCAGATTCTAATCCCTGGAACCTGTGAACATTACCTTATATAGCAGAGAGAGAGAGAGAGAAAGAGAGAGAGAGACTTTGCAGGCCTGATTAAATTAAGGATTTTGAGATGGGATTATCCAGGTGGGCCCCAAATGCCAGTTACATGTCTCCTTATAAGAAGGAGGCAGGGAGAGACTTGACACAGATAGAAAAGGAGGCAATGGGGGGCTTCCCTGGTGGCGCAGTGGTTAAGAATCTGGCTGCCAATGCAGGGGACAAGGGTTCGAGCCCTGGTCTGGGAAGATCCCACATGCCGCAGAGCAACTAAGCCCGTGAGCCACAACTACTGAGCCTGCGTGTCTGGAGCCTGTGCTCCGCAACAAGAGAGGCCATGACAGTGAGAGGCCCGCGCACTGCGATGAAGAGCGGCCCCCGCTCGCCACAGCTGGAGAAAGCCCTCGCACAGAAACGAAGACCCAACACAGCCAAAAATAAATAAATAAATAAATTTATAAAAAAAAAAGAAAAGGAGGCGACGGGACCATAGAAGTAAGGGCAGGAGGGATGCGGCCGCAAGCTAAGGAATGCCAGCAGCCACAAGAAGAGGCACGGACCAGATTCTTTCCTGGAGCCTTGGGAAGGAGTGTGCCCCTGCTGACACCTTGGCTTCAGCCCAGGGATACTGACTTCTCACTTCCACTCCAGAACCATGAGAGAATACATTTCTGTTCTTTTTAACCTCCTCCCCCCACCCCCGACCCCGTGCCCAAGGTTTGTGGTGACTTGTTACAGTGGTCACAGGAAACTGATACAGACAGTGTCGGAGGGCCTTAGGGGTAGAGTCTACCAGTCTGGAGACTGAGTGGGTGTGTTTGCTGTGGGGATGGGAGGCATCTAGCAGGTCCCCAGGCTGAGTCCTGCTGAAATCAAGCCTGAGACTCAGCTAGAGGTACAGGAGCAGGCCCAGGAAGCAGAGGGAGGGCGCCGGGAAGGAAGAGACTCCCGTGAAGGTGCGTGAGTGAGCTGGTGACTGCAGTGGGCAGAGAAGCCATGTAGACTACTCCCCTGAATCGTCCCTCAGACGGACAGGAAGTTGGGGCGCCTATCCACTAGCGCCCATCTCCCAGGGGTTGACGGTTGCCTGTATTAGGGTTTTCCAGAGAAACAGAACAAATGAGCTGTATAAATATTCATTATGTTTCATCTAAATATATTAAACATTCATCACAATAACTCTCTCATATGTGCATATATATGTAATGTCTCTATATATTTGTTAAATGTAACCTGTTACATGTAAACATGTAACAAAAATAAATAAATAGGGAGAGAGAGAGACGTATTTTATGATGAACTGGCTCATGTGATTATGGAGGCTGACAAGCCCCAAGATCTGCAGTCAGCCAGCTGGAGCCCAGGACAGCCACTGGGGTAGAAGACCACTGAAGACCAGCAGGCTCAAGACCCAGGAAGAGCTGATGCTTCAATTTAAGAAAAGGTAGGAAAAACCCGACGTTCCCAACTCAAACAGGCAGGAGGAATTCTCTCTCACTCTCAGGAAGGTCCGCCTTTTTGTTCCATTCAGACCTTCAACAAACTGGACGAGGGCTGCCCACACTGGGGAGGGCCATCTGCTTTACTCAGCCTAGCAGTTCAAGTGTTAACTTCATCCAGAAACACCCTCACAGACACACCCAGGATAATGTTTGACCAAATATCTGGGCACTCCATGGGCCGGTCAAGTTGACACGCTATCTCCTGCTGAGTGGCCTCCTGTGGCCACTGAAAAATCTGATGGATGCTGAGGGGTGCCTTTGATGTGGGACCCAGGCTGTGCGCCTGGGACCATTCACAATTGCTGTGCCGAAATCAGGTGTGCCCGGGGATGCGGCTAGGACACAGAAAGTGTCTGCCCCAGGCTCCTGAGTTTCCTGCTTGGGCAAGTGGGGGAGTAGGGGATCACGTAAGAGGAGTAGGGGTGGAGTGGGGGGACACAGAGTCTAGTCAGCAATGGGTTGGGTTTGCACACGCCGGGGCATGCAGGCAGGTTGAGCTGGGGTATGGCTGAGGAGCCCTGGAATGGGTGAGGTGGTCTTGGTGAGACCAGCTGCAGAGGAACAAAGGGACGGAATCTAACGGCAGTGGTGTGGGTGTGAGTGGGGCGGGGGTGAAGTGGAGCCTATAGCCAAGGACAGTCCCTTCAAGGAGAACCATAAGACAGGGGCTGAGGGAGAGTCGGAGTAAAAGGAGAACTTAAAAAAAACAATTATTCTGTCAGTCAGTCAACAAGCATTACTGAGTGCCTAATCCATGATAGTCCCTGGAGACATGACCGTTATCAACACACACTAAGCTTCTGTCCTCGGAGAGTAAACATGTAATAAAAAGCACAATAATTTCAGATGCTGTAAACATGTAACGCAAATCAAATAATTTCAGATACTGATAAGAAGCACGAAGAAGTGAATCAGGGTGATGTGATAGCGAGTGACAAGGCTACTTCAGCTGGACTAGTTAGGGAAGGCCTCTCTGAGGAGGTGACAACTGCTGTGACTGCAGGGGATGGGAAGGACCCAGCTGGGTAGAGAACTGGGGGAGGATGTGCCAGTGCAACGGCCCTGGGGCGGGTGTTCGAGGGAGAGGGGGAAGCCATGTGCCTGGAGGGGACAAGGCCAGGAGGCTGCTGGGTGACACCACTCAGGGCACCATCAGTAGGCCATAGGGGGTTTGAGGTGAGGCTAGTTGCCGTGTACAACCGTTGGAACTTCTGAAGCAAGGAGTGACATGATCTGATTTACATATTTAAAAGGTCACTCTGGCATTCTTGGGGAAAATGGACTCAAAGAGGGCAAGAGCAAAGGCAGGGAAGCTAGTGAAGAGGCCCCATGGTGGTCCAAGCTGGGGACGGTGGGAGAGATTTGGCAAAGACGGGCATTGCAGGGGCAGGCCTGTCTGGATGTCCTAGGGTCAAAATGATACACAGAAGGACAAAAATTACCATCTTCTAAGGGGATTGTGCCACAGTAGTGTTGCAATGTGTTGTATTAAATAGAGAAGAAACTTGATAATTGCCTGGCATCAGTTAATGTATTCTATGAAGTGTGTGTTGTTAGCAGGTATTAGACTTGTTTAGGAGGACTCCATCAATTAATGAGCTGTTGTGATTGGGTTGTGGAAAGCGAACTTTTTTTTTTAATTGAAGTATAGTTGTACAATATGATATAAGTTACAGGTGTATAATATAGTGATTCACAATTTTTAAAGGTTGTACTCCATTTATAGTTATAAAATATTGACTATATTCCCCATGTTGTACAATATATCCTTGTAGCTTGTTTTGTACCTAATAGTTTGTACCTCTTACTCCCCTACCCCTATATTGCCCCTCCCCCCTTCCCTCTCCCCACTGGTAACCACTAGTTTGTTCTCTATATCTGTGAGTCTGTTTACTTTTTGTTATATTCACTAGTTTGTTGTATTTTTTAGATTCTGCATATAAGTGATATCATATACTATTTGTCTTTCTCTGTCTGAATTATTTCACTTAGCATAATGCCCTCCAAGTGTATCCATATTGCTGCAAATGGCAAAATTTCATTCTTTTTATGGCTGAGTAGTATTCTTTTGTGTGTGTGTGTGTGTGTGTGTGTGTGTATCACATCTTCTTTATTCATTCATCTGTTGATGGACACTTAGGCTGCTTCCATATCTTGGCTATTGTAAATAAATGCTGCTATGAACACAGGGATGCATGTATCTTTCAAATAAGGGGTTTTTGTTTTTTTTCACATATATACCCAGGAGTGGAATTGCTGGATCATTTGGTAGTTCTATTTTTAGTTTTTTGAGAAACCTCCATACTGGAAAACGTACTGTTAATAGAGGTAAACTTTTCACAGTCTGCCGGTGACTGGAATGTAGCTTTCAGAGTGCAAGTCCTTTTCAGGGCAGGAGCAAAAGGCCAGCACTGAGAGAAGACCTGTTCCTGGGACAGCTAGACCCTGCTGCCCTAGCCCGCACCACATCCCTCCTGAGGACAGATGTGGAGGGAGAATGTGAGATGGTTTCCAACGGGGCTGCACCCAGGCTCTTTCCTCAGCCTGGAGATGCTCAAGGGGAGGGTGGCAGGTGGGGAGGGAGTGGGCTGTCCGTGGGCAAGGGTGTCTGCTCACCTTATGCCCACGGATGGGGAGGAAGGTTGGAGAGCCAGGTGCAGAGCTGTGCTTTGGGAAGGGTCCAGCTAGAGACCCTCTGCCCAGAAAGGGTGGGATTCTTGTGCCAGACCCTAGTGACCTCCAGAAAGTACTTGGGGAGAATGTCCCTTTTATTCTCTGGTTTTGGTGAGGGAGATGCGCAACCACTTAAGTTCAGCATAGGTATGCGCGGCAAAGAGGCCAGATCACCGCTCCTTGTCTGACTCTGGACCACTGATGGCAGGTGTCCTGCTGCCAGCAGCAAGTGATGGACTCAGTCAAACTGAGGAAAAGTCCCCACTCTACCCTTTGTGAGCCTCAGTTTTTTCAGCTGTGGAATGGGAACAACCCCTCCCGTCCTGAGTTCAATGAGGACTAAATGGAGGTAAGGGCAGGGTGGGTGTGCCAGTTTAGATAAACCCTGAAGACATGTCATGCTAAGTGAAAGAAGCCAGACACTAAGGGACAAATATTGTATGAGGTGCCTAGAACAGGCAAATCCATAGAGACAGAAAGTAGAATAGAGGTTCCCAGGGGCTGGGAGGAGGGAGGAATAGAGAGTTATTGTTCAATGGACACAGTTTCTGTTTGGGATGATAAAATAGTTCTAGAAATGGATAGCAGTAATGGCTACACAACAATGTGAATGTACCTAATGCCACTGAATTGTACACTTAGAAATGGTTAAGATGACACATTTTATGCTATGTACATTTTACCACATTAAAAAAGAGGAAGGAAAGCACCTTCCGGTGAACCCAAATTGGACTTCCTGGAGTCGCTGTGGCCTGGCTGGACCCTAGCCCAGGCCTGGACCCCAGCCACCCGTGGAGGATGACAACTAAATATAAACAATTTTGAAAAGCACTAAAGTATATGAAAGCAGAACCACATCACCCATAATCCTCATAGTTATCTATGAGTTTCTCTTTATAAGGTTTTCTGTGATTTGATACTTGGGTTTTTGTTGTTGTGGTTGTTTAGCTTTATTTCATAAACATTTCCCCATATCATGAGAAACTCTATATAAAACACTATAATGCCATATGCAGATGCCATAATTCACTTGATCAATCCCAAATGTTGGATATTTAAGTTCTTCACAATTTGTCACATTATGTACAACACTGTGATCAATGTGCATAAATCTCTATCTACTCCCTGAAAATTTCCCTGGAATAGATTTTTAGAAGTAACATTACTTGGGTATAATATTGAGCCCTTATAGAGGTTTACCCCACAGTGGCAGGTCAATTTCAGAAAGGCTCTCCATTTGATACCTTCACCTGGCTGACAGGCGTGCCCTTTCCTCAGCACCCAGCCTACCACCTGTGTCCTAGAACTGTTGATTCCACATGGAGAAGGGGGTATCTTGGTTTAATATACCTCAGTCCTGAGCGAGGCACTGCCCATCCCACTGGCAGCTATCACGGAGCTCCTGGGATGCCAAGGCACTGTGCATACTGACCTTAGAAGGTGGGATTGACGAGAGGGGGCAGATGTTAGAGACCATCCCCAAGCAGAAACAAGCTCTCCAGACTGTAGCAGCCTTGCTTCTCATAAGGTAGACTCAGCTCGGAAGAAAAACAGAAGAAGGCCCTCCAGCCCGCGTGGGGAATGTTTGCCGTCCAGCCAATATCATGTGTTTTTTTTGTTTTTGTTTTGGCCACGCTCCCCAACCAGGGGTTGAACCCGGGCCCTTGGCAGTGAAAGCGTGGCATCCTAACCACTGAACTGCCAGGGAATTCCCACCAGTATCATTTTATGCTCGGTGCCTTGTAGGTTCCTAGAGAGGCAAAGGGAGAGAGAGATTCTCCAGGGGTGTGGAACAGGCAGAGGCAGACTTGGAGGGTGGGTGCAGCCTGTCCCTGCCCTCAGCTCTTTCAGAGGTGCTAATGCGACCTCGGCCGGAGTGGGGTGAGGCACCCAGATACCCTGGTCTCTACCTCCAGCTGACTCTGGACCCCGCTCTGCCACTTGCCTCCATGTGACCTCGGTCACATTTCTGAACCTCGCCCTGCCTCCATTTTCCCATCAGTAAAGGGGGCTAATAATACTTATCTCCGGGGGGATCGTAATGAGGGTTAAGGTTATGGATGTCAAAGTGCCAGACCCAGTCCAAAGTGCCAGTCCCAGTAACCAAGCAGCACAGAATGTGCCAGCTACTCACTCTCCTACTGCCACTCACAGGACAAGCAGACCTTCCTCCTTCCAGATGGCTTTCTCCCCAGTCATCAGCAGGGTGGGCATGGGGCTGGTGTTTGCTGTGCCCATGGCGGGGGGCATCTCAGACATGAGAGCTGGTGCTGGTTCCCCTACTTCCCTGTCTCTCAGCAAGAGGCCCCTCCTTTGTACACAAGGCCCCCGGACCCACCCAGCGCCCAGTGTCAGCTCTCCAGGGTCCCCACTGCCATTTGAGGCCTTTGCTTTCTAGGTGATCATTTTTAACAAGTAGACCCTCATCTTAATATATTCAGCAGACATCTGACAATTGTGATAACCCTGATGGGTGGTGAGCAGGGCAAATTAGCTAAAAGATGATTGATTTTTTTTATGCACAATTTTATCTTCAACCTTTCCTAGCAACGTGCTCTACCAGAGTAATAATTTCTTCTCCCAGGTATTTGCCAGTATCAAGATTGCACATCTATTTACGGTTGCCTGGAAGCCCCATAATTACAATACAGTCCAAGTGCCCATTTTCTTTCCTTGACTACAAATAGGGATCAATCGAATTTTAAATGACCGCTCCGGGGCTGGCTCCCGATCGTGACCTTTGTAAATGATTAGAGCTCACCTCTGTTGCCGTCTGCCCAGAAAGAGCGAGCGGCCAGAGCTTTCTAACTGGCATTTAATCTGGATGTGGGCCAAAGATATTCCAGATGAAAATCGGCCATGAGCTGCCGGTGGAGAAAGGGCTTGTGGACTTTGTCTCCACCCCAAGGACACTTCCGGGGGGTCCCCCACACCCCCTTTCCTTTGTCCAAGTCCTGAGTTCTGAGGATGTCTGTGGTTGGAGCTGCACTCAGCACCCTTGTGGGCTGAATTCGGAACATCCCTGGAAGTTGTAAACCTGCAGATAAAAATTGTTATTTGCCAGAAAGATGTTTCAGAAGTTTCTTTATTTCTTCTTCTTTTTTTTTCTTTTTTTAAATCACTGAGTTTGATCTCCATGCTAAGCTTTAGATTGTGAAGCCTGAGAAAGCTTCAGTGTAAACAATTCTTACTGAAGAAACTGGGTCCAGGCCTTGCCTTGAGCTCCCACTTAACACCCCAGCCATCCTCAGGGTCAGGGCCGGAGTTTCTGATTCAGGCTGGAGCCAGCTGCAGTGTGTTTGAGCCGGCTGAGGCCCCTGGCGGCACTGCTTGAGGGCAGAGGGCTGAAGCCCAGCCACAGAGGCCTGGAACGTGATCCTCCTGCATTTGGGGGGAGAGGGGGTAGTCGGGAAGACTGCTTCCCACCCACCTCCCTTGATGGCCATGTAGGGGCCACGGGGAGGGTGAGACAGCCTCCTATTTGGCTGCCAGCCCCACCTCAGTTTCTTGAACCGCCACTGTTAGGAATGATTTGCTACGTTTATCTGCGGTCAGGGTGCGGCCGTGTCATTGAGATAAGTTGTTGACCTTGCCTTTCCAGAGTCTTTATTCTATGTAATAGCAACATGTTTCCTTCTGGGCGGTGGTCTTCGGGCTGTCTGCTACTAGCACCGTCTCGGGTTTCTCTGAGCATCCCTAAGCCCAGCCTTGGAGCCCACTGGTTCTCGCTACACCCTCTGTCCCCTCTGCAGCCGGGCCAGCTTCCCTGGGACTCATCCTTCTCAGCACCTGTGTATCAGCCGCTACCCACGCAATGCCCCACAACACCCCATCATCGCCCACACCTCCCCTTGTCCACCTGCATCCAGCCACCCTGAGCTGGCTCTGTGCCGGCTCCCCTGAGCGATCCAGGCGGCGGGGCTGGCACCTGCTTAGGACGCAGACAGTGGTTACCCCCGTCCCCGCCCGAGCAGCTGAACGTATCCTTATAGACACTGCATCTCCTCGTCATTGCCAGTCCCCAGGGAAAGCCTGACTCTCAACCAACCCACGAGAGTCCTCTTTGGCTCCTGGACACCTGAGGTTCCAGGAATAGAGGAGGAAACCTGGGGAGGGGATAAGTTGAGATGTGCCAGCAAACGAAGCATGATCCCATGGTTGGCCTGCTAGCATCTCTCTGTGATGCAACTGCTAACAGAATTCTTATAAAAGCACCAATGTTCCCAGAAGTGAAAGCCATCGTTAAGAGTTACGACCTAAAATCACATGAGAAGTCTCAGTTAAACCACTGTTTTGGGGCTTCCTTCGTGGCACAGTGGTTAAGAATCCACCTGCCAATGCAGGAGACATGGGTTCGAGCCCTGGTCCGGGAAGATCCCACATGCCGCGGAGCAACTAAGCCCATGCACGACAACTACTGAACCTGCGCTCTAGAGCCCGCGAGCCATAACTACTGAGCCCACGTGCCACAACTACTGAAGCCCGCACGCCTAGAGCCCGTGCTCCGCAACAAGAGAAGCCACCGCAATGAGAAGCCTGCTCACCGCAACAAAGAGTAGCCCCCACTCGCTGCAACTAGAGAAAGCCTGCACGTAGCAACAAAGACCCAACTCAGCCAAAATAAGTAAATAAATAAATTTATTAAAAGAACAACAACAGCAAAAAAACCCCCCACTGTTTTGTCCTGCTGCAGAAGTCTCAGGAAAGTGCATGCTGAGGCTGTGTTCCCCCATGAGTCACAAGTACACGTGTGTTCTTAGAAACTTAGAACGTGGAGGACAACTTTCTTTCTTTGCCACAGATGCAGAGACAAGCTGGCTCAGCTGAGGCAAAGGCAGAGAACCGAATAGCATCAGTAGCTTCCAGCCCTTGAAAGGCAACGAGGTGAACTCACTTGAGCTCTTTCCCCAAGTGGGGAGGTGAGCCCGGCCTGTGTGAATGTGCATGATTTCTTCTATGTCTCATGACTAAGCATTTCCTTCTGTTTGGCCTTTGAAATGCATCAAAAGACAAGCACCATGTGTCTCCTTGGCCCTGTCCATTTATTTACAGAACAAGAGTGTAATCTCACAGGTTGGGGCTGAAGTCAGTGGGCTTTCCCAGTTGTCATCGTTGGGTTTTAATGTATATATTCTAGCAGGCCCCAATAATGTGAGCACAGCATATTTCAAGATATTTCTTTTATGGTATATCCAAGGATTACAATTTGAAGCAATTGATTTAATTCCCAAATACCATGGCAATCTGGAAGCGTGAGATGTGTTTTATGTGCAGTCAGGATGGGCTTTAAAATGTGTCCTCAGGCTCAGCAGCAGATCTGAGCCTGGAGCCAGAATCCGTTGAACTGCCGTCCCAGGAGCCCTTGGCATCATCAGGCATTAGTCCCAGGCACAGTGTGGGATGGTAAAGCGTCTTGACTGTGGAAGATGCCTCTGCATCTTTATTTGCTGTTACCTTTTGATCACTCCCTGAAGAGCAGCGACGTTGCTGATTTCAGTTTAGTTTATTTTCCCGCTATTAACATGTGTACATGTAAGTGTTTTCAAAGATGCTTACATTCGTGTCATGTTTTGCAGATAATGTATAACAGTAGGATTTAGGTGAGAATCTTTAGTGCAAAATCTATTGCTCCTGGTAACGAAGGAAGTGCATGGCAGTGAGGTGTGATAATTGATCCCACCACAGGCAAATTGTATCTCTTGAATTTCACCTTTGTCTTGGCGCATATACTATTAGTAATTATTCTGATTAGAATAATGACCTGCATTTTAAAAGTGTATAATTTGCACTTAAAGTCACTGTTTAACCTTCGTGGGAATGTTACTTTTGCAGAGTTCTGCTGATCCTACAAGCATCCAAAATACCTGAGTGCAGAGATGGGAGTCTGCTCGTGAGCAGGGACAGTCATCAAAAACCTGTATCAGTAAACGATGAATGTGTGAGTCGGGGGTTGGGTAGTCTTCTAAATTCTTTTCTGAACCCTTCTGTTAAGAAATTCAGAAGAAGCAGTGCCTAAGTGCCCCAAGATTCTGGAATAATTGACTTGTGCAGTCAAGTAGATATAGTATAATTTCACACCCAGACCAACTGGCAGGGGCAAAGCCAGCAAAGAAGATGGCTTTCATGAATGAAAATTTAGCTGAAATGAGCAGAGCAAACAGCCATATTTTCCAACAGAAAACACCCATGCTACAGGAATAGGTGAAGGCAAACCATGTGCAACAGGTTTCTTTACCAACTTGCACTGTGTATCTCCCCCTGCCATCCTAGCTCAGGGTTCCATCCCTGCTCACCTGGACAAATGTGATAGTTTCCACTGGCACCCTGTCATTCTATTGTCCTCCAGAACCCATTCTCCACACCCAGCCAGAGGGGACTTTTTAAAAGATGATTTGGCATGTCATGCCCCAACCTCAAACCCTCTAAGGGTTTCCCACTGCGCTCAGAATAGACTTCAGCTGTTAACGAACGTGGCCTGAGGCCTGCCTCTCCTCTCTGTTCCACTCTCCTCCTTCCCAAAGGCTTCAGCCACCCTGGTCTCTTCCGCCCTTGGAACTGCTCAAGCCCTTTCCTGCCTCAGGGCCTTTGCACTTGCGATTTCCCTGCCTGGAAACTTCTTCCCTCTGATCTTCTTGGTTAGCTTCTCTTTGTCATTCCGATCACAGCTCAAAACCACCTTGTGAGAGGTGCTTTTCCCATCACCAGCTGTGTCCCACCTCCCGCACCTGCCCCAGTCACTTTATATACCATTAACATGTATTATTTTCTTTATAGCACTCATTGTTCTCTGAAGCTATCTTGTTTATTTATTGTTCTATTATCTCTCCCTGCCTCAATGTGAATCTCATGAGGACAGATTGGTCAGCGTCTTGGTCTGTCCCATTCACACTGACCCTTTGCGTTTGGAACCACTCCCACAACTTGGAAGACTCTCTGTGAATACCTGCTGAGAAACAGATGAACCACGGGCACGTGTTTGTTAGAACCTGGGGGGTAACCGGGAGCCGGCCACAGGCATGCATTGAGATGTAATGTGCACTTAACCCGTGTGCAGCCCCTGGCCCAGGGCGAAAACCTCACCATTTGAATGTGTTCAGTACTTGGAAAATTGATTAGAACCTGAGGGCTCAAAACTGGTTCTGAAAGTCTCGCCTCCTATCCCCAAATCTTGGTATCCTCAGGGGTGGGTGTGCGTGTCAGGTGCCCCCCGCCCCCAGTCACCTGGTCCTGATTACAGATACCCCATCCTGCAGTTTGTGCTACAGGCAGAGTCCTTTTTGGGCAACAGGCCCTCACGTGGCTCTGTCGCCCCACCACTGTTCCTGTCTCTGGGGTTTTGCTCCCCCTCCTTCTTCTGGCCCCACCCCTGTAGGCAGGAGCTCTCATTTCACCTAAGTGGTCCAAGAGGTTTAAGCATCCTTAAGAGGGAGCACTGGTTGAGCAGAGCAGGCCCAGGGACCCTGGCCTGGTACCAGTTTTCCTACGGCGCTGTATCACTGAGCCGGAAATGTCCTCCAGTTCGGGGCATCCCCCTCATGTGATATGCTGTGTCAGCAGGGTTGATGGGGATGGGAACAGTGGAGTCAGAACCTGAGGGTTCCCCACCATGGAGGGGCCAAAATGATGGTAACCTTCTGGCCAAAGCCCGAACCCTTCTTGTCAGATAATGTGGCCTCAGAGCGTTGACCTCTTACATCATCTAAAGGACACCTGCCTGCCTCCTGGGCTCCCACCCCACACTGCACACCTGCCCAGAACCTTGTTCCCATCTCTGCCCTCCCCTCCTCTGTCCCGCTGCTCGGGCTTCCCTGGAACGTTCCTCTTCTAGACTTCCATAGTCATCCTCCCCTAATCAAGAATGGCCATTCTTGTTCATTCTCCTCATTTCTCACCTTCCATGCCAGGTTCCAAGGCTTCTGGTGGTCCTTCCCTCATCCATCTCCCTCTCATCCATCTCTTCAGTCTTGCTTGGCTGACTCCCCGACGGCAGCCAGAGAGAGTGTGGTGTGTTATGGATAAAGTCAGACTATTCTGTGAGTCTATGGAAGGGAAGATAAATTAGCATAGTAAAGAGTTTCCCTTCTCGTCACACTCCTTCGGAGCATGGTTTTCTAATTGTTTACAACTTCCAGACTGTAAAACAGGAATACGGACAGTGCCAGCAAAATCCATAAAGCAGCTCCTATTTGCCTCTATGGCGTGAGAGGCATTTCTTTAGCTTGGGAGGAATATTGATGGATAAAAGTGTTGACTGGCCAGAAGCCCCGACAGGAGGAAGCAGAAGATGTGAAATGTGAATGTCCTTATTCATGGAAAGGAGTGTCTTTCAGGACAGGCACCAATGCCAAGTGCAGGGGAGATGACTTCAAAAGCACATGTGGTCACCTGTGGGGTGCAGCTCTCTGAGACACATACATCTGTAGTGAACTCTTTACTGGATCCTGAGAGTGGGTCCGGTCAGAAATGAGAACAGAGCTTCAGGGTCTTAGATGGGAGGGTCACACCCCTTCCAGTTATCTTGCTTTTGCAATCAAGGCACATGAGACTCTCAAAGGAACCCCTGCTGAAGTTGAGTTCACAATAATAAATTACAAACCACCATGAGAGAGAGTCTGCTCCAACAGAGAAATTGACATTCCAAGAACTGGAAATAATAGAACAAACTGAAAGAGATTCTAAAATGTGTTTAAAATATTTAGAAATCATTGAATGTGGATCACTTTGCTTTTCTATATGTTTGAAACCAATTATAATTTAAAAAGAGAATCAAGGAGGGCAGTCAACAGTTTAAGTGAAAAAGTGACAGGAATTTTAATTAGAAATTAGAACCCCCACCTATGAACACCCACCCCTTTCATCCTGTCCCCCTTTCTTCCTGGTAGCCCAGGCTATAGAAAGCCAGTTTGCAATCTAGGTCAGCAATCAGAGTGGTATGTTATCATCTTTATTCAAAACTCCTGAAACAATATGACATATGTCTTGTGAAACAAAAATATAAGAATGTATTTCTCATGAATAGATAGAACAGGTATGAATTTTCTTTTGCTCAATCAGAGGAAAGTAAATGGATACGTATGACTTCACATGCACTTCTGTTTTATTGCAGCCAGACACTTAATTTCCCTGGGATGCTATCCATAAACAGAAGTTGCTTGTTGCCATGGATTTCTGCTCTCAAGTTTTTTTTGTTTTTGTTTTCCTTTTTCCTTTTCCAAGACTTGAGCAAAGCTCAAGGCTAGCTAAGAAATAAGCGAATTATTTTTAGTTTTTTCATGAACTCTTTCCTTCCTTTGGCCCAAGGCCCATTGGACCATCAGAGGGATTTTAATACTAAGGTTGGTAAAGAAGAAGGGTCTTTGCTGGACCACTTATCTCCATGCTTGCCCCTTACCAGCTAGAACCCTGGGCGCTCCCAGGAAACAGGAAGCCCTTGCTCTCATTTATTGGGGCTTTACAAGAAACACATTACTTTTCAGACATCCCCAAGGTACTTCAGACTTAGCACATTTCAACAGAGAGCTCTGGAATCTCCTCCCTGGAGAGGGTCACCTGAGCCAGAAGCTCCGCAGGCCTCCCTGACTCCTCCTCCCATTCATCCTTTTGCCCGTCACTCACCAGCCCTTTCCATTCTACTTCTCAGTGTATTCCAAATGGAGGGTGTATTTTTCCCTGAATAGGTTTGGGGCTGCCTTGGAGATCAAAAGATCCAGCCCCCGCCCCAGGACGTCTTTGCTCAAGCCTTACATACACAAGGAAAACTTTCCTTTGCAAACCTCCAGCCTCCATTGCCAGCCTCCGCAGCATCCGTTTCCGGGCCCCACCTCCAAGCAAAGTAGTCCTGCAGGCTACGGAAGTGTGATCTCTCCAGAGCCCCTCCTTGGAGTCTGTCCTTTTCTTGGAATCAGATGCAAAGTAACAACAGTGCAGCAGAAAAAAATTAACCCTGAACGAATAATAATTCGAAATTCTTGTTCACCCCTTCTTTTTTCCTGAGCAGTAGGATGGATTTCCCTTCTCTTCTCCTGCCCGTCCTGTGGGGGTGGGAATGACACTGAGGATGGGGACGGAAGTGATCCTCAGCTCGCAAGCAGGAATATTTCTGTCCCTGCCTCTTTCCCTGATGAGATTAACTCCCCTCGTGGCTGAAAAGGAGTCAGGAAACATGAAGGAGAAGCAGCATATCCTTAGGGGAGAAATCTCTGGCATCTCTTGTCTGAAAGAACTTACCATCTTTCCAGGAGGATTAGATCTCACCTGCCACACTTGTCGTGGGTGTTTTCAACTGCAACTCGGCCTTCAATTATTATTATTTCCACTTGAGGTGTTCCAAGTGTTGACGATTTCCATCCCTTGGGGTTTGCAATTAAAACTAGGTCTTCATAGACCTTAATGTAAAACACAAAACTATAAAACCCTTAGAATATAGCCTAGGAGAAAATCTTGGTGCCCTTTGGGTTTGGCGATGACTTTTTAGATCTAGCACCAAAAGCATGATCCATGAAAGAAAGAATTGATAAGTTGAGGTTCATTAAAGTTAAGAACTTCTGCTCTGTGAAAGACACTGTCAAGAGAGTGAAAAAACAAACCACAGGGGCTTCCCTGGTGGCGCAGTGGTTGAGAATCTGCCTGCCAATGCAGGGGACGCAGGTTCGAACCCTGGTCTGGGAAGATCCCACATGCTGCGGAGCAACTGGGCCCGTGAGCCACAACTACTGAGCCTGCGCGTCTGGAGCCTGTGCTCCGCAACAAGAGAGGCCGCGACAGTGAGAGGCTCGTGCACTGCGATGAAGAGTGGCCCCTGCTCGCCACAACTAGAGAAAGCCCTCGCACAGAAACGAAGACACAACACAGCCAAAAATAAAATAAAATAAATAAATAAAAATTAAAAAACAAAAAAAACAAAAAAAACCACAGACTAGAAAATTTTCGCAAAACATATCTGATAGAAGACTGCTCCCTAAAATATACAAAGAACTCTTTAAAATCAACAATAAGAAAATAAACAACCCAGTTTAAAAATGGACAAAAGATCTTACCAGACACCTCACCAAAAACTAGCAAAAGAAGATATGAAAATATGCTCACCAGGGACTTGCAAATTAAACGAACAATAAGATACCACTTACACACCTATTAGAATGGCTAGGATCTAAAACACTGACAATGCCAAATGCTGGTGAGGATGTGGAGAAACAGGAACTCTCATTCATTGCTGGTGGGAATGCAATATAGTACATATAGCCACTTTGGAAAGCAATTTGGCAGCTTCTTACAAAACTAGATGTACTCTTACCATATGATTCAGCAATTATGCTGCTTGGTATTTATTCAAATGAGTTGAAAACTTACGTCTACCCACGAATGTTTATAGCAGCTTTATTCATAATTGCCAAAACTTGGAAGTAACCAAGATATCCTTCAATAGGTGACTGGATAAACAAACTGTGAAACATCCACACAATGGAATTTATACAGCACTAAAAAGCAGCGAACTATGGAGCCATGGAAAGACATGGAAGAACCTTAAATGCTTCTTTCTTTTTTTTTTTTTTTAATTTATTTATTTTATGTATTTATTTTTGGCTACGTTGGGTCTTCGTTGCTGCGCTCGGGCTTTCTCTAGTTGCGGTGAGCGGGGGCTACTCTTCATGGTGGGGCGCGGGCTTCTCATTGAGGTGGCTTCTCTTGTTGGGGAGCACGGGCTCTAGGTACGTGGGCTTCAGTTGTTGTGGCATGTGGGCTCAGTAGTTGTGGCTCGCGGGCTCTAGAGTGCAGGCTCAGTAGTTGTGGCACACAGGCTCAGTTGCTCCGCGGCATGTGGGATCCTCCTGGACCAGGGCTCGAACCCCTGTCCCCTGCATTGGCAGGCGGATTCTTAACCACTGCGCCACCATGGAAGCCCTAAATGCTTATTTCTAAGTGAAAGAAGATAATCTAAAAAGGTTACATACTATAAAAGTCCAACTCTGTGACATTTTGGAAAAGGCAAAACTAGGAAAAAGTAAAAAGATTGGTGATTTTCAGGGTTCAGGGGAAGAATGGGTGGGGGAGAAATGAATGGGTAGAGCACAGGGGTCAGTGGAGCTATTCTATATGATTCTATAATGGTGGAGATGTGACAACTCATAGAAAGAGTGAACCTTAATGTAAATAATGTAACTATTATTAATAATAATGTATCCATATTGGCTTATCAATTGCAACAAATGTACCACACAAATACAATGTTAAAGCAGGGGAAACTGTGTGGGAGGGACGGAGTATATGAGAACTCTCTGCACTTTCTACTCATGTTTTCTGTAAACCAAAAACTGCTTTCTAAAAAGTAAAGTTTATTAATTTAAAAAAATGTTTCTTAAGGGCAAAGGGCCTCCCAAAGGTCTCCTTGTTGTAGCTGAGGTCCAAAGCAATTTTGGGGCATTTCAAATGGACTCCTAGCATCAATCCAAACCATGAGTTTTATTAGGTGTTCTGGCATGCTTGCCCAAACAATTTTAAACTCTAGAGATAAAGACTCTAAATTTTCTATCAATCCATCTGTCTGGCAGTACACTTGACTAGTCCAAAAACCTGAACAGAAGACAACGTCACCTAGAGGCAAGAGCCTCTAACTAGAGTTGCACACGTACGGCTGATTGACCATAAGAACTGACAGGCCTGAATAATGATTGCTTCTCTATCGCAATATTGAACTTTTTAAAATTTTAAAGATAATTTTTAAGACATTTTTATTTTCAAGTAGTTTTAGCTCACAGAAAAGTTGTGAAGGTTGTGCAGAGAGTTCCCGTATACCCCACACCCAGTTTTCCCTGTCATTAACATCCTGCATCGACACGGTACGTTTGTCACAATTAATAAACCAATATTGATACATGATTAAGTAAAGTCCATCCTTTATTTAGATTTCCTTATTTTTTACCTAACATTTTTTCTGTCCCAGGATCCCATCCCAGACACCATATCACGTTTGGTTGTCATATCTCCTTAGGCTTCACTTGCCTGTGACAGTTTCTCTGACTCGCCTTGTTTTTGATGATCTTCACAGATTTGAAGTTGGGTATTTTATAGACTGTCCCTCAATTGGAATTTGTCTGATGTTTTCCTCATGATTAGACTTAGGTTGTGGGTTTTGGAGAGGAAGATCACAGAGGTGAAGTACCTTCTCTTCATATCCTATCTAGGATATGCGCTCTCACTGTGACCTTGATAACCAGGCCTAGGTACTGTTTGTCAGGTTTCTCCACCATATGGTTCCTCCCCACCCCCTTCCCTACGGTGCTCTTTGGAAGGAAGTCATGATGCTTAAGGAGTGAATGAGTGTGCTCCAACTTCTTAGGGCAGAGTACATCCATAAATTATTTGGAATTCTTCTGCATGGAAGATTTGTCTATTCTACCCCAATTAGTTATTTAATAATTTATTTATATTAGTATGGACTCATGGATATTTTTGAATTATACTTTGAGTTAAAATCTAATACTAGGTTATTGTTGATCAAATTTCTCCAGTTTTGCCATTGGGAGCTCTTTCAGTTGGTCCCTCTGTCTCTGACATACCTCCATAACTTTGCCTTTATGGAGCACTTCCTTACTTTCTAACACTATAAGATGCTCCAGGCTCGTCTTGTATATCCCAGTCCTAGAATCAGCCATTTCTCCAAGGAGCCCTGGATCCTCTTTATTGGAGCGTGATAATAGAAACCAAGATCTGGACAATAGGTGCATTCATTGCTACCAGGGTCTTATTGCTTCTAGGGCCTCTTAAATGACAGAGCAAGAAAATATATGTGTGTATACTAACTTGTGTACACACATATCTCTAAATATTTCTGTACGTAGCCATATTTATCTATATTAAGCTAAACGGGAGTTCATACTGATATCTCCAACTCTAATCTATTACTGCGTGGATCATTCTAGTCTCCTCCCATTGCTTATGTGTAAACTAACACTCCATTAGTGAGAAACCTGGCCCCAACCATCCACCATCCATTTATGTAATTGTTATATATATTGAGTAGTTTTACAATTGTTAACCCTTACCCCTATGGGAAACACTACATCAACTAGAGTTCAGTACTTACGTACAGTTCCTTTTGCTTTTAGTCCTAAGTCTCCACTCATTTCTAAAGTTACTCTCCCACTCCCTTCAGTGAAGTAATGTCATCCATTGGTAATACAGTTAAATTCTCTTGTCGTTATTCAATCCTGGGATTCTCCAACCTCCTAAATGATTTTTTTAATTTACACAAATTAAAGTTCATTCTTTGCTCTGTAAAGTTCTATGAGTTTGATAAATGCATAGTATCCATTATTATAGCATCATATAGAATAGCTTCACTGCCTTAAAAAAAAAAAAATCATCTGTGCTTCATCTCAGTCAAGTCTCCTCCCTCTCCAAACCCCTGGCAACCACTGATCTGTTTACTGTCTCTACAGTTTTGCCTTTTCTAAAATGTCATATAAATGGAATCATAAAATATGTACCCTTTTAAGACTGGCTTCTTTCACTTAGCAATAGACATTTAATATTCACCCATATTTTTGCATGGCTAATTCCTTTTTATCACTAAATAGTATTCCATTGAATGGATTTACCACTGTTTATCCTTTCACTTACTGAAGAACATCTTGGTTGCTTCCAGTTTGGGGTAATTATGAATAAATCTACTATAAATATTCATGGACAGACTTTTGTGTGGACGTAGTTTTCAAATCAGTTGGATAAATACCTAGGAGTATGACTGGGTCGTATGGTAAGACTATGTTTCACTTTGTAAGAAACTGCCAAACGGTCTTCCAAAGTGGCTGCACAGTTTTGCATTCCCACCAGCAATATACGTTCCTGTTGCTTCACGTTTTTTCACCAGCAATTGGTAATGTCAGTTTTTTGGAATTTAGCCATTCTAATATGTGTGTAGCAATATTGCATTTAAAAAAAATAAATATATTTATTTGTTTATTTTTGGCTGTGTTGGGTCTTTGTTGCTGTGTGCAGGCTTTCTCTAGTTGTGTCAAGTGGGGGCTACTCTTCACTGTGGTGCACGGGCTTCTCATTGCAGTGGCTTCTCTTGTTGTAGAGCATGGAATCTAAGCACACGGGCTTCAGTAGTTGTGGCACAAGGGCTCAGTAGTTGTGGCACATGGGCTCAGTTGCTCCATGGCATGTGGAATCTTCCCAGACCAGGGCTCAAACCCATGTCCCCTGCATTGGCAGGCAGATTCTTATCCAGTGTGCCACTAGGGAAGTCCCTGCATTGTTGTTTTAATTTGCATTTCCCTAATGACAAATTATGTTAAACGTCTTTTCATATGCTTATTTGCCATCTGTATATCTTCTATAGATAATTTTTATTTTTAAATAATTTCAAATCTACAGAAAAATGACAAATATGGTATAAAGAACTTCACTATTCTTGAACAATATGAGAATAAGTTGCTGGCTTGATGCCCTGTCACTCCCAAAACTTGAATGTGTATTTCCTACAAACAAAGACACTCTCCTAAATAACCAGAATACATAGCTAAAACTGGGAAATTAACATTGATACATTACTCACATCTACTCCTCAGACCTTATTCAAGTTTCACCAGTTGTTTCAATGACATCCTTTATACAGAAGGATTGAGTCCAGAATCACCTGATGCATTTAATTGTCACATCTTCTAGTCTCCTTCAATCTGGAACTGTTTCCACTGTTCCCCAGTCTTTCCTTGACTTTCATGACCTTAATACTTTTGAAGGCTATGGGCCAGTTATTTTGTAACTGTCCCTCAGTTTGGTTTGACTGAAGTCCCCTCAGGTTTAGATTCAGTTTTGTATTTTGGGCAGGAAATTCACAGGGGCTGCTCCTCTAGGTGCATCTTGTCAGGTGGCACCTGATTTCGATTTGTCCCATTACTGATGATGGTAACTTGATTAAGGTGTATCTGTATCTGCCAAGCTTCTTTACTACAAAATTACTCTTTTTACCTTTGTAATTAATAAACATTTTGTATGTGGCTGGGTGGGGGGTGGTCCTTTGAAACTAAATAAATATCTTGTTCCTCATCAAACCTCCTCCTACAAGTTCTAGCATCCACTGATGATTCTTGGATGAATTACTCTGCTGGTTGTGAGATGGTGCTTTTCTCACTCCATTATTCCTTATATAGTTGGCATTCTGCCATATGGAAGCATTCTACCATTCTCCCCATTTATTAATGTATGGACTCACGGATTTCTCTTTCATTCAATGGATCATAATTGCCCCAGATTTGGCCAGTGGGAGCTCCTTCTGTGTCTGTTTGACATGTTGTATCATTCTTTGGGCACTTCCTTATTTTCTGGCACAAAAAGATTTTCCAGGCTCATCTTGTACTTTCCCTGCCCTGCCCTTTTAATGGAGAATGATATTTAGAAAGCAAGATCTGGACACTAGGGGAATGTATGGCTTTTGGGATGTCATTGCTCCCAGGGACTCTCAGTGAACATGGCTGGGAACAGAGATAGGAAGTACATGAATGCATATACAGACATGCAAACATACATACACAGTTATATAATACACACAGATTTACATCTGCATTTATTTTTATATCTATTTTAATGTATATTGAAAACCATGAATTTACACTGATAACTCCAATTTTCATCTAATCCTAAAGGGTTATGTTTGTTTGCTAGGGCTACCATAACAAACTACCACAGACTGGGTGGCTTAAACAACAGATATTTAATTTCTTACAGTCTTGGATGCTTGAAGATGAACAGATACGTTGAAGCAAGTATAGTAAATACTAATTGTACCATCTAGGTGGAACATGCACAGGTGTTTACTGTACAATTCTTTGAATTTTTCTGTATATTTGACATTTTTTGCAATAGAATGTTGGTAAGGGAAAGAGTAGGGACCACTGTGAATAAGAGAAAAAGCACTAGCTAGCATTCATCTTGTACTACAGTGTGGGCCTTGTGCCAAGCACTGTTAGCAATCATCTCACTTAATTTTCTCAACAGCCCCATATTATTATTTTCTGGTGCTATTATTTTCTCCATTTTATAGCTAAGAAATCTGAGGCTCAGAGAGGTTAAGTCACTCATCTAAGGTAACAATGCTTGTAAACAGAGGTGGGACTCCAGTTCAGGTATGTGTGATTCCGTAACTGATGCTTTTAACTCTCTCACATCTAGAGCACCAGCATTCCTGTCCAACCTCCATCCATTTCTTTGATAAAAAGAGAAAGTTAAAACCCAGTAAATGGCTTCTAACGACTCCTTGATTTTTACACTTCTCCAGTATGGAATTGTACTTTTATAGAAGGAAAAATAAAGTTCTTATTTAAGTTCTCTTCCTTCAGGGATGGGATTGTCTCCCTCCCAGCAATCTTGGCAGTTGTACATTCTTTTCCAGGTGCTAAGAAAACTGGTAGCAGTGAGTTGTCATGTTTGCTGTCTCCACTTGTTCTAGCTGTACTCTGAAGGTAAGGTAGGGGAGGCTCTTTTTAGACATGAGAACACTGTGAGGCTCAGAGACTTTAAATATATTGACCAAGTCACACAGGATTACGGGACAGGACAGATCTGGCTCTCAAGTCTGGGGCTTTGGACTTGGCATTTCTCTTAACTGGTCTCCAGACTGGTTTCCGTCTAAACCAAGCCTGACAATTAAGCAGCACTTGCTCTTAGAGGCCCGCGGTTACTGTGGGCATTTTCCGGGTAGTCGTACTTCTCGATCTGCACTCCTCGCCTGGCATAAATTCCCAGAAAGCTTTTGAGTGGCGAGCAGGGATGTGAGCCGGTCGTCGATGTGCGCTCTTGGTCACCTGAGCGCTTTCCCAGAAAGGGCTGTTTTCTGTCTAGGTTTCCGTTCTCACAGAGGGCCTGTAAAACGCCTGGATGTCCCATGCCGTGCATCGTTGTATCCCTAGGGAGGCTGTGGCAGAGACCTGGGGGTGCCGATCTTCCCCAGCAGGAAAGGCAGAGAAGAGGCCCCGAGAGGAGGCAGTGCTTTGTCCGTGCTCAGCAGGGCTGCAGCCTGGGCGGGGCCGGCCTCCCTCGTGCCCTGACACCCCCGGGGCGGAGCTGGAGGCCCTGCGCGCGCCAGCTGACCAGATGACCTGAGCCGCTAACCCCAGACCCGCCCGTACTCAGCCGGGCCTTCCTTATGGGCCTGAGTCTCGCCGCCACACAGCTCAGCCCGAGCGCCCCATTTGGAGGCTGCGGCCCACGGAGGTGGAGTGATTGGGCCGGCTGGACGGCCCCACCCGGGGTCCAGAGGCGCGGCGCTCGCGGCCCACGCGGGGCGGGCGGGCCTGGGGTCGTCGGCTGGCGTGCCCGCGGGCTTTCACCCGCAGAGCCGCCGTCCGAGGTTCCGGTCTCCGCCTGGGGTCGCCTGAGCACTGCGGCTTACAGGGCTGCTCGAGATGACGTGGGGGGAGGGGGAAGAAGCAGCTGCGCCGCGGCTGCTCGCGGCCAGAGCCCGAGGCGGGGTCGGTTTCTTGGCAACGGGGCCCCTCTCGGGTCGCGCCCTCCCCCTTCTTGGTCTCCCCTCCCCCATTGAAGCTCCGCGGAGTCAGAGCCCTGGGGCCCGAGGCGGAGCCCAGGTGTGGCCTGGGGGGCGCGACCGGCGTGGGAGGGGTGACCCCAGGGCTGCCCAGCTGCGGGCCGGCGTTTGTCCGGCGGGGCTGCGCTGGGGGCAGGGGACCCGGAGGGCCCGAGGGGGGCGCGACAAGTCTGTTTCCGCCCAGCCTCCGCCTGCTCCGGCTAAAACGAGTCTTTCCGGTGGGGCTGCCCAGCCGGGTCCGCCCTCCCCAGCCTCCCGGAACCCGCCCGGGCCGAGGGCAAGAGCAGGCCGGTGGGTGGAGCGGTTGGAGAGGCGGGAGAGCCCGGGTCCTGGGATCCAGCCCGGGCCGCGATCCCCGGGGCCCCTCTTTCCGATCCGGTGAGTCCCCAGGGCCACCCTGGCAGACGGTTTTGGAAAAGCTTCCTGGGTGATTCTGGGAATCAAGGGTCCAGTCTAACCTTATTACTTTACAGCTGGGAAAACGGAGGCACAGACTGTCCCAAGGCCGCACCAAGAGTTAGCAAACCACGAGGAAGCCAAGGGAAAGCCTACGGGGAGAGACCCGACAGAGGCCGGGATTTTTCCCAGGCCCTGAGTCCTGGGGGTCTGGAGTAGACAAGAGGGGCTAGGAAGGCCTGGGCGCCCGCTGCCCCGACAGCTTCCCCAGGGGGTGGACCGAGCTGGATCCCCGCGACGGCCCCCGGCCTCACGAAATTAATGAGGAAGATGCCTTTCTTTCCTCAATCCAGGAGTAGAGATTCCGTTTAACCACTGCAGACAGTAAGACAGGGACCACTCTCCCTCCCAGCCTGGCGCCAGCAGGAACCCGAGGGCATTCAACAGGAGCCAGGAACTGGAGGCGAAGCATCCTTCATTTCCTCTGCGGTGGTGGAACAAGTGAGGTCTCTGATTGCCAGAGTCTGGTTTTTCAAAATCGTAGCATGCTGGCACCGAAAGCGGGGGTACCCTGAAGGATTCTTTTATCTGCTTAACCTTGAGTCAGACTTGCAATCAGCATTTGATCAAAAAGCTTGGTCAGTTTCTCAAAATGCAAAATCAATCGCCGATTTTACTTTTTTACTTGGCATTTCCTTGGGATAGTCTCGGTTCTGGGGATGAAAGATTATAAACTATTGTCTTAAATTCTGTCCTGATTAGCATCTTTCCTCAATTCAGGATTTCCCTGGAGCCAGATCTTTGCAGCTTCAGGATTATGACTTTTTTAAAATATAAGCTTGATGAATTTTTATCGGTTCCCTAAATTAGAAACTCCCTTAATTACAGGAGAAAACATTTTCAAAGAGAAAGGGGTAGACCTTTAGAACAAACCCGGGAGCAATGCTTCTAAAGAAAATCTCAGGGCAGGCAGGTCCTCAGAACCAAGTGAGATGGTCTTTTCTGCAGCCGTCAGGCCCACCGTCTTTCAGTTAACTCTTGACTAAAAAATAAAGAATAAATGAAGGTTTGCTTAAAGCTGTTCATCCTCCTGCAGAGGATTCTAAGTTGAGAGAAAACATGGTCTTGGTTAAATTGTTTTAAAATTGGGCTTGGGTGGCCAGATGGTAGATGAGGGGAAATTTCCCCTTGTAAAAGTATTTCCAGCTAATAAATGAAGAAAGAATGATAGATAGAACATCACCATTTTGTATTCCTAATGAATTAATGGATCTAGGCGTGATCAGCTATGGCTACTAAGTCTTGAAAAGAGAGAACCCACACGATGTGCTAATGGAAAAACTCAAAACACAAACTCTGAAGTCGTCTTGACACTCCTTACAGCCCTGCCCCGCCACAAATCAAAGCTGCATCTGATCAAGCCTCATCTGGATCCACAACACTACGGGAACATAATCAAAACTATCCACATCTTGTGAAACTACAAATGCCTCAGTTCTTTAATAATTAATTGCAAGGAAAATATTGCGTTTAGATTCTAAATCAAAGAAATGGTAAAAAGAAAAAAGTGACATTCACAGGACACTTGTAAATTTGAACACCAGTGTGGTATTTGATATTTAAAAAGTATTATTACATTATTTCAGAATGATAATATTATGGTTACATTTTTAAGTATTTAAAAAATATTTTAACATTTTCAATGTATTTTGGAAATATGTGCTAAAATATTTACAGATGATATGATATCTAGATTTTATTTCTAAATAGTTTTATGTAGGACTTCCCTGGTGGCGCAGTGGTTAAGAATCCGCCTGCCAATGCAGGGGACACAGGTTCGATCCCTGGTCCGGGAAGATCCCACATGCCGCAGAGCAACTGAGCTCGTGTGCCACAACTACTGAAGCCTGCGCGGCTAGAGCCCATGTTCCGCAACAAGAGAAGCCACTGCAATGAGAAGCCTGCGCACCACAGTGAAGAGCAGCCGCCGCTCACTGCAACTAGAGAAAGCAACGAAGACCCAACACAGCCAAAAATAAATAAATTTATTAAAAAAAAAAAAAAGATCTAAATAGTTTTATGTAGCAGTAAGGAAAGTAGGTGAAGGTATAGATGGAAACAAGGTTGAATATTAGTAATGAGTATATGGTGGTTCATTTTATTATTCTTTTTTTTTAATGTTTAAATTTTTTTTATCTTTTACTTTTTGCAGGGTGCTTTCAAACTTGGGAACCTGCCTTGAAGCCTGACTAAATTGTCTGGGTTGGAGCTCAGGACGACTGGCCCATGTCTTGCTCTGTGAAATTACACATGTCATTTCTCACTTGTCCATTCAAGAAACACTATGGAGGACCTTCTGTCTGCTTGAGCTTCTGAAATTATGGAGCTGACACTTCAGATTAGAAAATAACAAAGAAGGAAGCCACCAAATGGAAGCATGGAAGGCTTTGCAGAAGAACTGTTGTTTGATATGGGTTCTGACAGATGAAAAGGAGCTCCCTGGGTGGAGTCAGTTCATCTTCGATAAGATAAGGTGGTTAGACTAGGGCTACATGGAGGACCCATTTAATCCTAACAGATTCTGTGGTTATAACCTGCCTGTAATCAACTTTTTCTTCTCTGTGTGTCCCTCCAGGGAGTTGGGAGACCACCATGGACTTCCTGTCGTCATTCTTTATTTTGTTAACTGAAGCAATCCAAATTGAGCCGTTGGTCTTGAGTCTCCCAGTTGTGTTTGGAGGCCAAAGCATTATCATGTTAACCAGTCTGTAACCTTAGGGAATGGTCTCTTGGGCTCATAGATTTATTTCCATCCATCTAGTTCCCAAGGCATTTCATTTAGTAACTGTAGCTATACCAAGGCCCAGCCTTCGTAATAAAGCCCATTTGCTCATCAAAACGTGGGTGCCTGTAGTTGATACCCTCAGCCTTCCCAACTGCTTTTATCTTCCCTCTCTTCCTGTAGGACATGCAGTTCAATATACAGCATGCATCCTGGCCTTCGGGTTAATTGTTCATCCTGATACTCTGCCAAAACAGGTCGAACTTTGTGCTTTGATGGCCTTTTCACCCATGTGACATGAACCATCTGTTGGGGCAAAGCTTAAAGCAGCAATTGTCATTTGACAAGTAGTTGGCAGTATCACATCTCTGTTATGGAAAATTATTTTTCGGTTGTCATCTTCTCAGTTTTTGTGGATGTTTGTACTTTAAAAGGGACAATTTCTGAAACTTCTGGAGAAGTAAGATAAGACTGCTTAAATTTGGTTGCTATATGTTTGTTGAATGAGTTTGCCTGGGCTATGATGCTGAGTCAAATATGTTGTTTTTTTAGGGACCTGGCTGCATCTAGCCGTGTGATCCAGAGCCTGGTGGAGGGCTGGGAATGCTAGCAGCTCCTCTAACTCTTACTACTATAAACCAGAGGTATACTTCACTGTGGGAAAAATATTGGGAAATTAGCTGTGATATATTGTATGTTTCCAGTGATTGCTCAAAAGCTTCTTATACTCATTTAATTAGAATAATTTACCTTAATAGAAAACTATAATTTTCTACTTTTTCCAATCAGTTGAACCAGTGTGTACTTTTTTTTACCCACTCAGATGGAATTTATTACACCAAAGCTAATACCCTAAACCTGAATTTTTGTGCTAACCATCATTATAACTGAACAATTATGCTATAGGAATAGTTGAGACCTCTGCTTCTGGCTCTGAACACCAGCCTGGATCAAACCAAACCTCCCACCTCAAACAAGCAGAACAGCTGGATAATTTTAAAAATCTGTCTGACAGTGAGAACCTGAGAGGGCAAGATCCTGGAGAGAATGGAAACATAGAAAGGTGAGCCTGACATTTGACATTTGTCTTAGCTTGGGCTGCTATAAAATACACCATAGACTGGGTGGCTTAAACAACAGACATTTATTTCTCACAGTTATAGAGGCTAAAATTCCAAGATCAAGGTGTCAGCAGATTCGGTTCTTTGTGAGGGCTGGTTGGCAGATTGCCACCTTCTCTCTGTGTCCTCACATGGCAGAGAGAGGAGGTTCTGGTGTCTCTTCCTCATCTTATAAGAGCACTAATCCAGGGACTTCCCTGGTGATCCAGTGGTAAAGAATCCGCCTTCTAATGCAGGGGATGCGGGTTCAATCCCTGGTCGGAGAACTAAGGTCCCACATGCCGCGGGGCAACTAAGCCCACACGCCACAACTACTGAGCCCACTTGCCTCAACTACAGAGAGAAAACCTGCACACCACAACTAGAGAGAAGCCCACATGCGCCGCAACGAAGAGCCTGCAACAAAAAGATCCCGCTTGCTGCAACGAAGACCCTGCATGCCACTACAAAGACCCAATGCAGCCAAAAAAAAAAAAAAAAAAAGAGCACTAATCCAATCATAGAAGCTACACCCTCATCACGCCATCTGAACCTAATTACCTTCCCAAAGTTTCATTTCCTTATGTCACCACGTTGGGGGCTAGGGCTTCAATATATGAATGGGGGGGGCACAAATATTTAGTACATAACAGCACTATTATTCCCTTCAAGGCGTTTACCTCTGAGAGCAGTGGTTTCAATGCTAAGAAGCTGAGCAAAGCTTTGGCAATCTCAGAGAGGCCCTGGTAATATCCTAGGCTTTTGGTTAGGACCTTTGAAAGGCTATACCAGTAGTAAGGGCAAATCAAAAAAGGACCAACTCTCACAAAGGTACAACTTTGACTCAAACCAGATTAAGATGGTCTGCCTCTATACTAACTGCATTACAAAGCAAAAGGAAATCTCTGGAGAAAGATAGCATCATCCACAATACCACATTGATTCTATAATTTTTCATGTACAACCTGTAGCTGTTGATCAAAATTTATTAGGCGTACCAGGAGACAAGACCAAGTCACCCTAAACCAAGAGAAGAAATAGATAATATAAACTGACTCACAGAAATCCAGTTTTTGGAGTTATCAGATATAGACAAATATAGATAGAATAACCTCTGATCAATACATTCAAGGGGATAAAAGACAAAATGGAAAATTCCAACAGGTAATAGAAGTATATAAAAAAAGAATCAATGGAAATTTTATAACCGAAAAAGTGTAATTAAAAATAAGAACATATTAGATTAGTTCAAAAAAGATTAGACACAGATGAAGAGAGGATTAGTGAATTGGAAGATAGAAAAAAAATATCCAAAGTGATGCATCAAGAGACAAAAGAATGGAAAAAACAGAAAGAGTATGTCATATTTTGGACATAGTGAAAAGGTTTTAACATAATTGTAGTTGGAGTCCCAGAATAGGACAGGAAGAGGGAGGATTGAACAGAAGCAATATTTGAATAGATAATGGCCAGGAATTTTCCAAAGTTGTTGAAAGACATAAATCCACGGATTCAAGAATCCTTGTAGAGCCCTAAGCAGTATAAATACAAAGAACATCACACTTAGACACATCAGAGTAAAACTACCAAAAATCAAAGAATAAGAGATAATCTTAAAAGTAGCCAAGTAAAATGACAGATTACCTTCACTGGAACTATCATAAGACTTAGTGCTAACTTTAACAGAAACCATGAAAGCCAGAAGACAATGAAATAACATCTTTACAGCACTGAAAAGCTAATCTAGAATTTTTTAGATGGGATCTTCGTTGTGGCTTGTGGGATCTTTAGTTGTGGCATGGGGAGTCTTTAGTTGCAGCATACAGGGTCTTCAGTTGTGGCCTGTGAACTCTTAGTTGTGGCATATGAGATCTAGTTCCCTGACCAGGGATCAAACCCAGACCTCCTGCGTTGGGAGCATGGAGTCTTAGCCACTGGACTACCAGGGAAGTCCCTGGAATTTTTTAACCAATAAAAATACTTATCAATAATGAAGGTTAAATGAGGTTATTCTTAAAATAGACAAAAAACAAGAGCATTTGTTGCTAGCAAATATCCACTAAAAGAAGCAGTAAAGGAAATTATTTTAGGCAGAGGGAAAATTGTCATAAGTGGAACTTTAGAAATGCCAGAAGGAATGAATGAAGAAAGCAGCAGAAAGAGAAAATAAGTGGGTAAATCTGACCAAAATCATATCTTGTGGGGTTTTAAATACTTATACAAAAAATTTTTAACAATATATATATGTAAGAATAAAAATGTATGACAGCAATAGAACAAGAAGTGGGAGGGGAGTGAATAGAGTTAAGATGTGTTAAGGTTCTTGCATTGTTCAAGAACTAGTAAAATTACGAATCTTTTTTTTTTTTTTTAATAAGTTAAGATGCATTTTATAATGTCTCAGTCTGCTTGGGCTACCATAGCAAAATAAGATAGCCTGGATGGCTTAAACAACAGAAATGTATTTTCTCACAGTTCTGGAGATTGGAAGTCTGAGATTAGGGTGCCAGCATGGTCAGGTTCTAGTGAGGGCTCTCTTTAGATGGCCCTCTTCTCTCTTTGTCCTCAGATGTCAGAAAGAGAGAGAACTCTCTGGTGTTTCTTCTTATAAGAACAGCAATCCTATCAGGTCAGACCCTTATGACCTCACTTAACCTTAATTACTTCTGTAGAGGTCCTGTCTTCAAATACAGTCACACTGGGGGTTGGAGCTTCAACATATAAGTTTAGTAGGGGGACACAATTCTGTCCATAACATAATCTCTGGGATATATATATATATATATATATATATATATATATATAACTAGCAAGCTAATACTAGAGGGATAAATGACGTGAAAATAATTACTTCAAAAGAAAATGAAGAAGGTGAGGCAAATAGAAAAAGAAATAGAAACATTGTAGATTTAAACCTAAATATGAGGGAATTCCCTGGCTGTCCAGTGGTTAGGACTCGGTGCTTTCACTGCCATGGGCCCAGGTTCAATCCCTGGTTGGGGAACTAAGATCCCGCAAGCCATGCGTCATGGCCAAAAACAAAACAAAGCAAAACAAAACTAAATATGTTAGTAATTAAATCAAATGTAGATGAACTAAACATTGCCATCAAACTACAAAAATTGACAGACAGGATAAATAACAGAAAACCAACTACATATTGAGACACACCTTAGGCATGAGGATAAAGGTATAAAGTGCAAAGATGGGGACAAATACTCCATGCAAACAATGACTAAAGGGATTGTTGGAAGGCAGAAATATCAATATTTCTAATGTATCCACACAAATTTGCCACTATCGATAACAGTTAATGGAAAATGTATTTTTCTGAATTTTATTGGGTCAAATTGATTGTTCTCACATCTTTGAAACTAGTCATTTTCTTAAAGCAGGATCACACTCTGACATACCGACCTGCCATCCGTACTCAAAGAGTCAGGTGCCAGGAGCCTCCTGCCAGCCTGAAAACCATTCTATTGAGTCTGGCAGTCTGTGTGTATGTAGTGTGTAGGCATTCGAAGCTTTCTTTCCGTTCACCCCAAGTTTGCTGAGCTTTGCCAAAGGTCAGGTTCACTGTTGGGCAGTGCCTGTCCTAGTGGAGCTCAAAACTCCAGAGAGAGATAGGCATGCATGGATAGGACCCCCAAATATCTGAATGTGTACTGTAGCAAAGGCACAGGAACCTGATGAGAAAGGGACTCATTCTTCCTGCAGAGTTCCTTTCTCCCTTCCTCAAATATTCATTGAGCACCTACTATATACCAGGCTCATTAACATGTTTTTTTTATTTTGTTTTTTTCTGACCTAAGACCCATATTCTTTCCAAAAAACTATGACATCTTTTTTTTTTTTTTTAAGTGGGGAAGAATTTTCTCCCCAGTCAGTGAATTTTGTGAAATATCTATAAAATTAACAGCAAACGGGCAAATACAGAGGCCAAGGCAGGAAAAACAGGAAAGGAAACCAACCCTTATAGAGCCACCATTGTTTGTTCTCTCACTGATCCCCATAATAACCTAATGTGGGAGGTGTGGATACCCTTTAGAGATTGGAAATTCAGGCACAGAGAGGTTAAGTAACTTGCTCCAAGGCCCCAGCTTACAAAGTAAGGAGCTGATCTATAGACACCAAGTCTTTTGACTCCTGGTCCAGTGTTCTTCCTATACCAGGCAGCTGAGTAATAGGTGTCCTAGAGACCTTCTTTACTCGTGGAGCCCCTGGGCTTGAGGGTGACGTTTGTGAAGCAATGTGAGGAGCCTGGGGAAACACATTTCAGCCTCTGTGTCTGCTGTGCTCACAGGTTGAAATGCCCAGATGTCCCATGTGGGGTTGGATGCTGGTGCCGCCTCCACCCACTGCTCACCCCTTGGCCTCCCTGTCTTTGGGACTTTGCATCAGCCTGTCATCTACTGACAGGTAATAAGATAGAGCATTTGAAGGTGGGTGAAGGCCTTTGTCTTTGTGGGTGATCCTCTCGTCATCAGGGTCCTAGCATTTTCTTGACAGTTTCCAGAAGGTTCTATACTCATTAAGAACTGGCATTTGCACAGATGGCTCTGGTGCAAGGTGTTCACCTAGTCCTTTTGGCCAACAGTGTAGCTTCAGAAGCAGACAGGAGAAAAGCAAAGAATAGACCATTCACAGGTGTCTTAGTCTGCTCAGGCTGCCTTAATAAAATACCATAGATTGGATGACTTAAACAACAGAAATTTATTTTCTCAAAGTTCTGGAGGATGAAAGTCTGAGATCAAGATGCCAGTATGGTCAGGCTCTGGTGAAAGCTCTCTTCCTGGCTTGCAGTGGACTGCCTTCTCACTGTGTCCTCACATGGCAGAAAGAGTGAGCTCTCTGGTATCTTAATAAGACCACTAATCCCATCATGAGGGCCCCACCCTCATGGTCTCATCTAACCTAATTACCTCCCAAAGGCTCCATCTCCAAATACCATCACATTAGAGGTTAGAGCTTGAACATATAAATTTTGGGGGACACTGAAAGTCCATAGCCATTGGTTTTGTGCCTTCGGGCAAATCTCTTCATCTCTTACCAGTGTAATGGGCATATTATGATTCCAAAGGGGTAGAAAGTAAGAGCCCCTGCCCTGCTGTCTGTTCTGTCCCCTTTGTCTTTTCAGAGGCCCTTTGGCAGCTTCACAGCCAGGGCTCAGGAGGGGCCAGTCTCCCTTATTGAGAAAAATGACCCCAAGCAGACTACATGCAGTTTCTCCAAGTGAGTTTGGAGGAGGTGGGTAGCAGATGTCTCAGGTGGTGTTGAGCATGTGTCTAGGCACCTAGAAACCTAAGGAAGGTGGCTGCTGTTCCCATCTGAAGGTCAAATCATTAAGTAGCCTTTATATCTTTCATAGGTTTCCCAATTAGCTTGTTTTTAAACCTCCAAAGTTTGAACCTTGTAAGTTTATCTGCTGAAAACAAAGAGGCTGTTGCCCCATTTTCCCTTGGATGGACTCAGTCTCCCTGCCCCAGCCCTACTCCCTCTGGTCCTCAGGAGAACCCAGCTACTAGATCTTTCTTTTGGGGACCTAGCCACCTAGTCTGTGGTAGGACCTCACCCTGTGTGCTCTAGGGTTCCAAGTGGAGGCTCAGACACCCAGCCCAGCCCTGCCTCAGGTGCTGGGCCTGCACCACGAGTCCGAGTGGGGGTGTCCAAGCCTCAGTGCTCCTGACAGGCTGAGGACTCCTGCTGTGTGACGTGTGGCAGCTTCTGACCAACCTGGACCTAGACTTTTCCCTTGACTAAACTCTAATCCTGGCTTCTGATTGGTGACACCCCTGTCCCCATTGCCTGGTGCCCCTGAACCACTGCCGACTCTTCATGGCTTTGCTGGCTACACCTCTGTGCACACACCCCTCTCCCTAGGACGTGAGCAGCTGTCCTGGGTCTTCCTGAGACCTGCTTCCTCCCTCCCCGCCCTGTAGGGGTGCCTCTGTGACCACACCTGCCAGGTGGCTTGTGAGGAGGCCAGCGATGCCTCCAGGGAGGGCAGCCAGGGTGGGGCAGTTCTGCAAAGCTGGTGGGTGTGGATTGCTCTGTTGTGGCCTAGAAACAAGGTTTTATAGAATTGCCCTGTAATGCATGCTCTCCCAGTCCCTGAAGCTTTGCAGTGGGAAGATGGATTCACACACAGCTTAGTAACGAAAGCCAGCACTTCCCCTTTTGACTGCTCAGCTTTGACAAAGTGGCACCAAAACAGCTGGATCAAGCTGGCCCATGTCAGGAGGTATTCTGGGGCAAAACAGGGACTTCACATGTACTCTCTTATTTAGCTCTCACAACCACCCTGTGGGGCACATAGTGCTGTCTGAAAACCGAGACTCAGAGAGGTTAGGTACCTTGGCCACAGTCACACAGCACATCCATGACAGGGTACTATTTTAAACCAGACCTGCTGAGGCCAAGGTTCACAGGGCACTAGGCTGGTGTGTACCCCTTCTGTTGCTCCACACAGGGCAGGCTCAGGATAGGGGTGGGGAACTGACATTTGCAAAGATATCTAGTCTTTTCTTCTTTGAAAAAGTATGTCACTCTGCAACTCTTCAAATATGACTGCATTGCACAACTTGGTAGACCTCGACAAATGCAGAAGGGCCGCAGCAGGAGCGCCCCGGCAGGTTAACAAGCCAGTGAAGTCGTTAGGTGATGTTCTCACCCTGCATATGTACCTGGAGCTGCCCTGAGCCCCACCCCAGATGTTGAGACTGTGCTTTGATGCCCACCAGGGCTGTGCCCGAACATGGCTCTGGGTAGCTGGCAAGTAAACCTTCGCCTTCACTAAAGTGACCTTGTATCCCAAGGGATACATTTGCTCTAAATAGCACCTTCTGAGACCTAGTGCCCCTTCCTGAAGGGATGACAGCCAGTTTCAGAGAATCCAGAGGAGGGCCTCCTGGTCAGGCCCCTCCTGGGACAGAGCAGAAAGCTCCACTCAGCAGCTGCTAGAACCAACTCACGCCTCCTTCCCTCGACTGCCCAAATGCCCTTTTTTGCAGAAAGGGCCCCACATCCCAAGCCCTCTAACCGCCGGCAGCCACATGTAACCAGCCACCACTCACAGCTTCCCGGTCGCCCCCATATCGGGCTCTGGGCCAGGCTCTCAAACAGCGGCCGGCCTGATGAGGTGGTGGCCGGGGGTGGCGGCCGTGGCAGATTGAAGTCCCCATTTCCCTTGTACAAAGGCAGCATAATTAATCAGGCAGTAATGAATTCAGGTACCACCAGCTTGTCACCTTGAGAGATAGGCTCTCTGAGAGGGCTGGAATTCACAAGAGGCAATCAGGTCACCATTAGGATTTTTCAGTATTAAATATTAATATTAAGTGGAAGATGTATTAGAAGTTGACCAAAATTTGGTCTGTTGACCTTCAGGAACCCCTGCCCCACTTTCTTTCTCTCTCTGTCCCTTTGGCTCATGGGGCAGGGACACCCAGGGTGGGTGGACCTCTGGCTGAATCTGGTCCTCCACCTGAGGCTTTCTGAGCTCGGGGATGACTCTCCCCTTGTGTACCTGTTACTCAGCCTCCTCTACAGTGGGGCCATGGGGAGGGGGAGGCGGGCGTTCCCCTCAGTGAGAATTCGGGCTCCCCAGCGCTCTGCCTGCAGCAGCTCAGGTGATGGACCAGGGTGCGTGTGCTGTGGAGTGGCTGTGGGTGTTGGGGGGTGCTGGATGCTGTGGCTGGGCCCTGGTTGTACTGACCTGCACTCTTCAGCTTCCAGGAGCAGCCAGCCCAGGAGTGCAGCAGGGCCATCAGCAAAGCAGGGATGCCTATCCAAGTTCAAATCCCAGTCTTCCCGGGGCCACACTGGGAGGTTTGGAGCAAGCTGTGGAACTTGGAGTTGGCATCTGTCAATGTAGTGGGATTAAACAAAGTGGTGGTCGTGGGCCACCTTGCCTACGGCTTGCACACAGTAGGCCCCCAGCTGTGGAAGGCTCCTGCGGGTGGGGCCCATAGAGCCCCAAGCTCTGGGCTGAGGCCAGACCTGGGACTAGCCCACTGGAGGCTGCACAGCTCCAGATGGAAGCCCCAGCTGGCTCTGGGGCCCGAGGTGCAGTGTGTGACAGGGTCCCCTGACTTGAAAAGGGACTGCTGGTCAGTGCTAGCACATGTCACTGCCAGCTTCAGGATCAATGATCCCCAAATGCCATGGGAATACTGAGAAAGCTTCCAAGAAGAGGTGCTGTTTGACCTCTTTTAAAGGAATATGTCAGAGCCACAGTGTGGCCCAAAGGTGCTGTGTCTCCATACAGAGTGGATGGGTGGCTTGAGATCCCATGTGTCCCAAGTACCTGCTGTGTGCTCAAGCAGGAAAGCAAGTGATAGGGTAAAAAGATAAACTGCTCATTTTTTTTAAGTGGGCAAAGAATATGAATAGGCAATTCACAGAAGAGGCCTGGAAAATGGCTTGGAAATTGATTACCGAAAAAAAAAAAAAAAGATGCTCAATCCTGCCAAATCTTAAGGAAAATGCAAGTTAAATGAGGTAGCATTTTTATGTATAATAGAACATTAGTCAGAAAAAAAATGAAATAATGCCATTTGCAGCAACATGGATGGAATTATACTAAATGAAGTCAGACAGAGAAAGACAAATAACATATGATATCACTTATATGTGGAATCTAAAAAAATGATACAAATGAACTTATTTACAAAACAGAAACAGACTCACAAACTTCAAATACAAACTTACGGTTACCAAAGGAGAAAGGTGGGGAGAGGAATTTGGGATTAACATACACACACTACTATATATAAAATAGATAATCAACAGGGACCTACTGTATAGCACAGGGAACTTTACTCAATATTCTGTAATAACATATATGGGAAAAGAATCTGAAAAAGAATGGCTATATATATAACTGAATCACTTTGCTGTATACCTAAAACTAACGCAACATTGTAAATCAACTATAATATAAAATAAAAGTTAAATTTAAAAAATGAGGTAGCATTTGTCACTCATCAAATGGGCAAAAATTTACCAGTCTGATAATATGAGGTACTAGTGAGGATGTCAGGATACTGCTCTCAGATGCTACCTATTGCTGCAACTTCTTTGGAGGACCTAGCGGTTTCCTTTACAACTAGAAATGTACATACCCTGCAACCCAGCAATTTCCCTTCTGCTTTATCTACTCTCAAGAAACATGTTATGTGCACAGAGAGAGAATCATCACACCAGGCTTTGTAATAGCAGAAACCTAAATGCCCATCAATATTGGAATGTCTAAATAGATTAAGGCATCTTCGCAGGGAGGAGTTTTATTTGGCAATTTAAAAAAATTGAGTTGGGCCTATATGTATGCAAATAGATCTCTAAGATGTATTATTGAGTGAAAAAAATCTGCAGAACAATACATGTATGGTTTATGTTAAAAAAAAACCTCAACAATAACAACTAATACTGCATAGTTTTAATGGAGTCCCATGTATGTTGCAAAAGCATAGAATAAAAGTCAGAAAGAATATATACAGACTCAATGGCTACCTTTTAGAAGGCTGAGGGTAGCCATGGATTATAGGAGTTCAGCGGGGGTGGGGCGGCTTGAGCTTTCTCTGCAATGCTATAGGTTTGGGGGAGGCAAATGGGTTAATGAACCTCATGTAGAATAGAGGTTAATTTTTTATTTTTTTTAAATAAATTTATTTATTTATTTATGGCTGCGTGCAGGCTTTCTTTAGTTGTGGCGAGTGGGGGCTATTCTTCGTTGCGGTGCACGGGCTTATTGCGGCGGCTTCTCTTGTTGCGGAGCACGGGCTCTGGGCGCACAGGCTTCAGTAGTTGTGGCACTCGGGCTCAGTAGTTATGGCTTGCGGGCTCTAGAGCGCAGGCTCAGTAGTTGTGGTGCACGGGCTTAGTTGCTCTGCAGCATGTGGGATCTTCCCGGACCAGGGCTCGAACCCGTGTCCCCTGCATTGGCAGGTGGATTCTTAACCACTGTGCCACCAGGGAAGTCCGTAGAGGTTAATTTTTAAAAGAGTTTGGCTAGGGGAAACAGTGCATCTAGGGAGGTGGTTGGCAGAATACAACGTGAAAAGCTGAGAGAATGGCTAAGAAGGAATGGGAGTGCGTGTACTATGAGCAGAAGCCCTCTGGGGCTTGCGGAGGGGAGGAAAGAGGAGAGTGAGAAAGTCAGGGAGCCTGGATACACAGAAGGGACCACTGCGGGGGGGGGGAAGGTGAAGAGCTGGGCTGCTCATTGCTTTGTCCTTGGCCGGGCTAGGAGCATGACCCACAGAGATGTTTCCTGATGCTTAAGTTTCCAGCTGTGGCAACTAAGGTTCTTCCTCACACCCCTCCTATCCTCCTTTTAAGCTGGAGATCTGTTTCTTCCACTGCTCAGATAGGAAGTTTTGATTATTTTTGCATAAGGACCCAGAATCGAAAATCAGTGCTCCTGCTACTGACCCCCCATCATCCAAAGGAAGTGGACTCTGGTCCTGGGCACACCTTTGCTGTCCAGGGCTGCCCAGCAGGGCTGGAGACCTGCTTCTGCCCATGGCTGTGTGGATGGGAAACCTGCTTCTCCTGGGTCATGCTCAGGGGTCCTCAGGCTTACGAGGGGGTGGTGTGGGAGCCTCAGTTGCAGCCACCTGGCCAACCTTCAGCCCTGGGCTCAGCATCCCTGCACAGAGCTAGGCCAGAGAAATGCAAAAGGAAGAGTAAAACCAAACTTACCTCCAAGGCTCCACAGTATGTGGGCTTTGGAGTCCGATCTGACTTCATATGCCAGCTCAGTCCCGTGGCCAGTGTGTATAACTTTGTGCAACCTCAGATTTGCCATCAGGGTTTCTGGGAACTAAGCAGAATAAAATGTGTCGAGCCCTCAGCTCCGTAATGGCACCCAGTATGTGATAGTGGTAGCTGAAAATAATGATGCTAACACTACATCTCCCCCTGTCTCTTCGAGACTTTTATCAGAACAGCGTCCTATGTTTACGTGCTATGAATGCGGTGATGTACTTAGAATAGTTTATTCTAGTGTGATGAACAAGAAAACTGTGTTTTAACTCAGTAAGTCTTTCCCATCCTGGGTTTTGTAAAGTTGGAGTTTCACTGTTTCAGAAATCTTTACGAAGGGATGAGGCCTAGTGAGCCTGGATTGAGAAGGGTCAGCAAAGAAACTGCTTCCAGCTGTCCAAGGGAGGGTTGTTGGGAGAAATGGCAGCTCCTCTGCCATGTTGGCTGGTCCAGGTGGGACCCCATTCAGCTAGTGAGGCATCCATCATTCCCCACAGCAAGGCCAGGACCAGGGAGAGGTGAGTGAGGCAATTGCCTGGAGGCAAAATTTAAGGAGGTGCCAAAAAACTCAGTAGTCAAGATAAATAACATTTTACTGCAATATATGTTTAATAAGAATTAATGCAGGGACATCCCTGGTGGCGCAGTGGTTGAGAATCCACCTGCCAATGCAGGGGACATAGGTTCGAGCCCTGGTCCAGGAGGATCCCACATGCCACAGAGCAACTAAGCCCGTGCGCCACAACAATTGAGCCTGCGCTCTAGAGCCTGCGAGCCACAACTACTGAGCCCGTGTGCCACAACTACTGAAGCCCATGTGCCTAGAGCCTGTGCTCGGCAACAAGAGAAGCCACCGCAGTGAGAAGACCGTGCACTACAACGAAGAGTAGCCCCTGCTCGCTGCAACTAGAGAAAGCCCGCGCGCAGTAATGAAGACCCAAAGCAGCCAAAAATAAATAAATTAAAAAAAAAAAGAATTAATGCAAAAAAAACTATGATGAACAAAATATCACCACTTTATCACCACTTTACACCCTGGCCTCCAGCCTCATCTTACTGACCTCTTCAGCAGTTGTCAGGCTCCTAACATCCTTCTTGCTGGGTGTCTTGGGCACAGCTAGGTCTGCCCTGGTCTAGGGGAAGGGAACTGGGAAATAGGTTCTGTGACTTTCCTTTCATCAGCATGGGACGGAGCTAGGAAACCTTTCTGGACAATTATCTTTTGAGTGTGTGTGTATGATTTTTTTTTTAATTTTTATTTTTTGGTGACCTTCATTGAGGAAATGAGAGACTTAAAACATTGAAACAAGTGATAGGAACATGAGAGTTTACAGTAGAAAAAGCAGATTTGAAAACTGTTTTCAGAAAGCCTTCTACTGTCTGTTGTCTATTTTTCAGAAAATAGTCAAGGGTTTGCAAAACCAAGAAGAATTTTTCAGTTTTAAGTGCCTTTGCTTTTCCCCAACAATGCTGCTTCAGTAAATACAGGCTCAAGTGTACATCTTGTCTGCCCTTCTAGGATCTGAGCGTTCTGTACACCTGGCTTGAAAGCTCAGCTGATTAGCTCTCAGATACCACCCATCTCAATCCGAGGCACAGCCCCCCATCCCTGGCTGATGGGGCTGGATGCCCAGTGGGAGAGGATCTTTTCACCCAGGAAGAGACAGGAAACAGCTACAATGTAGAAGATGTTGGTTTGATGAGACAATCCATTAGTTGGTTGACCCCTTCCCAAAAGAAATGGGATTAGAGGGAAAAAAACCCCAAAAACCTTCTTCTGCAAGTTGGAAGTCGTGTGACAAATGATTTTTGTTGCAATACAATATTTAAATCAAACTAAATGAATAATAATATAATCATATGCATTTATTCTGCCATTCTTCTACATATTTTTTTAAAAAACTAATTTGAGAATATTTAGAAGTAAGGTAAGCTGTTTGTGGCAATTATTTGTGGTGTGTGTCTAAACTCGCTGCTGGGCTTCCCTGGTGGCGCAGTGGTAAGGAATCCGCCTGCCAATGCAGGGGACACGGGTTCGAGCCCTGGTCCGGGAAGATCCCACATGCCGCGGAGCAACTAAGCCTGTGTGCCACAACTACTGAGCCTGCGCTCTAGAGCCCATGAGCCACAACTACTGAAGCCCACGAGCCACAACTACTGAAGCCCGCCCGCCTAGAGCCCGTGCTCCGCAACAAGAGAAGCCACTGTAATGAGAAGCCCGTTCACCGCAAGGAAGAGTAGCCCCTGCTCGCTGCAACTAGAGAAAGCCCGTGCGCAGCAACGAAGACCCAACGCAGCTAAAAATAATAAATAAATAAGATAAATAAATTTATTAAAAAAACAGAAAATAAACTCTCTGCTGAGGGGGCTACAGTTCTATCAAGGTGGATGTCGGGAGACTAGGTCAGGGGAGCTGGAGGAAATCTAGGGGGAGAAGGACCCCACTTCTGAAAGAAATGGCAGTGGAGGCAGGCAGGCAGATTTTAAGTTTTCAGGCAAACAGTGCTTTTGAAAAAACTGGATTCTATAATTTGTTATATTAATGATCTTCTTTAAATTATTACTAAAAATGCCATCCAAGGGAACAGGAAGGTAGACTCTGTTTTGTCCTTCCCTTTATCTGTGGACTTCATTTTAAAAATCACTTTATTTTCAGCACCTTGGTTTTGTTGTTTTTGCCAGAAAGTAACTTTTCTGTTCAACAGTATATTAATGCAGAATAGAAATAAAGATGCTTTTAAAAATTCTTTCAAGCACAAAAGGAGATGGTTTTCAACAGATAATTTTACATATTTACATATTTTACCTTAAGCATTTTGTAGTCTCTGCCTACTGGTGAATGGATCAGATTTTTACACTCTTTCAAAATGAACCAGTTTGGCTTCTAAGCCACTGCAAAGGACGGAAATGAATTCTAACTTTTTTTTTCTGCTTCATTTTCGCATCTTCCCATTTCCTTATTTCACATGGTTTAAAATAAAATGCCTCCAGCTTTATTTTTCCTTTCTCAAGAGCAAAGTGAATGTGACTTTTCGGAGGGGTCACAGGATGCCCTGGGGGCCCTTGGGTGTTGTTGGGCCGCTGCCTGCTTTCAGCTTGACTGAAGGGCTTGTCAGAGTTTTCATCTCCTAAGAAACGAGCCGCCGGCGCTGGCCAGAAGCAGGGGAAGGCAGCAGTCTGAGTCCCACGCTGGTTCTTTCCCACTGACATCAAATCCTGAGGTTTTGAAATTAATCCCACACAAAGACAGCCCTTCATTGTGGTGCCTGTTTGAAATTAGACTAGCAATAATGACCTTTCTAAGATGTCTCGTTGTTAAGATAGCCCCCTGTTGAAACTGAAAGGCTGCTGAGGGCCTCTCCCCGCCTCCCCCGACCAGAGTGGGTGAGATGCCCCAGCAGTCAGGTCAAGGTGACCGCCTGGCTTGGCCGGAGGTGCTGCCCGGTGGCAGGAAGTGGCCGCTAGCCCAGATGGCCGGGCTGCCTCGGGCCCCTGTGACCTGGAGCCACCGTTGCTTCCCAGGTCTGAGCCGCTGACTGTCCCCGGCTGAGAACTGCTCTCACCTCCAGGTCAAACAGATTCCTTCAGTTGTAACCGGTATTTTTGTTAAAGCGAACTGGAGCCATAAAGGGACTCGACCTGAACATTAGCAAAGAAAGCAGTCATCCCTCCAAGGAAGAGGAGCCCCAAGGGGCACAGAATGGGGACCAGTGGTCCTCCGCAGAACCCCCGCTGAACCCCACTTATCCTGCTCTTTTTACACAGTGAGTTTTCTTCCCCATAGCACACGCCTTCCACAGCAGACTGCCTTGCCGGGGATGTGGATGGAGTCGGGTGCAGCCCAGTGGGCCAACCCGGGTTCAGGCATCTGACTGTGCCCTCTGATTCCGGAACAGCACAGCCGCCTGTCTGCTGGGCCCTGGGCGCTCATCCACTGTCTCTGCGGTACCTACGGGCTCTTCACACGGAGGCGACTAAGAAAACATTTCTCAGAGAGAACAGACTTGAATGGCAACGTCCCTGCATATTAACAGAAACGGAGGAGTATTTAGAGCTTATGTGGTTTGAATGTGACCTTCTTACCAGACTAGCCCAGAATAACAATTTAGTTATTTTCGAAAACGGCTGTGCTTCTAAATAATTAGATATTGTAATCATTTCCATCAGTGACTCCATTCGGAGCCCTGTTTCAGTTAACATGGTCATTGTGCTACCGTGGCCTGCATGTACCGCTCGGTCTTTGGAAATAGGAAGTGTCTGTTAAGCGTTCTATTATTTCTGCTGCCCACCACAAGCTCTGCTATATTTTTCCCAGTGTTCCTATTTGGAGAAGGATTCTGTGCTGTTGAATTTTGATATTCCTAGTGTCCTCTGCAAAGGTTGTCTCTCATTTGAGTTGCTTCTTTTAACCCTTGGCAGTGGTTTTGAAGAGAAGAGGCACATGAAGACAGTCTGAGTATTTTGTAAACAACCAAAGCTGATTTATCAAAAGAGCACTCTTTTCTAGTGTAACGGTCTCTGTCAAACTTCTTTCTCTATTCCGAGTGCTGGAGAATGTGCTGGGTCTGGCCTTTGCATTTGGAAAGTTAGAATGACGCCTCCTTCTCTGTTTTAATATATTTCACCTCTCTGAGGCAGACGGATCAGAAACTCACAAGGAAAAGCGATGCCCTTTCCTGCGGCGACATTAACCAGAATCACGTGGAAAACAATCCAAGCCTTGTAGGAAAAGGGAGCCATTAAAATGTGCCCTGAGCGATTGGCTGCACCCAATCTTGCAGCCTGGCTCACTCGCGGCAGCAGACAGGAGGCTGCTCCCCTGGATGGAGAGAGCCTTGTTGTAGTGCCACAATTAAAATCAGCTCCTCTGCCAAAAATAAAAGGGAGGAGGGAGGAAGGAGAACATCAAAGACAGACTGAAATGTGTAGTTAGTAGTAAGAGTGGTCTCCTCTCGAACCAAAGCCTGCAGCGATTCACGGCCCCCTTGTTAATGAGAAATTTTGACCTCTGGTTTGTAAGTTAAATTTGTAATCCCAGCTAATGAAGTAAATCACTTCCAACTTGAGTCTGTTGTTCCCCGTCTGCTTTGCACGCTGCGTCTGAGAGTGAGGATCCAGGTCCACACACACAGATTGAAGGGAAATATAATTATTCGGTGACCGCAGAGTTTCTTGCGTGTTGAGGACGTGCTCGCAGTAACACTGCAGGCGTGGATGGTGGACCTATCCGTTATTTCATTGTAACCTGTATGTTGATAAGAGAGAGAGCCTATTAGACTCTGGGTTGAACAGCAGGATTGAATGACACTTCAGGGAGGTAAGTTGGGGACCCTACACACTGCCTTTCTTCATTTCTTTAGCAAATGGAAATCTTACTCAGTTCCAGGCCAACGACCGAGCAGACAGTGTAGTACTTTGCATAGGGTAGAAGTCGATGCATATTTACTGAAGAAATGCTGCTGAATGAAGGAAAGACTATTTGGGTGATGTGGAGCTCGGAGGGAAAGAAGAAAGCTCCTCTCAGGAACGTGAGTCCAAGAAAGGCAGGGCTGAGGAGTCTTCGAGCTGCCTGTCTCCCGGCTGCGCTGAACCTTGGTGGGCAGGAGAAAGAGCCGTCGTGTGAAACTGGGTACAGCTGGGGTGCTAAGGGGCTTGCTTCTTCGAGTGACAGATTATAGCTGAGGGAAACGGGCTGAAAAATTACCCTCTTTTAATGACGTGAGGGCAGAAGTAGGTATTAGACTGTGGTTTCGTCTAAAAGGAATTTCATTCAGAGAGCTGTTGACATTCTGTTGGAGGGCCCTATTTTTATTCAGTTCCATGACACATCACGTTCTATTCCTCCCGGCTAGTCTAAATTCTCTAAAATTTTCCAGATTATTGTGTAAGTTATCTTAGCTTCTGACCGGGAAACAATATTATTAATTTTTGGCCAGGAGACAACTCAGCCACACAGTCTGGTGCCACGGCATAGTGACCTGTCAGAGGTGAATCTTCTGGTCTTTGGGGAGTGTTATCCCTCCCCCCCAAGTAGAGGATGCCTTTTCTGGAGTTCAGGCCACCACCCTCCAATCTAGGCCGACTTACCCAGTGGTGGGGAGGTGGCAGCCCTCGGAACCGGCTGGGACCACGAGGGATCAGTGGGAGCTCCCATGGGGCAGGGGTGGCACTACCCACCCTCTCTGTAGGCGGGATCTCTGTGACAAAAATCCCACAATGGAAAATGGCTCTTGTTCAGAAAAGTCGGGGAAGCCGGAATTTTCCTTCTCTCTCATATTGGACATCCTTGTCCCTCTCCAGTCCCTTGGCAGGTATCAGCCTAAAACGTGTCTGAAAACTTCAAGCTATCTAGGCCTAAGGAGGGAGTTTGGGAGGGAGAACGTTTTTAAACCACTGACTCCTGTTATTTCTGTTGAAGGGCACTTAGACCTAGTCTCCTTGTGTCTCTCTGGTTTTTCATTAGACAAAGCAAAGCATTTGGGCATTTGTCCTGTTTGTATGACCCTGGAGAGAGCTCGGGGTGAGTCCCCAGGCAGGAAAAGTCACTGACCGGTGTCTGAAATCTGAGGACGTCTGGGGCCTGAGGCTGGGCATTTAGATCTACTACAAACAACAGCACGTTATACGTCAAGTGATTTGAATAATCTCATTTTTCCTCTAAATTTGAGCATGTGTAAAATATTGATTTCATCAACAAGTGGAGAAAATGCCACAGTGAATCTGTTCTCCGATGGTGTACCTGGTATGTGGAGAAGCCTGTCGAGAGGGGCCATGAACATAATCATGGTTTATTAGCTGCATGGGCTTTTTCCTTTGTTTCTTTTCATTTAATTCAAAGTGAAACAACTCAGCATGCAAAACTAAAATTAGCTGGGAAAAAAAAGGTGTAAGTGAATAAACAGGCAGATCCATTAGAGTCGATGGGTTATCGGATCCCTCGCCACTCCTCAGACAGCGGCCTATTAAAAGTGGTAATGTTCGCTGCCGGCGGTGCCCCTGGCAAAGAAAGAAGGCCAAGGCAGGCCTATTTCACATGCATCAGACACAAGAATTAAATAGACCAATGTTCCCTAAAAGACTGAAGTACATCTCTTTCTGACGTTCATCTCAGGCAAAAATTCATTGATCTCAGTATGTCCCTTGGCAATTATAAAATATTAAATCCAAGTCACACTTTTCTAGTTGGCTTAATTTTTTCTCTTTTCACAGCTTTCTATTTGATCAATTTTAACAAGTTAGGAATAGCATCTAATAATAAAAAGTGCAGAGTTTAAAAGTTTGTTCTTTTGACATTCTTTTCTTTTTTATTTTGTTTTGGGTTTGCATTAACTTTGTGTTATATAAAATAACTTGAATGCCATTTTAACAAACAGAAAGAACATGAGTGAACCAGAAGGTTCTTTACTGAGAATGATATTCATTAGTAGGCATCCAATGATAAGGACAGCCTGATTTAAAGATTTTTTTTTTTTTTTTTTTTTTTTAGCACATGCCCAAATAGCCTTCTTATTGTTTTGTAGTCATTAATGCTCCTCTATTCCAAAATTACCATATGGTTTCAGCTGGGAGTATCTGGTAGGGCTAGAGGTTTGACTACGTTCCACTGAGATTTACAAAAGATGCAAATTCCTTTCCCCATTTTTATGCATATGTAATGTTTTAGCGTTTGATGTTTGTTAATTCAGAATATACCATAAATGCTAACACAGACACACATGATAAAAATGCAGAATTTTGGCAGCCCATTTTCATTAGCCCATCAGTATGGGAATTATTGGGGGGGAAATGTTGCATAATAGTAACTTTACTCTCCAATTCTCCTTGCCATAAACTCTGAGCACATTCCCCCCAAATTTATAATTTATAATATATAGAATCATTTTATGTGAAATAATAAATTCTTCTGAAATAAAATCTATTATGATCTTCTCCCTACATTTAAGTTTTCACATGGGAAAGTTATTCACCTGTTGTCTACCAATTCCTTTATTAAAAGCTTTATTTATATTATGTCATTTAATTCTTACCACAAACCCATGAGGTCATGGTATTGCCTCCACTTTTCAGATAAGAGGTGCAAGCGGCCCACGATCATCCAGCAACTTCCCTCTCTGGCCAGCCAGGCCAGTCCCTCTGGGGTTTTGACAGCAGGATCAGAAAGAAAGAGAGAAGGAGAGAAGGTCAGGGTGGAGAGGGAGAGGCCTGGGGGATAGTGTTGAGCAGTGTTGAAAAAGATGGAGCCACTGCAATTCGTCAGGGAGAAAGCAGGAGAGAAGAGACAGGTTCAGAAGCAGTGCTGTGATCTGTGTATCTCCCTTAGACTGTTGGAGGAATGTCAGTATTGAACTTGGCTTATTTTGAAATTACGTTTACGTTGACAGATTGTGTTTCTTTGTCTGAGACACTGCCCTGAGACTGGACCACATAGGTGATGGCTTTATAATTACTAAGGTTGTTTTGAATGGCCAATTACAACAATGTTTCAAAGAGAATTCAGAATACAGCTGGAGCATGGGGATGAGAAGGCTCTAAGCCTGGTGGCTTCTGGGCTCCTAATAGGCTTTGCTTGGGTCTCTAAAGGGGCATCAGATGCAGAATTTTCTGCACAGTCTCTTTGTGGCTGCCATTGTCATTCTCCTCCTAAGCCTGTTTTCCCTTGCTGCCCGTGCGTCCTCCTCTCTCTCACCATGCAATGATGATGCATTGCATTTTCCTCTCTGAGATGGCAGGAAGAGACCTCTCAAGGAGATGATTAGTGCCATAGGGGTCCAAACTGTGCCGTGAGCCATCTCTTATCGTGGTCCAAACAGCGCAGGGCCTGCTGTGGGACCCTGAGCCCAGGGCCAGCAGTGTGTACAATCATGGTGGGCTCACCCACCTCTGCGTCTCCCACCGTGGTGTCCCCTCTCTGAGTCACTAGCCCCCATTAAGGTTTGCTCCCTCATCTGCATGCTGAGATCTCTTTTATCACTCCAGCACCTAGAACATGGCTTGACACAGAACAGGTGTCCAGGTAGGATCTGTTGAGCAGAAGGAAGGATGGGTGGGTGGATGGATGGACGGACAGACTGGAGAATGGTTGAGAGTATCTCATAAACTCATGTCAGGAACTGAAATAGGCTACTCCTCCAAGGAGCATCGGCATTTTTTGAAAGACCTAATGTTGATGAAAATAATCAATAAACAATCTATGATTGATAGGAATAGAAAAGAGTTTTATCTGAGCCAAACTGAGGACTATAGTCTAGCAGACAGCCTCTCAGATAACTCTGAGGAACTGCTCCGGAGAAGCATGGTTTTCAGCACAGTGTTATATCTTGGCAGAACAAGGAACATTAAACAAGTCCTGGATACATTCCTTCAGGGTTTCCATAAAAAACAGATCCGCACGTACACAGCGAGTCAGTATGGCCTCGGCACCTGGGAAGGGAGTCTTATCAAAGGAGTATGCACTGGCGCCCCGGTAAGGTAGGCATTTCATCTTTATTCTTAATATGGACATTCTTTACTTCTGGTCAGTGCACCCTTTTCTTAATAATTAAAGCAGACGTACAACGTATGTTTGATAGGCCACAAACAGTCCGCTTTAGTTAGCATACAGTTCAAGTTAATTCATGTATAAGCCAGAATGACTTCCCCTTATCTCAATATGTGAACATTTCTTTTATCACTGGGAAGGATGCTACACACACAAAGAAATGTTACCCCAAAGTGGGGTCACCCAAAGTTTGCTCCTCTGACCACCTGTTATGCGACTTACCTGAGCAGCCTTTTCATTGGGTCCTTGGGCCCCACTCAGGACCTACTTAATCAGAAATGTATCTTTTCAATAGGTGCTCCAGAGGATTCTTTTGCACTCCAGTATTTGAGAAGTTCTGCTTTTCTAAAGGTAAGATTTTAGGAGTTAGGATGCTGATCTGCTGGAGGTGGAGTGGAAACTCTTCCCTGGTATCAGCAGCTAAAACCTCCTGTCTGCACCACCTACTGTTAGCTGATCCAAGGCAGCCCGAGGACCCAGCCCAGCCTCCTGGACACTAGGTGCCCTCCCTGCCACAAGGCCGAGGCTACATTCCCATAGCCCCCATCCCATCTCTCTCAGCAGCAGGCTTCTTCCTCACTCCCTGGCGTCAGGGTGGACCTTTTGCTGCTTTGCCCTGCCCCCATGCTGCCCACATTAAGCTCCTTGAGTAGCAGGGACCTTGTGTGGTGAGAGGCCCCAGGCCCTTTGGATCAGTGGTTCGCTACAAGCTTGTCCAATTCCCCCAAAGGAGGGAGCCTAGACATTTCCTGCTGGGATTCTGGGAGGAGTTCCTGGGATATAGCAGCTGTCAGTGTGGGCTAGCGAAGCTATTTCTTCTTAGGTGGAGCCTCAGTTATCTCATCTGTAAACTGGGCGTAAGAAGAACAACCTCCTTGGTTGCTTCGGACACCCCGGGAATGTGAGAAACCTTTTCAAGTCTTAAAATGCGCAAAGGCTCTGCACATATGTGCCCATTTTAACCTTGAATCCTGAAGTGTTTCTGGGATGATATCCTTCCTGCATTGGTGGAGCTGGGGGAAGGCTCTCCTCCCCTCCAGATCTGAACCTCTATGTGCCTTGTGAGAGAAAAGTGCCTCTTGAAGGTCTGTGTGCAGTGAAACTTTGCACAGGCTTTGAGGGTTGCAGCATGTCCCCACAATCCCCTTTTCCAGATTAAATGTTTGCATCTCTTGTTATATTAGGAATTTGATCTGCTTTGTGATCATTGCACCTGAGTACCTGTAAAATACAAAAATACAGCAGTGGCTGGTGTCTACGAATTGGCTGGTCGTGGTGTGCATGCGTGCCTCCGTGTGTGTGTGTGTGTGTGTGTGTGTGTGTGTGTGTAATATATATTCAAGGCAGGCAAAACGGTTTACATATTCCCAGCCCATGTTAACAAGATGTTCTTTCCTGAACATAACATGTTTCTGAAAATTCCTGAATCTTTCACTCTGAAACTCAACAATATTGTTATTAAAATGGTTCTGTTTAAAGAACACCTTGGTGAACTTTGTTTCCTTTTAACGACATGCTCATTTTAAAGGTCAGGGTGTTGAGTTGCCAGAGCAGTGACCTAAGAATAACCTTTCCCTTCTACCTGAGTTTCTGATCCGTGATGTTAGCATTTGGAAACGCTCTTTCCCTTCTAGTTTCTGCAGCTAAATAAGTTGCAGCCCCTTCAGCTATACTCATAAAAATTTGCTTCCAGACAACATGGTCTGTTTATTGTGTAATAATCGAAATGGCACTAAATTGCAGTGATTGCCGAACACTTAGGAATTGTATTAACCTCTTAAGTGCTAAGTGGTTTGCTGTCGTCTCCCCACTCAGATGTGCAGCCCCAATGTGTTTCTGTCCCTTTGCTTCCCTCAGTCAGTGTCATGGGGGAAGCAAGTGTCCTCAAGCCCAAGTCCTGCCTGGGAACAGGCTGGACCCTGCTGGCACCGCACTAACCAGAAGAGAGTCCTGCCTGACCTGTGGCAGAGACGATAAACTGTCCCTATCGGGATTCCCGAGAGGCTGGATTGGCCAGTCTTGGCCCACAAAGTCCCACTCCTGTCCCCTGGCTTCAGCTGTGTTGTGTGTTTTATGACAGTTGCTTTATAGCTCAGTTTGAGAATTGATTCTCCAAAGAGCAAAGAGAATAGCTGGTCTTTCTGCCAGAGCCATCATCTTTGGGAAGCTGCTCCCAGTTGGGCGAGTTCCGGCTGCCCTGCAGGAGGCCAGGTGGCCGTGGCCTTGGCGTCCCTGGGCCCTGCCCGCCGCCAGCCCTGTCCACACTGCTCTGGCGAGCGGCAGGCCCGGGAAGGAAGAGTTAACCAGAAATGGAGCGGCGCTGCTCCAGGGCAGGCAGCCTCGCTGCAGAGCCGAGCAGCGTTCGTGCAAAGGCAAGTCATTTCCCGAAACACTGCAGACACACGGCCTCGGGCAGCCTAAAACCTTTGGAGACCAAAATGGCTCGCAGGGGTTGGAAGTAATAAGGTGTTTTTCCCTTCTTTCTCCTTCACTGAAATTCTGCGAGGTTGGCTCTGCATTGCTGGGGAACAATGGTGCTCTTTTTGTGTTTTCTATGGGTATTAAGATCCATTACGCTGTGACATTTTTAAGATTGGTTATCCTGTAGTTTGGTGTTAAATTGAAGTTGTTTGTTTTGAATTTAATTCTTTCATTTTTCAAATGGAAAAAGGCAGCTCTGCGGTGCGGTGAGGCTGGCTCACTGAAGTGTGCCCGTACTCATTCGGGGGTGGATATCTTTGCCATCCCCGGACCTCGGCAGAATTAGCCCTGAAAGAACATGACCTATTTCTCTGTGGGAAAGTCTGTAAGAATCCTGGGAGACGACTTTAAAAACTAGGAACTAGGGGTTGTCTCCATTGTATGTCGAGAGAGAAACAGGATATGAGCTGTTTTTTAGCAGAATGTTATACATCCAATCTGTTATGCCTAATGCAGCCTGCATATAATTATTACTACTCTCTGTTTACGACAGCAGCAAAATCAGTTTCCATCCAACAAATGACCCAGCAGCAGTGGGCCAGCCGCCTCTGAAATGACATCTGTTAACTCTTTGTCAAATGCCCTCTCGTTGTCCCTTTCTCCCAAACAGCTCTGTGGTTAATTATGACCTGAGCATATGACACAGTCTTTTCGAGTGGAGAAAAACTGCTTAGGGGCAAGGAGAAATCTAGCTCCAAGAAACTGTCTTCTCTTTCCCTTCAAAAAAAAAAAAAAAAAAAAAAAAGCCATAGCAAATTGTTTTAAAATAAACATTCATTTATTGCACCAGAATAGGTTGTTGGACTATGTTTTGATTAAGCACCAAGATTACAGGGTTATTGTACAGCATTGTGTCGAGAGGCCCAGCCATTCATGGAAAAAAAGAATCACATCAAATTCTTGTCAAACCATAAAAAAGTTTCCATCAGAGGAACCTGGGCGGCCTTGATGCCTGTGAGCAGGGAGCTGGCATACATTTGTGCCACTGTTATCTACTTCGTTAATGGTGAAAGGCAGTTTCATCTTAATTGGTCACTGGAACTTGGAAAGACCAATCTGATAAACCAGAATTTAGGCCCAGCCCCAATGAAGGAAGTATAAAGGGCCTTCTATATCTGGCTGCCCAGGGTTCGTGTGGGCTGGGTTTTCTCCCTGGAGCCTGTGTGGAGTGGCTGGTTTCCGGTACTGGAACTGATGTTCCATCTGGGGGCCTCCTTGCCTTCACCTCCTATGAGATGAGCTCAAGGATGCGAGTCCTAGGCCTTCACTTGGGATCCATACATCAGCGCAGGGCTGAACATGTGCCGATCTGGGTCTCTACTCTCTGCCTGCTCACGACCCTGGGTTCTTGCAAGTGTCTCCCGCTGTGGTAGCCCCCTAGCTTCTTTGCGTGGAGATCATCAAAGGATTGCCGGGAACTGGGCTGAGCTGCCCCCCACAGGGCCACAGGGCTCAAGCCTGCCCTGGACACCAGTCCTTGAGAAATCCAGAATGGCATCCCTAACCTTGCCTGGGAAGGGCACTCGGGGGTTGAGGGGGTCCCACCGTGACTCAGGAGAGTCTCCCAGGCCCTTCTAGCCTGAAGGAAGCTCCTAATAGCTGCCTCCCAGCTGGACCCCTGCCTTGAGATTGAGGGGCGTAGTTGGTGGCCTGGGAGATTCCAAAGCTTTCCATCTAAGACCCCAGGGAGCCCTGCCCTCTGTTTGGCAAACCCTGACGAGATAGCCTGGCCACAGACGTGACCAGGGACTGTTCTACAATCTGGAGACAGTAAATGGAAACCCATTCCAGACTGATGTTCTCAGATACTGTTTTCATTTCCTTTGTTGCTTCTGAAGGAAACGCATTTTAGTATAATTCAGAAACCACATTATCTGCCCAAATCCCATCTTTCCAGCAGCATCCTCTGAGTTGCCGCCCACATGGGTTCTGAGGCCTGCTCCTGCCCCTTGCCAGCTAAAGGGTCTGTGGGCTCACCTCTTGGAAACCACAAGGGTGAGAGGGGTCCCTGAGGGTCCCAGGTGTAAGCTTGTGTGAACACAGCAGTGCTGCCTCAGACATCAATTTCTTTTTACGCAGGCGTTTAAATGTGCCTTTGCTTGGAAGCCAAGGCCAGACCAAGTAGATGGAGAGTTTTGGGGTAGAGGGAGCAACTCCAGAGGTGGCCAGCTTGGGGAAGGAGGAGCAGCATTTCTGCATGGATTTATTCATTCCCTAAGACCCTGACACGGAAGCCACCCAGAGGTCCTAGACCTTGGATCAGAGTCGGACATTTAGGCTCTGTCCTTCCGTGCTGTGTCTCCAATCCCAATCGGGAATAAACATCTGTGTGAGAGAGGTCCTGTTTCCTAATTTGTGGCAACTGGTTCCTCCAAGTAATATAATTATATTCAAAATAAGTTATGTGATGGGAGCAGAATTTGAAGAGAGTATTGAAATGAGTGCTCTGGCTTTGTTCCCTGCTGGCTTTCTGCCAGTGAGGCGGGGCTGCGAAATGAGTTTCCGAAACCACGCCCCACGATGCACAGCCAGATGCTGGGACAGATCTCATGTGGTCTTTTTTTTTTTTAATTGAAATATAGTTGATTTACAATGTGTTAGTTTCAGGTGTACAGCAAAGTGATTCAGTTATACATATACCATATATATATATATATATATATATATATATATATATACACACACACACACACACACACACATATATATAAATTCTTTTTTAGATTCCTTTCCATTATAGGTTATTACAAGATACTGAGTATAGTTCCCTGTGCATACAGTAGGTCCTTGTTGGTTATCAATTTCATATATAGTATTGTGTATATTTTAATTCCAAACTCTTAATTTATTCCTCCCCCCTCCCCAACTTTCCCCTTTGGTAACCATAAGTTTGCTTTCCATGTCTGTGAGTCTATTTCTGTTTTGTAAATACTTTCATTTGTATCATGTTTTGAGATTCCACATATATCTCATGTGGTCTTGTGCCACATCGCAGAGCCTTGGCCCTGGCTTATCCCTGGTCCCTCCTTCAGACAGCATCTCCCCTGCGTGATTGGATAAACTGCCTCGTGTCACCCCTGCTTGCTTCTGAGTTTTAAGAACTTGATCCTGGGAAAGGGAGTGGAAGGAGCTGATTAGGACTCAAACCCCTCATGCCCAGACCCTGTGCCCATGCTGTGCTATAGGGTACAGGCCATAGAAGCTTCCTTGCAAGTCTCCTTTCCCAAGATGCTCCTCTCCTGCTCACCCAGGACACAGGTGGGGTGCGGACTCGCTTCAGGAGGGGGCCTGAAAAGTGCGTCGGGATCAGTCCTGAGGCCAGGACCCTTCTCTGTCACATCCACAGGGCTGAGGCTTCGGGCCTGAAACTCAGGACCTGAAGTTTCCTGTTAGACTCTGTCCTGGGGATGCACATGTGGATTAAATTAGAGCAATATGTTTTTCTAACAGCATCTTGGCTGAAAAGCCAAGCAGATAAATGGAGACAAACCCAGCTTTACGTGAATGAAAAGCGGCTGATGGGGGAGCCACTTCTGCCTGAAGCACCGCAGCTGGCAGGGCTGCCCTCCTGGGCTTGCCCACCCTCCCACCTCCCCCTCCAGCCCTGACCCTGGAAGCACTCACCGTAGGGCTCCTTCTGCCTCTGAACACCCCTCACCGGGCCTCTGCTCTGGCTAAACCGGCTTCCTGCCCATCTCCAAACCTGCTGTGTGCTGCCCACCCCTTGGCCATGGCCGTCACCCATGCTGTGCTCTCTGTGCAGGATTTTCCCTCAAGTTCGTCTGGCACCGTGGTGAAGAGTACACAGTCCACCAGAGTCACCGTGGGCAGGTCGCTTACCTGCTTCATCTTCAGTTTCCTCACCTGTCAGTGGGGATGATGAAGTCTACCCCGCAGAGCACAGGGAGGACTGGGGGAATGATTCACGTGAAGCCCTTAGCACAGCACCTGGGACACAGCTAGCATTTGTTGATCGTCATCGTCATCATTATGATTGTTACTACCACCTCTCCAAACACCACCTGGCCTCAGGGCATGGTTCTGTCTCTGCCCCACTGATCAGCTTCCTTGGAGGGATCATTTCCTCCTCGTGGAGTTCCTTCTGCACGTCTGATGGATGGTTTCATGCTGGCTGAAGGCAGGGAACCCTCAGCGCAGGGGCCTTGTCAGGGTAGCAGCAGAGGTGGAGATGGCAGGTATTTGGGTAACATTTGTTGGTAGATTGGTTTGTGATTATGGGTTTTGGTGTTGGTTTTAATGAGAAGGAAGAGTGGGCCAAGCTCTCCCACAGAGGCAGCCAGTATCCATCACTCCTGGGCCCGCTCACAGGTCTTTCTTATGGAGCTGGTCCCGAGGCCCCCTGGGGAAACAGGTGGTAACTTCCTAGCAGTTGAACACTCGTCAGGAACTGATTAGTCCCTGGATGACTCAAGAGTTTAGGAGTAGTGTTTCGTATTATTTGAAGCCACTCTGTTTTGCAAACAAACACTTTCATGGACTTTCACTAAAGGAGCCCCTTCCTAGTATGAGAAAAGCATAAGTGGAATCCCTCCTTCTCCCCCCAGTGCCCACTGGCTGCTTCTCCACCATAAATCCTTCCTCATCAGGCAGCCCCACTCAGCTGACATCCCCTAGTAGACCATAATCTTCAAGAGGGAAGGGAAGGGGTTGTTCTCCGATTCGTACACCTGCCCCCAATGCCGAGGCACTTATACAAGTTACGGGTGAGGCAAGTGCTCCGTAAATCTCGAGTGCCTGATATTACTACTTAGGAATGCCAAACCCTCCTCTCCTCTTGGCCCTCGCAGCTCTGTATCTGCACTTCTCTTCTGGACGCACCACGTTCTCCTGGAAGGCAGGGACTGCATCCAACTCCTTACTGTCATCCGCCCAATGCTGAGAACATGGTAGGTGTTGCATAAATAGATGCTGTGAATGAATGAGTAGAAGGAGACAGAGAGAGTGTGTGAGATAATAGAAAATACATACTGGTCTCTGCCTTCGGTTCCTGGCACGGGGCTCCTGAAACCCTGGTAATTTCCTGGGTGGTAAGAGTGTCTTTTGTTCTAATGAGGTGACTCTGTGGGGCTCCTGGATGACGGCTGGTCCCCAGAAAGACCAAGCCATGATTAGAAGCTTGGAGTTTTCAGCCCCACCTCTGATTCTCTTGAAAAGGAAGAAGGGCTGAAAATGGAGTTAATGATAGATCATGCCTACGTGGTGAGGCCTCCACAAAAATCCCCAAAGTACAGGGTTCAGAAACCTTCAGGTTGGTGAACACATTCACGTACCGGGAGGGTGAACCACCCTAACTTCACGGGCACAGAAGCTCCTGTGCTTGGGACCCTCCCAGACCTCATCCTATGTATCTCTACATCTGGCTGCTCATCTGTATTCTTTTTTTTTTTTTTTAATTTATTTATTAATTAATTTATTTATGGCTGTGTTGTGTCTTCGTTTCTGTGCGAGGGCTTTCTCTAGTTGTGGCAAGCGGGGGCCACTCTTCATCACGGTGCGCGGGCCTCTCACTATCGCGGCCTCTCTTGTTGCAGAGCACAGGCTGCAGACGCGCAGGCTCAGTAATTGTGGCTCACGGGCCCAGTTGCTCCGTGGCATGTGGGATCTTCCCAGACCAGGGCTCGAACCCATGTCCCCTGCATTGGCAGGCGGACTCCCAACCACTGCGCCACCAGGGAAGCCCCTCATCTGTATTCTTTATCATATCCTTTTATAACCCGGTAAATGTAAGTAACTGTTTTCCTGACTTTTGTGAGCTGCTCTAGCAAATTAATCAAACCCAAGGAGAGGGTCGTGGGAACTTCTGATTTATAGCTGATCCGTCAGAAGCACAGGTGACAACCTGGACTTGTAACTGGCATCTGAAGGTGGGGGGCAGCCTTGTGAAACTGAGCCCTTAACCTATGGGATCTGACGATATCTTCAGGGAGATAGTGGCAGAATTGAGTTAAATTGTAGGACATCCAGCTGGTGTTGCAGAATTGCTTGTTGTGGGAACCCTCCCACACACATCTGGTGACCAGAAGTGTTAGAAGTGAAGTGTTCCATGTGAAAAGTAAAGGAGAGGAAGGAGGAGGAAGGACTGAGCTTTCTTCCTAATACATAGAGAGGGATTGCTAAGAAAATGGCAATGCAGGTTTATTTTACTTTTAGGATATTGTCACAAGAAGCTGGTTGTGAGTGTGAAAGAAAACAAGGGCCGTGTGATACCCCTCTGGACAGTGACCTTCACCGAAGGCGGCCCTGTAGGGAATAAATGCCCTCTCTCACTCTCCTCTCTCATTCCAATCTTGAGCTGGAAAAGCCTGGGGGCTGGACCCCCACTAGAAGCCAGAGGCAAAGAGCCCATCAATGTGGACCCCCTGGGCCAGCCCTGAGGGCGGAGAGCTGGGTGGAGAGGGATCTGGAAGTGCAAAAGGAGCATGCTTGGCTCTCCTGGGAAGCAGGGAAGTGGTTCCCATTTCTCAGCAGTGTTCTCTGACAGGTACAAACAGCTTTGCCGTTTCCATCCAGCTCAGATTCTGATGCTTTTTAAATTCCCCACAGAAGACAGACAAAGATGGACTCAGGTAGGGTCCTGCTCAGAGACAAACCTCTGACATCCCCACCTCCAACCTACTACACCCCAGCCTCAAACAGGGGATCAGAAGTCAAGAGTTTAAAGTCACAGCCAGGCTCCATCCCCAAGCTGGTTTGGGATTATCCAGGTCAGAGAGCATGGGAAGGAAAAAAGCAGATTTCTCTTTTCTCTTTGAGTTAAAAGTCTACAGCATACAAGCTACTCTTACATGCATGTCTTTTTGGAGACAAAGGGCAGTTGGAAAATTAGGAAGCAGTATTTTTTCTTTTCTTTTTCTGATTTGATGCTGGTGTCTTAAGAATCTGACGAGTTTATATTAAAAATGTGAAAGTGCCAAACCTCAAAGCAAGTCCGTGGAGCCAAAGTAAGTGGAATGGTAGCGGAGAAGAAAACCGAAGGCGAGGTCGTGATGTGGTGTGGCGCAGGAGGCCCTGTGGGCCCGCTCGTCTGGAATTCTGCAGCGCTCGGGTTGTGTGAGATCACAACGCTTCCCAGCGCTTGTTCGTATCTTATTGCCATGGGTGAGATGGGCGGGCAGCTGCATCCCACACGTTCAAAAGACCTGTGTTACTGGTGGAGGGCTTGGATTGGGTCTCTTTTGGGAAGTCCGAATCTGGGAGACGCCTTACCACCCAGCAGGTCCCCCTTCTTTCTCCATAAAGTGGGGACCCCCTCTCAGGGTCCCGCTAAGCCCCTCGCCTTCTGGGTGGTATATATCTTTCCGCAGCTTGCTTTTACACTATCTCTCTCCCTCTCTCTATATAAACATATGTCATGATGATGTGTATAGATCTAGGTTATTCATTTTAATTACTGAATATATTTCATTATATGACTTACTACATTTTATTTATCCACTGCTCAATTAATGGAAATTTAGGATTGTCCCACTTTGGGGCTAATAAGCAATGCTGCACTTAACACATTTTAATGTCTCCGTGTGTACCTGGCCTTGAGGACTCTGGGGTATGTAGTTAAACGAGGAACTCTCAGGTGATGGGTAAGTGCATCTTCAGCTTTTCTAGCTCTTGCCAAATTCATCTCCAAATTGTACCGTGAAAGTACACTCCCACTGGGAACACATAACTGGTCCCATTTCCCACATCCTTGTCAACAGTTGTTGTTATCAGATGATTACATTTTGCCATTCTTATTCCTATTTCCCTATTTAATAGTGAGCTTGAATATCTTTTCACCTGTTTATGGACTATCTCATTTTTCTCACCTATGATTGCCTGATGATATCTTGACATTTTTCTACTAGATTATTCGTATTTTTCTTATTTATTTATAACAGTTTGTGAAACACTCTGGATATGATTTTTTTTTTTTTTTTTTTTTGGTTATATGGGCTGTAAATATCTCCTCCCAGTCTGTGGACTGTTTTTTTGTTTTGTTTTGTTTTAACATTGCTGGTGGTGTCTTCTGATGTGCAGAATTTTTGAATTTTAATGTAGTAGAAGTCTCCTTTTCTTTTGTGGTTTATAAGTTTTCTATCTTATTCAAAAAATTCTTCTCTAACCTCAATGACATAAAAATATCTTCTTATATTTTTTTCTTAATTCAAATTGATTGAAGTATAATTTACACACAATAAAATGCATCCATTTTAAGTGTAGAGCCTGACACATTTTGACAAATGTGTACAACCAAGTAACCCCGCCTCCCAAAGAAAATATAAAATGTTCCCTCACACCTGCCCGGACAAGCTGCCTTCCTACCCTCAGGACCCAGGCAATGACTAATCTGCTTTTTGTCACTATAAATGAGCTTTAACTTTTCTAAATTTCATTTAAATAAAATATACGGCACATAGGTAGACTTCTGGCTTCTTTTGCCCAGCATAATAGTTTTGAGTTTCATCCATGCTGTCACATACCATTCATTTTTTTATTGCTGAATAGTATTCCATTGTATGGATATAACACAATTTGTTTTTCCAGTTAATCTGTTACACATTTGAGTTATTTCCAGCGGGGTTATTATGAATAAAGCTGCTATGAACATTTGTGTACAGGTCTTGATTATGTATATATATTTTGCTGTTTCTTGGGTAAATATCTAGGTATGGAATCTCTGGTTCACACAATCAGTATATGTTTAACATTATGAAAACTGCTAAGCTGTTTGCAAAGAAATTGAACTATTTTACACTTCTGAAATGTAAGAGAGTTCTAGTTGCTCCATCAAAACTTGGTATTGTCAGTCTTTTTTTTTTTTTTTTTAAAGAGAGCGGTTGCTTGAGGATAAACAGCTAGTTTTTTTTTTAATTAATTAATTTATTTATTAATTTATGGCTGTGTTGGGTCTTCTTTTCTGTGCAAGGGCTTTCTCTAGTTGTGGCAAGCGGGGGCCACTCTTCATCGCAGTGTGCGGGCCTCTCACTATCGCGGCCTCTCTTGTTGCGGAGCACAGGCTCCAGACGAGCAGGCTCAGTAATTGTGGCTCACGGGCCCAGCTGTTCCGTGGCATGTGGGATCTTCCCAGACCAGGGCTCGAACCCGTGTCCCTTGCATTAGCAGGCAGATTCTCAACCACTGCGCCACCAGGGAAGCCCCTGTCAGTCTTTTTAATTTTAGCCCATTTTAGTGGGTGTTTAGTGGTATCTTATTGTGGTTTTAATTTATATTTCCTTAATGACTAATAATGTTGAGCATCCGTTTATGTGCTTCTTAGCTTGTGAAATGTCTGTTCAAATCTTTTTCCGATTTTAAAATTGGGCTGTTGGGACTTCCCTGGCAGTCCAGGGGCTAAGACTCCGCCCTTCCACTGCAGGGGGCGTGGGTTTGATCCCTGGTCTGGGAAATAAGATCCCGCATGCTGTGCAGCGCGGCAAAAATAAATAAATAAAAAAAATAAAATTGGGTTGTTTGTTTTAGTGAGTCCTTTGTAGACACTATGCAAGTCCTTCATAAGATATGTGTTAAGAATATTTTCTCTCCGTTTATGTCTTGAACTTTTATTTTCTTGACAGTCTTTCATAAAGCAGTTTTTCTTTTCATTTTGATAAAGTCCGGTTTATCAAAACTTTCTTTTATGAAAAGAAAATAAGTGTCTTGTCCAACGCATCTTTGCCTACCCCAAGTTCACAAAGATTTTCTCCTATATTTAATACTAGAAATTTTATAATTTTATATTTTACATTTATGTCTATTAATCTATTTCAAGTTAATTTTTGTGTAAGTTGTGAGATAAGAGCTGAGCTGATTTTTTCCATACAGATGTCCAATTGTTCTGGCACCATTTGCTCTAAGGACTATCATTTTCCCAATCAAATAACCTTAGCACCTGTGTCAAAAATCAAGTAACACTTTAAGTGTGGGTCTATTTCTGGACCTCTCTTCTGATCTATATTTCAGAATCTGTATCCTCTGATCTATATATGATCCTGACACCAGTACCACATTGTCTTGATTACTATAGTCTTACCAAAAGTCTTGGTATCAGTTAGTATACGTCCTCCAACTTTTCTCTTCTTTTTTTCAAAATTGTTTTGGATGTTCTAGGCCTTTACATTTCCATATAAATTTTAGAGTAAGCTTGTCAGTTTCAACCCAAACTTAAAAGCCCACTGACATTTTTGATTGGGATCGCTTTGAAGCTGTAGATCCACTTGGAAAGAATTGATATTTTAGCAATACTGAGTCTTCAATCAATGAACATGGACTATTTCTCCACTTATTTAGGTCTTCTTTAATTTGTATCAACAATGTTTTGTAGTTTTAAGTATAAATGTCTTGAAAATCTATTGTTAAATTTAGTCCTATATAATTTCATGGTTTTAGATGCCATTGTAAATTTTTTAAAATTTCACTTTTCAATGGTTTGTTGCTATTATGCAGAGAAAAAGCTGGGTTTTTTATATTGAGCATGAACTCGGAGGCTTTACTAAATTCACTTATAATTTCTAGTAGGCTTTTGGACATTCCTTAAGATTTTTATGTATGATATCATGTCATCTTTGAAGAAAAAAAAATTCTTCTTCCTATACAAGCTGTATATTTTTAAAATTTCATTCACTTGCCTTATTGCATTGACTAGGATATTCAGTACAATGTTGAATAGAAGTGGTGAGAGTAGAAATCTTGTTATTCCTGATCTCAGGATGAAAACATTCAATCTTTCATGATTAAGTATGATGTTAGGTGTAGCCTCTTCAGAGATGCCCTTTATTGGGTTGAAGAAGTTCCTTTCAGTCCTTGTTTGCTGAGCTTTTTCTTTTTCATGAATGAATGATGAATTTTGTCAAAAGCTTCTTTTTGCACCTATTCAGATGATCATATGGATTTTTTCCCTTTATTCTTTTAATATAGTGAATTACTTTGATTGACTTTGAAATGTTAAACCAACCTTACATTCCTCAGGTAAACCTCATTTGGTCATCTATTGTTGGAATTAATTTGCACATATTTTGTTGAAAACTTACACATTAACATGATGTTAATGAAGTATATCAGCCTGGAGTATTCTTTTCTTGTAATGTCTTTGTTTGGTTTCATTATCAGGTTAATATTGGCTTCATAAAATGAGTTGGGAAGTGGTTCCCTCCTTCTGTATTTTCTGAAAGAATTTATGTATGCTTCTAAATGATTTCTTCCTTAAGTGTTTCACAGAAATCCTCAGTTAAGCCACCTAGGCCCCATAATTTTCTTTGTCAGAGGTTTTCAAAGTTATTAATTAACCAAAATTTAAAAACAGATGGAAGACTATTTAGACTCTCCATTTCTCACTGAGTCAGTTTTGATACTTTGTATCTTTCAAGGAGCTTTTCCAGTTCATCTGCATTATCAAATTTATTGACATAAAGTTGTTTATAATATTTCCTCATTATTCTTTCAATGTTTGCAGGATCTTTAGTGATGACTCCTCTTTCATACCTGATGTTGGTAATTGTCTTCACTTTTTTTGTGTGATCAGTTTAACTAGAAGTTTTAAATTTTTTTGATGTTTTCAAGGTTTTGATTTCATTGATTTTTCTCTGTTATTTGTCCATTTTCAATTTTATTGATTTCCACTCTTATTTATATTATTTCCTTCACTCTACTTTCTTTTGGTTTGATTTGCTCTTCTTTTTCTAGTTTCTTAATATGATATCATATATGGATCATTGACTTTAGACTTTTCTTCTTTTCTAAATATATGCATTGAAAGATCTTAGTTTTCCTCAAAGCACTATTCAACTGCACTCAACTCCGCATTAGCTGTGTACCAATAATTTAGTGTGTTGCATTATTATTATTCAATCAAGATATTTTCTAGTTATCTGTGATTTCTTCTTTACTCATTGATTATTTAAAACTGTATTGCTTAATTTCCAAATATTTGGGTATTTAATAGATATCTTATTGATTTTTAATTTAACATTGTGTGGTCAGAAAACATCTATGATTTCAATCTTTTTAAATTTATTGAGGCTTGTGTTATATAACAGCAAATAGTCTATTTTGGTGACTGATTCATGTGCACTTGAAAGGAATGTGTTTTCTTCCATTATTAAATATAGTGTTCTATAAATGTCAGTTATGGCAAGATGGTTGATAATGTTCAAGTTTTCTATATCCTTACTGATATTCCATTTATTTTATCAATTATTGAGGGAAGAATGTAGAAATCTCCAACTATAATTGTAATTTTATCAATTTCTCCTTTTAGGTATGTTAGTATTTGCTTTATGTATTTTGATACTTTGTTACTTAGTGCAAAAAATTTTAGATTTTTTATGTCTTCTTGATGAATTGATCTTTTCATCATTATGTAATGTTCTTGTTTATCTCTAATAATACTCTGTCCTGATGTCCACATTGTATGTTATTAATATAGCTATTTCAGGTTTCTTATGAGTATTTAAATGGTGTATCTTTTCTTTCTCTTTAAAAAAAAATTTAACCTATCTGTGTTTTTATATTTAAAGTGTTTCTTAAACAACATATAATTTCATCTTGCTTTTTTATCCAATCTGACAATCTCTGCCTTTTAGTGTTTAGACCATTTATAGTTAAAGTAATTATTGATATGATTAGGTTTAAGTCTACCATCTTGCTGTTTTTCTTATTGTACCATCTTTATTGTTCTTTTGTTCCTCATTCCTACCTTCTTTTGGATTAAATTTTTTATTATTCCACTTCTATGTTGGCTCATTAGCTATACATCTTTATTTTCAGTCATGCTCTAGGGTTTATTTTGTGCATCTTTAACTTATTACAGTCTGCCTCCAACTAATGTTATACTACTTCATGTATAATGTAAGAACTATACAGTTTTACATTTTACTGCCTCATGTGCTTTGTACAATTGTTATTATATGGTTTACTTCTATATATGTTATAAACCTCAAATGCATCTTTAGTTTTGCTTTAAAAAATCAAGTATCTTTAAAGAATTTTTTTTTAAAAAGCAAGAAAAGAGAGGGCTTATATTTATCAACCTATTTACTATTTCCACTTCTCTTCCCTCCTTTGTGTTGATTCACATTTCCATTTTGTATTGTATTCCTTCAGCCTGAAGAACGTCCTTTACCATTTCTTGAGGTGAGGGTCTGCTAGTGATATATTCTCTGAAATGCTGAAAAAAAGGTCAACCTGTAATTCTATATCCTGCGAAGGTAACCTTCAAATTTAAAGCAAAATGAAGACATTTTTCAGACAAATATTTTTGAAGATTACCTTTGCTGAATGTAGAATTACAAATTGCCATTTTTTTCTTTCAGCAATTAAAGCTGTTATTCCATTTTCTTCTTGATTGCAGTGTTTCTGACAAGAAGTCAAAATTAATTATCTTTGTAATCCCTGTATGTAGTGTTGTAATCTGCCTTTAAAAAATATGTATAGTTGCTTCATCACCTGTTTTCAACCATTTAAGTATGATTTCTTTGTGCTTATCCTATGTGGGGTTTTTGAGATTCTTCTGTCTATGGGTGGACATTTTTCACCAAAATTGGGAGTTTTGGATCATTATTTCTTGAACAAAATCCCACCCCCACTTCCTTCTTTGTTTACTTTTATAGGTGTGTTATACTGCTTGATATTTTTCTGCAGACCACTGAGACTGTTCATTTTGTAAAGTCTTTTTTTCTTTCTGCTTCAATTTATTTCTATTCTATGTCTTCAAATCCAATGTCTTCATGTTTGCTGATTTTTATCTTCTTCAGTGTCTACTCTGATATTAATCCCATCCAGTGAAATTTTCATTTCAAATGTGAATTTTTCATCTCTAGAAGTTCAATCTGGCTCTTCTCTTTATGCATTCCATTAGTCTCATTATGTTCCCTTTAAATCTTTGAATTAAAAAAATTACTGATTAAATTTTTGTTTTTGATGTTTTTCTGAAAATTCCTTGGGATTTTACTCATCAACAACATGTCATTTGCAAACAGAGAATGTTTTATTTCTTCCATCCTGATTTGTATGCTTTTAATTTTTTTTTCTAGGTTCTTGAGATGGGAGCACAGTTGATTCATCTGAGACATTTCCTTTTTCTAATGTTAAGCATTTAGTGCTATAAATTTTCCTCTCATCACTTCTTTAGCTGCATCTCACAAATTTTGACATGCTGTGTTTTCATTTTCACTCAGTGATATATTTTTAAAATTTCTTTTGAGGCTTCTTCTTTGATCCATGGACTATTTAGAAGTAGGCTGTTTAATTTCAAAGTGTTCAGAGATTTTCTTGTTGTCTTTCTGTTATTGATTTCTAGTTTGATTCCCTTATGGTCAGAGAACACACTCTATATGATTTCAATTCTTTTAAATTTGTTAGGATTTGTTTTATAACCCAGGATATGGTCTGTCTTGGTTAATGTTTCATGGGTACTTGAAAGTAATGTGTTCTGCTGTTATTGGGTGAAATACTCTATAAATGTCAATTAGATCCTGCTGGTTCATAGTGTTGTTCAGTTCTATGTCTTCCCTAATTTTCTATTTAGTATGTCAATCAGTTGCTGAGAGTGGGCTGTTAAAGTCCCCAGTTAGAATTGTGAATTTGCCTATCTCCTTTCAGCTCTATCAGTTTTTGCTTCATATATTTTGAAGCTCTGTTTTTTGGTGCACACACATTAAGGATAACTAGATTTTTTGGTGGATCAATCCTATTATCATTAAGTAATGTCCCTCTTTGTGCCTAGTCATTTTCTTTGTTCTGAAGTCTACTTTATATGATATTAATATAGTCACTCCTGTTTTTTACAAGTAATTTTTGCATGATATATTTCTTCCATCCTTTTATTTCTATTGAGATATAATTGACATTTAACATTATATTAGTTTCAGGTGTACAACATAATGATTCAATATTTGTATATATTGCAAAATGATCACCACAGTAAGTCTAGTTAACATTTATCACCACACATATTTACAATTTTTTTCCTGTGATGAGAACTTTCCAGATCTATTCTATTAGCAATTTTCAAATATATAATACAGTATTATTAATTATAGTCACCATACTGTACATTACATCTCCCAATACTTATTTATTTTATAACTAGAAAGTTGTATCTTTTGACTACCTTCACCCATTTCCTCCACCCCCCACTTCCTGCCTCTGACAACCACCAATCTATTCTCTGTATCTATGATTTTGGTGTGCTTTTGTTTGCTTATTTCAATTTTGTTTTGTTTTTTAGATTCCACATATAAGTGAGACGGTATTTGTCTTTCTCTGTCTCATTTCACTTAGCATAGTGCCCTCAAGTTTCATCCATATTGTTGCAAATGGCAAGATTTCATTCTTTTTATGGCTGAATAATATTCCATTGTATAAATATACCACATATTCTGTATCCATTCATCCATCAATGAACGCTTAGGTTGTTTCCATGTCTTGGCTAGTATATGGACATGGCTGCAGTGAACATTGGGGCATATTTGAGTTAGTGTTTTCATTTTATGCAGATAAATAACCAGAGGTAGAATTGTTGGATCATATGGTGGTTCTATTTTTAATTTTTTGAGGTGCCTCCATACTGTTTTCCATAGTGGTTGTACCACTTTACATTCTACTAACCGTGCACAATGGTTCCCTTTCTCCATGTCCTCATCAACATTTATTATCTCTTGTCTTTTTGATGATAGTCATTCTAACAGGTATGAGGTGATATCTCATTGTGGTTTTGATCTGCATTTCCCTGATGATTAGTGATATTGAGTACCTTTTCATGTACCTGTTGGCCATCTGTATGTCTTCTTTGGAAAAATGTCTGTTTAGATCCTCTGCCCATTTTTAACTTAGACTGTTTGGTTTTTTGCTATTGAGTTGTATGAGTTCTTTATATATTTTGAACATTAACCCTTTATCAAATATATGATTTGCAAGTATTTTGTCCCATTCTATAGGTTGACTTTTCATTTTGTTGATATTTTCTTTTGCTGTGTGGAAGCTTTTTAGTTTGATGTGGTCCCACTTGTTTATTTTTGCTTTTGTTGCCTTTGCTCATTGTGTCACACCTAAGAAATCATTGTCAATTTAAAAAAAAATAATGTTTGCATGATATATCTTTTCCATCCTTTTATTTTTAACCTCCTTATGTTGTTATGTTTGAAGTGAGTTTCTTGTAGGCAGCATATCCTTGGGTTGTGCTTTTTTACACACTCTGTCAATCTCTGTCTTTTAATTTGTGAATTTAGAACATTCACTTTTAAAGTACTTATTGATATGTTAGAATTTAAGTCTGCCATTTTATTATTTGTTTTCTGTTTGTTGCCTCTGATTCTCATTGTTCTGTTTCTCTTTTTCTTGCCTTCCCATGGGCTATTTGAGCATTTTTAGAGTTTCATTTTGAACTCTTTATGATGTTTGTGAGTATATTGCTTTGTATAGCTTTCTTAGTGATGCTCTAGGTATTACCATATACATACATAACATCGCAGTCTATTGATGTCAGCGTTTGACCACTTCAAGTGAAGGATAGAAATGATACTTCCATTTAGATCCTTTTACCATCCCCACACTTTAAACATAATGGACTTAAGAGTTTCCTCTATATATATCAGGTGGTATTATAACTTTTGCTTCAACCACAAAATATGATTAAAGAAATTCATGAGGTGAAGGATAGTCTATTGAATTTGCTTCTATTTTTACCCATTCCATCATTTTTCTTTCTTTCCTGAATGACTCAGTCTTCTACTTTTATCATTTTCTTTCTGTTTAAAGAGCTTCCTCTAAGCATAGATCTGCAAGCAACAAATGCTCTTAGTTTTCCTTTATTTGAGAATGGCTTTATTTTCTTTTTATTCCTGAAAAAATAGTTTCACTGGATAGAGGATTTGTAGTTAACGGTTCTTTTCTTCAGCACTTGAAAAATGTTGTGCCGCTTCCTTCTGACCTCCATGGTTTCAGATGAGAAATTCATTGTCATTTAAATTGATCTTCCTTTACGGGTAATGTATTGATTCTCTCTGACTGTTTTTAAGATTTCTTTTTTCATAGTTCTTAGTTTTCAGAGGTTTGATTACGATAATATCTTGGTGTAGATTTCTTTTAGTATTTCTTCTCATACTTTTCAGTCCCACACTCTTTTCTCCTCTCCTTCTGGGACTCTGATTATATGAATGTTACATCTTTTGTCATTGTCTCACAGAATTCTGAAGCTCTGTAATTTTTTTTAGTCTGTTTTCTGTCTGTCTGTTGTTTAGATTGAGTAAATTCTATTGATCTGTCTTCAAGTTCATCACTTCTATCCTCTGTCATCTCCATTCTACTATTGAGTCCATCTAGCAAGTTTTTTTTTTCCAGCTGTTTTATTTTTTAGTTTTGTAATTTCCATTTGGTTGTCTTTTATTACTGCTATTTTTTGCTAAAATTTTTAATTTTTAAATTTGTTTCTAGAGAATTTGTGTCTGTTGAAGCATTTTTATGGCACTGCTTTAAAATTGTTGTCAGGTGGTTCTGACATCTGATTCATCCAGTTATGGGAGTCAATTTTCTTTTCTCATTCAAATTGTGGTTCTTTGGAATGATGAGTGATTTTCAGTTGTATCCCAGATACTTTTGTTTTTATGTTATGATACTCTTGACCTATTTAAATCTATTTTAGCATGTAGGTTCTGGTATATATTCATCATATGTAGATATATATGTATACCAGAATCTATAGGTATTAGTTTCAGTGATGGTTTGCTTATCAGAATCCTTTCAAAGTGATTCTAGTCTTCTAGCTTCATTCTTCTAGCACTGCTGGGGCTACTGCTCAGTCTCTGTTGATGTTATTTGTTGATGTCATTCCTGAGGCCACCTGGTATTGCTGGGACAACTTCTTCAGCTGGAGGGTTGGGGATGGGGGACAGAAGCTGCTGGGCCTGGATCTTTTTATGCCCCTAGCTGATGCTGCCCCTGCAGGTGAACCAGCTCACCAACCTCACCAGCTCAGACCACCTGCCAGTGCCTCTGTCATGGAGCAGGCATTGGGGGGTCCCCACTAGGTCTAGTCTCTTTGGGGCTTTTCTTTACTTGTCCTTTGTCCAGAAAGAGTGGACTTTCCTTGTCTTTTTGGTTGTTGTTGTTTTTTTTTTATGCCCGTTGGTGGTTCTGAGTTGTAGGAATCTTTGGTACCTAGTCCTCGGTATATGAGAGATAAAAAAGAAAACTGGAGAAATTCACTATGTTATAGTTCCTCAAGTCCTGAATCCCCTAGCTAGTCTACCTTCAGCTTTCTGGCTTTAAGAGTCTTTTAATCATTGTCTATTAAATAATTTCCAAGATATTTAGTTAGAATTAGATGGCAGTGTTTTAACACCTCTTCTTTACTCCATTGGTGGAGGAGGTCTTCCTGCCCTAGGTTTGTGAGGATGGTTGAATACACAACTGCTGAGACTGGGCAAATGAGATCAACAGCGTTTTAATAGTCACATATAGTCATAGCCTGAGGGAGGACACCACATGCCGTGCAGGGTCACATGGGGGTTGCACTTGGGAACAGAGTGAACAAAGAGGGGCTGTAGGAGGCAGGCTACACAGTATCAAGAGGGTGGGGTGCCCCCTGGTTCCCACAGGAGAATGTGATTAGCTTATTTGAATAATCCCATGGGCTGGTATGGTACTGAAACCCCGATACTCAGGAATAAACAGGAGCTGTGCCTGGTCCCTTTGATAAGGAGGTTGTTTGGCTAGGGGACCTCATCTGTGGGAGCAGAGTGAGGAGGGAACTTACAGTTATGCCATTTGAGGGCCTCCTGATTTTACCAGATGTCAAGGCAGCACACAATAGTGAGTCTTACAGCACAGGGAGAAGCAGGGAAAAGTATCATCCTTCTCCAGAACTGGAACTCAAGTTTTATTTTAAAATTTATGAGAACTTTGTATTCTGATCCAGGTTTGTTTTGATATAAAACTGCTTTTCTCCAGATCTTCTTTTCAAATTGTGGGTATATTCTTGGACCATCAGCACGAATCCTGAGCACACAGTATGCAGCTTGGGGTGATTTAGAAAGTGCTATTTAAGTTATGTTTTTCTTGAAGTATTTTAATTGAAAAGTAATACAACCATATTACCAAATTATTCCCAGATAATTTGGGAAATATGGAAAAGGAAAAAAACCTTCATAATTTTAACCTACAATCATATCAATTATAATTTTAGTATAATTTCTACAGTCTTTTTTCTACCCAAAATTTAAAACTGTAAATATAGAATGTATATAGTTTGTTCATCTGCTTTTTATGCTTGATGGTTTATCAGAGTTCTTCTATCTCTCTTTCTTTCCTTAACAATTCAGGCCAACATTTATTAGGTGGGGCTGAGCAAGGGAGGAAGTTGTGGTGGTCCAAAGTACAGCTTGTACCCTGAGGGGTGAGCAGGACATCTGCAGAGGAGAGTAGTTCAGTGCAAGGTTGGGGGGTGTCTGAACCCACGCTGGATGAGGAGAACATCTGCGCAGTGGTGTGGCCTAGCACATGTGTCAGAGCCCAAGGAGGATGAAGAAGGCATCTGAGGATTTGGGGGGAAGGCAGTGACTGGATACTTTAAGCCTAGGGGAGCCGTGTTTCTCACTGTTGGAAAAGGGAGAACACTAGACTGGAATGTGGGGTGTTAGACTGGAATTAGAATTATTGGTAAGAACTCATGATTTTCTATATATATAGAAATATATACATAATATGCATAAAAGCATGAGTATACATGTGTACACACACACTTACATTCCCTGGCATTGTCCACTAGGAATGTTTGGGAGAAGTGATACCCCAATAGCAATGAGTACACATAGCCCTATATCTTGGTTTCTAAATGGTATTCTCCATTAAAAGGAACCAGTGTTCCTTGCAGGAAGGGCTGACTCCAGGACTGGAGCAGGAAAAATACAAGATGACCTTGTTATGCCAGGAAGCAAGGAGGTACTAAAAATGATGAGGATATGTCAAGGGAATATGAAAGCCAGCATAGAGAAGCTCCCACTGGCCAAATCTGGGGTAACTGGAGCACCAAAATAAATAAGGTAACAGATTATGACCCAATGAATAGAATAGAAATGGATGAATAAACCGATAAACAAATAGATAGAAAATTCCATGAAGAACAGGGCATTACATAGTTTCAAAGTACTATTAATTACAAAAAGGAAAGGAGTAACTTTAAGGAGGAGAAACCTGGTAGATACCACCTTAATCTAATGATCAAAGTGAACATCATCAGTAATGGGACAAATAGAAATCATGTGCCACCTGATAGGATGCAATGAGAAAAACAGGAATACCCTTCTGGGATATTCTGGCCAAAGATGCATAACCTGAATCTTTATTTTTTAATTAAGGTGAAATTCACGTAACATAAACATCATCTTTTTAAAGTGAACAATTCAGTGTCATTTAGTACACTCACAATGTTGTAGAACTACCACCTCTATCTAGTTCCAAAATATTTTCATTACTCCAGAAAAACCCCTACTCATTAAGCAGTTACTTCCTGTTACCCCCTCCCCCCAACCCCTGGAAACCACTAATCTGCTTTCTGTCTCTATGGATTTACCTGTTCTGGATATTTCATATAAATGGAATCATACAATATGTGATCTTTCGTGTCTGCCTTCTTTCATCTTACATAATGCTTTTGAAGTTCATGTTGCAGCATATATCAGTATCTCATTCCTTTTCATGGCTGAGTAATATTCCACTGTATGGATATACCACCTTTTGTTTATCTGTTCATCCACTGGTGGACATTTGGGTTGTTTCCACCTATCGGCTATTGTGAATAGTGCTATACAAGTATTTGTTTGGTCATCTGTTTGCAATTCTTTTGAATATATAAGTGGGATTGCTGAATCACATATCCTGCTCTTATCATGAGACAATACCAGCAAGCCAAAACTGAGGGACATTCTATAAAATAACTGGCTTGTAATCATGAAAAACATTAAGGATATGAAAGTTAGGGAAAGATGGGGGAAATTTCCCAGATGCAGGAACTAAAGAGACATGACTGCTAAATGCAACACATGATGCTGGACTGGTTGCCTTGCTATTAAGGAAGCTACGAGAACAGTTGGTGAAACCGAATGAGTCAGAGGAGTAGATGTTGGTAACGTATCGGTGTACTTTCCTGATGTTGGAGACTGTTTGATGGTTATATAGGAAAATGTCCCTGTTTGTGAAAAACACACACCAGTATTTGGGGGTGATGGAGCATCATGCCAACAAGTTACTGTAAAATGGCTCATAAAAAAATAGTTTTGCCTGGTGCTTGCAAATTTTCTGTGGGTTTGGGATTGTTTCAAAATGAAACAAAATTAATTGAAAATATTTGATATATTTTCTCTCAAGGGCTTTCCATATTTGTTTCCAATTTCCTTCTCTTCTCTCTTGAATATTCTCCATTTAGATTCTTGCCTCCTCATTCCCACTTGATAGGGCGAGTGTTAAAGTCACCGATGAGCTCTATGCTCCTGAATCCAGCAGTCAAGCCCCAGGCTGCACCTTACTCTTGCCTCATCAGTGGCATCTGGCAGGTTGATATCTTCTTCCTCACTCAGCCCCCTGACCTTCCTCCCACCTTGCTGGCTGCTCCTTCTCAGACACCTCTCTGCTAATCCCTTCTTATCTCTCCTAAATTCTAGATGTTGGGTGCCCAAAGCTCAGTTCCAGGGCCTCTTCCCTATGCTTTCTACCATCACTCCCTTGGAGACCTCATCCAGTCTTTACCTACTACCTATCTACAGATGACCCTCCAACTTCTACCTGCAGCCTGGACTCCTCCTGAGTTCCCCACCTGTGTACCTGACCATCTGCCTGCTCACCATCTCCACTCATATGCCTAACAGACATCTCAACTCAACATGTCCAAACCTGAGCTCCCAGCCTTCTCTATTTTGCTCTCCCCCCAATAGTCTTCCTCATCCCAGTAAAAGGCAACTCCATCCTTCCTTTGCTCAAGGGAAAAACCTTGAAATCACCCTAGACACCTTACTGTCTCTCATATCCCATATCTGAACAGACAGCTAATCACAAGGATTCTTCCTTCAAAGAGTATCTAGAATCTAACCATCTCTGACCACCTCCACTCCTTCTACCCTGCTCCTTCACCACTCCTCGGAACTATTACAATAGCATCTAACTGGTCTCTCTGCCTCTCCCTTTGCCCCCTCAGTCCATGTCACTCCTCTAATGACCACTCTTCAATGGATGCTCATCTCACTCTCTTAAAAGCCTAAGTCCTAATAATGGCCCACAGGCCATCTTAGATTGGGATGCTTCAGAGGCTGATGCTGAGACAAGAGCTTGAGTACAAGTGGTTCATTTGGGAGGTGATTCCCAGGAGCAGGGGGAGATAAACAGGGAAGTGAGACAGGAAAGGAAGGAAGCCAATACAAGGTGTGTTAATAAGTGGGTTACCGCTGTAAGCACCAGAGCTCCATGCTTCTGGGGACCTCTGGGAGGCTGCCTAGGGCATGCCTCATAATTGTCAAATGCAAGCAGCGAGGTACCTGGGTATTTATTCACCAACTCCACATTGGTTGAGGGCTACTCCCAGGGAACTGACTCCCTGGCCTGCCCTGCTGCACTCCTGTGGCCAGAAGAGGCCCTCAGACAGAGAGCTGCAGGGGCAGTAGGAAGCCAGAGGGTTTGCGTGCATCCAATGGACAGTGCTGAAGGGATATAGGTGGGGCACTGGCAGCACTTTCTTCAAAGGCCCTACATGCTCCGACTTCTGTCTTATACCAGGTACCCCTGTGACCTCACCTTCTCTCACTTCTCACTCCTTTACTTACTCCAGCCACAGAAGCTTCCTTCCTGCTGTTTCTCAAACACATCATGCATGGTTCTACCACAGGACCTTTGCACTTGCAGCCACCTTGCCCAAAGTGCTCTTCTACCAGGTATCTGCCTGTCTCTCACCTTACCTTCTTTAGGGGCTTTATCTAAATGTTACCAGCTCAGCAAGGCCTTCCTGGGAAAACAGGTGGCACCCTCCAGTTAGGACAATCTGAAGAGAGTTTAATCAAGTACTATTTACAAAGGGTAGACAGGGTATAGTGAAACTGGAAGGGTGGTAATTTGCCCTGGGGCTAATAAAGGCAGCCATAGTTACCATACCTAGGCCTGAAACGGCAAGGAAAAGACGTGTTTTTGGAGCTGGGTGGGCTGTATGAGAAGACTCCTAATAGGGGGTGAGGCCTTTGGAGGAGGGATGAGGGAGGCTGACTTCAGTTGCCTTCTGCCCTCCAGTCTCCTGAAGGTGTTTCCCATCAGCCATGACCAAAAGGAAGCCAGAGGGTAAGGGAACCCCTTCATGCTTTTCACAGATGTCAGCCCACAAGAAACAAGGCAGAAAAAGAGGGACAAATGGTAGATGTCCAGCACACCAGCCAAAATAGCAAGACGCACATACTGCCTATCCCCTTCTCTGCTTAATTTTTCCCCTTAACTTAGTACCATCTAACCTATGGTATATTTTCCTTATTTATTTTGTTTGTTGTCCATCTCCCTCTACAGGAGCATAAACTCCACAAGGTTAGGGATTTTTGTCTTCTTCATTCACTACTGTATGCTGGCAGCACCTAAACTAATGCTAGGCATATAGTTGGTGTTCAATGAATAGTTTTTGATTGGATAAGGTGGCTGCCTAGCTGTGGCAGACAGAATAATGCCCCCAAATACGTCCACATCCTAAACCTAGGAATCTGTAGATATGTTAGGTTATGTGGCAAAGGGGAAGTAAGATTGCAAATGGAATTAAGGTTAATCAGTTGACCTTGAAATAGTCAGATTATCCTGGATAATCTGGGTGGGCCCAATGTAATCGTGAGTCCGGAAGAGTCAGAGTCAGAGATATTTAAAGATGCTACACTGCTGGCTTTGAAGATGGAGGAAGAGGCCACAAGCCAAAGAATATGGGCAGCCTCTAGAAGCTGGAAAAGTCAAGGAAACAGATTCTCCCCTAGAGTCACCAGAAAAGAATGTGGTTCTGCTGACACCTTGATTTTAGCCTGGTAAACCCATTTCAGACTTCTGATCTCTAGAATTGCATGATGATAAATCTGTGTTGTTTTAAGCCACTAAGTTTGTGGTAATATGTCACAGCAGCAACACAAAACTAATACACTAGCTGTTGTTTTTAATGGCTGGAGCATGGGTTCTGGAGCCAGTTGAGGCTGCTCTTCTGGCCCTTGTTATCTGGGGGATCTTGCACCTTTCTTTTTCTCTGTAAATAAGACTATTGATTGCTCCTTCATCCCAGCTGTGGTTTAAGGATTTGGTGAGCTCATGCATGACATGCACATGGCTCAGAGCCTGGCTTCCAGTAGCCCCTCGACTTGACCATAGACCCTACAAGTGCCTGGTAGACTGTAGACAGTACATATTTATGGAAGGATAAATACATTTCATCAAATGATGTTCCATAATAGACTTCATCTTTCCTCTGTTTTTAGAACACTGGGCTTTCTCCCTATTTTCATTTTTACTCGTTAATAAAACTGAGAATCTTGGGACTTCCCTGGTGGTCCGGTGGGTAAGACTCTGCGCTCCCAATGCAGGGGACCCAGGTTCAATCCCTGGTTGGGGAACTAGATCCTGCATTCCGCAACTAAGAAGACCGCATGCTGCAACTAAGAAGTCCGCATGCTGCAACTAAAAGATCCCACGTGCCGCAACTAAGACCTGGTGCAGCCAAAATTAATTAATTAATTAATTAATTAAATATTTTTAAAAATTGAGAATCTTTGTGCACAGTTTTTTTTTTGTTTTGTTTTTTTTAATTAATAGACTTTTACCTTTTTTTTTTTTTAAGTATTTGTTTATTTATTTATTTATGGCTGTGTTGGGTCTTCGCTTCTGTGCGAGGGCTTTCTCTAGTTGTGGCAAGCGGGGGCCACTCTTCATCACGGTGCGCGGGCCTCTCACTGTCGCGGCCTCTCCCGTTGCGGAGGACAGGCTCCAGACGCGCAGGCTCAGTAGTTGTGGCTCACGGGCCTAGTTGCTCCGCGGCATGTGGGATCCTCCCAGACCAGGGCTCGAACCTGTGTCCCCTGCATTGGCAGGCAGATTCTCAACCACTGCGCCACCAGGGAAGCCCCCACAGTTTTTTTGTTGTTGTTGTTTTGTTTTGTTTTTTTGAAATTAGTCTTCTACTTCTTCAAAACAAGGGTCCCTGTTGGCTGCAAGGCTGGTGCTCACCACACACAAGCAGACGGCTGCCTTCAGCGCAGGGTGGCTCAGCTCACCCGGCAGCTAAGCACCTCCCAGGACAGTGAGGCCCCACGTGGTCAGCCCAGCTGGAGGTGGAAGGTGAGGAGGGGAGAGAAGGCAGACTAGAGGCTGTGTCTGGAGTCACTTTGATGAATTCCATTCCTGAGCTGGGCTTCCACTGGGCTCCTCCACCAGGGCATGGGAAAGTAGGGGAGGCAAGGGGATGGAGAACCAAGAGAGTGAGTGATGGTGCTGCAGTCATCAGAGCCAAGGAAGCCTCTCTGTGATGCAAGAGAAGCATCAGGGGCCAGTTCAGCAGCTCTGGGTGGTGCCGGCCAGGGTGAGCGCATCCAAACTGCCCTCCCTCCTGGTACTCTTCCAGGATCGGCACTCCTGAGGCTGCACACCCACTACCTGAGCAGGGGGGGTGGGGGCTTCCCCAGACATCTGGGGCAGTGAGAGAGGCTGAGCTCTGAGAGAGCAGGGGACAGAGGAAGCAAGGAAGCAAGCTCCAGCCTTCCGCAGTGCCAGACCACTTTCCATTTGTCCATCTCTGTGCTGCTCACAGCTGGTGCCCCTATAGCCCACAGAACCTGAGTTTGTAACTCAGAGGGGAGGAAAGGGTTGTGAAGTGAAGCCAGCAGGAGAACAAAGGAGGCTTTGCTTGAGAGGGAGGCACCTTCAAGTGAGGCCTCCAGGGCCTGGGGAAGTGACTCACAGGGCCCCGGGGATGGACCCACCCATGAGGGCTCTGTGGGACTGAGAATGCAGCCCAGCTGCCCACGGGGTGGGGAAAGGGTTGTCAGTCTCCTGCTTTAGCTGGGTAGACCTCACCCAGTGCTCCCCCTACTGCCCTCCCTCAGGATCTGGTGTGCATCCAGACTGGGGGCTTGGGGGCGGTCCTGTGCTCATTGGGCACTGCCAGGCCGGGCTGTTGCCACTGCTTCGGCTTCTGCCGCCTTGGCTGCAGGCACGGTCCCCTCTGCCTAAGCTTCACCCCCACTGGCCCAGCAGGGACCTGGGCTTCCCAACTCTTAGCAGAGCCATACTGCTGCCCTGCCGGAGCGAGGCCATCAGTGCCACCAAAGGTGGCACTGTTAGCGTTTGGGTCCGTCCCAGGCTCCCTGGATGCCTGTGATGGGAACTTGGAGAGCCCTGGCAGCGCACCCCGGCTCCTCGGGCAGTTGCATAACCTCCCCCAGTTATGCTCCTTACACTGTGTGGCAACCGGGCGAGAATTCCAGGACCTTGTACGTACTCGTACAAATCTGCCTTCACGCTGTTAGGCTGCAGGGAGAGGCGTGTCTCCGTGGGCCCCGGGAAATGGGGGTGTGTTCGCGTCCAAGAGGGCGTGGCCCGCGTCCGGAGTGGGAGCAGCCGCCCCGCCCAGTCGGTGCAGGCTGTTTGCCCCAAACCGCAGCTTCCGCGGGAGCCCTGGACAGGGTCCAGGACGCAGAGGAGGAAGCTCTGGTGACATTCTAGACATGGGCTTTGAACAGCAGCCTTGGCCAGCCCCCCCGAGCAGCTCAAGCCCGTGGCAGGTGGCGCACCTCCCACCCCGTCCAGCCAGGGATGTGGGGACCCATGTTCTCCTAGGGGCAGGGCGGGCATCCTCCCAGGGGCTTGGCTTGGGCGTCCCAGCGCTTCCCTGGCTCCGGCCCTGCTCTTTTAAGGCTTTGTCGCAGTTTGTGATGTCTGTGTGAGGAGGTCCTGGGAGTCAAGGCCTGGATGACCCAGCTGTTGTCATCCTAGAGCCATGACTCAGTCAAGTAAGAGTGCTGTCCAGCTCGGCCGCCAGGCCCAGAGATGGCTGTCAGGATTGGCTGTTCTGTGTAATGGAAACAAAGAGGAGAATCCAAATGCAACTGACCTCCAGCCATCTCCTTTGTATTCCCCCTTGGGAGTGTGCCTGCCTCTGTCCCTGGATCTCTCATTAGAATTTCAGAGAAGCCTTGTTCACTATGGAGGTGCCAGTCATTGAGGCCGGAGAGGTTGCTGGCTGTACTTGCAAGTCAAGGAATTTGCGGGTAATCTATATTCGATGTTATGACAAACTTGAAAACTGTAATATGGAAAGTTCTTTTCCAGATAACTTTACAGGACCTCAAGTAAACAATTCTTGTGGATAAACAGACGTCTTCTCTTAGCCCTGTGGGCTGTCTTGTCCTCCAAGTACCTGCAGTGGCTGGCACATGCTGGCTGTCAATCAATCAATGGCACGGGTGGCCAGGAAGATAAGAATCTTTGCCGTAAGCAGGACCCTTTTGCTGACCGAGGTCCAAAGCCTCTGCAGCCACATTAGCCCACTGTTCAAGTCAAAGTTACATGACCCCAAAATAGCACAAATACTGTCCAAGACATCCTTCCACTGGGGGTAAGAGGGTGAGATTGGAAACACAGGGGGCCTCTTCCCTGTGAATAAACAACTACCTACAGGCAGCAACACCTGGATATATATCCCAGGATTGGCCCCCACTCTGCCTGAGGTTCTGAGGTTTGAAGAGCTCCCCATGGGTCAAGCAGGTGTCTTGTTTTCCCAGCTCTGGGGCTTGGGAGAAGAGAGCTGCCATCTGGTGTTCCCAAACAAGATCAGCCGGGGGCAGGGGGTGAGGTTGGGGGGCTTCCCAGGGGCTGGGCTCTCCTTCCACTAACAGCTCTCAGAGCCATGCCCCTGGACTTACTGAGGACTTGAGGGCAGGGACTGAGGCATGGGCTGTGAGATCCTTTTCTGACCCTCAACCCTCCCTGGGGTTGGGTTCCATTTGGGTCACTCTGATTCTTCTGAGAGAATGTCACTGCTAGTCTGGCTCCTGGCAGGAAGATGCCCTTAGCTGCCACCCATACTCTTTTCTTTCTCTTGGTCCACAAAGGGCTACCTCATGAGCCTCAATCTCCAGGTGGGGCAAGCCTTCTCTCTACATGGAGCTGCCTCCTTTGGGTGGTATGGGGGTGAGCAGAAAGAGGGCCAGCCACGTCCTCATCACATCTGAGCCAAGGCCCGCGTTATGTGGCTGTCTTTGTGCTAAACACATTTGCCCACCCACCTTAAAGTCAACAGAAGTCGAGACCATCAAACTGTGACATCACAGTTCTTACAACATCCCTCATCAGCCCAGACATCAGGCTCAAGGGCAGCAGCTGTGCTCTCTAGCCAACAGCTGGTCCTCCAGCTCTGTCTAGAACTCCCCATTGGCTTGAACCAAGTGCCCTGCCTCGAACTGAAAATCCTCTGGCAGCTCCTGCTTTTGTATGTTCCACCTTGTCATCCACTTAGGAGGAACTCCAATCTTGTGGGTCCTCCAGGGCCACTGCAGCTGTCGTCCTGTCTCTGGGGAGTCAGGAGGGTGGACAGGGCCTGATGGGATGGGGCCATCTTGGCAGGTAGCGTTCTCCAGAGAACACAGGTCTGCCTCCTGGATGGGAGAAAGGGTAATCTCCAACCCCGTGCTCTAATTAGGCTCTGCTGGACTCAACCAAATTGGTCTTCCCCTGGTCAGGGGCTCAATGGAGCCATTTCTCACATCCATGCTTCTCTGCCCCTTTGTCAAATGTGTTAGTGGTTTGGTTGACATATACACGTGCACAAAACGAATATAGTGCAAAAGGGCCCAACCCTCCATGGCAACTCCTCACCTAGATCAGGAAGTGTCAGTATTTGGGACTAGGGCTACTCAAGGTGCTGATTCAGTGGTCAAGCCAAGTCCCAGGTGTGAGGAGCAGTGGCGCAAGAGTCACTCAAGCCAGAGTACCTTCTTGTGGCTGCCTCGGTAGATTGGAAACGAAGTGCTAGAGCTGGGTGTGTAATTGATAAAATATCCTTTATTTATTCTATGGGACACAGTCAAGTGGTAGCTTAAAAAAAAAAAGGCTTTTAAAAAGATACTTGAGCTCCGTGTCAGCAGGACAGCGGCCAAAGCCACCTGCTGTAGCTTTGCAGAGTTCTCTTCTGCACGGGCAGAGGTCTGGTGGGGAACAGGGAAGTGTTGGCACAGCTATCTGTCCAGTTGCTTATAATCAAGAATAATTTATGAAGAGCAGAAATAACACTTATATCACTGGCAACTGATCAAGAGATTACTTACAATATGGTATATTCATTCCAGGAAGCATAAAAAATGTTTGTACTTATTGTTTATGGGGACTATCTTAGAATTTTAGCATCACTTTGGGAACATGGCACTTCTCTACAAATTTAGAAATTCCCTAAATCATACTTCCTGGTTTGTCTTAATTAGTAAGGAGATGATAAGAGTAACATTCAGTAAGGTAGTTACTCTTTTTTTTTTTTTAGCACAATGGTTTAATCAAAATGATAGTTTGCTTGAAAATGTTAGGGAATCTCCACCAACCGGCAACCATGCAGGCTATCATACTATAAAAATCCATAAACACACGCGGCACTGAGCTGTTTCCACAAGACTTCCTTTCTAATAAACACAACACTTTCTCCTCCTCTCAGATGTGAACCTCAGATGCCAAAATGCCCATGTGCCAACTGTAGGCATGTTGCTGAGCAAAGGAGAAGGCTGGCAAGTCTGTCCAGCAAATTCGATTGTACAGTGTGGGATGGCGACCGCTTTGCGGCCTCAGACAGCGCATGGCTGTGGCCCGTCCCCCAGGCAGGGAGAGGCTGGTGGCCCTTACTGGCATGGGAAAGGGTCCTGGCCAGTTAGAACATAAGGACTTTGAGGAAAAATACAAAAAGGCTCATTAAAATTGGAGGCCTGCGTAAGTACATCCAAACTCCTCGGAAAGAGACGCATTGAGGTCTTGTGCTGAGCTAGGGTGACCCGTCCTCATGCGAAGGGCTGCGTGTCCCCTGGCTGGCCTGAGCCACGCATGGACTGCCTGCCACCTTCTCCTATTGCTCTGCGGGGCTCTGAAGAGGACGTCAACCTCAACCAAAAACCAGAGGGAGGGAAAAATCACAAACATTGAAGACTGGGTTCAAAAGCCCCTGGACACTTTGGGTCTGCCTTTCCCCAGCTTGCATCTGGTTAGGGGCTGTGAATCAGAATTCAGAATCTGTGCTGCCCAGGGGGGAACAGGCACAGCAGTGAGGAAACACCCACATGCAATAAACAACAGCAAGCTCAGGACCCTTGTCCCTGCCCCTCCCCCAGTTACCGCTGCTGGTTCTTCCCCATCTGAACTGAAGGAACGGAGGGAGGCATCCCATCCCCAAACCTCCCTGCGCAGCGGAATGCTGGAATCTGGCTGCCGCTTCTGCACAGGATGGAGCCTCAGTCTTTCGCTTTATAGCATCATTTATGGCATGAACTAGGAACATAATGTGTTTACACAAACACGCGACAATTGTACATCAGCATCTTTACAATATTAAAGGAGTCATATACAAGTCTACAGGCATCGTACAAGGGGCAGTGCTGGCCGGGACACCCCGCCCACCCAGCAGTTCTTTGCGGTTTCTCCAACCCGGGAAAAGAGCCATCTCGGGAGGGGAGGGGAACTGTGACAAGGCAGGCGGTATCCATCTTTGGACCTGTCGTCTGAGAGGCAGCAGGTCTGTGAGGACCCCTCAGAGGCAGTCCTCGTTGGAATCCGGGGCCAAGAACCCAAGGTATGACTCTGTCCGGGTCTTACTGGCAAGCTAGTGTAACAACAGTCTAATTAAAATTCAGTGTGCATATGAGTGTGGGAAAATCAGAGTGGGGGACGGCTTCCTGAGCTGGGGACCCAGAGGATGCTGCTGACAGATGGGCCCCTTCACCGTGGGGCCCATTCCTGAGGTAAGGATGTGGTGTGGCCCCATGGCTGGTCCTGATGGGGAGATGACTTCTCTGGGAGCCCAGGTGTGCACACGCACAGATAGGAATCGAAGGCCCTGGGCATTAGTTGGTCAGGTGGTTCTCAAGTGTGGCCTGTGCCCCAGGCGGCAGCAAAGGTAGGGTCTCAAGTGGTTCCACAGCTATCCATCCCCCATGCCTGTACCACCCTCCTCCCAGCAGCCCCACCCCGTGGGAGCCCAGTTTCAGCCCCTGTGGCACTGCCATCCCTGCATCTGCCCCTAGAGCAGGGACCAGAAGTCTCCAAGCCCTGCTCTGCGGGCACCTGGGCCCGAGTGTCCGGCAGCTCTTCCACCCCCCATGCAGACATGCTGCGCGTCCGACTGAGCTGAGCACCAGATAAGGAAGCATTGGTCTTTGTCGGCCTCTCTGACTTGTGCACTGACAGTTACTTCCGTCTTAAATACTGTAGAAAAATAAGCCATCTCTGACGCAAGGAGACCCGCTGGAGTCTGCCGCGTGGCGAAGGATGGACAGCTCCTCGGAGTGCACTGGGGAGGCCTCTGCTGACCCTGCCTCGGCACGTGTGGCGCCGCGAGGACCGGACTGGGAGCCGAGGGGCCCAGACAACTGGTGGCCGAGTTCTCCCACCTCGGCATCTTTGGGTCACATCAACAGTCCTTCAGTGGACGTGCCTCCAGCATCCCACATTCTGTTGCCATGACACGTGGGGCCTTGGGGCTCTCTGGGCAGGCTTTGGACCCTCCAGCCCCACCCTCAGTCTCATGGCCACCGCTAAGCAGGCATAGGCAGAACTCCCCAGCACTGTTTCCTGGTCCCTGGGGTGTCCCCAGGGCCCAGAGGCCTCAGGTGGGCGCTGAGGCAGGGCCTAGTCCAGGGGCTCCTGCTTTATTCGGACAGCAGTGGGGGTGGGCTGCGGCCGCCGCTCCTCCCGGCAAAGCACGTATTCGCTGAACTGGGAGGAGTCCACGCCACCCCCGCAGGACGCAGCCATGCTGAAACCCCTCTGGAACAGCCTCTCCAGGACCTGCCGGGGAAGAAACAGGGGTCAGTCATGCCCAGCTGCAAGCGTCTGCCTGCCCTGCCTGGCGGGCAGGTGGGCACTAGCCAGGGCACGCTACCTTCTCCTGTTAAGACACGTCTTGCTTGCTGACAGAGGTCCCTGCAGAACATCCAGCTGGGCAGCCACAGAAGGGACGGGGGCAGCCAGGCCCCAGGGCCCCTCAAACAGCCAAACCTGGATGGGCGACCACCCTGCTGCCCTCAGGGGTCCACAACCTTGACTGGGACCCCTCTCTCTCCAGACACATGGTCCCAGGCCCCCCTCCCTCACTGAGGCCCCAGTAATAGAGGCCCCGCCCCCAGCCTCTGGGCAGCCACCTGCTTCCCTGAGCTGTGAGTCCCAGATGGTTGGAGGCCTGGGGGCCCATCAGCCCAAGGGAGCTTGGGGTGGAGAGGAGGCGTCCTCCTGATGTTTGAGTCTCTACAGGTCTCCGTGTCCACGTGGGCGGGCTTGTGCCTCTGTGAGGGCAGGGCCCGGTCACTGTGTCTGACACCTGGGTCCTGCAACTAGCAAGTGCTGACGGTTCTAGCAAGTGCTGACTAGCAAGTGCTGACGGACAGCTTGCGGGATTTTCCCCACAAAGTCCACTCTGCCCCAAGCCTGAAATAGGAGTCTGCTCCTGGGTCTGGAAGAGCTGATGGAAAATAGGCCTCCACTCCATGTGGGGCTTCCCAGCTCTCAGACCCATCTGGGGAAAGCCAGTCCAAACACGCACTGGGCGGCTGTTTGGGTGCTGGTGGCCCCGGTCAGCACGGAGGAGGAGGGGGGTTCCAGGCCGCCGCCACTCTCAGCCTCTGACCTGCTGCTCCCACTGCCTGGGTTTAATTTGAATCCAAAGTCAGACTCTGGGTGTCAAATGAAGCACACTTTGTTAAAAATACTCTAGGCCATTTTTATAGAACATCCTTTCGGGGAAAAAAAAAAAGCATAGATCAATTTTTTTAAGTCCATCCCCCAGGCGCCATCATTTAATTATGAGCGGGACATAAATTATGCATCGACACATTGTTGCCTTTTCTGTAAGATGGCACGGAGGGCCTCGCCATTGCAGGCACCGAGCCTCCCTCCATCTCCCTCTGCCGCCGGAGGGCGTCGGGGACGCACGGGGGAGGCAGCGGCCGGCCAGCCCTCACCTGCACCGAGTTGAGCCGGCAGTAGCCGTTGAGCGGGAAGCGGATGACGTGCGTGGGGTCCTGGTTCCAGCCGGCGTTGACCGAGTTGCACATGACGTCCCCGGTCTCGGGGAAGACCTCCTCGATGAGAGCCTTCTCGCCGCTGAGCGCGATCCGCTCACCCAGGTCCGGCGTGACGCGCACCACCAGGCAGTCGCAGGCCCGGCTGCGGCGCCGCTGCTCCTGTTCCTGCTGCCAGCGCTCCAGCTCGCGCACCATGGGCTGCAGCTGGTAGTAGCGCGCCTCCTCGTACAGCAGGCTGAAGTCCTGCGGGCACGCGCACACGGGTGGGGGAGGTGGGGATCTGCCCTTCCGGCTCCAGGGGGCCCCCCTCTGAGACCCCGCACCCCCAGGGCACAATGTGGTCTGGGATGGTTGTCCCCATTGTAGGGATGGGGAAAACGAGGCTCGGGTGAATGTGTGCCCAAAAAAAAGGTCTTGCCTCCATCCAGGCAGCAGCTGGTGTGCACCTGTCCCAAGACCCCCTGAGCTCTTCCATCCGGCCCCAGCACTGGGGGTGGCTTCATCCCCCTGAAGCAGAGAGAAGCCTCTGGATAGACCCGGAGGCTAGATTAGAGGAGCCAGAGGCTGTGCAGATGCCTGGAAACCTGCTGATTTCTCGGCAAGGCACGGGGCAGCCCCGTCCTCACCTGCCCTGGAGGAGTTCACTGCGGAGCAGGGAGGCGAAACAGACCTGTCTGGGTTGGATTTTCGGCATCATTATCTACCAGACCTTCTCTGAGCCTCAGTTTCCTCATCTATAAAATGGATGTAAACACCCAGCTCAAAGAGGGGGTGAAGCTTAAAGGACAACAAGATCGGCCCCTGCCCTCGCAGGCAGTGTGAGGAGGTGTCTGGGGGGACGCCCACCTCTCACCAGCAGCCCACTCCCGGGCTGGCGGGCTCACACCAACCACCCCTCAGGCCCTGATGATCAGACCACTGCCCCGGTCAAACACATGTCCACCCACACCCACCCCAGCCCTGAGTAGCTGAGGACCCATGACCACACCACTCAGCTCAAGTCCAGCTGGTGAGCCTGAGGACCCCTGGGGGGAGGCAAGGAAGCCCAAGCCCCAAAGCCGGGCCCACCCCACTGTGCCTAAGTCCGTTCCTCCTGCTGACTGACCCCAGCTTTCGGAGTCACCCCAAGGGAAGCCTCCCCAGGCCTGTCATCAGTCAAGAACCCACCCTGTGGAGCTAGAGACTGTCATACAGAGTGAAGTAAGTCAGAGAGAGAAAAACAAATATCGTATATTAACACATGTATGTGGAACCTAGAAAAATGGTACAGATGAACCGGTTTGCAGGGCAGAAATAGAGACACAGATGTAGAGAACAAACGTATGGACACCAAGGGGGGAAAGTGGCGGGGGTGGTGATGGTGGTGGGATGAATTGGGAGATTGGGATTGACATATACACACTAATATGTATAAAATAGGTAACTAATAAGAACTGCTGTATAAAAAATAAATAAAATAAAATTCAAGAATTAAAAAGAACCCATCCTGTCCCTCCACAGGGGTTCCTCAGGGCACCATGCCGGGCCTCTGCTCTCATCCACGCAAGGTCTGAAACGATATCTGCAAACCAACAACCCCACTTCCTTCCTCATAGCCCAGAACATCTCCCCCGGATGCCCCACCAGCTCTTCCACACAGGACTGCGGTGCCACTCTCCCCCAGCCTGTTCTACCCTGGGCCTCCACACATCCACTCAGGACTCAAGCTGCAGGCCAGAGACACCTTCGAGAGCCCCCGACCCTCACCATCCACACCTGTGGCTTCTGCATCTTTTTCCTAAGCGTGAATCTAATCTACCACTCTGTTCCACCTTCACTGCCTCTACCCTCCTGCTCCCCCCCGCATCCTTTTCCACACAACAGATCTGATGGTCATGCCCCTACTCACAACCCTTCCACTGCATTCAGGGTAAAAAGCCAAATGCTGAGCCGGCCACCAAGGTCCTGACACCAAGCAGCAGCCTTCCTTCCTGCTCTTCCCTTCCCAGTTCATACGGTCCCAGGCTGCCACGTATCCAGCTCCTTGCCCTCCCCTCGCCCCTCCCCACCAAGGCCCTCGCACCCGTCTGCCCCCGTTCCTCCGCCATCACCCAGAGAAACAGCCTTGCCTCCAAACCCTCCCAGGCCCGCTTTCCGCGTGGTTCACTCTCACAGTACTCTCTGCTTCTCTGAAGCGTTTGCCCCTGTGGAATTCAAGTGTTTTTTTGTTCATCATCTGTCTTCCCACTAGACCGTAACCACTGTGGGGACAGGACCCATGCCTGCCTTGTCTTTCACTGCGTTTTCAGCCCGAGTTCGGCTGTTGGCACCCAGGAACTGAACTGGATGAAGGACAAAACAGCCCCAGGGCCACTGGGTCCTCTGGGTGCCGACAGGAAGAAAGAAAGGAAGGACGTTTGCTGGTTGGAGCTGGGGTAGCCCAGGCATGGGCTTCCTGCCTCCGGGATCCCCGTGCCGTGAGCGGCCCAGCACCAGAGGCAGGACTCTCGGAACCAGGTCGGCTGCCGCAGACAGGCTCGCCCGGAGACCTGGGGGCAACCTTCTGTGTAAGGGTGTCTGGTTTGGATCAGTTTTCCCCCTGCCAAGTGCCTACAAGGAACAGATTTGGGAACCTCTAACTCCTGTAACTCCGGCACACGACAGTCCTTCAACACGACAAACATGAAACCGGGGTAAGCGCCACTGCCGCTGCTTAATTGTTGTTACACCCTGATAAATAAGCTAAAAATGTGAGAAAACAAAATTAGTTTAGAAAAACTGATTTAGCCCTCGGCTTCATCGTTTAAGTTTTTATGGTTGCCATGACAACTGTGGGTCCATTTATTAAGTCACAGCCTACCCTGTGTAATGCCACCGCACAGGCAGTGTGCCGTGCAGCTGCCGGCTGCGGACTTACCTTGAAGTCATCTGGGAGCAGCAGTTTCGACGTCCGCAGGAAGCTCAGGACATAGCGGAAAATCTCCCCATCCCGGTCGATGAAATAATGTTGCTTCAAACTGTCCAGGACGATGGGCTCGGTGCCATTGAAGAGGCGGCTTATTCTGGGAGAGATGGGAGCGGAGATGTGGGATGGAAGGGCGGGTCCACCTGCCCCACCCCGACTCCTTAGCGCTCCCCCTGCTGGAGGGGCGAGGGGCCTTACATGGGTGACCCTGGGACTGCGCCAGGACTGAAAAGGATGTCTGCACATGCCAGCGGCAGCCAGGCCACAGTCAGCCGGGACACCAGCACGTGCACACGCCCCGCCTACACTCCCAAGCCACAGCCAGAGAGAGACACACCCAGCTCTATACACCCACCTGCCCGCTGACACAGGTTACAGGCCTGGAAAACCACAGCGAGACACAGACACAGCCACCTCGTCCCACGCACACAAACCCGTGCTGGACAGAACTGCCCAGAAGACCCCCACTGACCATCAGACACGCCAGCTCACAGCCACCTGCCCAGTGAACACATGTAAACCAGCTGACACACTCCCGGGTCACACACATCCACCTCACCCCACCCGCGTGAACGAGCATCGGACAGGGCACACCCGTGCAGCAGGCACAGCGTCACATGGTCCCCTCCCTCACAACACACAAATCACAGGCAGACCCAGACACATCCCGGTGAGGGACACACCAGGCAGCACGGGTCCACCAGAGACACAGCTACGTACACTCAACAAACTCACAGACGAACCACCCACAGCCCTGCGCTCGGGGAACCCTAGGGGAGAACAGAGGCAGGCACCGGGGACAGCATGTGTGTGTGCAGCTACAGTGCACACACATACACGCATACCCCAGTGTGTACACACATACCAGTGTGGATGCACACAAAACAGTGCACACACGTGCTCGAATGCGTGCACGCGTGCTACAGCGTGTGCGCGCCGGGGAGGGGACCGCGAGGGGAGGCCAGGTCCCAGCACCCCATCTTCTGAAGGGCAGTGGCTCTGACAGAAGCATGGGGCCTGCAGGAGGCTCTCGGGGCGCCCTGATGCCTGGCCCCCTCCACTCCAGCGGGGAGGAACCAGGCCTCCCCATTTCCCAGGGCAGCAGGCTCTGGTTTGGCTAACTTCCCCTGCAGACCCCAGGCCCCGTTGGGGAGAGTTAGGACACCCCGAAGAGGGGTGGGGACAGCCAAGAGCTTGACTCGGGAACCGCAGGGAGGTCGGCAGGGTCTCCCCAGGGGCAGCACCGCCAGACATCCTTCGGCAGACAGGCAAGGCCACACACACGTCCCCAGCTGGACCCTGCACAGCCTGGGAGAAGGGTGGCCCCGACCTGGGCCCCAGGCCTTCCAGCCCAACATGTACAAGCCGAGGCTTAGCCCCCCCACTCTCTGCCTGCACCGGCAAGACCTCCCAGGAGGGCTCCCCCCTCCCTCAGCTGCCCACTCCTCCGTCTGCTCCGCGTCACTGCTCCTCAGGCCCTGCCCCACTCCTGCCACCGTGCGCCAGGGCAATGAGCTGGGCAGCTGAGGGGTCATGGCACCCAGAGCCTCTCTCGGGGCCTCCCATTGACCCCATCCACCCTGGTGGCCTGGTACACTTCAGGCATCGGCCAGGAGGGTCTGCCCAGGGGTAGAGTGACTAACCTGTTCTCACCCTGGGGACATGGCCCAGCGGGGCCGTATAAAGGGCAAGGTTGCCTCGTAGATGGGCAAGAGCAGGCCAGAGCCCACGGGGAGGTGTGGAGAGGCCCGAGCCTGTGGAACCAGTGCTGCGGTCACCCCGATACAACTCATCTCACAGCTCCAAAGGCCATGGAGCCCTATCCACCCCCAGGCCTGGTGACAGTGATACTGGGGAACACAGCCCCGCTGGAAAGCTCTGTGGGCTCCATGGCCTATTCCAGGCCTCAAACTCCCCAAGACCTAACCTCAGCAGAGCTTGGGCATCCAGATGTCAGAATAAGGGCCACCCAGCAGCCCTGGAGACAGACAGGACTGAGCGAGGCTGCCAGGTGCCATGGGCAGTCATCAGCAGGCTGCTGAGGGACCCCACGTGGCACCAGCAGGAAGAAGTAAGAGCCATTTCCATAGGTTAGCCAGCAAGTGTGAAGCCTCAGCCTCCCTGCAGAATTTTCTCCACCCTTCCTGGTTGAGCTCAAGCGCTGTGTGCAGCAAGCAATGTTCCACGGCTGTTTGTGTTGCAAATCCCTCCTGACATCAGGCTGTGAAGCTCCAGACCTGTTGGTCTAGAGGACTCCCAATCCACCACATTCCAGGGCTTCCTGGGTTCTAGGTTGTCTTATTGGTCCAAGGCCAGAAGGCTCTCAATCTGCCTTATTTCAGGACTGGCTGGTTCTAGGTCTTTCCACGGTTCGGTGTCTCTTCACAGACTAAGGCCTTTCATGCCCTCAGGGTCTGAAGCTATCAAGGACAGAAGCAGCTTGAGGGAAGGTTAGGACAGTCACTTCAAAGGGAGCTCCCGACACGTGTGTGGTGTTAAGAGTCCATTCCCACCCCAGGCCACTCTCTGAGGGAGGCTGCAGGTTCGGGGTACCAACCTCAGAAGCCTTCCACAGAATAAGCTGGCCAGTTCTGACCCCAGCTGATAGGGGTTGTCTTCTTTTTCTTCTTTCTTCCTTCCTTCCTTCCTTCCTTCCTTCCTTTCTTCCTTCCTTTCTTTCTTTCTTTCAGCTTTGGCTCCAATTTCCTGCATGTTTCAGTGGCAGGTTTTATTAGTTCTAAAGTTCCTGGACATCTTAATTTGTTGCTCCCCACAGTGAGGATGAACACAAGCGTGGGGCTGCCACGGCCGGAGCTAAACGATGTCCAGCAAGTGCGGTGGCAGACACAGGAGTCGACTCCCAGCCCCGGGCAGCTGGGCGGGGCCGGCTCTGGGCGAGGACCCGTTGGCGCTCCCTGCCTTGCAGCCACCCTGACCAGCCAAGAACCAGAAGCCCAGGCATAGCTGTGTGGGCACCGGGACCTGAGGGGGTGGGGGGTCTCCCGGCATTGCCCAGGGTGGGACTTTGCTGACATCCAGAACTCCCTCCACTCCGGGTGACCTTAACACAATTCTCCATCTCCAGGTGATCTATACATCGGTGACCCCGAGTGAGGGATTGATCTTTGTTTCCAGAATTAGTGAAAAACAGTTTTTTAATTTTAATAATTTACTCAGTGAGAGATCCAAGGGGCTCTGGCCAGCAGAGCTGCCCAACCCACTTCTCAGGCCTGGCCTGACCCACTGTCCTGACTGTCCTACAGGTCCGTCCCCCACCCCCCACCCCCCCCCCGCCCCCGTCCCCCCACCGTCCCCATCCCCCCCCTCCCCCGCCTCTAGGCCAAAGCTTCAGGCCCAAGGAGCAGCTCTCCTGTGAGCTGGAAGCCATCCAGGCAGAACAACAGGTTCATCCTGAGGCTCAGCCCCAGGGAAGAATGCAGACCGCCACTCCCTCTGGGCACATCCTGCTGGCCTGAGGGTCCCACAGGCCCCCCGGCAAGATGGCCCGCCCCACGTCAGAGCAGGACAATGGGTGAGGATGGGCTGTGGGTCTGGGAGGGGAGGACCACCCCCCTGCCCACCCTGCTCCAGGCAGCAGCCTGGAGACAGAATGAGGAGGCCATTCCCCGCAGGCCTGGGCCATGATGACTCCAGAAAGGCAAGTGTCTGATTTCAGGAAACACTCTTCAGAGAGGTTGTGGGCAAGGGTTTTATGAATTTCACTCGCAAACGTCGTCAACCGATTAAGGGATGATCTATCTCAAACAACGCACGAATGCCGCAGAAGGCAAAATTGAAATTAAATAAGCAGAATCCATCTCCCATCCTAGACAGGGCTCTGCCAGAGAGTGCCAGGCCGACACAGCTGACGTGGCCTCCTGGATGCTGCCCCCTCCTTGGCCCCCAGGTCACAAGTGCCCCAGGCCTAGCCTCTGTCTGCTGAGGGAGTGAAGCTCCAACCGCCACCTGCACCCAATTCCCCAAATTCTGAACAAGACACTGCATCCGCCTCCAGCACTCCCCGCTGGAGGGCGCCACCCCGGCCTCCAACGAGCTCCCAAAGCCGCCACTTCCACACGCTGTGAATCCTCCGTGCTCTGAGCAGCCACGCCAGCCACGAGGCAGCCTGATCAGAGAGCTTCCCAGAGCCGATCCCCCTCTCTGTCTGGGGGATTAATTAACTCCTCTTTTTATTTTAAATGTCTAAAACAGAGGTGATGCCCTGCAGCCGTGGCCCTCCCGCTGCCAGCCCTCAGTGGTGGCCGCCTCGCTGTACCAGGAGCAAGCAGTCCCAGGCTCAGCAAGCAACATGCGGCATCATCTCCAGGAGATGCTCAGAGACCCATCCCACCTCTGGTCAGCCCTGCCGTTATAGGGGGAAACCAGGTCTGCCCCTAGGAGAGAAATGCCTGAGAGGCAAAAGCAGGAGAGTCAGCAGTGCCCGGCGCCTCCCAAAGATGAGTCCAGGAGTCAGGAGCACCGGGGAGCTGGGCAGAGTGTAAAGCTCCCTGTAGGGAGGGTCCTGGTCAGAGACGCTTTGCCCACTGATGGCGGTATGTGGCTCACGCTTATCCATAGCTGTGGATATTCCCGAACATCATGGAATTCCTAGCCAGTCACTGCAACCCCCCCAAATCCAAGGGAGCCTGCTGCTAGAACTTAGGGTCCAGCAGTGGCCACCCAAACAGGCAAAGATGACAAATTGCAGCTCCCCCTCATCCTTCCCCTTATGCTCTATCCCAAGGATTAGACTCGGAAATAGGATGAACTATTTCTCCCCAGCATGACCCCAAGAAGTAGGCAGCATTGCTCACGAATGGTCCCCTGCAAAGGCCAGGCTTGAGTCTCGCTCAAGAGTAACATGATGGAACATGAGATTCCCCAGCCAGCTGCTGGCCAGCGGCAGGTGGGGCTGGCTCTGAAAAGTGGCCTCTGCCAGTGAGTCAGGAACTCCACCTAACACTACTAATGCCACCAGCTCAGGGTCACAAGTCCCTGTGCAAAGCAGCCATTAACAGGGAGACTCAGCTTCCTAAACCCTAGCTCCCCAGGTCTAGGAGCAGGGGGGCCTTGGAGAGCCCTGCGTGTTGGCTGGTAGCAGGCTACAGATGCTGCCTGTCACCACTGCACGCCCCGGTGCCATGAGGGGCTTGGCTCTTACCTGGAGTCAGGGTACTTGGTGAGCGTGGCCAGGCTGCTGGTGTACATGTGGCCGCCCACGTCGATGTGCACAGGCGCGTTGGACTTAGTGAGCTGGGCTGGCAGTGGGATCCCCTGGGCGGCCAGGGGAGACACAGGCGACCGGGTGAGAGACAACCGAGACATGCTTCCTCCCTCCTGGAGATGGAAACAAGGCACAAGACAAGGGTTTCTCCACAATGGAGCTATGCACTCCTTTTATTGCCAATGTGATCACAGATCTAATCAGATCACTTCTGCCTGTGCCTGATCACATATTCAGCTGACAAATTATGGCCACCACTGTAATTAAGTGTATTTGCATCATTTTCTTCAAAGTACCAGAGGGAAAAAAGAAAGATGCTTATTAGCAATAAGAAATCAAGAAAAAAAATTTTTTTCAAGGTGTCAGCCTCCAGGGGCATAAAACAAACTGCAAAATTCTAATTAAAGGTCGTGGGCTTATGTGTTAGATGTGAAATATCCCCTGACAAACGAATCACCAATTTGTGAATTGGGATTCAGGGGTTTTTGCAAGTTTGTCTCAGTAACGAGACACCTCTAAATTAGTGACTTCCTCAGCACCTAAGGCGTTGAGTTTTATACATGTAGTAAATTTCACATCAAATTAAGAGCATTTTTGTTTCAAAAAAAAATACATAATCGTACGGCCAGTCAACAGCCATCTCTTGAATGCCACAGCTATGGCTGCGGCTGCGAGGAAGGGCAGCCAGTGAGCTGGCGCTTGGGAAGAGGGCGAAGAGGAGGACACCAGCCCTTGACCCAGCCCACCCTGCTGGCTCTCACCGCGGTGCCAGTGCTGCCGTGGGCGTGAAGCGAGGACCCGCTCGGCCGCTCCTTGCGGTGAGGCATCTAGGCTTCCATCGCTGCCCAGAGTATCTGTGGGAAGCACCAACACAACCAGACAGGACTTACTCCTCAGTGGTCCTGGGCGCCGTGTCTCCCAGTCAAAGATGCTTACAATCCTCCTTTATGAACATGCGTCCCAGGACCCCATGCCCTACCACACTGCCCGCTACTATCCTGCCCCCACACCCCAAAGCAAGCCTCCGGGCCATAGGAGATTACTTACACACACACACACACACACACACACACTCACTCACTCACACATGTGTTTTCAGGGCAGTTCCATGTCTGCTAATTCAGCTAATGACAGTACTGAAACATATGCTCACCATTATTGCCCCCAAAATGTTTCAGAACAAATCCGATTTTCTTGGTATTTTGCTTTCGAGACACGTTACCAAGCATGTCTCCTCTTGCTTCAGAGAGAACCCTGGGAACCACAGCTCAGAGAGGATCCCCCCACCCTCCATGGGCTGGGGAGCCCCAGGACCTCTCTGAACACCGTCTCTGCAGTGTTAAGATGCAGTTTGCAACTGGCTGGACACAGAGAAGCCAGGGAAGAGCGAAAGTCACTTAGGAAGCCACCGTTCCCCCTGTGGCTCCTTAGAGAAGAAAACTTGTCTTTGTTTGCCCAGCCTGCACCTCTGCAGTTTCTCCCCAGACCCCGGGAATGGTCTTGTCTGTGCCTAATATATTCCAGATCCCTTTGGGATCACAGCCCCAAGGCATTAGAAAGCTGGCCAGAAGGAGACAGCAGCTCAGCTAATGAACACTCTCTCCTGCCCCTCCCCACAGTCAGTCTCCTCTGAGCCGCAACCACCTGAAATAAGATTGTCCCACAGTCTCTAGAAGCTGTCTGAGAACACTCTGCAGGCCCTATGCAGGAGAGCTGGAGACGAGCAGGTTTAAGCAGACCCTTCCACTGACCTGGGGCTGGGGGAGACGTGCACAGTGGCTATCATGCCCCCCGCCCCCACTGGCCGCCACATACCTAAACCTGGACTTATCCGTTGCAGGTTTAACCGAACCTCTCTCAAGGATTGACTTTGTGCCTTGAAATTCAACATCCAGTTTTAATACATGAACCAAGGTCCAATGAGAATCAAATCCTGCAAATTTAAGCCGGGTCACTCTCCCAGGATTTGTCCTGCCCTCGGTGTCCTGGCAAGTCCTCTGACAGGAAACGGGGGGGGGGGGGTGGCTATTAGCAGACAGTGATGTTTAACTTCTAGCTGTCCAGGGTCTGCTGCTTTGGGCATTCCTGAGTTCCCGCAAGCTTCAAAAAGAAAACCAGGTCACTTATCTCAAGGAAGTTCTGAGAAACCAAAACGTATCTCAGGAACGGGCTATCCTGCCCTGGGAGGCTCTGCTAGGGAGGAGTCAGAAGGAAAGCCACACTGAGGATAAACTGTGCTGGAAGGAATTCCGATGGAACGTCTATCAAAGCGGACTGCACAATGCCGGCCCTACTGCCAGGACACTACTCAGAAGTGACGTTTAACACCAAGTACCCATCACAAAAGCTGTTCCATCCTGTTCTCACCCAGACTTTTCCATCGCAAGCACCACCTGATGTTCATGGCACACCAGAAACTCACCACTGGAAGCCCCAGGCTGTACGCCTTGCCGCGAACCGCCACTGCTCCCTCCGACAAACGCATCTGTGCTGGACAACGACCCTTTCCCCGAGACCACTGCCAAGGTCAGAAGCATAAAGTGGGTGCAGGAAGAGACACAAGTTCATTCCGCCAGCACCAGCATCAAACCCACGACCAGCCCCAGCTCGCCACGGCCCTCCCGAGGCTCAGCCAAACCGCCTGTTGCAGGGGCCTCGGCGGTAGTGTGCTGCCCGGCCCGCGGGTTTCCAAACTGGCTGGGTATTGACCCGCTTCACCAGGCTGCGGCGGGAGCCCGGGGTCCCGCGCCCGCCCGCCACCGAGCCCCGCCCGCCCGAGCAGAGGGAAGCGAGCAGAATGCCACGCTCATTTACACACAAAATGATTTTGTGTCCCATTGTGCTCGCAGTTGTTCAGCTCTCTGGGGGTGATTAAACTGGCTGAGCTGCGGCAGCTTGAGACGATTTTACTAAATCGCTTCTTCGTGAAGTCGCTTCTTTGCTAAGCTGTTATTTTAACCATAAAAGGTAAACAGAAGGCGGCTCAAGAACTCCCTTCAGGTCTGCGCCCAGGGCGCCAGCCCCAGGCAAGAGGGCCAGGGGCCTGCAGAATTGTCCAGGGGGCGGGCCGGAAGGGAGGCAGGCGGGCCACCTGGCGCGCGCCAGCCCGGCCGCGGAGCCCGCCGGCCGGTGTGAACTTCGTTCGGGGCGGCCGGAGCCGGCTGGGTGCAGGCCGGCGGCGCCGCGGGCGGCGGTGGCCGCAGCACCCAAAGCGCCTGGCAGGACCGCGAGGGTGTGCGGCACGGGCGGGGCGGAAGACAAAGTTAAATCAAGAGGCAGACACTTAGAGACCACAGATGGGAAGCTCGCCTAATTAAGGACGTAAAAGCGCTTTTGTTCTCAAAGTTTATTGTTGCCGGGATTAAAAAAAAAATTAATTGAAACTAATGCTGTTATTCAATCGTGCAGTTAAATTCCTTCATGCACATTTGAGACGCGGAGTGAAAACTTGAAGCTGATCTTTCTGCAGTCGGAGGTGGGGGGCGCGGGAGGACTGAAACGCGCTCCAGCTACGGGGGAGGGGGGCTGTTTGCGAGTGTGCCGGTGCGCGCGTCCAGGTCAGGGGGTACCGGCGGGAATCGGGGATCCGGAGGCGGGGATCGCATCTCCGCGCGGCCCGCCTGGGGCTCCAGACCCCTCGCGCTTGGGACGACCACCAGACCGCCAGCCCCTCCCGCTCCGTTTCGGACTCGCGGGTGGGCGTCAGAGGACGCACATCTGTCCCGTTGGAGACTTTTTCTCTCTCTGATTTGGACACCAAGCCGGGTCCAGTCAGCCGAAGCCCCAGCTGCGTGAGCCGGGTTCTGACCCCGGAAACTCGCCGGCCCTGCAGGGCGCTCGGCCCTGCACTGAGGCCCGAGTGCCGGGACCTGAACACCCCCTCACCCCCACCACCCCGTGCGGCAGGAAGCTCGGTGCCCGCCCGCGTGGGGAGGGTCCACCCGGGGCCAGGGCCGGCCCACGTGGGCAGTCCCCCCCCTCCCGCACCAGGCCTTTGTGCTGGGTGCCCCCGTGCCGCCAGCCCCCGCCGCCCTGCACCGGGACAAAGCAGCCGCCCCTCCCACGTCCGAATCACGGCCGGGCGACTTTCTGGGTATCGCAGCCACTTTAGGGACAGGGGTGCGCGTCGCTGAGCGGTGGCCGCCCGCGCGGGGCTTACCTCGGAGCCGGAGCGGCGGATCGGACTCGGGCGCAGCCCCCGCCCCGCGCAGCCGCTGGTCTCGGGCGCCGGGCGCAGCCTCGCCGCCTCTGCTCGCTGCGCGGGTCGCTCCGGTCTCGTCCTGGAGTTACTTTCTCTCTCGCCCCCAACCCTCCCCCCACCCACCCCTCCCGCCCCGGCCCCCGCTTCGCGCGGCCCCTCGCGGCGCGGCGCGCCGGGGCCTCCCCTCCCCGCCCTCCCCTCGCCTCCTCCCCTCCTCGCGGCCGCCGCCGCCGCCTCCTCTTCGCGCCGCTCTCCGGCTGCCCTCCCGCCGCTCCCACCTCCTCTCCTCCCTCCTCTCTCTCCAGCGGCCTTCCCCGATTGCTGGCGAGAAAGCCAGCCCCCCACCTTAGCCCGTAGCCCGCGCCCCGTCGCGGCCGAGCCCGGACGCAAAGGGCAGCGATCCGGCTCCAAATTACCCAGCGCTGCGAGCGCGAGCGGGAGCGCGCGGCGACTCCTGGCTCGGGGCTCGGCTGCGCCGCGGGGCAGAGGATTAGAGTCGCAATTAGCTCCGCGCGCCCGCGCCTGCCGCGCTTGGCGACAAAAATGCGCCGTTTCCCTTCCTTTAGCCGGGCGATCACCACCCGCCTCCCCCGGAGTCCGCGCCTTCCCGCCGGGGCCTCCGCCAGGACCCTCCCGGGAGCGGTGCGCCCAGGCCCCCGCGCCCTCCGCCGCCCAGCCCCCCGCCCCCCGCCGGCCAGCCACGCGGCGCCCGGGCCTCCTCCGGGCTCGGGAGGGGGTGGGGGAGAAGCTGATTTTAATCATTGTCATTTCATCTGATGTAATATTTCCCCGGGCGCTTTCAGCTGGGCATAAATTTTCGGCTCCCAAATAAGTAACACAGGGCACGTTTCTCACATTTCTTGACTCCTCGGTTACAAAGAGGAGAGCAGCCGCCGCCGCGGCGCCCGGGGGTAGGGGCGGGACTTGGGAAGAAACTGGGCTGCGAGTCGGCCGGGGCTGGAGAGGAGCCGGGGGCCGGTGCCGCCCCTCCCCCTCCCTGGCCTTCCTCCCCGGGTCTCTGCCCCGGCTGCCCCTCTACCGGGGAGCAGCGCCGCCCGTGACGTCTGCGGACACGGGGTCAGCCACCGCGGGGGAGGGGCGCACGGGGGGCGCCCGGCCGGCCCCCCGCGGCCAGACGCGCCATTTCCTTTACGCGCTCGGCGCGATGGAGACGTCTACCGCCAAGACTCCCCGCGGCGCCGAGGCCTGCGCCCGGGGCGTCCCTCCTGGTCCCCGAGTCGGCTGCCCCTTCCTCCTCCTCTTCTACCTCCTCCTCCCCTTCCTCTTTCTCCTGTTTCCCTTGCGCCCCGCCCGTCCCCCCTCCTCCTCCTGGACCATTTCCCGGCTCCTAGGAAACGGAGCGCGGAGCCTCCGGTGCAGTGCGCCCGGCCTGCACTGCGCCCCCGTCCGGCTCCGGGGACGCCCGGGCCAGAGCCAGGCTCGAGCTGGAGGACCGGTGCGCTCCGGCCGGGAACGGCGCCGGGCCCCCCCCCCCCAACCCTGAGCTCCAGCCGGACCTGGACGCCCTCTAGCGGCTTCACTCACGGGGGGCGCTGGGGGCGGCCCGGAGCGGGGGCGAAGGGGCGCTGGTGGAAAGAGGACAAGGTGGGGGCCTGCCTCCCTTGACCAGGAGACCTCGCGCGTGGAAAGAGGGCCCGGACCGCCGTACTGTAACTTCTCCACGCGAGAATAAGGAGAAACTTTCCTCCTAAGGGAAGGTTTTATTTATTTATTTACTTTAGAGCTCGAACTACAGGAGAAGGGGGAAATTTTCTCATTAAAGTTACATCCCTGCAGTTAGTTCAATTACTTGATATATGCAGAAGATGTTGTAAATTTATAGATTTAAATAGCTTACAAAGATGCCGCAGGCCCCATCAGTTAATTTCCTTAATTTATGGATTCTTAGCTGCTCCTTGAAGAGAAAGGGGCCCTGGAAGTAGGTCAGGGATCTGTGCAGCGGCTCCAGCACGGCCCATGGGCTGCCCACTCTGCTCCCCACGCCCTGGCGCCCCCGGGCTTCTGGCTCCCAGCTCGGGCCTGACAGCACCACTGTCTGCTCTCTACATCTCGGCCAGGCCCAGCAGGTCTGCTTTGCTCCTTGGTGACTGCCCCAGTCTCTCCAGGGCTACGCAAGGCCAAGGAGCAGCAAAGCCCCCATCTACACCCACCCCACCCGGCACTGAAGGGATGGGCCCAAATAAGAAGTAAAACAAGTATCCAAATACTTTGACCTCCTGTGTCCTCCCTTAAATGCTGGCTGGGATCACAAATGGAGAAAGGCGTGTGTGGATACCCCACACTTCTTCAGGGAAAGAACCTTCCCCCTTCTCAAGCCTTGGAGTGCTTGGGGGGGAAGAGGGAGGCATGAGAAAGAATGCTCCAGGCTCCCGTTTGAGGAGCAGAGACCCACTGAAAACTTGCTTGTCATGGGGCCACCCATGTGACCCCATCGCCCCTCACCCCTCTCCCCTCACCCGCTGGGTGCCTGCTAGAGCTTCTTTGTTTTGTGTTCAATATGGATGAATATATACATATAAATTAATACTTAGAAGATGGGTATAAACTAAACTGTTTTAGGAAGCCACATGGCGATGTGATTAGTATTGGTATTCATGATTTAACATTTCTTTTCCCACTAGATGAAGTTTCTAAGATTTGCAAGGTACATGTCAAGGACGGGTGTATAAATGGATTTTTATTTATTCACAACTCCAAGACTAATTGCTTCTCTTTGCCTCAAGGCCATGAGATTGGTTTTAATATGACACTTCAAAAGTATTCATGGAACTACAGAGATACTAAGTGTCATTGTTTAAGAGACAAATCTCACTGTGGTACTGGTGACCCTGCAAAGAGGATGTTCCATTTCATTTTAAATTCCTCGATGTTTTTTTAAGAGTTTCACTTTATACCAACTATATTAAAAATGCACGGTTTAATTGAAACAAGAACTGACCATTTTGAAAGACCTTTATTTCCTTACTATTGCTGGGAACTTTGTTTTCATATTCCTGAATCCTTTTATTAAAGAGCTGAACTTTATACGTGTCATTAAGAAGAGTGAGTTTGGGCCATAATTTATTCTCAAGTGTTTTAAAAGTTCCCGGCTAAATGTCAACCATCTTTTACATTGAGAGACTTGGACGTGGGCTGTGATAGGCATTTAATGATCTTTGGTATATAATGCAGTGGTGAGGTTTTGTTTTTTTTAATTGAAGATGTATAATTAGGACTGAAAACATACTGAAACATCTTGTGAAATACATCTTGTTTCATTACTATAGTCCAAGAGATGAAATTGGATGTGAGTCTAATCAGAATGGAACTTGCTTTATCAGTAGATTTGACTAGCACTTGAGCCATTACGGTTCACATACTTTAAAAAGTGGGTTCAAACCTGAGCTTGCTTTGAGGCTGCTCTGCATGAGCTCACATGAAGCTGATGCGGGTCAGGCCCTGCATCAAGGTGTTGTGGACAAGACCTCAGTCTCCGGATGTTTCAAAGGGGCTTCCAGTGTGACTTTGTATTTTGTTGTTGCTGTGTGCAGACTATATTTGAAGATCAAGACCTTAATCAGAAGATGAGGTCCCAAAGTCTGCTGAACTCAACCTTCTCAGGAAGTCTGTGACCAGATAGCAGATGAACAGGCTGAGACACAGCTGCTGCCCTCCAAGAGGGGAGAGTGTGAGGGTAGGGGGATGGGGAGAGGCTGGGGTGTTAGGGCTGTCTGCTCCCCCACCCCCAGGCTCGCTGGGGTGAAAGCCAGGCCCTCCCAGGTCTGCGCCCACCTCCAGACTCAGAGATGGCCCCTCACCAGGCTAGGACAGAGCCAGCCTGGCCCAGAGATCACAGTCTGACATCCGCTTGGCCTCTGCCTCCATTCCAGGAATCCCCCAGTCTTCCCTCTAGGACCCCAGTGAATCTGGAAACTAAAGGGAGTGATAAAATGTGGGACTGTTAGTGCTGCGCCCTGCAAACAGGGCCTCCTGACTGTCAGCAAGGTGACCGGCTCCCTGGAGAGCAGCGGTCCAAACTTGACTGAGGGATGGCAGGTGGGGGCCAAGTGCCTGTCCTTGAAGTTAATAAATCGAGACCAGCCAGCTCTCACGGAGCTCTGCTCGGTCCCCAGCGCTATGCTCGGTGGGATTTCTGGTTTCTGATGGGAGGGAAAGCAGGGCCTGCCTCCAGGGGCTACAGACCACCCCCTCCTTCTTGCCTTCTGCCTGCAGCCCAGGTATGCTGCTCAGAACCAAACAAACCTGCCCTCCCCGGGAGCCAGCATCAGGGTGACAGCGATGAGACAAGACTGAGATCTCCTGACCAGGAATCCTAACGTGGTGGTGGCCTGTGGATGACCTCTGGGGGACCAGGACCCCCTCCCCCAACTTGATCAATATTCTGCATCTGAGCCTTCTTCCCGAGAGAAGTTTCAGCATGTTTACCAGATTCTCAAAGAGTCTGTGTGAGTTTGGGTGCAATTAACAAAACCTACCTCACAATGGGCTTCATGATAAGGAAAGTGGATTCTTTCGCATAATGGCAAGTGGGAGGCAGAGTGGCCCTGGAGTCCATTCAGAGACTCAGCGAGCGGAGGATTCAAGGACCCAGGCTCTCTCCACTTTTCCCTGCCATCCTCTGCATGTTCTCCTGTCCTTACGCCAGGTCCTCTCTGGTCTCAAGATATTGTAGCTTAAAGCTTGCTACCTCCCTGGACATGCGTGGAGAACAGGGAAGTGATCCAGTGGCCCTCACAGCCCTCTTTGGCACACCATTGGCCAACTTGCAAGCCAGTCCCGGGGAAAACGTGGACCAATCAGATCTAGCCCTGGCCTGCGAGGGGCTGAGGTTGCCGCCCTGGGCCGTGGGGAGGAAGGTAGACCCTGGGCACGGTCAGGATCTGCCTTGGGGGAAGGAGGAGAGGATGGGCTTTGTGCTGGGGGCCCCAAAGGTGAAGAGCTGTTGACCAGAACCCTGAGCTGGAAGGAAGGTAGAAGCTAAACAGGAAAGAGAGGCCCCAAACCCCAAAGGGCACCTCCAGAGAAGCTGCAACAGAGATGATGCTCCAGATCCTTCTAGGGTCCCAGGAGACACCTGACCTGGCAGAGTATGGCTGCCCCCAGGCAACCAAGCCAGGCCACTGACCCCAGGCCCTCTGACCTCCTCACCTCTGGCTTCTTCTCAGGGCTCCTTCTCTCGAGCTGCATCAGTGAAGTCCCAAGGTCCTCCCAGCAGCCCTTCAAGGTATGGAGAGGAGGCTGTTTCCTGCGAAAGCACCTGGCGTTCATCAGGGCAATCAACATGTGTTGCTCTCCCCATGCAACACACAGAAAAGAATTCCAGAAAGATGAGGCTATTGCAGTTGCTGGGGGCCGGTGAGGCCCTCTCTAGGGTCCTCCAGGTCTCTCAATCAATGTCAGGCTGGCTCGGATCCCTGGGAGAACAGCCTTCAATACCAAGTCCTGCCCCTAAATGACTTTGTGTGGCTGCCACTCTGGCTCCAGGTGACCACAAAAGTGGCCCTGGGGTCACAGGACTAGGGGCCCTGCAGATGCAGTTACTTGGGCCTGAGGGAAAGCAAGAGTTGAGACAGTGAGGCAGCCTTTGATCAGTCATCAGCCCTGCCCAGGGCTCCTTCCTCTGGCCAAAGCTCTGTACACTGACCCTTTTCCATGTCACAGGCTACTCATTCTCCTTGGGCCTAGACTTTAGAGAGACACTCTGTGCATGGCATGAACTTGGAAGTCTGAGTACAACTGGGTGACCTTGGGTTTCATCTCGCAGAGTCCCAGTGTCCTCCCGTGTAACGTGAGAATAGTATTGATGAGGAGCTGATGCCCTTGCCGGGAGAAGTCACGGTGAGAGCAGATGCAGAGAACTCGGCTCAGGCCAGTGTAAGAGCTCTTGGAAGGGTGATGGTTGCTTCCTCTTCCAACTGACCTTCCTAGAATCTCTGGTGGGGCTGTAGTTACACCCCCGGATCCTACTCCAGGTGCTGGTGGCCCAACACCCACCTACAGGAGACACACAGAAGCTGGGGAGGGTGAGAGAGTCGGAGGCCCCTTGACTCCAGGATTTGGGGGTTGAAACCTTGTGATTGTATAATTAAGATAAACATGTATACGTTAAAGGGGAGAATGTAAAAGTTGCCTAACATTTAAAGATAAAACACAAAACTTCAGAGAAATCTCATGCTTGCTTTGGGCCATGCCTCTGGGGTGGGGCTAGGAAGTGTCCTCAGGCTCCTCTGAACTCAGGGCGCTTGGGGGTGGATGGAATCACAGGTTGGGACCCAGGGGGCAAAGAGGAGCCCCAGAGGCCAACAAGGGTCTGATGATAAATTCTTCTCATTTTTCAAACTGTGAAACTCTTTACTGTCTTTTTAAAAGTAATTTTAAGTTTCAGTAAACACTGCATGATCATTGTAAAACACACACACACACACACACACACACACACACACACACACACACACACGGTGAAATGTACAAAGGAGAAACAAAAATTGGTTTCTCCTTCCCGGAGAGCAATGAGTCAGTAATTTGGTGTTTGTCCAGCCATTCGTCTTCCTGTTCATGTACACACACACAATTACACAGACTAGCACAGATATGCACACACGTACACACACTCAAGGACACACAAACACAATCACAGACACATACAGCCACAGATACACATACAGTTGCACAGAGACACACACACGGATATACAGGTACACACACGATCACATGCAAGTGGCAAACACAAAGGGACACACAGCACGCACACACACATAATGTTGCACAGGTGCAGATACACATAGCGTCTCATAGAACCAAAGACACGTCGTGTGCACACCATCCAAGCAGGTATGCAAACATGCACATGTGCACATGGTTTTTAAACTATGGCATCAAACTGCTCATACTAATCCACAGTCTGTCTTCCCCCTTCTGTGTATTTCAAAATAATCTAACAAATATCTATACACCCACCACCCAGGCATGGCAAATATTAACAGCTCAAACATTTGCTTCAGATCCCTATTTAAAAATCAGATGAAATGGGCGTCCTTGGTGGCGCAGTGGTTGAGAATCTGCCTGCCAATGCAGGGGACATGGGTTCGAACCCTGGTCTGGGAAGATCCCACATGCCACGGAGCAACTGGGCCCGTGAGCCACCACTACTGAGCCTGCGCATCTGGAGCCTGTGCTCCTCAACAAGAGAGGCCGCGATAGTGAGAGGCCTGCACACCGCGATGAAGAGTGGCTCCCGCTCTCCGCAACTAGAGAAAGCCCTCGCACAGAAACGAAGACCCAACACAGCCAAAAATAAATAAATAAATAAATTTATTAAAAAAAAAAAAAATCAGATGAAACAATACAGACCAGTTAAAACCCCTCCCTTCTTCCCCCACCCTGTAATTGCTACCCAGAAGTTGCCACATTCCTGAGCACCTTTTTATACTTTTTGCGACACATGAATGTATTCATAAACAATGATGAGATTTCTGTCTGCTTTAAACTTTCACATAATTGGTATCCAACGGGTGCCTCCTCTTGCATTGTGTTTTGGCCACTTGCTCTTCTCACATCCCTGGGCCTGGTAGGTGCCCCCCCCTTGTCGCTCCTTTGATCCATGCAGTGGCCTCTGCCTCCTGCCCTGGCCCCCATCCCTCAGCCAGCTCTTCTGTGTATATAGGCCAAGGGCCCCCAAAGGCCTCTCCCGTTGGAACTGGGTCTTTGATGCGTTTGCTGAAAACAGTGGTTTCTGGCCACTGTGGTGTCAGAGGGAAGGAACGGCCCCACCTCCACCTCCCACCTCCCAGCAGGCTGCTTTTGGAAGAGGTGTTTGGATGGGTGTGGTCCACTCCTCCCCTGCTCCCTTCCTCCTCCTCCGGCTTCCTGCCCTCTCCCTTTCCCCCTCCCTCCTCCCCTCCTCTCCCCCTCCTCCCTTTCCCCATCCTCCTCCTCCCTCTCTCCTCTCCCCCCACTTCTCCCCCTCCCTCCACCTCTCTCTCTCCCTCTCTCCCTCCATCTCCCTCCACCTCTAGTCGATGCAAGCCTCTGGCTGAAAAGCTGGAAGGTCACCCAAGGAAGTGCAAAAAGAAAAGGCATCTTGATATATCTCAAAATATTATCTCCAGACTAATTTTGACAGTTCTGTTTCTGCATTTAGGTCTCTTACCCTTTTAGAATTAACTTTTGTTTGTGGTTTGAGATCAGGATCTAAAAAAGAATTTGTTTTTCAAAATGTCTAGCCAGTCTTTCGGGTGAATCAACTAGTAAACATTTTATATTAGGCTTTTGCTTGGGACTGGGGAGAATCGAGGGCTTATTTTTGCTTTCTAACAGAGGAATGTGGGATTACAGGTAAATTGTAAAAAATTAAAACATTTGTTATTTTAGTAATTAGAATTAGTTACAAATTAGCCCCCCTCCCCTCCACACACACTCTGGCAATCTCATATTCCTCTTCCTAGGGAACCTCAGTTTGGTATGTGATAGATTAAATTATTGATACCAATTTTTCCCTGCCCTGTAGTGGCTTTAGACATCTATACCCTTGCCATGGCACCATGCTCGGCAGAATGTACTCCTCCACTCCCCAATCCTGGGCTTCACCAAAGGGAAGTTACCAGATGCAGCACAAGGAGCAGAGGCTTGAAGTATACACCTGCAGCTGAGCTTGCCTCTCGAGCTTCTGCCATTGCAGTAGGAAGAAAATGCCCCAGGCAACTGTTGACCCTCCAGGTTGAGCCCCAGAATGAGACACGTGGGGTGGGGCTGCACCAGCAACCATGACACATGAGAAATAAATGCTTATTGTTGTATGTCACTGATATTGTGTGTTTCTTTGTCACACAGCAAAAGCTGACTGATACAAACTGTATCCTTTTGTGTGTGTGTGTGTGTGTGTGTACAATCCCAATCCAATTTGAGTGGGAATGTATATACTATACATATATATGATACATTTTATTCTATGATTTATAATTATACGATATATATTTATTATAGATTATATATAACATAGATAGTATATAAAATTATATATGTGTGTATATTATATATGTTTGTTTATTTATTATACACCTTGGCCCACCCCTAACATTTGCAGGGACCAGAACAAGAGCATAAATGGAGATCCACCTTTTTTATTAATTTTATTAATTTTATGAATTTTTTATTAGAGAATAGTTGATTAAAAATGTTGTGTTAGTTTCTGCTGTACAGCAAAGTGAATCAGTTATACATATACGCATATCCATTCTTTCTTAGATTTTTTTCCCATATAGCTCATTACAGAGTTTTGAGTAGAGTTCCCTGTGCTATACAGTAGGTTCTTATTAGTTATCTATTTTATATATAGTAGTGTGTATATGTCAATCCCAATCTCTCAATTTATCCCCCCCTCCTTATCCCCTGGTAATCATAAGTTTGTTTTCTACATCTGTGACTCTATTTCTGTTTTGTAAATAAGTTCATTTGTACCATTTTTTTAGATTCCACATATAAGCGATATCATATGATATTTGTCTTTCTCTGTCTGACTTACTTTATTTAGTATGATAATCTCTAGGTCCATCCATGTTGCTGCAAACGGCATTATTTCATTCTTTTTTTATGGCTGAGTAATATTCCATTGTATATATGTACCACATCTTCTTTACCCATTCATCCATCTATGGACATTTAGGTTGCTTCCATGTTTTGGTTATTGTAAACAGCACTGCAATGAACATTGGGGTGCATGTATCTTTTTGGATTATGGTTTTCTCCAGATATATGCCCAGGAGTGGGATGCTTCTGGCCTTTAATCCCTTAAAGCCACCACAGAGCTCTTTCTCAGGTCACCAAGGACCTACATCACCTCCATTTCTCAGCCCTCACGTTACTCCACCTCTCAGCAGCCTTTGGCTCAGCCAGCCACTCCTCCCCTTCCTCAGCTTGATGGTGATCTGTGCTGCCCAAGAGCTCCCAGCTCTCTTCCTCTGTGAACTCCCTCCCTGTCTCCTCTGAGGTTAGGGGAGGCCCCCAAAATGTGAGACAAGCCTGAGGAGCTGTGTGCCACGCCACACGCCTTCCCTGCCTGGGCAGTTGTAGAAGCTGGTTTTGAGATGGAGCCTCTATCAACCCAGTTCCCAAGTGACCATGATGAGCAGAGACCCTGCTAACCCACGTTGGCCCCATAGAGTGAGGGAGAAATAAACTTTAGTCTTTTTCAGCCTTTGAGATTTTAGGGATATTCGTTTATGCAGCATAACTGCCCCTGGACTGGCTGCTGCACTTGACATCTGCAGAGCAAACTTCGCACGTGTTTCTTTCCCCTCTTACTCAGCCCACTGCTTTTCAGTTTTGTTTGCTGGCTCAGTCCCCCTATCTGGCCATTCCCAGGCCTCCTTCTCCTCTCCTCTCACATGTTATCCCTCCATAATCTCACTCACAGCAGTTCTGCATGACAATGACTCACAGATTTACACCTCCTCCCACCTGCAGGTCCCGCTGCCTGCGCACTTGATGCCTCCCGGGGGATGTCTCAGAGGTTCCTCAGACTCAACATATCCTGACTCAGACTCATGATCTTGCCCCCCCGCCTTCAAACCTGGCCTCCCCCTGGTGTCCCCACCTTCCCCTGCCACTCACTTGTGCAAGCCAGAACCTGGGAGTCATCCAGGAACCTCCTTCTCCTTGACCCTCTTCTCCATTTCCCATCTCCGTCCATCACCAGGGTCTATCAAATTACCCATCCACGTTTCTCTATCACCACCTGCACCACCCTGGTCCAGCCACCTTCTCATCTCATCTGGATGCTTGAAGGACTATCCTTCTGTCCTCATTGCTGTCAATCTTGCTCTCACAATTTATTTTCCTCATACCAGCCAGAAGGATCTTTTCAAAAGATCGTGTAACTGCTTGCTTAAACCTTGCCAAGGCTTCCCTTGCTCTAAGAGAAGATAACACCACCCTCAGTGGTGCATGCAGACTGGTCCACCTCTTCTCTAGCCCCACTTCCCTGCTCCCCCTCAAGGAGGGGTCCTCCTTGGAAGCAGGCTCGGAGGTGGAGATTATCAAAGGAGGTTTCTTACAGAGTGCTTTTGCATCAACATTTGTGAAAGAGAGGGCAAGGAAGGAGTGGGCAGAGGGAGAAGCTGAGCTCTTATCAATCTCTACAGAGGTCTCAGCTGACCCCACAAGGAGCGCAGATGTTCCCCACGTGGGGCAAGTGTGCTGTGCTTCTGTGCCGCCATATTGGTGGCTGGATGTGTCTTTGGATGTGGGGTGTAACCTTGGGCAAGGCGTCTCTCTTCACCCGAGGCATTCTCTGAAGGGAGCTGATGGCGAAAGGCTTTCTGCAGGCAACACTCCCAGAAGTTGGGGGAATAAGTTCTTTCGTACTGAAGGGGGATTTGGTGGTGCACGAAATGTCCGACACAGTCCATCGCTTGCATGACCAGGCTCCACTTTTTCATAAACATGCAGGGAGCAGCTCCTCCAGGATTCTGGTGTGCCTCTCCCTGGGGGAATTTGGAAGAGAGGGTTAGTGAGATTAACTACAGCCTCCACTGCTGCAGTTGGTCTTGAGGCTACAATCGATACTCATCTTCCCTTGCCTTTGTTATCAATTCTGGATTCCCCCCACGACTGTTCTGGTCTCAGTGGCTTACCTGGTGGAGTAACCAGACCCTCATCCCTGAGGGGTCTGAGACCGTGGCAAACATGACCTTCTCAGGCCAGAGTTGCTGCCCTTGCCCATTTACTGTCAAAATTGGGCTGGGGAATACCAACAAGCAAGTGGATTAACCAGGCACCAAATCTATCTCTCCCTGCTCCCTACTGTATAACAAAAATGCTACCTCTTTCTGATGATCAGGGTCCGTTACCCCTGCCAAGATGGTGAATCTTCTTTCTTGCTGGTCCCGTGGTACAAGGAGCCTCAAGTGTCCTCAAGTGCCCAGGCAGCATCTATAGCCATAATTCACAGAACTCTTACTGTGGTCCTTGACAGAAGCATTCTTTATTAGAACCAGGCTCTCTAAACCCTTAGAGCCCAAGATTGTGGGAAGCACAAATTTCCCAAGTGGGTGGCTAGGAGTGATGGCAAGCAGGACACTCTTACTTCCGCTCCTTGGTTCCCAGACCCATCTTACCTGCAACATAGTGTATTCATTTCCAGTCGCTATTGTAATAAATTACCCCAAACTTGGTGAGTTAGAACAAAATAAATTTATTATCTTACAGTTCAGGATGTCAGAGTCTGAAATGTATCTCACTGGGCTAAAAATCAAGCTGCATTCTTTCTGGAGGTTCTAGGGGAAAAGCCATCTCTTTGCCTTTTCCAGCCCCTAGAGCCTGGCTCTTTCCTAGTCTCATGGTTCTTTCCATTATCAAAACCAGCTGTGGCTGGTTGAATCTTCCTCACACTGCATCGCTCTGACGCTCTCTTGCTTCCCTCTTTCACTTAGAAGGACATTGTCCCCACCCAGATAATTCAGGATAATCTCCCCATCTCAAGATCCTTAATTTAATCACACATGCAAAGTCCCTTTTGCCAAGTAAAGGGAACATATTCACAGGTTCTGGGAATTAGGACATGGACATCTCTGGGGGAACGGGTTGTTATTCTGCCGACCACACACAAGTAGACCCATGTCGACCTATTGTTGATTTAAAGTGTACGCTTTGCTCTGGAAAATGGCACCCCATCTTTGCAAAATATGAACTCCGAGCTGGTGCTTTAGCTGTGCTTGTAACGGGCCCTTCCATTGCTTTATCAGATTGGCAGATTCAGGGCGATATAGGAAGTGTTATGACCAGTGCAACTTACAGTCGTTTGCCTCCCCTCATACCTCCATTGCTGACACAATGTTTTGTGGGACCCTGTGTGGGTCTCTGTAAGCCCTTGTATAGTTGTCTGGCTTAGGCCCTGTGGGCAGGAAAAGCAAATCTGTACCCAGAATATATGTTTACTCCTAAGAAAATGAATCACTGCTCCTTTCAGGATGAAAGGGATGCAGTGTGGTCAACTTGGATCTGTAGATTGGTGTCCTCAAGGAATGGCACTGTGTGTAGGACTTGGCTTTGGCCTCTGTTGCTGGAAGACTGAACATTCCGCAGCAGCAGCAGCTGGATCAGCCTTGCTGGGTGAGATCCCATGCTGTTAGACGTCTTCATAGCCTCCACCCTGCCACTTGGGCCGGCAGTGAAGAGGTCAATGACAGGAGCTGGTTGATGTCACTTGGCCAAGTCATTCTGTTGACTTGGTTGTTTAGTGCCTCTTCCATGATGGATGCTCTCCAGTGAGAAAGAAAGCTACACACTTTGTGCCAAGTCCCATCCACATGATTGTCCCAGATAGCCTAGCTTCTAATCAGTCTCCTTCTAGTCTCCCAACTAGAAACCTTATTAGGTTTCTACTGGGTTTCTATTTCCATCAAAGAGGATCGCAGGTGCTCTGCCCAAAGGTCTGCAGCTCTACCCATTGGGAAGATTTCAGTCTACCATGCTCTCTCAAGGTCAATCCTGAGTGGGGCTGCAGTGCAGGTACCACCTATTTTTTTTACTTGCTTCCACATACCAAGCCAACACCTCTGTGAACAAAGCTGGTCTTTCATCACCTGGTCATACCCCTCAACATGTGGCCATAGGTGTGAATCAATGGAGAGGCCTCGGTGCAACAGTGGTGGATAACAAGGTAGTCTAGGCTACCTGCTCGCACACCTTGCTTATGGCTTGTCATCCTGCTCATACTTGGTCTTAGATGTTCCACTTCTGTCTTATGATGGATGCTGCTGGGTCCACTTGACCTTCTGACTTGGTGGGTCTGACAGAACTCAGCTCATGATGGGCAGCGCTACAGTCTGAATGTTTATGTCCCCCCAAAATCATATGTTGAAACCTTGACCCCCAAATATGATGTCCTTAGGAGGTGGGACCTCTGGGAGATTCTTAAGTCATAAGGGTGGGGCCCTCATGAATGAGATTAGTGCCTTATAAAAGAGGTTCCAGAAAGATCCCTGGCCCCTTCCACCACATAAGGACATGGTGAGAAAATGCTGGTTATGAACTAGAAGGAATGTCTTCACCCAGGCATGCTGGTGCCATGATCTTGGACTTCCCAGCCTCTAGAACTGTGAGAAATAAATATTTGCTGTTTATAAACTATCCAGTTTATGGTATTTTATTATAGCAGCCCAGACAGACTAAGACAGGCAGTTATAGCTGCATTTTCACTTGGTGTCCCATGGTCGGTCTATACCAGGGCCCATAGCATGCTAGGAACTGCTTTTCAAAGGGTTTCTAATTTTCCATACGGCATGGCCTTGTGACAGAACCTTAAGAGTCTGCATTGTAATCCTCCCCTTGGGGCTTGCCAAAAACTCTACATGGTATCTTTTCCCAGTGCTGATACCTCCAATACCATAGGATCCTCTGGGTCGTACAGCCTGAGTTGGCACCTCTTGCATCATAGCCTGGACCTGCTGCAAAGTCCTTTCCATCTCTGGACTGAATCAATGCCGGCAGCTTTTCATGTCTCCTGGTATGTGGTCTGGAGTAGTCCAGACCACATGTATGCGGACGGTGCCTTCAGAACCCAAGGAGGCCTACCAAGCATTATACTTCCTTCTTTGAGGTGGAAGGTGCAAGATGCCATTATTTGTCCTATGCTTTGGTTGCCCTGGCATGCTCCAGACCATTGCAGCTCCTAAAAGTTTTATTGTTATGACAGGCCCCTCAAACCTCGCTGGGTTCACCCTCCTAACCTTTGGAGTGTGTGGGTCTTACTCAGGCCCACAATGTACTAGCCACTTCTTGTTCATTCATTCTGATGAGCACGAGGTTATTGATATGGCAGACCAATATGATATTTTGCAGGATGTGGGGCCAATCCAGATCTTTGGGGCCTATAATTGGACAGAGGCCTGGAGAGTTAATGTATTTCTGGGGCAAGACTGTGAATGTACACTGTTATCCATTCCAACTGAATGCAAACTGTTTTTGATCCTCTGTTCTGATAGGGATAGAAAGTAATGCATTTGCCAGATCAATCGCCAAGTACCATGTACTGAGGTCGTGATAATTTGCACTAGCAAGAATACCATGATTGTCGCAGCAGCTGTGATTCCGACTACTGCTTGGCTGGGTTTGCACTGTCATCCTTCAGGATCTGTCTCATTTTTGCAGGGGCAAACTGGTCAGTTCAACAGAGCTATAATGGGGACCACTACCCTTAGATCCTTTAGCTTTTAAAAGGTAGCACCATGGGGAATTCCCTAGTGGTCCAGTGGTTAGGACTCTGTGCTTTCACTGCCGAGGGCCTGGGTTCAATCCCTAGTCGGGGAACTCTTGCAAGCCCCACAGTGCGGCCAAAAAAAAGCTAGCTCCAATATCTGCCACCACCCTCCCCCTCCCCCAATTGGGATGTGATATTGTTTTTGTTTGTTTGTTTTTTGGTTTTTTTTTAACATCATTATTGGAGTATAGTTGCTTTACAATGGTGTGTTAGTTTCTGCTGTATAACAAAGTGAATCAGCTATACATAAACATATATCCCCATATCTCCTCCCTCTTGCATGTGATATTGTTTTTCATATACTGTCTTGGAAGCGGACAGAGGGCAGTTTCAGAGGCTTCCTCTTTGCCTGCCCCACTACAAAAGCTCTCACCCCACAGGCCAAGGAGTCAAAGTGGGGCTTGTGACAATTACTAAGTCTCTAATTACACTTTGGGGAGTGGGGAAATGACCACTGGGTGAATCTGTGGATCCAATGGATCCACTGTAAGCCACGCTTGGGCCAGCATTCCATCTGTTACCTGGCCTGTATGTCCCCACTCTAATGGAGGGCCGCCATGACACATCAGAGCTCAGCATAGCTATATCAAGTTGGACCCTGTCCAATGTCCTAGACTTATTTGGGTAGCCTCTTTCCCCAGGATATCTTTGGAGAAGGACTTGGGGTATGATTACTAGATATACTTGCTTTATGTTACAGGCTCATCCTGGAGGCTTGATTTCTCCTTCAGTCATTGGTTTCCTGGTCTGAAAACTGACTTACCTCCAGAAACTGGGCAAGGAATCATGACATTTTTTTTGGTTGGGAGGATTGCCCTTAGGTTCCTGATTATCCATTCTTGATTTCTTTGATTGTACAGACTGAGCGTAACATTTGTTGGTTGCCCATCTATTTTGCCTCCAGGGAAAACCTTGTTCTCGAGGACCTGCTGTAGGCCCGGTCACCTGGGGCCACTCTGATCGGACCACCCATTATAACGATTGCATCCACCTCTCTTCAGATGGGTAAATCTCACCACTAGACCTCTATTTTTTGGGGGTTTTCTTGTCCTCATTGCTGTCAGTGACCCTTGTGCCACAAGAGCTGATCCTACCAGCAGCCCAGCGCCCAGAGGGGAGCCGTCACCCATCGTCTCAGTGATGCTGGCGCTCCTCTCACGCACACATTCCCTGCTGCTTGGGTAAGGGGTGTGTCCGCCCCTTACCCAACATAGTCCTCCACCGGTTTTCCCTGCCTTGGGGCTTTAGCACATTCACTCCAGCTTGCCCACTTTGCAGAGCCCTTTAAGTCCCCTTTCCACCATGACTTTTTCCATGCTTCTAGCAGAATTTTTGCACCATCTCTCGTGGTCCTTGCTAGGGAATCTTGCATCCCAGGAAAGTGCTCTCACATTGATAAGCTCTCCAATCATTCCAACCTTACGTGTCTCTCCCTGCTCCCCCGTGGACTTTGGATGATGCACCTTCATAATCCAGTCTCACCCGTGCTCTCTTGGATCCTGCCAGGACCCAGGGGCCATAGTTCCTTTCCTTCCTTATCAAGTCCAGCACTGCCTTGGCCCAGTCATGGTGTGACTTGACCCCTAATTAATAGGTCTAGTGGCCAGAAGGGGAGGTGGGGGCAGATCCTGGAGGGGCTGTATAATGTCTTGCAGAGCAGAGATCTCTGCATTTCTTTAAGGAATAGTGGAGCATTAGTTCTTAATAGGGAAGAATGGGTCACTCCTGCAGGCTCAGAGGGTTCAAGACAATCTAGGGATTTCAGATTTGGGGTGCATCAACTCAGATGTCCCATCTGAAACGTCAGGATGCCATCCTCTCCCCATGAGAGCATGATCTTGACACAGAGCTACTTAGGTTGAGTTTAATCCTCTTTGCTGTAGCCTTGATCATTTCAAGGCTTTTTTTTGGTGGCGCCGTGCGGTTTGTGGGATCCTAGTTCCCCGACCAGGGATCAACCGGGGATTGAACCCGGGCCCTTGGCAGTGAAAGCGCGGAGTCCTAACCACTGGATCGCCAGGGAATTCCCCAAGTTTAATCTTCTTTGGAACTTGGCTGCTCTGAGATTCTCCACCTTGTCTGCCCTCCTGCTACAGGACTCAGGGACCTCCTTTCGGCAAAACATTGTAAATCAACTATACTTCAATTATTTCACACTTAACTCTTAATTGCTCTCAGTCTTTGGTTATCTTTTTTCAAAGTGTTAGTTAAGTTTGGCAATAGCCACCTAATTTCACCGATTTTGCGTTCCCATGATACTTCTCAGGTGTCTGAATAGTTGCCCCCAGCAGTTGCATTTCCTTCCACAGGTAAACGATCTCAATTCATCAAAGGTGAAAGTGATAACAATTGCACTGTTACCATGTTGTAAGAGGAGCTACCCACCTACCACTGTCACCAGGCAGGCGAGACGGGTGCATCTGCTCCCGAATCCCACCCCAGCATCTGCTTTCTCAGACTCCTCAGCCCTCGCTGCTGTAGGTGGGGTTCTCCGGGAAGCAGAACTCATTAGCATGCAAGAGGTTTATAAGGGAGAGTTCCCGGCATCAGCACTTGTGGAATGGAGGGGAAGAAAGCAGGATTAGATGGAGGGAAAAGTTGGGCTCTCACGCTGTGTCAGTTTGCTGTTGCTGTTATAAGAAATTGCCACAAATATTGTGCCTCAAAGCAACACAAATGTATTATCTTACAGTTCCAGAGTTCAGAAGTTGAAAATGGGTCAACAGGGCTGTATTCCTTCTGTAGGCTTTAGGAAGTATGTGTTTCCTTGTCTTTCACAGTTTCTGGAGGCTTCCTGCATTCCTTGGTTGGTGGTTTCTTCCTTCCATCACTCTGACCGCTGATTCCATCGTTTCCTCTCCTCCCTGACTCTGACCCTCTGCCTCACTTTATAAGGACACTTGTGACTACATTGTGCCCACCTGGATGAGCCAGGATCGTCTCCCCATCTCATGATCCTTAATCGTAGTGGAAAAAATCCCTTTTGCCCTGTAAGCTAACATATTCACAAGTTCTGGGGATTACCATGTGGACATCTTTGGGGGCTGTTATTCTGTCCAGGCATGTGGAGCTTTGAGTCTGGATGACCCTGCAGAATTGTTGGGTGAGGACACTGGACCTTTCTATTTCCATGTTGATTAGATATTGGGTGCGCTGTGACCTTAGGCAAGCAGCTGTCTTTAGCCTAGCCAATCCCTTAAGAGGTCTGCCTGCCAGCAGCACTGCTGACACTGGAGGTTCTTTACTCCTGACGGGGATCTGGGAGGCTCATCATGGCATCCACCACAGCCCCTCTGCTCCAGCCCCAGCAACCGTCTTCCCTCCCTCACCTGGCCACACAATCTTTCACCCCAGGACATTTGCACATGCTCTTTCCTTGCTCTGCCACCTGTCTTGATCTTGGCTCCATCACCACTTCCTCCAGGAAGCCTTCCCTGACTTCTCTGTCTAGGTCATCTCCACTGTAGCCCTCAAAAGCTCATGATGCTACACCTGCAGCATTACTCCGTCGTTAGCATCAGGCTCCCCAGGTAGAGCAAGCTCTGCAAGGCAAGGATGGGGTTTGCTTTTGCTCACTATTGTGTCCCCTTCACTGAGCACAGTGGGCCTCACATAACAAGTGCTCAGAAGGTATTTATTGAATAGGTGAATGAGAGGACCTACTGCTTTCTTCATTAGGTGGATCCATCATATTTGGCAACACGAGTGGATCGCATTTGGTCCTTCTACTTCCCTACTGATGAATATTCAGGTTGTTTCCAGTCCTTTGATAGTTCACATCATGCTGCAATGAACATTTTTCATGCATATTCTCATCTCCCTGCCTGGAGTTTCTGCAGGACAGATTTCTAGAGATGGAACTGCTGGGCCCATCAGAGTGTCCCTGAGGCTGGGACTGGGAGTCAAGGGGCCTGTCCCTCCCTGGGCAGCAGTCCCTCCCCTGGTGAGTCCCCTGCTTGAGTTTCTGCCATGGGCACAGAAAGAGCAGGGGAAGTGGGTTCACAATGGGAAAGCATGAAACAGCCCACCGAGGGAGTGGAGGTAAGCCCGATAGAGAGAGCCTTGGTGGCACTCAGGGTCCCAGGCCCTGGGCTTCTGCAGTCCTGCTGTTAAGTCCCCATCTTACTGGACCCCTCATCAGGTCCTCCTTCACCTGAAATTGGTGCCAACAGGTTCCTTATACTTGCTACCAAAAGGTCCCAGATGTTATAAGTTCCAATTCTTGTCATTGTTGTCTAAATATGTGGCTTTTACATTTTACATTCTTTCCGTGGGAAATGAGGGGTGTGTGTGTGTGTGTGTGAGAGAGAGAGAGAGAGAGAGAGAGAGAGAGAGAGACGAAGGGATCTGTGATTAACTTTTGTATATATTCCAGAGGTCTCTGAAAAGATGATGCATTCTCTGGGGGGTGCAAAGTTATATTTATGCTGACTATGAGCATGTCAGCGTGAGCCCCTTGTTGGCCCTGGCAGGGGACCGGGCTGGGTCTCCAGGCCTGGCTCTGGGTCAGGGGTGGAAGGAGGGTGACGTGGCCAAGCACACTCTCAGACCTGGTGCCAGATCCTGTGTGCAGGGCCTGCGGTGTCAGCGGCTACAGCGGGGTAGGGTGGGGGATCGCTGCACCGAGGGGCCTGGGGTGAGGGGCTGAGGGGAAGCTGCATCAGGGTCTGAGCAGCTTTTGGGGTTTGTGGCAGGGGCTGGCAGCAGGCTGGTCTGGGAGATTCTTTTGTGCCCCGTGGGCCGCCCCCCCAGTGTTCCTGCAGGAGCAGCGGACGCTCGAGTGACCCGTCTGAGTGGCGGAGGATCTATGTGGGGATCCCCACTCCCACTGTCATCCCACACGCTGGGCCCCGGTTCCGGGCGGGAGCACACGGGTGCCATCACCACGTGTCCCTAGCACGGCGCCTGGCACATGTGACCATTCAGGAAACGTGGAGTGGATGGGCGCCGACGGCCTTTGCCTTATCATGGATCTTTTTTTGACACAGAAAACCTGTCGCATCTCCCTGTCTCAAAGTCTGGCTCCCTGTTGTTTCCAGCACAAAATCCAATCTCCTTCTCACGGCCAAGAGGTTCTGCCCTCCGCACCCCGCACACGTGCTGAAGGCGTGCACCCTGCCCAGACTCAAGCGCTCTCTGCCTCGGGGGTGGCCCCAATTCCTGTCCTTGGGGGCAGCCCTGCAGGGTCACATGCCCCCTCAGCCCTCGGGCTCCAGAGGCCTGTGATTGCACCCCCCGGGGCAGGGTCCTCAGCCCCACCCTGGCCCCTCCTACCTCAGTTCTTTCCGCACAGACCCCCATCAGGCCGGCAACCCTGGCTGCAATCCCACGGAAAGCCCAAGCCCTGAAAAATGATGGCGAGCTTTGTCCCTGTGCCATTAATTCTCCTGTGACTGTGGCCTCCCCCCAGGGTGGGTGCGGGGCTGGGGGACGGATGGCACCTGCTCGGCCTGCCAGGACTTTGCCAGTGGGTGGTGTGGATGGCGTTTCCCAAGTGAAATGCCGCGTGGAGATGAATGACCCCTGAGCTGTGGGCTCTGGGCACGCAAGGCCTGGGTGGAGCTGGCGGGGGAGCTCCGTGGCCTGGACACCCCCCTTCCCCCCCCAGCACCCCGCCCGCCCCTTCAAGGAGGAGGGCTGCGGGCTCTTCACCTTCACCCAGGTTCCCAGGATCTCCCAGAAATGCTCGCCTCGGCTTCATGCCTGAAACCTCAAACACAAATAATTTTCAATTTGCCTGGGAGTTCAATCGCACAATCCAATGTTAAATAATAGATTAGATGCCTCGGGGAGAGAAACAGGATTTAAGCAGAAGAAATAAATAAAAGGAAAAGTAAAATTCAGCACATCGGCTTGGAGGGTGAGAACGCGAGCTTTCCCTGCTGACCTGCATTCGCTGCCCTGGCCCTTCCTGCCAGGCTGGGTCCTCTTCCCTGCGTCTGCCAGAACTGCCCTTCGTGCGCCTGCGTCTCCCCATGAGCTGGTGCTGGCTCCACCCCTCAACATCCTCTCCCACCAGCTCCCCAAATAGAGGCCCGGCTCATAGCCCAGGCAACTGCCACGTAGTCCGCGGTCATGCGATGGGGCTGGGTGCAGACACCCGTGTGGAATGGTGGCATCTTTAGACCCAAGAGGAGGCTGAAGAAGGTATGTCTATGGGACAGGACTTGTTTACAAGCTCTGGAACTGAGGTCGCCTCTGTCCGGCAACCTTTTCTTCTGCCCACCCTGCCCCACATACACCTCCTGCCACAGTCTGTCCCTGTCACACAGAAACCACACCATCCCCAAGGTTATAGATCCCCAACTCCCACCTTACTTCCTCCACAGACCCTCTCACCTGCCCTCTGCCATTAGCCCTTCTTGTCCTCATGCCCCTCCTTGTCTGCCCCAGATCCCTTGGGCCACTGTTTCTCTCTCCCCTCCCCTCTTTCCACCCCACGTGCCTCGGAGGAGCCCAGCTCTAACCTTTTCTGTGCTGCTAGAGAAGCGAGACACCACACTGGGGGACACCAGGGCCAAAATGCCAGGGTTTGAATCCTGGAACCTCCTTTTTATAACTGTGTGAGCTTGGGCAAATTACTTAACCTCTCTGTGTGTCACTTTCCTCTTCTGTAAAAAATGGGAGGAGAATGACTGTATCTACCTTACAGGGTTGTAGTGAGGATTTCATATACGCTAGTATATGCTAGTATAAGCTAGTATATACAAAATGCTTAGAGCAATCTCCGGTAAAGCAGTAAAGCCAGAATTCTTAATGTTGCTTCAGGGGCCTAGGAGGGAGAGAAGCGGCTTGGGTTAAGATGAAGGCATTGGACAGAGAGCGAAGTACATGGATTGAGGATACGCTTAGGGGACAGAGAGAATGACATGTGTGAAAAGGAGGAGTCCAGGGCCGATTGGGAGAGATGTGAGGCTTGGTGGGGACGTGAGATGTGAGGTGCCCTGAGGTATGCCGACAGAGGTGCGGTGTGGGGTCTGAGGTCAGGGCTGGAGGTGCAGATTTGGGTGCCAGCTGTACAACGGAGTGCAGCTGGCTGAGCTGGCCCAGGGTGTGTGTCGATCAAGGGGTGTCTGTCGAATTCAGAACGTGGGGTTGTTGGAGACTCTGAAGCGAGCCATTTCTGTGGGGGGGGGGGGACTGGAAGGCAGACCATGGTGGGTTCAAGAGCAAAAGGCTAGTGGAGGCGTGAGGCAGCAGGGTATGTTTTGCTGGGAAGGAGAGGACAGAAATGGGGCAAGGGCTGGAGGGGATGTGAAGTTTTGAAGAGGGGGCTGAAGCCTGATGGGCCGGCAGAGAGAGGGCCATGTCTCTGAGGAGGAGACAAAGGGCTGGGATCAAAGAGGCAGTGGAGGGCTGACGCTGGTAGGGCAGGGGGGAGTGAGAAGCGGGGTCAGTGCACACAGGGCATCAGTTTGACATGAGACAGTGAAGCCCTTTCTGGTCCTCCCCTTTCCTTTCACTGCGGTCAGAGGCACACCGTGAGCGGTGCACATTTCTGTGTGTGTGTGTGTGTGTGCACGCGCGTGCATGTCTGTGTAAGTGTGTGGATGTGTGTCTCTCTGTGTCCCTGTGCACCTGGGTCTCTGTGCATGCTTATATGTCTGTGTGTGTGTCTGCATGTGTGTTTGTACCTATGCCTCTGCGGATGTATCCCCAGGTCTGGATGTGTATGTATTTGTGAGAAGGTGTGTGTGTGTGTGTGTGTGTGTGTGTGTGTGCATGTCTGTGTATGTCTGTGCCCATGTGAGCATGGGTGTGTGATGTGGCTGAAGTCACAGAAGGCCTGCGTCACCCTCATGGAGAGTGGAGGACAAACGTCGGCAGGTTTTTGGTGGCCCTGAGAGGTTTGTGATGGTGAGTGTAAGGAGAGCCCTGTCAGTCCTCTCCTCCTGCAGTGAGGGGGGCAGGCTGGAGGGGCTTGGCTGCTCTGGGGTTTGCCAGGGGCAGGAGACAGAAGGAAAAATGGCCAAGATGGGTCAGGATGTACCCCAAATGTAAGCTTGCCAAAGAAGGGAGTGAAGCCAGCAGGGGTGATGGCAGACCCCTCCGCCAACACTCCTGGTGACACTTGGCCCTTCTGCTCTCTGTGTCCTTCGTGTTGACCAGTCTGTGCTTTCCAGGGCCTCCTGAAACCTTCTGGCCCCATTAGGCCCAGGAGGGGCGCTGGGGATGTTTGGTGTTAGGGCAGATGTGTCCTCTGGAGCTGGAGGGTTTGAGATTGACCTCCAGGGTCTGCCCGGAGACAGACCTGGAGAGGCAGGGTCCCCGTGACCCTATAGATGAGAGGGACAGAGGGCAGAAGACCGACGCAGTCTCCAGTGGTCCTGGGGGATGCTCCGACCCGCGTGAGCGGCGCGCAATCGGGGTGTTGCTGCCACCTCGTGGGCCTGCCGGGGATGCTCAGGCCTCTGCTCAGGAGTGAGGGCTTAGCGCCCTCTGGTGGCCCAGTACTGTCTCTGCTTGAGAAGACGTGCGCCCTCCCGCGCTCCCCCACTCCTTAACAGTATAGATGCCTAGCGGCGGGGCGGTAGGCGGGCCCAATAGTGAGGGGTCTCAGCGGGACTGCTTGGGTGAGATTTCAGCTCCAGGTCCTGCCGCTGTGCAGCTCTAGGCAGGCCTCTCTGTGCCTCAGTCTCCTCACCTATAAAGTAGGGTAAGGAAGGCATGGTCAGGGCTGCTGGGAGGGTAGGTATATCAGGCAGCATGTGGGAGAGGGCATCACGGCACTAGCCCATCAGGAGCGCTTGATTCGCAGTGGCAAACCCTGGGCCCCATGGTTTGGAATTACTTCTGACCTCTGACACCTGACCCTTGCCCTAGGCTTCAGGTGATCTTGGGAGCAGACCTCCAGCCCCCTCTCTCCACCTCCCCTCCTGGAGGCCGGCCCAGAGACGGGGAGGGGGCGGGAGCGTCTGTTCCCACGTGGCCCCAACCCCAGCGGCCCCCTTGGCCACCCTCTGCTGTCTTCTTACAGCCGAGCCTCCTGTGCCAAGGGCCCTTCTGGGCAGCATGAAGAGTCAGGGAGCAGCGCAGGCCTCACCGCCAGGCCAGGCCGCCCCGAAGAACCAAAGCTCAGGGCTGTCACGTGCCCTCCCCTGAGCCTGGGCCCGTGGACCATGGAGTCCCCTCCATCCAGCAAGATCAGCCGGGGCTAGCACACTCCCCATGCCAGGGACAGCTCCCCCAGCCTCAGCCAGGGTCATTGTACCCAGCAGCATAGGGGCAGGATTATTTCAGCCCTGCTCAGCCCCAGTTCCTGGAGACCACCCTGGTCCACTCCTGGGCCCATAGGTCAACAGTAATCCCCTTGTGCCCAGCTCTGGGTGAGGTCGGGGGAGATACCAGGACAAAACTCCCATGATTAGCCACGGGTGCTCCCCAGAGAGGAAAGGGCTAAGAGGATGGGGAGAGTGAGGGGAGACCACTTTCTGCCCTCAGGGCTCTCCTGGGGCTCCCATTCCCCCACCGAGGGGTCTCAACCCTGAGGATGAAATTGGTAAACAGGCCCTGCCTGGGAGGGGATAGGGGTTCTGGATGACTGTCCCTCCGTCCACTGCCTGCCCACCTCTGTCTTGGGCCCTTTTGTGGGTGGCCAGGCCCATGGTGACAGCAGATAGGATGGTCTGGTCATGTCTGGGAGGCCAGAGGTAACTGAAACTCATGTCTGACCATCTGGCTGGACCTCACATCTCATCTCCCCAGGGGACTCTAGGGCTTTTGGGGATGTTTATTCTCTTCACCACTTAGAGAGCAGGTCTCATGTCTAGGGAGGTCTCCGCTGCAGGGACTTCGCTGTGGGCTGCCCCAGAGAGGGCCTATTTGGAGGACCAAACTGGCAAAGGGCACTGGGAGTTCAGTGGTTATTTTCCCGACTTGATGGGCCGGCTTGGCCCCTGGGAGGAGCCTGTGACCCCTTCTTGGGTCCCTGACCCAGAGGGCCCCCTCCTTCACCACGAAGTGGTAAACAGGTTAAATGGGGCGGGAGGGGCAGGGGAGGGGCAGCACGCGATGGTCACAGAGAGGAGGGAGGAAGGCCCACATTCCCCCCATCCTCCCAACACGTATACGGGCTCACACACGTGTACACACCCCCTCACCCCAGACACAGATGCCCATAAGACTGACACCTACCACACCACTCACACACACTTATACACGTACACATAGACTCACATGCTCACCATGCGCCCCCCAGAAACACACACACACACACACACACACACACACACACTTTCCTGTGTTGGCAGTTAAGTCCACTGTCCTTAGAGCTATATGAGGCTGGCCCTGGGGGCTGGAGCTGGGTCCAGCACCATCTCAGTGGGTGCAGGGTGAGGTCTCAGGGCTGGGCTTCTGGAGCTCATACTGGGGACCATCAAGCGGTGATCATGGTCATTGCCTGGACTGTGTTTCTGCCATCACCACCCAGAAGGAAAGCCCCTCTTTGATGGATGTGTTTGTGTGTACATCTGCCCAACCCAGGCCTGGCTGTCTCTGAGAGATGACACAAGATGTCTTTTCCTACCCTCAAATACACACACACACACACACACACACACACACACACACACACACACACACTCATTCACACCATGGAAGGATGGTCCCTGGGCAACCCTGATCGCCTCCAAGCAGCAGCAGTGGGTGAAGGTGCCCTGCAGGCTGCCCCAGCCCGGCTTCTGGGTGTCTTCTTGCTGAGTAGAAGACCAGTGACGCTGCCACAGTCTTCGCCAAATGCATCCTTGACCAGAGGCACTGTTTCTGCATTAGGAATTCCACCTCACTTTGTGAGCACCGCAGCCCAGGGGCAGCTGTTTCTGGGTCATGGTCAGCCAGGCCCCCCCCCCACCGCCTCCTCTCACATTGACCTGGCCCTGGCTGAGGTGTTGAGGCATCTCTGAGCCTCTCACCATCTGCCTTCCTGCCTTCCACACCTGTGAATCCCTCAGGCCCTGACCCCAGCCTCCTCCCTGCCCCGCTGGGTTCCTTCTGTCCGATGGCCCGGGCCACTTTCAGCTGGAACCCGAGCAGAGGCCTCACCCTGCTCAGGCTTCTTGGATACACGTGGCCCTGAGCAGGCAGTTGGCAGCCTCAAGCCTCTTGTTCTGCCTTTATACCTTTCCAGAGCCCAGAAAGAAAGATGGAGCCGCTCATGCTAGTGTGAAGCTGGCTGGGATGTCCCACCTTGGGGAGCAGCAGCGCCCCCTCAGGGTCTGGCAGCATCTCCCTTAGCAAGTGGGAGCAGACAGAGAGCAAGCTCTGGGGAGAGAAAGGCCACAGAAAGATTCAGGAGGGCATGCGGCAGACTGCGGGCAGAGAGGCTGACAGAGTGACGAGACCCAGCAGTGGCAGACAGACAGACAGCCCCTAGAAACAGCCGCGCAGCACTTCCCATTGCAGACAAGACCCCAAGACAGCCACAGTCGTACCCAAACTCAAAGCTCCCACAAACACTTTCTCTGAGACCTTTCAAGAATCACCCTGCCTTTTGACAACTTCAGACCATCTCTGCGTGTGAAAGTGTATGCTTTTGGAGGAGAAGTTTCCTCTATAGCTCCTCCTCCTCCTGCCCCAGAGTTGGTTCACATGGGGGCAGGCAATCCTGGTAGCTTTGAAGTGGTTCTGTCAGGGAATGCAGTCAGGGGTCAAGGCCAGGTCAGGGGGTCTGCAGATGACATCTTTCGGCCAAAGCCCTGCTTATCCCAGGGTTCAGAAAGCCAAGGATGGCATCACTCCCTGCCTGGAAATGCCACACCCCCTGAGACCCATGTGCAGTGTCCCATTGACCCCAGGGGCAGCCCCCAAATAGCAGCTTGCCCAGAGAGCTTGTCACTGCTCTGGCAGTCCCCAGAGGGCCCCCCACAAAGTGCACTGACAAAAAGGGACCTTGATGGTCCTCCACGGGGACAGGTCTATCTTCTTCGGGGATGAACGTGCCGGTACCAAGACGGGAGGACCCTACTGATGGAGACGTGGCCTTGGGAGCCTGAGGCAAGATGCTGCTGGCACCCTGAAAGTGAGCTGCTGGGTCCTCTGCTTCTTCTGCTCGTGCCCTGGGCTCCCCTGGGCAGGGTCTGCAGGCGCGGGGCTCAGGCTGTCCTCAGGAGAGAGAAGGAGCCCCAGAAAGCACAGGGAAGGGCCCCTGTGTTTCCCCACCCACGCACAGAGTATGGACACGGCTGCTCTGGAAACCATGTGCTTTATTTGGAACCTCATTCCAAGGGAACCTCCCCCCGGGTCATAGAAAAGCTGCAAACCCTGTGGTTTGGTACAAGGCAATGGCTAAGGGATGCGGGAAATCCCTTACAGCTGGGGCCTTTGTCCTCTGGGCCTCAGACTTCCCTGGTCATCCTGACTCTTGGTAGAGCTGGGTATGGGCAGCTGGGACTCCTGGCGTGTCCAGCTCACCCCCCAGCATCTTCCTTATTTGAGGAGTATGCAAGCGGGTATGGGACAGAGGCCAGAGTCCCCATCCAAGGCCTGGGCCTCTGTCCCCCCCTGAAGGGCCTGCACCACCCAGCAGGCACGGCTCCTTGCCTCCTCAGAGCCCTGTTGCTCTGGGTGCATTTCAGCTGCCAGGTGAGAAGCCATGGAGCGTGGGGTGCCCCTGCGGACAGGCGAGTGGGTGGGGCTGGGCCGCCCACGGCCAGTTGGCCCCGCCCCTCAGTACAGGTCTGCGAAGGGCTTGGAGTAGTTGAACATCAGGTAGTCCATATAGTAGAAGTCGTAGGTGCGCTGCCGCTGCAGGGTGGAGAGCTGCGCGAAGTACTGGTGGGCGATCTGTGCGGTGGTCCGCGCCTCCTGCGAGTGCCGGTCCTTGAACCGCGGGAAGGTCAGGTTCCGCGGCGCGCGGATGAGGCTCAGGAAGAAGTTGGCGTCGTCCTCCATGCTCTCAAACTTGCCCACAAAGTCATAGTCGACGAGGCAGGGGCTGCACAGCCGGCTGACGTGGTCCCAGTGGATGTCCATACCCACGGGCCGGTGCACGTCCAGTAGATACTGGATGAACTCGGGGAACCGCACGCCGGCGCCCGTCCGCAGGGCCTCCCGAGAGGCGTTGGCCCGGTATCGGGCCAGGATGGCCTTGCCGAAGACGGGGTGATAGTAGCTATTGGGGTGCTCAAACTTGTCGCGGAAGGCAGAGACCAGCCTCTCGAAGGGCTCGCGGACGAAGAGCATCTTGGTGTAGGTGCTGAGGCGGTGAAGGATGCCCTGGCGGTCGAAGGTGTCCAGCCGCTTGAGGGCGCTGCCGTAGTGGACGGTGTTGTGCTGGATGTCGGTGGTGGACGAGGCCAGCCCGGCCAGCACCATGAGCACCCGCTTCCAGTTGGAGCAGCCTGCCTTGGGCACCTCGCAGTACAGCACGCGGTGGCGGTCCTCCACGAAGATGCGGGACACGTGGCGGGGCGTGACCGCCCTGCGGCTGCTGCTCGCCCTGTACTTGGCGCACGCCTCCCGCATCACCCGCTTGCGCTCCTGCTGGCTCTGGTGCAGGCTGACCCAGCGGCCGTCCAGGGCCCGGGGTGCTGGCCGGACGAACGTACCAGCCGAGCTGTTGGCCGGGATGGCCGCCGCAGCTGGCATTTTCTTGATAAGCAGTCGCCGGCGGCGCTGCCGGGATCGCAGACGGGCCCCCACGTTTAGGTGGGCTTGAGGCTCCTGGGACACCTGTAGGTTCAGGCCCCTCGGGGCCCGGCTGGGCAAGTCTCGGGTGACCCTCTCTGTGGGTGCCTTAAAGTCACCATCCTGGGAACTGCCTGATGGGAGGTCCTGGGGCAAGAAGAGAACTGGTTAGCAGGGTGGACAGGTCAGCTGGCACTGAGGGTCACACAGGTCAGGCCCTCGCCACGGCCGGGGTCCCTGACCCCTCTGTAGACCGCGTTTTTTCCCAGGTGAGGGGGAGGGGGACAGGCTGGCCCTGCAGGATGCGACCCCTTCGGTCTGAGCCCCCATAACAGCCCCCACAATCCCCTCTCCCCTCAAGAGGCCGTGGTGTGAGGTGCAAGTGTCATTTAGGCCACAAGATGGCGCAGGTCTCCCAGGAATAGCCTCCTGGTGACGCGGGGCGGGGGGGGGGGGGGGGGGGCGGGGGAGTTGGTGGCCTGCAGGAGCCAGGCTCAGAGGTAATGCTTCTATCAGCACAGGCCAAAGCCGCCCTCCAACGGGAAAGGGAAATTCATGGGTCCAAGGTCCCAGGTTTTGTTCCCAAGGCTCCTCGGAAAGACAGGACACATTTTCCTTTGCAAGATGGATTTACTGTGAGCTCTGAGTTTTCATCCCTGCCCTCCCCAACTTTCCCCAGGTTGCCCATGCTGAGATTCATCAGACTCTCAGAACTCACGCTGTGGGGCTCCTGTGGCCTGATGTTGAACTTTATTCCTGAAAAGCAAACAGAGAGGATAGTATTAGCAGTGGAAGTATCATGTGGTCCACAGGGACCTGCTTACAGGCTCTTGACTGTGGGTGCCTGGGCTGGAAAAGGCAGTTCAGGGTGGGTGGGAGGAGAGGCATGGCACAGTGCAAGTGCCCCTCCACTCTCCTACCCATGCAGAGAGTGGGGGTGCAGCAGAGACTTGGTCCCACTGGCTCCCAGCTGATGCTCACTTCTGGGTGTCCCACCTCCTGATGTGACCATCAGGAGGGTCCAGAAGGCGCCCTGCCCAAGGGTGCCCACATACCTGCCCAGTGGAGCCGCCAGGAACCTCACAGCCTGCCCCCACCTCACACTTTCATTAAGTCATGGGGAAGCGCCCTTCGGGAAGATCTGTCCGTCTTCTCTTCGTACACTGCCCTAGCTCTAGCCTTTCTGTGCTTGAAGATGACACACTCGTACCCATACCTCGGCACACAGGCCTGGGAGTGCAACACACTCTTTCCCCTCCGACTTGGGCCTCCCCACTGGCTCCAGAAAGTTCCTTCACCTCGGCATCTGCTTTGCGATTTTGGCCATCTCAGCTGGTCTTGGGGCGCCGGGGTGAGCTGGCTTCATCCTGCTCACCCTGGTTTCCTCCAATGGGCTGAAGAGAGGCCAGCACAGTGATTGATTGCCTGATGAGCCTTTATTGGCGACTAGGGGGAGATGGAGAGAGATTAGTGCATCACTGGCCACACTCCAGACTGTTCGCTCTGCCCACCAAGGAGGTGCTTTGCCTGCGCTGGGGTGGGGGCCGCTCAGGTTAAGCTCTGGGGAGTCGAATCTTTGACCAGAGGAGAGGATTTTGCTTTGCTCCGTTTGGTCCCAGTTTGGTCCTTTTCAGGGGAGGTCCTAGGAGAACGAGAGGATTTCCTTTGGGGGAACCTATTTAGGAGTCTTGGCTTCCTTCCCCATCCCAGCCTGGCCTCTGAGGCATCGGGGTTCTTCCTGCCCCTGTGCCATGTGAGTGGACATTTCTGCTCTGAGGCTTTGCCAAAAGCCACAGTCACAGTCAGAACCGGCCATCCTTTAAACAAGTGGAAAGCTCCAACTTCCAACTGGCACAATGGGGCGCCATGTTGACCACACCTGACTGAGTTCTGTTTGCTGTTGGGGGTGGGGATTGTTCTGAAGGCACTTCCCCTGCTGTCTCTGTGTACACGGTGGAGGTCCAGTGGCTGGAGCCCAGCTGGCGAGGGGACATCCAGGTCCTCTGTCCCTGACTCAGGGACTCTGCTGATTCCTTGTGAGGTCCATTTTTACAGGTTCAGCCACTGCTATGACCCTGGCCTTATACTGGTCAGTCTGAGGATGTGCCCACAATTCTCCTTCATTCATCTGCAAGTGAGAGTGGGGGAACGTGAGGTCACCCCTGGGCTGGAAAACCTAAATTCTCTGAGCCTGCCTGGACCTTTTCCGTCTCCCAAGAGAGGTGGAGGTGAAGGCACAACTTATGTTGCATCTTTCTTCTCTGCAATACTATTCTTTGACCTCTTTGCCCAGAGGATGACCCTTCCCTGGGCAAAGGGCAGAGTGTCCACACCTTCCTGGGCATCCCCCAGCTTATGTGCATTATATGTGTGTGCATGTGGCTGAGCCCTGAAACAGGCCTTCCAGATTCTTCCATGGAGAGGGGGAAGCTCCCTGTAGAACTGGCTGCACCCCTCAGGGGGTGGGGTGTGAGCAGCGGGTGCCTGACCTTGAGGCAGGAGCCTTTTAGAATTAAGCCCCTCAAAGGGTCCCCTTCTCAGCCCAGAGCCTCCTTCCCTCTGCCGCCCCCCCTTCCCCGCGCCCTTCTACATCTCTTCAGGTGGCAGTCGCCAGCATGAGCTTCCTGAGCTCATTTCCCTCTGATACGTGCAAGTTCCCTCTTGCAGCCAATGATCACAGATCCCTTCACCAGAAGGGACCCTCTGCACACTCAGTTTTCCTTCATGCTTCCGGGTTTCCTTAATTATTTTCTGATGGCAGCTGGCTCTGCTAAATCACCTTTCCTCCTCAGAGCCTCAGACACAGGAATTTACTCTGCTTGTCAATCCTGTCAACTTGTCAAGGTGCGATGGTGCTTATTTATATTCCTTTTCTGGAGCAAATGAGTCGTGCCAGATTTGGCCGAGAATGGGTTGAGGAGCCACTTACAAAAGGCATCTTGCCAGCAGGTGAAGTCAGATGAGGATATGCCTACAGAGTCACAGCCCCTACGGCTGTGACCTCCCACCAGCTCTATCCCCTCAGCCTGGAGGGTGGTGGGCTGTGAGGTCTGACCCATTTTTATCTGTGCAGACTGCACAGGAGGGCTCTGAGGCTGAAGGGTTTCCAAGACAGGTCAGGCCAGAGCTCTGAGCCCAGCCTGGAGAGAAAGTCCTTGCTGGACAGAGCCCAGGGCTGGGTGAGTCTCCTGAGCTCTTGGCCACTTTTGCCCAACAAAGCCAACCTGGTTGCAATTGTCCCCTTTGAAAAAAAACAATTATCTTGTGGAAAACCCAACAACAGATCTTATGTGGAGCCTGAGTTTGCCACAAGTTGCATGTTCGTGACCCTTAAACGTATGGCAGCTTGTTTGCAGACTGTGAGCCTATCTCACATGGCCACTTTGGAATAAAGAAACTTAAGGAAGGAAATGTAACAGAAATGGCCGGAAATGGCCCCGCTGGCCAGGGTCCCAGTGTCCTTACTTTTTTCTTGGAGGAAGCTGCTCTTTCACACACTGTTCAGATAAAGGCTGAAGCAAAGACCACCCCCAGCTCTGAGCCTGTGACGGCCAGGAGGAGCCTTGGGCATCTTGAGCCTGGGGCCTGCGCATTCCCCAGAGAGCTGCACTTCAGGACCCTGGACAGCTCCAGGGAGCGGCCCGGGAAGGGCCCTGCCTCTGCTGCAGCACCAGGAAGGTATTGTCACCAGGAGCCCCCGGAACCCTTGCCATGGGGGACTTGGCCTCAACATAACACCACCTGCCCAGCCCCCAAATAAGTCTAAGAGGTAGATAAAAGCCATATGCCCCCAGCCTTCTCTTCTATCCAGTGTCGCCATGCTGCGTCTCACCTCGCCTGTCTCCCTCACGCCTACCCTGCTGCAGGAACCCCCAAGGCCAGTCATGTACACCCTCTGCTTTCAGAGTCTGAGTCACCTGTCCTCTCCCTTCAGCATAATATTAATAACCTGTAAGGGAGCCCTATCCCCCTGTACGGAAAGAAATAAACGACCACTTTCTCTTTCTGGACAGAGGAGATTCGCAGAGTGGTTGAAGCACATGCAGTACAATAGCAGTGAGCAGCGGTGAGAGTAAACACGGTGTGGGCTATTGGGGCTGCCAAGCGCGCTCCACACTGCGAGCCCTCCGTTGGCTGAAGAAGCTTCCTGGCTGCCTGCCAAGGGGATGGAGCGACTGATGAGAGTGAGAGGCCAGCCCTATAATTAGGCCATGCAGCCTGGGTCTGCAGCAGAGCTGGGGAGGGGGGTCACTGGCATGTGGGCTGTTGGGGAGGACGGTCCCTAGCCCACCACTCCTCTCTGAATCACAGGAGGGAGACCTGCTGGGTTCAGTTCAGAAGTCCCAATCCTGGATGCCCAGGACCCACGGGGGGTGGGGGCTGGGGACCAGCCTTTCAGTCTGGCTGTGTAGACAGGTGACACTGACGTGGGTCAAAACAGGACTCAAGTGCCTAGAAAGGGCTGCCTCATGAGCCCTTGACCCCCTATAGCCCCAGGCTGGTCATTTGAGGAGAGTGACTGCTGTTCTGGCTGCTCAAGTCCCAGCCCTGGGCCCTGATGGGCAGTGGGGAGGGTCCTGCCACTCTAAACACTGCAGCCTTGGGGAAGGCACGGCTGTCCTGAAGGAGTCAGAGCCACAAAGAGGGACAGAGATGGGAGAGAACTGGAGGGGCCAGGAGGGGCCACAGGCTATGAGTGCAAGTGCGGAGTCCCTGCCCTGTCCGCAGTTTCAGACTCGTGGTCCTTGGATTCCCCAGAGTTTCCTGCATTGAGCTGGGTCTCCTTGGCTCCTTTTCCACAGCCTGGCTCTTCCGGCGGCTGAGTTTGCATGATGGACATCCCCACACCCATCTGTGCTGTCCACCCACATGTTCACTTATGCTGCCCATCAGGCCAGGAAACTCCAGGGGTTTCAGGCTGGGCGGAGCCAGGAGAGACACCAAAGGCAAGTCCCCCACTGCACCTCGGTTGCCCCCCGTGCGAGATCCTGCCTCCAAGCATCGGTCCCACCCCAGATTCCCTGGCAGTTGCATCTGGTGGGATGAACACCGTTGCCCTGCTCTGCTGTTTCCATATCCCAATTAGAAAGAAGTTGATCCTGTACCTACCATGTGTACTGGGAGAGAGGCCTTCATGCCCTGGGGCAGCCCTCCCTGGCTGGCCAGTGTGCAGGCCCTCACGCAAGCGGTGACGAGCTACAAGGTGTGAGGCTGGGATGCTGGCAGGAGAAACGGCAGCCAGGGTGCATGTGCTGGCTGCTCGGGTCAGGGGAGAGACCCTGAGGGAGCTGCGAGGCCCCCCTCTGCAGGGAGTCTGAAAGGTTTCTGAATGAGGGTCCCCCAGAGAAACCACCAATAGGATATATATATGCGGAGAAGGGTTTAGTTTAAGCAGTTGGCTCTTGCAGTTGTGGAGGATGGGTGAAATCTGCAGGGCAGGCCACGTCCTAGAGACCCAGGGAAGAACTGATGGTGCAGCTCGGGTCTGAGGGCCTTCTGGAGGCAGAATTCTCTCCTTCTCTTCTCCTAAGGCCTTCCACTGATTGGATGAGGCCCACCCACATTGTGGAGGGTAATCTCTTTACTCAAAGTCTATTAACTCAAAGGTAATCATATCTAGGGACTTCCCTGGCGGTCCAGTGGTTAAAGACTTCACCTTCCGACGCAGGGGGTGGTGCGGGTTCCATCCCTGGTCGGGGAGCTAAGATCCCACATGCCTCAGGGCCAAGAAACCAAAAACATAAAACAGAAGCAATATTGTAACAAAAATTCAATAAAGACTTTTAAAAAGGGTCCACATCAAAAAATAAAAAAATAAAGGTAATCACATCTAAAAAATACCTTCACAGTAACATCTAGACTGGTGTTTGACCAAACATCTGGGCACCACAGCCTAGTCAAGCTGACATATAAACTTAACCCTCACAGAGGGTGTAGTAGTTTCCTAGGGCTGCTGTAACAGAGTACCACAAAACAGGCTGGAGTAAAAATAACAATAATTTATTCTCTCACAGTTCTGGAGGCCAGATGTCTGAAATGAAGGCGTCAGCAGGGCCCTGCTCCCTCTGGAGCCTCAAGGGGAGGGTCCTTCCTTGCCTCGTCTAGCTTCTGGCTGCCCCAGATGTTCCTTGGCTGTGGCAATTTAGATCCAACCTCTGCCTCTGTCTTCACATGGCTGTCTTATGTACCTGTCCCTTCTCCTCTGGTCGTTTTGAATTAGGGCCCACCCTAATGACCTCATCTTGATGACATCTGCAAAGAGCCTATAATATGGTCAAATTCACAGGTACTAGAGGCTGAGACTTCAACCTATTTGGGGGGGGGGCACAATTCAATTCATAACAGGGGGGAAGCGACTTCAGAGGGCTTTAAGAGCACTGGGCAGGAATAGCCTGGAGGAGGTGAGAAAACACTTCCCTTGCTGGGTTGGGTGGTCCAATTAGTAACGAAGGATTGTATTAGTTCTCCGTGTTCTTGGGGCAGAAACTGTGTCAGACAGAGTCTGGCACAAGGTCTGGCACACAGCAGGAGCTCAGTAAACGCTTGTGAAAAAGCCGAGGCTTCCTGGACTGAGAGCTGGCCCTGGAGAGGGGGACGGGTGCTGGGCTTCTCTGTGCAGCCCAGGGTTCCGGCTGGGCTTCTCTGGCTCGGCCTGGTAGCCTGAGAATCGTCTGTGTGTCTGGGTGGCAGGTGCCAGCCGAGTAGCCAGATGCAGACAGGAGCTGCGCCGGCTGAGGTTTTGTCCACCCCACCCCGGCTGTGTGGGGTCTGTGTGGTCGGAACTAGGACACACCCAGCTGGCTCCCTCCCATTGCCACCTGGGGGCCACCTGGCCAGGGCCTGCTCCTGGGTCCTCGCAGTGGCTGTATCTCCTCTGGCTCTTCTCCCACCAGCTCAGGCTCTGCCCTTTTGAGGGGCAAGCCCTCCTGACCGCCCCCTCGGCCTCTGTCTGCCTCATTGTGAGCTGCTCCCTTCATCTGGGCAGATTGTTAATTTATGCAGATTTGATGCAAAACTCAGCAATTAGAGGGCAGCCTGGACTCAAGGCACAGAATTCAGATGGAAGAAGCCTCACCAAAGGGCCTTAAATTCTCACTTGTGTTCACTGGAAAATTCAACTCATTAAATTCTCTGCTAGGGCCTCAGCTCACAGCCATGCCACCTCTGCTGCCCCCAGGGCCCAGGGCAGGCAAATGGGGCTCCAGGCAGCAGGGGGCCCCAGACAAAGGTGCCGGCTGCTCCTGGAACCAAAAGGTGGCTCTGTAGTCAGTGTGGACCTTGGGGAAAGGCGGGGCTCAGGCCACACATGGTCCTGGGCGGGACAGCAGGTGGCCCTGCAGGGCTCTGTCCTCTTGCCTCAGCCTCTGGGGAGTGGGGAGAACTTCTTCAAGTTGCTCTGAGACAACCAAACTCACAGTGGGGTCACCTTTGGCCCCAGACCAGAGCAAGGACTTCCTCTCCCTTAACCTAGAGACTCCACTCTGAGTCACAGCTTTTAACAAGGGGTCAGCATATTTAAAAAGAAGGAAAAAAGAAAACGAGAACACTGCTGTGTGACCTTAACCTCACTCAACTTTAGTCTCCTCGCCAGGAAGATGGGATAAAAATACCCCTCTCCCAGTTCCACAAAGGTGTAAAGGAAACGATGCAGTGGTGGGCAAAGGGAGAGCACACAGGATAGAAGCCACCGGCCACTGGTATTCCCATCAAAGGGACACCTTCGCCCCGGCTGAGTTTCCCTGAGCCCAGCTCCCGCACGATTGCAGGACCTCTGGGACCTGTCTGCGGGGGAGGGAAGCGGGAATCTTCCCGTCTTGGGCTGATGGGCACCTGACAGCTCGGCCCGCTACTTGTTTTGTTTAGCGATTCCATTCCCTCGCCTCTGAGATTAGGATCCACATTTCAACTGGGTAGTTCCTTGTCCGCTCAGCCTTGGCTGTGAATTCCCTTGGAGCTGTCAGAGTGGAGCGCTGGAGCTGCCCGTCAATCAACCAGCCAGCCAGTCAGAGGGTCTGCAAAGTCAACAGCTGTCCTGCCGCCCCACCCCTACCCATCTGCCCATCACTTGGTTGGGTGGGGGTGGGGGGTCCCTGGGCATCCTCCGTGTGCCCGCCTGTCCACAGGGGAGGGGTCCCCAGCTCCCACTTCGAGGCTCTCCTGTGTCAGAGCCTGGGGGTGACTCCACCACGTTCAGGGTGTGTGTGTGGCCCCAGCGCACGTGCCACGCACTGCTCTGCGCCCTCACATAGGCACGTTGCCTGGAACAGGACCTGGTACGTCGTGCTGCTGCACCATGTGTGCCAAGGGGACGCATCACACCACATCTCTGTGCCGCACACACGCACGCTTCCTGCTGTGTGCCGCGGCCTGCGCTGGGCGGGGAGGCTATGTTCACGTCCATGTACGGTTTCTGGGAGCACGTGGCACACGCTTTAGAGCAAGCCATGCCTTTCCTTCCCTTTATGTATTCCTTCAGCACACACAGGCCTGGAAGGATAAGCAGGAGCTAGTGAATGCTGCTGCAGATGAGAAAGAACCAAGCTCGTGACCCTTGCCGGCAAAGTCACGGTGCCCCCCGGCGGCACCTGCAGCGCGGGAGCTGGTGGCAGAACACAGTCAGGCAGGCCACCACCGTCTGTCCTTTCACTCCACACTGACTGAGCACTGTACGTGTCAGGCAGTGTCTTAGGCACCAGTGACGGCGTCTTGGCCATGAACGGGACAGTCGTGGCCCTGCCCTCATGGAGTTTACAGGAGGTGAGGCGCTGAACAGTGGTTCCAAGTGTGATGGCAGTCACGGAGGACGTGGCAGGCGGCAAGTGGAGGGGGATGCCAGCAAGTCCAGGGCATCCGGTGAGGTCTCCCTTGGGCAGTGACAGTTAATTGACACCTGAAGGTAATGAGGGCATTCCTGGCAGAGGTCGATGGCCTTGACCATGACAGCAGGGCTCATGGGATGCAGAGATGCAGAGACTGAAGGGTGTCCAGAAATGGCAGGACCATGGTGGTTGCAGGGAGGACCAGCAAGAAAGGGGCCGTCTGGTCCCGGCAAAGGTAGCAGGTCCTTAACTTCTCTCCTAAGTCCCCAAGGGGAGCCTAGAAGGGCTTTAAGCTGCGAGTTATTTTGAATTTGAGTGATTCTGAGAGGAAGAGCTGAAGCCAGAGCGGAAAGGCTGGTCCGTGGATGTTGCCATTGTCCGCGCAGGACAGGTCTGAGGCCTGGCCCCAGGTGACGACGGTAGAAAGTGGGGAAACGTGTGAAGAATATTTCAGGAGGAACAGTCGGCAGTAGGAGGTGTGCTGGTAAATGTTTAACAACTGGCTCCGTGGGCGGCGGGGTGGGGGAGGAGCCTAACTTGTAGTGTTTGCTGATTTCCGTCGTGTAGGTACTCCTACCATGGCAGATGCCAAGCTACTGATGTAAATGTGGAGTTGGGCCCTTGTGGATTAGTACCAGTGGGCCCCTGGGTCAGCAGGACCTGGGGACTGACTGGAAGCGGAGTCAGGGATCCTGGCTTCCAGCTTGAGCAGCAGGGGTGTGCTGGTGGCACTTCCTGCGAAGGGGGGCAGATCCTCATTGAGTCTGAGATGCCTACGGGTCTCCCAAGTGCAGATGTCCAGAGGGCAGCTGAAGGAGGGACGATGGGGGGCAGGTGTATGAGCTGGGGCACATTCCATGGCCTGTGGCTCTCTGGGGTCGGTGATGGTGTGGGACCAGCACTTTCCAGAGGACAGAAAGCAGGGCAGACGCAGCCAATTACCTGAAGCAAGGCAGTGGGCCTGGCCTGAGTCCTGCCTTTGTCCACAGCCCACGGGGAGCCACGGCTCCGGCTCTTGAGTCGCTGTGACCAGGTTAAATGGGATGGATGTAATGTTCCTCCTGTTCGGCTGTCAGGGGCCCCTGGTGACTGGTCTCCAGCCAGCTCTGCAGGAAGGGGCCTAATTTGGCTTGAATATTGGTGAGCTCCTGCTGGGGGTTGCCAGAAAATAAAAACGAGTGAGTCATTCTGGAGCCTGAGGCTGAGATGGCCCCACTGAGGGGCTGCCTGTTCACAGGGAAAATGCCAACAACACCGACTGGCCCAGGCCTGTGACAGACTCTCCTTCGCCGGAGCCGAGTCAGGCCATCAGAGGCCGCCGACGGGGCAGCCTCATTACCGCGATGGCCTGGCCACAAGATAATGATCGGGCCGGCTCAAGCCGGCTTAAGGATGTGACATTCCGGCCGCGGCATCAATTACTGAGCTGTCCTGTGGCTGTCAGACCCATCACAGCTGCTGCCTGTGATACCCTGAAGAGCCGCAACAGTAAATCCGTGCTAGCTGGTGCGTCCTCGAAGGGCCCCCCACCTGCTGCAGGGGCCGCTTGGTGAGGGAGGCAGCCCAGGTTCCCAGGGGGGAGTCGGGCTCCTGCAGTTGAGACTGCAAAGGGCCGCTCAGGGGCTCGGGGTGGATGCGCGGGTCCTCAGAGGGCCGCCCCAGATGGCCGCGCATCGGCAGTCACGCTGTCCACTGATCGTGCCCGGAGGGGCCCCTGGGCCCGACTCCAGCACCTCCCAGGCCCATCCTCTCTCCAGTGTCTCCTCCAGCACCATCGGGACCCCCCCGCCTCCCCAAGGGGCAGTGGCATTTCAGGGATCATCCTGTGTGCCCCTGAGCAGAACTGAGCCCCTGGTAACTCACAGATGGCAAGGGCGAGGCAGGGGGCCCTGGCAGTCAATCCAGCTGTTCTCTGCCATGGGTCTGGAGAGCTGCAGTCCACAGCTAACCCTAACCCCAAGGCAGGGCCTTGAAAGTGGAGTCGGTCCAGCCAAGGACCGGGCCACCAGCAGCTCAGGAAGTCTTCGGCCTGAGGATTTGGCCGGGTCCTCCAAGAGGTAAGGCATTAATCCTGGCCTTGGCAGCGGCTGGCTGTGGAGACGCCACCTTCCCTGGACATCTGGCTAAGACCCACTCACTCTCCCTTCTGTCTGGCCAGCTCTTGGCTCTGCCCAGCTCATCACCCTGGGGTCCAGCCAGCAGTGGACCTGGCTGGCTGGGGGCTGACCATGGCATCCCCAGCCATCCTGAGGGCACAGAAAACCTGTCCTCCCACTGCTCCATCACAGCGTGCTGGAGCTGGGCTCTACACCCACGTCACGCACTCATGCAAAGACCCACAGGCCCTGTGTCCCCAGCGCCCAGCTCACGAAAGGTAACCAATCCTGGGGCACTGACTGCAGGGCTGAGACAAAAGAGGAGGGCAGAGGGGCCCTGCGGGCTGCGTGTTCAAAGGTCTTTCTGGAGGCGACTGGGGAATGGCCTGCAGAAACCGAAGGCCTAAAGGAAGAGGAAAAACTGATCGGGATTCTTAAACCCTAATGTAGATGAGCAATGCTGGGCCTGAACTCACGCAGGGCAGGGAGATGAAAGGGGAGGGTAGATTCTGGAGAACCACCAGGTGGGAGGGCTGGAGGGCTTGGTGAGTCAGGGGTATGAGGGGTGAGGACGAGGGAAGTGTCTGGGGTGCCCCGCATAATGCTGTCTGGGGGGTGGGTCCAGGGGGAGGGAGGAGCCACTGGGGGAAGACAACACCCTGGGTTTGTTCATCTTGAACCAGAGACCCAAGACTTGAGTAAGGCCTGCAGCTAGAAGCTGGAAACAGTGTCTAGACACAACCCAGCCCAAACTTCCAACATCCTTGAAACACGAGCCAACATAACACTGCATAACAATACCCTCTTAGCTCTGAGCACAAGAATATTAAGTAGAACTACACACTGGAAATATCATCCAGCATTTTCACAATTGTCATGTGTACTTAGAATTTGCCAAAGCAGCAGAGACCCCAGTGCCCCTCTGGTCAGCAGCATTTTGGGGATGTCACCTTAACTCTGAGAGGCACCCTTCACAGGGAACTGCCTGGGTGGGGCACGGGGGCTGCTGGGTTCCTGGCAGGCACTGTCTGAGCTCCCCGAACGTTCCCTTCAAGGCTCAGTTCTCCTCTTAGCCTTGGCCTGCACATTGGCAGCAAAGCTCTGGAAGTTAGACCCGCCCGCTTTGCAAATAGAACATGGTCCCTGTGTAATAGCTGCTCACAGGGTGGCGAGGGCCACTGTGAACAGAAAGCTGAAGAAGATATTCTGAGCTGTCTTTCTGCTTCCTTTGAAGTCCAACCAGCAGCTGCTCTCAGGACGACGAGCACAGATCACAGGCACAGATGCATCCCCTCCCGGCTGTGTGCATTTCCTTCGGAATTAAGATTCCTGTCTGGATTACTGGGCGTGCGTTTCGGGCACCTCTTTGCAGTTGAGAATGTGCAATCCCACAAAACAAAAGCAACCTGGCTCATGCCTTGTCCTTCTATGCCTGTGTGCGGTGGAGCTGAGGGGCTGCCCACGTGGGTGTGTTTGGGGCCGTCCTCTCTAGAATGAATGGTTCTCTGGCTGGGTGAGAGCAGCGCAGCCCACCGAGGCTTCTTCTGCAGGATTAAACATCATTCCTTCTAATGACTTGATTTATGTCTGGAGGTTTACAGCTCCAAACAAAATATTGTGATGATGGCAATAAATCACACCAGGGATGTTTACAACGGCGACTAGAGTGTTTTCTGTTCGTTAGGGAGGTGATTACAGAACGAGGGGCTGCTGTGTGATAGCTCATGTGGGGCAGGGAGTACCCAGGACACACGTGGCATCAGGCAGAGGGATGCGTGAATGCCTGAGGTTTTTGTGAGAGTTTGTGGTTGGAGATGGCAGGGGATTCAGAAGAGCTGGAAATCCGCAGGAAGGCACTATTCTGGGCGCTGGAGGAGGCTCACGGGTGGTGGACATCCTGAGAATATCATTTCCAGCTTTCAACCACTGTCTCCCCTGCTGCATCCCCGACTGAGGGCACCAGCCAGCTGAGGTCAGGGCCCAGGAACCCATGTATGCCGTTCCTCTGTGCACTGGACAGCTTCCGGAGCACACTGGGGCCATTTGCCAGTCTGCAGCCTTGTCTTGGGTCGGGGGAGGACCTGGATGGCCCAGGCTAGAATGGCTCTTCGGGGCTGAGCTTCCGGGAAGAACGAGGGCCAATCGGCCTGCAGACAGGTGCCCCTGGGCTGGCATCTCTCACTCAGATGGTCAACAGAGAGTGATCTCTTTCCCCCGAGACATCACCCTGCAGAGCAGAGCTCAGAGGAACTGAAGTCAACCTCAAGGTTGGCCAAGGATTTAGACAGGACCCCAGTCTGGGCTCAGGAAGAAACCCACAGCCCTGCTTCCCGAGCTCCCGTCCTTCGCTGAAGTCTTCTGTCAGAGAGGCTGTCACCCATGCCCCCAATGGCTGGGAATGGCTGTCCCTGTGAGGCAGGGCAGAGGCTGGAGTTGGCACACAAGGAGGGCGAACACTTGAGGGGCTGCCACAGAGCACCCTGGACAGTTCCCACCAGACCAGCTGACGCTCCATTCTGGCCGGAAGTCTGTGAGAGTCCAAGCCTTTTCGTTGGTAAAATGAATCCTGTCCCTGGCATCAAACTGGGGGAAAGGCGATGGGAGGAGGCAGGACTGGGGTCAAGTTCTGGGGGGAGGTCTGCTGATCCCACGGGAACACAGCAGCTCTTCTGGCACTCTCTTCCTAGGCAAAGAGATGTGTTCTCGGAGGAGCCCCATGGCCTTAAATGCCACATCAAAGACAGTGTGCCCACTGGAGGTCATGAGACGGGGTGACTCAGGGATGCTGGGCACTGGGGGAAAGTGATGCGTGACCAGGTATTGGCCCCAGCCGCTGCTCATGGCACATATAACTGGGAGGTGTGGGTGGGGAAATCAGGGTGGGGGGAGGCTCATGTGGCGCACAGAGGGTGTCTTCCACATCAGACGCGATGCAGCACAGGTGATGGTTGGGGAGATGGCACGTGAGTGGCACACTGACAGCACAGAGGATACTGGGTGGGAAGGGAAGAGGATGGCATGTGGGTGGTGATGGATGGCGGGTAGATGGTTGGTGGATGGGGGTGTGGATGGAAAGTGGATAGTGGATGGATGGGTTGAGGTCCAGGGAAGGGATTTCAAAAAAAAATGTTTTTTATTGGAGTATAGTTGGTTTACCATATTGTGTTAGTTTCTGCTGTATATCAAAGTGAAAGTTACACATATACATATATTCACTTTTTTTTAGATTCTTTTCCATATAGGTCATTACAGAGTATTGAGTAGAGTTCCCCGTGCTATACAGTAAGTCCTTATTAGTTATCTATTTTATGTATAGTAGTGTGTATATGTCAATCAGGGAAGGGATTTGAGATGGATGCTGGGCGAGGACTGGACAGGTGGGTAGCTGGAGGGGTGACGGACGGATGAGGAGGCTACACAGACACAGGCAGGCTCCAGTCCAGCCCCACTGGCCAGAGATGCAGCCTCTGGTTGTGGCTTCCCTGTGGGCAAGATGGACGGGAAGCTCAGTCCCTGACCATCTTTGGCTTCCTTGATGGTCAGGAGGTGGCGTAGGTAACAGCTCCAAGTCAAAGGTAAGCCGGCACCCCCTCTGACCCCCCTTGAGCCCTGAGTGTACATCCTGGCCGCTTCAAAAGATGGCACTTCTCTTTCCACCAAATGCTGAGAGCAATCTCCAATACGTCAGAAGACAAAGCTTCTGTCCATCTTTGATTAAAACAAGGGCCTCCCCCTCAAACAATGTTGTTTGTTTTATAAAGTCTGGCAAATTTTGATAATGAAACCTTCAGAACATATAATACCAAAACTTTTCTAATTCCAGGCAGATAAGGAATAATGGTAACGTATTTCAACTTCAGAAGCAAGAAATAACCTTTTATCACCTAATTTAACAACGTTACTGGGAAAATATGTTAGGAGAATGTAAAAATGCTATTTAAATGATAAAATATGCTGTCTTGGATGGCAAGGATTTTAATTGCCACACTCAGAGTCCAAACACACTTCTATGCCAGCTCTGACAAACACCGCTAATGACATGGTGTCCATAATGAGGCGCGGCGGAGAGGGTCAGCGTCTCCCCCGGGATCTGCAGAAACCCAACAGCTGTCTGGGCTCTGCAGCGCTCATCAACATCCCTGCCTTGTGAAGTATGAACCGGTTCGGTATTAATATTAATCGGCCAACATATTAATATTAATCAGTTAATATATACTTCCCATGACAACAAGAGATAAAGGAATCTTATTATGCGGGGGATCAGGGAACACGGAATATCTAAGTGGATTTCTTTGGGACGCACAGCATGAAGGAGCCTAAGCCTCTTACACGTGTCGTCTCCGCAGAGAATAGAACTGGGGCACACTAGTGGGCAGAGTCACGAGCAGGAAATGCCCAGGGCAGGGTGAATCCTCTCCAGAGGCAGGGAGATGTTTCCCCTAGTTGGCGAGCAGGTTGGTGGGACCGGGGAGGGTGTGGGCGGCCCTCACACCCTTTCCTCTCACAAGAATAGCCGTTCCCAGGAGAAGCAGGCTGCACAGCCCACGAAGAGAGAACACAATGGCCTTGCCCTCGACCCCCAACCCTCCTGGTCCTGGTGAAAGGGGTCCATTGCTTCTGGAATGAATCATCTGGGACCTGGTGGGCGCTGAGGACCCAAGGGTGTCTCATGCACTTCAGCAGGGGAGGTTTTGCTCCTGTTTTGCATGAATGAGAGCATGAATCTCAGAGAGGTCACGTATGCCGCCTGCGTCCACACTGCTGGCCCTGTGGGTGGCAGAGCCGGGGTCCAGGCTAGACCTGTCTGACTCTGTGCCCTTGTTCTAAACATTATACCACACTGCCTATCTGTGTCTGGGGACAGTGGGCTGGCCAGGCAGGGGGTCACAGCAGGTCTCACAGAGCCATCACGCTGGCATCACATGGACAGAATGAGCACCTGTGCTGCCCACTCTGGGGTTCCTGGGGAGGCCAGCCTGCTGGGCAGTGGCAGGGGGTGGACGGGGGCAGAGCTCTCTCCACCAAGGACTGCCTTCCTGCATGCTCACTTGCAGACAGCTTCCAGAGGCAAAGGCACATCTGAGCACAATTAACATTTTAAGCACTAATTATTTTACTTGGGTGTCTAAGTCTGAGGATCCTTCAATTTCAGTTTAATTGGAGAAAAATGGTCATCAGTTATTGAACAGCGGGAGGGCGGCTCCACGCTTCCCCAATATCGAGCCTCCCCAATACCGAGTCAAGCTGAGAATCATCCAAACATATGGGTCGCCGTGGCAGCAGCCGTGCCTCTGTGCCAGGCGAGGGTGCGGTGGGCGGGCCTCGGGCACCGTGCCCTGCCGTCCCTGACATCTGTTGGGAATGCTTTGGGGCTGAGTTACTCGCCTTTTCGTCTTTTCCATTTTGTTCCATTTTCTGCAACAGCATCTGTTGCAAGAAAACCAACTGCAAGAGGAAATGGGATTCGTTATTAAAAGGAGAGCTTATAACGTTCCCTGCACTCCCCCTTGTACTTGATAATAATCTGCGCTCATAATGAAATCCTCAGGCCCTCCCTGGCATGGCTGGGAGGGTCGGGGGCTGGCAGGGGGTGCACTTACCTGCGGCTGAGGGACATAAGGGCTGTCCTGGGTGGGAAGCTCAGTCCGAGGGGCTTGGGCCAGTGCCCATGGCTGCCTCTCCCTCCTCCGGGGGTGGACACCCGGTGTCCAGGGTCTCATAGGAGAACCATGAGGCTTTGGTGCCCACACTTGTGGAAAGTTAAAAGGAATGTTTTATTTTGCTTTGCTTATTTTTTTTCCCTTCGGTCCTCTATGAGCAACCAATTAAGAGGATCAATAGTTCTGGGCCCCTGACAGGGAGCTGAGAAGGTGGGCCCCAGGAGCCTGGCTGCTGGCGGAGTGGGGCTGCGGCACTCTCCTCTGGCAGAGTCTCTGCAGACTGGATGGCCTGGCCCAAGGCTGGGGGAGGGGGCTGTGGAGGGAGGGGTGGCCCAGGCAGCTCTGGAGAGGAATGAACAAGAGACTCTAAGGAGAAAGGGTCTGTCCCAGTACACGCCCTTGCTTGGGGACCAGAGCCCCCGGTGAGGGCATCTAGTTTTGTGTGCAGCTGGAAAAGCTGAGTTCAGCTGTGACCAGCCGTGGACATGTGACAGGCCCCCGCCCAAGAATGCATCCTTCCAACCCCCACTGACCCCACTCGGTAACCTCCCCTAGTCACAGACTCCCTGACCCCATCAGGGTCTCCTTAGTGCCCCCATGCTGTCACCACCCTGCTCAGGATACCCTTCCCAGGCCTCATCTCTCTCTCTCTCAGCTTCCAGACCCCTGGCCTTTTGTCCTTGGGGAGAGACCCCACTTCCCAGGCAGGCCTGATAGACCACCCTGGTGCAGGGTCTGGGTCTTTCCAGGCCTGACCCCTCAGGCCTGCGTCTGGGTGCTGTGGCCCCTCAGTCACGTCAGCTGCCTGGGATCACCCTTAACCCAGGCTCTGGCTTCACAGAGGCCCTTGGGCCCTGCAGGACTCAGGCGATGCAGCCTGTGGACAGAGGAAGGGCAGGAGCCACCCATCTGAGTGCCTGGTACGGCCCCTCCTCGCCTGATGTGCACAATGACCCCAATCTTTTCAAGACCCCAGCACTGTGTGAGCCCACCGCACGTGCCCACCCTCTGCAAGGGGCCCCTGCCTCCCTTCCCTGGGGCTCTGATCCTAGAAGGCTGGGTCTCCCACCTCAGCAGCCCACCCACCGCACCCAGAGACCACCCTGGGGGCCACCCAGGGAAGAGCCCACTCTGCTCCCACACCGACCCTGTTTTCCTTGTCAGTGAGGGTATTTGTTGATTCCAGGTACCCTTGTAGAAGCTCTGGACCCTTACAGAAGCCCACAGGGTCGGTGTTATTTTGACCCAACTTGACCCATGAAGAGACAGAGATGCACACATGTTAAGCCACCCAAGGGCGCACAGCTGGTCAGTGGCTGAGCTGGGATTTAAACCCAGTGGTCCTTGGCCCCAGGGGCTGCTCTCCTCCCCGCCTACTGCGTTCTCAGGGTCTTGCTGAGCACGGGCACGGGCTGCCCTTGCTCCCTCTCCTCAGCACCCAGCTCCCCCGTTCCACTCCCACTCCGCACGGCCTCTCAGGGGGTTGACTCAGGGTGGGGACTTTCCTTGCTGCCTCCCTCCAGCTTCAGCCTGGGCCGTATCTGAAACAGCTTCTGGAACTTCTCTGACGCCCTCAGGCATCTGTGTGCAATTGTGGGACGTGAGCTTCCCAGCCTGAGTTTCTTCTTTAGACTCTCCTTGGCTGTCTGCCTTCAGTCCTGGCTGCCTCCCCCTGGGCTGTGGTCCCTGCTCCCTCACTGCACCGGCTTCTGCATTAATGAAGGTGGCCTGGCCCTGAGGGTCTGAGCTGTGAGGGTCCCCACGGAGCCCATGAGCAGCAGTTGTTCACTGGCCTGCGGCCTCAGTTTTACCAACTCTATAATGGGAAATCAGTGGCTTGGTACCCACAGACGAATGTGTTCCCCAGAGGAAAGGGCGACATGAACAACCTGGTGAAGGGGCATGCAGCCACTGTGTTCAGATGGTAGAGCTCCTGGGTGCCCAGGTGTGGACCAGACCCTCATCTTCCCCTCCTCAGCTGGCAGCCCCACCCAGGCTGCAAGCAGAAGTGAACCCCGGGGAAGGGACGCTCTGGTGAAGGGAACCTCGGCTGCTGGAGGGGACAGGGCCACAGCCGCTCAGTGGCGCTGGTACCAGAATGCAGGTGGCACCATGTGGCTGCAAGAGCAAGCCCTCCTGCCAGAAGCTGTGGCTTCCACTTCTTGCCTTGCCCGGTTCCAGACTCGCTCCGGTCCTGCATCTCCTCACGTGGAAAATGGGATGATAAGGGGGACTCTGGGGAGGGTGGCAGGAGCTCATCCACGGGAGATGAAAAGCAGAGTGCCCAGGGCTGCTAAGTACCTGCGGCAAATTTAGATCCGAATGCTAAGTATCACACAGTGGGATGGCCTGGCTCTAATAGCCCCTCTGGGTCAAAAGAAGAACTGATTTGGGTGAGGCGGGCGCAGATCTAGCCTCAGGCCTGAGGGCAGCATGCCTTGGTCCTCGATGGGAGGAGGTGCTGCACAGGGCAGTTCTGTCCACAGGCCCTCACTCATCTCCTCCTGCTGCCCATCCTGAGAGAAATGGGAATCTCCATCCACGGGACCACACTTAGAGCTTGTTAGGGGTGTAAACTTTGTAGCTGCACCCAGCAGGCAGACGCAGGGAGAGTCAAGACCAGCCTTCAAGCTGCTTCCACAGTCTCTACCAAAAAGCCATGCCTTATGTGTGTAGGTGAAGACGAGTTCAAAGCTTAAAAGTCTTCTTTAGAATTGCTTTTGTCATGAAACATTTCATTCACGCAAAAGAAGATTTTTAACATATAATGTACACAGTACAAAGAAAAAGCGCACAAACATCCAAGTATCTACGACCAAGCTTAAGAAACAGAGCTTTATTAATAGTATCAGTATCACCCAGACTCCCTCAGCCCCTCTCAGACATCCCTGGTACCCGGCCAGGATAACCACTACACTGAATTCTGTGTTTATCATTCCCATGCCTTTTAAATGTCATTTTTTTTTTTTTTGGCACGTGCTTACACTCCTAAGCAACTTATTTATTTTTGCAAGGTAGCCTGGAATTGGCCACAGTGGGAGTAGTTACACCACAGACATTGGAAAGTGCTACAAATCAGGGCTTTTTCGGTTTGTCCCCTGCACCCAAGGCACGTTAACCAGGGTGTGTCTGGTTGTAGGTCACCTCCAGGAGGAAGGCATCACCTTCCAGATGAGGCTCCTATCAGCCGAAGTCAAATCTCTGAATTAAGGGTGCAGCTGTGAGCCATCAGCAGCCCACACTTCCGGTGGCGGGTGATGGGTGCATCACTGCGAAAGCAGATCTGGGCGGGGCAAAGAGTTATAGCAAGATCCAGACTAGAAGTGACCCCACAAATCTGTCCCCTCGTTTTTTTATTCTACGGTTCACAATATTTACAGGCCACTCCCTGGAGTCAAGCACATGCTTACCAGAGCTCTTCCCAACCTGAAATTATTTATGACTTGGCATTCAGGGAGGAAAAGCAATTTTCTCGAAATGTCTGATGTCATGATATATAGTCCGTTTGACGTGCATGTGCCCAAACCCATTGCTCTGCAGGTCTGCCCCTCAATTACTATTACCCTGAATTAAAAAGGAGAATTAATATTGCTTGGCAGGACACTAACTCAAGTAGCATCCAAAGAAAATGCCAAGAGCATCTTCTAGAAAAATACATGCCTTGGAAGAAATTAACAAAATGCACCAGTTATTTGGCCAGAGCATTGTTTCCTAGGGCTCTTTGGTTAAGTGATGCTGGAGTGAAGTGATGTCCGGTCTCCTGGCTCATGGAGCCCCCCTCCTAGCTACTCAAGGCTGCACGGCTGTGTAAGGTCACACCCCTTTACTGAACTTCACTAAGGACTGCATTACCTGTGTCCAGGTATGCCGTGACAGTAAACTCTAAGAACATGCCTACCAACAGATGAATGGATAAACAAATTGTGGCATATCCATACAATGGAATGCTACTGTCTGTAAAAAGAAACAAACTACTGATACACATGGCAACATGGATGAGCTCACAGACCTCACGCTGAACAAAAGAAGCCACACTGTATGTACTGCAGGATCTCACTTACATGAAATTCTACAACAGGCAAAACTAATCTCTAGAGTCAGAATAAGATCGGTGGTTGCCCGGGGGATGGGGGCGCGGAGGAAGTTGAGTGAGCAGGCGTATGAAAGAATGTTCTGGGATGAAAGAAATGTTGTATATCTCGATTGGGATGATGGTATACATTTGTCAGAACGCACAATGAATGTGTTTTCCTGTGTATAAATTATACCTCAATTAAATCGATAAAAAATTGTGTGAACATATTTTAGAACTCTGAAGTGCCATGTTAAAAAAAACCTGCCATTTCCGTTTTAGAGATCATGCTTGTATCTCAGAAACCAAACAGCAATTCCTGGAAGAAAAAGGCTTTTATAAAACTGAAAAAAGAAGTGAATTCAGTAAGATTAGCTACGGCTAATTTTCAGTGATACTTGAGTAAGCAAAGCAATTTGGAAAAACTGCTCCCCGAGTTTCCCTCCAGAGATTACTCCCGGCTGCAGAAAGTCGCCTCACCCAAGGTCGCATCTTCCCTGGGGCTGCGTGCATCCAGTAACTGGTTGATGCAGAGTATGAAGGCTCCAGCTCCTTGCATCAGTTCAGGGCCATCCCTGCTCCAAAGCTCCATATGGGGCTGGCTGACTAAATCATAGTCTGACTTCTTCCTCTGCCCACTCTTGCTTCTCTCCCTTCCCGCACAGGTGTTGATCCAAGAGAACACCTTCCGCCACACGTTCCCTGCACTTCCTCAGAGTCTGCTCCAAAGGAATCAGACAGTTGGTGCCAGTGGTCTGAGAAAGCAGATGCTAAGATGAAGTGTTAGATCTGAATCACCTGATGGCCAGCCAGCAACGAGGACCACGGACCTGGTGGTAGTTGGAGCAACAGATTGTCCCTGGCAAGAGGCAGTAATACAATCGTTAAAATTTTTACTGGTGGTGAACTAGGATGGCATACCAGTGGAAGGAAATGCACTGGTGTATACAAAAATGTATGAGAAGTTTGAGAAATATGGGGCACGTAGTAATTTAGGGACAACGGAGTTGGTTGGCTATTGCCTCTTTGGCAGCCTATCAGGAGACTCTCATCTTCTGCAGCAGGAGGACCAGCCCCAGGACTTCATAGTAGGAGCAGCAGAGCTGCAGAGACGGTTCATTCTCAGCAATGTCAGGCACCTGATGGAGAAGGAACGGGAGCCTGAGAAATGGGATGGGGACATCTGGATTGACGTATGTGAGGAGAAAAGGGACTATACTCCTGAGAGAGGAGAAGGATCCATAAAACAGGCACGGGCAGGAGCCAGGAGTATACACAGATTCTGCGGGTGTTAGATAAGAAAGCAGAACATCAAGTTGGATAAGGAGGAACAATTTATAGGGGAGCATTCTCTTGGGATACAGGATTTAAGAGTATGGCGAGGACCCCCAGGTGATGATGTTAACATGCTGCTAGGATGGTTCTTAGAAACACAGAGAAGGCTATGGCCCACACAAATGAAGCAGAAATAATAGAATTGCTGTGACACACAGTGGGGGAAGAGATCAAAAGGCTCACAAAGGTGAACATGCCAGCTGATCTATGAAAGGCTAGAGAACTCACCACATGACTGAGTTTTGTAGGAGGACCTGCAGGGTACTCCCTTGTCTAAAGCAATAGAGAATGCACTGGTGAGACAGGCACCAGCATCAATGAGAAGCTCAGTGGTGGCCCTCCTGTGTAGGACAGGGCTGAATAGAGAGATGCCATTATAGATCAGGACTCCCTGATATCAATGGGAGACGATAGGCTCCTGAAATAATACAACCCACGTGGTGGTGCTTAGCCACCATAAATGAATCTTAATGAGCAGCAATGTCAGAGCGTCAGCCAAGAGAAGCTGGCCTGCAGAAAGCTATGAAGAAGGTTAATAGAACACATCATCCCAAGGGCAAGAAAGATGGGCAGCCAACAAGGGTATTGACCAATATATACAACCAAAAGAAACCAAGGATGGACAATCAGGAGGTTGAGGGCCGCTGATCCAATAAAATGGCACAATCCCTGGACCAGTTTTCAAATCCAGAACTCAATGACTGAGGGGAGGTTGGGTCCCCAAGAGGAAGAACCTTATGTCATCATGGCAAGTGTACACCGTAGTCCTTCCTCAAAGTGACTGGTAGCCATTTACTTGGATAAATGTACACTGCAGGGGTTGGGGGGAATGACATCTAAACTTTTCTAGATTTTTGTCTGAGTTGACATTTACACCTAGGGACTTGGCTCTTGGGCACCTGACATGTAGCCTTTCAGGTAGAGTGAGGGAATATAGGGACCAGGTAATAAATGGCCCATATCTGGTTCAAGTCAGGTTCACAGACTCTCCCACCCCAGTGATCATTTTCCCCATCTCTGAAGGTACAGTTGAAATGGACATATGTGATAGTTGGCGGAACCCCTATGTCCTTGACCCATGGGATAAGAGCTACCATAGTAAGGAATACCTGGGAAGCCTTTGGAAGTTACCATATCCCCTGAGCCAAGATATTAAATCAAAGGTAATATTTAATTTTCCATTTTGCCATTCCTGGGGAAATGGCAGAGATTAGTGCTACCTTTAAAGACCTAAAAGATGCAGGAGTAGTCAAACCATCAAATCGTCATGTAATTCACTAGTCTAGTCCCTACAAATGACAAATGAGTCCTGGAGGAAGACAGGAGGTTGCTGCAAACTCTATCAAGTTGTAGCCCCAATTGTAATCACTGTGTTGTGTGGTATCTGCTAGATTTATGTGGCCTTGGGTACATGGTATATGACCATGGTTTGACAAATAGATTCTTTTCCATCTGTCAAAAAAGAGTATAAGAAACAGTTCACATTGACTTGGAATGGACAACAGTAGATGTTTAGTTTGCTCCAAAGCTATTTTAACTCTCCTGTCCTCTGTCATAATATAGTCCCAATAAACTTCCTGCACATAAATCTCTGTCTCAGAGTCTGCTTTCCCAAGGAACCAAGCATGCAATAGGATGAAATGGAAATACAGCTTTGCAATCAGAGGCCAAACCCTGGTTCAGGGCCTGGCAAGACTGAGGTCACAGGCAGAGCTGATTCAGACAGGATCACGTCAACAGCTGCAAGGATTAGGAGAGCATGACTGAAGCAAAAGGCCAGATTCTTGCCAGAATCTAAGCTGCACCAAGAAGCACAGCAACTAGCAATTAGGTGACTGAAATCAGGCTGAGGCCTGGCACTAAGACATTCCTGAAAATGGGACCCTGTGGTGGCAACTCAGCCAACTGGAAGAAGGGTGGCTGTTTCCAGGACCATGGACAGCTCCCAATGCTATGCCACCTCCAAGGTTTGGCCCCAGGCCGTGTTCTGGTCTCTGGTTCCAGGAGCCCCTGGAAATGTAGTGAAGTCTGTCAAAACATCACTGTGGATAACCAGGTGAGGTCCTGGCCATTAGCATAATCAAGTGAAATGACTGCAACTGAGTGTCAACACCACGGACAGTTCCTCAAACTCAGAAGCCAAGACTTGCACATGCACATGATGCCAGTTCTGGGGGATGATACAAAAATAAATCATTTATCTCCAGAGGGGTTCACTGTCCAGTGGGAAAGACACGTAGATCAACTTATAATCCCCTTTATGGGTCCTTGAACCTCCTGAGATGGTGAGCAGTGTGTGTGTGTGTGCGTGTGTGTGTGTGTTTGTGAGAGAGAGAGAACAAACAGAGAGGAGAGGAGGAGGGAGGCCCCAAAATGTTAGGATCCACTCCTCTGGCTGAAACTCCATGCTGTGGTTTAATTGTGAGAGTCTAACAGTATGTCTTAAACTGGCAGCCTAGGCCTGTTTCAGAGTGATTCTCCTCTCCCTGGAAAGGGTGTTTCCACTAATTCCCTAAAGTGACATAGTCCAGCAGTGTCTTTGTCCCAGACTCACCTTCCCATGGCACATGGCCACACGGCCTGTGCTGTGTGGGGAAAACCTGTGTCTTCTCAGCTTGGTAACTGCTGACTTTGAACTTAGTATGGCACATGGTTTTCATGACACAGTTATACAAACATACCCTCACCCTTGAGGGTCATTGGAGAGGTCCCCTCACCTTCAGAGAATGGGAATTTCTACCAAGGAACCCCACAAACCATCGTGAGGCATTCTTGGAGGGAGCTGCGAGAGGTCTGCTCTATGACCTGGTTTGACTTTCTCTACTCAGGACTCCTGTGGTTTGCTGGATGGTTCCAGCACAGCCTCATATTTTCATCTAATTCCAGGACAAGTGGTTGGCATTTATTACAAATTGATTTAGAAAATATTTTAAAGCACATATTTCTTTTAAAAAGTAGTATGGAAGGACTTACAAGGAAATTGACAGGGTCCTCATTCTTACCCCTCCTTCTTTCTGAGAGTTAATCTTCTCTAACCAGGCTGCACCTGACCAAAGCCTTGAGTGTGTGGCACCACTTGCCAGGATGTAGGCTTGTCTAGTTTTCTATGGCTCCTTGTTTATCAGCCCCAAATCCCATTAGATCCCTTGACCTTCTCTCTCTGAGAGGTGCCCAGAGCCTGGATGTCAGAGAAGAGAGATCTCATTTTCAACACTTACCTAAGCATTCAGGGAATATTAGAAGAGACAAATGTGTTTTTGTAAAAATACATAATACGTGTGAACTCTTGGGAACAATGTTTTGGGGCTGATGGAATGAGCCTTGAATTCCATTTAACACGCAGACACAAAATTTCACACCTATGCATTCACAAATGTAAGTACCACTCGAGTCTCACACTGTGATTTGCAGCAAAAAGTAAATAAATGACTTAATTTCTATTTATTAACCAGCCCTGAGCACACAGGAGAAAATAACAGTGTAATTTGGGATGAACAAGTCCAGACACCGTGTGAGGTGTCCGAGGATGATCAGAGCCTCAGGGGAGGAAGACAACTGGTCACCCAGCTCTGAAGGAAGGGGAGGGAAGGTTTTCTGCTTCCATGACTTCTGGGGGGATGGGTGACGTCGGGGTGGGGATAACCTTTCTCTGCTTCTTATCGCTCCATCTTGTGGGAGTGGGAGAAGAATCAGCTCGGGCTGGTAATAGCCATGGCTGGGAGTGGGCTGGGGAAGAGATTAGGTGGTTGGAATGAAGTTTAAAGTAGACTCTAAATCTCCATGAACTTACATTTTCCTTGCTCTCTCCCTCTCTCTCTGCAGATGGAAATGGAGAGAGGAGAGTCAAGGCACGCCCTATGAGTTTAAGTGGTAAATGGATTTCTGCAGGGTTGGGTGGGGGAGCTGTGTCCCATCTCCTTGGACACAGCCCATCCCAGGGAGTCCGGCTGGAAGGGAGAGGAGACAGGACTCTCACAGCCTTAATTAATCCTGGCAATTTCCTCTGTGGAACCATCTGTGCCTTGCTAAAGAACTTGTGCCTCATCTCTCCGGATGTCCAAGAGAACTAATATGGACATCAGAATAACAGCACAAGGGTCCGTACTGGCTTTCTGGCCCATTTGGAGTCCACGACTCCCCGCATCTGACAGAACTGAAGTTTTGAAGTAATATGGGAATGTGTTTGGTAAATTCCACTCTGCTACAGCCACCTGGGTTGCGGCGTTTTGCCAAAAGCCGGGGGATGGTGAGCTCAGAACGACCGCAGAATCTTTACAAAGGTTGACACGAGTCCTCCTGCCTCTGCAATTGTGCCATTTCCCCAATTAATTTTAATGACTCGGGGAAGGGCAGAGATCAAATGCTGCCCAAATTTTCCAAACATACATTTTCAGGGCCTTTTGAAATACCCAGTTCGTGACTCCATCCTCTCACACAGGCCGAGGGTGGCCAGGGGACACAGAGTCCCCAGATCAGCCCTGGGAAATTATAAGCAGGCAGAGACTATGATACATTTATCTAGCAGAATGTTCTCTAGCTGCATGTCATATCCTCATCAAGAATGGGAAAAGGGTAATTGGATTTAAATGTCAAGATGTTCCCAGTGTAGGGTGGAAAGCACATCTCTATTTTCTCAGCTACATTTTTTTTTTTTTTTGGTCTTATGATAATGAAAAGTGCAACCACTTGTTGCTGAAGATGACAGACAATTCTCCAGGACTCGGGGATAAATGCTGAGTCACAGCCCAGGGGCCAGGTGCGTGGCTATCAAATGCAGAGGTCATGTGACAGGTGGTCAGGGGAAGAGGGAGAACCCAGGATTAGGCAAGGGGATAGGATGGGCGGAGAACAAACTGGAGAAGGCCCAGGGGGAGCCCCAGGGGAAGAGATGGCTAGGACATCCATCCTGGAAGGAGAGCGTGACAGGCCCAAGCACTCCCTGGCGATAATTCCTTCTTGGAGTTCTGTCCTGTGGCCTTTTTCTGGATCTTGAAAAGCTGACTGTAAGGATCTAATGGCAAGGGGAAGTGAACTGTCTCCCCCATTTGTCTCAGCTCTAATCAAGTCCACCTTTATCCCTGGTCACCAGGCAGTCGATTTCCACTGCAGGGGACAGTTCTGAATGGATGTCCCACTGGCCCTGCACTTGGGTGTAGAATGACAATGACACACCACACCTTCTTTCTTTCATGTACGTTGGGGACGGGGCTGTGGGCTGTATCCTACATGGCCACAGATCCCCAACTTCTGTGGTGTGGGGTAAGGAGGTGGGGGGCAGGGGAGTGTGTCTGCTGGTGCTAGACCATCTCTTCAGGAACAGGAAGGGAGTCTGGACAGCGCCAAGGACATGGGACCTCTGCAGTGTCCCAGGTCCCCAAACTGCCCATACACACTTATCTGCCAGGGAAGCGGTCACCCAGGTTGGCCTGGCAGGCACGGACTGTGCATCTAGTCTGAGCTCAAGCAGACTCCAGAGTGCCTCAGAAGGGTCCTCAGAGGGATCCCTTCTCTGTAAAAGTGAAGCCCCGCTCTCTGGAGATGGCAGTGCCCGGCTAAAGAAACAGCCAGGTGCAGGGGAGGGGAAGCAGGGGAGCCCTTCTAAGTGCCCGTAGGAAGCGCCACCCACCCCGCCCCTTCATCTTCTGGGAGAGCCCCCTGTGATCCTGATGTGCATCCAGGGTTGAGAGCCCCTGGTTCGACTAATGCCTCCTCCCCCCCACCCCCCAACCCCATCATGCTCATAGTTGATGAAGAAAGGCGGTTTCCACAGCAGTTGGGAGTGGAGTCCTGGAGGGCACCCGGGAAGGCAGGCAGGAGCCCAGGGCAGTACCGAGTCTGGCTTAATCAGTTCCTGGCTAGTGCTTCACTGCTGGTTTCCAAAAAGCACCTGGACTTTGAAGCACTCTCTAATCCGTCCTCCAGCCTCCTCTCTTGCCCTTGAGGGGTCCACTTCTCAGTTCAGTAAGCACAGCTGATAGGACAGGAATGAAAGCAAATCATTCAGCCTGAGGGCAGAGTTTGGGCTGCTGTTAGGAACTCAGAGGAGCACAGGCTTAGGAAGGGATTCCCGAGACCGCCTCCACCCAGAAGTCCTCCAAGACTGTCCCCAGGCTGAGAGTCCATGCACGGGAGCGAGGCTAGAGGCCTTTCTGAGAGAAGGCTGGGGCTCAGGTGTCTGTCTTGGTCACCACAAGTTCTTGGCTTGGCTGAGCTGAGGTCACTTGTGGCCCCTCAGCAAGGAGCCATCCTCCTCGTTGGTGGTGGGATGGTACGTTTGAAAACATGCAATCCTTAATTAGAAACAGGTGGAGGAGACGTTCGATTCCATTCACAGGTGTGAGTGATCCTTCTGGTGGAAGGCAGAGAGTCTGATTTTCTATGGCTGGTGTAGAGCAAAGTGTGTGTGTGTGTGTGTGTGAGAGAGAGAGAGAGAGAGAAAGAGAGAGAGAAGGAGGGAGGGATGGAGGGAGACGGACTAGGTAAGACCCCCTGGCTGTCCATAGGCTGGGGAACCAGGAGGTGAGACAGCACTCAGCGGGAGGCAGGCACCGCCCCCTCTCACAGCCACATTCTCGCGCTGCCAGGGGCACACTTGGTGTCTTTCCCCATCAGTCTGTGAGTTCTCTTCTCCAGCTCAATTGCTTGCTCTGCATGTGAGGTGTTTGAAGCCTCATCTGGATGTGCCCCCTCACCCCCTGCTGAGAAGCAAGGGGCCTCTGTGGTGGGATGAGTGCCAGCGGGGGGAGGGGGCCCAAAGCTGTCCCTGCCTCTCTTCCACTTCTCCCCAGCCAGGCTGTGTCCAGGGATTGTCTTCATGTCTGCCAACAGCTGGGATTTTTCTAAAGGAAAGCCAGGTCTGGTACTGCTGCCTGCCAGAAAGCACATGCCTTTAGAGGCTGCCCTCCTCCTCTCCCCGGGCCACAGACTTCCCCACCTGAAATTTACTACAGCCTCTAGGCCACGGCACGGAGGACCCTCGGACAGAGACCCCACTAACCCTCTGCTCAGCTTGATGAGGGGAGCGGAGAATGTTTTGGGGACCAACTTGGGAGGATTCACGGTCGTCACTGGGACCTCATCCCCGACTCACCGTGCAGGGTTTGTACCCACTCCCTCACACCCTGGGTAGGAAGGATACCCTGGGTAAGTCCGAGCTCCCAGGGAGGGGGGCTGGGCATGGTGGGAGGGGCCGCTCTGGGAACAGGAAGCTGGGTCCCCACTCCCAGCGGGCTCTGCTGCTGGTGTCCCTCCTGCCTGGGCACAAGTGCCCTCCCTCCTTCTTCCCTCACTGAGCTCCTGCAGTCGGGGTGACAAAGGCAGGGCACACTCCTAGGAGTTAGGAGCCTGGGGTCTGGCCTGGCCAGCCACCACGCCCACCCCTTCCTCTCCACCCCACCTGAGGGCAGCACCCCAAGTCACGCTCTGGGGGCACACCCCAGCAGACACACCCTGCTGCTGTCTGCTCACAGAGCAATGCGCCTTGACTTGAAGAATTTACAAGATCATCAACTGAAGTCCCAGCAGCAGGCACAGGGGGGGGAGTGGGGGCCCCCTGAGAACCGTGCTCCTAGATGTCAGGTGTGACACACATAGGAAGCTTCCACTCCTAGGTCACATGTTCTTTTGGAGCTGAAGCTAGAACCAGGGATGATTTATCTATTCTACTCCACCTTGTGCAGAGAGGGTTGAAGATGGCATACGAGAAATGACAGCATAAATTAAAAGTGGGACTGACAAAGGGAAAACAAGTGAGGGGCTATAAACGGATCCAGAAGCAAAGCTGAAAGTTGCATTTCACAATGACGTATATTCACTTGGGAACAGGCTGTGATATAATAAAGAATATAACTGGTCTTCGTCCTGGGGTTCCTGGCACAGAGCTTCAAACTCCCATGGAACTTCCTGAGTGGTAGGGGTCTTTGTTGTGCTAACGAGGTGACTCTTGCTGGGCCCCTTGAGAGCTTCAGGATGGGAGCTGGTCACCAGACAGGTCAACCACCCGATTAGAGGGTTGGAAATTTCAGTGCCTGATGGAGGGAGTGGGTGGGGGCCTGGAGACTGAGTTCCATCGTTTGGTCAATGATTAACTGATCCTGCCTCTGTTCTGAAACCTCAGTAAAAACTCTGGACTTCGAGGCTCAGGGGAGCTCCTGGTTAAACACAATGATGTGCCAGGAGGGTGCTGTGCCCTGACTCCATGGGGAAGGACATGGAAGCTCTGGGTTCAGGACCCTCCCGGACCTGCTCTATGTGCATTCTTTATAATGAAACTGTAATTGTGAATATAGCACTTCCCTGGGTTCTGTGCGTCTTTCTAACTAGTTATCAAACTTGAGGGGATCGTGGAACCCCTAATTTGTAGCCCATTGGTGAGCAGGGTGGGTGGCCCGGGGACCCCACTTGTGGCTGGTGTCTGCAGGAAGCTCAGTCGTGTGCAGGACTCTGCCCTCCACTTGTGGGGTCTGACACCAACTCTGGGTGTCAGAGTCAGAACTGTGTTGTAGAACCCACCCCACTCCCAGTGGTGGGAGAAACAGAACATGGGCACGAGCTTCGCAAGAGCCAACACAGAACAAAGATTCCTGTTGACCTCATGCTTAAATTAAAGGCAATCATGAACTTCAGGGGGCTCTTTTCCAGACCCTCCAAAGAAAGAGGCAGCATCAAGGCAGCACATCCAGCACATCCAGCTGCACTCACAGGGCAACGCTCAGTGTGGTGGCAGACCTGGCCGGGTTGAAGTGGAGGCTCTGTGGCCCCAGCGTGTGGACGAAGGGCCCCCCCCACCACCACACCCGCACCCCAATCTCTTCCATGTGATCAAGGTGCTGAGTTGCCTCTCCTGGTTCCCTGAGACTGTGAGCTGCTTCAGGTGGAAATGGGGTCTGAGGCAGCCAGCAAGGAAAACAGAACATCTTCGCACCTCTCCTCTGCCCAGGGTCTTCTTGGGCAAACCAGAAAACTGGGCCACCCTTGGCTGCACAGGGCCCAGAGCTCCAGGGGAAGAACTTGAACTTGTCTCCAATCATTGTTTGCAGACATCTAGACATATAAAGACACATCCAGTGAGATGAAGGTGAAACCGAGTCCCCCTAAAACTGAGTTCCCCTGCCGAGTTTATGATTAACCTCTCTATCCAAAACTTTATTCCCCTTCTGGTCTTGCACCTGTTCCCCTCCGGATTGAGGAATATCAAAGAAAAGGGGGATTGAAGCTGAGCAAGACCCTGCAGGGCCCTCCTGGGTACAGAGGCCTTTCTGTGTCCTCTGTTTCTTGTTTGTAGAAAAAGGCTTTAGTCTCCAAGGCCTTCCCTGAGTTCCAAAGAGCAGATTCAAGCAGTTACTAATTAGGGAAATGAGGGAAAGCAGGAACAAAGGAAAAGCAGTCAAGAAACAACAGTTCAGCACTAACAGAGTCCTAGTTCCTCCTCAAAGGCTATATGGTTGTTCTGCAGGAACTAACCCCCCCTCCCTCCCACCAGGTGGAAGGTGGTGACCACATGCTGAGGACAAGCATGCAGACCCCAGACTGGATGGAGCCAGAGGTTGATGATTAAGATTTCTGAAACACTACCAACCAATCAGAAGAAATTCATGCCCCCTGCAGCCCCCACCCCCATCATACCTTTAAAAACCATATGCCCTGACCAGCCAGGAAGATGGATTTGAAACAAGCCTATGTCTCCCATCTTCTCGGTTGGTGCTCTCTCAGTCAAGAAATATTTCTCTCCTCCAAACTCTGATGATTCGGTTTGTTTGGCTTCACTGTATGTCGGGCACACAAACTTGGGTTCGACAGCAAAGGGGGCAGCGGCAAATGCCAGACCCTGGGAGGGGCTGGGGCAAAACCATGTCTGAAGGAAAAAGATTACATGTCTGCATCGCCCCATGCTGAGCTTGGTCCCCATATTATCTCATTTAACTCTCACAATGACCTGTGAGGAAGGCTCTGTGATTAACCTTACAGCCAATTTACATATAGGGACATGAATCTCAGAGAAGTAAAGTCTCCCTGCTTCATCCTTGCCCAGTCCCAACTGTTTCTCCACACAGCAGCCAGAGTGATCCTTTACAAGGTAAATCAGAACAGGTCATTTTCCTATGAAAGCACCTCCAGACCCCGCGGTGGTACCCAAAGATATCCCTGCCTGGTAACTTCCCTTGCAATCCCCTCTCCCCACATGTGAGAGACCAGCCTCTAAAACACAACACACAGGAGACAGCTAATGTGATGGATGTCACTTCTGAGGGTAAGTTACAGAGACACTGAGATGCCTGTTTGGTCTGCCCTGTCCTGCTTCCTCGCTCTGAAAGAAGCCAGCTCCTGTGTTGTGAGCTGTTCTACGGAGAGGTCCACAAGCAGGGAACTGAGGGAGTTCTCAGGCCTGGGAGGAATAACTCCTGCCAACAGCCATTTGGCTGAGCTTGGAAACAGATCCACCCTCAGTCAAACCTTCAGATGAGACTGCTGCCCCAGCTACACCTTGACTGTGGCCCGTTTCGCTCTGAGCGTCCACTGGATTTCCCTCTAAGCTCCACTGCTGACTGAGGTCTGGAGCTCCTGGGATGCCCACATAGCAGGGCACTCTGGTACAAGACAGGGGCGGGCCCATCTCCCCTCCATCCCACCCCTGTTAGATGCCAGCAGACCAGTTCCCTGTGCTTTGTCAGCACTTGGTCAGTTGCTCTTCCTGCCTGTTCCCAGCCCCTCCCACAGGACAAGATGTGGTCCACAGAGGGTGGGGCCGGAAGTTGGACTAGAGCAGCTGACACCACGGGTGTGTGAGCTTGCCTCCATCCTGAGGCCCAAAGCTCCCTCGGGGGCAAGCCTGCCTTAGGATGCATTCTTTCCCTGGGGGCCCCAGCTCCCCTTGACCTCAGCTCACAGTCTCCCAGGCAGCTGGAAGGGGTGGAGTCTGCCTCCTTCCCTCCCCCCACCCCGTTCTGTGCTCCCCCACATCTCTCTGCCCAGTGGGCTGTGAGCCTCTTGAGGGCAAGTGCATGTCTGGGTACCTGTAGCCAGGCCAGGCATGGCCAGAGGAGAGACCAGGATGCTGATTGAACCAAACCCAAGTATCAGGGGATAGGCTGGGAGCTCTCTCCTGAGACTGCATGAGGCATGGTTATATGAGGTCCAGCCCAAATGTGCCCCTTCTTCACCTGGCACCAGTTGGCACTACTTCTCCACCTGCCTTCTTTGGATCTGGCAGCTACTCTGAAGGACATCCATTGTTGGGGACTTTGATGTGTAGTCCTGGGAAAAGCCAGGGGAAGAAGCAGACACTGCCCAGAAAGCTGAGGGGCACCACCACCCCTGTAACAGGAGCCACCCCCCAAGCAGCATGTGCATACGACCAGATGGAGGCCGCAGACATGACCTTTGGCCCGGCCGGAGCCAGGAGACGTTTCTGAAAGGGATGGTGTCGTGTTCATTATCCCAAATTTGTCCAGGAAATCATGGGTTGGGCTGCATTTATCTGAAAGAGTAGCTAAGCAGTCTGCACGAGGTGGGCTGGGGGATCTAGAACAAAACAATTCAGATCTCTTCTGCAAATAAAGTTCTGCCTGCTAAGCCAGAATTTCTGTTGACGGCCACAGGTGGGGCTGTGACCCTGCCATGAGGCTAAGGCTGGCTGGAGCCTCCAGGCTCTGCTCACAGCAGGCCCACATCGGCACTTGGCTGCCCACGGCCCTGCCCTTGACCCTTTGAGGACACACCCATCCATGACCCACCACAGGTGGTAGAGCCTGGCTGGTTTCGGGGCTCAGTGGGGCCAGGGCAGCGGGACTCTGGGAGGAAAGGCAAGGGGAGGCACATAGGTTTTTGCGAACAGCACACAGAGGCTGGCCTGGAATGCAGCCACCAGCCCGCTACAGCGGAAGGCATCCCCAGGGAGCAGATTCACTTGGCACCTGGTCACGGTAATTACAGCTGAACTTTAAAACCTAACGCAGCAAAACCGCAAATATTTAACATGTGCTCCTCCCCCCAGGAGGCACGGAGGAAACAGGAGCAAATGGCCGGATTCACAACATGAACTCCAAGTCTGCTCACCAAATGGATGAATAAAGAAGCCAGCCGAGACAAGATGCACGACCCCCAGCAAGCAGCAGCCCCCTGCCCCCAGCGCCGCTCCTCGGGCTGGGAGCAGGAGCCCGGTCAGCCGCAGACTCTCGGCTCCCCTGAGGCCCACTCCAGGACTACGTGGCACACACACGTGCACTGATACTCATGTGCACGGATGCACCCGCCCACAGGCCTGCAGGCCCCCAGCCCCACCCCCCGTCCTCGGGTCTCATAGGCAGGACTCCTCGGGTGGCGCTAAGAGCTGCTATGGGAGCTGGTCCAGCCTCCCAGGTTAGCACGAGACTGTGGTCTGGCCCTGCCTTTCCATCCCAAGCTATGAAGATGGAGGACTTCCAGGAGGGGATGCCCACAGTACCAGGCCTCTCCCCTGGCAGGAACACAGACTCAGCCTCAGAGCAAGGAAACACGCGGTTCTGAAGAAAGGGAGGTGATGTGGGAGCATCCTAACTTAGGCGCAGCTGGGGAGCTGGACACTTGGCCGTCAATGGTTCCCACGTGACTCTGGACAGAGTGCATCATGCCAGCAGGTGCACACGCTGGGAGGGGGACCCGTCAGGTCAGGAACCATCGGGGAGCGCGGCCAGTCGGATGCTGGTGTGGGTTGGGAGCAGCGCTGAGGCTGGCAGATGGGAGGCCCGAATGCGGGGCCATCTGTCACTTTTTCTTCCGCCTCCCTTTGCTCACGACCCTCGGCCCACGTCTCCCTCGCCCCTTGCCAGGGGAGCCCCTCCTTTGTGGCAGTTGGGATGAAGATGCAAACCCAGAGCCGCCCTTGCCAAGAGTGGGGTTGGATGCCGTTGTGGAGAGGCAAGTATTTGGTGGGTCTCTCTGCTCTGGGGAAACAGACCCAGCTCCACCCTATTTCCCACCCAGTAGGGAGATCTGAGGCCCGAGACCTTGCCACCACCCCTAGGCTGATGCCTCACATTTAGGCGGCCCGATGCCCAGTGTGGCCAGGCCCGTGTGACCCGGCTCTGTCCTCTGCCCTACCCACAGCCCCACCTTGCACTCCCAGTGGGCAGCACAGTCATCTCAAGAGATCAGTGGCCTGAGGACCCTCCGCCCAGGTCCACGAAGGCCTCAGGACAGAGTCAGGTCAACTCTAGTCCCCAGCTGACCACCCTCTCTCCCAGGTCCAGGGAGGGAATAAGAGGGACTGTGCAGGAGGCCCCCACCCGCTAAGCAGTGACCCTCCTGCTCCATCCCGGCTGCTTCTCTCTGGACCGGCAGGAGAGCAGGACCACCTGCAGGAGAGAGTCCCGAGGGGCCCCATTCCAAGCGTCCCAAGTGGCAAGTCCAGCTGAGCCCAGGCCCCCGCCCAGCCCACCCTGAGCCGAGCCTCCCCAAAGTGTCTACCATGACCGGAAGAGGGGACACAAAGGGACAGGGAATGCTGGGGCCAGAGGTCACCTGTGCCTGGCTCTCCTGGCTTCTCCTCCCACCTGACCCCTTCCCTGCTCACACCTCTCTACAGAGACCCCCAGAGTCCCAGGTGAGGACCAGGTGGGGGGTCAGGGGGAGGAAGAGCCACAGGAGAAATCCTACCTCTCACTCGTGCGGCATTTGGAACAGATGAGGAAGGGAAGGAGGGAAGAGTCACTCCTTTCTACTAAGGAGGACGCCAAGGTGCCAGGGGGGAGGAGCTGTCAGAGAAGGGCATGCACTACCTCCAAGACCCCACCCAGGGCCCAGCAGGGAGCCCGGGCTGGCACAGTGACCAAGGAGTGTGCCCCTTGGTTTTTAATTTTCACCTTTCACAAATTTCATTACCGAAAATTCCAGGTTTGAAGGATTAGAACTTCAGGCTCAGCTCTCAGAATGAGGGTCTGGAGGAGCCCCGACGGCGGCCAGGGGACGCGTTCCAGGATGGGACGCCCTGCGGTTGTCTCTGGGGCTTTGAGGGCTCAGCCTGGAGATAAAGGGAGATGCCCTTCCAGGCTCGGGACCTCCTAGCCCTGATCAAGGCTCTGTGACATGCAGAGCCGTAGACCTAGAGACCCAGCTGCGACCCCTCAGTCACACCCACAGCCACCCAGCTCCTGACACATCCACACAGTATGACACACCTGCACACACACACACACACACACACACACACACACCCAGCCCTTGTAACATCTGCCTCCCCACCCCCGGCACGTCACACGCACAGCTGAGTTGGATGGCTCCCCAGAGCTCGGAGAAATCACTACCGGCCCCCTTTCCGCATCACCTGCTGGGTCCCTTCTCCAGGGATCTGCCTTGGAGCAGCTGCTGGCTGGCTCTGCTCCAACCTGGCCCCTAGCTGGGGTTGGCCCAGGTGGGGCCCCTCCCTCTGGGCCCCCTGGAACAGCCGCGGAGAGGAGGGGCTGCTGGGGATGCCCTGGGCCCCTCCCCCTCCCCTCCCCCTCCCCCTCCCCCTCCCCCAAGCGGCCGCTCTGGGCAACTCCAGGCTTGCTAGGCCCTCCGCAGACCCTCTTCTGCCCTGAGGGTTGCAAGGGGGGCAGGCAGGCAGGAGACTGGTGCAGGGGGCAGGCCCAGGCCTGGCCTCCACCCTGTCCAGGGCCATCCCCGGCAGATGGGGCCCACGCAGCAGCACCGTCTGGGCCCGCTCCTGCACACGGCGGGGGAGGGGCGTCCTCCAGGCTGCAGGCGCACGTTTTAAGGTGTCTTCAATTATTCATAGACACTTGGGCGAGCTGCCTGCCTGCTGCGAGCAACCCGGCAGCCACCCGCGGAGGGCTGCTTCCGGCTCCTCTGGCAGGACTCCAGAGGGGTCCTGGGTGTCTCTATCCAGGATGGGAGGACCACTGGGAAGGCGAGGCCCCCCCCATGCTGTCCACGGGGAGAGAGGGGCTGGCCCAGCATCTTCCCCTTCTGAAAGGCTGCATGGGGTTAGGGGCCGCACGCCAGGGTGCAGATACTACCTGTGGGTCAGGGTCTCTAGGGAGGAGGAGGAGGCAACAAAGCAGGAGACAAGACGGGACCTGGTCAGGGAGTCTGGGGTAGGGTTTGGGTTTCATGGGCAGGAGCCAGTTTAGGTCCTGGGTGGCTGGTAACCAGGGGAGCTTGGTCAAGGGCACGTGGCCAAAGGCCAGGGTCATGGAAGGCCTGAAGCCAGAGGAGCTGGCCTCACCCAGGGCCTACAGAGTGGCTGTTGTGAGACCCCATGAAGGGCTGGGGCACTGAGGAGGCAGGCCCAGTGCCCTTTAGACTGCACCTGTTCGTGCCCGGGACGTGAGACCTACACCAGGGAGAAAAGTGCCCACATCCTGTTCCTGCCCACCCAGTCTCCCTGTTCCCATCCCATCAACACCCACTTTGTCCCCTCCACACTCTCAGCCCCTGCAGTTAGGATGGGGCAACACCACACACACCAAGAGGGACATGTGATCCAGCTGGACTGACCAGCTTAGTGACAAAGCTAGATGATAATGGAGGCCTGGAGATGCTAGGGCCACCCCCCTGGGGAGAGGCTGCCTGGGAGTGAAGCCCATAAAGGGAAAGCAGAGGCGAAGAATGGAGAAGCTGACTTCTGATGACGGAGACAGCACCTGAATACAGCCCTACCTGATGCCGTCCATGTCAACTGAGATGTCCCTGTCAACCCAGGACCCTTCTCCCTACGGATTCTCCTCCTCTCTCTGGCACCTGCTTTCTCCAGCAGGAAAGGTACAATGGGTGAGAACAGAGCTCCAGCCACCACTCCTCCCTTCCAGGCACCAGCTAAGGGGGGAGCAACAATGAGGTGGCCCCGGGTAGGGCATCCTGCAGGCACCCCTCTCCCGGAGGGAGGACTCAAAAGGGGTACCCAAGGGGGCTGCAGCCTCTGGCACGTACAGCAGCACCCTGATGACAAACGGAGGCACCTGGCACACACCTTCATGTAGACACACACATGCGTAGATACATACATGCACAGACACTCACAGACACGGGCTTCTAAACGCCTGTGCACGCACACACACGGACACTCAGGAGATACACGCACAGACACGCACACACATACAGACGCACACATTCTCAAACAGATGTTCACAGTCATATGCACACACTTACAGATAAGCCCTCAGGCACACCCCAAAGGCCAGGCATTCACCCTCTGGGCTGCTCACACGCACATGTGTACTCACGAGCCCAGGGCGTGCTCACGTTCCCACTAAGCCACGGCGGGATTGCGTGTTGGGAGAGGAAGTGTGACCTGGCGGAGCACTCTCGGCCTGCAGGGGAGTGGGACAGAGCCTGCCACTGCCTCCTGGTCGCCAGCAGGCCTCGGAGGAGAGCCGTGGGTCTCGGGAAGGGTGAGTGCCCGGTGAAAAATGACTAGCTGTCACTCAGCACTTGGTTGACGCCTCTTGCTCTTGACTAAGAGATGACACGTTATTGATCCACTTAGTGTACTCATACCAGCAGCCCGAGCCGGGGTGAGCTAAGAACTCAAGGAGCAGGGAAGGAAAGGGCCGCGTGGGGGTGAGGGGCGGGGTGCTGGGTCAGCAGTTACGCTCGGGTGGGGAACAGTCCTTTCTCCCCAGAAACATCATCTCAGCAGTCACGCTCCTTCCAGGTTTGTGTCCCAGTCGTGAGGGCCCAGCCCAGGTTGGAGAGGGGAAGGGGCGTAACCAGCGAACAGAGGGAAACTTGATGACAAGACCACAGGAACACTGGGTGTGAGGAAATGTCAGCATTTGGGCCTTTTTCCTGGAGATGCTGGAAAAATTAAGCTTTCTCTCTTTCTCCTGAAAGAATTTAGTCCACAGCCAGGGCTATAGCTTCAGTCTATCAATTAGCCTTTATTGACCTCCCTCTGACTTCCTTCTTATAGTGCATTTACCTATCCATCCATCCGTCAGTCTGTCTGTCTATCCATCCATCTATCCACTCACCAACCTGCCCACCCACTCATCCATCCAACTGTTGATCTGTCCATCTGTCCATCCAGTTGTTCGTCCATCCACCTACCTACCCACCTGTCCACCCACCCACCCATCTGTCCATCCATCCATAGGTCCTTCCTTCTTCCCTCCCTCCCTCCCTTCCTTCATCTGTCCATCTATCCATCCTTCCGTCCATTCAACAGTTATTAAGCACTTAGCAGGTGCTAAGTCCTGCATCCTTTATGGTGATGGGAGGTGAGAAGGTGGCTGGAGGTGGACAGAGGCAGGGACAGACCTGGGCCCTGTCCCGAGGGTGCCCAGTCTTGGAGGACAGAGGACAGAGAACTGAGGGTAGACTAGACTGCTGTGAGCAGGCTCAGGGCGCCCTCTGCTGGCGGCAAGGCACATGCACCGCTCTAAAGCCAACGCGGGCTCTAGGGACCTTGGAACTGGGCTGCAGGGGGTGGTCACAGGGCTCCCAGAAAGGGTTCTGAGGGACCACCAGTGTCCCCACAAAGTTTTCATTTGTGGATATGTGGACTTTGGGCTTCCTGGTGCTACACACCAGTCACATCTGGGACAAATGGCTTTGAACCTGGGGATGGCCATAGGCACAGGCCGAGGACAAACAGAACATGTCTGGTCCGACCAGGCTTCGGCCGCCCTTGCTTGGGCCAGGTCCAAGCACCATTCCTCCCTGGGTCCAGGCTGAGCCAGAGCACAGCAATGACGAGCACGGCCATCCCTGTTGTGGGCTCCCCCACTTCTGACCCCAGTTCCCAGGCTAGGCTGACCCTGCAGGGGGAAAGGAACCAAGGGGTGGCATTTAGGATAGGCAGGCAGGGTCCTGCCCTTGGTAGCTCTGGCCCTGCACACCTTTGCCTGCCCAGCTCCCTGCCTACTGCATCCTCATGGCTTTGGAGTGGAGGCATTGCCCAGCTCTCATCAGGGCAGGTGCTGCAGTCAACATGGGAGCCCCAGAGGGTTAAAAGAGGGAAAAGGTTGCCCCCTGCAGCGAGCAGACACCAGGATTGGCAGCAGAGCTTCGGCTGTGCGGCTGTGCGTGACTTTGGCTGGTGAACCGCAGCCGATGGGATGGAGTGCGGTGTGTATGTATGTGTGTGTGATGTACTGTGTGATGCGGGAGGTGTGAGTGTGTGTACACGTGTGGGTGTGTGTGGACCACAGGGACCACACAGCTCCTCCCTGCCCCTCCCAAGGTACCAGGAACCTCAGGTCCTTTCCCTCCTCTGTCAGGCCGGTTCTCTGGTCGGGAAGGTCTGGCTGGGAGTCTCCACTGCTCAGAGGGGTAACTCCAGCCTCTGCAGGAGAGAGCCACCGAGGTAGACAGCGGGGCTGCCCCACCTTCCAAACGCTGCCCGTGGAGAAATCAGTGCTGAAGCTCCCGCAGCAGGGAAGCCGGAGCCCAAGTGTCTCCTTGTGGCCCTAAGCCTTCCCATCGTCACCCAGCAGCTGACACGCTGAGTGTGCGGTGGCACTGTCACGACACAGGCCGGCGGCCTCTCTGGTTGGCTGGAGAGATGTTTGCAGGACAGTCACAGGCCGTGGAAAGCCCGGCTTGCTGTGCGTGGTTCTGGTTCCCCTGCACAAGTTTCTTTATTTCTTGTGACTCAAAATAAATTGCTCCAGGCCCCACTCTGCTGAGGGGAGGCTCAGGCTCCGCCATGTGTGTCCCCCTCGCTTCCTCTCGAGGGTCCTGAGGAGCCCCCAGGCCTACACAGTCTGGGGTGTCCAGGGAAGGCCCTTTGCCTTCTGTCCTCCTTGGCCATTGCAGGCAGGTGGAGGTCTAACCCACAGGCACTGTCCACTCTCCTCAGGTGTCCCCCACTGTCCTGCCACCTCCTTGGGCCTGTCACCCCCTACCCAGGGAACCCCAAACACCTACCCCTTCCTAGCCTTGGGCAAACTCCATTCCTCTCAGCTTTGGGCACTGAATCTGCCTCACATCTTTCAAAGACATTCCCCGTTCCTTTTCCCTAGAACAATTCCTCAGTGAGCTCAGGATTTCCAAAACAGAAGCCAAAAGTAGGGGTGGGGGTGGGGCGCGTCTCCTCAGATACAAACCCGCTCCCTCACAAGGACACAGAGAGACTCGGAAGGAAAAATTCAACTGGGACTAAACACAGATGACTGTCACCATGGCTTATCCGGCAACTCAGCACAGCCCCTTCCTGCCTGCCCTGCAGGCCCCCCTCCCTCACAGACACAGGGCCCCCTACCCCAGGCCTGTGTCTCCCTCCAAGCCTGTCCTTCTCCCCCGCGGAGAGGCCTTGCTCTGATCCTGTTTCTCCAGTCTAAGGCGCCTCGCCTCCCGACCCACATCCGGCTGACAGAAGGTATTTGCCTCATATCAAGGGAAGTGTAAATGGTTTTTAAAAAACATTTTAGCAGCTTCAGCAACAGTTTGGAAAACATGTATTATTTTGGAGGTGTCAGACGCCCCCCCCCCCATCTCTGGCTCTAGAGTGTCACACCTGTGACACCACCAGGGGGAGAGGGGCTGGCAGGCAAGGCAGTTCCAGGCCCTGGAACCAAGCCTGGGGTCCAGAGCCCACCGTCACGCACAGCAAGAGCTAGGAATCTCCTTCCCTCGCTCCCAGCAGCAACAGGGATTCAGGATTCAAAGGGCAGCTCCATAGGCCTCACCCACAGCCGTGGTCTCACCCCAAACCCACCCCCCCAAGCCCCAGGTGGCTATAGCTCCTCATCATTGGGTCCAATGGGGCCCGAGAGCCCTTGGCTGAGTCTGCGTTGCTTCTGTGCCCTCCCCTGCAGACCAGGAGGCTTCTGGGTGGCAGAGTGGATTGAACGTATACATTTATCTCATCATCATCCCAAGATTCTAGTGTAATGACAGCCAGGGAATAAAACAGATAGAGGCCCATGGGAGCAGAGACCCGGAGGGGGACAGCAGCAGATGACAGATTCCAACAGATTTTTGGAAGTTGGTAAGTGGCTGGAGGGTGGTAACAGATCCCACAAGCTGACGGAGATGCGTAGCTGAGCTTGCAGAGGTGCGTGTGGAGGGCTGATCTGTGTCACGGGAGCCAGGACTTGGAGAAGCACAGCTGCCAGGGTTGACGTGTAGGCTTGAAAGTCCAGCAGCCAGGCAAACTGTCCTTTAATCACCAGCCAGGCAAACTGTCCTTTAATCACCAGCCAGGCAAACTGTCCCCTAATCACCACCCGCACCCTGACCCCACCCAGCAGGAGACGGAAGATCTCACCTCTGATGAAACTGCAAAGGGCCTGAGGACTCCGGGCTGGGAGGGGAGCAGGGCAGCTCTGAAATAAGAGGATTAACTGCACATACCAGGGGTCTCCCCCTCAGGCTGGAGATTGCAAATCTCTCTGTTATGGGTTAAGTTGTGTCCTCCCAAAATTCATATGTTGAAGTCCTAACCCTCCGTACTTCAGAATGTGACTGACAGGGTCTTTAAAGAGGCAATGAAGTTAAAATGAGGTCATGTGGGTAGATTCTAATCCAATATAACCGGAGTCCTTATAAGAAGAAGAAATTCAAATACAGATAAAGACAGATCATGTGAAGACACAGGGAGGAGACGGCCATCTGTAAGCCAAGGAGAGAGACCTCAGAAGAAAGCAATCCTGCTGACACCTTGATCTTGGACTTCTAACCTCCAAGACTGTGATAGAATAAATTTCTGTTGTTTACACCCCCCAGTCTGTGGCAGTTTGTGGCAGCCCTAGCAGATAAGGCACTCTCCCTTGGAAGACTCCAGTTAGATGGCTGATTCCTCCCCACACTTCATGAAGTAAAGCCCTGCCCCCGGCCTTACTTCAAACAATCAGGTGTTTGGTGACCTGCTCTCAACTATGAATCGATATCTAAGGGTCATCAAGCATCTGAGGACAGCCTCCAACACGAGAGAGACCAAAAGAAGCAAACAGATAAAGATGACCCTAGAGGAAACAGAAATAATTCATGAACCAGCCAAAAACTGCAAACACCTTAAACATAAATCAGTAGGGAGCTGGTTAAATAAACCAATGATGCATCTTTACAATGAATACCATAAGGCTGTTAAAAAGGGTGAAAATAATCTTTATGTTTCTATGTGGAAAGAGGTCCACCATGTAGCATTAGGTGAAAGAAAATAGATTACAGTGTGCAGAATGTGACTGCGTTTATGCAAATTACACGTACATAAGAAGGGCCTGGCAGAGGGTGGTAGGCAGGCTTGCAGTGTTTATGGGTTGAGAATATCTTCTAAATGGACTCACACATGTGATAGTAAAAAAATGCCTATGGCTTTCCTGACCTCCAGGCTTTCCCAGTTACCTCTGGACCCATAGAGGCATTTGTGTTTGACCTGGAGGCCCAGGAACTCATATACCTGCCTGAAGAGGCCAGCATGAGGCCAGGCGCACAGCAGACGCTCAGTGACTGCTTACTGGATAAACAGATGGATGGATGGATGGATGGATGGATGGGAGGATGGCTGGCTGGTTGGACACGATCACATGATCATGCAGGTAGCTAGATGACAACTGAGGTCAGCTAACCCAGCAAGGAGGTGAAGGGCATTCTGGGCGCTGAGCTGTTTGCCTGCTGAAGACCTGCACACCTCTAGGACTCCTGTCACCTCCCGTCTGAGCAGACAGCGATGCCCAGAAAAGAGGTTGAACCTGTTGAGTTGCCAAGGCAACCAGAAGCATGCTGGATGCAGAGCTGACAGTCCCAGGAAGTCTTATCTTCCATTTCTTAAATCACAGCCCTATCAGCCCTACCTCAAGGCCTGTCCCTATGGGTTCAGAAACCAGCCCTCTGGGTCTGCTTTCCCTCCCTGACCCCAGTTCCAGGAGAAGCTGCAAGACGCCAGCCAAGACCCCTAGGTTCCCCACCCCTGGGAATGGGAGTCCCAGCTCCCGAAAGAGCTCAGATCATGCAGGGGACAAGGCACGGGATGGCACAGCCAGAGAGAGAATTGGGAGCTGCAGGCCATTCACAGAACACCCATGGCCTGGACCAAACAGCAGCCCTGGGAGAGTGAGGAAGGGGAGGACCAAGGGGGAGCTAGTGACTTGTTTGAAGACAGGGCTGGAATTCTTTACTGGCTGGAGCAGAGGGGCAGCTCAGATGGCAACAGGGCAAACATGAAAACAGCAGGGCAAGCATCCTGGACAAGCCGTCTAGAGAGAAGTGGGTGTGTGGGAGAATGTGGCAGCCAGCGTCTTTGGCGCTGGGGTTAGGGGCCTGTGGAGGGAGGGGCTGGCTGGGTTTGCAGGGAGGGTGCAGTGGGGACACTGTGTTGGAGAGAGTGTTGTGTGTCAGCAGGCTGTGCCTTCCCCCTGATGGGCAAGGCTGCTCTTCGAAGCCGGAGCCAAAGTTCTGAGGCTTCGGGCGGTGTAAGCAAGCCTGGCGTCAGGATCCCACACCGGGCGGGATAGGGAAGGAGGGGCTGGCGCAGGGGGCATGGGGAAGGCAAAGGGAGGGCCACACCCAGCTGGGTCAGGTCCCAGAGTAGGAGAGCAAGAGAATGAAAGAGCTGTCAAGATTCTGGAAGGACCCAAGCCTGGGCTTTGTCATCTGATGACGAAGAGATGTTTGCCTGTGACCTCTGATGAGGACTGGACGCAGCCTGCCCCTCTCTCTAAGGCTTGCTGGGCCGTAAAAGTCTCCTAAACCAGTGTGTCTCAACCTCAAAGTGCATTCAAACCACCTACCAAACGTAAAATAGATAGCTAGTGGGAAGCAGCCGCATAGCACAGGGAGATCAGCTCGGTGGTTTGTGACCATCTAGAGGGGTGGGATAGGGAGGGTGGGAGGGAGGGAGACGCAAGAGGGAAGAGATATGAGGATATATGTATATGTATAACTGATTCACTTTGTTATAAAGCAGAAACTAACACACCATTGTAAAGCAATTATACTCCAATAAAGATGTTAAAAAAAAAAGAACCACCTGGGAATCTTATCAAAATGCAGATTCTAATTCAGTAGATCTGGTGGCAGGCCCGAGAGTCTGCATCTTCAGGAAGCTCGCAAGCTTTGCGGAGGCTGCCGGTTCACAGCCATACTTTAAGTAGCACGATTCCAATGATGAACCCTTGCCGCTAGCCATGCAGAATCTTGGGCCCCACCTAGACCCAGAGAATCAGAATCTGCATTTTAACAGGTTGTCCAAATGATCTGTAGTTATGTTAAATTCTGAGAAACACTATTCTGAGTCCAGTGGCTTTCAAAATCGCTTGCACAGCGGAGTTGCCTGGGGAGCTCTGAAAACTTCTGCTGCTTGGGTCTCTTCCCCCAGAGATTCAGATTTGATTGGTCTTAGGCATGGGGCAGCTTGGGCATCAGCTTTTTAACACCTGCACAGGTAACTCTAACACGGAGCCCGGGCTGAGAACTGTTATTCTGCGTTGTGGGTGCCCCTCCCGGTGCCCGGGTAGATGGAAGCTGTGGCATGCAGGCAGCTCTCACCCAGCCCTGCACTCCTCAGCCAGGCTCGGTCTGGAACCCGTGGCTCAAAAAACCTGGCAGATTCAAAACCCCAATCTCATCCTCTCCAGCAATAACAGTTTGAAATGCTCGGGTTTGCGTGGTAGCTACATGCCTCAAAGAATGAAGACCCTGGGGAGGGAAAGAGGGTTGTGCCGGTGAGTGCGCCCTGGTGGCATTTGAGGTGGTGCCTCAAAGACAGCTGAGGAGGGAGCCTGCCACTTCACTACTGCTGCAACGGTACCTGCCAGGGCCACCAATCCTTGTTCTTCTGCTTGGAGAGAAGATACTGGAAGATGTGGCACCTCCACAGATCCCTGTAGACTGGGAGAAGCCACAGGTGGCAAGTGGAACCTCATTTCACCCACCCACTGAGCTACACTGGTTCCTGAAACAGCAGCGAGCATGGCCAGGCTACAGACCCTTCACGTGTGTCAGGGATGGAGGGACGTGCGCCAGGTGATGCTGGGGTACCTATGGCAGGTAGGGGCTGTGAGTACCAGAAACCCCAATGCTGGGCTCAGGGCCTCATGGCTGGTTCCTGGCTGCTGTCCATGGGGGTGACGGCCCACACGGGTTGGCCAGTCTCCATCTACATCATTTCTGAAGGAATCACAAACTAGGGGGCTATGGGGTTCTATAGCATGTTCCTATAAATGAGGTTGGACAGATGGTGGAGAGAGAGATGGATATACAGATAGGCAGGATGCAAAGGCAGAGGGTGACCAGGGCAGGAGCTAAGCAGGGTTCCAGCACCTTAGCTGGGGTGAGGGGAGTCCTGAGACTACAGCAAGGAAGCCCTCTCTCCAGCTTTTGGCTCAGGGCTGCCCCCACTCAGGGTGAGGTGTTTCCACTCTTAGGCTTCTGTGGGACAGTCTGCCTAAAGTAAGGTCTAAAATTAAGGCCCAGTATCACATGCTGCCTTGACACCTGGTGAAATCAGGAGGGCCTCCAATGGCCCAACTGCAAGTCCCCTCCCCACTCTGCTCCTGCAGATGAGGTCCCCTAGCTAAATAACCACCTATCAAGGGGACCAGGCACAGTTTCTGCTTACCCTGAGTAGCAGGTTTCAGTGCCCTACCAGCCCATGGAATTATTCAAACAAATCAATGACATCCTCCCGTGGGAACCAGGGGGCACCCCACCCTCTTGATACTACTAGCTTGCCTCCCACAGCCCCTGCTTGTTCTCTCGCCACGTGACCCTAGGGGCAAGGCATGCAGTAGCTTTCTCCCCCAGGCTGTGAGTGACTAATCAATGGCTGTTGAGTTCATCTGTCCAGTGTTGAGGGTTCGCCATCCCCATAACCATAGGCTGGGAATCCTCTTTTACCAATGAGGTGAACAGGAGGTGATTAAACAGGTGCCCAGCTCTAAGAGTGGGGCTACAATGAGAGGGGCCAGTGCAGAGACTCAGAAGATACACATTATACTTGCAGGGCTGAGCCGCATTTGAAAATAAAGTCCAAAGTTTATTACTATCCTTATTTTCCTCCCTAACAAGATTAAGATCTTAGAATGCTTAAATCCAATTACTGTCCCCATACACACTTCCATGTTATTGCACTTCCTAAACTTGCAAAATGAGTGTTTATTTTTTTTACAGTAAATATTTATTTACATTTATCTACATACCTACAACTTATTTCCTTACCATTATTTCTTGCATCCCATTCTTTCTGGTTAAATTTTCTTCTTACAGAATTACACTTACACAGTGACTTATCATCAAAATAAAGCCACTTCTGGGAGTGAGGGGAGTGCTGATGATAATGACACCAGGCCACAGGTGTAAATCGGGGCTGTCCCAAGCAAACTGGACCCATGGGCAGAGGGTTTGATGCCTTCTGAGGGTGCTATTTATAGAGAGGCTGCACTCCAGCTCAGCACCTTAGTCAGGCCAGAGACCTCACTTCCTGTCTGTGTAGACATCAAGATCCCAGTCCTGGAGGTGGGACGTCTAGAAGGACTGAGTGAGGAGCTCGGCAAATTCCTTCCCCCAAAGAAATGACAGAACAGGAAAAAAAAAATCAAAACAACTGTTTAAGAACTCTGGGAATTGACCAACAGTATACAACATATTAGGAAACATTTATTCAAGAATTTCTACTGAACTCTAGGAAGAATAAGGTAAGCCTATGGCATTTTAGCCCGGGGTGCTTCCATCACCCCGACTCAGTTCCCTGGTGGTTGAAGTTCTACCAAGGTAGAGCAGGCCAAGAAGATTGAAACATTCCATGCCCAGGAATGTTGCTGAAAATAATAATTCCAAATTCTCAGCTAGCCCAAGGTTGTGATATGGGTTGAGGGAAGCAATAGACCATGCAGAAATTTAAAGTGAGATCTAGGAAATGAGACAACTAAAGTGGACTACAGATAAAACCATGCTTAGAGGGAAATTTATAGGTGTAATATCTATATTAGAAAAGAAGGATCTCAAATTAATGACCTAAGCTTCTGCCTTAAGAAACCAGAAAAAGAAAAGAAGAGCAAATTGAACTCAAAGCAAGGAGAAAAAAGGAAATAATAAATATCAGAGTAGAAATCAATGAAATAGAAAACAGAAAAAAAAAAAGACAAAAACAGTGAAACTAAAAGCTGGTTCTTTGAAAAGATCTATAAAATTGACAATCAGGAACAAAAGAGGGGCCATCACTAACGAATATAAAGAAATACTATCAACATTTTTATGCTAACAAATGAGACAACTTGAGTGAAATAAACAAAGCCCTAGAAAGACATAAATTACTGAAGCTGACTCAAGAAGAAATGGAAAATCTGAATAGACCTATAGCAAAGAAATTGAATTAGTAATTTAAAAATCTTCCAGCTCCAGATGGCTTCATTAGCAAATTCTTCTAAACATTTAAAAAAGAAATAATGCCAATCCTTCACAAACTCTTCCAGAAAAATAAAGGAGGAGGAGTAGGAAATACTCTTAACTAATTCTAAGACCTATGTTAATCCAGTACCAAAGCCAGACAAAAAACATCACAAGAAAAGAAAACTACGGACAACTATCCCTTAAAAAATTCCACAACACAGGGACTTCCCTGGTGGTCCAGTGGCTAAGACTCTGCACTCCCAATGCAGGGGGCCCAGGTTCAATCCCAGGTCAGGGAACTAGATCCCACATGCTACAATTAAAAGATCTCACATGCCGCAACTAAAGATCCCACACGCGGCAATGAAGATCCCACACACCACAACTAAGACCCAGTGCAGCCAAATAAATAAATATTAAAAAAAAAAATCCACAACACAATCCTAGCAAAATGAATCCAGTAACAAATAAAAAAGATTATGTACTATGACCAAGAGGGATTTACCTTAGGAATGCAAGGTTGATGTATTAATGTAATATATTTACAGAATAAAGGATAAAACCATATAAACATCCCAATAGATGTAGAACAAGCATTTGACAAAATCCAACACCCATTTAGGGTAAAAAATTTTTTTTTCCAACAAACTAGCAATACAAGGAAACTTCCTCAAACTGGTAAAGGTGATCTACAAAAATCCTACAGCTACCATTATACTTAATGGTCAAAGACTGAATGAACGCCTTTAAGATCAGGAATAAGGCAAAGATGTCCACTTTCACCACTTCTATTTCATATTGTACTAGAGATTCTAGCCAGTACAATCAGGCATGGAAAGAAAAAAAGGCATTTAGATTGGAAATGAAGTAAAATGCTCTTTATTTGCAGACAACATGGCCCTGTATTTAGCAAATTCCAGGGAATTCACAAAAAGAACTAGAATTAATCACCAAGTTGCAAGGTACAAGATCAATATAGAAAAAGCAATTTTATCTCTCTATATTAGTGATGAACAGTCCAGAAATGAAATTAAGAAAAACAATTTCAGGGACTTCCCTGGTGGCACAGTGGTTAAGAGTTCGCCTGCCAATTGCAGGGGACACGGGTTCGAGCCCTGGTCCATGAGGATCCCACATGCCGCAGAGCAACTAAGCCCATGTACCACAACTACTGAAGCCCACATGCTCTAGGGCCCGCGAGCCACAACTACTGAGCCCGCGTGCCACAACTACTGAAGCCCGCATGCCTAGAGCCCATGCTCTGCAACAAGAGAAGCCATCGCAAGGAGAAGCCCATGCACTGCAACGAACTGTAGCCCCCGCTTGCCACAACTAGAGAAAGCCCACGCGCAGCAACGAAGACCCAACGCAGCACCCCCCCCCCAAAAAAAACAAAAACAATTTCATTCACTATAGCATCAAAAAGAATAAAATACTTAGGAATAAATTTAACAAAAGAAGGGTAAGACTCGTATACTGAAAGCTATAGAATATTGCTAATAGGAACTAAAGAAGATCTAAATAAATGGAGAGGCATTCCACATTCACGGATTGGAAGACTCAATATTGCTAAGGGTGCAGTTCTTCCCAAGTTGACTGTTGGATTCAATGCAATACCTATCAAAATCTCAGCAGGCTTTTTGTTGGCAGGATAGGCTGATCCTAAAATTTACATGGGAACTTACACTGTCTTTACAGAGACTCAGAATAGTCAAAACAATCTTGAAAAAGACGAACAAAGCTGGAGGACTTATACTTTCTGATTTCACAACTTATTACAAACCCATAGTAATTAAGACATTGTCCTGTTGGTGTAAGGATCAACAAATAGATCAATGGAATAGAATTAAGACACCAGAAACAAACCTTTACATTCAAGGCCAATTTATTTTGACCAGAGTGGCAAGGTGATTCAATGGGGAAAAGATAGCCTTCAATAAACAGTGCTGGGACAACTGGATATCCACGTGCAAAAGACCATTACCTCACACAAAACACAAAAATTAACTCAAAATGGATCATGAACATAGATGGAAGAGCTAAAACTATAAAACTTTTAAAGGAAAACATAGAGGAAAATCTTTATGACTTTAAGTTAAGCAGAGATTTCTTAGATACAACGCCAAAAGAATGATCCATAAAAGGAAAAAAAATGAATTGTACTTCTTCAAATTTAAAAACTTTTGCACTTCGAAAGACACCATTAAGAAAATGAAGACAAACCACAGATGGGAGAAATTATTTGCAAATCTAATAAGTACTTGTATCTACAAACTAAAAATAACAACTCAATAAAAAGACAAATAACTCAATTTAAAAGATGGGCAAAAGATTTGGATATTTCACTAAAGAATATATTCAAATAACTATTAAGCACATGAAAATATGCTCAATAGCACTAGTCATTAGAGAATGCAAATTAAAACCACAATGAGATACCACTGCATACTCACTAGAATGCCTATAATTAAAAGGACAGATAATAACAAGTGTTGATGAGAATGTTGAGAAATTGGAACCCTCATACATTGTTGGCAGGAATGTAAACAGTGTAGCCATTTTGGCAACAGTGTCTTTAAAAATTCAACATAAAGTTACTAAACCATCTAGCACAATCTAGCAATTCTACTCCTAAGTATCTACCCAAGAGAAATAAAAAATCTGCATGTGAATGTTCATAGCACTATTATTCATAACAGCCCCAAAGTATAAACAATTCAAGTGTCCATCAACTGGTGAATGGGTAAACCAAGAATCCATGGAATGGAATACTATTGAACAATAAAGAGGGATGAACTACTGATGCAGGCTACATGATGAAAAGTGACCACAAGCATGATGCTAAGTGAAAGAAGCCAGATGTAAAAGACCACATATTGTATGATTACATTTATGGGCAAATCTATAAAGACAGAAAGTAGATTAGTGGTTGCCTGGGGCAACAGGGAGTGACTGCAAAGCGCCTGAGAGATTTGGGATGGAAATTGGGGGCGGGGCAGAGGACAGTGGAAATATCCTAAAATTGGATTGTGGTGATTACAGAGCTCTGTAAATTTATTAAAAACCACTGAAGTGTACACTTAAAGTACGTGAATTTTATGGCATGTAAATTATACCTGAATAAAGCTGTTTTGTAAAAAAGGCTCTAGCCGCAGGCTCGGTGGCAGGCGACCCCTGGCACTCACTGCTTCTTCGCTAATCCGTCTCATTTTCTGGCTCCTGGGATTTCCGTTTCCTTCTGGAGTTTTAAGGAAGTTGTAGGTTCTGTTTTACCCAGGGTGGGTGGGCACATCGCCTCTGTCAGCCACACTACCGATATTTGCTTTCTTGGGATTCTGGCATTTTCTGCTCCCTGAGGAGGGCTGTGTGTTCCTCTCAGTGAAGCAAATGGAAGAAATGAAAAACGGGCTTGGGGGAGGGATGTTCTAGCCTGGGTGTGAGCTCCAACTGATCCCCAGTGTTGGATCTGGCTCCCTTATCCCTCTCTCCAGGACACAGGATGGGTCAGATGGGGGTCATGCCACGCTAATGCCCTTCCTTTCTCTTTCTATGGTGCGTGGAAAGTCCCAGCACGGTTTCAGCCTCAGACCCTAATTTATAGGTCCCCAAGTGGAAGGAGGCAGTTCTCGACATCACAGGGCTCCTGGGACCAGCTTGCTTGGGAAGGAGGCGGGAGTCGGGGTGGGGAACACCAGGACTTCTCCATCACTCTACTCGCTGCTGAGTTCCATGAGCGCGGGGACCTCATGGTCCTGTTCGCTGCAGAATCCCAGTGCCCGGCCACGTTGGGACTCAACATTTCTCATACGAATGAATGAAAGTGGAAAAGTGCCCCCTGCGGTAAGAACCCACCTCCTTCTGGGCCAGTGGCCTTCCTGCTCTCGCCGACTTTCATCCCAGTCCCCAGGAAGGGACAAGGCCCACACACATTTTGCAAGCCCTGTATATTGTACCTGCTTGACAAGCAGACTTGGTTTAAGCCCAGAAAATCCTTTAATTACTGCTGCTACTTCTGGCTGGGTTCTGGGACGGAACTAATTCGAGCAGCAGTCACTCGACCTGACCTATTAAGAATGTAATTTCATTATTTGGTCTGCCCCGGTCACGGGCAGGGGGTTACAATAACTGGTTTTGCCAAGCTCCTGCTGGAATGGCAATTCATTCCTCACCCACTTCTGTGGTGACAACCCGCAGACAACTCCCACCCTGGTGCCCAAGTCACTTGCCCCAGCCCAGGCCCTGATTGTGTGTGTCCCACGCCTGCTTGTGGCAGATGGCAATGTCAGTGTGCACTCCAAGGAGCCAGCCCCACACTTCAGTGGGAAGTGTTCCCCATGTGAGCTGTGAGCCCGAGGCGCGCACACACCTCATGGTTGTGCACATACACACTTGTACACAGGATCGCGGATGAGAGCCAGACACACACACTTTCACAGAGGTCCCCGTCCTTCACCAGCAGATCTATGCACAAACCAGAACGTGTCTGCAACACACGGGAATGAAGTACACCCCACACATCAGCGTGGCACTGTGTGCAGGCCCCCAGGCTGGCCCTCCAACAGTGTGTGTCTCAGCTCTGAGTGGCTGTCAGAGTCACCCATAAGACCCTGTGTCTTTGGGATCCAAAGACCCGGGTTCTAGTTTAGGCACTGCTACTTCCTGGCTGTGTAACCTTGGGCAAGTGACTTTGCCTCTCTGTGCTTCAGTTTCCCTATCTATAAAATGGAGACAAGCAGCTGTGAGGTTTCAGTGTAAAAATATCTATAAAGCAGGTAAAGTGCAGTGCCTGGGACACAGGAGGCACCTGGCACTCATACCCTCGTCACTGCCCGCAACACCCCCCCCAGGTGCCAACTCCCTGGGTGCTATTGGGACTCTCGGGTCCCACTCACAGCCCCAGTGTCATTGCCACTCCCTGGCCCTTGCCTCCCTGACACCTCCGCTACCCAGTCATCTTCTGGGCCCCCCAGGTCTCAGGCCTGAATGGTGAACAGTGATCTGGCAGGGCTCCTGGCCCCCTGAACTGGGCAGCGGCCCCTCGGGCTCTGGGAAGCCACCGTTGGTCAGCAGACACGTGGAGAAGCTCTGCCCAGGACTCGCTTGGGGCCTGGCTTGAAGTGAGTCCTGCCAGGGCTGGAAAGATAAAGAGTTCCCTGCCCACCAGGGAGACCCACTACCTCTCTGTCCTGGGGCGGGCGTGGTGGGGGGAGTAGCTAGGGAGGGTGAGAGGGGGCAAGTCTCAGCCTGAGGGAGGGCGGGAGAGTGGACACAGCCTCTCCTTCCAGCCCATCCAACCAACAGGCGGTGACAAGCGTGACCAACCAACTCTGAAAACACCTTCTAAAGTCTGAGCTGCCACTTAAAAATCAGAAGAAATGATATAATTGTATGTTACAGATTCCTTGTTTCTTTGAAAAACTAAAAAATAAAAAGGAGGATCTGGCCACCCTGGGCCCGCATTCCACACGGCGCTCCTGGCTGGAGCTGAGCAGCGGCCCTGCCCCAGGAGCCAGGGACCATCTGTTCCCCCCTCCCCTCCCCCACCCCGTTCCCTGTGGTCTCCCGGCCCTGGCAGCTCTGCGCTGATACATTTTCTGATGGGCCTGGAGACCCCACACCATTTTTTTTTTATTGACATACCCCCTCATCCCTTCCTCTTTCCTATCTCCCTCCCTGCGGGGCAGGCCCAGACCCTGAGGGCAAAGTTCGAAAGCACCCACAGATGCTTGTAGCCTTTGGAGAGGTGGGGTGGGGGTCCCAGACTCCTTCCAGGCTGCCTTTTCTTCCCAGGACCTAAGCACATTCAGACACACAACCGAAACGTGGTGAGGGGTTCACAGATCACCCCCTCGGTCCAACCTAGCTTGGAAACCACCTGGGCTGAGAACCACTGGCCGGGGACTGGACCCTTGACCTGCTTTGAGGACAAGCAAGCTGGGGTGAGCAGGTAGCTTGGACGGGGAGCGCCTGCTCTATGGTGGCCGGTCTTCAGGACTGCTGAGGAGGGCTGGGAAATGCCATGGCTAGGCCGCAGGGCGTGGTAAGGGGCAGCCCCCACCTTCCTGCCTGGACCCCAGACGGAGAATGGGAAGACCCCCCCGGGGCTCTTCACCCCTCCGTCAGGAGCCAGCCAGCTGCGCAGGGGCTCCTGAGTAGCAGTTGTTGGGGACAATGGAACCCATTTAAGTTCAGTTATTTTTCCCAGATAAATAAAAAATTTTAAAAGCGAGAATTGTCCACTGAGTCCTACCATGATTCAAGTTAAAACTGTAGCGCCATAAATCCTGGGAGATAAGCTTTACAATGAAAACATCGGCAGACACGTAACGATGAGCTTCTGGCTTAGATGGGATCTGCCTGAGCACCCAACTTCCTGCAAAGATTTCGGGAAGGAGACCCACACTGACCCGAAGGCTACAAGAAAGGCATCATCATAATAGGAGGGGCCAGCGTGCCCACCCAGTAGGCAGTCGGTGCCCAGGTGAGAGCTCCACTTGGCCTGGTCCGAGGGCATCCCTGATCGGCCCACCTCACCATGGACCCGCATCGGCCTCCAGAATCAGCCTCCGGCACTTCTGTTGTCATAACTACAACCATGACATTTTCGGGGTTTAAAAAAACAAGAACCAGCTATGAAGAAGGATGACAGTCGTAGCAACAGCCTTGTCCTTAGACCAGGTTCTGGCAGAGAACCATTTCTCTGCTGCCCACGTTAGCAACCTAGGACTTCTGGAAGGTGAGCAGGGCCTGGATAAGCACATGTCAGGACCCGACCGGACCCTTCCCCAAGCTGGCAGTGAGATTCACTGTCTCCCCAGCCTCTCTCCCAGAGCCCTGAGACTGCAGACCAAGTGGGGCTGAGTGGGGAGGCAAGTCGGAGCAGGAGGCCACCCCCAGAGCCCTGTGCCACTTTGGGATTGAAGTCTTGCCCTGCCCTCCTGCTCTCCCTGGCAGAGCTCCTGCGCTGAGTGGGGGGCTTGGCTCTGATGTCAGGTGACTGACTCCCCCTCCATCCCCCCACTGAAGGTGCCTGGTTGGTGCATGGGCACAGAGGTGGGGAGGTGCGGGGTCCCTGCTAATGCCGGCCCAGGTGTGCTCCCCGCGGTGGCCCAGACTAGGTACTTCTGGGGCATCTCACACACAGATCTTGAGCCCTCCTCCTCCTCCCTGGATCCCTCCTATTCATTCTGGGCCGGGCAGATGGGAAAGGGGTCACCCCACACCTGAGCCCCGCTCTGGGCTCACGGAGTAGTGACTCACGTCGCAGGTGAACAGAGCCTGATTCACCTCCCAGGTGGGGGCTTGGCGGGGGGGAACAATCAGCTGCTGTGGAGACACAACCTGAAACCAGGGCTTCCGGGGTCGGCACGAGCATCGGAACCGCCAGCCCAGCTCGGCCGCTCAGCCCCGCCCAGCCCCGGACACAATGGGAGCCCCAGTTTCCCAGCTGCACTGTAATTTCAGAAGGTGTCTTTGTGTGGGTTTTATTAACCAAGACGCCAGAGGAGCCTTGGGGTTGGGGCAGGGAGTCTGGTTGCCAAGAAATCTGCTGGGTGTCGGCAAGAAATGCCCTTTGAGGAGACGGTGGAAAAACAGAAAATACGAGAACTGCTGACCGTGACATTAACCAGCAGCAACAGGTGAGGAGGGCAAAGTGAGCCTCGGAAGGGCTTTGCAAGCAGGCAAATCTGGGTTCGAATCCCAGCTCCGGCCACTCTGGCTGTGGGACTTTGGGCAACTGACCTAACCTCTCTGAATGTAAGCTGAGGACGATGATGCCTGCGTCTCACTGGGTGAAGGAAGATGAAATAAAGGCACCCGAGACAGTGCCTGGCGCCAGTGAACGATAACTATTACTAGGTTTCATGCACACTGAAGCTTAATCACATTGTCTCATTTAAAAAATTATCATCGTACACGTGTGTGGAGCTCTGTGGTTTTCAAAGGCATCTTTGTCCAGTACGTCATTAGAGCCTCAGAGTGACCCTGTATTCTATTTTTAGCATTTTACTTTAGTTCCTTTAAAACATGTCTTGCTCTTATTGGATACGATTGTCCCCATTTTCCGTTCTGCTCTCCTTTTTACTTTCTCCACCCCTAGGAACATTTAGCATAACAATGCTGGGACCATTTTCTATTAATATCAGTTTTCAGATTACAGTGATAAGATGTCTGTTTCCTAATTTAATTTGGTGATTCCTGTTATTAGTTCCTACATGCTCATTTTTTTTCACTTAGCATATTCTAACGCACCAAAGGAAAAGTGAGGCTCCAGCTGGAGGCCTCCAGGGTGTCTTCCGCAGTGGGGAGGGAGGAGCCCAGGAAATGGGGGCCACAGCAGAGAAGCAGATGCCAGGGGGCTGCAGGCCGGGGCGGTGTCTCAGGTGAGGGAGGATGGGGGCAGAGTAACTTCCACTGCAGACGGGCCCGCAGTGGACACTCCTGAGGTCAGGGCGTCCCAGGGAGGGCTCTGTGAGGGTCCTCCCCCCAAAGCAGACTTCAGAGAAGGCTCCAAAACCAGCACCCCCCAGGGCCTACCAGCCCGCCTGGGCTCTGGTGCCCACACTTGAGGGCTGCGTGTTCTGACATGGTCCCCCTTTCTGGCACTTATTGTCTGATTGCCGTGGAAGTCCCATGTCTGCCCCTCCATCAGTACTGTCCTCTGCACAACTCCAGGGGGCGCCCTTCACACCACAGTTGAAATCAACACTACCCTGGAATTAGCCTAGAACACAGTGTGAGTGGTGCCCTTGACATGTGTAGGCCCTGCCTCAGTGCTCCCACTTGACCAAGGCAGGGCTCAGCCATCGTGCCATGGGCTCTAGCCATCCCTGGTCCCCAACCCTCCAATCGTCCGCACTGACCCCACCAGTTCCCTTCCCCAGGCTGGCACAGTGATGGCTGGGCTGGCCCAGCTCACTGCCCACCCTGTGGCACCAGAAAGAACCCCCCACAAAGCCACTCTGGAGTTGAGGAAAGGGGGGACAGGAAGCCCCAGGGCCACGCTTGGAAGGACCACCGCTACAAGCATCCTGACCGCAGCCCTGACTTTGAGAACCCAGTGCGTTCTGTGACAAGGAGCCGGCATTCCAGAGAACCGAAAACTCAGTGGGTGGCTTTAACCAGAGTTAAATTTTCTTTGCTGTGGTCATAGCAAGGCGAGGCGAGGCAGGTGAGGCAGCCTTCGTGAGCCCTGGGCGGCGTTTGGCGAAGACAGTTTGAACACACACGCTTGCAGGTGCGTTGTTTAGAAACACTGGGTTCTGAGAGTCCCAGCCCTGCTGATTTTGCAATGATATATTGCCAGCTACTTAACAGGATGGATCACTGCAATTACATGTCACTTCTGATATTCACAGTCACAACAAGGAGGTGTCAGTTTCACAAGGGTTGTAGGAAATATATATGATGTTCCACAATGCTGTTAGAAAAAGGTTTCAGGAGACAGACTCGAGAGGATTCTAGTAAAACCTACCTGCCCGGGCAAAGCAGACAGCTCCATGGAAACTGGAGGGGCTGGCTCCCCTGGCCGGGGAAGGAGCGTGGGCTTAGGCACACCGGCTCCAGCAGGCTGCCCCTACCCCAAGGCCACCTTGCCCAGAGAAGGGGGAGGAGGGACGGCCACCGTGCTTATGGTTATTCCATCACCCTCACGTGGGTGAGCTGCTGAGAGCGTCTCAGCAGTTACCCCTGTGGCCCTGGCTCACCCAGGGCTTTTGGCCTGGTGGTGTCTCAGGGCTACAAGGGGTCACACCTGGAGAAAGACAGTCATTGTAGGAACAAGACAAACCCTCTGACATTGACCCCTGCACATTGGCACAGGCAGGGCCATGTGTCCCTGGTAACCATGGAACCGAGAGTGAGGGCCACGCTTTCTCCAGCCAACACAGCCCTGCCTCCAGGGGACCAAAGCAGGAGCTCTGTCAATTTCTGAGTCAATTCTGGCTCTGTTCGTTTCTAACTGTGAGATATTGGGCACAATACTTAGCATCATGCACTCTGGAGGGAGACCACGGGCTCCCACTGAGTCTCATCCAAATCCACTTCACTGCTTCTGCTGGAGGTCAGCATCTTGTCACCTCTTGTGCCCTGGAGAAGGCCAACAAGCAGTCCACAGCCCCCCTCCTCCAGGAAGCCCTCCCGACTCCTCCAGCCAGGACCTTGCCCTCGGGTGTGTGAGAGCGAAGGAGTGAGTGTGTGACCTGCGTGAATGAAGATGCCGGTGGAGGAGGGATGGGCAGGGTGGGAGCTTCCTGCTTTTCTCGCCCGTTCTTGTGGTCTGTGAGTCTGGAACCCTGGGTGGAGGAGTCACAGTGCAACTCCACACACCCTGCCCAGCATCTCAGATGCCATCTGCCCAAAATAGAACATGTGGTCTCCAGCTCCCTCCTCTGACCACTCCCTGTCTGAAGTGTCTGCTTCGGTGACTGGCACCCTAACCCCCATCTACCAGAGACAGTCACTCTGAGCTAGAGTCACCCTGAACCCTGACGGCTGCCCTCCTCACCCTCCTCATCCTCCCACCCATGTGGTCACCAACTCTGGGGTTGCCGACCCCATGATGGCCCTGAACCACCTCTCCAGTCCCTGCCTGCCTGCCCCAGGCCTTGCCATCTCTTCCAGCCTCACTCAACCCCTCCCAGCCACTCTCCTTATACTTGTGGTCTCCTCCTCTGCTCCTGCCCACAGGTCCACGACATGCAGTCACTGGAGTGGGCTCTCTGATGGCCACTGCACCCTCAGAATCCCCAGAGCTTTCCTGCTGAGCCTGCAGCAAAGGCTCGCTCCCTGCAATGTTCCAAGGGCTCACGGGGCCCAGCACCTGGCTGTGTCTTCTGCCACTAGTCTGGATCCCTGGGTCTCACTCCAGCCCCTAATGCACTGGGAGCTCTTCCCACGCACATTCTCTCATGCCTCTTCGATCCACGCTCTTCTCTCTGCCAGGTTCTGCTCTGGGACCAGACAGGCCAGCCCGAGCGAGCATCACTGCTGTTGGGAAGGCAGTAGGTGCCGCGGGCAACAGCCCGCTGCCTAAGGATGAATCCGGGCTCTGAAGCCCAGAGCTTTATGGCCCTGGGCACAGCTTGTAACCTCTCTTACCTCGGGCGTCTTGTCTGTCAAATGGTGTAACAGTACTTAACTCAGGGGGTTCCGAAAGTATTAAATGAGTGCTAAGTACTTGTGAAGTGCTTGTCTTAGTGGTGGGCACGCAGTGAGTGGCTGGGAGCGTTAGCCCCCCATCAGTGTTTTCTGCGTGTCCATCCTGTAAGTCTCAGGACCTCATTTATTATAAGAATTACATGCATTAAAACATCTAAAGGGCTTAGCACAAGACCTGGCACGTGGTAAACTTCTGTTATTATTATTATTCCTGGATGCCCTGGGGCCTGGTTATGGACCAACAAGTCATCAGAGGCTGTCCTGTCTGCACTCAGGGCCGCTGAGCCATCACTGTGGCTGCCTTTTTCCCTCGGCACCCCAGCACTGGCCTCAGTCCCCAGAGACCCCCCCCCCCATCACAGCTACATGGCTTTGGAAGAAGCAAAGAGCTACTTCACTAAAACGTGGGGTGGCTCACTCTAAGGAAATCCACTCTGCCAAAACCAAACATTTAAAAAAAAACCCAAAAAACAAAAACACCTATTTGTAGTGTGCCAGCAACAGAATCTGTATCATAAGGTCACAGTTTTAAAATATATCAGTGAATAAGCCAATCAATCCACTGTTCACTTTGGCTTCATGGGTCACTTACAATGCTTCGCTTCACCCCATTAAAACAAAATCCATCCCACTTAAAAGAATGAAGAAGGAATGATAATATTTAGAACATCACAGGGGAGGGGGCTGGGGGACGGATGGAGGGGGAGGTTGGGGTTAGCAGATGTAAGCTTTTATATACAGAATGGTCCTCCTGTATAGCACAGAGAACTATATTCAATATCTTATGATAAACCATAATGGAAAAGAATATTTTAAAAAAAGAATGTATATATATGTATAATTGAATCACTTTGTTGTACAGCAGTAATTAACATAACATTGTAAATCAACTATACTTCAATTTAAAGAAAGAAATTAAAAAATTAAAAAAAAAAAGAACATCGCTGGACTTGCCTAGTGGCACAGTGGTTAAGAATCCGCCTGCCCATGCAGGGGACACGGGTTCGATACCTGGTCCAGGAAGATCCCACATGCCGCGGAGCAACTAAGCCCATGCGCCACAACTACTGAGCCTGTGCTCTAGAGCCTGCAAGCCACAACTACTGAGCCCACATGCCACAACTACTGAAGCCTGTGCACCTAGAGTCCGTGCTCCGCAACAAGAGAAGCCACCGTAATGAGAAGCCCGTGCACCGCAACGAACGAAGAGTAGCCCCCACTCGCCGCAGCTAGAGAAAAGCCCACGCGCAGCAACGAAGACCCAACACAGCCAAAAATAAATAAATAATTAAAAAAAAAAAAAGAACATCACATTGTACAGCCCCAAATGAATGAACGGTCTAGGCACAGGGTCAGTGGCTAACTGACATCCCAAAAGAAAGCCGGGCAGACGTGCGTCTCCCAACGGAAGAACATAGGACCACACATGAATTCTTGCCAAAAAAAAAAAAAAAAGAAAAAGAAACCAACCTGCATCTGATCAAGCTGCTAAATTGACTTAATTTATAGGGAATAGGAAGAGCAGAAGTCTGTGCTGAGCTATACCAAACAGGCACGATCAGCAAAAATCCCAGCTGCGGGAAACCTACAGGACCTGTGACCCAGTTTCCTCCAATAAATAGCAAGAGAGAAATAAAGATGTGCAGGGCCTCTTATGGACTGAGAGAGACTTAAATGACTCATCCACCAACTGCGACATGTGGACCTTATCTGGATACTGGATAGAACAAATTGGAAATAAAGGTATTTATGATATTTGTGGGACAACTAGAAATGTGAACACTGGTCATTTGGTGAGATTAAAGAACTGTTGAATGTTAAAAAAAAAGAGTTCTTATCTTTTAAACTGAGAAATATATTGAAATATTTATGGCTTTATGGTTACCAGGGGGTAAAGCGGGGCAAGGGGGGAGGGATAAATTGGGAGACTGGGATTGACATAGACACACTACTATATATAAAGTAGATAAAATAAGAATCTACTATATGGCACAGGGAACTCTACTCAATACTCTGTAATGACCTACGTGGGAAAAGAACCTAAAAAAGAGTGGATAGGGACCTCCCCGGTGGTCCAGTGGTTAAGACTCTGTGCTTCCATTGCAAGGGGCACGGGTTCGATCCCTGGCCGGGGAACTAAGATCCCGCATGAGGTGTGGCGAGGCCAAAAATAATTAAAAAAAAAAAAAGAAAGACTGGATATATGTGTATGTGTATAACTGATTTACTTTGCTGTACAGCAGAAACTAACACAACATTGTAAATCAACTATACTCCAATAGCAATTAAAAAAAAAATTGATGGCTGAATTGATAGGCCATATGGTATATGCTTCAAAAGGAGAGAAGTGGATGGGGCTGTGGATGGGGCCCTCTTGAGGCTACTGGGTGTTGGGTGCATGGGGTTCATTGCACTATGCTAATCTACTTTTGTGTGTGTTCCAAGCTCTCCATAATACAAAGTTCATAAAGACAGGCAGCTCATAAAAAGTCAGTGTGCCCAAACACACATATGGAGTGTACCTTCTGTACCCCCAGGGCCAGCACATTGGGATGTGTTATTCCCGGTTCTGGTCTGCTCTCTTCCACTTAAGGAAGGGGCAAGTGTAGTCTCCTAGGTCAAGAAGTGAGTTTCCTGAGGCCTCAGAGCCTGGCAATATTGGAGACTGAAAAATAGTAGGATAGGTGGTTTCTCTGATACCCAAGAAAATCTAATCTTAGAATGAAGGTAGGTTAACCGGCAGTGATTTATGTTCCAGGAGGTTTGATTTTAAATATAGCAAACATTTTGGAAAATATCGCTTGGTTTACAAAAGTTGGCAGCCCCATAGGATTGCATCTAATGCACAAACCAGGTGAGATTTGCTGACTGGTCTCTGAGAAGTTCAGGTGCTTTTAACAGCTGGTAGTTGCATGGGAGAAATCTGAAGGACACCCCCAACCCCAAGGGACCACAAACAACTAAAGGCTCTGCCTGCCTCCTCAAGCTTGTTTCTGGATCTTCACCTGCCCACCCTCCCCCTTCCACCTTGATCAGTGCCACCAACAGCAGATACGAGACACTCCATTCCCAGGGAAGTTTCTGCTGCTGGGAAAGCCAGAGTAGCCCGTGTGGAATTTCCTCTGAAGGTGTCCCCCACCATCGGCCTTGCCTGATCCGGATGACAGGGCAGACCCCACACATCCACACCTCCCGTGGGTAGAAATCCTGACTTGTCCAGGGCGCTTGGGGCCACCCACCCATGCAACTGGATACATACACTTTGTAAGTACTGGTTTCCAACAGATAAATGTAATCAAGGTTTATATGCTCAAAGAAGCCAACAGGATGGGATTGTTTCACTTGAAAGATCAGAAGAAAATTGTAACTAATGTTGTGGAAAATTACTTTGATATTGCTTTCTTGGTACCGAATCACAATTAGGCTGCTGTGAGAAGTACAGGGAAAGAATAAATGAATAGCAACAAATCAACACAAACAGCCTGTGTCAGGAACACTTTGCTCAGGGAAAGTAATGTAAGCATTACTTAAGGTTTTATGACTGTGTTTGATGTGATTTCCGTAGGACGTCCAGGTTGCCCGTCACCTGGCATGTGGCGAGGGGGTGGTCCCGCTCCATCTACAGCCCGAGGAAGGGAGCTCAAGACCCAAGTGTGCTCCTTGCCTGGGTTTGCCAGGCCGTTGCCATCCCCGGCTGCAGCGGGAGGGGAACCTCAGCTTCCTGCCATCCTACACACCCTGCCAGCTAAGGCTCCATGCTCCTCTCCTGTTCACCACTCCACCCCACCCCAGAAACCCCAGCCATCCGGTGGGCTCCCACCCCACCAGCAATCAAGGAGATCTGCAAGTGCGTGCACTGGGGCAGCTGTGCAAGGCAGTGCTGGCTGGCGGGCGGGACAGGAATCCACGTCTGCAGAAGACATGAGGGGCAAGGGCTCTGCGTTGCCAGCTGCTACAGCATGGTGGGGTGTGTGTGTCGTGGCCACCAGACCCCGAGCCCACCCAGGAAAATAACACCTGTCCCCAGAGGACACCACGGATGGGATACCCAGGTGGACACCGCAGACACACTCATGCCTTCTCTCCCAGGCTCGTCCCATAGAACGCAGGCACTGGACACGCAGATCCTCTGCCCACGTGTGCTCCAACCACACGCACTCACCAAGACCTGTGCCGAGGATACACGGTGCCATTAACCCCAAGCCCTGTCTGAGGGCCCTTTTCTGGGAGCTCGCTTCTGCATATATAACCCACAACTGCAGAGACCAACTCTTAGCGCCCCTGCTGGCGCTGCCTGTGGACCCCGGTTCCGCTGACACAGTGAGCCGGCCACTCTGGGGCTCACGTGAGGCTGCAAAGTCTCCGCAGAGGACCAGCTCGGTCGTGGGCCCCTGCTTTTGCTTCTTCAGAAGCCAGGAAGCAGCCAGACCCACCTTCGACGGCCACCCTCTAGGAGGGTCCGGCCCAAGCGTGGGTCAGCCCCAGTGACTCACCCACTGCCTCCTGGAGACCCAGCGCCTGGGCTGCCTCTAGCCGACTCTCTGTGATGAGAGAATCAACTCATCAGCCTCTCCCACCAGGGCCTCTGATAGCAGCTGCCAGGCCCAGGGCCCCAGCTCTGGCCTCCTCGTGCTCCTTCTGCCTTTCCACGTGTTGCCTACAGGCCCCCAGTCTGAGCCTGGGTGCAGGTTGCCCTGAGCGTGTGCGCCATGGCTGAGGGGGTGCTGGGGAGGAGGGTGCAGGCCTGAGAGCCCTCCGCACTCAGGGCCAGGGGCCCCTGTGCCATGCCCCGCACTCCTGTGCTATGGGCTGCGGGCAGGGATGGCAGGAATCTCTCTGCCTAACTCCCCAGCCTCCACACCTCCTTCATTCTGTTCGTGTCCTGGAGCACAGGGCCGTCATCACGGACCCTCCCCTAACAAGGCCTCCGGGACCACTGCTGGGAAACGCTGGTGCTCGGGCCTGGCAACCACGCTTTCCTCTCACCCCAAAGCAGAGTGGTCCCCGGCCTTGGCCCCGAGCCGGATGCCCTCCAGCCCTGCTGTGCTCTCTGTGTCCCAGCAAGAGGGGCCTGGCCTGAGCTTCCCTCTCCACATCCTGTCCACTCCGAGGCTCCAGAACCATCCTTCCTGCTCTCCCCTCACTGCCACCCCACCTCTGAGTCAGGGAGGGTACTTCCCTCCAGTGTGTTAGGAGGAAGCAGGTGGCGGGCCAGCAGGAGCCACCTCAGCTTCACAAAGCCAGGAGGTACCCCGACCTCCCTGACCAGGCTGGAGAGGCTGAATTCGAGGGGTCCCCAGGGCTGGGCAGAGAATCAGAGTCCCATTTGGGAGGCCTGGGCTCAGGGAGAAGGCATTCATCTTCGGATGTCCAAGACCATGTGGAAGAGGCCCCGAGAGGTGGCAGAATCCTCCTTAAATCTGGGTTACACCAAAGGCAATGACCAGCTGAGAGATGGGCAGCCTGTCTGTCCTTCCCCAGAAGAGCGCACAGGCCAGAGGCCAGAGGCCAGAACCCTGAGGCTGGTGGTCTGACAACAGACACTGTGTTCCCACACTGAGGCTGAGGACCACCAGGAGGAGGCCAGGACCCCTGCCTTGGCACCAGAGCAGCGTGGAGACCTGCCCCTCGGGCGGGAAAGCCGGGGTCAGCAGACGGCGGGGCGGAGAGTGAGGGCTCACCTGGCACCTGCTGGAGGGCGAGCTCCGTGGGGTCCTGCAGGCTGATGAAGAGGAGGAGGCCTGCGGCTCCAAACAGCAGGATGGACGAGAACATGCAGGCCAGCCGCATCGTTCCTGCTCGCGGGGTCATCCAGGGCTCGCTCTGGGGTCACCTCTCGGGTGTGGGAGGCGCGTTCTTCCCTCATCGTCCACACCAGGTGTCCATCAGGCCACGGTCTATGGAGCAGCAGAGGAGAGAGAGGTCCATCACTGAGGCCCAGGGCCCCAGTCACCGCACTCGACCAGCGTAATCCTGGATCCCTCCATCGTTACTCAGGTGCATCCCTTTCACGTTTTCAAGCCCAAGGAGGTGAAGGGAAGCCCGGTCACCGCCTGTGGCCAAGACACCAGCTTCTTGCCAGGGTCTCCTGTATCTGCACCCCTAGAAAAACCATGGAGAGAGACACTGCCCAGCTCCTGCCCAGGGAAGCCCAGGGTGGAGCCCCATCACCCACAGCCGGGGACAGCGGCCACCCCCCTGCAATGTCCAGGCAGGAATCTGGGTCCTTCTCCCTCGCAACTGGCCTGCTGGACAGAAAAGCCCTTGGGTCTCTCTCTGCCCTGGCTCCTGTTTACAGGGTGCTGGGGACAAGGGTCTCCACGGAACTGGAGGCTTCGAGAAGGAGCCTCCCAGGCCCAGAGGATGGCAGGGACTGAGTGACTCCCCACCCCCACCAGCCAGAGCTTTCCCTCCCTGACAGACTGAAAGATGGGCTGGTGGGATCGAGGCTCCAGTGGATAGTCACACCTGCAGGAGCTGAAGCTCTGGCCAGATCACGGTTGTCCCTGCTCTCAAAGCCCCGGGGCCTGGAGCTGAGACGGGGCAGCCAGACCCAGATCTGACAGACCCCAGGCTCAGAGGCTGTGTCTCTGCAGATGGACCCCCACTGCTCTGGCCGCTGCAGACCCAGAGCATGCCTGCGTGGCTTGTCCCAACCCTTGTTCCTCCTGAAGTAGAAGAAATTGCAAATACACCAGTACCAACCAAGAGACATCGGTTGGGCCAGGCTGTGGGTCAAGATGGGGGTACCCTGGGACTTTCCTGGTGGTCCAGTGGTTAAGACTCCACGCTTCCACTGCAGGGGGCGTGGGTTCGATCCCTGGCCTAGGGAACTAGGATCCCACATGCTGCGCGGTGCGGCCAGAAAAAGAAAAAAAAAAAAAAAGATGGGGGTGCCCCAAGGCCATCTGCCCAAGGGAAGGATGTACGTTCCTGCAGTGGGGCGGGGCTTGGTGGGGTGGGACAGGTGCGGGAGGGGAATCCGCCCAGTAAGCTGTCACTGGGTCCCCTTACCTTCACTGGGTCCTACCCGTCCGGGCCCAGGGATACCACCCTCTTTCCACCCAAGGAGCCCTTGGGAACTTGTCCCTCCCTGCCACAGGGCAGTGCCCGAGGGAGGCTGAGGCCAGGTGGGCAGCTCCCAGCAGCCTCCAAGGGCACAGCTGGGTGGCTGATGGGGCCCCAGACCAGATGTGCTGCTCGGCACAAGGATGGTCCCTGCCCGGGGTCTCCTTGGTGCGATACTTTGGTCAGGGAACCCATCTCCGACCTGGCACCCAGATGCTGGGGGAGGAAACCCTAACTCTTTTCCCTCTGCATCCAACCTGGGGGGCGCGAAGCAGGAAGTGATACTAAGAGAAGCCCCTCCCTCCTCTGCCCAGACAAAGATTCCCAAGGACTAGACAGTTCTCAGCAAAGCTCTGAGGCTGAGGAGAGTTAAATTGCAGGTTTGGGTTTCTCCCCTCTACAGTCTCTATAATTATTTTTTCACTCAGTTAACTTTAATTAACCTTCTCCAGGCCTCCACGCACGGGAACGCGCCTGAATGCCGGGCTCTCTGGGCTGACCTGAGCAGGGGTTTCCCACGGCCTCTCAGCTTTTATGTTTGGGAGGCAGTGCTGAGCTGGGCTCGGTTTGCCTCTGGAGTTGGCTCTGGGGTTCCAGCTGGCCCTGACCTCGCTGCAGTGGCCCCCTGCCGCAGAGAAAGATGGCTGCTTCCTGCCATCACCAGGGACACTTCCACCCTGGGCTTGCGGTGGGTGAAAATGGGTAGCCACGTGTCCCCAAAGGCTCAGACCCTGAAGCCCCTCATGAAGGGCTGTGACCTCCCCCTCCGTGGTTGCCCCAGATGGGACTGTCCTGGGGACCTGGCTCATCATCCTGCAAAGACACAGATGCAAGAGTGCAGGCCCCAGGCTCCGGGAAAGGACGAGGCCACTCTCAGCGCTGCCCACAGTATGCCCGGCACCCTGTGGTCTCCCAGGCCCTTCCCTCAGCGATGACAGGCCCTGAGTGCAGGGCCCACAGGGTAAGCCTATAAGCAAGGCCGCAGCTGTAAGGACACTCAGTTTATGCTGGCCATGGTGTTGGCACATCTCCTGCAGCCACACCGGCCTGCAGAGTCAGACACGAGGCCAGGAGGCTGATCTGATCTAGGGTGAGCTCCGACGTCAGGACATTTCGTAAGGAGGGGGAGAGGGAAGGAGAGAGGAAGGCGGGACGAAAGGATGGCAAATTGATGGCCAGCGTACACAGCTGCCCGGTTAAACAGCTAATAAAGAGCTGCCTGATCTCGACCCAGAGACTCTATTGGATGAGAAAAGGGGATTCAGACGCACATGTGATCATCATCGCACGGTCTGTACAGTGGCTGGCCCTGCAGAAATGAGTACAGAAGAGCTGGTCAGTCCCTTTTTCTTCCTAATCTGTCACACTGTTGCCGTTCAAGCCAGTGTCGATTCCCCTTGTCCTGCAGCCACGACCTGTCCTCACTTGTTTCTGAACCTGCCCAAACCCAGCCCACCCGGAGCCAGGCTCCAGCAGCCCACGTGCCTGGAGCCGGGATGAGGACCACATCCCCGCCCCCAAATCTGGGGGAGGAGAGAACACAGCCCCAGGACCTGCACCTTCACTGTGGCAGGATCGTCAACCATTCAAGTGTCTCATTTCAGCGACTCTTCTCTTTGTTGGCCCCCAAGAGAATATAAGCCCCTTCCCCACCAGCCCAGGGAAGCTGGTGTTAGAGCCGTGCATGGCTTCCCCTGCCCAGACCCAGCCCTTAAGCCTCAGACCCCAGCCTTCCCCCCGCCGGGACCCTCCTCCCAGTGGCGGCTCTCACTGAGAGACCATCTGATTGGCTAACTAACTCCCTGCTCCACGTAAACAAGAATCAAAGGTTAGCATGCCTCCCCTCCTGGGAGACTGGTTTGCAGTCTGCCTGGGTCTTCAGTGCCCCAGGAGGGGGCCAACATCACGTTATCCGTAGGAACCTCCTTCCTTTAAAGGGAGGTAGCTGAGAGGTCACCAGCAGACCACCAGACACTCCAGAGGGTATGCACATCTGATCCCCTACTGTTCCCGTGAGGGTCCTTGTCTTCAAAGTCACACGTTATTTTCAAGGCCGTGGGGAGAGCTGTCCAAAGGCTGTCTCCCTCTCCTGGGAGTTGAGCTGCTGCCTGGGAAGGGGACACCACACTCTATCACAGGCTGGGGCCCGGGCTGCCCGGGGGCCCAGAAACACATTCACAGGCCTCCGCCCCCCGCTGGGAGGACTGGTGCAGCCACAACACGCGCTGCAACACCCTCGGCTCCGATGACAAGTGGAAAACCCTCCCCTGCTTCCCTGCTTCCCTTCCAAGGCCAACAGACAATAAGAAAATTCAAATAACTGGGGGTGGAAGGGGGAGGGGTGAGGCAAGAAAAATAAACAGCCCACTGAGTTTCCAGAAGGTCCTGCCCTCCTCACAATTTCTAGTGCTCCCAGCGGCTTCTCTCCCTGAGGCCTGAATGGCATCACCAATTTTTACAGTAGGAAAAAGAAATCCAATTAATCTTGTAAACACCTCCTGGGACACAGGGCAGGGCCAAGGATTTCTCCTATTTCCTTATTTATCTGATTTAAAAATTCGTCTCTAGAAAATTCACTTCAGGGCACAAGCAAGGACTTGGGAATTCAGCCAACAAAACACACGCACCTCCAGTGGCGAAGGGCCGGCAGGCAGACGGACGGACGGCTCCAAGGACACACTTGGTTGTGGACGCTCCGAGGCCCAGACACTCACCCCAGTCACCCAGAGGACGCTGTGCCCCACTGGAGGCGGCAGGATGCATCCAGCCGCGTGCCCACGGGGTGCACTCACTTGGCATGCAGACCCCGGGCCCAGGAAAGTTCTCTGTCTAGTCAGTCTCCACCTCTAACGGGCAGGAGCGAAGAATGACGTCCCTCCCGGCTGAGGGCTCCAGGAGAAGCTGCTCATCGGGAGAGAGGCTGCTATGGCAACTTGAGGAGAATGGAACCAGGCACTGCCGTCACCTTGAATCCGGCACCGAGCGTTCTGCCAGGGCAGCAGACGGGGCCGCGCCTCCAGCTCTGCCCCCCACCGAGGCCGGCGCTGGGGCTGACCTCCCGGCTTCCCTCCTCAGCCTCCTGGCCTCAGTAACTCATTTGCTCTTTGCTGAAACAAAGCACACAGCCCAGTCCCCTGAGAACACCGCCTCCATCTGTTTTGTCAGACGAGTTCTTCCGTGTGTGTGGCTCCTGCTTACTTCTGAGATGGGGTTCTTCTTGATTTCAGCTCCTTATAAAATCCTGCAGCTAATTAAAACTGCTCTAACGGCAGTGGTGGTAGCAGCAGCAAACTCTGGGACGAGTCCCTCCAGTTTTTATGCGTAGGCATAAAGTTGTAATGCTCTGCGAGGATGACGAATGGCTGCAAGCGTTGAGACTCTGAGGCGGGGCTGCAGACTCCTGCCCCACCGCTGACACATGTGTGTGTGTGTGTGTGTGTGTGTGTGCTGACCTGGGTCCCAAAATGGCCAGGGCCCAGCCTTGGCACACCCAAGTAGGCATGACAGCACCCCATTCCTGGGGGAAGCAATTCACTTGATATACATTCCCCTGTTACAAGGCAGGGAGTCCTTCCAATCTCCCATGCTCTCTGCAGGGGGAGAGAAAGGGGAACGCTAAGGTGAAGGCCGAGGCATAAATCAGGCTCAAACAGCCCCAAGCCATATCCCCACGGCCCCACTAGCAACACCACAGCCCAGCTTCCCACCACTGCGCACACAAAGAGGATGAACGAAGGCCTGCAAACACACAGCCACGGCGAGCGGGTCCCGAGAGCCTGGCCAAGGTGTCACAGGCTGCAGTGCCTTCCACTGCTACTATGGGGATCATCTCTGCCCAGAGCGTCTTATATTTTCAGGGTGTTTTATGACAATGGAACAGGGTCGTGGAATAGTAATTCTACAGGTAGAAAAACTGAGTCCCTCCCCACCCCTGCCCAGGCAGTACCTCCAATCTTGGGAGCATGTGTACCTCAGTTACAGCCCTTCCCCCACTGCGTGGAGAGCATTCACATGCCTGTTTCAGACTCTTTGCTCATCTCTGTAGTCCCAGCATTTAGCACAGTGCCTGGCACAGGTGATCGATAAACTTCGCTGCATGTTGAATGAGCATGAGTTAATAGGCAGAGGTGATTGGGCCATCTGGAGAGAGGCACTCCATGAACCTGGGATTTTAAAAAGGTCACTTATGTTTCGGGGAGCTGTGGGTTTGTTTTGATCAGGTCTGGGTTGGAATCAGGTCCAATGAGTAGTCCAATCCTATGACTGAAGAAGAGACAAGGAACTGAGCTCCACCAGGGAGCCCATCGGAACCTGACAGCTCCCAAATACCCAAGGCACACTCACCACCAGGATGCCACTTTTGTATCCTCATGTTGGTAGGGCAGATTTCAAATCATGGGGCTTGAAGACTAGTATACTTGTAGAGGTAAATAACAACTCTATTTCTATATATAGATGTATATTAACACACATAACACATGCACAAACAAATATACAAGTCATTTAGATGCTGTAAAATGGATGATCCCCAAACCTTTAAAATACAGTATGATGATAGGAAACTCCCAAACAAAATTGGAGGTTGAATGTGTTGATCAAAAACCAATGAAAGGGGCTTCCCTGGTGGCGCAGTGGTTGAGAATCTGCCTGCCAATGCAGGGGACACGGGTTCGAGCCCTGGTCTGGGAGGATCCCACATGCCATGGAGCAACTAGCTCCGTGAGCCACAGTTACTGAGCCTGCGCGTCTGGAGCCTGTGCTCCGCAACAAGAGAGACTGCGATAGTGAGAGGCCCGCGCACCGCGATGAAGAGTGGCCCCCGCTTGCCACAACTAGAGAAAGCCCTCGCACAGAAACGAAGACCCAACACAGCCAAAAATAAATAAGTAAATAAATAAATAAATTACTGTTTATTAGTTTCTTTAAAAAAAAAAAAACCAATGAAAGCAACACACGGTGTAACATGGATGAACCTTGAGGACATTATGCTACGTGAAAGAAGCCAGTGACAATAGGACAAATACTGTACGATTCCATGTAGTCAAATTCAGAGACAGGAAGTAGAATAGTGGTTACCGGGGGCTGCAGGGGAGGGGGGGAGGAATGGGAAATTATTAATTAATGGGCACAGACTTTCAGTTGGGAAAGATGAAAAAAGTTCTGGAGATGCATAGTGGTGATGGCTACACAACAATGTGAATGTAGTTAATGCCTCTGGACTTAAAAATGGTTAAAATGGTAAATTTTATATTATATATATAAATAATAGTAATGATAGTAATTCTACTGCAATAAAAAAAAAATCAGTGAACGCAAACTGAGCAGAAATCACTATGTTATCATTTTCCTCATCCCACAGGTGACTTGGTGTGGGCCCAGAAGCTGAGGAAGACCAGAATGGTCAAGTTCACGCCTGTGTGAAACATAACCAGGACATAGAGGAACTAAGTTTATGAACCCAGGCAGCCCCCCGAAAAGTGACCAGATGTCATGGGATGGACACAAGGCTCAGAGTGGGGAGCTCAGGTTCTGGGCCTGGCTCCCCCTCCAATTAACTGTTGACCCTCAGGGTTTGATTTTCCTAACCTTGAAATCAAGATGCATCCAAAATATGCGCTATAGGTGAGTTTCCAAATTCCTTGCAGCTCTGGTGTGAGACAAACACCTATCTTGGAGAACAGAAAGGCACCTTGTGAATTTTATTTGCGTGAGGCCACTTTCAGGTCCCTCACCCACACCTGCTGACTGCCCCTTGCCACAAATCTGGGTCAATGCTGTGCCCCTAGGGACCAAAGCTGCCAAGCTGTTTCTCTTCGAGATAACGCTATCCTTATTTGAGGGGGCAAGGGACCCTGATGCAAGTGTCAAACTGAAAAATGTGTTCTCAGGTTCTTTCTGATCTACCCCTGAGGCCTTCGTGGTCGAGGCGAGTCTCTCCTGGGTCCACTCTCTGCCTAGGTTACCACTGCTCTATGTTTGAGCCCACTGAGCCCAGTTGGGACAGTGTCTCAACTAATGATAAAAATCATTTTAAGGCAGAAATCTAAACAGGGCTAATGATTTGAATCCCACTGTATCTATGGTCAACTTTGCCATTTAAAAATCTTTAATTCTTAAACAATGTAAAAGGGCAACATGAGGCATCCTTGTGGTGATGGAAATGTCCTCTGTCTTGACTGTATCAATGTCAACGTTCTCACTGTGATATTGGACTGTAGTTTTACAAGATGTTACTATTGGGGGAAACAGGATAAAGGGTACACAGTATTTCTCTGTATTACTTCTTACAACTGTATGTTCATCTATAATTATTTTGAAATAAAAAGTTTAATTAAAAAAATCAAGAACTTAAAAAGAAAAGTTACTGGCCTTTCAGCTCATGCATAATGGAAGCACATTCTAATGTTGTGCACATAAATAACAGATAACCATTTTCATGGATTAGCACCATCCTCTGTTGAATAAGAAACATTTTAAAGGTAAAGGGTATGTCTTTAACAGGAAAATTTGATGTGTTAACAACTAGTGGTTGATCTTTGTGTATTTTTCAATTGCAAATTGCACTTTAAAAATGCAAACAATTATTAATATTGATTTGGACTAAAACAATATTGAATTTCAATGTACTTCCGGCTCTTTCATGAATTTCCCCGTGGATAACACTCTTTTATCATAATCAATGATAAGAGTGTTTGCACGCTCAATTTCTTTTCAGTGAGGGACCTTGAAGAGGGCTGATGTGATCCACGGATAAAGAACTTCACAAGGACAAGGCTGGCTCCGGAGTCCTCTGCCAGGTTCTCAAACTTAGCAGCTGGGGCAAACTTTCAGGGCCACTTTCCCCTCTGGTCTTTATCCAAACCGATATTACAGAGCACAGGCTACGAACAAATGCTCAAGGCCTGGAATGGGACTTAGTGTCACAGTTTTTAGGGGAAAAGGAATAGACATTTGTCATGCTTTGTCAACGTTCCAGGCACTATGCTGGGTACCACATAAACACCCCATTTAGCTTTCACACAATAACCTCTTGAAGTGAAAATCTTTATCCCTATTTGTCACAGGTTTGGTTTTCTATAAGGATATGCTGTGATGGAGTTTGGGGTACAAGATGTTTATCAAGGCTCAACATCTATGAAGGGAAAAGGGAGGAAGGGGAAGTGAGCAGGAGAAGTCGGTCAGGGATTCAGGTCCAGCAAAGCCTGGATGGGAACTCTGGAGTAGGTGTTGGCTGTCAGAGCACCCTGCAGCAGGCAGAAATGGCTCTGCCTGTATGCCTCTACCTTACTCAGTAGCTGGATGTGGGGTGCCCAGGGGAGGGCATGACCTGGGATCAGGCAGTTTGCTGCAGATCCCTAAGGAGATGACAGCTGACCACCTGTCCCGTGGGTGGTCAGTGAGTCCTTCCTGGAAGGGGATCCAGGCAGCATATCTCCAAGTCCACTGCTCTGTTTTACAGATGATAAAATTAAGACCCAGAGAGACTGTCAAGGTTACACGGTAAATAAGCCATCCCAGATCTGTTTGCCTCGCTTCTTCCAAACAAAAGCATAGATCAGATTATCCTGACCTTCAGTTACTGAGGCACGAAGGTTTGAAAGTCTCCAGAGGAACATGCAGAAAGTTTGACTGCGTAAGCAGATACCTTTGTTTCACCTGCAACACGCACTACTAACATCCCTGCAACACGCATGCGTCTGTGCGCACACACACGCTTACTTCTTGGCAATTAACTCGTTGCTAATGGTAGGCGGGGACGTGGATTATTTGGGTTAAAAGTTCCCCTGACAGTACAGCCTGGAGAGCATCTCCCCACAGTAGAGCCGCTGGATCTTGCGAAGAGCAGCAGATGATGTACGAAGCTGCACGGCCTCCTTTTACTTTTAGAAAGCACTGAGCTACTCACATTTTCCAGCTGCTTTGAAATCCACAGCCACAGCAGGGAAAATTACAGGGAGGAAAAAATTGCATATTTACTTCTCAAAATTGAAAGTTGGGGTATAATATGAACAGAAAGGAGTGTATGAGTAAACCCAGAATGCCCTGGCCCCTGGCAGAGTGCAGCTGCCTCCAAGTTGCAGACTGAACCCACAGACTCCAGAGGAGGAGAGAATGGCAAGGAGGTTTGGCTTCCTTCCAGGGAATCCCTCTCCCTGCGGCTGGCGCAAGGAGGCCCCAGAGGACTTGCCTTTGTGCTCCCAGCTGCCAAAAGTGCCTGGCACAGAGGAGGTTTTTGGGCAATGTGTAGTGAGTGATGAAAGGCTAGGAGGAGGAGGGAGGAAGGGAAGGGATGCTTGTACACTAAGGCCAGCTGGGTGCTTTGAGTTGAGGTCATGTGGAGCCCAGCAGGTGTGCCCTGGTGTCCTGTGGGATCAGGCTGGCCTTTCTAAGCTGGCGCCAAGGCTGACCGCCACATTCATGATTCCTACTAGCCCAGCATGATTTTCCCTGGACCTCTTCTCAGAACAGGCTGGTTCCTTCCAATCTAAGGGCTCAAAGACTAAGGATATGGCAGAATAACCAAGTCTATCATCTCTGTCCTGACTGTTCCGTGGAGAATTGGGTCTGTCTCAGGCTATCAGGATGGGACCAAGGCTGTGAGTGACCTGGAAGTCCTAATGAGCGGCTATGCATGAGGTAGGAGCCTGCCTTCTCTATGAGACTCTGCCTCATGTCTCCTTCCACTTGACTTCCTGTATTTCAAGTCTCCTCCCCCTCAATGCCTTCCCCCTTTTTCACCACAGAGTGTTGGAAAGACATAAATTTAGGACCAACCTCCCCTCCCTTCCCTCTCCCCCGACATCCAACCGTACACCTGGTCCCCTGCTCCTGTCCTGTCTATCTTTTCCAGCCCCTCAGTGTGGCTGATTCAGCACCGGGGTCCTGGACAGCTCCCCCACCTCCACACCGCTTCCGGCAGTGCATTTGCTGTCCCTCCCTGTTCAAAACCGTCTGAGGGCGCCCAGTTGCCGAACAGTCCAAGTTTAAATGTCTCAGCATGTCCCACAAGGCAAGTGAGTATCCGGTCTCATCTCTCACCATTCCCTGACAGCCCCCAGGCCGGGTGAGGCATCCAAAGAGCCCCTGGGCTTTCCTCCAACACAGGTAAGAGTGAGAAGTGAGTGTAGAGAAAAGACCACTGGGCTCTGAGTGTGTGCTACTCTCAGCACTAAATTTTCTCCCTGGGAGACTTTGGGGATCATCATTTTACAGCTCTGAGCTTCAGTTTTCCCAACCAGTAAGTCAGTCCCAGGTGGACTGATACCACAGGGGAATTTGTGAAGATTCCTGCTGTGACGGGGTGCTGTCCTGGGGTGGAGGAAAGAGGCTCAGGGCAGGTGGGGTGAGCTTCTGAGACCCAGTCCCTTCCCTGCAGGGCACGTGCTCCCCATCGTTAGTCTTGCCCTTCTCTCCAAACAGTTCTGCTGACTTCTCTGCTTACCTCGAACAACATACAAGGCAGGGGGAGGGGTTCTGGTTTTCCTCTCCCTGAGCCTGCAGCCCCTTTTCTGCTGCCCTGTGTCCTGGATGTTCTCATCTTTCAGCTTCAAGGACACAGGTAGAAAAGGGGCTAAACCTTTATGATCCCTGGACATGGCACTCTATGGCATGTTTTTTCATGTGCTAGTTTTTTTTTTTTTTAAACTTTGGGTTTATTTATTTATTTATTTATTTATTTATTTATGGCTGTGTTGGGTCTTCGTTTCTGTGCGAGGGCTTTCTCTAGTTGCGGCAAGTGGGGGCCACTCTTCATCGCGGTGCGTGGGCCTCTCATTATCGCGGCCTCTCTTGTTGCGGAGCACAGGCTCCAGGCGCGCAGGCTCAGCAATTGTGGCTCATGGGCCTAGCCACTCTGCGGCATGTGGGATCTTCCCAGACCAGGGCTCGAACCTGTGTCCCCTGCACTGGCAGGCAGATTCTCAACCACTGTGCCAGCAGGGAAGCCCCGATGTGCTAGTTTTAATACAAAGCACTTTCAGCATATAAGTGATTGATTAAGTGGTGGGCAATACCCAGTGAACTGGGAGCATCTGAAAACAGAACGGCATCAACACAGGCCCCACGTTGTGCCCTATACCACTCTGCATGCAAAGGGTCACTTGAGCCCTGACTTTTTATATGGTTGCTGAAAACAGGAAGACACAGGTGCAAATACACATTTTTATGATGAGACTCAGACTGGCCAATCGATGGTCTTCAGTGAACACTTGTTTAAAGCAGCCCTTTCCTATAATAACCATAAGCCATTTTAATGTGAAAATTCTTTTAAAGTAACCCTTGGTAGCAGATCCAGACCTTCAGATTTTCCGGTTTGAAAACCTGGATTTTTAACTTGATATTTCCTGATTCTCAAATTGGCAAGTAATGTACATTTTAAAAACCGACTTGACCCAATAAAAACTCATGTCCAAGTTGGATTTGGCCCGGGGTCCACCTGTTGCCAGTCTTGCCATGAAAAGCATAGCCTGGATTGGGGAAAAGCACCCAACCTCTGGATAAAAATGATGCCTAACAGTTCAAAGAATTTTTGTGCAAAATCATCTGAGGGGAGAGAAAGCTTGTGAGTCAGCTGCAGTGGAGTGAAACTGCAGCAGCCTCGCTGGTCAGGAGCTGCTTCCTACAGCTCTGTAACCAGATGGCACTCACGCAGAAACAGTGGCTTCCAGCCCAGGGCATCTGTCTCCACCTGGAGGACAGTCACCGTGGTAGGACATGGGAGTAGTGACACAGGATCCCAACCCAGCAGTGACACACACACATACACACACACACACACACACACACACACAGACTCACACTTGTATGCGCCTGTTATGGGTTGAATTGTGTCCCCCCAAATTCATATGTTGAAGCCTTAATCCCCAGTACCTCAAAATGTGACCTTACTTGGAAACAGGGTCATTGCAGAGGTAATTAATTAAGATGAGGTCACACTGGAGTAAGGTGAGCCCCTAATCTAATAGGACTGATGTTCTTATGAAAAGGGGAAATCTGGAGACAGACATGCACACAAGGAGAATGTCCTGGGAGGATAAAGGCAGAGATCTACAATCAAGAGATGCCAAAGATGGCCAGCAATCCCCCCAGAAGCTCGGGGAGAGGCCTGGAACAGATTCTCCTTCACCACGCCCAGAAGGAACCAACCCTGCAAATACCTTGATCTCAGACATCTACGCTCCAGAATGGTGAGACAATATTTGTTGGTTGTTTAAGCGCACCCTTCATCTGTGGTATTCTGTTATGGCAGCCCCAGCAAAGGAATACAGCTCCCGTGGCAGAAGGCTCAGCCCCCACCTATAGGACAGCATCCTCGGTGGGACAGGAAGGAGCTGGGGCGTTGCCAGGAGACCAGCTCTTGCCTGGTTGGGTGGTTGCCATCAATTGTGTGCAGTGTCAGACTAAGCATTTGCCATGAGCCCTGTGACAACCAGCATGTGTTTGGAGGTGAGTAATAGAAAACCCAGCTCGGTGGGAATCCCGCAGTTTCACGGTGTCACCAGGACCCGGGTCCTTCCTGTGGCTCCACTCCTGTGTCCTCAGGCAGGTTTTATCCTCACGTGGCTCCTTCATGGCTGTACGATGGCTGGGCCACAGTCCAGCCTACAGGCATCCTCGTTACATCCAGCAGCACAGAGGGAGCCCTGTCCCCAACCGGACCCTGAGCCAATGGCACCTCTGGGGCTGGGGGAATGCCCTCTGTTGGTGGATGCAGGCCTGGGTTACTGGAGCCAGTGGGATGGAACTGGCCTCCCTGGAGCTGAGGGTGGGGTCAATCCCTCCCAAACCCAAAGACTAGTAGGGTACGAGCTGGGGAGGCGTGACCCGGAGCCGGCCACTGAGTTCACTGCACAATTATCTCCTTTGCTCCATATAGAAGCCACATGAACAAGTATAACCCCCATTTTACAGATGAGGAAACAGACTTAGAGAGGCTGAATAACTTACCCAAGGCCACACTGCTAGGAAGTGGTGGAGTCGGATTTGAATTCAGGTCTAAAAGTCCAAAGGACGTGCTCTCCACCACGCCTCCTGTTGAGCCCTGGAATTCACCCTGCCTGTGACTGAGGAAGCCACATCCCAGGCACACGCCAGCACAGACCTGTGTCGGTCAGCGGGGAGGCGGTCAGGGCTGCTCTGCCGCGCTCAGGAGCCCTCTCTAAGCCGCACCTTGTCTGCAGCACTGGTCTACTGGCTCCCAAACAGACACTGGCCTTGGTGAGAGCTTGAGGGACAGCGAGAGCAAGGAAGGTCCTAAGAGGGCCCTCGGCTCATGCGTGAAAGCGTCTGTAACTACATGTGTGCACACACATGTGTGAGCGTGCAGACGTGTCTCTGTGACTCCGTCCTGTGGATGGAGTGGGTGAAGGGCCGGGTATGTGTGCCTGGGTGAGCGTGTGTGTAAGTGGACATGTGTGTGTGAGTGGATGCGTGTGCGTGTGTGTGCCCGTGTGTGGCGGTTCCAGAACCTCCCATCCCCTCTGCCCTGTGACCACCAGCAGGGAGCAGTCCAGCTGCAGCCCAGGCCGTTCCCAGCTCCTGGCCACCGGGACATAGACCACAGCAGCCCTCGCTCCCAGCTCAGCGGTGCTCCCGCACCCCCAGCTGCGGCCTGGGGTCAGGCCTCCTTCCTGGCAGAGGAGAGCAAGGATCCCTTTTCTGCAGGGCCTGGAGGGAAGGTGGCGGGAGGGTGGGCTGCGGGGGGCAGTGCTCAGGGGTGGCAGCCCAGAAAGGCCACCTGCCATCTGTGCTGTGCCTCCCACTCTCCCCACTCCGTCCCCTTCCCGCCTCAGGGTGCGTCACTCTGGCGACCCCTGGGAACTGGAAGCTAATTTTCCACGATCATTAGTGATGGAAAGACCTCAGGTTCTGCCTTTAATTAAAGTCAAACGTGGGGCTGAGGAGAAGCGCTGCATGCAGGCATCCTCTTCTCACTTGTAAAAGCCATACGCACATCATTAAGCCAGGCATGGAAGCCATAATTAAAAATTTCACAAACCCCCTCATGAGCTGAGCAGCCTGCACAGAGAAGTGGAACCGAGCCCCTCCCTCATGTCGGTAGCAGCTCCTACAGATGGTTAATTGGGGCTGGGGGAGGGGGCAGGCTGCACCTAGTTGACCGTGCACCTGGCAATGAGCTGACAAGACTCCTGACCTCCCAGGCCAGCAGTGATGACCTCTCACCTCTATCTAGGAAGCTTCTAGCCAAGGGCTAGGGCTCCCAGAGTGTAACGGGTGGATCCATGTCCATCCCCCCACCCCCCCCACCCCCAGGTCAAGGAGGACCACAACACAGGACCCTGGTCCCAAATCTCACAGTCTCCCTGGCTCGAGACCCATCTGTGCAGGGCGGGATGCACTGATGGAGCGGGAGAAGGGTCTCAGCTAGAGATTAGCGATGGCGCCAGTTGGACATCCTCAAGCCCCACCCCCCACCCCCCAGTGTGCCCAGGAGGGAAGCGGGACCCTCGGATGGAGGCAGGCTCAGCAGATCCCTCCTCTCTCCCAGCAACTGTGCGTCCTGAGGCCCTTCAACTCCTGCCATGCACACAGATGTCCCCAGGCCTGGTGGCCGCTGTGCACCTGAAGACAAAGGCCCCAGACAGGATACCTCCACACTCCCCAGAAACATTCCATCAGCCCCAGCTTCAGCCAGCTTTCACAGAGCTGTGCGTGGGGTGGCATGGCAACCTCGCTGTTCCAGACATTCTCTGGCCCCCTCTCCCCCCTGCCCGAGTCTCAGCCCCTGTAGACATCTGGTCCATCTCTTGTCCTGAATCGATCTTGCCCTGCCGGTCACCGCAAGCATAATCTCCACGTGCCCTCTAACACTGCCAAATGAATATTCACTTGTCCCGATCGCCGCCGCTTGTTTTCCGTCTGGCCTGATCAATGGCGCTCCTCTGAAGGAACTGTTCTCGTCAGAAGCATTGATCGACATCTGGGAAGTTGCCCGGCGGGCGTGGGGACAAGATGTGTCCTCCCAGCCACGACCAGCTCACCTCACCTGCAGACCACTGGCCCTGGGCTGGGCCAGGGCGTCCACACAGCCAAAACCGGCTCTCAGCCACTGGCTCTCCTTTTGTGGAGTTGGGGATCTTATGGGGCCACAGGAAGTCATGGAGCTGAGATCTGAGTTCTGTCCTGCTCAGGTCAATCTCCGCCCAGAGGAGCTCCCATCTGAGCCTTCTACCAGGTCCCCGAGCTGAGCCCTTTCCACCTTCCTCGTGGTTCAGGAAACATCATTTCTCTTCTGTCTCTTCTCTGGCAAACAGAAGGGATGCGAGCCCTTCTGCCAAGGGTCATCAGACACATCCCTCACCGCCCTCCCCCCAACCCTGCCCCCAGCATCCTGTTCTCGGAAGCTGACCCAGGGCAGCTGTGCTCTTGTTCCTCGTCTGTTCTCAACATGTTTCGACGGTCAGCTCTGCAAGTCAGCTCAGGGGATCCCTTCATTTCATTCACCCTCCAAGCCAAGCTGCCCTGACGGTCAGAGCCCTCGCTCCACTTTCTCTTACTGTCCCTCCACATCTCCTGGTTACAAACACAACTGCCTAAGAACCTGCACTTCCAGCCACTGACACAGGATAGTGCACAAAAGTAAGCCAATACATTTGGGTGGGGAAGGGGACTGTCCTACTGATACAAACCATATATAAATCTTACTTTTTGACCCAATTTGATTTTTTTAAAATAAATTTATTTATTTATTTATTTGTGGGCTGCGCTGAGTCTTCGTTGCTGCACGTGGGCTTTCTCTAGTTGCGGCGAGCGGGGGCTACTCTTTGTTTTGGTGCACGGGCTTCTCATCGCGGTGGCTTCTCTTGTTGCGGAGCACGGGCTCTAGGCGCACAGGCTTCAGTAGTTGTGGCTCGCGGGCTCCAGAGTGCAGGCTCAGTAGTTGTGGCGCACAGGCTTAGTTGCTCCGCGACATGTGGGATCTTCCCCGACCAGGGCTCAAGCCCGTGTCCCCTTCATTGGCAGGTGGATTCTTAATCACTGTGCCACCAGGGAAGTCCCTCCCAGTTTGATTCTTTAAAATTCATTGTGAAACATTTCAGATAGACAAAAAAATATTAAAATAATATAAAGAACAACCAGTGCACTTACCCTTAGCTTAAAGAATAAAACAATTACCAATATTTGGAGTCTCTTTTGTACCCCTTCCTACTACTTAACCCCTCCCTCCCCCCTAGAGGTAACCACATGCGTTAAATATTTAATGAGCACCTACCATGTGCCTGGCACTGTTCTAGGCAATTAGGATCTATTGGTGAACAAAACAAACAAAGATCCTGCCCTTGTAGAATTATATTCCAACCAGGAGAGAGATAGTGCTACAAACATGATAAATGAGTAAATTACAAATAACACTAGAGGGTGATAAATGCTATGGAGAAAAGAATAACAGCTGGGTGATGGGGATGGGAGAGCTGGAGGCTAGAGGCAGTCTCAAGACCTAAGCATGTGGGAGGAGGCCTCACTGAGAAGTGACATTTGAACCATGTGGTTATCTAGGGAACAGCCTGTGCAAAGGCCCTGGAGTGGGAGCATTCCTGACTCCCAGTATGTTGCAAAGAAGTGAACATAAGGAAGATGAAATGAGATAAGGTAAAAGAAGTAATGAGGGGCCAATCATGTGGGCTGTTGAAAGGATGTTGGCTTTGACTCTGAGTGAGATGGGGGACAGTGGAAGGACATTATGACCTGGATTTCAGCAGGACCCCTCTGGCCATGTAGATAGGCAAGGGCAGGAGCAGGCGGGTCAGGGAACAGGCAACCATAATAATCCGGGTGAGAAATTTCAGCTATAACATGAAAATCTGCTTCTGCCATTCTCATGAGAATTGGTACTCTTAGAAGAGGGCTTTATTATGATGTTGAAAATTATATGTTTTTACTTTGATGCTCTGATATCAATGTGTATCTCAGGTCCACTTGCTGAGCTTTTCTCATGTAAATATTCTGGATCCTGAGAAAACTGTAAGCTACTCTTCATGTCAAGCCTGGCCCTCCTAGCTGGTTATCATACCTAGAAGTGCAGGAAACTCAGTTGCCTGGTATATGTAAATGAAATGGAAATGAGATAATGAGACACATAGTGATGACTGGAAGGAGGGCGCTGGAGTGGTCAGGTTGCTTGGCTCCAAATCCCAGCTCCATCACTTACCAACTGTGTAGCCCTGAGCAAGTGACTTAAGCTCTATGTGCCTTGTTTTTCTCATCTGCAAAATGGGGGTAATAATGGTTACCTCCCAAAGTTGTTATAAGGACTAAATGGGAAGTGCCTGGTACACAGGGGATGCCCCATCATGTTAGTGGCTGCTTTGGGGAAGATGAACAGGGCTCCCCAAAGTGTTCCTCTCTCAGGCAGATCCATCAACCTGGACCTGGAGAAACAACTCCCTCTAGCAAAGCCTGAATGACAGCAAGAAATGGGAGTTGTGGAAGCTTCCAATGGGGGTCTCCGAGAAATGTCTCAGGGGCTCAGGCTAATAGGCAGACCCACAGAAAAATGTGACGCTCCTGGAAAGGGCTTCCATGAAACTGGCCCTTGAGCACTTCATCAAGAAGGGAAAATGAGCAGCCATTCCAAGCACCATGCCTCTGCAGCCAGCACTGGCCTTGGGCTACCTCTACTGCATGTGTCATGACGAGCAATGGGGTTGGTGTTTATTTCAAAGTACCGTGTTTGCAAAACTATTTCAATCATGTCTGCTGAGTATGCCAAACACTTCAGAATGATCAATTTCGAAAGTTTGATGCAGTTGGTCTTTTCCCTGATGATTAAAAACATGGTAACGTCTACCTTCAGCCTGTTTACTCACCAAGCACTTTTGACAATTTCAGTTCAGACCAAGAGAACCCAGTGTGCAATCCAAATTCAGAGAATTAAGAGAACAGCACGGCATCCAATGCATTGGGTTTGGGTGGGTGTTTTTGGTTGTTGTGAGGTGTTTTGTTTTTTTTGTTTTTACATAATTATTTTACTAGCAAGGTTGAAGTCTTCTAAAAAAAACTGGCAAATGCTGAAGCTTGGCAGGGAATGACGGAGTATATTCTGAAAATATTTGTGAGGTTTTCCCTTGTATTCACACACACACACACACACACACACACACACACACACACACACACACACACACACACACACAGTCTTTGTCTTGAATTTGGCATTGCAAAAACACCCTTAATGGAAGTCCAATATTACTTTCCAATTCAGCTCACTTACTTTGAAGAAATTTGACTCCAGTTCAGAGACATAATCAATTCTATTGGTAGTTTCCAAGGCTTAGGAAAACAGCATTTCCTCTCTGATCACCTCCTGAGCCATGGATCATACACACCTAGGTAGCTATGCATGGTTTCCTTTATCACCCATTCATCACAGCTAATAGCCAAATAATAGATCTGACCTTTTGCAAAACTTTTAGCCTGCCACCCTCGTAATGAATTCCTCCGGGCTATGTTCTCAGTTTCTTCACTAAGGCAAGGTCTGGCTGCCGTCAATGTAGTTTTCATGGGAATTTCCAGTAAGGTGAGAATCTGTATCCTTTAGGATTGCAAGAGTTTTGTACAGACTGGTGATAAGATCCTGATGCTGTTAGTTTCTTTCATGTGAAGTAGAGAATGACGTTTTGCAGGAAAAAAAAATTAGACCCACAGGTTTCAGAATAAATTTCATGTGATCTTGGTCCAACGTATTTTAAGATATGAGGGTGGTTTGGCATTGACTGCCCAGATTTTCCAGTGCCTCAAGGAAGGTGACTGCATCTTTGCAAGAGACATAAATCTACCCTTGATATCAGCCTCATGTGTCATCATCGTCAGCTACCTCAAAAGGGACAAAGAAAGCAAAACCTGAGTCCTGACGCTCAATTTGATTTGCAGATGGCAGTGGGACCTCCAGGGCCAGCAGCCAGAGGGTAGTGGGGCAGGTCCGGCATCCATCCACACCCAGGCTCCAAGAAGCAGGATCGTGGCTGTGGGTTTGTTTCACATAAAAAGTCGTGAGCACAGTGTACTGGCGCCTGTGGTGATGGAAATGATCTTACTTTGATTTCCAGCTTGTGTAGTGTTAGGACCAACTTCAACTCTTGGAAAGGATAAAACTGAAGATGTAACAAGCTCACAGGCCCTTTTCTGTGCTACTCTCTAGTAAATACAAAAATCAAACTTTTCCTCAAAGCATATCCTCACGTTAAAACAGAAAACGCTTCTGCGTATGACATGTAATGGGAACCACAGTGCACATGGCAACATAAGCACACAATGACAGTCCACAATATACACAAGTGTCACAGAGCAAAATCTCTTTTGTTCAAAATTCTGCAGAGCCCCACCCACCAGAAGAATTGTGAAAAGCTTTCCTTTCTATAGTTTGATTATGAAAATATAATTTTATACCTTGAACCCTCCCCACAAAACACCTCTCCAATTATGAAATATTCTTTTTCAAGCATTTCAAATCCTCCTCTCCCTCCCCAGACACTGATACACCTGCCTGAGCTTCATGTGCCTGTCCTTCTTCCTCCCATCTCCCTGGAGAAGTGCTGCTGTCGACGACCACCTCTGGGGAAGGTGGTGAAACAACGCCACTTGTTTTCCAAGCCCTAATTGCTCAGAGACTTTCTTTCCCTCCCCACAAAGCCACAGCACCTCTTCCCATCTTGGTTAGGACCAAGCCCCAACATCCAGCACGGTGGAGGGTGGAGTTCCCCGAGGCTGTGTGTTCTCCCAGCCCCATGACGAAGACCAGTGAAGGTTCTCAAAAGGAAGGCGGGGGTTTAAGCAGCATGCCTAGCGTGGAAAACCCAGGGTCCCCAAGCTCTAAGCCTCTATCTATCCCCTGGCAACAATCACTCAGATGCAGTTTAGTTAATTCCCTTCCACACCGTCTCTGGGCATGACTCAGCACTCATGGCAGCCTTCCTGCATACAACAGCAGAGGGGGCAGAGCGGTGGGCATGAAGGGACCTCAGAATCATCCTTTCTCAAGCAGAGACAATTAAAAACCAAGCGTCAGATTTGCTCTCTGACATGTGCAGGGTTATGGCCACTCTCATTCTTTCCCTCAGGCCCTGTTGTTTTAGGATGAAATGAAGTAACTCTAAAAATGGCCAGTATTTCTCCCCCGACACAAAGGCATAAATCACTACATCTTTGGTGCTTTCTCTGTGGTATCGATTCTTCTCAGATCGAAGGCAGATGGTTCCGATATGGCATCATCTAATACTCCCCCAGCTTGATTTATGGATTTCTTTGTGCGTTACCTGAACATAAACCCGTCTTGCATTATTTCTTGCACACTTGTCAAATTAAGGTAAGATATTCTTGTTGACCTTTAAACCTAAAAAAATTAAATGTGCCTGAGACATTTTCCAGCAAGCATAAAAATGAGCTGGGTCCTTAGTTGCCAATTAAGAGGATGTAATTATGAAGGGGATCGTCGTCTGTGCTTCGGGTAATGATTTAATTTTAGTTTTAATGTGTTCACTCAATGGAGGAAAAGAAAATAAGCCGGTTACGAATAACCTCGTGAAAGAGACGAGAACAATTTGGCACGATTTGTCCCTTAATTTACCAAAATGGGAAGGAGCTGGGGGAGCTTGGCACCCTAGCCTTCCAGAAGGAAGGAACGCTTCTTGAAAGGTGCAGAGAGAAGCAGCAGTAGCAAGAACCAAAATAGAGACAAGGAGGCCGTTTGCTGTGATGTTACCAAACAGAGTCAGCACCAGCCTTCAGGCTGTGCGAGGGTGTGAATTGGATCTAACTTTCAGCAGGGGAGGAAATTCCGTTTGGGAGCTGCATTAAGGCTTCCTCCTACGTTGTTTTTCCCTCTGCCCTTCCCACAACCAGGCCCAGGAAAAGGGTCTCTGGGCAACATCCACATGGGGCTGACTATTGTCTGCCAGGACACAGATAAAATGAATGCACCGTTCACCCTCCTTCTACAAACCCTACTCTTCACGGCTAAACGATGTTGGCTGCACCTATGTGGTCTAGCCTCGGTATGTACAAACCTAGAAGTGCACACATGTGCACACACACACACCTGTGACCACATAGGGCCTAGTCCATGAGGCTGGCTTTGGCATGCCTGAGGTCCCTTTCAGAAAAATACCCACTTTAATCACTTACGAAGATAGTATAAAGGTTAAAAGACAAGAGTAGTAAAAATAACTATGATTACAACAATTAGTTAAGGGATACACCAGATAAAAAGATGTAAAATGTGACATCAAAAACATAAAACATGGGGGATGGGGGGGTAATAATGTTGAGCTTTACAATGGGATCAAAATTAAGTTGTTATCAACTTAAAATAGACTGGTATAGATATAAGTTGTTATGTGTAAGCCTCATGGTAACCACAAAGCAAAAACCTATAGTAAATACACAAAGAGAAAGAGAAGGAATATAAGCATACCTGTAAAGAAAGACATCAAATCACAAATGAAGAAAGCAAGAGAAGATAGGAGCAGAGAGGAGCTATAAAAACAGCCAGAAAACGATTAATAAGCACATATCTATCAATAATTGCTTTAAATGTAGATAGACCAAATTCTCCAATCATAGAAAGGTGATAGATTAAAAAAACAAGACCCTATGCTGCCTACAAGAGACTCACTTTAGATGTAAGAACACACAGAGACTGAAAGTGAAGGGTGGAAAAAGATATTCCATACAAATGGAAACCAAAAGAAAGCTGGAGTATTATACTTATATCAGACAAAATAGACTTTAAAACAAAGATGGTAATAAGAGACAAAGAAGGGCATTACAGACAAAGGGGTCAATCAAACAAGAAGACGTAACATTTGTAAACATTAATGCACCCAACATAGAAGCAGCTAAACATATAAAGCAAATATTAACAGACCTAAAGAGAGAAATAGACAGCAATACAATAATAGTAGGGGACTTCAACACCCTACTTTCGTCAATGGATAGATCATCCAGACAGAAAATCAATAAGGAAACATTGGCCTTCAATGACACATTAGATTATATGGACTTTGTTAAGTATGCTTACAGAACATTCCATCCAAAAGCAACAGATTACACATTCTTCTCAAGTGCTTATGCAACATTTTCCAAGATAGATCATATGTTGGGCCACAAAACAAGTCTTAATAAAAATAAGAGGATTAAAATCATATCAAGTATCTTTTCTCACCATCACGGTATGAAAATAGAAATTCATTATATGAAGAAAACTGAAAAATTCACAAATGTGTGGAGACTAAACAACATGCTACTGAACAACCAAAGGGTCAAAGAAAAACATCAAAAAGAAATAAAAAATACTTGAGACAAATGAAAATGGAAATGTAACATATCAAAATTTATGGGACGCCCAAAAACTGTTCTAAGAGGGAAGTTCATAGCGATAAATGCCTACTCAAGAATAAAGAAAAGTCTCAAATAAGCAACTTAACTTCACACCTCAAGGAACTAGAAAAAGAACAAATGAAACCCAAAATTAGTAGAAGGAAGGAAATAGGAAAGATTAGAGCAGAAATAAATGAAATAGATACTAAAAAGACAATAGAAAAGATCAATGAAACTAAGAGCTAGTTCTTTGAAAAGATAAACAAAATTGACAAACCTTTAGCTAGATTTACCAAGAAAAAAAGAGAGAAGACTCAAATAAATAAAATCAGAAATGAAAGAGGAAACATTACAACTGATACCACAGAAATACAAAGGGTCAGAAGAGACTATTATGAACAATTACACATCAACAAATTTGACAACCTAGGAAAAAAATGGATAAATTTCTAGAAATATACAACCTATCAAGACTGAATCATGATGAAATAGAAAACCTGAACAGACTAATTATTAGCAAGGAGATTGAATCAGTTATCAAAAACCTCCTGACAAACAAGAGTCCAGGACAAGACACCCTCACTGGTGAATTCTACCAAACATTCAAAGAAGAATTAATACCAATCCTTCTCAAACTCTTCCAAAAGACAGAAGAAGAAGGAACTCTTCCAAACTCATTTTACAAGGCCAGCATTACACTGATACAAAAACCAGACACGGATGCCACAAGAAAAGAAAACTACAGGCCAATATCTCTGATGAACATAGGTGCAAATATCCTCAACAAAACATTAGCATACCAAATTGAACAATACATTAAAAGAATCATATACCATAATCAAATGGGGTTTATTCCAGGGATGCAAGGATGTTTCAACATCTGCAAATCAGTGTGATATACCACATTAACAAAATTAAGGATAAAAATCATATGATCATCTCAATAGATGAAAAAGCATTTGACAAAATTCAGCATCCATTTATGACGAAAACGTTCAACAAAGTGAGTATAGAGGGAACATACCTCAACATAATAAAGGCCATATATGACAAGCCCACAGCTAACATCATACTTAATGGTGAAAAGCTGAAAGCTTTTCCTCTATGATCAGGAAAAAGACAAGGATGCCCATTCTTGCTACTTTTATTCAACATAGTATTAAGTCCTAGCCACAGCAATTAGGCAAGAAAACTAAATAAATAAAAGGCATCCAAACTGGAAAGGAAGAAGTAAAACTGTCACTATTTACAGATCACATACTACACAGAAAACCCTAAAGACCTCATCAAAAAACTGTTGGAACTAATAAACAAATTCAGCAGAGTTGCAGAATACAAAATCAATATGCAAAAATCTGTTGCATTTCTATACATTAATAATGAACAATCAGAAAGAGAAATTAAGAAAAACAATCCTATACAAATACATCAAAAATAGAATAAGAATAAATTTCATCGAACAGGTGAAAGACCTGTATATTGAAAACTTATAAGATATTAATGAAAGAAATTGAAAAAGACACGAAAAAATGGAAAGATATACCATGTTCACGTATTGGAAGAATTAATATTGTTAAGATACTACCCAAAGCGGGCTTCCCTGGTGGCGCAGTTGTTGAGAGTCTGCCTGCTAATGCAGGGGACACGGGTTCCAGCCCTGGTCTGGGAAGATCCCACATGCCACGGAGCAACTGGGCCCGTGAGCCACAACTACTGAGCCTGCGCGTCTGGAGCCTGTGCTCTGCAACAAGAGAGGCCGCGACAGTGAGAGGCCCATGCACCGCGATGAAGAGTGGCTCCCGCTTGCCACAACTAGAGAAAGCCCTTGCACAGAAACGAAGACCCAACACAGCCAAATAAATAAATAAATAAATAAAAGAAAAAAAGAAAAAAGAAAATAAAATGTGGTGGGAGGGGGGTCTAGAAGTCTCCCCCTCTTTAAATAAAAAAAATATATATATTACCCAAAGCAATCTACAAACTCCAGGCAATCCCTATTAAAATTCCAATGACACTTTTTCACAGAAATAGAATAATCCTAAAATTTGTATGGCACCATAAAAGACAACAAATAGACAAAGCAATCTTAAAGCAGAGCAAAGCTGGAGGCACCATGATCCCTGATTTCAAGCTATATTACAAAGCTATAGTAATTAAAACAGTGTGGGGTTGGCAGAAAAACAGACACATGGATCAATGGAACAGAATAGAGAGCCCAGAAATAAACCCATGCATACTTGGTCAATTAATTTATTACAAAGGAGCCAAGAATATATAATGGGGAAAGGAGAGTCTCTTCAGTAAATGGTGTTGAGAAAACCGGACAGCCACACGTAAAAAAAAATGAAACTGGACCACTATCTTACACCATACACAAAAATTAACTCAAAATGGATTAAAGACCGTAAGACCTAAAACCATAAAACTAGAAGAAAACATAAGTTGTAAGCTCCTTGACATAGGTCTTGGCAATGATTTTTTGAATCTGACACTGAAAGCCAAAGCAACAAAAGTAAAATCACAAATACAGATAACAGATTGGTGGTTGCCAGAGGCAGGGGGTGGGGGGTGGGAGACATAGTGAACTGTTCTGTGGGGTTTTTTTTTTTAGTTTAAATAAATTGAATTTAAAAAACACCCACTTAGGGACTTCTCTGGTGGTGCAGTGGTTAAGAATCCGCCTGCCAACGCAGGGGACACGGGTTCGAGCCCTGGTGTGGGAAGATCCCACATGCCGCGGAGCAACTAACCCCTTGCACCACAACTACTTAGCCTGTGCTCTACAGCCCGTGAGCCAGAACTACTGAGCCTGCACACTTAGAGCCCGTGCTGTGCAACATGAGAAGCCACTGCAATGAGAAGCCTGCGCACCGCAATGAAGAATAGCCCCCACTTGCTGCAACTAGAGAAAGCCCGCATGCAGCAACAAAGACCCAACACAGCCAAAAATAAATAAATTTATAAAAAAAAAATACCCACTTTACAACCAACCTCTAATTAAATCTATCCCCAAAGCTCACTAAGATAACAAAGGGATCCCACTGGTAACGCCCAGCTGCCTGTTAGAGACCTCTGTCCCCATCCTGCTTCGGTATTTGTGTGTATGCACACCAGCTGTCCCTGTTCCTCTCCTCCCTCTGCCCAAATGCCCCAAACCCCTTCTCTCCTCACACCCAGCTCTGAGCTCCATAGCCCACCCAGCCCCTCTCACCTTCCACTCCCTTCTTTTCTTTGCTGTGGTAACTCTGCACTTTCCTGGGTAACCCTGTTCCCTCTTCCTTCCAGGACCAATGGGATCTGTCTTTCTTCTTCTCATTACCCTGACTACACAAAGGCCTGGGAAACACCAGGAAGACAGAATTCTCCTTATGAGGCTGGGAGGAGGGGATGCTGAAGTGCTCGCCTGTTAGAGATTTTTTCCCAGCCACACCCCTCTGCAGGCGTCTGCATGTGTATGTGCGGGGACACACACACACATACACGTGCTCACTTACCATGAAGGAGAGGAGACACACATACTCTTGGGTCCCATGGGGTGTAAGGTGCTCAGTCCCAGAAACAAGTGGTCCATCTTAAGCCACGTGTCTAATTAACGTGGCCTACGTAGCTGGGCGCTAATAGGCCCTTCCTGTCTTGCAGCCCATGGTGCTTAACCTCAGCCCCCTGGCCCGGGAGAAAGCCGGGTGAGGCAGAGGGGCTCTGATGCCCCAGCCAGGAGGGTCGAGGGTGGTCCAGGGGCTCATCTGCCCCAACTGACCCTGTCCACCACCTCCCCAGGGCTGGGTAGGCCACTCAGAGTCCTCTTCAGGCAAACAAAGCTTACTGAGTGCAACCGTGTGCAAGTTCAGGCCTCTCCCAGACCAGCACAGGGTTGGGAAGCACCTCTCAGAGGGCCTGCTTCCCCCAGAGCCACAGAGGAGAAGTCCTGCCTCTCCTTCCTGGGCTCTGGCAGCCTAGCTCCACCCTGGAAGAGGCTGTAGGGCAGCGCTTAAGAAAAGCAATGTTTTTTTTCTTTTTCCTTCAGTTTTGCAGATCCCCAAACAATTCTTTCGATATGATGGTTCTGATTAGATGCCTAAAATATTTCCATTTGACATTTTTCTCTACTTTCATACCCATCTGTGTCTTAAACCCCTAAGAGTCCGCCAACTACGGCTCACAGGCCAAAACTCACTGTCAACCTGTTTCCGTAAATAAAGTTTTATTGGGACACAGACATGCTCATTTGTTTTCACATTATCTATGGCTGCTTCATGTTATGACTGCAGAGTTGAACGGTTTCAGCAGAGACCTTTCGGCCCACAGAGCCTAAAATATTTGCTACCTGGCCCTTTAAGAAGAAGTCTGCTGACCTCCGACCTGAACTGCAAATATAATTCACTTATAAATCAGCAGTCAAGTAAACTTTTGGGATGTCCAATAAACTTTGAGTAAGCCATTCAACACCATCACTCAAAGATATAAAAATGAAAATCCCAGAAGCTCAAGGTAAACCATATAGAATCTCAATTCTAAATCCATACATCTCTTAAAATGACACATACACACAGGAATATATTCTCATAGGAAAAATCTTCAAACAGTACAATTAAAGATCCATTTGAAAGTCACCCCAATCCAATCCACTCCACACTGGGATAATTTGTCATAATTCCTTCCAGACTTCTTTCTAGCTATGTATTTACAATTATGTAAATAGAGAATATACAGTTGTGGCTTTTTTTGCATGCACATATTTTTAAGCCATAAATGGTATATAAGTACATATTGTTCACAGTCTGCTTTTTAATTTAACAATACATTTTGGACATTTTTCCGAGGCAGAGTAAAATACATGCTTTTTAACCACCTAGAATATTTGAAGGTTGGGTGATGCAAATTCTGATCTCAATGCACACAAACATCTGGAGAGGCCGCTGAGCTTAGCATAACCAGCTATCCTTCTTCCCAGGAAAGAGGAGCCAACGTCCTCCGGTCACGTCAGAAAGCAACCTTTCAGTTGATGCACTGCAGGCCCCTGGCACACACACACCCCATCTATTTGAAGGCACTCCCCACCCCCGGAGGCCCTGGTCCTTGTCTACAACTTGTGCCCCCTCAAGGAGTCTTTGCATGACCCTCAGGCCCTCCTGGCAGAGTCCCTAAGAACCATGACTCCAAAAACACCACTCAAACGAGCTATTTGAAAGGAGAATCACTGTGAATTTAAATGACTTTCTCAGAAGCTTGACTTTTAAAAAAGGAAGATGAATCTGGCCCTTGCAAATAAAAAACAGATTGAGAAGCTGAGCTTCGCGGAGTGACTTAAACAGGCATTCAGAGCTGGCACCCACTGGGAACAGTGCAGCAAAGGCGGGCGTTGGGAACAGGCAGAGCCTGGAACTTGACTCATGAGCACCTCCCCCCGCCTTTGTATCTCCTCCTCTTTGCCCCCTGCCTTCATCATCCCCCCACCTTTACCTCCTCCCTTTGTTCCACAAACCCTCACTGAGCACTGCACCCACTATGTGCCAGCTTGTGTATACTGCCCTCAAAGAGTTCCCAGTGATGCCAAGACAGTCCTGAGGCAAGGGACCATGGCATGTGGCTCTGGTCTGGGCAAAAGGATGTGCAAGGTGAGAACTGAAGGAGGAGCGGGGCAGGTAAGGGATGGGGGAGGGGTATGAACCTCTCCCACCAAATATGTACAATTTTCTCGTTAAAAAGACCCACTCCGGCTGCTGATGGAGAACAGACCTGATGGAGGGAGTTGCTCCACCCACCCAGGGGCAGCCTGAGTGGCGCTGGGTAAACATCGGCCAAAGGAGCAGGGGGGTCCCACACACACTGTGCAGGGGCTGTGCAGGTTGCAAGGAAGATTGTGGCTGGGAGGTGGGTACCACCTCTCTCCTGAAGGTCCAGCCGTGTTGGTCCAACCATGGGGCGCCAGACTGACCCTCCCTTGGGGAAGGAGAAAGGGGCACCAGGGGGTGCTGAGCTCTCTCCAGCTGAAATTCATGAAGCGGCCAGGAATAGAGGACCCGGGCGAAAATCCCACTGGACTACTGACCGGCTGGATGACCACACACATGGGGCTCAACCTTGGGTCCCTTTTCATCCATTGATTGGAATCAAGACAAGGCTGCCAGCTCCACACAGCTTCCGTGCCCTCACGTGGGGCTGGGATGTTTGTTAGAAACCTTCCTTCCTGCCATGAACACATGTATAGATGGACACCTGAGGGTGCTGGGGCTAAGGAAGGTGGTCAAGCTGAGTAAGGAAAGAACATTCATGCCTGCAAAAGCAGTTGTCGGAAGGAAAGGGACTTCTGTGTTAAGGATGACAACAAACACCATTTGTCTAACTTCTTTCCTTCCAAGCTTACTTTGAAAGAATCAAATAAATATAGAAATGGGCGGGGTGGGGGGGGTGCAGCCTGTATCCATGGAGGAAAGTTGGTCAGGTCACGGGGCAGGAAATCAGGCACAGCCAGGAATTCTAGCAAGCCTAGTGCAGCGGGCACAGGAAGGGTGACAGGGCAGCCTCTGGGAGGTCAGGGTGCCTGGAACAGTCCAAGAGCCACAAAGGAGGTTCACGACAGCTTCAGGGGGACGCCAAGGGTCAGCCCCATGGAGTGACCTCCACAGATGGGCACCAATACATCTCACAACATACCTTCAGAGTCTATAAAGCAAATGATTAAAGGCAAAAGGAGACTTGACAAATCACCAGTCATAAAGGTTTTAACACTTTTTAAATGAATAAATTATGCAAACATAATTAAGCGAGAATATTAAAGACTTGACTAATAAAATCTGGCGCCCTCTCTCACAGCTTTGTGCTCAGCAAACAGAATGCAGTTTTCTCAATCACTCTTAGAATATTTAGAAATATGGGCTTATATTAGACTACAGAAAAAAATCTCAATAGAAGTCATTACTGGGACGTCCCTGGTGGTCCAGTGGTAAAGAATCCGCCTTGCAATGCTGGGGACGCGGGTTTGATCCCTGGTCAGGGAACTAAGATTCCCACATGCCGCGTGGCGACTGAGCCCGCGCACCACAACTACTGAGCTCGCGTGCCTCAACTAGAGAGCCCGTGTGCTGCAAACTACAGAGCCCCTGCGCCCTGGAGCCTGCACGCCACAACTAGAGAAGAGAAAAACCGCATGCCACTACTAGAGAGAAGCCCGCGTGCTGCAACAAAAGATCCTTGCGTGCCGCAACTAAGACCTGAGGCAGCCAAAAGATAAATTAAATAAATAATAAATAAATCTTTTTTTTTAAAAAAGTCATTACTTTACCATGATGCAGTAAAAATAGACTCTAACGAAAAAAAGAGAGGTAAAAATGTTGGCTACAGCATTGTTTTCAATAGAAAAAAGTTCAAAAAATATAAGTTCCCATTAGTAGAAGAATGTTTAATTAAATTTTGGTCCTTCCAAACTCTGGAATCCTATACAACTGCTGAAAAGAATCACCTCATTCATCTAATACAGAGTTGCAGAAGAGAATGGGGTACTGGTAGAAAAAGCAATAAATTGAGGGAATATGGCTGAGAATGTTCCAGAATGGAAGAAACATGGTTTTTTTTTTGGACTGAAAATGTACACACAGTGCTAAAATCTGGGTAAAAATTTTAAAAATTCACCCATCTTGGTAAAACTCCAGAATACCAAAAAGGTAAATCTTAAAGTTTACCGGAAAGAAAAGACTGATTATCTACCAACAGTTAGACCACAGCAGACATCTTAGCATCAAGAGATGCCCAGAAAACAGCGGAGGAATATTATTTTTTGTAGGTGCTCTAGGGAAATAAAGGTCATTCTATTCAATTATTCAAGAATGAGGGAAAAATAAAGACATTTTCAGATACCCAAAGCTGAGGGTGTGCAAGCTAAAATAAAAGAATTACTAAAGGATACATTCCTGCAAGAAAAATTAACTCAGAGAGAATGAGTGGGATTTAAAAAACAGGAACATAGGTAAAATTTGTTGGCAAATTTAATTAACCATCAACCGTACATATTAAAAATACTATTTTTGCATTAAGGTACCAAAAAATTCTCAACTATAACAACAAGGAAGATGGAGGGAGAAGGTGTTTGGTGTGCAGTCCCTATGTGCAAAGATCCTTGATTGTTTTGGAGGATGACAGAGATAATAATTTTAGACTTGCTAAAAAATTTATAGTTAAATATGTATGTTAACATTTTGAGGGTACTCAAATGACAGAAAAAATCTATAGTTTTCAAATCAATAGAGAGAAAGAAAAAGAAAGAAAATTGTATTGACTGGACTGAAAACAAGAGAGGAAAGTAAACAGAAGCCACAAATAAGGTGATAGAAATAAATCCAAAATATTAGTGATAGCAATAAATATTAAGAGATTAAGCCCATCTAACATTAGCAATGCTCACTATATGCCAAACTAAGCATGTTACCTGTATTGGCTTATTTAATCCTCCAAACAAGTGCATGAGCTAGGTATTGTTATGATCACATTTTATACATGGGGTAACTGAGGCCCTGGAGGTTAAAGGAATGTGTGCAAGCACCCGCGCTGGTAGAGAGCAGAGCCAGGATATAGACCTGCACACACAGGATCCCCAGCTTATGCACTTTCTCATGCTCTCTGCTGCCTTCAGAAACAGGTGCTTTCATCTGGCCTACTGCCAGCCAGATGAAAACCATCAATCTTGATGGTAAAACCCTTTAAAAAGCAATACAGAAAGGCTGGAAGTGGCTGGAAAGTGGAATGCCAGGAAGTACTAACCAAAGGAAAACTGACATGATATTACTGATATTATTATCAAATAAAAGTGAATTCAAGGCAAAAAAGGAATTAATAGAGGTAAGGAGTGGCACAACACAATGAGAAAAAGAACAATCTGAAAAAGAAGGTGTAACAATTAGGTACTTGTAGGCATCTAACAACAGAACCTCACAATACATAAAGCAGAAAGTGCCAATCACAAGGAAAATTAACAAATCTACCACCAGAGTGGGAGATTTTAACAGGTCTCACTCGGAAATGGAAAGATCAAACCAATAAAAAAATTAGCAAGGGTACAGAAAATTTGAAAAGCACCGTTTCAAGATTGATTTTATATATGCATGTGTGTGAATGTGTGCATATGTGGAATATGCAAATATAAATACGTGTGTGTGTATTCCTATAGCCAGCAAATAGAGAAGATACATTATTTTCAAGAACATGTAAACATATATAAAAACTGACCACCTACCACATACCAGGTTACAATGTATTGCAAGGAACTAATATACTACAGCTCACATTCTCTGACCACAATGTACTTAAATTTAAAATGAATGATATATGATATCACTTATATGTGAAATCTGAAATATGGCACAAACGAACCTATCTACAAAACAAAAACAGACCCACAGACATAGAGAACAGACTTGTGGTTGCCAAGGGGGGAGGTGGGGAGGGAGAGGATGGACTGGGAGTTTGAGGTTGGTAGATGCAAACTATTACATTTAGAATGGATAAACCACAAGGTCCTAACATATAGCACTGGGAGCTATACTCAGTATCCTGTGATAAACCATAATGGAAAAGAATATAAAAAAAGAATGTCTGTATGTGTGTAACTGAGTCACTTTGCTGTACAGCAGAGATTGGCACACCGTTGTAAATCAACTATACTTCAATAAAAACATTTTTTTTAATAAAATAAATGATAAACTCCATATTTCATACATTCTAAGATTTACTTTTTCATAACATTGATGTAACCAAGATACATCTTACAATAGATGGGATGTTAGAGTTTAACTAGCAGTGTTTTGGTTGTTTTTCTTCTTATTGGCATATAAAATAGTGGTATGCATTACAATCAGCATCAATTTAAATTTCATGTAAATATGGTAGTTTAAGAAAAATGTATGGGATACAATACTAACTAGAAATTAATAACAAAAGAAAAAATAAAGAGCTTTAAAATACTCTCCTGAACACCTCTCTCATATCAAAGAGAAAATAAAAACAGCACTTTTAGACCATGAAAAATTATGATAATGGCAAATTATGCACACCGAAACTTATGGAATGTGGCCAGAACTGTACTCAGAGGAAATTTTTATCACTTTAAGTGTTTTATTCTTAAAGAAAAAAGGTAATAAACGAACTGGACATTCAACTTAAAATTAGAAAAAGAACAAGATAATAAACCTTAAAAGGGGATTAAAGATGAAAGAAGAAACTACAGAATTTTAAGAGTTCAACAGCAGGATGAATAAATTCAATAACTGTTTCTTAGAAAAGGTCGATATAATATACAAATCTCTGGTAAGTCTAATCAAGAAAAGAAAGAGGGCTTCCCTGGTGGCGCAGTGGTTGAGAATCTGCCTGCCAATGCAGGGTACACGGGTTCGAGCCCTGGTCTGGGAAGATCCCACATGCCACGGAGCAACTGGGCCCGTGAGCCACAATTACTGAGCCTGCGCGTCTGGAGCCTGTGCTCCGCAGCAAGAGAGGCCACGATGGTGAGAGGCCCGCGCACCGCGATGAAGAGTGGTCCCCACTTGCCGCAACTAGAGAAAGCCCTCACACAGAAACGAAGACTCAACACAGTCATAAATAAATAAATAGAAGAACGTGAATTTCTTAAAAAAAAAAAAAAAAGAAAGAAAAGAAAGAGAGAAAACCATTGAAGAGAAAGAGATATAACTGGAGACGGAAAAAAAAACTATTAAAATATAAGAATACCACGTGGAATTCTATGCTAATAAATTTTAAAATCTTGATTAAATGTATGATAGCCTCAGGAAGCAGAAGTTACACAATCTGATTTAAGAAGTAGAAAAGCTGAATAGAAAGTAAGTGTGGAAAACAATCATCCCCACCCCCAGAGGCGTTGTCCTCAGACAGATTTCACTGGAACATTTCAAAGCTTCAAGGAACAGAAATTTTCTATGCTATTTAAAATGTTCCAGAGGATAAAGAAAGGAGAGAAACTTCCTAATTAATTTTATGAATAACACATAACCCTGGCACCAAAACCTGCCAAAGATGAAACAAAAATAAAATCATAGACTAATCTTGCTTGTCACTCTAGATGTAAAAATCCTAAATAAAAGATCATGGCAGACACACACAGCCCCCACCGTCACCACCCCCAGTTCCAAATGTATGGAAATGCTGGATAAAATATAATATAAAATAATTAAATACATAATCAGGCTTAAGGGAAAAAAGGGAAATCCTTGGGTGCAAAAAATGGAGAGATGTGTGAACTGGAGCGATAAACTGTCAGCTGTTGCCCCTGAGGCCCTGAACAGCACATGGCAGATGGAAGAGGGCAGAGCTGGGGCGTTAGTGTCCACAAGGGGCAGGAGATACAGCCTGGCTCTCACCTCTCATAAAAAGAGGAGCTAAAACTGAGCTCTTGCTCTAGAGGGGATCTCACCTCAATGAAATGGGGGCTGGAACACTCAACCTCTGTCTGGGGAAATAGAAAAGATCTTGTAGGGGGGCAGTTTCCAGAAAGAAAGGAAATCCCAGCCCTGCACTATGGTCATGAAATCCAAATTTACACTACGGATGTGGTGTTAGAATCCCCACATGTAGGAATAATGGGGAAAATGGGTCCCAACTGCTGCATCCGTGGAACTCCCAGCAGAAACAATTTTTGAAATGTACTGAAGCAACACTTTTACAACCCAGGAAGCACAGGGCTACCATTAAAAAAAAAAAAAAAGAAAGAAATCACCAATCTTAAATTAGCTTGGATAATTTTTGTTTCCCTAGAATATCATATAGAAATTATAATCTGCTCAAGGAAATGATTCACCGTGAGTGAAATCAGCTGATAAACAAACAGAAGGACTAGCACTCCATGATGCAATAAGGAAAACCCCCAAAAGATACTATAATTATGTTTTAAATTATTAAGTGAGTAAAAGGAAGACTTAAAATAATGAAAGAACAAAAACTACAAAAACAAGCATGTAGGTTTAAAAGGTCTCCATAGACTTTCTAGAAATAAAAAATATAATAGTTGAAATTAAAAACACACTACAAGAGTTTAATAACAGATTAATTAGTAAACCAGGAGATGTAGTGATCTAGGAAATAAATCTGATACAATCACCCAAAATTCATACATAGAAAATATGAGACTGAGGTTACAAGGAAGAGAACAGAATGAGAAGGTCCCAGATAATACTAATAACCATAGAGACTCTGGCAGAAATGCATCCCCAGGGACTAAAAGAAAGTCAGATCCTTCTAGAAAACTTACAATAATGATCTTGAAGCAAACGTGTTAGTGTCAGTGTAGGGTCTCTGGAGCATTCCAGAGAACACTAATAACTAAGACTTACAAAGAAATGACCATGTTCCAGGAGCTATTTTAAGCACTTTACATACATTAACTCATTTATTATCACAACAACCTAAGAGTTTGGTAATATTATTATGCCCAACTTGTAGATGAGAAAACTGAGAAAGAGTTTATATAATTCTCCTCAACTGTTATGCACTGAAGTAGAGTAGATCCATGTAGCTATCTGCAGAGCCCATATTCTTAACCACCATGCTATACTGTCCCCATACATGTGGTTGGCATTTCAAAGGCTAACATTGAGAATAAAAGAAAAGAACTATTGGAAGAGATGATGACTGAAAATTTTTCAGCACTTAAGAAAGTCATCAGATTGAATAAATAAGTGTTTCAACTTCCAAGCAGGAGAAATAAAATTATATAAGTAGATATATCTGAATGAAGCTGAGGAATATCAAAACAAAGAGAAAAATCACAAAAACTACTGGAGATAGAGATATTATCCACAAATTACTGACAGAGTAACTCCCAGCTTCTCTGAGGAATAGTGGACACCAGAAAACAATGGACTAAGTCTTCAAAGAGCTAAAGAAATATAACTATCATCCAAGAATTTTATACCCGGTTTAACCATTAAGGGCAAAATCATATTTAAATGAACACAGTCCCAGAGAGTCTTTGGTCTTCCACACAGGTCTTCCCTGAAAGGACTACTAAAGGGTTATGAGGGGCAGTTAGAAATGGAACTCAGAGAGAAGGAGTGAGATGCAATAAGCAAAAAGTTGGTAAACAGTTGTAAATCTAAATAATCACTAACTGTAAGTAATAATAACAGTAATAATGATTTAAAAATTGGGGAGTTTGTCAACAATATGGTGCTAAAATTAGACAAAAGATATGAGATGGGAATATAATCAGAATTAAAGTGTTCTACAGTCATTGTGTTGCTTTGGAAAAAGGTAGAAACTTTTATTTAATTCATACTGTGCTAAGCCAAGTATGCATATTAAAAATTTGAAGGTAATCACTGAAAGAATAAAAAACAATGTATAACTTTCAAATCAATAGAGGGAGCAAAAAAGAAAAAAGAAAATATAATTAACCTTTTAGAAAGCAGAAAAGATTTTTTAAAAAGAAACAATAAAAAAGCAAGGAAAGTAGAAAACACAAAATAAAACAGAAAAAAGAATGCAAATACACCAGTAACCACACACACACACAGATTAATCTTGCTACAAGAAACTTCCAAAACATGATTCAGAAATGTTGAAAATCAAGAGATACTATAAAGCTATACCATATAAAAGACAAAGAAAAAGTTGTTTTTTACAATATTAATATAAGGTTAAACCAAGTTTAAGGCAAAAAAGCATCAATGGGGATTAAAAGAGTTCTTACACACTAGGAAGATATAACAGTCTTGAAACTGTATGCACTCAATAATATAGCTTTTTAAAAAAATATAGAGTAAAAGTTGATAAGATTACAAAGAAAATATCAAGGAATTGATAACCATATTAGGAGATTTTAATACATCTCACTCTGAAATTGATAATTAAAAAGACAAAAATTTAAAGATATAGAAGATACAAACAATACAATTAAAAAGATTGAGTTAGGGCTTCCCTGGTGGCGCAGTGGTTGAGAATCTGCCTGCCAATGCAGGGGACACGGGTTCGAGCCCTGGTCTGGGAAGATCCCACATGCCATGGAGCAAATGGGCCCGTGAGCCACAATTACTGAGCCTGCGCGTCTGGAGCCTGTGCTCCACAACAAGAGAGGCCGCGATAGTGAGAGGCCCGTGCACCGTGATGAAGAGTGGCCCCCGCTTGCCACAACTGGAGAAAGCCCTCGCACAGAAACGAAGATCCAACACAGCCATTAATAAAAATAAAATAAAGCACACCTAGTATAGTGTAATTTAGAAAAAAAAAAAGATTAAGCTAAAGAATGTATATAGTTATAGATAATAGAATTCTGCACCCAACTATTAGAGGATATGTATTATTTCAAACATAATGGAACAAAATATGACCATATACTAACCAGGAAACAAAGCAATTCTCAACTAAAATTAAAGAATCAATAGCACACAAACCACAATCTCTGGCTACAATGCAGTAAAATTGGAAAGCAGAACAGAAAAATATGGCTTTGAAATGCTTAAGAGTCTAAATAACTCATGAGACAAAGAATCACAAAGGAAATTATACAACTTCTGGCTATCGAACAAGCAGTATAATAAAATAATTATGTACCCCAACAAATTAAGATTAATCCAGAAATGCATTACAGAATGACTCAATATTAGAATATCTATTAATATAACTTATTGCATCAATAGGTCAAAGGATAAAAACCATGTTTATCTACATAGATAGATTAAATACATTTGCAGGGGAGGGGGAAGCCCTTGATTACATATAAACACTAGTAAGATGAGATACTTTGTTTTTTTAAATTCTGAAAATCTTATCTCATAGATAGCATCATGATTAATAATGAAACATTAAAGTCAGGAATAGAACAAGGGAAGCCAGCTACTATTTAATATTGCCCTGGGAAGATTTGCCAATTTAATTAGAAAGGAAAATTAAATTAAAAACATATATAAATAAAAAGTAGAAAGGAGTAAATCTTCATGACCTTGAGTTAGGCAAGGCCTTTTTAGATACAATACCAAAGCACAGCAACAAAAGAAAAAAAAAGATAAACTGGACTTCATAAAAATTAAAAACTTTTGTGCTGCAAATGACACTATCAAGAAAGTGATAAGATAACCCACAGAATGGGATAAAATATTTGTAAATCATATATCTGATAAGGAACTTGTATCCAGAATATACAAAGAACTCTTACAATTTGATAATTTAAAAAAATTAAGTTATGGGCTAAGGATCTGAATAGACATTTTCCAAGGATGTACAAGTGACCAATAAGCACGTGAAAAGATGCTCAACATCATTAATCATTAGAGAAATGCAAATCAAAACTACAATGAAATCAAATACTAAATGCAAATCAAATACTACTTCATACCTACTAGGATGGCTAAAATCAAAAGGACAGACAACAACAAATTGGCAAGGAGGTGGAAAAATGAGAACACCCATACACAGCTAGTGGGAATGTAAAATGGTACAGCCATGTTGGAATGTAGTCTGGCAGTTTCTCAAAAGGTTAAGCATAGAGTTACCAAATGACCCATGATTTCCACTCCTCTGTCTATGCCCCCCAAAATGAAAACACACATTCACAAAAAAAGTTGTCCCATAATGTGTACACAGCAGCTTCATTAATCATAGCCAAAAGGTGGAAACAATCCAAATTCCCATCACTGATAAAAGGATAAAATAATAAAGGTAGTATATACATTACAAGGGAATATTATTCAGCCATAAAAATGAATGAAGTGCCACAATATGGATGAACCTTGAAATCATTATGCTAAGTGAAAAAAAGCCAAAAAAAAAAAAAAAAAAAGACCACATACTATACGACTCAATTTATATGAAGTGTCCAGAATAGGCAAACTTACAGAGACAGAAAGTAGATTAGTGGTTGCACAGGATTGGGGAGGAATAAATGAGGAGTGACCACTAATAGGTACACAATTTCTTTTTGAGGTGATGGAAATGTTCTAGAATTGACTGTGCTGATGGTTGCACAACTATGTGGACATCCTGAAAACTTCTTTGTTTTTTTTTTGTTTTTTTTTGGCCACACTGCGAGGCTCATAGGATCTTAGTTCCCAGAATAGGGATTGAACCCGGGCCTTCGGCAGTGAGAGCGTGGGCCTCCAGAGAATGCCCTGAAAACTATTAAACTGTACACTTTATTTTTTTATTATTTTTTTAAATTTTTTTTAATTTTATTTATTTATTTATTTATGGCTGCGTTGGGTCTTCGTTTCTGCGCGAGGGCTTCCTCCAGTTGTGGCAAGCGGGGGCCACTCTTCATCACGGTGCGCGGGCCTCTCACCATCGCGGCCTCTCCCGTTGCGGAGCACAGGCTCCAGACGCGCAGGCTCAGTAGTTGTGGCTCACGGGCCCAGTTGCTCCGCGGCATGTGGGATCTTCCCAGACCAGGGCCCGACCCGTGTCCCCTGCATTAGCAGGCAGACTCTCAACCACTGCGCCACCAGGGAACCCCTAAACTGTACACTTTAAATGGGTGAATGGTACAGTATGTAATTATACTAGAGAGGTGGGCAGAGAGAGCAAGACAGAGAGAAACAGAGAACTTCCAGATTCCAATCGCCATATCGGCACCCACTATTCTGCCTTCTTAGCCTTCTCTATGCTTTGCCAGAGGTTACGTGTCTGTACTCCAAGGGTTAAGCCCTCCACTTCTACCAGCTCCAGTGCTCTCTTACCTTCTCAGGGACTTCGAACCAGCCTATAGAATTTTCCACATTCTACTGGATCATTCCCATCAACATAAAAATATCCTGTTATGGACTTCCCTGGTGGTGCAGTGGTTGAGAATCTGCCTGCCAATGCAGGGGACACAGGTTCGAGCCCTGGTCCAGGAAGATCCCACATGCCGTGGAGCAACTGAGCCTGCGGGCCGCAACTACTGAGCCCATGTGCCACAACTACCGAAGCCCACATGCCTAGAGCCCGTGCTCTGCAACGGGAGAGGCCACCGCAATGAGAGGCCCGTGCTCTGCAACAGGGAGTAGCCCCCGCTCGCCGCAACTAGAGAAAGCCCGGGCGCAGCAGCGAAGACCCAATGCAGCCAAAAATAAATATAAATAAATAAATAAATAAATTTATTAAAAAAAAAAAAAAACCTGTTATTTTTCCCATCAGAAAAACCAAGCAACAACAAAAAACCTCTCTCAACTCTTTTTCCTTTCCATTTCTTTGCTCTCTTTCACAGAAAAACATGAGTTACCCATATTCACAATCTCATCTCTTGCCATTGTCTCATAGACCCACTTAAATCAGAACGTTGTTTCCCCCACTCCACCAAAGCCCCTCTTGCCAGGGCACATGGTGGATCCACTAGTCAATCCTTGGTCCTCATCTTACCTGACGTGCCACCAGCATCTGACACAGGTGACCACATTCTCCTCCAGGAGGTACCTTCTTCACTTTGGTTCTAGGACACCACACTCTTGCTTTCTTCCTACCTCACTGGTCACTTTTTGGTCTCTTTGGTTGGTCCCTCCTCATCTCCCTGACTTCTTCATGTTAGAATATTCCAGGTCTCAGTCTTTGGTCCTCTTTTCTTCTCTATCTACACTCACTCCTTTACTGACCTCAATCAGTTTTATGGCTTCAAAAACCACATGTTGATGGACTCCCAAATTTACATCTCCAGCTCTCACCTCTCTCTGTAACTCCAGACTCATATATCCAACCAAATATTCAACATCTGCAGTGGAATGTGCGTTGGACATCTCAAATACAGTGTGTTCTTAACTGAATTCCCTCCAACACCTGTTCTGCCCCTTTCCCATCTCAGTTGTGGGTAATTCCATCTTTCAAGTTGCTCAGACAAAAGCTTTCTTTTCCTCACACCCCATCTAATCCGTAAGGAAATCCTGTTGGCTCTGCCTTCAAAATCTATCTGGAATCTGACCCATTCTCTCCATGTCACTGCCACTGTCTTGGCCCAGACCACCATCTCTCACTGCAACAGCCTGCCAGCTCTCTTTGTCCTTTATCGTGGCAGCAAGAAAAGAATGATCCTCTCAAAACATAATTTGATCATGGCACTCCTCTGTTCAAAATCCCACAGTGGCTCCCTACCTCATATGGAGTGAAATCAAATTCCTTATCCTGCCCTGCACAACCCAAATTGTCGGCCCTCTTCCCATCTGCCCTCCGACCAGTGACCTCATTCCCAGCTGCCCTCCCATTGCATCTCTCCACCGTTTTACCGTTCCTCACTCCTGCCTTAAGACCTTTCACTAAGTGCCCCTCTGCCTGGAAAATCTTTGCCTAGATCAGGATTTCTCAACCTCGGCACCATCAACATTTGGGGCCAGACAATTCTTTGCTGTGGGGGCTGTTCTGTGCATTGCAGGATGTGGAGAAGCATCCCTCGCCTCGTGGTACCCATTAGATACCAACAGCATCTTCCAGGTGTTGCCAAATTCCCCTGGGGGGGCACAATTGCCCCAGGTTGAGAACCACTGTCCCAGATCACCTGCATGGCCCACGCCCTCAGTTCCCCCAAATCTCACCTTGACAATGAGGCCTACTCTGACCCCCCCATTCCCTCCTCCCCCACTCCCCACTGCCAATCCCCTTTACCCTGCTTGGCTCTTCAAAGCAACTCTCACGTTGGCTTCATGGGGGACTGGGATCTTCCTCTGCTTTGTTTCCTGACGTATCCCCAGTGCCTCAAATACCGCCTGACACACAACTGGTTCTCAATAAATATTTGTTGCATAAATAAATCAGAAGACTCAATATGGTAAAACATAATAAATAAATAAAGTAAAAGGTCAATTTATCTGCCAACTTATCCTAAATTTATCTACAAATGAAACACAATCCCAATACAACTCACTATTGGATAGTATTTGAAATTTGATCCAACATTTCCACGAGCGTACCTAAAAGAATAAAAATGTGATATCACACAAGCACAGTGAGATGGTTTGCTTCCACTCTAAGATATTACAAATGTATTCGTAAGCTACTATCATTAAAATAGTGGGTTCTGGTACTAGAATAGACAGACTAAAATAGAGGAGTCCCAAAGCGGCCCCAGGAAATACAAGAATTAACCAAATGAGGAAGCTAGCATTTTAAAAAAAGTAAGCAAAGAGTGAGTGCTCAATAAATAAAGCTGGGACAATTGGCTGGCCATTTTACACCTGCAGTATATGTATGTGATGTGGAAATAAATATAGAAGTAGTAATACACGCCAGGGAAATAGCTCAAAGAGTCCTGGGGGGTTGTCTCTGGGGAGCAGGAGTGGGAGAGGTGGGGAAGGATACAGCGGGGGATTGCTGGGTTTATTACACTCCTTTTATTATCTATGCTTTTTAAATGACACATACATATTACCTTGATGAAAATAAAAGTTATTTTAAAAAAGCAATAAGCATGCCCCTCTTTAACCTGTCAAGTTAACCAAGATTTTAAAAATGAAGATTTGCTGGTTTGAAAAAAGGCACACTCATGCACCACTGGGTCTTTCTGTAAGGTGATCTGTAGGGGAGTATTAAAAGTCTTAAAATCAGGCATACCCTTTGAGCCAACAATTACACTTCTAGAAATTTATCCTGAAATGACACAAAGGAATACAGCAAGAATGTTCACTCTGACACTCTTTAAAATTGAAAAACAACAATGAAAATCCCCCCAAGTGTCCAACAGGGAACGGTTTATATAAATTATGATAAATTCATAGGAAGGAATGCCGTGCAGGTGTCAAGAGTGGGATGGAAAGAGATCCATTACCAGGCAAAGGCGTTCGTGATGTATAGAGTGATTAAACAGGTTATGTGCAGTAGGCATAAAAATTATTGCACTTTTAGAAAATGAATATGACTTATGAGTTTATGTACATAAAGTGATTTAAACGTAAGATCTTCCCACCCTGTGAAAATGTATGGGAACCCCAGATCCAGAGGGTAGGTTGGATGATGAGACTTTTATTTTCTTCTTTTTGCTCTTAAGGCAGGGAGTTACTAAGATTTGTGAAGGTGAAGGCAGGAATGTTAAGGTGAGGTCCCTCAGAAGTGGGGTGGGAGTCTGCACAGGCCCCTCTGCTACTCACTCATCCACCAAACCCCAAGCTGAGTGGACCAGCCAGCCAGCGCTGGACTTGCCAGGATCCAGCTGCACTCAGGGTCCAGGCAGCAGCCCGATGGCCGCAGCCACAGCGGCAAGGACCCCCTTCTAGCAGATTGGGCAAGGGGGTCCCAGGACGGAAGCCATATTTGGGCAGGCCACAGCTGCCTGCAGCCCGGCAGTTCTTCAGCATGGCCTCCAGTCTTGGCAGTTACTGTCTCTTTCTGGGGCTCTGGCCCCCACCCTCCAAGTGGGGAACTGTCCACCTTGCCAGTGAAGCTCTGGGGTCCAAATTCCTCCAGCCCAGAAGCCAAATGCAGTTCACAGGCATATTGTTTGGTCAGTGTAGGACTTGGATTTTAAATGCTGAATTAAGTCTCCCGATTTCAGAAGGGGAGAGATTTCATATAAAAATCTACCCACTCTTGAATATTCGAATACCTGGCTACACTGAACCCCTAGCCCTGCCTGCGATGACAGCTGGATCTGAGCTCCCCTCCCCACCTCCGAAGGGGCAGGGGTCCCCAGGCATCCCAAACTGCACCACTTTCCTTCCAGGAAGCCTGGCTGCACCGGGGGCTGAATTTTCCACCCGGGCTGGTCATGTCTGGGCTACATCATGCCCTCTCCCCACTTTACCAGGCCCCTGTTCCCTCCTACCATTGGCTGTGGGAACCTCAGCCCCTGTTCTGACCTGCCCCTTTGGGACATTAGGGTTTTTGTTGCAGAAAATCTCTCCAAGTCTGCCCCCCACCCAGAGCCGGGTGGGGGGGCAGCTCAGATCCCAGGGAGCCCTTTGGCCCTTCTGCTGCTCACACCCTCCCCAGGGGGACCTGGACTGAGGCCAAGACCTGGTCCCTGCCTCACCCCAGCCCTGGGCTCAAGAAGGGGACACAGAGCAAAAAGAAGGATGTTGGTCCTCGGGGACTCTGATCCTGGCAGAAGATACTCACCTGGCAGACAGTTGGTTTAGGAAAAGCGAAATCCCTAAGAGCCAGTGTTGTGGGCTTCGTTTCCTGGAAACTCTGGGGATTATTGGGAAGGGCTCTTGGAAGAGGCCCCTGTGAGGAAGTGAGGAAGACAGGAGTGGGCAGACGGAGAAACTGAGGCCATGCCTCACAGCTGAGGCCTGAGCCCCGTCCCACAGGGGGCTCCGGAGCGGGGATGGACACTGCCAGTAATCGGGTGCAGACGGGGTTGGGCAAAGAGCCCCCAGAGGTCGAGGGCAATTCCTATTTGGTGAGGAGGGGTACCACTGGGAGCATCAGCAGGAGAATTTCCCAGCAGCCCCCGTGGGAGCTCGTGGGCAGAGCACCACCTGGGAGTGGTCAGGGAAGCGTCCCAGAGGGGTGCTGCCAGCCCAGTGCTCTCTCGCAGGCGAGACCTTCTAGGACGAGCTAGAGACGCGAGCGGAGAGTGCGCTGAGAATTCAGTCCCATCCCGGCATTTATTTGAAACAGAACATTAATTCTGACTGTCATTAGAGTCCATTTCAATTTTGTAATAACATAAAAAGTTAAGAGTCTAATTTATTCATACAAATCTTGTTAGGATCCAATTTCCACATAACGTAACATATTCCTTAAAAAGCTGACAAAGCAGGAGAAATTAAAAACGTAAGAAAAGACATCCAGGGGTGCTCACTGCCACAAAGCCAAAGGTGAGGAGGGGGAGAGCATGATGGCTCCAGAAAGGGCTGGAAGATTGGAACAAGAACCGGTGGACGCTGGAGAGGCAGGCTGCGCCACCTGAAGGAGCTGCCACCTGAAGGAGCTGCGGTCCGTCACATCCCAGATGCTGCAGGGGGGTGGGGCGCTCCTCTTCACCACCCGCACGGCCCCCACCTGTCCCCAGCATTCGTCCCTGCCCTTCCAGCTCCACAGACAGCTCCCTGGCACCTTCCTCAGCAAATCCACCCTCGAGAGCCCATAACTCCTCTTAATTACACGTCTGCAGTGTTTGCATTAGATAGCTGTCACCCTGTAATTTACCCGTACACGGGTTTTAATTGTACATTAATCTTTCCTACACGCCACTCCTCTGCTAGAATCTGTAACAGCAGCAGTTTGGGTCATTTTGTTTATTCCTCAACCAAAAATAGCTGATGAATGTAATTGCAGATTGTCCCTCCCCTTCTTTTTCGAGGATTACCTGCTGTGTGCCCGAGAGAGGCTCCTGTCACCTGCAGGCTGCCTTTAAACACAATATTGGACTGTTTCATGGTTGACATAAATTTCAGAGGAAAGGTCAGCAGCAACAAGCAATCTTCCAATCACCTGCCACGAGCTCCCTGGGCGCCTCTGCTCACATCCTTTCTCTCAAGCTCCAGCCTGATGGGTGCTGGGAGCGGTCGCTTGGCTTAAGGACCATTCTCACAAGAGAGGATGACAGGAGAGGGCAACGTGTGAACCTAAGGAATCCACTGGCATGGAGGTTCCAAGGTCACTTGGAGAACCAGGAAGGAGAACTATAAATTACAAAGCCCTGGCTAGCTGCCAGGGCCCCCCCACCCCCCGGAAGCTGCATTTAGCATATGATTCTCCCTGAAGCAGGAGGAAGCTTTAACTCCCTTTCCAACAGAATGTGAATGGAATTTGTTACAGGAATATTGTGATTGAAATATCACCTCTTGGCTTTTCATGACAACCCTGCAATAGCCTGCAATTGCGATGGGTTGTGTGTGTGGGGGGGGGGGGCTGTTGTGGTCTTCAGGGGGCCGAGTGGCAGGAAGAGAGCCCCCTACAATATTTATGAAATCCAGATGAAGCCCTACCCTGGCAATGAGCTGATACCATAACACAGATTTCAAAAACGCCTTGACATTTGCCCAAGATCAAATCTCCCCTTGCGAAACCCCATGAGGCCTCGTGCTGACGGCGGTCTGCCCTCTTGCCCCCCCTCCAGCCACCTTCTCCAGTTAAACCCGGGTAATAAACACTGGATGGGAGGAACCGAGGGATTGGAGTGGTGCAGACTAGACTAATACCATGAAAGCCCACTTTTCCTTTGTGGAAAACAAAAGCAGTGGTTTTCAGTGGTGGAAGACAGGAGTTTTGATAATATTTATTGTTAAACACTTTCCCACAGGCAAAACAAAGTGCCAAAGCGCGGTGATCTCCTTACTGACGAGGCTCTGACAGTGTATTTGGACGAAGAGAGACAGGCAGCGGTGATTCATCACACATCAGCCCAGGAAACAGAAACGAAAGCATGAAATGTATTTCCTTGGGGCCACAGATCTCGTTTAGGTGCAACCCTTGATTCGTTTTAGGAGACCCCATTAAGAAGAGTGTCACCAGCTTTCCCAGGACCTGGGTAACAAGTCATTTCCAAAGTGGTCCCTTAGGGCATCCTCCACCCCAAAGGGCTCCCTCTTCTACCACTACCCACTACCCGTGGCTTTTAGAGACATAGGTTCCCCATGTTCCAGGACCTGGGGTGGTGGAATATTGCATGAAATACTGCATAGGAAACACTGAATGAAATATTGTATGGAATTCAGGCCTGAAGTCCCCAGAGATTGTTTACTAGTAAAAGGCGAGGGTGATTTAGTTGGGTTTTGATAAACACTTCATATAGCACATCCTAAGAGAAGCAGAATCCTTGTCAAGCACGCATCTTTATGAGCTGTCCGCCTATAAACCCTGCATGAAAGGTCCATGCTTAATGTTGGTTTGGCAGTAAATTGGCACGATGCATGCGTCTGCTGCATCAAATTAGCATCAACCCATAAAACGTTACTGAACGATTCCTCAAATCTGCCAAGTCTTCAGATCAATTCGGAGAAAGTGTCAAAGGTTTTTTTTTAACTTTGATAAACTTTTCATATTAGTTATCACAGAAGAGCATAAACCTTTCTAATCTGTCTTTCCACAAAAAAAAAAGGTGTTGTTTTTCTCAAACTGCTTTTAGCTCTTCCATCTTTGCACACCCGCCTCCACATCGGCATAAACAATGTGTGTGTCATGGATTCTTTGTTGCCCTATTAAAAGTGATTGGTATTTAGCTCACACTGCCCCTGCCCCATGACCTTGGAGAAAATTTCTACTGGCACTGTTAAAGGGCAGAGGTAAATCGGACTCCACATTGGATCTGTTCGACTTTAACCTTTGCTTTTCGTTGCTTTTGTTATTATAATCATACATAACGGCCTGCCTCAGGGAACCCTTCCCACTTGTGAATGGCTGCAAGAAGAAAGAAACTAACACATCCCCTCCCCGAGGCTGGTCATTCCAGATGTTTTGCAAGACTGATGGCCCTTTTACGTTACTTCTTCACCGCCTCTCCCTCTCTGATTCTATTAATGAAACAGGTATCCAGACCCCGATAAGATGGTTTTTCAGAGACACTAGTCTGTCATCTTCTCAGTCTGCCGGCTTCCCGAATGAAGTCGTATTCCTTGCCTCAACACCTTGTCTCCCATTCAGTGGCTTGTTGTGCGGCGAGCAGAGAGAGCTTGGACTCGGTAACAGACCAGGATAAAGTTCTCACCCCTGGCCTTTGATGTGCAGTCCCAAGCACGCCTCCTCCAGGAAGCCTTCCATAACTCACCGATGAACTCTGATCCCTGCTCTATGCCCTTGTGTGTCGTGTCAACTAGACCATAGTTTCCTGGGGGCTCAATGCACTTCCTTCCCTGAGGACTTCACGTTTTGGACCCTCAGGGATGGGGCTCACACTGAGTGATCCATGAGGTGTCATCTCCCTGCTCCCCATCTTTGACGGCCAGCCCAGGCCTCCCTCTTCCAGAGCCCCCGGCAGATGCTCTGGCCAGAATCCCTTGCCCTCAATCCCCAACCTCAGAGATCTCAAACCAGCACCCCCCACCCCGTTATTCCCCCATGGGTTGCATCAGAGTTGTATGTGAATCTCTCTCCTGGAGGTAATGGCTGGGTCCCCAAACCAAACAAGAACAGAACCTGGATTTGAACATGGGTCTGATCCAGAGCTCTCATCCCCCTGGCAGTGCTGCTTTCCACATAATTGTCACACTTGAGGAGAAAAGGACCAAGTCACACCCAAAGAAAGGAGGCTTTATCATGGTCCCCATCAAAATGTGATGGGACAGGAATGGATGAGGTGGTAATAGACTGGCCCTTTCGCCTTCACTTGACGGGAGGGCATGTCATCTATGCCCTTTGTGTGTCATCTATGAAAAGGTGGTGTTGAAAAGTCTAGCACACTGCATGGAGCAGGGATGGAATGTTGCTCTCTGCAGAGGGACTCAATGACAGATAAGCCCATCAGGGATGAGGGCCCCCTCGGGGTGCTCCTAAATGGTCAGTGCTTGGAGCACTGGAGGTGAGCGCAGCTGCTGGGGGGAGGTCATTTAAAGGAACAGAGCACCAGGACAGGACACCCTCCAGGGTCCGAGAGCTCGACTTCCAGAGCCCTCCCCATAGCAGCACAGGCTTCCAACAAGTCCCTGTCAAGTCAGCTGGGGTGGGAGAGGACAAAGCCAACAGGCAGTGCTCCGTCCTCTGGCCCTTCGTTCAGTGGGTATTTATGGGCCCCACTCTGCGCCAGGACCGTCCTAAGCACTGGGACCCAGCAGTGCACATGACAGACAGGGCGGTCTCAATGCTCCTGGAATTTGTGAAGGGAAAGAAAAACGAGCCCCGGAGAGACTGATGGACCACGGGAATCCATCTGGTCATTCTGGGACAGGTGGCCAGGTCCCAGCTTCATCCAGAGAAATACCTGTCTACTCCACCCATTGCCTAACGACATGGAGGACTGAAACCCACCTGGCAGAGGGAATTACCAGCACCCTTGACATTTAAGACACTTAATGATTTGGAGATGGGAGTGAGTTTTCAAATTTGTTGAATAATGTTTTCAACTACAACACATCCTTGGCAAAAATAAAAAATACTGTATTAGTCATCTGGGAAATAAAATTAAAACCACAGTGTGATACGTCTACATACTCATAGAAGAGCTAAAATGAAAAAGGTTGACAACACAAAGTGTTGGGAAAGATGTGGAGCAGCTGCACCCTCATATATAACTGGTATGTGTTGGGGGAATTAGTACAACCACTTTAGAAAACTGTTTGCCGGCACCTACAAAGATGAACATATGCATATTCTGAGACCCAAAAACTCTCTTCCAGGTACATGCTTATGAAGATGTGTACAACATATGCCCAAGAGATACATGCAAGAATGTCTACAGCAGCACTGTTCATAAAGCCCCAAACTCCAAACAACCCAAATGTCAATCAATAGGAGAAGGGATAAATAAATCAGGGTGTCTTCACACAGTGGGATCCTACACAGTAACAAGAGCAAACAAACTACAACTACTCACAGCAGCATGGCGGACTCTCACAAACATGATGGTAAGCCAGACACAAAGGCCCACAGACTTATGACTCCACTTACATCAAGTTTAAAAACAAAGAAAACCGGGCTTCCCTGGTGGCTCAGTGGTTAAGAATCCGCCTGCCAATGCAGGAGACATGGGTTCGAGGCCTGGTCCGGGAAGATACCACATGCCGCAGAGCAACTAAGCCCATGTGCCACAACTACTGAAGCCTGCGTTCTAGAGCCCGTGAGCCACAACTACTGAGTCTGTGTGCCACAACTACGGAAGCCCATGTGCCTAGAGCCCATGCTCTGCAACAAGAGAAGCCACCACAACGAGAAGGCCATGCACCGCAACAAAGAGTAGCCCCCACTCACCGCAACTAGAGAAAGTCCGCACGCAGCAACGAAGACCCAACGCAGCCATAAATAAATAAATTTATTAAAAAATAAAAACAAAGAAAACCAATCCCTGCCATTATGAGTAAGGAGAGCAGTTACCCATGCGGGAAGGGAAGTATCAGGAAGGGATCACAGGGGTGCTGCCATGTTCTGATCCCTGCTCTGGTGCTGGGCACACAGGCCTGTTTTGTTTGCAGATATTCACTGCATTGTACACACAATCTGTGTGTTTTCGGTATGCATACCGTACTTGGAATTAAAAGTTTTCAAAAGGGAACCCACCTACACTGTTGGTGGGAATGTACATTGGTGCAGCCACTATGGAAAACAGTATGGAGGTTCCTCAAAAAACTAAAAAGAGAGTTCCCATATGATCCAGCAATCCCTCTCCTGGGCATATATCTGGAGAAAACCCTAATTCGAAAAAATACATGTACCCCTATGTTCATAGCAGTACTCTTTATTATAGCCAGGACATGGAAACAACCTAAATGTCCAACAACAGATGAATGGATAAAGAAGACGTGTTATATATATACAATGGAATATTACTCAGCCATAAAAAAGAATGAAGTAATGCCAATTGCAGCAACAGGGATGGACCTAAAGATAATCATACTAAGCGAAGTAAGTCAGAAAGAGAAAGACAAATACCATATATCACTTATATGTGGAATCTAAAATACGGTGCAAATGAACTTCTCTACAAAACAGAAACAGACTCACAGACATAGAGAACAGACTTGTGGTTGCCAAGAGGGAGGAGGGTGGGGGAGGGATGGAGTGGAAGTTCCTACCGTATAGCATAGGGAACTATATTAAATATCCTGTGATGAACCGTAAGAGAAAGGATATGAAAAAGAATATATATATGCATAACTAAATCACTTTGCTATATAGCAGAAATTAACACATTGTAAATCAACTATGCTTCAATAAAATTTTTTTAAAAGTTTTCAAATGTACTGAATGCGGGACAGGGAAAAGGCATCCATGGGAAATTGCTAAGAAAAGGGACACCAGTCTGTAGGGGCACATGCCCCCTAAGGCTTTGTCACATCACCAGACAAGGCCCTTGATCAACATGCTTCCTTGCACCTGAGATGGAGAAGGACTGAGCCTCGGCTGAAATACCAAACCCAGGAGATGACAGTGATACTGATGATGAAATAATAGCAGTTTCCATTTACTGTGGGCTGGCTATCTGCTGGGCTGGGCTATCTGCTGCTCTATGAGGTGTATTCTATTATCATCTCCATTTTACAGATAAGGAAACTGAGTCCCTAGTCCACAAAGTGATCACGTGGTGAAGCTGGGTTTTTGAATCCAGGCAGTCTGACTCCAGGTGCTGGCTTCTGTCACAGCCCCGAGGCGGCTGCACGGGGTGGGGCGAGGGGTGGAGCCGGTTGCCATGGCTGTCCATTGACACTTTAATTCGTGGCAGAGGGAACTGAGAAGCGTTAAGTAATAGGCATAGATTGTGTTTTCACAGGGATGAATGGTCATGAAATTAAATTTGCAGATGAGGCCAACCCTCAGGAGTGGAAATAACATCAGTTGGAGACAGAGGCCCAGAATCAAAGCAGGAGACGGCAAGATGGACCCAATCTGGAGCAATGCAGTTCACCACGCACACTGAGGCAGTAATCCACGCCTAAATGACTTTCATGAGAAAAATGTGTGGGAGTGGGTGCTGTGAGGGATGCTGAGGTGGCCGTGACCACGGCCAGCAGGCAGCCCCTGCACCACAGCAGCGGCAGGCTCGGCCCCCAGGCACAGTGACGGGAGAGGCGGCATCGGGCTGAGATCGCCATACGGCACCAGGTCACCACGCCCCACGCGCACACCACCCCCAGCCCTGTGCCAGCCTCTGCCAAAGAGATTCAAATAAGATGTGGGAAACTGAGGGAACCATCAAGAAAAGCTCCTTGGAAGTAAGACTCAATTTGGGCCCAGATGTGTGTAAGGGAAGGGGTAGAAAACAGTATTCCTGGCAAACGTGTCAAACAGGCTGGCTGTATCACCCACTGGCTCCACCAGTGTAGACAGATGGCTTACATCATGAACTGGGCCAAGCCAGTGTAGACAGACTGTGTTGCACTTTGGGCTCAACCACCCCAGCTCTGGGAGACAAAGCCTGATGGGCAGGACCATGTCTGAGGGGAAGCGGGGGCCTGAGCTGAGTTCAGCCACAGGGAAGTCCCCGAAGCCAGAGAGAGAGTTTCAGAGCTTGTGCAAAGACGCCACAGAAAGTGGGGCAGGCATGGACTAAACGGAAGGTTCCAGTGCCCACACCCTTGACTCAGCCAGTGTAGACAGACTGCCTGCACCATGTACTGGCTCAGCTGGTGTAAAGTATCTGTATCACACACTGGTTCCACCAGTATAGACAGACTGCACAGTTAAGCTCACTCTGCCTGCCCTCAGCAATCAGTGAGTACCTTTCTCCATGCCCAGAGAGCAGTGCTTGTACCAGCATCATGACCCGCTGCGTTCCCTTGGCTTCCTCCAGACCTGGCAGGAGGTGCTGCACATGAAGGACCACAGTCAGTATTTGCTGGGGGCCTGGATGCTTCCCTCAGGAGCACAGGGAGAAAAGCCCACCCCCATCTCCGGGCTGGGGGAGGGTCTCAGTGCTCACAGGTTTGGACAGATGGGTCTTGTCCAGGGAGATGAGTCAGCCCCCCAAGAAGAGGCAGCCTCAAAGGTTGGGACAACTCGTCTGCCAAGTATGAGTCAACCTGAGCCTGGGCTAGGAGCTGCTGGCAGGGGGCTCTCCTGTGTTGCCTTCCCACTGATGAGCACGAGGGCATGACCGGTGGTCCACAGTGGCGAGTGCAGCAGCCAGAATAGAAAGGAAGGCCGATCTGGTGAGGCCGCACTCCAGGCAAAGAGCCCAAGGGCTGGAGGAATCAGCCCAGGGAGGCCTGGGGCCTGCGGAGTAGATCTGTCCCTCCTAGCGTCCTCTCCTTGGTACTCATCCCTCCCGGCCCAGAGTTGGGCCCAGCCAGGGAGGAGCTGGCAGAGTGAGGACAAGGTGACAGTGACCTGGCCTGTTGCCTGCAGCTCAGGGGCTGCTCGGCTCAGGGCCCGAAGCCAGCAGCGTGGGCACAACAGGAAGCGGGGTGACTCACAGACCTGCTCCCCCCACTCTAGTTTTGGAAGACAGAGCCGGGGGGACCCAGCTGATGTCTGCGGGGAAGCCAGGGCCTGAGCTGAGCTCAGCCAGCTGCAGGGAACTCACCGGCATCAGAGCGGGCTTGGGAGCTCAGGGCCTCGGGCAGAGCCCCTCACAGAGGGTGGGGGGCAGGCACAGCCTGGTTCCACAGGGAGGAGGGAAGGGAGAGAGGATGGAGAGTGAGGGGAGGGGACAGGAGAGGAGTTCTTTCTGGGGCAAGCGGCAGCCAGCTGCCTGTCAGATACAAGTGGGTGGCAGGTGAAGGACCTACCAGGGATGAAACGCATGTTGAGGCCACCTCTGGCCAGCAGGTGGGCATGAAGGTGGGCGTCCGAGCAGCCTGTCCTCATGAGAGAGCACTGACACTCAGCTGTCACTTACTGAGTGCCCACCATGAGCCAGGGCTAAACGGTGAACACACGGGGGAAGGTAGAAGAAGGCCCAAGGGCTTAGGGGACAGCTGGGAGGTGGGCCAGGTGGGCAGGGGCACAGAGGCAGGGGCACACAGGTGGCTGCCTGGCCCACCAGACCTGGAGGATATAACCCAACCAGAGTGGATGGGCACTTGGAACATTCTGGTCCGAGGAGCACTAACAGGTCCCAGTCATGATCCAGAAGTCATGGTCCCAACCACGGTCATCATCTCCTCTCTGCACCTAACCAAGCCCTGGTAGATTCATGTCCACGCACCCCCTCTGTAGGACCACAGCCACCTTCCTTCAGGATTACTGCAACCCCCCTCCTCAATGGGCTCCTTCCTTTGCAGCAGCTGGTAGCATCGAGTCCCAAGTCCCTCCCTGGCCTTCAAGGCTTTTTACGGCCAGGACTCCACCTGTGTCTCCAGCCCCGTCTCCCCCTCCTTCACCCTGCTGGCCACATGGGCCTTCCCACAGCTCCTGGACAGCGCTCTGCGATTTCTCTCACTCGTTCACATTCTGCGCCGGGAAGCTCCCTCCCTGCTTAGTTCCAGCTCTTCCTTCAGAGCTCAGCAGAAGAGTCACCTCCTCCAGGAAGTCCTCCAGAACCTTCGGTCTAGGTCAGATTACCGTATTGTACATCTCGTGACCACCCAGATGCTTCCTTTATACGTTTATCATGGCCTAGAATCACACTTGTATTGGTGACTTGTTTAGTAATGGGATCGCCTGGCACAGCATGAATCGGTGCGTGATGAGGGGATGGTGACCGAGCTTCTGCAGACGACAAACCCCAAGGGCAGGTGCCCCTCTTAGTTTTGCTTTCCCCAGAGCCTGATCCAACAACAGACACAAAATATTGGGTTGGCCAAAAGGTTTGTTCGGGTTTTTCCATAAGATGTTACAGAAAAACCTGAACGAACTTTTTGGCCAACCCGATACATGCTCATATACGGTCACTGAATGGAGGGTGACAAGGAGTCTGACGCTGGGAGTGTGGGACAGATCATCATTTGGCTTCTGGTTTCAATGTTGACAACTCTAATTTAGTTCAGATAAATGTCACTCACCAGGGCCAGCTCTGACCTTGGGTTGGCAGGGACAGGGTGTCTTGCCCTCCATCACCAGTAGCAAGAAGCACTGATTTCCCAGAAGTGCATAGCCTTCAAGGTGGGGAGTGGGAATGCTGAGACCCAGGCCCCTTGCCTGCAGACACTCTCTGACTTCCCCAAAGGTGGGTTTCGAGATGGAATTTTGCTTCTTGATGTCAACCCACCTGGTCACACACAGGCTTCCCCCATTTTGCTGGTGGCCAAGGCTGCATTTGTGGCCAGCAGGTGCAGGTTAGAGCACCAGATCACAAATGACAGGTAGTTTTGTACAGGGTAAAAGTCACAACTTTATCCCATGACCAATTTGTAAGTCTCATGCTCTGCCACAGTGATTTACCGACCACAGGGTCACACATCCTCCAGCCGGAAAGAAATGAGACGGCATCTCCGGTGTCCTCTGCCACCTGAGCTAATGTGGCTCTGTCCCCTGGTTGTCTGAGCCCAGGGGTTTCCTCTGCCTTTGGGCAGCCTTTTCCCAGGAGGGAGGGAACACAGCTGCTCTGGAGTCAGACGAGCCTTGGCAGTGGCTCCAAAGACAGTGCCAGGGAGCCTACGGTCACCCCGCAGTCGCCGCACAGGCCACCTGCTCCCATCAAACGTCCTGAGGCTCCCAGACACCGTGTCCGCATATATATCCAGACAGCTATCCTTGATAGCTTTTTTATTTCTCGCTGTCCCGTGTCAGAGCCACATTGATCTCCTTGGGTCAGCACTACATAAATCTCCTGTTTATAACTCATTACCTTCTGATTAGCTGAAAGGCTGGGTAGTTATTTCACAGTGTTTACTAACTCGAATTGCCATAGCTATTCATGAAGGAGCTGCCATAGTCCTTTGTCCACTTTCCTGCCCATACACTCCCTGCCTGATCCATATCTCTCCGATGTGGCTGCCGCACACGGATAAATCAGGGAGGTGTGGCAGATGCAGCTAAGACAGGTGTCGGGGACTCCAGACCAGGCAGCAGGCAGGAGAAGGGGAACCACACCTTCCCCCAGCAGCCCCCAAAAGACTCCAGTGCGCACCGCAGGTGCCTTTAACCAGATGCATCAGCTAGCAATGATAAAAGCTCCCATCTCCTCGATCGGCAAAACCACAAAAAGCCTATCAGGCCACCGGTGGCAGAAACCAGGTGAAAAGCAGAGAAGTAGCCTGTAAGACGTTTCCAATCAGGAGAATCTGACGTTCCTCCTTTTGAAGGTGAATTCTGAGATGAGCCCACCAGGCACTTTCTCCCAAGAACCATACAGCAAAAAAGTAGTTACTGAACTTTCCCAGACTTATTAGCTTACACAAACAGAGATTTGAATAAATGTTTAAAAAATGAAATTCCCCTGATACTCTGTAATCAGTAAATGTTCATTACAGAAACACAGCAAATATGCATGAAATTTCCCAAGTGGTATTCTGGCTACAAGATTAACAAGGCATCTCAAACAGCAGGCTGAGTTACAAAGCATCCTCCTCTGGTCACAGTTCAGGAAAGCTCCGCCAAGCCCAGGAGGTCAGGTGAGGCTGCTCCTCTCCCAGCCGGAACCAGGGAAAATCAGAAAATGCTCCTTCTGCCCACTCAGCCAATTTGGAAGTGAGCCCCGGCACTGGTTGATTGATGTGTCTCTATAAATAATTAATCCTTGACCTTGCTTTAAGAGATCCTTGACTTTCTAATTTGGGGTCTTTTAAAAAATCAATACTGGGGGGAACATAAATCACTCTTGTGGAGTCTGATTCCAGGTAAATAAATAAATAAGCTATGCCTTCCCTCTGTCCCAGGGTGAATGGGCCAGGCAACGGATGGGGTCAGACTTTGAGAGTTTTTTTTCTATTCAAATGCTATTGGATTATCGATCATCCTATGAGGCTCAGTTCTCTTCAGGGTCTGAATTTTATCCCTCCTTTGGGTCACGTCACAGAGGCAAGTCTGAGGAAGTCTTCAGAATGTGCTTCCAACCCGCCAAGGGCTTCCCAGAACTCATCCTGCCATATGTAGTGGGCTGTCTGGATTAAAACGAGGTCTCCTCCAGGGACCAGAGTGTCAACCCCTTCTGGTGGCCTATCTGCCTTGCCTTTGGGACAGGGGCAGGGGGTGGGTAGGAGAGGCTATGACAGTTGGCAAATTTTAAAGAGGGCTCTGCCACTCTTGCCCCAGAGGCTGCACTGTTCTAGGGCAGGACTTAGGAAAAGTTCTCCACCCCGTGAGCAAGGGTAAAGGTGAACACAGATGTCAGAGGTTAGCCAAAGAAAGTGGACTTAGTAGTGCAGCTGGTAAGCAGCCCAGGGATGGGGAAGGAGCTATTCTGCCCCTTACCCCTCTGCAACCGCCCCCTCCCCCTCCCCCCAACACACACACACACACACACACACACACACACACACACACACACACACACACACACACACACACACACACACACACACACACACACACGTCCCTTCACTCACAGGCCTCTCCTTCAGGCTCCGCTGCCAGGCCAGATGCCCGCCAAACAGATACAGAGGGCCCAACCCGTTCCCCTTAGCATAGCCAATCACGGCTCAGCCTCCAGGTGGGAGGGGGCCCAAAGACCCGGGGTCCACCGCGATATCGGAGACAGCTGAGGGACAGAGAGTCCCAGGGTTGGCCCCTACTTTTCGTCTAGGACAGACAGCTGGGCAGCGAGTGCCCACAGCCGAGGGCGCTGCATAGTTGCCGCGCCAGCTCCACGTCGGGGTCGCGGGGCCTGGAGCCCAGACCTACCGCGAAAGTTAGGGGAAGGGAGAGAGGTCACCTCCGACACAAGCGCCAGCACTGGCACAACTAAATCCCGCGAACGAGCCTTCGCCCGGCCGGGCAGGCCTCCGGCGAGGCTGGTGTGCAGAACTAGAAGCCAGCAGCTGGAGCTGCAGCCGCCGCCAGAGCTCGGCTGGGTCCCGCGGCAAAGCGGATCCTTTCACCGCCCACTCCTGGGCTCCTGCACTACTACTGCACTCCTGGACACACGCACGCACACACCTTCACACGATCACTGACGCACACACACTCTCCTCGAGTACAAAACAAGCTGGTGCCCCGGAGAGTCGTGGGGTGAGGATGCGCGCGATGGAACCCGTAGGCACATTCCGCCGTTCCGTAGGAAGCCAAGAAGGCAGCCTCTAACTCCTTCCTCGCCTGCCCGCCACAACCGGTCCCCGAGTCCCAGTCCCCAGCGCGCGGGAAAGCTCTGGGCGCCCCGGGGCTCCAGCCCGGCTCTCTCCGGGCCCGACGCTGCCTCCCCGCGCCCAGCATCCAGTGCAAAGAAGAGAAGCGGAGGATCCGCAGGGACCGAGGCAGTCCGCGGGGTGGCAGTTCACAGACGCGCGGCAACGACTAAAATCCAAGGAGCAAAAGTCTAATTAAAGTTCCCGCTACTGGAGCCAGTCCCCAAAGTGCGGCCAGACCGGAACCCCGCGCGCTCTGTCTCCGCCCGCGGCTTGGGACTCTTACCGGCGTCGGTTCTCGGGTATGGGGCTCAGTGCAGTCCCGGGCCCTCCCGGGACCCTTCGTGGCGCCGCTCCCGGCGGGAGCCGGCACAGGGCGGGGACAGGGGTGGGGCGGGGGCGCAGCGCACTTACCTGGCGCAGCCGGCGCTGGCGGGGCCGCGGGTGCCACCAGCCCGGGCGCGGTCCTCCACGGCGAATCCTCCGTTCCGGTGTGCCCGGGCTGCAGGGAGGACCCCCGCCCCAGCTCGGGCCCGGTGCCTCCTCCTGCTCGGAGCGGAGCCCCGTGCAGTGGGTGAGGCGAGAGGCGTGGGGCCGGCTACCGGAGCGCGCAGAAGAGGGGAGGGCGCGGTGGCGTGTTCCTCCTCGGTCCCCGGCTCCGGTCCGTCCCCCTCCCGCCGCCGTCGTCGTTGTTGTCGTCGTCGTCTCCTCTCCTCACTGCGCCGCCGGACCCCGCTCTCGCGCTGGGAAGGCTCCCAGCGAAGTGTGAGCGGAGCCTCCGGCTAGGCTGGAAATAGCGCCGCGCCCGCCCGGCGCCCCGCCCCCGGCCTGGGCCCCGCCCCGGGCCCCGCCCCGCGGTGGTGGAGGCAGCGGCGGTGGCGGGGTCGGGAGGGGATCACTCCTGCAATCGACTTGTCCCTCCAGGGAGCTCACAGGCTCCGCGCCCCCGCGCGCTCTGCGACTCCGGCGGCCCTAGGAGCCGCGCGCTGGGAGGTAAACGCCGCTGGGCGCGGTCTGGCGGCCGCCGGGGTGGGGGTGGGGATGCCCGGCGCGGCGCCGGTCTCCCGGGTTCCCTGAGAGCCGGACTCCCGGCTGCCACTTGGCTCCAGACCGCGGCCAGAGTGCTGCCACTGCCTCGGGGGGTCGCACGCCGGCGCCGACCCCGGGAAAGGACTAGGTGTTACCAGAGCGGGCCGTGACCACAGCTGGGCCGGAGGGCGCGCCTAGGACCCGACTCTGCGGGGGCGCGGGGCTGGGGAAACGCAGAGGATAGATCCGAGGAAGACTGTGAGAGATCCCTGGGCTACAGCCTCGGTGGAATTCGGTCAAGGTCTTGGGCAGCCTCGAGCCCCCGTGTCCCCACCGATCCCCAAATTCCTAGGGCTCTGGATTCTGCTGAAAGCGCCCCATGACTCAGGCTCTCCCTTGAGGGCTACCTCCTTGAAGTCCCTGTTGTGTCATGGGCCTGAGAGCTGGGAGGGGTCCTGAACGAGGTCAACCTGGGTCAACCAACCCCTCTGCATACATCCCCCCAAGAGGAGAGTGGGCACGTGACAGAGCCATAGCCACACAAAGCCAGGGCAGAGCAGGGACGTGAAGGGAGTCGGTGGGGGGCTCTGATATTCTGGTCCTTGTTCTTCCAGAGAAGAGGCAGCCCCCACCTGCAGGGGGCCGGCTGGTGCCAGGAAGCAAGGCGGGCTGGTTTCTCACAGGAGCTATATGAAACTGCTAATCAGTCACCTCTTAGTCTTGAAGGGACACCCAGTATTTTCAAAAACCTCTAGAGAAACCTTTAGTAAAATAAAGTGAAGGATGTTCACCCTCCTCTCATTTTATCGGCTGATAAACTATCATGATCTCCCTTAGTTTCTGCAACAACAAAGTAGGCATTATTATTCCTGTTTTATAGAGGAGGAAACTGAGGTACAAGGTTACCCCCAGCATACAAGTTACAAGCCACCAGGTTGCTGGATTCCACACATCTGGAGGGTGGCAGAGCCAGGATTGGGCTGCTGATTCCAAAGTGGAATGGGTTCGGTGCTGGGGTTCCCTCTCCAAGACCAGGGCCCTAGGCCCAGCCGTGTTCCACTGGCTGCGTGTTACTCCTGTGTGTATGAGGGAGGGGGATGTATATGGCTGAAATCTACCTGCTCCACCTCAGTCAGGTGCAGATTGGACAAACTGAATGTAAGGGACAAGGACTCGAGCGTTAGGGAGTGCAGGACAGTGGTGTCCTTATCCATCCCACGACCAAAAGCTGTCAGAGTTGAGAGGGAGGAAAGGAGGTGGCAAACAAAGGGGTAGGGGTTGGTGGTGAAGTGGGCAGAAAGCTACTTGCCTGAGGAGCCCAGAGTGCCCTGCCCCTCTACCTGCCCCTGTGCCCCCTCGTCCCTACACCTCCAGCCCCCTCTCACCACCTGGGGTCCTGGCTGCTGGTTGGCTGGGCAGCTGGGCTGGTTGCTGAAGCCTGGTGGTCAAGGGAACCTCTTCAGTACCATGCACACTCACTCGGGCAAACACACACACACACACATACACACTCACTGGGCAGTGGGAAAAGGATGGGGAGAGGAATTCCCATTCCCTAACCCCAGCCCTACAGTCAGGAGGAGACTCTGGACCACAGGTGCCTCCACGGGATGAGTCTACACAAGCTCTACTTCCACAGGGCGTGTCTACACAGGCTTTAACCCGGCCAGGCTAACAGTGAGTGTGGCTGGTCAGGCTGTCTCAGCTGCCCTGTGCATCTGTGTGCAGTGATCCTACTGGGAAGGACGGTTTTTCCATTAGCTTTTCCAACTGTACTTATTAGCACTTATTTGCATCTAATATTCGGGCAGACCCACTAGGAATCAGCAATACTGCATTCCTTTGACATACGCTACATGTCCAGTTTTGCACTCAGACTTCCTTCTTGTTTTGAGAGGCCCTCAGAGAAATCCCCAAAGGAGGCCTGAGGTCCCTGGCACCAACGTACACTGAGATTTCCTGCTCGGGATTTGTCCAGGGCTGTGTGCCCTTTTTTGAAAGTCAGGCTCAGCCTCTGCAGCAAGGAAGGCGGAGAAACGCTGCAAATCCCAGGCAGGAAGCCCTGTGCTCGCTTACGATTCTTGATATGTGTGTCTCCACTGAAAGATTAGTGGCAAACTGTTCCCTTTGCATCCCAACTAAGGTAAAAAGACATTTGCACTGGATGGCCCCCTGAGTCCACATCCCAGGCCCCAGCAGAGGTAACAGAGGTTCAGAAGCCATTCTGTTACTGCCAAAGGGCTGGGTGCAGGAGGGGGCCTGACCAGGTTTGGCTGAGGGCAGCAAGCAAACCGCCCCTCCCCTGCTGGGCCCCGGACCATTCCCTGGAGCAGCGGAGATTCTTGCTGCCTTGGGGCAGGGAAGTGAAGGCAGCACAGCAAGGAAAGCACCTTGTGTTTGATGAAGGGCATGGAAACCCGGCGGCAGAGCTGACTCCTAAGTTCTAAACCTTCCATTCTGTGGCAATGAGAAGCAGCAGGACACTGTTCTTGGGAGGGGGATGGAAGTCATCTGGAGTGGCAGGTCTGGGAGCATCTGTCTCCCTGATCCCACGGGAGAAAGAAGAGAATGATGGCATGGACCAGGGGGTCTGTCTCGGGTCTCCAAGGGCTGGCTGGGTGGTCTTGAGCGTGTCTCCTAGCCCTCCCCATCCTGTTTCTTCATTTGCAAAATGGGAGCAGTAGACTCCGCCCCTCTAGGGCAGCAGGGATTCGCAGAAGAGATGAAGGGTATGAAAACATTTTGAAAAGTGGAGTCCTTGGCTGGCCCGCTCTGAAGTCACATTTAGATCAGCCACCTCAGGGCTTGGGGGTCCAGCACCTGGCCCTATACTGGCCTCTAAAATATCACGACCCCAAGGTTTCCCAAAGTCGATTCACCACATCATGACATGCTGATCTGAGCACCATTCAGATGGATGACTCTTCCCCGGGGACCTAGCTGCTTCCCAGCTGCTTCTGCTGTGGTCCTGCTGTGGGCTGGTGGTCAAGCCTTTCCTCCCCATTTGAATAGTGAGGGGAGTGCAGCCCAGGTTCTTGAGGCTCCTCCAGGCCTGAGCTGTGATTCCATGATTCCTAAAATTTCCTCTTCTGGAAAGGAGGCCCAGAGATTCCCTTGGCCACCTGGGATCTTGTCAGATGAATGTCTCCTTCCCTGCTCCTTTCCTCCATTCGCCATGACCTTTCTCCTTTTCTGTCCACCCTTGGGTTTCTGAGGAGCTGGAGGGAATATGTCGCTTTGCTTCCTTCTGTGTTGAGTTGCCTGAAATTCCCTGAGTGTCAGCGTGCCTGTGTGAAAGTTGGCTGCATTAGCAATGCTCCTGGGGTTCCAGGCGCCCACGCGTGCCAGATACCTGTTATAATTTCTCAAATTCCACCATCGTGAGAACAGTTCCTTTTTAAAGAACAGGTTTCTGGAGACACCAGTGTCCATCCTTAACACGATGAGAGCTGGGGACAGATAGGGTTTCCTGGGTAGCACATAGTAGAAACTGACTGTGGTTAACTTGAGTAAAAAGGGAGGCTTTCTTGAAAGGACACTGGGGGTCTCAGAGCAGAGAGGGAGCCTAGCCTCAGCAACCAGGGCAGAGGGCTAGAGGACCCTTGGGCTTTCCAGGAAGGGATACCCTGCTTCCAATTTAAGATCCACAGGTCTGCAGATGGCCTTTTGTTGACTCCAGAGTCCAAGAAGCAGCCAGATAGATTCAAGTCCAAGTCCAGCCCATCCATGCAAACTGGGCTCAGGGCCAGCCTGGTTTCTCTGTTGAGTCTTGCCAATATCAAGTTCATTTTGGTGCTTCTTAATTAAAAAAACAAAACAAACAAACAAACAAAAACAAACCACAAAACACTATTGAGCTAGTCTGCTGCAGGTCACTCCTTCAGTTCCCACGAATCCTTAAGCCCCATCATCCTCTGGCGGTCTGCCTATGGGGAGAGGACACTAAGGTGGGGCTTAACTGCAGGAGGGGGTCCAATAGACCTTGAACATAAATGGTAGAGATTTTTCTTTTTACTTTGGGGTAAAGAGTTTAAAATTCTAGACTATTTATATGTCACAACTCAGTACATGCTATTTAATTTGGACCAAATGAATTCAGCATTCACGTCATGCGGGGCTGGGCTGAAGTTTACTTTTTCACTGTCAGTCAAAGACAGTGGAAATCGGCTGGTAGGGGGCATGTCTTCCCTACCTGGAGCATAAATGAGTTTTGACTTCTCTTGCCACTGTAGTGTTCCTGTGCATCTATCTGCATCCAGATACAAATGAGCTCATTATGAAGAGTTCTCCCTATTCAATCAAGTTCACTTGGCTGACCTTCTTTTTTGGCTATGTGTTGTTAGTCATTAACTGAGATGACTATTAAAATGAGGAAATTACTGTATGACATAAATAAATGGCACTTCTTTTTAAACACTCCCTAATTGGGAGAGCTTGCTGATTCTCTAGGACTCCTTCTGGCTTAGCCCAGATTGTCACGGCTTAGCTTTTCATGTGTCTGCCGTTCACTGCCCAGAGTAGAGTGGCTGTAGGTTACTCAACTTCATCCAGGGCTCCATGGGGTCTGAGAGAGGCAGTGGGGCCTCTGAGGGCAGAATTTCCTCTCTAGCATCGTCAGCCCATATGCCCTTACCAAGGGGCATAAATCACTTCATCTCTTTCCATTATGTGGTAAGAAAATGGGGCTTAAGTATCCTCTGAGTTCCTGAGATAGCTAAAAGCGCTTTTAAAAAATGCAAACTTGAATGCTATTCTAAATTTAATGCTTAGCATTAAGAATCATGTTTGGAGATTTTTGAAAAGAAAGGATTGCTTTGAACTGAACAAAATACTTCCATAGGGACACTCCGGAAACATTTATCAGGTGCCATTGGGAGCATGCCATGGGGTAAGGAGATACACCCTGAGACCTCCCCGTTGGGGGAGGTTTATCATCAGATGAGCTTAGAAATGTGACACAAAGATAGAGGACACACAAGTGGCAATTTCTTAGCCAGGCTAGAAAAACCGCATTCTGGAGGAGCCACAGCCGCATTCTGCGCCCACAGAGCTGGAAAGCAAGACGGTCACTAAGCTCAGTTGCGATGTGTGCTTTCCTGAAGACAGATACTGTAAGAATCTCCCAGATGCAGTGGGTTAGTCTCAAGGTTTTCTCAGACCCTTTTAGCAAAGGCGAGTTGTGCCATAAACCACGTGGGCGGCCACAGCAGAGATGCTAAAGCAGTGGCAGGTACTGCCCTTCTTCTCCCGGCGATCCTGAGCAAGTGGCATTTCCACAGTGTGCCGGGGGCCTACACAACGCCTGGCAGCATGCACCTCTCCACCGGGACTGAAAACAAAAGCCTGGCGCATTATGCATCCAAGGAAACAGATCAGGAGAAGCCCATCAATCAGGCAGCATGCCCCCGAGAGGAACATCCAAGGGCAGCAGATCAGGAATGCCTGTCCCTGGTCCAACACCCACACCGGGTCCCTAACCTGCAGCCTCTGCTACCCACTCCTCCGTGGGAAGATGCCTCCACAGGAAGCACCCAAGTTTACCTTGGAGGGAAGCACCTGAACCCTTCTCCTGCAGGTTCCCCGTGAAGGAGAAACTGGAAAATCCTGAGAAGGTTTAGTTCCTCAGACCCTCCAAAGGTTTTCCAAGCTGGAAGCAGGTCATGCTAAAACTTACTGTCAGCCCCTCCTATTCCATGCCCAGCACGTCGCTGAGAGCCAGCCAGCCACCCAGGAAACTCCCCTCCCCACCTTGCAAAGCCATCCTCCAGGGCAGAAAATGTGCCAGGGTCACCAGGCTTTGGAAGGAGATGACACCACCTGGGAAGGTTTGTGGGGGAAGGGACATCTCCAGCTTCCTAGGATTCCTGGGTGCAGGAGTGTTCTGCAGGGAAACCCTTTTGGATACCTGGAGAAATTAAACCCTGTCATTGAAAATAGAAGGCAGTTGCGACAGAAACTGAGATAAGCAACTGCCATTTCATTGCTGAGTTCTCCCGGAGCCGAGGAAACTTCATCCTGCAAGCAGAGCCTGAGGTGCTCTGGAGTTCAAAGCACTGCCCAGTGGCGTCCTGTCAGTAGCTATGGAAACAGTGAGCCCGTTGCCTTCCTGTCAGCTTTTGTGCCAGAGACATCTTGCTGTCAGTAGGGTTGCAAGTTAGCTTTAAAAAAAAGAAGACAACCCAAATCGCCTCTTTTGACACCACGTGAAGGGCCCTGTGGCACGGAGGCAGCCCTGCAGGTCCCAGCGTGGAGCCTGTCACACTCTGTCCCCCATCCCTGTCCTCAGACAGAGCTTCCTGGATGCCTTGGGCTCAAATGAGTCCACCTTTTGTGCCTGTTCCAGCCTTGGTGGCTTGTCCCAAGATTCGGGGGCGGGGTGCAGGACATGAACCAGGCTCAGCCCTGTTTAGAGGTGTGCTGAGATGATGCAGCAGCTGGAGGCAAGCCCATGAGTGAAGCCCAGCCCCTTCTACGGTTCTGGCCACCTGCCTTTAGGCACAGACTGTCCTGCCCCACCTTCTTGGACGGACTGCTAGGGACAGGATGGGGGAAGCAATGGGAAGAGCAGCTCACAGTAAAGGAGGAAGACAGATGCATGGAGTAGAAGGCAAGGCAGATCATGATGGCGCCATGACAGAGGTGGCTGAGTCACCTTCCCCGGGGGATCAGGAAGGGCTTAGCGGAGGAGGTAGCATTTGGCCTGACCTAACCTCACCTGGCCTGTTCTCGCTCCTAAGACTCACAGCCGGGCTTCCCTGGTGGTGCAGTGGATAAGAATCTGCCTGCCAAGGCAGGGGACACAGGTTCGATCCCTGGTCTGGGAAGATCCCACATGCCGTGGAGCAACTAAGCCCGTGCGCCACAGCTACTGAGCCTGCGCTCTAGAGCCCGTGCGCCACAACTACTGAAGCCCGCGCGCCTAGAGCCTGTGCTCTGCAACAAGAGAAGCCACCGCAATGAGAAGCCCGCTCCCTGCAACTAGAGAAAGCCCGTGCAGCAACGAAGACCCAACGCAGCCAAAAAAAAAAAAAAAAAAAAAAAAAAACGGCCACAGAGAACCAAGGGGACAATAATTCTACGTATATTTAGTTAAACATCAAGAATACTCTGGCACCTACAGGTAAAAGACTCTCACTTCCACGCCCAGAAAAAGGGTAGACTCTACAATTAGAAAGTAGGATTGCTGAATTCTGGAAAACGAGTGTAGCATTTAGGAATGACACTGTCTAGGGGAAACAATCAATCAGTCCCTTTTGAGGGAGTAAAGAGGTTGTAGACAAGGAAAGACAAGCATTTTATTTGTGTGGAATAAAAGATGTCTCATCAAAGCTATTAAAAATATTAAGCCAACATCTTCCCATTTTTGAAAATCATAAGCAGGTTATGCGACATGAGAAATGTTTGAAACAGGCAAAGCTACTGGAACACAGCTTAGTCTCTGTCTTGGGTTATGGTCCCCCAAAAGCAGACCCAAGACAAGCATTTGGGTTCATGTAGTTTATTTGAGAGTGACCTCAGGAAGCCCAAGGCAGGCTAACAAGTTTTGATGGTTCCAGGGAAAGCTCTATAGGGAGAAAAGAGATGCAGGAGCTTAAGGTTGGAAACATCTCCTGGGTTGAACTCAGATGGGCTGAGGGGATCAATAGAGTTTGTTACAATGTCATTATCAGCACAAGACACTCTACACAAATTAATGTTTACATAGCTTTTCTCCTCTGGTTCGGTCGTGATAAAGCATTCCTTGGTGGTGTTAAAGAGCCAAGGTTAAAAGTTCTCCCTGTGGTATTTTTGAGAATATGGCAGCAGTGCTGGTGGTATAATTTTGAATCCCCTAATAAAAACAGACAGATCAACTAGGTAGCCAGACCTAAAACACGTGGGAAACATTCTCAGTAAAACTAGTGGGCAGTGGGAATTCCCTGGCAGTCCAGTGGTTAGGACTCTGCGCTTCCACTGCCGTGGGCCTGGGTTTAATCCCTAGTCAGGGAACTAAGATCCCACAAGCTACGCAGTGCGACCAAAAAACAAACAAACGAACAAACAAAAAAACTGGTGGGCAACGTATCCCTCCAAACATCAGAATACTAGCAAAGGGAAGAAACAGGGTGCTTGTCACGCCTGAGAACATGAGCACCCCCCAGATAGCCAGTAGGTATTCACTGGGAAGCATAGAGATCCCGTTTTAGAACAGTAGCTGAAGCTGGGAGCGTTTTGCCCCCTCCAACAGCATGGAAGTGCAAAAGGCATCAGGTAAGATGATTTAAAGGGGATGGAGCATCCTGAAACTGACCAGCCAGGTCTTCCTTCCAGGAGGAGACACTGTTGAAAGAGGAATCAGAATTGAACCAAGAAGGGATAAAGGAGGGGAAGGAAACAGAAGATTCAGATAAAAGTGGAGACACGTTTATAAGAGCCAGAACGTTGGAAATCAAACTGCCAGATCTTTTAACTGCGTGAAATGAAACAGGGAGCTTTGTGAAGTTAGAAAAGCTACCTTGAACTAAACTTCCTCCTAAAACTTCAGAAAAATTAATTTCCTCTTTACAGAAATGAGCACAAGAAAAGAACCAAGGTCATACCCCACACAAAGTAAAAAATAAAAAAGAGAGAGAGAGAGAGAATAGGGAGTAGAATACCATCTCCACAGACAATGAAAAGCATAAAGAAAGATATGCTTACAAAACAAATAAGAAGCTATAACCTACGATTTCCAAAGATAAAAGCCATAAGAAATTAAGGAAATGGTATAACAACATAAATCAGAAATTTAAAAACTCAGAAATGAAGTGACAAATTCAGGAAAAAATTTGGTTTAAAAGAAAAAATATTTCAGAAATTAAGACTAAACTAGAAAGAATACATGAGTGAATAAACATGATAGATATTGCACTAGAAGAAATAGGAGATGGGAAAAAAATGGAAAATATTAAAAATCCATAAGAAATGAACATGATACAAAGGATTCAAGAGAAAGTGACAAATGTTGAAGCTAGGTAAAGATGACTTAACATGCAGAGAATAGGAGTCCCTGAAGAAAAAAACAAAAGTAGGGCTTGGAACAAATATTAAAAGCTATAATTCAAGGAAAACTGTCAGAAACAAGAAAGGGTTGAAACTACATATTGAAGGGTCACACCATGTTCCTGAGAATACTGACCCAGAATGACCAACTTTAGGGTATAATTTTAGTAAAATAATGAGACTTAAAAAAAAATAAAATTCCTTTGGGTAAGCGAAAGTAGCATATGATTTGATAGAAAACTGGATTATCACCAACTTTTTGACTGTAACACTTGTGTCACAAGAAAATAGAGTACTATACTGAAGATACTCAAGGAAATAAAATGTGAACCAAGAATCTAGGAAAACTGACTTTCAAGTATAAAGGGTACAAACTCTTACCAATATGCAAAAATTCAGGAAATATTGAGCCCTTCCTGAGGAATCTACCATAGAACCAACGTGACTAGAGAAACATGAATAAAGAGATGAACATGAGCTCTAAATATTTGGTTGTTTATGGAATTATGAATAATTGAGGATTAAAAAGGAAAGAGTATAGTATGTAATGGCTATACTTTCTGACAATATAGACATAGTACAGCTCTTTATTAATGGGAGGAATAAGAAAATGAGGAAAGCATATGGAAAAAATTTTTTTAAGTATAATACTTTTATTGTACCTAGGTTTAATAGAAGTCACATAAGATCTTGTTATATCTGTTCCAATTTTGTCAGCAAGAAAAATAACTTGGTATGATAAAATTCTTTTATTTTATTTTTCAATTGAAGTATAGTTAATTTACAATGTTGTGTTAGTTTCAAGTGTACAGCAAAGTGATTCAGTTATACATATATATAATATATGTATATATACATTCTTTTTCAGATTCTTCTCCATTTTAGATTATTACAAGATATTGCATATAGTTCCCTGTGCTATATAGTAGGTCCTTGTTTTTTACCTTTTTTATATATAGTAGTGTGTATATGTTAATCCCAAACTCCTGATTTATCCCTCCCCCCCTTCCCCTTTGGTAACCATAAGATTGTTTTCTATGTCTGTGAGTCTATTTCTGTTTTGTAAATGAGTTCATTTGTATCATTTTTTTTAGATTCCACATATAAGTGATATCATATGGTATTTGTCTTTGTCTGACTTACTTCAGTTAATACAATAATCTCTAGGTCCATCCATGTTGCTGCAAATGGCATTATTTCATTCTTTTTTAAGGCCGAGTAATATTCCATTGTATATATATCTATACCACATCTTCTTTATCCACTCATCTGTTGATGGACATTTAGGTTGCTTCCATGACCTGGCTATTGTAAATAGTGCTGCTATGAACACTGGGGTGCATGCATCTTTTCGAATTAGAGTTTTCTCCAGGTATATGCCCAGGAGTGGGATTGCAGGATCATATGGTAGCTTTATTTTTAGTTTTTTATAAGGAACCTCCATACTGTTCTCCATAATGGCTGCACCAATTTACATTCCCACCAACAGTTTAGGAGGGTTCCTTTTTCGCCACACCCTCTCCAGCATTTATTATTTGTAGACTTATTAATGATGGCTATTCTGACTGGTGTGAGGTGATACCTCATTGTATCATTAACTATTTTTAATAATGGTGTTGATTGAGGTAGTATTAGTGTTTTACACTGAGACTTTTGTGCGTATAATATGGGATAAAGTAAATAAGTGTTGGATATTCTAATTCTGTGATTCTTGTGTACTCTTGAGAAGTATGATTTTGGGTGAGAAAAAGGAATTCAGGTATAAGAAAGAAGAGTTTAAATAAACACTTGATAATTCTCAAATTGAATTGAAAGAATCAGTACACACTCATGAGGCATTTTATCTTTTTTTAATTAATAGAGTTAGTTTTAAAGAACTGCTTTAGGTTCACAGCATAACTGAGTGGAAAGTACAGAGGGTTCCCCTCCACCCACCCCCATCCCCCGAAACCAGCCTCCCGTACCATCAACATCCAGTGTCAGTGTGGTACCTTTATAACAGTCAGTCTACCAACATTGACCAACCTCAACTGAAGTCCACTGTTTACATTAGGGTTCAGTCTTTGTGTTGTACGTTCTATGGATTTTGACAAATGCATAGTGGCATGTATCTACCATTATAGTATCATACAGAATATTTTCACTTCCTTAAAAATCCCCTAAGCTCCACCTATTCATCCCTCCCTCCCTCCCTCCATCCCCTGAACCCCTGGCAACCACGGATCTTTTTTACCATCTCCATGGTTTTGCCTTTTCCAGAATGTATTATAGTCAGAATCATACAGATGTAGCCTTTTCAAATTGGCTTCCCTCACTTAGCAATATGTGTTTAAGTTTCTTTCGTGTCTCTTCGTGGCTTGATAGCTCATTCTTTTTATTTCTTTGTATATTTTGAACAACAATCTTTTATCAGATACGTATTTTACAATATTTTCTCCCAGTCTATGGTTTGTCTTTTCATTTTCTTGACATTTTATTTAAAAAAAAAAAGATAGACATAGATAGATAGAATCCACTATGTATAGATAGCAAGGAGACTGGCAGTACTAAAAGACATGTCAAAAGGACATGGAAACCATCTGTAAGAGGCTCCTGGTGACCAAATATGGAACCATTTGCGCTTCAACAAAGATTATAATTGTAATGAATTAAAACCCATCAAATGTATTTAAACCTTTAATTCATAAAGCTACTTAAAACATAGTCACCTTCAGAGGAGAAAGAACAAATTTATTCTCTCGAAACCTGGTAAATGAAGGGAAAGAATCAAACATTTATCCTGCCTTTAATATGTGAACTCTACCACTGGGTAGCCAAACAGTGTATGAGTGGAAGCATCTCTTTATTTATTTATTTATTTATTTAATTTATTTATTTTTGGCTGTGTTAGGTCTTTGTTGCTGCGCGCGGGCTTTCTCTAGTTGCAGCGAGCGGGGGCTACTCTTTGTTGTGGTGCGCAGGCTTCTCACTGAGGTGGCTTCTCTTGTTGCGGAGCACGGGTTCTAGGCACGCAGGCTTCAGTAGTTGTGACTCGCAGGCTCAGTAGTTGTGGCTCGCGGGCCTTAGAGCACAGGCTCAGTAGTTGTGGCGCACGGGTTTAGTTGCTCTGCGGCATGTGGGATATTCCCGGACTAGGGCTTGAACCCGTGTCCCCTGCATTGGCAGGTGGATTCTTAACCACTGTGCCACCAGGGAAGCCCAAGCATCTCTTTATAGAAGTACTCAACTTAATATATGAAAGAGAAATGATAGAATATCACCATTTTAAAGCCCCTGTGAATGAACAGAGCTAGGTATTGTGCAGCAACAGCTGTTAAACTCACAAAAGGAGAGGCAAACAGACATTATGTGTCTCCTTATGAAAGAACACATCACCACCTATGGTCTTGCTGAAAGGACTGAACCCGAGTCTGATCCAACCTCTGGATTCAGCTGCAAATTTTACAGGAAAATACAGAGGGACACCTTGAACTCCACCAAGAGTATCAATCAGCAGAACCCAGACAGTGGGAAACTGGGTCAAAAGGCTCAGACTCTTCAACAGATAAATTATAAAGAACAGAAAGGGATGGAGGGGGAAACCTCTAGATTAAAAGAGACTCAAAAGGTAGATTGGATTTTGAAAAATAGCAAGACTACAGCACATGTCTAGGAAGGCACCCGGGTGATACAAGTGTCAAGAAAGACAAGAGACAAGATTCCTATCAGAGTCTGGAGAGGGGTCACTTATGCAGGGAGGAAGGCAGTTGAGATGGAAAGCAGACACATGAGGGCGCAGCTGGGGATGTTGGTGAAGTTCTATTTCTTGCTCTGGGTGGTGGTTGTTATAATAACTCCTTAAGCTATACATTTGTTGGGCTTATTTTTTCTGTCTGTTTTATTTTACAATGAAAATACGTCTTTAAAAAATTCTCCCCATCCCTAGTTTCATCCTCATTCTCCACATGCCAAGAGGCAATGTTTGTGGCTGTGACTGATTTCCCAATATGATGCCTTAGGGCTCTGGCTCCAGAGTGAGGATGCTGCGTGTCTAATTAGAAGGACCCAACGACCCACCACAATAAATGCTCCAGATGGTCAGAGACTGTGCCTGCCGTGTTCACTGCTGTATTCCCAGCTGCGCCTGGCATGTAGTAGGTGCTCAATAAATATTCCTTGAATGAATGTATGACAGAAGCTGGACTCAGTGGTTTCACTTTGTCGGGGAGAAATGTACAGTGTAATCGGTCATGTAAAAGATACTGCGACCCCACCACGAAAAGGCCCGTCTCCTCCCTGTTTCTGAGTCGGTCCTATCCACATCTCTGAGGTCATTTTCTGGCCCACATTTGGACACCACCCGTCCCACCAACAGGGAGATCCTCCTTGGTGAACCACAATTATGAAGGATGCCTTGCTGCTTCTAGAGGACTGGCCAGGCCAGGGGTGGGGCTGGATCATCCTTTCACCTTCATTTTGAACCAGAGTTTGGTGATGCTTCAGAGAAGCACTTCCCCCTTCCTGGAGAAGCATTTGCCATGGTGACTGCCATGGGAGAAGGAGGGATATCTGTGGGCTCTAGGGTTCAAGAGGATTCCTTCTGAAAACATCAGGGAAAGACAGCATGGGCTGACACTGGTGTGTGCAGGCCCTCTGCCGCTCTGCTTCCCATCCCTGCCCTTGAGGGTCCCCAAGAACACGGGGATTCCAGGTGTACCCACATACAAACATGAGGTACAACCTTTATCCTTGGAGACCCAAATTCAAGGCATGTTTGGAAGGTAGCATCATTTAAAGTGACTTAGATGAAATTAGGTTTACACAAAATTGCTGAGAATTATTTGCTTCCCTTAGCCCCCTTTATCCTGGTTTATACCCATTTAACAGCTGGGACAGCAGAGGCCAGGGAGTTACCGGATTACTCCAGTTGGAGAGGAGTAAGGGCTCTTGAGGGTGATGCCTCTGTTTTCCATAGATGGTCCCACTCATGACCGGTGCCTCCCAAACTTGACTTTGGAAAGGATGAGCAGGTGGTTCATGGGACTGGAGCCAGTTTCCTCTCATCTGGCATTTGTTTGCAGTTCTCTTCCCAGAGCACGGATGCTACCTGCCCCTCCACACGCACCTCCACCCCGCTTCCCAAGAAATAAGTTCTAGAAATCTCGGGGATTCCAATTCCCTACAGGCAGATCTCTGGGCCACCTATTCCAGCGAGTCACTTGCTGTGACTCATCCCAGTACAGGGAGCTGATAATTCCTTCCACATCATCTTCCTAGCAAGTGTCAGGCACAGAGTGAGCAAGCCGTGCCCAGACCTCCCCTCACAGAGCTTATCGCCTGCCCAGTGGACATTCAAACGCCCGTGCCTTGCTATTTCCAGAGGTGGATAGAGGTTCCCTTGTTTAATAAAAAGCAGAAGAAAAAAATGGATTAAATCATAGTTCTCTCAGGTAACCCTCTTCTCCACCAGTTAAGTACAGTAAACCTATTTTAAGAGCATCGCTCAGGAAGCATAAACTTTATTTCACTGCATCATATAATCCCCTGTAATAGAAAACCAGTGATGAGGATGCCAGCAGCAGGTGCAAAAGGCAGTTTTACATCAATAGAAAATTCAATTCTAATTAATCTCTTCACAGCCAACATAATTGAGTTTTCATGGGGACCACCGGGCTCAGCCCCACCCCCACCCCACTGTTCCCTTTGACGGGGGACTGTCTTGCCCACTGCTGTGCCGGAATTTGTCTGGAAACAAAGGGAAAAACAGTGCTGATACCATCTCGGGCAATGTGGGTTTGCAGTGGAATCTCTTTATTTCCATCACCGAGTTATTACTGACATCCAAGCCCCCGAGCGCAGTCTCAAAGGTCTTCCCTGTGTATGTAAATAGCATCCTGCTTTGTTATTTATTTCTTAGCTCTCCTCTTCCCTCCCCTGCCCCCAAGTTGTTTTCTGTCTTTTTTTTTTTTTTTTTCTGAAGACATCACAAGGGTCACATCTCTCTCTTCTATCACAGCGGTCTTCACTTTTGCAGCATAAGAAGGAATTATGAGCCGGGTGAGTGCCGGTGTCCTACGCACGGGTGTATGTCTTGTCGGCCTCCCCATCCTCCCAGGTTGAGGCCATAATTCATGCATGGGCAACAGCCAGTTTAAAAGCAATCACTGTGAAGCCACAAGAAAATGCACAGGATTCATAAACTCCCAATATTGCCTCATCTGATCTATTTCCTTCATTGCTTTCTTCTCCCTATGTTAAACTGTGATCAGCCTTAGCATGGAGCAAAGTTGCATCAGCCTAATGTTTCAGACCAGCTATGTTAATTAAAATGCTCCCTCTATGCCGATTTCCAATAGGCTCTCCTCCCAGCAAATGTGAGCGCACAAAAAAAGCCCAAATCAGACTTGTATTGGTTCTTCACGCCCACTGTGAGCAACAAGTCAAGCAGAGACGGAGTGGGGGCACTGCCCAGGAGCCAAGGTCTGGCACAGAAAGAGGGTGCTACAACTTCAGAGTCCTCCTTGAAGCAGGGTTCATGGTCCCTGTAATCAGAACAAGCAGCTTGCCAGGGTGAGTTGTCTCCCACCTTATTTGGAGTCTGGGGTCTGCTTTGGATGCCTCTGAAAACTGCGCCTTCTATTGCCAAAGATAGATCTAGGTTTCTGCCTTGCCCACGTGAGGCGTTGGCACTGCCAGATGAGGCTGTGAGCATCGTCAGGTGTGGCTGGAGCAGTCCTGCCCATCCAGCAGCCCATCACCTGCATCACCACCAGATACCCATTTGCCGACTACCAAATCAGAGTCCCCAGCCAGGAATTCAGGGCTGGGCTTAAGCAGAAAATCGGAGTCCGTCTCCTGTTCACCATCATCCTTGGACCTTGGTGTCCCAGAAGCCACGTACACTAGCAATGCTTTCACGTTCATGCCAGTAAAGACGACAAGGGGCAGCAGAAAGCCCAGAGAACCAGAGTAAGGCTTGGGAATGGGGTCCGGATAGACTCCTCACCACTAGGGCTCGGGCTCCTTGGTGGAGTCTGGGGTCAAAGGATCAAAGGGCTCTCCTCCCAGACTCCTCCTGTGCTGGTTTCCCTTGAGGACTTTGAGGGGTTCCTGTTTCCCTGGTCAAACACCTGTTTTTAAACACATTGACGGATGAATGGATAAAGAAGATGTGGTACATGTATACAAAGGAATATTACTCAGCCACGAAAAAGAACAAAATAATGCCATTTGCAGCAGCATGGATGGATCTGGAGATTGTCATACCGAATGAAGTAAGTCAGACAGAGAAAGACAAATACCATATGATATCACTTATATGTGGGATCTAAAAAAATGGTACAAATAAACTTAACTACAAAACAGAAATAGAGGCACAGATGTAGAAAACAAACTCTCGGTTATTAAGGGGGAAAGCAGGGTTGGGGTTGGGATAAATTGGGAGATCAGGATTGACATATACACACTACTATATATAAAATAGATAACTAATAAGCACCTACTGTATAGCACAGAGAACTCTACCCAATACTCTGCAATGACCTATATGGGAAAATAGTCTCAAAAAGAGTGGATATATGTTTTAAAAAAAAGTTCTATACTAATTATTTTTTAAAAGTTACAATAAACAGCATTGTGAGACAGCCATAAAAAAATTTAAAAAAACCACACACCCCACTTCCCCAACTCCTCACGGGGACAGCCTCCATCCACCTGCTCCCCTCTCTGTCCCCCAAGGGCCATCCCTCCTCCCTTGCCTGCTTGCTGCCTGCCTGTTCCTTGTTGCCCCTGCTGTTGTGGGTGCTGAGATGGCTTCTCCTCTCTAGTCTCAAGATCTGGGCTCATCCTCTGGCCACCTCTTGCTCTTCTGCTGCTCTGATAGCTGGATAGGGAGGGTCAGAAAGCAGTCTGAATGCCGCCCTGGAGACGCTGTGGGGAGTGGGGAGATATTGGCACCACAGTGAGTCACCGTCTCCCAGACCTGCTTCCCGTTCTCATGCCACACCCTTGAGGTCCAGCCATCCCCACTAACCTAGAGATGCTCACTGAGGTCCCAGACTTTTATGGGGCTGAACTAACCAACGTCAGAAAATGGAGGATGGGGGTGGAGAAGCCTTGACCACTTTCTGATGTTTCAGATGTTACACTGAAGTCTGGGGCCATAGCCCTTTGAGGCCTGAAATCTTGAGTTTTTATGGATTGCTATTTATGTGACATTCAATGACTAATAACAAAAATAAAAGGAAATCCCACAAGACCCCATTCCCACTTGGAAGTATAACTGAGGGTGTAGACATTCTTCTGGAGGGTGAGACAGGGAAGGCACAGAGGCTGCCCTTGGGGAGGATCGTTAGCTTTGTCCTGCCACACTTGAACTTCTTTGGGAGAAAGCACAAACGTCCCCATGCTACACAGGGCCCCAAAGTTTTAAGACTTAAACCTAATCTCAACCTGGTGTTGCTCATCACAGGGGACACCAGCAGACACTCCCACACAGGTCCTGTCCTCACCACCTCCCCTTTGATGATTTGTAAGGACCTAACTGGTCACCCTTTCTGGGTCTCACATCCCTCTGGTCCACCCTCCACCACAGTCTGAGTCGTGCTTCTAAAATACAACCTGACCACACCAGTCTGATGTCTACCACTTGTCAAGTCAAATCCACAATCCCCACCCTGGGAATTTAAGACCAACTTCTCCTTTCTTTACACCATTCTCTAGACGCATCACTGCTTTCTTCCTGCCTACTCCCGTTCACGCTGTTCTGCTGGAATGCCTCCCCTGCCACGCACTGCCACGCCTCAGTACGCACTTGTGCCTGCTGCCGCCTCTTATCCAATATTGTTCTGAGAGTCTTAGCCTGTGCAATAAGTCAAGAAAAAAATATAGATATGTATAATGATGCAAAAAATAGAAAAGAAGGTAATTACTTGAAGATTATATGCATTTCAAAAAAAACAAATGGAAAACTGTTAGAACATTGATATCAAAAAAAGAACTGAGATGCATAGTTTCCCGATATACAAATTGTAACTCACTAAATATAATGAAAAAAATCCCATTTACCATAGCAACAAAATATATAAAATATCCAGGGATGAACCAAAAGAAATATGCAATAACTGTACCAAAAAAAATCTATAAAACTGTACTGTGAAATATAAAATAAGAGCTTAATAAATGAAGAGCCATGTTATGGCATAGGAAGACTTGGTAATAAAGGTATTTCAATTCTCCCTAAATTAATCTATAAATGTAACTCCAATAAAAAATCCCAGCAGGATTTAGGGAGAAGAACATAATAAAATTCAATTGGAAGATTTCCAAATGACCAAGATGAACTAAGAACTGTTCTTTAAAGAGGAACAATGAGGGGCTTCCCTGGTGGAGCAGTGGTTGAGAATCTGCCTGCTAATGCAGGGGACACGGGTTCGAGCCCTGGTCTGGGAAGATCCCACATGCCGCGGAGCAACTAGGCCCGTGAGCCACAACTACTGAGCCTGCGCGTCTGGAGCCTGTGCTCCGCAACAAAAGAGGCCGCGATAGTGAGAGGCCCGCGCACCGCGATGAAGAGTGGCCCCCGCTTGCCGCAGCTAGAGAAAGCCCTCGCACGAAACGAAGACCCAACACAGCCAAAAATAATTAAATAAATTAATTTAAAATAATAATAATAATAAATTAAAAAAAAAAAGAGGAACAATGAAAGAAGATTTGGTTTATTGGCTATTGAACCAGAAAATAAAGGGATGCTTCTTAAAAATAGAAATAGACAAAACAACAGAAGAGGAAACAGGATTCCCCAAATGGATCCTTGCATATGTAGACATCTGATATTACTAAGAATAAAAACGGATACTCACTGAGTAAGTAATCCATGTGCCAGGCCCTGTTCTAAGCACTTTACATGTATTAATTCATTTAATCCTGACAACAGCTCTGGGAGGTTGGTTACTATTACTAACCCAAGTTACAGATGAGGAAACTAAAGCACAAAGCAGTTGAATAACTTGCCCAAGGGCATACACCATTATGATAAGAGTGACAGATAAAGTTGGTTAAGAAGGATAGTCTATGGGACTATCGATGGGATAAAAGAAAGAAAATGGAATTAGATTTCCTACCTCAGATCATGTACAAAATTGAATCCCAGATATGGGAAAGATTTCAATGTAAGAAGAATCAAGGGTACTAGATGCTCATCACTATTCACAATCTCCAAAAGGTGGAAACAACCCAAACGTCCACCAACTGATGAATGGATAAACAAACTGTGGCTAGTCCATGCCATGGAATATTATTCATCCATGAAAAGGAATGAAAGACTAATACATGCTACAATGTAGATGAACCTTGAAAACATTATGCTGAGTGAAAGAAACCAGACACAAAAGGCCACATATTGAAAGACTGCATTTATATGAAACATCCAGAATAGGTAAATCTATAGAAATAGAAAGCAGTGGTTTCCAGGGTCTGAGAGTAAGTAGGAGGAGATTTGGGAGTGACCACTCAATGAATATGGGTTTTCCTTTTAGGGTGATGAAAATGTCTTGGAACTGGATAGAGATGACGGTTTCCCAGCATTGTGAATATACTAAATGCCATTGAATTGTACATTTTAAAATGGTTAATGGTTAATTTTATCTCATGTGAATTTTACCTAAAAAAAAAAAGTACTGGAAGACACTGTGGAAAGAGTGACTTTAACACCTTGGGGTAGAGCGTTACTATACTGGCCTCCACTGAATCACATCTTCCTGTGTCTGTGCCCCTTAGCAATGTGACCTTGGTGTTCTTTCCATCAAGAAGTGGAATCTGTCCCCCCATCTCTTGAAGTTAGGCTGGCCTCGTAACTTGCTTTGGCCAATATGATGCGGGGAAGTGACCCTGGGCCAGGTCTGGATCCTCTGATGTAAGAGATGTTACAGCTTCTACTTTACCCTCTCATAGTCCTAAGACCACCATGCCATGAAGGAGGCCAGGCTAGCTTCTTGGAGCAGGAGAGGGCATGTGTTGGAGAACTGAGTCACCCCAGCCTATAGCCAGAAGCAACTGCAGCTTTAGTCACGTGAGTGATCCCTGAAGAGACCAGCAGAAAAACCACCCAAATGCCATCCAGAGAATCATAAAAAATAATAGATGGTTAATGTTTTAAGCCACTATGCTTTGGAGTGGAGTGTTGAGCACTGATACCTGAGTAGATAACTGATGCATTTGGGCTAAGGAAGGCTTTTTTTTAACGCAGTGGTAAAGAAAAATAGATAGTGATGAAATGAAAATTCACATTTTAAGGCAAGACAAGAAAAATATGAACATAAAACTTTTCCTCTGCCCTTTGGCCTCCTCCTTCCCCTTTAGTGTGCCTTGTGCACATGCATTATGTATTAACCAGATCTCCCTGATGGCAGAAATACCTGCTCAACCATAAAGATCAATTTTTCTTCTTCTGGCACCAGCCATGTAACTCCTTAGAAGATAACATTCCCTTCTCAATCCTGTAAGGGGTCACGATGACCCACCACTCACCTTGTATGTGCAGACATCTCTGGTGAACTTTATGTACAATGCCAATATATCATTTCTCTTAAACATAGAGATTGGTGCAGAACAGACTAGTCAGATGACCTGGGGAGATACTGAGCCACACCTAATGGAAGTTCTTAGCTTAAATATTTACTTATGACCTTATTAATGCTACTAGCTATATTACTTGTATTCTGCCTATTTTACAAGATATTTGGTCATGCTTCTTGCATTGCCAAATAGTGTGACTGAGCCTCAGATAAAATTAATGATAATTAGGTGACTTGAAATGATTGGTCAACAATATAGTTCTAGGGAGTTCCCTGGTGGCCTAGTGGTTAGGATTCCAGGCTTTCACTGCTGTGGCCTGGGTTCAATCCCTGGTTGGGGAACTGAGATCCTGCAAGCCATGTGGGGTGGCCAAAAAACAAAACAAAACAAGACAAACAAACAAACAAAAAATAGATATAGTTCTATAAGATCAGTGATTGTAATAGTGTTACTCTAGATATGGGAAGAAGCAACAAGAGGGAACCATTTCCTGGACCATAACAGACTAGTAAGACAGGTGGTCCAGAGGCCTTTGGTTACTGTTAACAGGGCCTAGTCCAATAATAGCACACTGAGTGTCCTATCAACAAAATCCTCACCTGACCTGGGAATAAGCATTCCTAGCACCATGGGACAAATTGGTCATAAAATACCTTCCAAACCCTGGTTGAAGTAAAGACCAAAAAGGAAGAGATTGTAAAATAAAGAATGTCACCCACCATTCAGTTCTACAAGAATCAAGTCATTAGCTACTGCAGTCACTGACGTACAATGCACCCTGAAAGGAATTTAGGGTGAAGATCAGGATGAGACACTTTGTGCCTCCAGAAAACTGACAGAACTGGCCCTCAGATAGGGCCAGATATTTTCAGGAGAAGATTGTGTGAACTTAGTTTCTTGCATCTTCTCATATTTAGAAAAGCACTAAAACCACTAACTGAGATATCTGTTCCTTGTGGCTAGTGGCAACCTTCTACCAAGATGTGTGCTTGATTGCACACACCCCTTTGCCAAAATCACATATATCCTGGTCTCCCCCTTTTCCTCTTCGGAACAGTTCTCAGAGCTCTCTGAGAGACTGTCTCCCGGGTTATAATCCTTAGGTTGGCTTGAATAAAATTTTTCATTTCTTTCTTAGTTTGACTATTGATTAATTTTTTGCGGATAATAGAAACAGGACAAATTTGACTAGGTAAAAAATGTAAAACTTCCACACAGCAAAACACAAACAAATAAAACACCACTAACAACTGGTGCTTATCCTGGGGGTATATCAAAACTGGGAGCTTTCTCAGTACGCATATATCAGTCACACGTCAAGGAAACGTTTCAGACTCCCCAGGGTTTAGAGTGAATACATGTGGCACTAGTCATGGTTAGAGCAAGAATCCTGTGGACAGGCAATGGCTTGAATCCCACTTGCCGGCTGTGGGCCCTTGGGCAAGATGTCTCTCTGCCTATAAAACTGATACAATAGTAGTATCTGTCTCATAAGGGTTATTGCTGTATGGATTACAACAAGTTAACGTGAATCCATTAGAGCAGTGCCTGTCATACAGTAAATACTTAATAAATGTAGTCAGCATGTGAATACTGAAAATTTTCCAAATGATTCCCATACACCACCCACCAAACCAGAAAACAAAATTTGACTGGAGTGTGTATGTGGACAGAGATTTGTAATACATTACGATGAGCAAAAGTTATCCTCAAGGTACAGGCAGCTCTGAATAATCAATAAGAGAAACATGTAAAAACAAATGCAATCAGTTCCAAAAGAAATGTAAATACACAACAAACATTAAAAGACATTCAACGGTTGGACTTCCCTGGTGGCGCAGTGGTTAAGAGTCCTCCTGCCAGTGCAGGGGGCACGAGTTCGATCCCTGGTCTGGGAAGATCCCACATGTTACGGAGCAAATAAGCCCGTGCGCCAAAACTACTGAGCCTGCATTCTAGAGCCCGCGTGCTGCAACTACTGAAGCCCACGTGCCTGGATCCCGTGCTCTGCAACAAGAGAAGCCACCGCAACGAGAAGCCGGCACACCACAACAAAGAGTAGCCCCCGCTCGCCGCAACTAGAGAAAGCCCGCGCGCAGCAAAAAAGACCCAACGCAGCCCAAAAATAAAAATAAAAAAAGACGTTCAACTTTAATGGTCATCAGAAATATACATTAATGCAATTTGTTTCTGGTCTTTCATATTTGCAAAGAGTAAAAAAGGATAATTACCAATGTTGATGAGCATGGGGAGAAACAGGAACGTTCATACCCTGTTAGGCAGATTTTGAATTGTTACCATCTTTCTGAGAGCAACATAGCAGGAATGCATACACAATTGTAATGTGATCCACTTCTTGGAATTTATCATAAGGAACTCATCAAACAGGTTAAGAACAATATATGAATAAGGGTGTTCATAATAGTCTCCATGTTAAAACAACTCTGATGCCATTGAATGGAGATTCATAAAATAAAAGGACAAAGCCGGTTTCAGAGCAAAGTGAATATGGTAGAACCCACTTTTGTAGATACGTATGCAGAGGGTGTCACTAAACACTGTCTCTGCTGTTGGGGAGGGCGTTGGTGGCGGGTGTAATATTAGGAAGCCCAACAGGGGCTGGATATCCTAGGGAATTCACGTCAGCCTCATTATACCCAAAGCTGACGATTTCATCTCCATCTGTCTGATTACTGAATTTTATTTTTCAGGTGGTTCGAAACTTGTTATTGCTCACCTCAAATGCCAACAAACCCCTCGTTCTTCCTTATCTTCCCTCATTCTTTCACAATAGGTCTGATTGGATGAACCATTAAGCCCATCATTTAGCCACCAAAACTTGGTTGCCCTTTCTTTCCTCAAGGGCAGGAAGAACTTAATATGCAACCCTTCCCGGAGGAGAGATGAAATATTTGCATTCTGTCTCTCTAATGCAACAAAACGAATAAAAAGATCAAAGAGCTTCGATTCTTTAATAAAGCAGGCTGAGCATGCAGAGTCTGCTACCACATATATGTAAAATTTACTATAAATAACCGAGAAAAAAGACTGGAGGGATGTGTATCCAAGTGGAGGAGTGGCAGGAGAGTTGAACAATCTAATTGGATAAATGAAATCAAGGGTGTTTCCTGTTTTCTTGAATTTTATGATTTTTCTGTAATTTTCATATATTTCTCTTGAAACAGAAAAGCAATCTTCTATACTGTTAGACTTTCGTGTACCTTTCAGAGGTGTCTTCTCAACTCAAAAAATCATCTCTAATCCTCGCCCCTTATTTTGACAGTGTTGGTGGGTGTCTAGCTGTCTTGTACAATGTGCTTAAATGCTCCCAATCCCCAAACCTGCCTCCATGAAAGCCTGAGGGGCTGAACCAGGGGTGGGTAGTGTGGACAGGGAATGTTGCCTGCCATTCCAATAAACAAAGAATATTGCCCGCCATTCCAGTAAACAACGTTGCCCGTCATTCCAGTTCTACAAGGGTCAAGCCATCAGCCACTACAACTGCCGCTCCCCCCCACCATAGGGCACCCTGAGGGGATCCAGGATGAAGAAAAACAGAATCCTGGCCCTAGATGGTTAAGATGTATATCTAAGGAATAATTTCAGTGAGCCCTTGCATTTTCCGATACTTAGAAAAGCACTAAGATCATTAACTTGAGCTGTCTGTTTTTTGTGCTTTCCAGTAATCTTTTGATGTTCGATTACTTTTTTTTCCAGCAAAAGAAACTCCTTTGTATCCTGGCTCCTCCCTTACCCCTTGGGAGCAGTTCCTCAGAGCTCTCTGAGAGGCTGTCTCCTGGGCTATAGTCCTTAGTAAAGTCCCCAAATAAAACATAACTCACAATATTTAGGTTGTGCACGTTTCTTCAGTCGACAGCCGTTACCAAGCTGGGCCAGTCAAGATCCTCTGACCAGGAATTTGAAATCAGGTTGAGAAAGTCAGTCCTTTGTGTGGCTAAACCAGTAACCTACACAGCCAGGAAAGCTGGGTGGCCTTGTTTTTAACCAGTCCAGGCTCTGAATGGTGAACCTTCCTGAGGTTTCTGTTTGCAGGTTCTACAGCCTCTAAAAACCCATATTTTTGTTTAAGCCTATTCTAGTTGGATGGTATAATCAGAAGAGTATTAAGCAATATCAACCTTGGTACCAGAAGTGGAGTTACAAGTAGACAGTCCTTGAAAGACAGTGAGCTGACTGAGGCAGGATGAGAGTGGGGATGACCACAGTGGGGAGTCCCATCCAACACCGAGAAGCCTCCCAACTGGGGTAAATATTGGAGAAGCAATTATGATGCTTGTTGGCTCCTGGGCCTAGGATTAGGGGCTAACAGAGAACAAGGTTGTAGGGGATCCCTACACTTAGACGGCTTAGGTTTTCATGAGATATATTTCCAGGAAAAGGAAAGCCTGGCCGGGCTTCCCTGGTGGCGCAGTGGTTGAGAGTCTGCCTGCCAATGCGGGGGACACGGGTTCGAGTCCTGGTCTGGGAAGATCCCACATGCCGCGGAGCAACTGGGCCCGTGAGCCACAATTACTGAGCCTGCGCGTCTGGAGCCTGTGCTCCGCAACAGGAGAGGCCGCGACAGTGAGAGGCCCGCGCACCGCGATGAAGAGTGGCCCCCGCTTGCCACAACTAGAGAAAGCCCTCGCACAGAAACGAAGACCAAACATAGCCATAAATAAATAAATAAATTTATAATAAAAAAAAAAAAGAAAGCCTGGCCAACAGGGGCTTGGGATTTTCCGTCTCTTGGGAAATCCACAATTCTTAGCTTGGGCTCTAGCTGGGGGTGAGCCATCGAGGCGGTCACCCCCTGGGGGGAGTCTTCCCCAGGGCTCCTCTCTGGAGGGTCCCCACAGGACACTGGATCTGGAGATCCCCCCTGGGATGGGTGCTGGCCGGGTAAGCAAGCCACCAAAGCACTGTGGAAGGCAAGAAACCTCCGGTCCCATCACTCCCAGATCCTTTCTGGGCAGGAAGAAATGGTATCTGCTTTGGACTGGCAACTGAGTGGGGTGCATCTCTGTTCAAGAATGTTCTTAATGTATCCCAATCTTATAAATGAAACTCACCACTGTCCATAGGATGAGTTTTTACTCAGCCTAGGGTGGCACCAGGCACCGATGGAGTAGTAGAGTGACCTGCTCCTTATAAAAAGAAAGTGAGCTCTGAGAAGAGGAGCCACACAGCTGCCTGGGTGGGGCGGGGAACAGGGACATGTGGGTTTTAGGCACCTTTCCATTGGGAGGAAGTCCTCTGATCTAGGATGGGGACAGATGGACAGGCAGGAGGGACGGTTCTGTTAGCTTTACATTCCTAGTTCCAGGCCTTTCAACACTGGCTGCCCTCCTGGCCGTGGGCTCCATGGGTAACTACTGCATCCTTCAAAATATGTGCCCCCTTACGCTCAAGCTAGCTTCAGCTGTGTTTTGTTACTTGCAACTTACAGTCTTGAATTTTTAAAATGAATATATTTTGTACTAAAAAGGTCATAACTGAACATGCTAAAAAATTCAAGTAGGTCAAAGGGTAGTCAATTAAAAAAAAGTAGTTCTCCCTTCCACTCCAGACCCCTGTCCTTTTCTCTGGAACCAACCACCATTAACGGTTTATATAAAGGGTTTCTATAAACCCTTTCAGGAACTGTCCATGTGTATAGAAGCACTTGTATGTAGTTTATTTTGAACAAATAAAAGCTTATTATACACACTGTTCTGCACTTTGATTTTTGTTCTTTTTTTTTTTCTTTTTTTACTTAATGATATCTTGGAGATCATTTCATATACCAATTGTTTTTTTATTAAAAAATTTTTTTACCAATTCATTTTTAACTTAAAAATCACATAAATAAATAAGTCGTACTGTGATAGTTAACTGTTTATGGACACATTAAATTAGCTTCCTTCTTTATACCATGTACCAAAATAAGTCCCAAGTAGTGGATTGAAGATTTAATTATAACAACTGAAGCTCTCAAAAATAATGGAAGGAAACGTGGGTAAGTGATCTTCACATGGCAGATATTGATTGTGAGAAAGTCCTTCCAAGCCTGACATGGAAACTACAAAATCCAAGGCCCACAGGCTCAAGTGTGCGTGTGGGTTTTCTCCAGACTCTACTTTTTCTCCTATAAGAAAAGAGTGTCTTAGGTAGGGCTTCCTAAAAGCAGACCCCAAGATGAGCATCCATGTGGTTTGTTAAGGAGCTGGTCTTTCATACTCCTGCCCCTGTCAGTCATCGACTAAGGGCTGCCCAAGGGACATGCACCTGTGGGCAGAGCAGCTCCTGTAACCCAGGGAGATCCCGAGAAGTTGCAGGTGCAGCTCATAGAATCGGGGCACAGATGCCCAGGTGTGGGGATCTGAGGGGCTCTGGGAGGAGCATCAGTTGTGTCTACCACACAGGGAGTCTTTCACAGAGGCGGGAGCTAGGGGAGGCCTGTGGGGGTCAGATCAATGCCACGGTCAGCTGGAGGTCAAGACGTGAAGTTACAACTCTGAGCTTGCAGTGAAAATTCCAAGAGGATGGGGGCCCCAGGCCCTCATACCCACAGCCAGCTGGCCCCAGAGCCCAGGCATCTTTGGGGCAGGGGGTTTATGCTGAGGGCTCTCAGAACGGACCCCTATAAGGAAGTGAGGAGTGTAGGAGTGGGCAGAGAGGGAAGCCGACCACAGTGGGGTTACAGCCAAGGCCTCGGTCAGTCCCATGAGAGCTCTGGAGCTGGGACAGCCCTTCAGTACACAGTGAAATTCCCAGCAGCCGAGGGGTGGCAGCATCAGCCCTGGAGAGGAGGTCTGGGTGGCACGCCACAGTGTCCCCTCCATGTGGGGATGGGAAAGTCTCTCCTGGAGGCATCCATCTGCTGTGACTCTCCAAGGAGAGGGGCCGAGGGCAAGCCCAGGGAGCCGCAGATCCAAGGCCATTGGGACGGACTCACCCTCAAGGAGGTCCCCTCTGTGGAACCCTGGGGGGGGGGCCTACCCGTGGGCTCCGTGGAGCTTGGGTTCCCTGGCAGAGCTGCCACTGGGAGAGATCTCAGGGGAGATGTTCTCAGAAACCCGGCGAGGGGGAACACTAAGGGTCAAGGATGAAACCCTGGCGTGTGGATGCTCCAGCCTGGGGTCTGTCTCCCCCAAGCTTTGCTGTAGGGTTAGGGTAGTAATCTGATGGGGTGGTCAGCGGGCCAGAGCTAGGTGAGCTTAAGCGAATGCCCTGGCCCTCTCTGGGCTGAGAGGACATGGGCAGCTTTACCCTCTCGAGAAGGGTTCGCATGGAGGGTGGGGGGCCTGTGGCTGGGAGGCTGCTGCTTCGCTTTCCAGCTGCTGGATCGGAAAAGCAGAGGGAGTTGCCCGGGAATGACTGGGCCCGGCCCGGCTGGGAGAGAAGGGCTGCCTGGAGACTGGGAGGTTTGTTTCTGGCCCCAAACCCCCATCCCAGTCACCTCAACTGCTGTTGCTTTTAAACAAATTATCCTGAGAACAAGAAGTGGCAGAGGGGCGTGGGCAGGAGCTGGAGGAATTGTGTCCCCACGCCTGCCCCTTTGCAGATGAGGTTATGGCCGAGGGCAGCCCTGGGAGCCCAGAGGGGCGGTGATGGAGAAAGCAGGCCAAGGCAGGTCAGGGTGTGGCCACCCGAGGAGAGGTGTGGACCCCTGCACACCTCGGGTCCAGCCAAGGGGTGGGGTGGGCAGTGAGGGCAGCCTGCACCGTTGCCATTCCCCGTGCTGCCCAGTGCTGGGCGGGAGCCGGGGTCTCAGGAGGACCTGGCTTTGGGTCTGGTTGCCAGGATACGACACGGCCCTGCCTAAGCATCCCTGGAAATCTAGTTTCCCTGAAACACCCCCTACCAGGGCCGGAGCGGAAGGGCCGAGCCTCATTATTGGCTGAACAGACGGTTCTTAACAAATTGTCCTCAGCCGACAGGGATGTGTGGGCAGTTCAGCCCCATGAGGAGGTCTGGGAAAGTTCCAGGCCCTTGGTGCTGAGGGGAGAGGGGTTCGTGCGCCTCCACATCAGGGCCAGCCAGGCTCCTTGCTGGAGGGGCTGTCAGCCAGCTCAGCCCCCATGCCCCCCATTGGTCTCCCACAACTGTCCCCAGGACTCTGTGCCTCCACCTCGACTGGACGCCCTGCTCGTTGGCATCACCCCAGAGCCTGCGGGGAAGCCAGGCACCAGGAGCCAAACATTAAGGATTATGCCCCAAACCAGTAAGGACGGCTAACAACTCAGGACGGAGCTCCACTCACACTGGTATTGATCCCGGCCGTGCAGTGGCGTGGAGGCCAGTGAGAACCAGGCTTGCTTGTGAAAGGGGAGTTTCCTGTCTCGCAGACACTGAAGGTCTTAATCGACGCAGAACATCTCAGGGGACTTCCCTGGTGGCGCAGTGGTTAAGAATCCGCCTGCCAATGCAGGGGTCACGATTTCGAGCCCTGGTCCAGGAAGATCCCACATGCCGCAGAGCAACTAAGCCCGTGCGCCACAACTACTGAGCCTGTGCTCTAGAGCCCGCGAACCACAACTACTGAGAACTCGTGCCACGACTACTGAAGTCCATGTGCCTAGAGCCTGTGCTCTCCAACAAGAGACGCCACCGCAGCGAGAAGCTCGTGCACCAAAACAAAGAGTAGCCCCTGCTCGCCACAACTAGAGAAAGCCCATGGGCAGCAACAAAGACCCAACACAGCCAAAAATAAATAAATAAAGTAAATAAATTTATTAAAAAAAAGAAAAAAAGAACATCTCAGGACAGCATGTGCTCCCCCATGCCCTGTGCTTGGCTGGGGGGCAGGCGTGGCGGCCCAGGCAGTCAGAGTTGGTACATTTGGGACACAAGCCCGGGGCACAAGCCCAGTTTCCAAGCCAAAGGGGGTTCCATGGAATTATGAACCAGGGCAGGAGGCTTCCAAGAAATGGAAAGGAACAGCCCCATTGCATCCAGCTCAGGAGAGCATTAGTCACGCAGCCCAGGGCATGCCCAGCACACAGGTCCTGCCAGTGGGATGACCAGGCGGGGCACGACAAGAGCCCGTGTGCCTCAGGTTTCCGAGGATGGCTCCAAGGCTGACTTGCTCCAGGGAGAATATTTGAGATGCGGATGTGATGGGACTTTGGCATTCCATCCTCAATGGCTCTTAGCTCCCCTTCGCATGGCTCATGGCAGCTGGGTTTTCTGGAAGCAGGTCCTGGTGAGGAGGGGGTGGGTGTGGTGTCGACGGGGCAGAGGATCTTCCTAAAGCGAAGACTGTTTCCGGTGTCCTTCAGGGCCTCATTTAGGGAAGTCCGGGCAAGTGGAGAAGGCTGTGTCTGCTCAGCTGGGAGGCGGGAGAGGTGGGGCAGGCAGATCCTAAATGAGGCAAAAGCCCTGAGATGTGGCTTCCAGACAATGGCCCCCAGGACGATGATGCTTGCAGGTGACGGCCAGCATCTGGAGGAAAGCAGGCCCACCGGGACCATGAAGGGGCCCTAGCTGTCCAGGGCATGCTGGCCTCTGTCCCCTTTTATTGTCCTGGACCTCATCCTCTGGAATCCAAAGGGAAGGGCGGTATATCTACCCTCAGGCTGGAGTGGAGGCCGGTGTAGCCGGGCCAGAGGTCACTGGGAGTGGCCTCTGCGAGCGCTCTAACTGAGATGCTCCCTTCGTCGCCAGCGCTGGAGGTTTGTCCTCGTCCTGGAGGCTGGACGTTTCCCTTGCACCCTCCACTGCCCTCTCCTTGCAGCCCCCCAGGGCAGAGTGGAGAGGATCATTTACAGATGGGTGACGTAAATGTGTAGCCCAAAGATGTGGGTGCTGGCCAGGACCATCGGGCCCCTTTCCCTCAGGCTGCCCCGTCCTCAGGGAGCCCTGCCAGCGCCCCTTGCAGGAGAAAAGGAACCTGCAGCTTCAGCCATGGGCCAGCCGCCTGGAGGGTCCAGGCCCCATGCAGGCAGCAAGTCTCTGGGACATCTGATAGACGGTGTCCTCAGGGAGCCCAGGAGGACTGAAGCTGGGTCCTGGCCACCCCACAAAGAGGGACTGGACTCCAGATGCCCACCCAGGGCTGCTAGGGAGATGGAGAAAAATGCAAAAGTGCTGGTCTCCACGAGTTTAGGATTATGCTTCAGGGACAGAGAAAGCTTCTGCAGACTGGGGTCCTTGTCCCACATGGGAAGGAACGGCAGGAGCGGCAGAGGGATCCAGAGTCCTATCTCAGCCGTTCTGGGTGAGTGAGGCACAAGCCCTTACACCTCAAACATCTGACCGCGGGCTTCCCACCAGGAGCCTACGGAGTGAGCTATTTGGGATTGCTGAAATTCAAGTCTGTGCATCAGTGCATCAGTCATTCATCTTAGTGTTCTGCTAAAGTGTACGGCGGCCGGGCCACACTGCACGGCTCCCCGCACGCAGACACACAGGGCGTGGGCATCACCAGTTTCCAGGAAAGAGCTTTGTTATCATCATATCCTCAGGCCACTGTGAGCCGGTCACAATACACAGCTGCTGTTTTTCTTCCCTTATCAAGGTAGGGGGAATAATGCGCAGTGGAGGAAAAAATTGCTGCTTCAAACTGACACTTTCTACTGGGAGGATGGAGCCTGGTGAGGGAAAGATGATCATTCCAGGATCTCCGCTGTTCTTCTCAGAGGGCCTGCTCTTTGTTCTGCCCCAGTGACCCTCGTGTGTGTGTGTGTGTGTGTGTGTGTGTGTGTGTGTGTGTGTGTGTGCTTGTGCACATCCATGGTGTCCCTGGAGCCAGCTGTAGGAGGAAGAGCTGGTACTCCCGGGGGCAGCCGCCTCTGGGATGGAGGTGGGGGTCAGAGACCAGAAGCCAGGAGCCCAGGCCTGACATGGAGAAAAGGGGTATCTACCAAGCAGCCCCTCCTCCAAGGTCCACAAACTCGCAGGCCTCAGCTTGCACTCTTAGTTGATTTGGAGAGGCTGGGGAAGGTGGACCATGATGACTAAATCACGGTCATCACGGCACGATCGAGAGACAGAGGACAAGAATTCAGCAGAGGCGGCAAATGGAGCAGGAGCGACGTGAGAATAGAATTCACCCCCTACTCTCAGGCTCAGCTTTGCAGAAATCTCAGTAGAGTTCTTAGGCTTTCTCTTGCATGTGAAATATTATTTAGACCACAAGGGGCATCTGGGTTACATTCGTTAGGTTTTAGTATTGTTTTGTTTAATTTTTACAAGTTGTTATTAAAGCAATGCATGCACATAGTTCGAAAAGTCAAATATTGCCAAAAGATTTATAATAAGGAACAATACTTCCCTACATCCCAATCTTGTTCCCAGAGACAACGCTTTTACCTCCTGGGCCTGCTCCCTCCTGTATTCACCTCCATGTTTGCAATCCACATTCACAACCATGGCCCCCTCTTCCTTCATTGGTTCTGTCATTCTATTTTGATATGCCACCCTGTGAATGAGTTCCCAGCTTTCCTAGGGCATCCCCTCCCTACTTCTCCTCCACCATCCCCCGTCACACTTCTGGTTACAATTACGGCCAGTGTTTATGTTATTTTGACTATGCAAATGTGGTTTATTGTTGAGTCAAGAATATATAATCATCTCATCTCCTTTCTTATCCAACCTTGTTTTTTTCCCTCTAGAGTTATTAATTGCTTCACTTTTTTATTTGCTTGGTTTTCAACATACCCATCATTAATTTTTTCCACATGTTTTGAAATCTCTGCCACAGTCTATTAACAATAATTTCTGATACATGCTAATATCACAATTACCAACCTGCATCGAGGCACACCAGGATATTGCAGTGAACATTCAGAAGCATCACGGGGTATTTTAAATTTTTGAGAGAAATACAGTGATAGTCAACATTTGTTAGCTGTCACAAACTACTAGCATAAGGCAGTTCACTGTTTCAGTGTTAGTGTGAACTACATTCCTTCAACTGATGTCACATTTTTGCAAAGCTGGGTTTTCAGCATTTACTGTGATAATATGCAAATACTGGGTAAATATCAGTGTGAAACAGAAAATGAGGGTGGAGGTGTATAATCTGATTCAAAGGTTTGAGAAGCTGTGCAGTGTCCAAACAGGTGCACACACCTCATTAGGAAGTAATTGTGATTATTAAAGAATGAAATTCATATATTTTGATTTCAATTTATGTGTACTGGTTTTTCAAAAGGCTACTAGGTTGTTAGGACATAAATATTGATTAAGTTGCTCAGACCTAACTATTTTATAAACAGAACTGTTAGGTATTTCTTTTAACCTAGGAGTATCAAGAAAAAATTACCAAGACAAGGACACCATGAACCAAGAAAATCTGGGAACCTCTGCTCTAACAGACCTTCTGTCTCACTCTTGAAGATGTCTCTCCTGGAACTTTCTCCTTCTTGTCACAATCTGCTGTGAAGCTGTCACTTTAGGAGCAGCCTTCACTCTATTCCTGTGTAGATCTTCCATTTCCTGGATTCTATGTTCTTTCTCATCTTGCTGGAGCATGTTCTTCAGCTTCCCGAGAAAGGGTATTTGGAAAATAAATCTTTTTAGTGCATGAAGGTCTGAAAATGTCTTTATTCTTCTCTCATTTTTGGTTGATAGTTTGGCTGGATATAGAATTTCATATTGAAAATAATTTTTCCTCAGAATTTAAAAAATTTTGCTCCATTGTGTTCCAGTTTTTACCTTTGCTATTGAAAAACCTGATGTCATTCTAATTTCCAGTTCTTTATATGACATGTGTTGAAAACATTGTCTTTTCTCCATTGAATAGTTTTGGCACCCTGGTTGAGAATCAATTGACTGTATGTGAGTGTTTATTTCTGGGCTCTCTCTTCTATTCCATTGGTCTGTATGTCTTTCCTTATGCAGGTAACACACTGTTTTGATTACTGTAGCTTTGTAGTAAGTTTTGAAATCTGGAAGTGTGAGTTTTCCAACTTTCTTCTTTTCAAGATTATTTTGCCTATTCAAGTCCCTTGAGATTCTATATGAATTTTAGAATGGGTTTTTCTATTTCTGTAAAAAGTACCATTGGGATTTTGATAGGGATTGTATTACATCTGTAGATCACTTTTGGTAGTGTTGTTATCTTAATAATATCAATCCGTGAACATATGATGTCTTTCCATTTATTCAGGTCTCCTTTCATTTCTTTTAACAATGTTTTGTAGTTTTCAGTGCACAAATCTTTTACTTCCTTGGTTAAATTTATTCCTAAATATTTTATTATTTTTGATGCTATTATAAAGGGAATTTCTTTCTTAATTTCATTTTTGAATTGTTCATGACAAGTGTACAGAAATACAACTGATTTTTGCATGTTGATTTTATATCCTGCAACTTTGCTAAATTTATTTATTAGCTCTACATTTTTTATTACTTTAGAGATTTTCACATACAAGATCATGTCATCTGTAAACAGAGATCATCTTACTTCTTCCTTTCCAATTTGAATGCATTTTCTTTTTCTTGCATAATTGCTTTGCCTAGAGCTTCTAATACTACTGATTAGAAGTTGTGAATAGAAGTTCAATAGAACTGCTGAAAGCAGACATCCTTATCTTGTTCCTGGTCTTAGGGGAAAAGTTTTCAGACTTTTACCACTGAGTATGATGTTAGCTGTGGGTTTTCCTTAAATGGCCTTGGTCATGTTGAAGAAGTTCTCTTCTATTCCTTGCTTACTGGGTGTTTTTATCATGAAAGGGCGCTGAATTTTGTCAAATGCTTTTTCTGCATCAATTGAAATAATCATGTGTTTTCCCCTTCATTCTATTAATGTAGTGTACTATATTGATTGGTTTTCTTTGTGGATTTTTGGTTTGTTTTTCTGTTTTTTTTTTTCTTTCTTTTTTTTTTATGTTGAGCCATCCTCACATTCTGGGCATAAATTATGCTTGGTCATGATGGCTTTTTAATATGCCGCTGAATTTGGTTTGCTAGTGTTTTGTTGAAATTTTTGGCATTGATATTCATTAGGGAGGTTGGTCTATAGTTTTCTTTTTTTGTAGTATCTTTTTCTGGCTTTGGTGTAATGAAAAAGCTGGTCTCATAGAATAAGTTAGGAAGTGTTCCCTCTTCTTCAATTTTTTGGAATAGTTTAGGAAATATTGTCATTAATTCCTCTTTAAATGTTTGATAGAATTCACCAGTGAAGTCATCTGGTCCTGAACTTTTCTCTGTTATGAGATTTTTTTAAAAAAAATTACTGATCCAATCTCCTTACTAGTTATGAGTTTATTGAGATCTTATATTTCTTTTTGAGTCTGTTTTGGTAGATTATGTGCTTCTAGAAATTTATTCATTTCATCTAGGTTTTCCAATTTGTTGGTTATAATTGTTTATTCATAGTATTCTCTTATAATCTTCTTTATTTCTATAAAATCTGTAGTAATGTGCCTAATTTTAGTTTTGATTTTAGTAACTTGGGTCTCTCTCTTTTTATTCCTAGTTATTTTAGCTAAAGGTTTGTCAATTTTGTTAATCTTTTCAAAGAACGAATTTTGGTTTCATTGATTTTAGTTTTCTATTCTCTATTTTATTTCTCTCCCCTCTAACCTTTACTCTTTCATCCTTCTACTTGCTTTGGGTTTAATTTGTTTTTATTTTTCTAGTTCCTTAAGGTGTACAGTAAGGTTAGTGATTTGAGATATTTCTCCTTTTTTTAGTATATGCGTTGGCTTCTATAAATTTCACTTTTAACACTGCTTTCATTGCATCCCATGAGTTTTGGTATGCTGTGTTTTTGTTTACATTAGTCTCAAGTATTTTCTAATTTCCCTTGTGGTTTCTTCTTTGACCCATTGGTAGTTTAAGAGTGTGTTGTTTAATTTCCACATATTTTTGAATTTTCCAGTTTTCCTTCTGTTACTGATTTCTAGTTTCATTCCACTGTGATCAGAAAAGATACCTTATATGATTTCAGTCTTCAAAAATGTATTAAAACTTGTTTTGTGGCCTAACATATGATCTATCCCGGGGAATGTCCCATGTGCATTTGAGAAGAATGTTTATTCTGCTGTTACTGAGTGGAGTGTTCAGTATATGGCTATTAAGTCTAATTGCTTTATAGTGTTGTTCAAGTCCTGTTTCCTTATCGATTTTCTGTCTTGTTGTCCTATCTGTTATTGAAAGTGGGGTACTGAAGTCTCCAACTATTATTATAGAATTATTTATCCCTTCAATTCTGCAACATATATTTTAAGGCTCTGTTGTTAGGTGCATATATGTTTATAATTGTTACATCTTATTGTATTGAAACTTTTATCTATCTATCTATCTTTCTCTCTAGTCTTTCTTTGTCTCTTTTAATCTTTTTTTGATTTAAGGTCTATTTTGTTTGACAGTAATATAGTCACCTTACCTCTCTTTTGGTTATTGTTTCCATGAAATATCTTTCCCCATCCTCTTACTTTCAACTTCTTGTGTCCCTATATCTACAATCTCTTATAGACAGCATATAAATGGATCTTGTTTTATTTATCCAATCTTCCAATCTCTTTCTTTTAGTAGGAGAGTTTGATCCATTTACATTTAATGTGATTACTGATAAAGAAGGATTTACTTCTGCCATTTACTGTATTGTTTCTATTTCTGTAAATAGAAACAAATATGTACCTGTTTGTTTTCTGTATGTCTTCTATGGTTTTCATTCCTAATTCCCCCATGACTGCCTTCTTTGTATTTTGTTGATTTTTTGTAGTGAACCATTTGGATTACCTTTTTTGGTATTTTTTTAGTTATTCTCTTAGTCATTACCTTGGGATTACAATTAACATTTTAAACTTATAAGAATCTAATTTGAATAATGCCAACTTAGTTTCAGTAGTATACACTCTGCTCCTATACATGTCCATCCCTCCTCTTTATATTATTATTATTGTCACAGATTACACTTTTATACAATGTATGCTTATTAACATAGATTTACAATATTTATGCATTTGCCTTTTAAATCATATAAGAAAACAGGAGGAGTTACAAACCAAATCAAAAGTACAATAATAGTAGCTTTTATATTTACCTTTGCAGTTGATTTTACCGGTGTTATTTCTTCTTATGGCTTTGAGTTACTGTCTGGTATATTTTTACTTCAACCTGAAGGACTCTCTTTAGCATTTTTTGTAGGCAAGTTCTATTGGTAGTGTTTTCCCTCAGCTTTTATCTGGATGTCTTAATTAATGTCTTAATTTCTCCCTCATTCTTGAAGGGTAGTTTTGCTAGATGTAGAATTCTTGGTTGTATTTTTTCTTTCAGGACTTGAAATATGTAATCCCACTGCCTTCTGACCCCCATGGTTTCTGAGGAGATATCAGCTGTTAATTTTATGAAGATCTCTTGTATGTGACCAGGTGGTTATCTCTTGTTGCTTTCAAAAATTCTCTTTGTCTTTGGGTTCAGCAATTTGAATATACTATATCTTGGTGTGGATCTCTTTAACTTTATCCTACTCGGAGTTAGTTAAGCTTCTTGGATGTTTAGATCAAGTCTTTCAACAGATTTGGGACATTTTCACCATTATTTATGCAAATATTCTTCTGCTTTTCTCTCTCTTCTTCTGTGATTCTTATGATGCATATGTTGTTATATTGATGGTGTCCCATAGGTCCCTTGGTCTGTGTTTATTTTCCTTCATTCTTTTTTCTTTCTGCTCCTCAGACTGAATAATTTCAATTGTCTTATCTTCAAGTTTGCTGATCCTTTTTTCTGCCTACTCAAATCTTCTGCTGAACCCCTCCTGTGAGTTTTTATTTCAGTTATTGTACTTTTAAGCTTTAAATTTTCTATTTGATTCCATTTTATAACTTCTCTTTATTGAAATTCTCATTTTTTAAGACATAATTTTCCTGATTTCCTTTAGTTCTTTGTCCATGGTTTCATTTAGTTCATTGAATATATTAAAGACAGTTGACTTCATGTCTTTGACTACTAATTCCTATGTCTGGTCTTCCTCAGGAATAGTTTCTATCAAATTCTTTTTTTCCTGTGAATAGGCCACACTTCCCTGTTTGTTTGTATGTTTTGTTAAATTTTTTTGTTGTTGAGAACTGGACATTCTGAGGATTATGGTGTGGTAACTCTGGTACTCAGATTTTCACACTTCTTAGGGATTTCTGACTTTTGCATGTTGAGGGCTGGGGTCATCTATTTATGATTTTTTCCAAACTATTTATGTGAAGTGTGTATTCTTTGTTGTGTGTGGTCACTGAAATTTCTGTTCCATAGTCTCTGTGATTGTTCAGTGACCTGACAGATATTCTCTTAAATGTCTGGGGGAGGGGGGGTACTCTTTCTTTAAATTTCCTCATGGTGGGAAAGCTGCTTTAGTTCATGGGACTTCAAACAATGATTGGCCTCTGTGCCAGCCCCTCAGTGATCAAAAGCAGTATTCAGCAATCAAAACACACAACCCTTATGTTTGTAGGACAAGGTCCTCATTGCCCACCCTGACACCAGCAAGCCATACTAGGAATGTGGGCTGCCATCCCCATGACTGCCTGCCAAGGGGCTGGTGGCTGGAGAATGCTAACCACTATATAAAATGTGAGAACTTACCAAAATTTACCAGCCTCTTCATCAAGCTCTCCCCTGGAAACTACAAGTGTTCAACTGGATTTCAGAGTTCCAAAATGATTGCTTCAGACAACTCCAGCTAACTCAATAGTTGTTTGGATGGAGGGACAGATTCCTTTAGCTTCCTACCCTACCATCTTCAGTGACGCTACCCAACCTCCCTGTTTTTAATCACGCTAAAACCCCACTCCCAGCCCCAGCTTCCAGAGCCCAGCCCCTCCAATACTGAGCCTGGGAATTCTGTGGTTAATGGGCTCGTGCTCACCAACATCCCCCTCCAACACACCTCTGATATTACTTTCTCTGCTCTGCTCAATCAGAATGCACTCCTCCCTCTATTTTCTGCCTTCCAAAATTTATTGAAACCCCTCACTGCTACTATTGTACCTCATTTGTCTTTGTCCTTGTTGGTTTATACCTTTTAAAATTGCTTTACTTTCATGGTGGCAGGGCTGGGATGGGGAGGAGAAGATGCCTGAGGTCAAGCCACTGGTTTTTAATAGGCACTCACTCCAGGTTTTGCTACTGCTAAACACCTTGTTCCAGTGCAAGGCAGCACTATTACCATTTGACTGTCATTGTATCCTTCTATGTATTGACTATCACGGTCAGGAGAAATGGTGGAATAGGAAGTTTGCAAGGGTTTGCTCAACAGTGTAGCCAAGTAATGGCAAGATGGCCAGCCCTGAGTTTCATTTAGGGGAAGATGAGTCAAAGTGGGATGTCTGGGGACTCCTGGGCATATTACTGGAGGGGACACTGAATTCTAATCATGCCAGTACGCAGTCCTGCTGAATTCCAGAGCAGCCTGCTACTGTGGCTTTTTTCTTAGTCTAACCTGCCTTGAATTGAATGTAATTGAATAACAGGCACCTCTGACGCTGGGAGGATGCCTGAGCCTTTAGGATTCAAGAGAAGTAGTGGGCCTCTCCTCTGAGCAGGTCTCAGGCCCCCACACACTTGCCTGCATCTAACTGCAAACAGGTAGCAGTACCCTCACAGGACAAGGGAAGGCACCTCCTTTTTCTGTTCTTTGGTGTTTAATATTGAGTTTCAGCCCTGCTCATGATCACAGCTGCTGCCAAAGGACCTACAGGAAAATCCGTTTTTATTGAAGCTGAAAAGGTCAATTTTCTTGGATGTCTCCATGGTGAAAATAATAAATGCTGCACATTCATACCCTGTGTGATATTTAGGCTCTCCAGCTGGAATGACCCTTGGGAAAAAACACCTGAGATTCTAATTATGTTTCTCATCCTTCCAGGCAACATTTGCTGCAGAGGAGACCAGCTGGTTTCTCCTTGGGTCATAGGATAGGTATCTGGTCAGGGACTGGGCAGCCCTGCTAGGTGTCATCCAGTTTAACCTGGGCAAGTTCCCAGTGGGCCTTCCTGGATCAGGAGAGCAAGATACGCATTTGGTCTAAAATGTGGCCCAGTAGTTACATGGCTTCTGCTATTCAGGGCTTATCTCATTGATTGACCTGAATTTGCAGGAGGACGGGTCTCTCTCCTCTGTCTGTCCAAATCCCATTTGAAGATAGGAACCCCCTTCTGGGAAAGCCTGAATGGCTGAGACTCAGCTTATGCGGATGGCCAGCCTCTGGTCCCTGAGGATGTTCCTACTCCCTGGGGCATCTGAGCAGCCCGAGGGCAGGGCCACTGGACGTGCAAGTTTATCTCACCTGGGATTAACCGATGATGGACCTAGAGCAGGAGAAGGGAGGGGTCATCAAGAAAGCAGAGAAAGAGACTGAAGGTTCAGGGTAAGTTTCCACTCAAGGAGGGCAGGGTGGTAGGGGTGGAGGGAGAAACTCTATGGCCAGCCTGGTATTGATCTCTTTGTGGGTACTTATTCTTCATTAATCCAGGAGATTAGATCATTTCACCAGCTCTCTTTTGATGTTCATTCGTTTTGCCTGGTACAGAGTAAATGCTTTCAACCTACAGATCTACATCTGTCTTCAGTTCAGCAAGGTTCTCCTCGATTTTATTTTTGAATGCTTTTTCTTTTCTGCTAGCTGTGTTCTGTACTTCATCACACCCCTTACCCTTATTGCATTTCCAATATCTTGTCTCCAAAGATGTTGCCTTCTCTCTGATTACTTCCAACTTCCCTTGTCCTTTTTTGCTGCATCCTGAAAAAGCGTCTCAAACTCACTCTCCGTGTCACTGCATCAATTGTCCACAGGCCCTCTCCGGGCTTTTACTGTCGCTGATGCCTTTTAAAAGTCTGCTGTGGTGTCATTTGTGTCCTCAGATGGTTTACCCAACTTCCAGCTTCATTTTGATTACAGTTTGTTGTCATTCTCTCTCGATCTCTTGGTTTTTAGAGTCAATATTTTCATTTTGAAAAAAAAAGTCTTCATCTGTTTCCCGGAGCAAATATTTTCAAAATTCACATTTTTTCGCCTTCCTTGATATTATTACAATATGGGTTTCTGCTCCGTCCACCTTTTCTTCAGGTGCTATATGGCTGAGTTCACTCTCATGCCCAGGTTTCTTCCTGCCAAGTTGGGCGTGCTCCATCCATCGTGTGAGTGCGGTGTGTCTCTCTTGTTCAGGGCAGGGTTCCTGAGGGCCGACTGAGCCCATGGCAGTTGGAGAAGAGCCCTGACCACAGAGTTCTGCCTGGTGCGTAGACTCAGCCTTTCCAGGCTCAGCACAGCCTCCTTGTGGCAAGTGGTCCCCGGGGACAAAGAGTAATCATGCCTCTAGTGTACCCCTCCAAGTTAGAGGGTTCAGGAAGGAGTTCTTCCACACCAGTAAATGGCCAGGTCAGAGAAAGCTTCGAGCACCCCAGGGCTGCATCTCGGTGCAACCGAGACCGTGCTCATGGCTCTGCGGCTGGGGCCTCTGAAGGCCCTTGAGACGTGGTTGGCACTGGCCGCCACGTCCCCCATGAGTGTGCTCGCTGTGTGCCTCATCTGGAGAGGAAGGGACGTGTGTGATGCTCCACCAGCATCTCCTTTACTTACTTTCCTGACACCACACACTTTTTCACTTCTTTCCATACTCAGGAAGGAGGGCTGTGGGTCTACTTCAAGCCAGCACCTCACCCTGGTCTCAGCTGCCCAGCACCTTGCAGAGACTCCTTCAAGTCTGTAAAATGCAGCTGCTGCTTTCCTTGACTTTCAGCAGGGCTTGCCTGAATTTTGTTATCTTTTTTGCATGTTTTCATTTCAGGGAGGGAGATATGAGGCATTTTCCTTACCCTCCCTTCACACATCTCATGCCTAAGTTGTGTGCTGTGTCCTTCACAGCCCTTTGGATACTTTTTAATCACACATGTCAATGGCTAAAGAGATTGATGAGTCATTATTCCAGTGAAACTTTAATAAGGGACAAAAAATTTTTTTGTTTTGTCTCTGGGAAATGCGGAGATAACGAAAGCACAGCTTCTTTATCTGAAGACAGGAAAATAACAGCACCTACGTCAGGTTCTGTGGCTTGAATTAATTAAGACAATCGATATCTGTGAAGCCCTTACAACAGTGCCTGGCAAGTGGAAGTGATCAATAAGTGGTGCTTAGGCCTTATTTATTATAAGAAAAATCGTCACTCTGACTCCTGTTCCAACACGACCTTGTTTGGTTAAATCACTACTTATCGTGAAAGCACATTCTGTATTTACCGTGATATATGCTGTGAGTCTTCAAAATACAGATAGCCTAAGGTTGGGATTATCGCCTTACCTCAAATTCAACTTTTTACTAAAGAACATCAGTGGATAAGTATACCTCTTCCGAGAGGAAATAAAAGACCAATGAGATATTTAGGTTTATCCCATAAAACTAATCTTGTCCCTGAGTCATCTAGGAATAATAAGTTATATATACACCCACACATATATACGCATATATGGATACAAACATAGATACACACATATACGTGTGTATATTTTATGTATGTAAATATATATGAAAAATATGTGTATATAATTTATATATGTGTATATATACACACAAATATATGTGTACATGCACACATATATACATGTATATTATATATGCACATACGCATATACACACACACAGTAATGACTTTATTTTTCTTTTTAATTATTTATTTATTTATTTACTTAGGCTGTGTCGGGTCTTAGCTGCAGCATGCAGGATCTTCGTTGCAGCATGTGGGATCTTTAGTTGCAGCATGCAGCCTTCTTAGTTGTGGCATGCGAACTCTTAGTTGCAGCATGCGAACTCTTAGTTGCAACATGCGGGATCTAGTTCCCCAACCAGGGATTGAACCCGGGCCCCCTGCATTGGAAGCACAGAGTCTTACCCACTGGACCACCAGGGAAGTCCCAATAATGACTTTAGAGGGACTAATTTATACTTAATCTTTTAACCCTTTACAACCATATTGAATGTAGTAATTTGGGACCCAGAGTCAGGCCCTTCTTCCCTCAGAGCCTCTGAATCCTGGAATGCAGCCCAGAGCTCCACCCTTTTCCTAAAATTCAAAATAAAGAACTTTTTTTTCTTCCCCTCTGGGCAAAATTAGCAAATAGAGACAACTCTGCAAACAGGGATGGGGCTGAGATCAAAGGAGAACCTTGTGCATTTCGCAATATCACAGCTGCTCAGTGTCTGCACCAGGTTGTTTCCCCATCTCTGGACCCTGAGCTGGAAGGTCTCAGCACCCTGAGGTCTTGGTCGGGCCCTGTTGTTTGGCTGGAGTGACAGGAGAGGAGGGCTGCATGGAGGAGGTGGCGCTGTGGGCTCAGCTGACCTCGGTGCAGGCCACAGGCAGCTGCACAACCTCTCTGAGCTTTGGTTTCCTGACCTGTGAAATGGGATCACAGCACCACTCCTGGATAAAGAGGGCATCTGTGGGGAGAAGTGCTCTGCAGATGGACCACACTCGTGTCTCCACCTACTCCCCTCCCAAACACTCCCTGGCCCACTCAGGCTGCTATGTCACAGCCCGGCTGTTTTCACCAAAATTGGCAGGTTCCAGTTAATCACCAAATCCCTCAGCTACCCCCCAGTTCCCAGCCCCTCCACCTCCTTCAGCTTGAATGAGGGAAGTGAAACAGAGCTCAAGAGACTCAGCTGCCCAAGGAAGATTCCTTAAACCTGGTAGTGAGCCTGTACCTGCAGGCCCTGCCATCAGCTAACCCCCAACAGGCCATTAAGAAGAGAACAGGCCTCCAGGGCAGGCAGTGAATTCCCATCCCCCTGTGGCGTGGGGCAGAGTGCTTGTGGGGTGTCCTGCACCTGCTGGGCAATCTCTCCAGCCCTTAGCACAGTCTGTTCCCTGGACAGCACTGAGGCTGGCAGATGAGAGGGCCAGCATGGGGGTGGGGGGCAGGTGCAGATATGTGCCCTCCACCATGCCCACCCTCTTTGGATGCAACTTTGGGTAACACTGTGGTCAACAAAGATTGGTGTTCCTGGATCAGGAAACACAGGTCATGAGCACGCCCAAATACAGGCACCAATATGCTTATCTGTGTGCACACGCACTTGTGCATACACACCCCTCACAGATGTGCACATGCGCACACTTACATGTAGGTACACACCTGCACCACACACATCCATGTGCATGTACACAGACACACAGGCATCTGTGGGTACCTTTCCTGTCTGCCCCGAGGCTGTCCCTGGCACCTGACTGTCTTTAGATGTCCTCTTGCCCCCTACAGCCCCCCGAGCGTGGCCTGGGCAGTCCCAGGAGGCAGTGCTGTGATTTCATTTTCCATTTTCTTCTTCTCACCGAGGAGGCCTCTGCAACATGAGCAGCCCGAGGGTACGAGCAGTGCGCAGAGCTGTATGAGATTCATTTGAGAAGCGCCAGTGGTGGTGGTGTCAGACTGTGTCAATTCCAGAGTGTCAGACTTTATTAAAAAAAAACCTGTGTGATGAACATGCACACACACTTACACACACAAATCCTCAATGGCACACTTGAGCACACTCACAAGCATGCACACTCATGCATGAAAGATAAAGGGCTCACACAGATGAGAGCACTCCATACACATTTTCACACACACACACATGCACAGCACAAACACAAACGTGTATAGGCATGTACACACACACGTAGAGAGATAGGCACACAGGTAAGCACGTGCACAAAAACCAGGCGGCACGCGCACATATGCCAAAGCTGGTTTGCGATTCCTGCCCGGTCTTCCTGGGCCCACCCGTCCCAGGTTGGGGCCCTTGGCTGAATGGACAGGAGACACACTGACTCGACTGACCTCCAAAAGACGGGAGCGGAAAACGCTGATTCTGCCTTCTAACCATTTTTCACACGCGCTGGCCCTCTCTCCAGGCTCCCTCCCCACCCCACGCCCCAAAGATGGCCTCCAGGTCACTCTGAACCCCAGCTCTGAACTGCAGAGGTGCTCAGAGCCCAGGCACTTTGGCTTGCTGCCTGTGTCACCCCAAATTGCCCCCGTCACGGACACCCCCCCCACCCCACCCCACCCCACCCTCCACCCCCATGCTCCAGGCCCTCCAAGCTCCCCTCCCTCCCCCCAGACCTCTAGGCGGTGGGTGCCTGCTCCAGACTCCTATGTACCCCTCCAGGCTGGCTTGGATGGCCCCTTCTCTGATGTCCCCCGCCCCCACCAGGCCGAGCTGGGCCCCTGGCCTCTGCTGTCCCTGAGCTGGGCATCCATACCTCCATGGCTGTCCTCTCACAGTGTCATGTAGTGCGGCTCCGTTGTCTCTGCCATACCCAATAAACCCCTTCTGGAAGCACAGGCTCCATCCTCCTCGTCTGAATGTGCCAGGAGCCTGACTCGTGGTAAGCCCTCAATAAATATGTGCTGGTGGAATGAATTAACAGATGAATGCACCCATGTTGCTAAGTCGAAGTCAGTTCTGTTCTGTTTGGAGACAGGGACCTAGGCCAGCTGAGAACCCTCCCTCTCTGCTCTACTGTTTTGAGTTCAGCAGTGTCCCCAGAGGGAAGGATCTGCAGGGAAAACTTAGCGAGGAAAATGCCATCTCCCAGCCTCATAAATCTGCAAAGGCCCACCTTCCTCGGGAAACTCCATCCTCTAAGTGAAAAATGTGGAATCAGACGTTCTGTATTCAAATCTATATGAATTCGGATCATTGACTCAAAACTTTGTGTTATCACCCAGCTGCGGCTCAGAGCACGGACACATCACTCTGAAGGGAAACGTTCAACACCAGCAGAGGAGAGATATTCCCGTGGTGATGGCTCCAACAGGAAGAGGTCACGTCTCCGTTCCCATTTCCATAGGCTGAACCTGTGCCCAGTGGGCACCCGCAGATGACTGACCTCTGCCAGTGCCCAGTATCTGTAACGTCTTCTTATCCCACGTGCCCTGTGGAGGGCAAGCTCCCCTTCCACCACCCTCTCCCCTAAGTAAGGTCAACTCACCCCTAAGTAAGGTCAACTCACCCCCATCTTAGCTGAGGCTTTTGCCTTTTCAAGATGCTTTGGATATTTTGGTTCTTGAGTTTCCACATTTATCATTAAAACAATTATCAGCTAAAAATGCCCTGTTCCCTAAAACAATGCAATCAGAAGGCAGGAGTGTATTTGAAGTTATAAATAACTTCCTTTCTCCCTGCTACTTGTTTGCGGTGCTATATAAATCTTTAGGTGTACGAGTTTCATCATTACTAATGTTCTTTAAAATGTAATAAAACTTTTCTCATTAAAAAAGCCAGCCAATCAAAATAAGCACGTCACAGACCCACAGACTCGGGCGCCGCGGTATTTGCATTGCAGAACAACTGTAATTTTATTCATGGGTTGGCATAGCTGCAGCCCATCAGTAATTAAACACGGAACAGCTGTCACTCTGCGGCATCCAAGGCAGACAGGATGGGATAATGAGCCCTTGTCCCTGGGCTCTGCGCAGGGGGCTGACGTAGGAGGAGGGGGGCTGCGCAGGGAGGGGCCGGTGCGGGCAGGCAGGGGCTGACCTGTGTGGGATCGCTGAGCTGGGCTCAGGGCTGTCCCGGGCTCACGCACTCCAGGCTGTCCTCCTTGGCTCTGAGGGGAAGAGGGGCTTAGAGAGACAGCGGAGGGTTTGCTCGATTTGCGCAGACCTCAGGGCTCCTGGTGGAGATGGGCTGGGTTGGGAGGCACTTCCAGCTTCCTGCCTTGTATCTTCTGTGCTGTTTGAAAAAGGTTAACAAGCCGGCAGGTGGTGACTTTTGTAATTGACAGAGCTGACTTTTAAAAAGGGTCCGGTGCTGAGTGGTGAGAGCAGAGGAAGGGCTCCCGTTGGACTCCCAAAGACTCGGAGGGATGGGTCCTAAGTGTCTAGGTATCCAAGCCAGAAAGGGCATCTACAACCTTCTGGCCCAATGCTCCCATTTTGTAGGTGAGGACGGCTGAGGGATGGAAAGGCACCGTGGTCTGGGGCAGTCACTGGTGAGAGCCCAGTACAGGACTGGGAGTCTGCAGGTCTGGGTTCTAGACACCCACAGTCCACAGTGTAACCCAGAGCAGCTCTGTCTGCCTCTGGGTCTCAGTTTCCTCCTCTGAACAGGGAGTGGGATGGGGTGGGGTGGGGTCTTTAGGGCTGTTGGCAAAGACATCCTGGGAGCAGAGTCTTCCCGGGGCCCTTTTAGAGATGGACCTATTCATCTCCCATGGGGCCCAGATGGGGGGCCAGGGGTGGTGGTCCAGTTTGTTGTCTGTCTGTCCTTCTAGGAACCCCACCTGGACTCGCCTTATACCTCTCCAACCCCCAGTCTGCATATCAGCTTCTCTGAGGGTCTCCTTCTCCCTCTCTCTCCCTCCCTCTCTTTCTTCCAGGCACTTCCAGGTTGTGTGTGTCACCTCCCAACAGCATGGGACATGGGTGATGTCTCCCAGGGCCCCCTGAGGAGCCCACATCAGGGGCCTGAAGGCAGGACCTCAGGGGCCCGAGCTCCTGCAGGCCAAGCTCCCTGCCAACTGCCCGAGGCTGCACACCCTCAGGTGCCTGCTGACCATCCTGACCCAGGCCTCCCGCTGGTCTGGAGGCCAAGGGAGGGGGCGGCCTTCCTCCATGAGGAGTTCTTGGCTTGTCCAGTCTCCCAGGGCACTCTCATCTTTATCAATTGCTGCCACACCGGAGTCAGGGAAGAACGGAGCAGACCGGCTGGCCAGGCTATGGGCGGGAGACACAAGGGCCCCCTAAGGGGGCTGCACTGGGGTGGAGAGGGGAGGTCTTCCGGGAGTGGACTGGCACGTGCCGACTCTGGTCTGAGATCAGATAGACTCGTGTCCTTTACCCACAGTGACAACAGGGGCAGAGGGGACGCTACTCAGTGACTTGGACAGGGCATTGTCTGTCCTGGGTGTGCAGATGGGGATGGGAAGGGTCCATGTGTCCACTTGTCTGGATGATGGCTTTGTGGGAGCTGGGGGGTGGTCCGGAGGGAGGGGTAGCGGCTGGGAATCCCTGGGGCCATCACCGTGGGGAGAGGAGTGCCAGGTCATAGCTTGGTGAGCGAGGGAGGCCCCATTGCCAGTCTGTGCCCTCTAGGACCCAAAGAAGGGGAGGCCTATAACCCAGACCCAGAGGTGGGGGGAGTGCCTCCACCAGACACACACACTGAGCTCCAGGGGCTCGGCTGTACTGCAGGTGTCCCCGGGTCTGCTCATCTCCCTGTGACTGCGAGGATTTTATGTCCTACTGGGCCTGGTGTCCTCTGTACCTTGATGTCTGGACTTGTGAGGGTGGCTGGATTTTCAAAGACATCTGTGGCACCTGAGGGCTGACAACAGAAAAGAATATTTGAAGTCAGGGACCTCTGGTGAGGCTCCTAGGGCCAGGTAGAGAGAACGTCCCAGTGGGTAGGTGGGGCTCATGTTTGCAAGGACCAACAGATGCTGGATCTGACCTACCCCTCAGGCTGGGGACCCTGTGGACTGGGAGGAAACGGCCCTCCAGGAGAAGGTGGTCTCCTGGGCTGACATCCCACACGCCTGGGGCTTGTGGCTGCTGCAGAGGCCCTCAGAGGGGCATCTGCCTGTCTCTCTCTGCTCTGGCACAGGGAGAAAAAGCAAGTGCTTTGGGGCACGTGAGCGTGCATGTGTGTGCAGTGTATGTGTGTGTGCATGTGTGCAAGTGTGGGTGTCTCCACCGAACCATGCAGTCTGGGGGGCCAAGAGTCCCAGGAGCCAGCTGGATGTTCCAGCCCCAGCATCTCTCTCGGCCCTTCCTCCCCTGGGCAGTGGACCCATCGGATAAGCCCAAGAATGGAGCGTGTTGCTTCCCCCAGGTAGACTTTCCCCTCGGCTCCAACTGCGATTTAGGACCAAGGTGGTCTGAGTCCAGCACAGAGAGAAAAGGCTTTCTTGGGGCAGGGTGGCACGGCTCCCGCTGCCTGTTAGCAGCTTTGACGGATGTGGCTGCTTGGGGAGAGAAAACCTGCTCAGAGTGGGTGGGGCTTCAGGCACTTCTGGCCACAGTGGCTAGTGGTACTGTGGGGCTGGGGGGCACTCAGGGCCGCTTAGCTCTGAGCGCAGGGCCCGGAGGCTTAGCAGCGCGGAGGGAATGCTGAGGCATCCACCAGCTCAGCTGAGTCGGCAGGTGCTGAGCGGGAAGGGGGAGAGGTTGCCTAGCGGGCGCCTCCTGTGACCCAGTGGCCCGGGCTGAGCACCATCAGACGTGTTAGGCCCACGCAGGAGGGGCGCTGATGCAGAAGGCCAGCGAGCGCTCCAAGCCAGCAGAGAAGCTGCTCCCGCCACCCATGAGCATGTGGGCTAGGGCCTCCCAGCAAGACCCAGGCCCCCTCCTGGGCTGCAAAGTCACCTCCTAGACTCTCCCTGGTCTCTCTTCCTTACACTGGTGACAAGCATCCGTGCTCCACGCTGCCTCTGACAAGAGCCATGGCCACAGTTTAGGGGGGCGCTCTGTTTGGTGCTGTACAAGCCCCTCCCCATGCACCTTCATAACAAACCCACGGGATGGGTGCTACCGCTCTCCCCCTTCACAGAAGTTACATCAATTATAACTCTACTTTGTTGTTGTTGTTAAAATTTGAGCTTTTTATTTTTTTAAATTAAGTAATTAATTAATTTTATTTATTTTTGGCTGCGTTGGGTCTCCGTTGCTGCACAGGCTTTCTCCAGTTGTGGGGAGCCGCGGCTACTCTTTGTTTCGGTGCGCGGACTTCACATTGAGGTGGCTTCTCTTGTTGCGGAGCACGGGATCTAGGCGCGCGGGCTTTGGTAGTTGCGGCATGCAGTCTCAGTAGTTGTGGCTCGTGGGCTCTAGAGCGCATGCTCAGTAGTTGTGGTGCACGGGCTTAATTGCTCTGCGGCATATGGGATCTTCCCGGACCAGGGCTCGAACCCCTGTCCCCTGCATTGGCAGGCGGATTCTTAATCACTGTGCCACCAGGGAAGTCCAATTATAACTCTTTTGATCACAAGGACTAAAGCCCAGCTCAAACAGGCTTAAGCAAAAGTGGGATGCACTGGCTTGAGCATCCAAACAATCCGGGGACAGCCCTAGCTCCAGGGCTCTGAACAGTCACGTACTTAGCCCTGAACCAATCACCGTGGCTGGGGAGTGTGTTGCTCTGATTGGCCCACCCCCGAGTTGGTAGCGGCAATCAGCTGCTCCAGAAACAGGACGACAAAGAGTGGGGAGTCCCCAGAGAAGCATGGGGTGACCAGAAGGCAGATGACTCCTGGCTGGCTGGCAAAGCTCACCACGAAAGCCAGATTTGAGCCAGGGCCTGCGGAGGCTCCAGAAAGCCCCGTTTCTCTGCTTCCCTACAGTGTTCTGGGGTCACTGGGCTGGCATGCCTGCCCCCAGATCTTTCCTGCCTGGCCCCCGGAAAGCCCCTGACTGTGATCCAGGCCTTGGGGACCCACTTCTGTCAGCATCAATTCTGCTCTTGATTTTGGGAGGTGCAGGATGCTGGGGCGAGACAGGGTCCTCTAGCACAGGCTCTCCAAGCTGGGGCCCTGGGGACCCCAACTGGACTGTCACTGCAGTTACATAACTTAAATATATGGGACGTAATTATTTTTTTTAATCTACCAATAAAATTGTCTCTGATTATTTTAGTCACAATACAAATAGCCTCAATTAGAGCAGAAATAGGGCGAGGGTTTATGGCTCCCATGAATCTGACAGCAACCCCAATTCTGAGGCAGAAAAGCAGAAGGCCCTGTATGGCCTTGCCATGAATCTTGCAGCAAAATGTCCCTAATTCCTGTGTGGGCGCTGCAGGCTGGGAGGAGGGGAGACGGAGGACACCTGGGTCACCTGTGCAAGGCCCCAACTCCCATAGCTTGTCTCAGACCTGCTGAGAGAGGGAAGGTCTTCAGGCCTGCAGGAAGGCTGCACGTGGGTTTAGGACACTGACCCATTTACAGGTCCACACCCCACCCTGCAGCCCGGTTTTCCATCTGTCCCTCTGTTACAGCCTGCAAGGCCTGGACGAGCCCCGCTCTGGACCTTGCTCCCAGAGTCTCCTGGGCCTTCAGCTCCAGTCTGGCCTACTCAGCCCTCCCAGCCAGCCTGACACCCAGGTTCCCTTTTACAAGAGGGCAGTTTCCACCTACTGTCTCCAAAGGCAACCCTGTTGGAGAGACCCAGGCCCTGAGATCCAGCCGACCCCCCACATTACTGATCGAGAAACTGAGACATCAAGGGGAAGAATAGTCCAGGGTCACACAGCAAAAGAAGTGGCAGACAGGGGACCCCAAGATTCTGTCCCCAGTGCCGGGAGCCACAGGGAGCCACAGGAGAGTACAGGACAGAAGTGGGGCAGCCAGCCCTTGGAGGGAAGCCTCATGGTCCTGCCTGCCTTGCCCCACCCTCTCCTTCTCCTCTGAGTGTGCAGCTGCTGAGACCCCTGAGAGCCCAACCCAGTCTCCTCGGCCCCGTCAAGGACAAGGACACCTCGCCAAGCAGCCATCCTCAGAGGTCTAGACTTTGAGCTGGACTCAGCCATGGAGCCCCTGCCCTGGGCCCACCGCGATTCCCCTCAGGAGACACTCCCCTTCCTATTGTGGATTCAGTACGTATGGCGGGTGACCCCATACCACCTGGGCCACCCGCCCAGGGAACAGGCGTCAAGGCCTGAGGGCTTAGAGCCGGCACACTCCCAGCCCCACGGTGCGGTGACAATGGCTGTGCGTGGCCGCGATGTCCCTGCAGGGCTGGGGCAGGGCAGGTGTGAGGCTGATGCGTGGGGACAGCAACGGCCCTCAACCCGGCCACTCCTGCTCTTTCTGAGGAACCTGAGCGTTTGTCTCTCAAACTCCAATGGAAATGTTTTGGGGATTTTAAAAATTGGAATTGTGGTGAGAACACAGATGAACTTGGAGAGAAATAGGATTTTCACAAAACGAGTCTTCCCAACCCTGAAAGAATCATTTCTCTCTAACCAGGCTTGTCTTTTTGTCCTTTCAGTGTTTTAGAGTTTTCTTCATCTGGGTCTTGCACGTTTCGTGTTCAGTTTATATAGTTTGTAGCTTTACTGATGTTGTGAATGAGGCTCTTTTTTTTCATTTCATTTCCCAGGCAGCTATTCACTGGTACAGGGGAAGCTGTGGATTTTTCTCAGGGTATCTTCCATCAGCCCACTTTTCCAGGCTTTCTCAGTGGCTCTAATTGTTGTGCAATTAACTTTCTTGGATCTTCCCGGTAAACGTAAACATATTGTTCACCAAGAATGAGAATATTGTTTCTTCCTTTCTAATCTTTGGTTTTCCTTTTCTTCACTTTCAGTCTTATTGTGCTGGCCAACTACCCTTGTTTAAAACTCACACATAGGGCTTCCCTGGTGGCACAGTGGTTGAGAACCTGCCTGCCAATGCAGGGGACATGGGTTTGAGCCCTGGTCTGGGAAGATCCCACATGCCGCGGAGCAACTGGGCCCGTGAGCCACAATTACTGAGCCTGCGTGTCTGGAGCCTGTGCTCCGCAACAAGAGAGGTCACGATAGTGAGAGGCCCGCGCACCGCGATGAAGAGTGGCCCCCACTTGCCGCAACTAGAGGAAGCCCTCGCACAGAAACGACCCAACACAGCCAAAAATAAATAAATAAATAAATTAAAAAAAAAAAAAAAAAAAAAGAATATAAAACTCACACATAGAAGGGTCACCTCCAGCTTCCCACTGAGGCCCCAGAGATGGGCCCCTAAGAGCCCACAGTCCTGTGCACACCTATCAGCGTTCCCAGTGGTGCTGGGGCTCCTGTCCTCAGCACGCCCACAGTTCCAAGTGCCTTACCTCTCCCTGGACTCTCTCTTCCTTCTCAGGGAACTCCAGGGCCAGGCTGGGGGTGGAGGCGGCCAATCCCTCCACCTCCTTGTCCAGGGGCTCCAAGGGAGATTTTCCTGGCTTGTCCCCATGTGTCTCTTCTTGAGGGCCCCTGGCCACAGTGCTGACCACAAGGATGAACTTGTTTCCTGACTTAAGACCCATCTGGGTGTTTCCTAACAAGGGCTGGCAGGCCGGGGGGTGGTATGGGGGCTCCATGACCCTCGGAGTTCTGGCCATAGAACCATGGTCCCACCTCCCAGCTGTGCCGTCTGATCTTCCGTCCAGCACGTGTTAGTGGGACCTCACTGCCGGCCGCACCCAGCGCAGTGACTGGGGGTCCAGGGAAGACCAGGTGAGGAGGGGGGAGGAGACTTGCCCACAGTGCAGCGAGATTGGCCGGGGACGGGGGCAGCTGCTGGGCTTGAAGGTGAGAGAGGCCTGTCCGACTTGCCTCTGCAGTGGGAGAGAGGTAGGGGTCACCTGGCGGAAAGATGGGGGGAACAGGTGGGGGACGGCAGCCCAGAGGTGTGAAAGGAGCACTGACCGCCCAAGTCCCGGGTCCCAGCAGAGCAGGATTCCAAGCTGGGCGGAAGAGGACACGAGGCTGCAGGCAGATGGAGGTTTGTGCAGGGATGCTCAAGGTAATGAACTTGAACTTTACCTGGAGGGTCTCGGGCTGAGGATGAGGGGCTCATGTAAGAAAGATCACAGCTGGGGGGAAGGGGGACTGAGGACATTCTGGGGGATTGTCCACTGCCCCTAAATTACTGGCATTTTGATTTGACCAGTTAGAAATCTGAGACAAAGTCATGGTGTTTGTTAGTTTGGGGCTGCCCAGCACCCAGTCCCTCTTCTCAGGGTCCTGATTCTCCATGGGTCTCGCTCCTTCTATGTTCTCAGCCTATGTGGCTGGAGCTGTGCCCTACGTGGGGCCAGCTTGTGACCCAGGGCCCAAGCCCATCAGAGCACTGCTCCCCTGTGCCGCGGTGATGGGCCCTGCAGTACACATGTGACTCTGGCTACACGGTCAGGCCCCGCTAGAACTAACCCCAGGGTGTTGTATGAGCCACTGGGATGCAGTGCCCACCATGTCCTAATGGACCTGCACCTGGACAGATGTGAGAAACTACCTGACCGCCACGTGGAGCCCTTGAATATCACCAACAGAGTCAACCAGAGTCCAGAATCTAGATTCCAGAGTTAGTGGTTGAGGCCAGGCCTGCCTGAGGCCAGTCTGCTCTGGATGGGATTTGCTCAACCCATGGTGGGCTGGGTGTCCTGCCCCTTGCCACCCCAAGAGACCTCCCCATGCCCAGCATCCTTCCAGTAACTTCCCCCTTTTCTGGCTTAAGTTTGCCCAAAGGGGTTTCTGCTGCTGGGTGGAGGAGCTGGCCCCAGAGGACTGCTTTGTTCAAATAGACAAGAATGAGGAGACCCAGCTCTGGGAAGACCCTGGAACCAGCTCCAGTGCAGGACAGAGAAACCCAGCATTGTCCTTTGAGGGTCCAGACGGCAGGTTGGAACTCTTAAGGCAGATCCAGGGATGAGCCTCAAGACCGCCTGGGGTGCAGGACGCCTGGGGGCAAAGTGGCTTGAGCTGGGCCTTGGTGGCATTTGGATGGGGGAGAGCATGCTGGTGTGGGACACCCAGGGGCCAAAGGCCTGAGGCAAGACAAAGTGAGGAGGCCTGGGTCCTGACGCCTGGCTGGAGCAGAGGCTGCTACACCCTGGCAAGCAGGCTGGGGAGTTTGGATTTGACACCCAGGAATTAGGACATCACCGCGATATGATTTACTCCAAGTGGGTGATCATTGATTTAGGACTCCTGACAGGTGTGCTATTCTGAAACTTGACAGAGAGAAACATTAAGTCCAGGAGTCCCCATTCTGCATGGAGCAATCCCGTTTCTCTATGCCTGGTCAATTCTACAAAAGCACTTTTATCCCCTGGAGGGAGTCAGGATGGATTTGAATTAACCAGGAAGTTCTTTGATTGCTATTTTAAAACTTCTCTCTGCTACCTGGCCTGACATAATAATTACCTGCCTGTGATTTATCTCTGGCAGATTATGATCGATGATAGGGTTTGAGGTGACAACTGAGTATGTCCAACACCTCACCTCCTCGCTCGTCATTCAAGCTGAAGCAGCCCTGGTTTTCCCTCTGGGCTACGGATGTTCGCTATCACCTTGCTGAGAATGGGTTACAGAACGGGGTGGGCATTTTGCAGGGAGTCCTGTCAGCTCACACAGCACCCTGCTGTGGTCAGCCCAATGGGGGTCCATCCATCTTGGTCTTGGCCCATCACCTTGTAAGTCACCCCTTAGACAGAGACTCACAGCCCAGATGCTAAGCCAGACTTCTTCTCCCACCTTCCCCAAATATTTACTGGCTCCTACTGTGTGTCTGGCACTGTTCTGGGGACACATCAACGAACCAAACAGAAAGAGTCCTGCCCTCAGGGAGTGTGGAGGGAGCGTGAGGGGCAGGGTGCCACAGGCACATAATCAAATCAACAGGAAAGGAACTTCAGAGACAGATGTGCTATGGAGGAAATGCGACAAGGCTCGGGAGGGCCCCTCGGAAAGGTGGCATTGGAAGTGGAAGCCCAAGGACCCAGCAGTGGAAAAGGCAGGAAAGAGCAGATCAAGCAAAGGGAACAGCGAGGGGTTGGGGAGGATGGGATGGAGGTGGGGGGTGCAGATGAGGGGAAAGTGGGGGGCATGAGCTCAGAGAGGTTGATGGGGCATTGGGGGTGGTCTCCTGCAGCTGGGGGTGAGGTTGCCCCAGAAGAGCAGCCCCCATCCTCCCCCAGAGGAAGCCCTCGGGGAAGGGGTCTCAGTGCAGCCAGTAGGAAGCCCGGGATGGAGTTCAGGACGGTCCGCACCAGCACCGTCAGTGGCCCCTGGTGGCAGGGCGGCTCCATGATTGCGGGCCCAGTACGAAATGAAAACGCAGGACCCCTTGTTCAAAGAGCAGGAAAAAGCTTCCTCTGTTCTTCAACAGTCTCTCTGGCCACGTGTCATGGTGTTTTTTAATTTGCTATTTAATGCTGCCCTCCCTTGGGCATGGGGAACCTTGTGGGGAGAATGCAGATCCTCGTGGGCACCCGGGGTCCCACCCTGCAACTCAGTGCCTAACCCGGCCTCCCAGTGCCTGTGCTCAGGTTCCCAGGAGTGGAGGGTGACAGCAGTCGCTGGGTAGGGCGCGGAGTAGGCAGCTGGCATGTGGGAGGTGGTGGAAGGAGGGGACTCTAAGCTCCAACACGTGTTCCATTATCCCTTTGAACTTCACTTATAAAGCACAAGTTCAAAGATAAAAATGATTAAGAATCTCAGGAGTGGGAGGTACAAACTATCAGGTGTAAGAAAGACATCTTTAATGCTGTCCCAGCAGTGGCCACAGGTCTCTGTCTACATGGGAGGCTTGCCTCCTCTTCTCTCCTGCTGAGGGAGCCCGGTACCCCTAAGCCATGGACCCTGGACCCTGGCCGGCTGCAGGGGGGGAGTTGGATGAGGGTAACTAGCTTGTTGGTGCTGGTGGTCTGCTGTGCACAGGGCCACAAGCCATGGGGTGGTGCCACAGTGGGTGTATTTCTTAACAGGTCTCAGACCTGGACTCTGCCCTGGTTCTGCAATCAGCTTCCTGTGAGTCCTTAGGAGAGACATCATTAGTTCAGCTTGGCCTCAGTGTATTTATCCATGAAATGGGCACAATGCCTTCTCTGCTCCAGGGTTCTCAGAGCTGTGGTGAGGTTATGAAGGACATGAGGGTCAAACAGCTGCTGGGCATTAAGATGTAGTTTGGTAAAAATAGCTGTGTGTGAAAGCAGAGAAATCCAGTGGCGGTGTGTGACTTTCCAGGGCCTGGAGAATCTGTGATTGGTTGGCTTGTCCCCTGAACAAGTTCTTCTGAATGATGATTATCCTGAAAGATAATATAAGCATACTAACAAACATTTGGAAAGCAGAAGAATATCCTTCATAAGCCCACAATCCTAATACAACCATTGTTAAAGGTATAATCTGGGGAATATGTGGGCAGAGTCTTTGATGTGGTTGATTAGCTGGTGTGATGCGTTCGTTATTCCAGTCTTGGCTCACTCTGGGCCCCTCAGAGGCGATGGTGGGGTATAAAGAATGACTCTGAAGCCAGACCAACCAGGTTGGGGTCCTGCTCTATACAGTTTAAGAATTGTGTGATCTGGGCAAGTTACTTAGCCTCTCTGAGCTTCAGTTTCTTCATCTATAAAATGGGGATAACAATGGTACCTATTTCATCAATATATTAGGAGGCTGGAGTGAGATGGAACTGAGAAATACTGGTCCTCTCCTTGCCCCCCTGCCACTGCATGTGCATGGCCACACACCTCTGATCCTGGCTGTGTGCCGTGTCCTGAGTCCTCCAGCAAGAGCCACCAATGGTGCATTGGGAGGGGGCTGTCACCTCCGCACAGAAAAGGCTGCATGTCTCTTGTGGAGGTGCAGTGGACAGATGCACGCCCTCTCTCTCTCTCTTTCTCTCTGTCTCTGCACACCTTAGGATGGGTCTGCAGGCAATACAAGTGTCTTGGGAATGAATCTCCTGTTTCCTCCCAGGTCCTCCCTGCCCCACAGGCTCCTTTGAAAGCGAGTCCCCTGACGTACTGATGTGGACAGCATATCCCCTTTGTGGCTTTTCAGGAGGTCCAGCTGTGAGGGCTCACAGTTCCACCCTTGTTACCAGAGGAACTGGCCTCCCCATGACATCTGGCTTCCTACATCCTGCTCTGTACCTGGTCACCATGTGTCAGCCTTCACCATCTGCAGGGAACTCAACTGATGCTGGAAGAAACACAGCCACAGTGGGGACATGACCATCTGGGAAGCTCAGGGGCTTCCCAAAGCCTGCCACATGCCCAGTTCAGGCACATCCCACCTCCAGGCACACCGCGCCACTCATTCAGTACCTTCCTAGGCTGGGGTACGTACGGGATGCCAGGCTGTCTGAGATGTGAACAGGCGATGCTGTAGCTCACATGCACAGTCCCAGAGCCCGCGCTGCAGGAGGGGCTGGAGCATTATCTCTGCCCAGAGAGGGGACCCGCTTGCCAGAGATCACCCAGCAAGTCAAGGGGCAGAGCCAGGCCTTGAGTCCAGGCCTCCTGACTCTGAGCCAAGTGCTTATCTTTCGGGGGGAGTTGACAGAGACTGGAAGGGTGGGTTGGCCAGAATTTGGGGGTCTCAGTTTTTTCCACACCCCTGAGACTTCCCTGACCAGCCCTCTTCCCCGTGGATCTGTCTTATCATCCTGGGGAATGCCAGCATGAGTGCCAGGAAGAAGGGTGGGTGCCTGAGGAACCCGGATGTCATGAGGTGAGTTGTGTTTCCCCCAAAGATACGTCCACCTGGAATCTTGGAATATGACCTGATTTGGAATAAAGGTCTTTGCCGATGTTATTAGGGATCTCAAGATGCGATCATAAATCCAATGATAAATGTCCTTATGAGGACGGAAAAAGAGAAGACACAGAGCCTGAGGGAAAAGCCCACGTGAAGATGGAGGCAGAAACTGGAGTTACGGGGCTTCCCTGGTGGCGCAGTGGTTAAGAATCCGCCTGCCAATTCAGGGGACACGGGTTCGATCCCTGGTCCAGGAAGATCCCACATTTCGTGGAGCAACTAAGCCCTTGCACCAAAACTACTGAGCCTGTGCTCTAGAGCCTGTGCTCTAGAGCCCGTGCGCCACAACTACTGAGCCCGCGCGCCTAGAGCCCGTGCTCCACAACAAAGAGAAGCCACTGTAATGAGAAGCCCACGCTCACCAGAACTAGAGAAAGCCCGTGCGCAGCAATGAAGACCCAACGCAGCCAAAAATAAATACAACTAAATAAATTTATATTAAAAAAAGTTTAATTAAAAAAAGAAAAAGAAAGAAACTGGAGTTACACCACTGCAAACCAAAGAACGTCAAGGTCTTCCAGCAGCCCCCAGAATCTAGGAGAGAGGCATGGAACGATCCCCTCTCAGAGCCTCCAGAAGGAACCAACCCTGCAGACAGCTTGATTTTGGACTTCTGGCTTCCAAAACCATGAAAGAATAAATTTCTGTGGTTTTAAGCCACCCAGTTTAAGGTAATTTGTTACAGCAGCCCTAGGAAATCAGTACATCTGGGGAGCCCATCTAAGGGCAGGGTCTCGGCCAGTCAGGGGTCACTTTCTCCAGGGTGGGCTGGTCAAGTGCAGCGACATCATCCTGGTAGAGGTGGGCACGAGCCCGCTCACATCCTGCCTGCCTTTCACTCAAGCGTGCGTTCCAGTGGGTGATAAAGGCAGTAAAGACAGATCTTCAGGAACCACTGCAGTAGGAGAAAGAGACTCCGGTGTAGAACTGAGCTCAAGTCCTCCATGTAGAGGCCACTGGGCGTTTTAGAGGGAAGATGGGGGGTAGGGAGGGGGAACAGGCAGGGGCGGAGGCAGAACTGGGGAAGTGAAAAAGTGCACAAAGCAGGTGGGGGTTGGTCAATGTGATTAGGCCCCTGGGTTTGCTCACTGGAGCTTATGGAAGTCAGCTCCTACCCTCCCCCAGAGATGGGGAGACAGGGGCCCTATCTTCAGGTGTTGGCTGGAATAGACAGTAAATTTTTTTGGCAGCCTTGAGCTTTCCAAGGCAGGAAATTAAGGGGGTGGGGGGAGTGGGCTGTCCCAGGGATACGGCCTTGAGCTGGTTTGGTGATGTCTGTCAGCGTGGGGAGTGGATGAAATTGTTTGTCCTGAGAGGCTGCAGTCCTTACAGGCCAAGGTTGGGGCCAGTGGGCAAGAGGGCTCAGAGGAGCCTGAGTTTGGTCAAAGAGAGAGTCTTTGCCAAGGAGATGGAGGCAGGTGCAAGCCCAGCCCTCCCGGCATGGAGTTCTAGTGGGGAAGACAGCCAAATCAATGGGGAGTATGTGGTGACGGGGAGAGTGCGGGAGCAGGGGGCACGTGGAGGAGAGACATCTGAGCAGACAGAAGGCAGGGCCGTCAGGGAAGGAGGGAAGGTCCAGGCTGGACCTGAAGGTGGTGGAGGCAGAGGGGGCAGGGAGGGTGGCTGGGGAACAGCATATGTGATGCGTGAGGCTTGGAAGCAGAAGAGCCAGTGAATCAGGGATGTGGAATTAGGGGAGGTGGGCGGGGGCAGTGAAAGATGGGGCCTGGGCTGACAACAGGGGGCAGGTGGAGTTGTGCCAACATTCGCGACCCTGCCTGGAGGTAGGACCAGACACAGCATCACTAAACGCTCTCCGGGCAATTCTAAGATGCAGCCCTGCTTGAGACCTGACGGCTTTAGCTTAAGGGTAATGTGGCATCCCTGAAGGGCTGTGAGCAGCCGGGAGGGACAAGATCAGATCTCTTTTATTTAAAAGCTTGCTGGGCAGAAGCTGGGAGAGCCTCGTTGAATGTTCTAGCAATAACCCAGGGAGGGAAGAGGGAGCCTGGTCCAGGGCAGTGGGCTTGGGAGGAGGGAGGGATTCCAGCGATACTTGGGGGAGAAGTGGCAGCATTTGATGACAGGTGGGATGTACCTGTGAAGGTGAGGTGACACCACATTTCTGTGTGGACAGCTGGCTGCATGGTCACTGACATGGGGAATCACAATGGGAATAGGGGCCATCAAGTAGTGACCACGTGAGGCTGTTTGTCTTGCCCAGTGATAACTGAGTGGTGCTGTTGGGAGATACAGAAATAGAGCCAAGGGGAGAGTCTGACCTGGGATGAAGGTGCTGCAGTTGCCAGCACGTGGGCAGCAGTTAGAGGATGGAGGGCCTGCGACAGAGGGCCCCTGGGGTGGGGGGGCTTCGTTTTTTGAGGGATGGGTTGAATCTCAGCAGTTGGAAAAAGACCAGCCAGAGAGGCAGGAGGAAGTCAGGAGAGGGTGGGCAGCTGGGAGACAAAGCAAGAGAGAGTTTCATCAAGGAGTGAGTTATCCCCAGCGCCCTAAGGTGCCAAGAGGCCGAGTAGGATGAGGCTGAAAGGCGTCTGGTGGATCTGGAGGGACAAAGAGCCTGGGCTGGGCTGGGCTGGCTCTCCTCCTGTCCCCCACTCCTGGCCCCCAGGCTGAGGCTCCCTTCTTACTTGGTGCCCCAGGCAGCCCGGGTGTCAGGGTAAAAGGCAGCTTTGGGCGCACAGAGGGAGAGACCTCCAGCAGGATGTAAATGTTCAGCTGGCTTTAATAAGGAAACTTCGGAGTTTAGGTGTCTTCTTTCCTGCCTTAGGAAGAGGGAATGCAATTTTTTTCCCTCAAGGGCAGCCTAGTATCCTCCTCAAGGGCAGCCTAGTTAATTATAGCAACATTTTACAGACTGAAAAGTGCACACACCCTAAGCGTGGAGCTCTGTGCATTTTCACAAACTGAATACACCCGTGGAACCACCCAGATGAGTCCAACCCAACCTCACTGGCCCCAGAAGTCTCTCCTGTCCCCCCCTTCCAGGCACTACTGGCCACAGGTAACCATGATTTTGACTTCCAACTGTTTAGCTGAGTTTTCCAGTGTTCTTCTTAACTTTTTTGTTTTTCATTTATTTTGTTTTTATTTTATTAATATTTCTTTTTTATAAACAGGCAATACATTGCTTCCTAAGTTCTCTTAAAAAAGAAAAATTCTACCTAGTAAATTTGGAGATCTAACTGGCTTTATTCAATGAAACATGGATTGGACAGCATCCCATCAAGCAGATAGAAAGGAGCTCCAAGGAGATGTACAAGATGGAAGACATTTATAGGCAGAAGGAGGCAGGCAAGGAAGTTATTCTAGCAAAGAGCGGATTGTTTCAGGCGAGGTCACCTTCCTATGGGGGAGGGGACATCTATCTCACTAGTGCTGACCAAGTAATTCCAGATTGACTGGTTAAGGGTCACTTTCCTGGGAGAGGCTGAAACTGCAATTAAGTTAGGTATTAAGTCTTAGTTTGCTGGTGTCGGGGCTTAGCACAAGTGACTCCATTTTAGCCTGTTGTTTCCCCTTTTTTTTTTCTTTTAACAGTTCAAAAACCAAAGCGATATAAAAGAGTGTGCCCATTGAGAAGTCTGGCTTCTATCCTTGTCCTTTTCCATCCCCCCTACCTTATAGATCACGAGACGGAAAACTTTTTTCTGAAAAAGGCCAGATAATCAATATTTCAGGCTTGCAGGTCCTGCAGCCTCTGTTGCAATTACTCAGTTCTGCCGTTGTCATGCAAAAGCAGCCATAGAATCACACAGCACCTGCTCTGTGTCAGGCTGATCTCGCTCAGCACCGTGTTTCTGAGATTCATGCTCTTTGCGGCATAGATCCATTGCATGACAGCACCACTCTATTTGTCCAATCTGCTGCTGATGGGCATTTGGGTAGTTCTAGTTCAGGGCTTTTCCGAACAGGGCAGCTATGAGCAGCCTTGCCCATGTCTGCCGAGGGACAGATGCTCATGTTTCTGCTGGGTGTGCACCGGGGAATGGAATTGCTGGGTCAGAGGTGGGCACTCTGCCTTAAGGTTTCAAATGAACAGCTTCCATACTAGGTTTCATGAGTCATCCAAGCTGAATGTAAAGGCGGAGACAGAATTTGGGGTGAATGGTGGAGGGACAAAGAGGATGAGGGGGCAGGGTGCATGGGCAGCCTTAAGGAGACAGGAGCAGAGTGGGGGGTGGGGACTCCCTGGGGAACTGGTCTGAATTGGTTGCGAGTCAGAAGGTCCTGCCTGGGGACCACGCTTGCCTTCCCTCTTGTGGGACCCCACCGTCCCTGTCGACTCTGTCTTGAAGCTTTCTCAATCCTGGCTTCCAGGAGAATCAGCCAGGGAGTTTTCAAAAATCCCAATGTTCTATCGCCATTCCTGGAAATTCTGATTCAGTTGTTCTGCGTGAAGCGCAGGCACTAGCAGCTTTTAAAGATTGTCCAGGAGATTCCAGTGAAAGCCAGGGAAGAGGACCACTGGGCCTCATGTGGTAGTGGTCATGTGAGATCACAGTTGGCCTCCAAGAATCTAACTGCCCACTGAAGACCACCCACCCACTGGCAGACATTGTGTCAGTCAGGGCTCCCGGATGTAAACAACAAAAATGGACTTAAGCAAATGTATACTGAAAGGACCCCCTTGGAAGGGTGTGAGGCAGCTCTCAGAACCTCCTGAGACCTGGGCTGGGGAGGAGCCCATGGCGGGCAGCCTCCGGTACTGCTCCCTTCACAGCCTGCCCAGCTGCCTGTGCCGGCTCCGACTGCGGCTCTCCTGCTGCACCCTAGGCAGGGCACCGGCCTGGCTGGGCTTGGGCCTGCACACCCAGCGGCCCTCGAAAGAGAAAGGGTGTTGAGGCACAGGGCAGCCACAGTGACAGTGCCCCATGGGCCCTGGCAGGGTGGAGGCAGGGTGGGGAATGCTCTACCTGTTCTGGAAGGGGCTAAACTGGGCAGGATGGACACTCCCCAGGGGATGATGGTCTGTGACTCCCCACCATGGCCCTTTCTCACCTTCTCTCCAGTGGCCCAGATTCTGCAGGAGCACTAAAGCCCCAAGACACAGGGGACCCAAGTGAGCTCTTGGCTGGGCCCCTGGGTCCAGCAGAGCGGAAACCGACCAGCAGTGTCCTTGGCCCCTTCCCTAAACTATCCTGCTCTTCTCAGCGACAGCGTGACCTTTACCAGCCAGTCTGGACAGTGTCCTCTCTTGCTGTGGTCACCGTTGGCATTTGCTGCCTGGGGGTGACAGTCCCTCAGTGAGCTGGCTTTGAGGTCAGTCAGGGTAGAGCATGTTTCCCCCGGGGGCCACCCAGGAGGATGAGACATGTCAGGTTCCCAGGGAGTCCCCAGCAAACGCCCTGGGAGGCCAGGTGCCCCTCCGACCTCTGAGGTCTCTGGGAAGGGGTGCCTGTGGGAGCTGCTGTGGATCAGCTCCACCCCCCCGGGGCCAGCTGACTGGGCCACTTCCCTCACTTCCCTCCCCCTCACTCCAGGCTCAGGTGCTGGGAGCAATCTCTGAATCCATGGAAACCACAGAGGAGGCAGAAATCAGAAGGGAGGAGGGGGCTGAGAACCGTTTTGCAAATCCTGGGGAGGGCGAGGGGGGTACTCCTTTCCTTGATGAGTAAAAGCCAAAGGTACCATTTTTCTCTCCCTGGCAGCCCCCCCACTGCGGAGGGACTGGCCCCCATTTCTCACCAGAACGTAGAATGCAGAGCAGGAGAGGGATTGCTGCTCTGGGGGGGAGCCAGCATGCCCCGGCGTGGGGGGCGGCAAGGGTCAGGGGAGGGGAGAAGGGCCTGGGGAGCAGTCTGTGGTGGGTGTGCGGATCGGGGCTCGGGGGTCAGGGCTCTGGGACTGGAGGTTGGGAAATGGGGGTCAGTAGTGGGGAGAGGCAGAGTTGGGAGGTAGGGATGGGGAGTTGGGAGTCAGGGGCTGGGGAGATGGGGTTGGCCACATGGTCCGGGCTCCCGTGAGCCAGGGTCGTCCCCCTACCGAATGGCCCCAACTTCCCAACTGTCCTCTTGACACTGCCCTGCAGTCCTCTGTCTGTGATCCTTGTCAATAATAACCAGACGTTTTCCTGCAAAACACAAACCAACCTGGGAATGTAAGTTGGTGCAGCCACTATGGAAAACAGTATGGAGGTTCCTCAGAAAAATAAAAATAGGACTACCGTATGATCCAGCAGTCCCACTCCTGGGCATATGCCCAGACAAAACTATAATTCAAAAAGATACATGACCCCTATATTCATAGCAGCACTATTCACTATAGCCAAGACATGGAAACAACTTAATGCCCAACCACAGATGAATGGATAAAGAAGATGCAGTACATATATACAATGGAATACTACTCAGCCATAAGAAAGAACAAAATAATGCCATTTGCAGCAACATGGATGCAACTAGAGATTATCATACTAAGTGAAGTAAGTCAGAAAGAGAAAGGCAGATACCATATGATATCACTTATATGTGGAATCTAAAATATGCCACAAATGGACCAATCTACAAAACAGAAACAGACTCACGGGCATAGAGAACAGACCTGTGGTTGCCCAGGGTGGGGGTGGGGGAGGGAAAGGGATGAACTGGGAGTCTGGGGTTAGCAGATGCAAACTATTACATTTAGAATGGATAAACAACAAGGTCCTACTGTATAGCACAGGGAACTATATCCAATCTCCTGGGATAAACCATAATGGAAAAGAATATAAAAAAAGAATGTATATATGTGTGTATAACTGAGTCACTTTGCTGTACAGCAGAAATTAGCACACTGTTGTAAATCAACTGTATGTCAATTTAAAAAAAAGTCACAAACCAAACAACCTCCCCTCTCAGACAGAGTAGGAGGTGCAGAGGGCATCAGCGGTGGCTCCAACAGATTCCAGGGCCCCAGATGAAAGCAAGCTCCCCAGTTTTCAAAGGAGCCCCATAGGCTGCAGGGCATTCCCGAGACAGAGGTTTTTTGTGGGTTTTTTTTACAGTGGTTTTATTTATTTTTTAATTACACAAATGCCTGAATATATTCTCCTTAAAAAAAAAAAATTCAGCCATTAGATAAAGGTATAGCCCTTCCAAGTTGTCTCACAATTCCCTCCCTCATCCCTGGTTATCTTCCTCCAGACCTTTTATGCACTTTTACAACATATACTCGTGTCTGCGGAGAATTCATAGAACTGTCTATTGTTTTATCGGTTTATAAACATAATGATATAACACAGTATGCACCGTTCTTCAACTTTTCACTCAACGAAATGCTGTTGAGAGTTCTCCAAGTTGATACCTGTAGATCTAGGACATTCCTCTTAATGGGTCTCAAGTGCAGGAGCAGACAAGCGTTCACATGTGGATGAACGCGCAGACTGCTTCTGGTTTTTCGCTATCACAAATAATTTTTCAGTGAACTTGCTGGTTTGTGGCCTCTCGTTTTCATGAGGCAGGATTTCTTTAGGGTAGATAATGAGAATTGCAATTACAGGTCAGAAGGCTTTGTTTTAAATTTTGGGGTTTTATAGCTATTTCCAAGGTACTCGCCAAAGTAGATGTCCCAATTTTATTTTCCCACAGCCTTAGAACATTTGGTCTTGGCACGCTTTTACTCGATGCCCATCTTGGGGTGAGAGTGATGGGCTATGGGTTCTTTAGCCAGCAGGGGCTGGGGCCCCGTGGACACCAGGGGTCCCTTGGCCAGGCCAGCGAGCTTTTCTGATTGGGCCGTGGGAAGGGCAGGAGGAGGGGGCCTCACTGGAAAGTGGGGTGTGAAAAGGCCCTCAATGGGAGGAAGGATGGGAATAAATGTGTGGGTGATGGGGGTGATGAGCTCAGGACCGAGGTCCAGCGCCCATGCCTCATCCTTCATCCCTGGAGAGGCAGCTGACAGGCCAGCATAGGAGTGCGTGTGACCTGAGGTCACGAGAGAGGTTTAGCTACCTTGGGTGGCTGTCACACAATAAAGCCCAACCCGGCCACAAACTACTGGTGGCTAGCGTGTTGGCTAGAAATCCACGTGGCTGGGTCGCCTCCCAGTCCACCAAATCCAGATCTCTGAGGGGTGGGTGACATGTCTGTCCCACCCCTCATGCCCCCAGCAACGACACAGAGAGAGCTTGCAGCTTGTCCTGTGCTGGGTGGGCCGTCCCCAGGGGACTTGGACCTCCTTAGAAGGGGCCCTTAGTCTTCACATGGCAAGTGCCCTTGGTGACAGAAGGGACAGAGTCTGCCAGATCCAAAGCTAAAACTGGTTCTCCGTGCAGCCAGTTCTGCAGACGGTGTTCAGCGAGCATCCACAAAGATTCTGGGAGCTCTTCTCTTCCAAGTTTGGGCCTCCTTCTCCCTCAAGCAGAGGTGGTGCCCGGGGGAGACGCTAGGTCCACTCTCCTCCCAGACCCCCCGTAAAGAAGGTCTGGCTGCCCACCCCCGACCAGCACTGCTGTCCTGGTCGGCCGCCCAGCCTCCCCCGGAGGAAGCTGACAGCGGCCCCGTGCCGGGCCAGCAGCTGGTCCTGCAGGCGGATTCGTGATCTGGGAGGAGTTGCATGTGCCGAAGCTCCTGCTTCTGGCGTTTCCACTGTGAGATGATTTTCAGTAAATTCTCCCTCAAGCCCTAAATATTGATCTCCGAGCTCCGGAAGTAAAATTGTAATTTTCCCAAAGACTGTTTGAACGGAATGTCCAGACAGGATGGGGAAGCGAGTGAGACCCCTGCCGGCTCCTGAAGTTGCCGGTGAACTTGGCATCTGATTCGGAGACTGTGCTACTGTCTGGACTGAGCACAGCGGCGGCAACGTCTTGGGTACCTATTAATCTTTTTAAAAGATGCCCCGGATAGAATGACCAGCTCTTGGAAGTGGGGCAGGCGCTCAGCTTGGACAGTCCAAGCCTCGGACTTGGGCAGGCGTCTCTGCAGCGGGACGCTTGTCTTCATCTAGGTGAGAAGGTGCTTTGCTTTGGGAAGAGCAGGGCTCTCCTCACACTCTGTGCTAGGTCTCCTACAAGGTTTGGGTCTGTCTGTGCAAGGCTAGCCTAGGGGTGAACTCCCTGCTGACTGTCACCTCTCAGCTACCCCTCCAGGCTACCCAGGTACAACCCCATGCTATGTGCGCCCCACGTTGGCCTTGCTCTGGGGTGTGACAGTGCAGGCCAAGTCCCCAGGCCGGGCTCACTGGCTTTTGCTGCACCCAAGGTGCACACGAGGCTCCATTGGCATAATCGTTTGGATTTAATTGGCTCCAGCACCATCTCTATTACAGGGGCCCTCCAGTCCCCTTAGAAGTCTCTTTCAGGTATTCCTGGCGGGGTCCCCAGAGGGATTCTTACGGAAACTCAGAGTCCTCCCACTTCCTGTGCTTCAAGTCAGCTGCCCAGAAAGCTCCACTGGGGGCACCACGTCTCTGCACCACCGCTGCCCAGTCTCCCTCGTGCAGAAACAGAGCTATGTGAGGGTGGTGCCTTTGCACGCCCCCAAGGCGGTGCAACCACACGGTGGTGGGCAGAATCGAGGTCCCGGCAGCCAGACTACGCTCCAGGTAGAGGTGAGTTGATGGTCGCACTCTCTCCCCAGGGCCCCACAGTGGGTGCTGCTGGGACCCTGCACCCCCCAGAGCTCCACGTGAAAGCAGCCCCTAAGGCCCCTGTCCCCAGCCGCCCCTCTGGGGTGTTAGTTTCAGGCTCTCCTCCCTCTGCCCCGTGTGATAACCCGGCATAACAAATCATGCAATGTAATGGCTCAGAACAACCGTTTACATGGCTCGGGACGCTGGGGCTTGCTCGGCCGGTCTCAGCTGGACTCATTCGTGGGTCTGCAATCAGTCCTTGGGTTGGCTGGAGGCTGATAGTTCAAGCCAGCCTTGCCTGTGTGTCTGCTGGTTGGCAGGCTGTCGAACGGGCATGTTACATTCTGGCAGGCTAACTGGGACATCTTCATCCGGTGGCAGGGCTCCCAAGAGAGGCAAGAGGGTCGGTCCCAGTGGGTGAGCCCTTTCCGAGGCCTCTGCTTTCGCGAATGTCTTGTTATCCAAAGTAAGTCACGTGGCCAATCCAGATTCAAGGGCTGGTGAAATAGACTGTACTTCTGGGTGGGAGGGGCTGCAGCATCACTAAGCAAGGACGTGGACACAGCAAGGAGAATTTGAGACCGATTTTGCAATCTATTGTATGTCCCTAACCACTCTCACAAAACTCCTTGCAGCCCCTCTTCCCTACGTGCAAACCCATGCCTACAAGCAGAGCCCTGCTGGCTTCATAGGCAGGGCCAAAAGCCCTGGGTGCAGCCAGGGATGCCCTCTCTGCAGCCTTCCCCACTCATCCGTTTTCCTGCATCTCTTCAGTATCTCTGTGTTCGGCTGGGCTGCCAGCTCATGTATAGAGAGCAGGGCTGGCTCGCAGTGGCTAGGCAGCCCCAAGAGCCAGCAAGTCCTCTTGAAGGGAATAAGCACTGACCACCTTGGCTTGGGGCTATGGACTCACCCATTTGTGTCAAAGTTGTTCTGTAGGTGGGCAAGGTTAAGAGTGACATCATGGGGCATCTCACCCCCTTTCACGCCTTGAGGATGAGGGTCCTGGTGCTTTCCTGCTGCCCCTACTTCTCACATGACCACTGAAATAAATATGGCAGCCATCCTGAGCCAGGGGCTGTGCTGAGGGTCTCATGGGGTCACCCATCTAATCTCTTCAACAATCCTCTGAGCAGAGACCCATCAGCCCCATTTTACCAAGGCGGAAGCTGAGGCTCACAGAGATTGGGTAACTTGCCCAGCACCACACAGGGAGTAAAGTAAAAAAGCCAGGAATGGGATCTAGGTTCCTGCATCCACATTCCTAACCTCCGTGTACATGCTCTCGTATAATAAGTATCATAATAAGGAAAGTGACCACTGCCATATTTGTATAGTGTTAAACTGTTCCCTAAGAGCCCTGGTGTTCAAGGCCTCCTCTGCCCCTTAGAACTGCCCCTTAGGGGAAACAAAAGCACCCTGTTGTCTCCAAATGGCAAAAGTGAGGACCAGAGAAGTCAGGGGACCCAGGCTTCTGATTTTGAAGTCCATGCACTTTCTTTCTTTCTCCACCACATGATTTCTAACAGGCTGTTTGTGCTTGGGGATATTTATTTGGCAATGATATGGAGGCAGGGCTAGGTAAGACCTTTAGAGCTAAAGAAATGAAGATGATGTATCCTCTCATGTAAACTGAAAAGAAAAACCATGAAACAAGAAACTCACACTTGTGCTGAAATGAAAATCGCTGCCTTCTAGACTTTTTGATTGCAATACTCAGGACTAGTTTGTCCAAGTTGACCTTTTCAAGGTTTTATTTGGGGGGAGTTGCTGGAACACCAAATTGGTACCCACAATATTGTGTGTCACAGGGATTTGTGTATATCTCCCAGCATCTTAACCCCCACCTGTTAGGAGAATTGGATTTAGTGAGATGCTGGGCTCCCAACCCTTCCTTCCCTGCTGCAGAAGCCCAAAGGGACAAGATGGCCAGAGCGTAGGCATGAGGCTTGGGCTCTGTCAGTGGCTACACTGCCCACCAAGGGCTTTGGCCATGCAGGGAGTGAAGCCAGGATGCTGGATGCTGTGTCAGACCAAGGTGATGTCCAAGAGTAGGGGTAGTGGCAACAATTACGGGCAGCAGTGTGTGGTGTGGTCTGGCCGTGCACTCAGCTACCAGCCTGCCTGGTTCCCTTCTGTTTTCTGAGTCTGCCTCTCCTGCAAATGTGCCTCCTAACACCCTCCTGACACATCCTCTACTTGAGGATGACCAGACTCAGGGGCTCTTTGTTACAAAGAACGCTGATGAGCATGGGGCTTAAAATGGCAAGAGACTGCAGGCAGGCAGGCAGCCCCGGAGACTTGGCATTGACATGGGGGAGTGGGAAGTGGCTGCAGGAAGGAAGAGGTGGGGGGGGATGGTGGGGGGGAGGGGAAGACAAGGCACTGAGGAGGAAGAGTGGACAGATGTGAGGTCAGGAGAATGAGGAGTCACAGGTGACCCCGGTCTTGCTGGTGGCACAGACAGGTTAGGTGGCTGCTGGGGACATAGTCTGTGGGTGATTTCATGAAGGGCAGAAAGCATCGCCCTTAAAATGACACCCTGACGGAAACCCACGAGAGGGGCAGTTGTGAATGTCAGCAGGGACATCAGAGACATTCAATAACTTGGAGCGGGGCAGAGGGAGAGCCCATCCCCCGGGGAGATTTCTCTCCAGGACACAAGCCACAGAACCCAATTTCCCTGAGCTGCCACTGTACACTCATACTTTTGAATTTCGTTCATTTTATCAAGATCTTGAAACGTGGTAATAAAGTTACACCAATGAATAGCTCCACACAACACGGGAAATGCAATAAAAGTGAAAGCAATAAAAGGTGGAGAGACAAGCCACTCAGCACTGATATGACTTGGAAGAAATAAAAGTAATTATCACCTGTGCAACCTGGCCAGCCCACTCCGCGTGCGCGCAAGAAAACAATTTCAGAACTTTATTTCCTGTATTGAATGTCGATAATTGGATGTATTTATAAGTCTCTCTGGAAGAAAACAGCTTGTGATTTCAAGATGAGAAAACAGTCTTCCAAAGAGTGAAAAACAATATACTCCCATTTTCACACACAGACACACACACACACACAAAGAGCTTGTTTCCTTCGATGTTTTTAAGGTGCTGTTGGAATGATTTGCCTTTCCGAAGGCACCGTTCCATTTCTCATCCTGAACTGCCTCATAGACCTTGGCAAAGTGCTCAGCAGGGACCACTTCATTTGAGGTAGGGACGGGGCTTCCTAGGGAAGGCCCCCCGGCTGCTGCCTGCCTGCCTCTTTCCTGCAGGAAGGTGGATACCCAGGAGGGCTGGGCGGGGCCAGGAAGGGCATGAGGAGTGTGACGTGGTGTAGGGGCTCCTCTGGGGGTGCTGAGGGATGGTGGTGACGGCTGTGGCATGCTCTGGAGGAAGGAGCAGGCCAGGCTGGCCCCAGGAGTCGGAGAGCTATAGCTGCCGCTGCTGCTGATGTTGCAAAGGCTGAGGGCTGGGATCCGCCGGATCCGTGATGGAGAGGTGGTCTCCTGGGCATTTCATTTCCATCACTCTCCTTCTTTCCCTACTAGGGAAGAGCTTGGGTTAGACTATGCCACCCCCCTCTCCCATCTCACACCCGCACATGCCTGCACCCTTCTCTTCTTTCTGTTCAGTCTATTTGGTGCTGGCTTCCTGAGCCCAGTCTTCTATTGTCAGCAAAAGCAAATAGTCACAAAAACCCCACATGCCACCCCGTGTGGGTTTCACCACCCGAGGCTGGTGCCCCCATGCAGTTAGCACAGAGCCCCTTGCCAGCGCCTCCTGCTCCAGACGTGGGCTCGGACCCCACTGCTCTCCTGCTCAGAATCTCTCAGTAACCCCCAACTCGCCAAACAGCCCTGCTCTCGGCCCTCCCAGATGGTGGGCTCCTTGGCGACAATGCTGAGGGCCCCTCTTCCTCCTCGGCCCAGACCTCCAGGGCAGGGTCTGGGCCCCATCCCCTCCCAGATTGGCACGTGAGACAGCTTGGTAGTAAGGGCGGAGCTGGCATCCACTGTGGTCACACAGAGCCTTCCAGCAGACCAGCATCCTCAGATGTAGCAGAAGATGGAAGGGGCCCGTGTCGTGCTCTTCCAGGGACGCCCCTGCGAGGCCCCAAGTCAGAGTCTGGCTGGTCGCCTCCTCTGGGCCAACCGTCTCCAGGCAGCCAGCTGTCAGCAGTGTCCATGGAGCTGCAAGAGCTTGGTGCCCGGCTCGAGCGGTGTGGGCAGAGTAGGGAAACCTGGCAGTGTCACAGGGACAAAGGGAGCCACGGGAGCTCCAAGGAGAAGCTTTCCTGGGACCAAGTTTCTCTGTGGTCTCTGGCTGGAGCAGGGCACTTCATGAGGGTCATGATGCCCTGGCCACTGGGCTGGCTGAGTGCAAACACATCTCAGCCACTTGGAGGTCACGATGAGGGGAGACTTTCAACCAACAGTCTGTGACCTCAGAGGGGACGCTGCGTGAGGCCTGAGTGTGCTGGCTGGAGCTCTCCCTTGCTGATTTATACCCTCTCGCTCCAACTCTCTAAAATCAATCTTTTCCCAATTGCCTCCTGGCTTCCTGCAGCATTCAGGGTTGGCCCTGCATGAGTAATCTTCACCCACTCCCAAGGCTGCTTCTCCTGGAGCCCCTGCCAGAGCCCTGATCAGGAGGGGGGTGGCGGGTGGGGACAGCCCTGCCAGAGCCTCTGATGGGGAGGGGTGAGCGGTAGCAGGGCAGCCCTCTGTGACAGGCTCACTGGCAGGGCAAGCCCTCCATCCAGACAGACCAGGGTGGGCAGGAAGCAGGGGCAGGCCCCTCCCACCCCCCAGCACTGCCCACAAACAAGGGTGCTCCACTCAGTTGGTAGGTGCCCTCCCCCTATTATTTTGTGGCTATTTAGGATAATTACTTCTTTTTCATACTAATAAACACTCAGAGCTGGCAGTTGGCTTAATTTTCACGTATTTTTTGTCAAAATCAATGGTGTAGGGGCTGTGATTAGCTCCGGGGCAGGTTTTCCTTCCACAAAAGAGCATGAGAAGTTCATTCTGCTCACCCTTTGCTATTTTTAAAAAGTGTCCAGTCTCTTTCGCTGAAGGTGGGAAACTGCATAATGGGAAGTGGGGGGCGGGTCCAAGTTCTCAGGGCAATGGGCTGGGCAGTCGGGTGTGGGGCTTATACCTCTGCTCTCCTCCCTGGAAACTGGCAAGAGGGCGGACAGATCCTCCCTGGGGTCCTGCCTGGAGGAAGTGGGAAGGGGGAGGAAGGATGGATGTCCCCTCTTCCATCAACTCTCCTTAGTCTTATCTGGGTTAGGGAGGTGGGAAGGGCTGTCTGGAGGTGCCACCTTCCTCCTCATGGCTTTGGCCATTTTAGCTGTGCCACAGGCTAAAGGTGCTGGGATGCCTGCTCATGAAATCCTGCAGCAGCCCCGTGAGGCGATACCATTAGCCCCCACCTGTCAGATGAGGAAACCAGGGATGGTGCTAGGACTTGAAGCAGGCACGCTGTGTCACCCACCCTGCTTATGCTCTGGTTTGATTCCTCCCCCTATTTAAGGGGCCTGCTCTCTTCCCAGCTTTGTGGGGACAAACAACAGCTGCTTCTCCATCTCGGAGTCCCTGGTGCCTCCCTAGCTCAGCCATGGTGACCCGCATCCTTGTTCTGACAAAGAAACAAGAGGCACTCCCAAATCCAAGGTCTTCAAAGAGAAGCCACTTCCACCTGTGAGATAGCTGGGGGCTGGGGTAAAGAAGCCCATGGGCACGTGCTGGGCCTCACATCCTGTCCACACATATCTGCATAACCCTCGTGGGGGCCAGGACTCAAGGGGTAACCTCCCCCACCAGCCCTGGGCCCCTTCCTTTACTGAGCCAGTGTGAATCACTACCAAGTCACTACTGCATGAGGTCAGCCCCTGTGTGAACTCAGGTGAGTTATCTACCTCTCTGGGCCTTGGTTTCCTCAGCTGTAAAATGGCATTAAGGACAGAGCCTACCTCACAGGGCTATTGTGAGGATTCAGTGAACTGACACTTGCATAGCACTGGGGCACACTGAGTGCTCCGTACCTGTTAGTATTACTATTATTCTAAGGCACCGGCAACACAGGGAGCTCCCCTGGAACATCTACTTACCACCACCCTTCCTGTCCCACTCCCCAACCTTCTGGAGGACACTGCACCCAACAAGAGTACCCAGCAGGGCAGAGGGGGATGCCCACAGTTCTCCTGAACTGTGCCCTCCCTGTGCCCACTTCTCCCCAGCCCTCCTCACTGGCCTCCCTGTCCCCAGGTCCTTCTCCATCCTGCAGTTGAAGGAGCTTGGAAAGGTCCCAACAGACCTAACTCCCCAGCCCCATATTCAAGGTGGTGCAAGATCTGACCCTTGCTTACCTCTGAGGCTGCACCTCTCACTCCCACACCCCCCTCCTGGACACTAAACTTTTAGTTTATTCCAATTGCCCCGGCCTTTGCTCAAGCCATTTCCCTTCTTAAGCAACAGCTGTCACCTCTGCCCCGTACCTAGACTGGGTCAGAGGCTCCCTCTCCCAAGGTGTCTTCCCCCTGGGCAGGGTGGGACGCCAGGTCAGGGCCAAAATCAAAGCATCCACTGCGTCGGGAAATTCCCTCCTATTCTGGAAAGGCCTCTGCCTCCACCCCAGCCCCGCCCCTCGCCTGCAGATGGGGGCCGGCGAGTGGATAGATTCTTCTCCTCCTTCAGGGCTCCGCCCCTCCGGGTCCTGCGGAGCCTTTTCACTAGAGGGGGCGGGGCAATGGCTCCCGGCCCCGCCCAGGCCCCGCCCCTCGAAGTGGGACCTGGTGGGGCTCAGCTGACGCCTCACTTCACGTGACGCTGGAGCTGGGCAAGCATGGCGGCGGCTAGCGGGTGAGTGCTGCTGCTGTCCCCGGCCCTTGCACGGCGGCGCGGAGCGGGGACTTGGGCCTCCCGGCTGGACAGTGGCTAAGAGCCCCGTTGCAGGGCCGCGTCCCCGCCGGGCGTGCAATGTGGCCGCGGGCAGCGCGCTTCTTCGCGCGGGTTGGGCGTCCAGCGCGGGGCGTCTGGCTGCGCGTCCGAGTCAGCTCCCTGGCCACTGCCCACTGCCCTCGGGGCCGCAGTGGCGTTCAGGCCCCACCCGCGCGTGTGGAGTCCCCACTGTGCGGCCGAGGTGGGGTCCACGCGCGCATTCACGGTCACGACCCTCAGATGGGAAGACTGCGTTGCCAGGGCGCTGGGGACCTGGGGGCCCCCCGGGAGGAGGCAGCGTTTGAGATGGGCTTGGAATCCCCTCCCTAGCGCGGCACTTCTCCTCTTCCTTCAGGGCCCATATGGAATTTCCTCAGAGAAGATTTCCCTAAGCACCTATCCTACTCTTATGACCACCTGGTAAATTATATAGTACATAACCAAAAAAGAAACAACTTGTTTCTTGTCTTCTCTCCATTTAAAGTGTGAGGTCAGGGCCTTTGTCTGGTTTGCTCCTGGACCTTGTTAGTACATGTCTTGCACACAGTAGATGCTTCATAAATTCTGCTGAATGAAAGAATGGTGAATGGTCCTAGTGGCAGGAAATGTGGACGGGTGGGCTCACTGCAGCGTTGCGGAGTGTCCCTGATGAAGGAACATCTGAACAAAGGTTGAGAGTTCAGAGTGTTCTGGGGACAGGGGACAGTGGAGCGTGTCCCTGTGCTGGAGGGCACAGTGTCCCAGCTGGCTTTTCCAGACTTTGTCCTAAGGGACTGGAAACTTCCAAGGGTTTTTAATCTGCTCAGATCTGCCTTTGAGACGACTATCCCCTGGGCTATGTATGAGTTCGGGGCAAGGCCCAATTATGGGGGCGGCATTTGGGCCTGGAGATGCTGGGGGCTGGGAAGGGGAGTGGTAGAGAGAGGGCAGTGCCCCAGATGCCAGGCTGGAATTGAGATCAGAATGGGGGAGCTGGTGGGCTAAATGCATCTCTCTTTTTGGAAGGTAGGGAGAGTGGCAACAGAAAATGGCCCCCTCAGTTGGCCCCCAACTCCAAGGTTGGGAGAGCTTAGGACATGCAAGTCAAACACTTAATAGGCACCTGCTGTATTCCAGGAACAGTACTGGGCCTACCCTTAGGTGTTCATGGGCCACTGGGGTAGATGTCATGCCTCTAGTCTTGGTGTGTGCCATTGACGGGCATGGATTCTGAGCTCAGAGGAGAGTGTGGGTAGGCTTCACTTCCTGGATGACATTTGTGCTAGCCCTTGAGCACCCCTGAGGCAGAGAACTGTGCTTGCAAAGTCCCAGATGAGTGTCAAGGAATCTAGGGCCAGATCCTTGAGCCCAGCCTGTGACCCTGTCGTGAACAGCAGAATGAGCAGTAGGTGTAGGCCAGTGCCCACATGTGGGTCAATTACCCCTGTATCTGGGCCACCAGGTGTTCACAGGGAGTTCCAGGGGCTGCATTTGGATTCAGGGCTCCATGCTGGCTTGAGGTCTGCTGCTCTCCCGAAGAGACAGGGAGCCAGGCTGGTGATTGGATGGGCGTGAGTCTAGAGCTGGCTGAATCCTGGAAGGAGGGCCCTTATAGCAAAACTGATTCTCTGGGCCATGGAGCAGTAAAACTGAGTGACAGAGGCCTTGGAGAGGTGTGTAATCGGAAGGGAGACCTGACAGGTGCAGCTAGCTTCCAGAAATTGGCAGGACCTGCTTGGCAAGAGCCATCCCAGGCTGGTATGGGTTACCCTGCTGGACACTTAGAGCCCAGCAGATTCTTTAAGTGGAAGAGGCTTCGAGTGTGTTTCCAGCAAAGCTCGGTGCCCAGCTGCATACACAGGACAGATCAGAGTGTCAGGCATAATGAGGCACCATACCATCAAGTCACAGCCACAGGCTCCCCAGGAGTTGGATTTGGTTGCCTGTAGAGTCCTTCCAGATCCTGGGCCTGGGGAGGCCTGGGTGCTTGGAGTGTACTCCACGTGATGTGGGGAGTAGTGGAAGCCCTAAGCTAGTATCTCAGATTCAACTAGAAACTTGAGAAGCTCTTCTGGGGAGTGTTTACGGGTTGATCCTGCTCTGTCCTGCCAGCCTGGGCAGGGACTTCACGTTTGAGACAGAGGGTCCCACAGCCCCCAGAGAGTCTGCCGTGAGGCCGTCTCCACCCCCTCCCCTAATCCAATATCACTTGGTGGGAGGGAGCCCTGCCTTCTCCTTGAGTCATGCCTTGAGCTTCCCATGGACAGAGATGAGACTTCTCTGCTCTTGCCAGACCTGCTGCATCAGCCCCCCACATGGCTTTTTCCTTTCTCCACCTCCCTTTGCCCACTCACCGGCTGGCCCTGGAGAGTCCTCATCCTCTGACATATTGTTCACATACTTGGAGACTCAGCTCAGATGGTTCCTCCTCCTAGAAGCCTTTCCTGACCCCCCTCCCTCCTGACCTCCAGTCAAGGCTTCCTGCTCAATATTCCAGAGAATCCCAGTTTTTCCCACTGGCAGAATGCTCTTCTACATCTGCACTCCTACCCATCATGGTTGAGTGAGAGGTTGCTCCCCTTCATGTCTCTCCGGCATCCTTGAAGCCCAGGGACCGGTTTGGTTTGTGTCTCCAGGGCCCTGTGGCCGCCCAGTGATTGGTGCTGGGTGACACGGTGCCTAATGAGTAAGAGGAGGATTTACTTTACGCTAATTCAACATGCCATCCCGCTTCGCACGGAGCCCTCAGTGACTGAGGAAAGGAGCTGTGGGCAGGAGTGGGAACAGAACTCTGAATAGGATGAAGGAGTATCTTTCTTTTTTTTTTTTAAACGTCTTTATTGGAGTATAATTGCTTTACAATGGTGTGTTAGTTTCTGCTGTATAACAAAGTGAATCAGCTATACATAAACATATATCCCCATATCTCTGAAGGAGTATCTTTAATTCTTTAACTGAGTGACTCTCAGGGAGCTGCTGCCCAGAGGGCTTTTGCCCAGTGATAAGCAGCAGGTGAGCTGCCCTGGGTGTGTACCTGTGGGGTCATAGTTCACGCTGGAGTCAGCATTTCTGGAGGGCAAATATATGGAGGAGCCAGGTTCTGGATCAGAGCCCGTCCCCACCCTGATATGTATGAACCTGGTGCTCTTGGAGAAGACGCATTGGGTTGACCTTGGGGGCTGGCGGGGGAGGGGTGGGTCTGTGGGAGGCAGGCTGGCCACTGAGTGCCCCTTTGCCTTCCCATGCCCTTCCCCAGGCCTGGTCTGACTCCACACAGGTCCCTGTGTGTGCTTAGCCCCGCGACCCTCCTCAGGAGAAAGGTAGGCAGGGTGAGAGATGCTGACCAGCTGCCGTGAGGCCCCACCAGCCAGGGTGAGCGGTCTGGCCCTGCTGACAGGCAGCCGGAGGGCTCGGTGGGCTCGGTGCCTGGCCTGAGCTGGAGGCTGTGGCCAAGGAAGCAGGCCGGTCCTTGACTGGCCTCTCTTGCCGGAAGCTTAGCAGCATGGCCCCATCCAGAAGTGGTGTCACATCCTACTGCAGGGATCTTGTCCTTGTCTGTGCTGTGGACCCCATGGGCATCCGTGAGACCTTACATGACTCTCAGCATGATGAAATAAAATACAGAGGATTACAGGGAAAACCAATTATATGGAAATACAGTTATCAAGATGTTAAGAAATAAATTTGTGGTATAGTAGTATATGCTTCTTTATACATTAAATAATAAAAGCAGCAGGTCTAAGAACCACCTTAATGTTGAAGTAGTGATGAGTAAAAGTGGTATTTTGAGGTACTGTGACATCAATAAGGTGGCATGAAAATACCTCTGATTTCTGTTGGTGACAGATTCACACACTGCTGATACTATTGTGGTTTGTTGCTTACATTAATAATTGAAGAAAATGTTAATTTAAAGGTGAGGTTAGAAAAAATAAAGATATAATTTTTTTTCCCATCCAAGTAGGTGGACTCCCTAAACACTATGCATGAATCCCTTGGGTGAGAACCCTGCAGGTGGCCATTGAGGTCAAAGGAGGGGCTGACTCAGTACTGATTTGGGGGACAGGAGAGAGTTTCAGAGCAGTGGTATCACACCTTCTGCGGGAGCTGGTCACTGGCCATTTCCTGGGCTCTGGCAGTTGGCAGGGGATGGGCTGGCCCATGGGGGCTGGAGCTTGTTCCGTGTGTCTCTTTGATACCCTGGAGCCTTTGTCTGCCAGCCCCTGCGGTCTTCCCCGGGTGTTGCCTGTGCCCTTGGCTGCCTGCAGTAAAGTGTGCCTTATTTATACTTGGACTTGGGGACGACCTGGCTTTTGCCTTTTAGATTCCGGGTGCCAGTTAGCAAAAGCTCCAGCAGAAACCAGTTGGGGATGTTTTATGGGTGCTGCTTTTGCTGAACTTGCAGGAAGAAGCCACCTGCGATGGCTCTGGGCCCAACATTCTCTCTGAGGGGTTAGTTTATGTCATGAGAAATCAAAGGGCATGTCTCTATAAACCTTGATTCTGGGGTACCCTGCCATAATGAATGACTGCAGCCATCGACCTGCCTGGGGGCTCTGGCCAGGCTGCCTTTCTCGTTCTGGCTGAGCCCATGGAGGACTAGATAGCGCTGTAGGTTTTGCAGGAGCAGCTGAAGCTCACAGGAGGGAAGCGTATTGAGTTTCCTGTCTTGACCTGGGCTGCTTGGCCCTTGGGCCACAAAGGTCCTGTCTGGGTGCCCTGAGGAATTTAGGTCTCTCAGAAGGTTCTGGATAAGACAAAGCCCACCCTTCTGAGAGCCTTCCAGGTGGGAACGTGGTGGCAGTCCAGGTGGAGCCGGTAGCTGGTGTGTTTAAGGAAGAAGGTGTGTGGGGCGTGAGGCATGGGGGGTGGGGGGATGAGGTGGGTGGGGCTGTGCAGGCTGCCGGCCGAGGCTGGGCATTTTCAGGCAGTTGTGCTGTTGAGTCTGCACGGATCTAGGCACCTTTGGCCGAGGCCATCTGCAGCAGTGCCTTGGTGCCGTTCCCTCTGTGCCGCTGGGAGTCTGTAGAGACGAGGCTCTTCCCTGAGCCCACCCCCTCCATGGGCTTTGCTGAGTGAGGGGAAAGAATGGGAGGGAGCTTGGGGGACTCTGTGCACGGGTGCTGGTGGCTGCACTTTCAGTTCCTGATAGCACGGCCAGCTGGGGCGCTGGCATGTTTGTGAGCTGTCACCTCTGTCCTTTCATCCTTGTGGCCGAGCATGGCAGGCAAGTGGCACGGCTTAGAGGAAGCCCTGGCTTCTTGTGTCCACCCGCCCAGGAGGGTGAGTGGGGCCCATGCCCGGGAAGGGGGACAGCAGGGAGGCTGTAGTCCTGTCAGCATGTGCGGGGTGGGCAAGACCCCTCCACCCTTCCTGGCCAGGCTGGCCCGAGGGTTCTGCTTCCTGCCCCTCTGGGACTGATGTGGCAACTTGGCACAGCTGTGTGGGTGGCCCCACGTTGTGACAGTTGTTCACTCAGCAGATATTTATTGAGCACTTGCTGTGTGCTAAACATAGTGCTAGGCACGGGGCAGTAGGGACTAGAGCAGACCCAGATCTCTGCGATCATGGGGTTTCCATTCTAGTGGACAGACGCGGACCTCACCAGTGAGCACCAGTACACATTTATGTTGGAGAGTGAACACGTCATTTCAGCAGGGACTTGGACGAGCCTCAATCCAAGGGGTGACTAAAGAGAGTGTAATGCAGGGTGGGTTTACACAGCTGTGGGCAGGTTGGGTGGGGGGAGAATGAGCAGCCTTTGTAGTTCCAGGTTTCCCCAGGGAGGGAGCGGGAATGGATTCTCTGTCCTCCCCCATCTCTTCCCACTCTCCAGCCTCTTGCCCTGCCTCCCAGTCACCAAATCCTCCTGGAGCTGACGAGGTCCTCGTGGGCCAGGCCTGGACAGAGTGGGAGAGTGGATTTGGAGACACGAGTGGGGGAAGCCCGGCCCAGGGCTAAGTGGGGGAACAGCCCAGCCTGAGCTGCAAGGTTAAAGAGGGAAGCCAGGGAAAGCCATCCTGAGAAAGTGCCATTGGAGCCAAGATGTGCAGGAGGTGTTACCTTCCTCTGAGGGTCCCATGGCCAGGTGAGTGTGGGAGGTGCCCCAGGGCCGTGAGAGCAGGTTCCATCTGCCCAACTCTCACTGCAGCCCCAGGCAGAGCCCCCTGTCTTGCACCAGCTCTGGGCTGTCCCTCCCCTCTTGGACCTCCATGCCTGCTGCCTGCTGGCCAGAGAGCCTGCAGGACCTCCCTCGAGCACACATCACACGCCCTGCCTGCCTCCTGCACCCTGGCTCTGGCCTTGCTGGCCCCCGGCCCACTCGCTATGACTGCACTTCCTTCCTTTGTTTAGTCATTCACGTGGCACTATTTTAGGTGCCGGGAAGGAGGCAAGGTCCCTGCCCTCACAGAGCTTACATTTTACCTGGGGAGACAACAAGCAAGTAAATATATACTGTTGGGCAGCGATGCGTGGCTCTAGAGAGGCGGGAGGAGAGTAGCGGATAGGTTTGGATGGGGTTATTGGAAGAGCTTCCGGGAAGGGGGAGCATTTCTGCAGAGGCCTGGATAAAGCAAGAACGCGAGCCTGGTAGGCGCTGGGAGAGAGCACGCCTCACAGGGAACAGCAGCAGCGAAGGCCCCCAGCGGGAGCGTTCTGGGGGTTTCGGGAAGGGTGGGACGCCTGTGCGGCTCCCCTCAGCGCCCTGTGGCTGGGAGTAAGTCTGCACCGTGTTGTAAGGGCAGTAGAAAGCGGGGAGGGGTTGAGCGGGGTAATGCCTGCTGGGATTCCCATTTTTCAAGGGTCCCTCTGGGTGGGTGCGGACCAGGCTGTGGCAGAGTCTGGGACTGGGAACAGCTAAGAGTTCCTGCGGTTGTCCAGGTGGGAGATGGGGATGAGCCGCATGGTCCGGGCTCCAGCTTGGAGGTGAGCTGAGGACGGAGGGGGCCCAGAGGGGCCGGTGCTGGGCCGGGTTTCAGCAGAGAGCGTGGCCTCCAGTGTCCTGGGCACCGAGGCCCCCTGAGGACTGGGAACCCACCTGCAGATTCAGGAGCATGGGGCCATCGTGGCCTGGCAGGGGCTGTAGTGCAGGAGGGGGTGGGCCAAGGTCTGCTGGGGTGGATTGAGGAGAGCACGGGCGGCCAGGACACGGGGATGGGCTGGGTGACTCTTCAGAGGATATTTATTGCAAAGGGAGAGAGAAATAGACGGCTGGCGAGCACCGGGGTCAAGGGGAGTGCTTTTATTTATTTATTTTCAAGCCGGGTGAGGTTCCTGTATGTCTGGATGCTGAGAATGATCCTGAGAGGGGAAAATTGATGCTGGAGCAACTTGGGGGGGCGGGTGGGGAGAAAGGCGAGGGGTGGGGCAGGCCATGCCCAGGTGGAGGGCGAGCCTCGGGTGGGGGCAGCTGTCTAGAGGGGCCCGAGGCAGGAGGGGTCTGGAGAGTGGGTGCTAGGGGGATAGGGGGTGTTTTCTCAGTGAAAAGGGAAGCCAGTGTGGGCGTGAGGAGAGACACCCACCTGCTCTGCCAGGCCTGGCTCCGCCTGGCCTTCAGTGAGGCCACCACAGCTCATTGCTTGCTGGCTGCCGTCCTCAGGGCCAGCACCCCAAGGGCTGCCGCTCCCAGGTCCGTCTTGTCGTGCTTCCTCCTTGCTCATTTGGCACCTATGAGCCTGGCTCGGCTTAGGGCCTGGTGCTGAGCGCCCTGGGCGTGTGTGTGTGTTCGTGTGTATGTGCTGGGCACAGGTGGGTGTCCCGACTCAGGTGAGGAACAGCTCAGGCTGCTGGGTCTGTGACTTGCAGAGAAGATGGCGGCCTGCAGACACATGGGCAGGGATCCAGTGTCGTCTGGGCCAGATCTCGCACAGATGGGAAGCTCCTTGAGGGCTGGAATTGGGGGTTGGGGGTGTGTGTCACCACACCACTGCAGACTTTCCTTCCGTGGGCTTCACCCATCTACCAGTTAAACAGACCCAGCTGCCTCTCCTCCCCACTGTGGTCCAGTGCTCAGGGACAGGAGGGAAGGGTGTGGTTGACAAGCCCCTGTGGTTCTCCAGGGGCCCAGTGAGGGGCTGTTTCTGGGTCATGGGCAGGCCGAGCTTGGACCCGCTTGCCACGCGCTAATGGGGGTCGTGCCTCTGGGTGGGGGACGCGCCTGGTGGTGCTAACAGAAGCCTGCGTGGCGGTGTGTGCTTGTGTCTTTGCAGACCCTCATTTTGGCTGGGGAACGAAACCCTGAAGGTGCCTCTGGCGCTCTTTGCCCTGAACAGGCGGCGCCTGTGTGAGCGTCTGCGAAAGAACCCGGCGGTGCAGGCCGGCTCTGTCGTGGTGCTGCAGGGCGGGGAGGAGACTCAGCGCTACTGCACCGACACCGGGGTCCTCTTCCGCCAGGTGAGCCCAGCTGGAAGCCTCCCACATCTCTGAGTGTGCACTAGGCCCGCTGTGGGCTGTCTGCCCTCCTCCAGCAACAGGCCTGGTGGGCCTGGGCAGCTCTGCCCCCTGGGGGACCCCGAAGAGGCTCTCTGAAAGCAGGCCGAGGCTTGGGTCCCCAGGGAGCCCCCTCTGCGGGGGGCAGGGCCATCGCCAGCCAGCCTCCGCTCTCTCAGGTCAGAGCCTGGAGCGACGATGCTCCTGGGGTAGCAAGCAGGAAGGCTTCGTGGAGGAGGCAGTGTTTGGTGTGAGCCCTGAAGGCCGGCGTGAATTCTGGCAGGTGGAGCTGGGGATGGGCGTTCCGGGCTCGGGGTAGTATCCGCAGGATTGGACCTCAGAGGGCGGGCTGGGCAGCCTTTCCTGGCCCGGGAGAGGTGCAGATGGGGCGGGCTGAGTTCCTGGGGCCAGATTCTGCCACAGCAAGGAGGACGGGGGCTGCAGAGGTCCTGGGAGGAGGCATGTGAGCAGGAGTCGGCGGCCCGGGCCTTGGTCCCGGCTGGGCCAGTGCCGACCCTGTGACCCTCACTGGGTTTTGGTTTCCTCCTCTGGGAAGTGGTCCAGGGGCTCCTCGAGGTTCTGGAACCCTGTGGGGCAGCGGGTGGCCCAGCTGCAGGAAGCCAGCTTGGATGTGGTGGCCTCGGCTGAGAATCACTGGCATCTCTTGGTTCCCAGGAACAAGAGCAAGGACACTGGACAGAGGAGCTCACCCAGAAAGCCAGGAGGACCCTGAGCTGGCCCCACTTTACAGATAAAGAAACAGGCTCAGAGGGAAATGACTTGCTAGAGGTGGAGCTGGGATTATTTAGAACCCATCTCCCGACCCCAAGTCTAGCGTTCTCTTCTCCTCCCTGCGCTGCCCTGAGCAGAGGTCTGATGCGCTGGGAACTCCCCAGGGGCAGGCAGAGCCGAGAGGAGATGGGCGTCCAGCATCCGGGTCAGGGAAGAGGCAGGGGAACGAGAGGGGAGCTAAGTGCGGAGAGCGGGTGGTAAGGCGTGGCCTCTGCAGCTGGACAGCGTCCACCCCGCAGGGCACAGGCCGAGACCCACTGCCGGGAGCCACGGCGCAATGTTTTCTACGGAAAGCACCTCCTACTGCAGGGCTTCCCTCTGCCGCGTCGTTCTTGCAGCTGCAAGCCTGCCGTCGCTGTTGCTGGAGATGCGCAGGTCTAAATAAGTATTCTCTGACTAGTCTTGATGCTTCTTGAGGTTTCAATAGTCTGTGGCTTAAAAACCGATCTCCTAAATTCAGCTGTTGGCTCTCTTACTGGTGTTATGCAAGATTAATTTTAGAAGAGCGCCTCCTCCACTTCATACCTTTATAACGCTATTTTAGCTCCGTGTTTAATGCTAAACACTAAAGTCATCAGCTGCCCCGGGGGTGGGAGAAGGAAGGAAGAAGTCCTAAATGGAGGAATCCGTTTCTGAGCAGATGCCCGGCCTGGGCGTCTAAGTCAAGGTGGCATCTTGCCCGCCTGCAGGCAGTGGGGGTAGCAGAGAGGTGGGGGGAGGGAGGGGAGTGCGGGCAAGGCGGAGACGGACCCGTGGTGCTCCTGGGCACCCGTGTCTTAACCTGCCCTGTCTGGGACCTGAGGCGGGTGGCCGGTGAGGTGGGGTGCAGGTGGGGCTGGGGCACGGGCCTAAAGCAGGGTCTGAGCAGCCAGCCAGGAGGAAGGAGGGGACGGCAGCCTGCAGCTGGTGCAGGGGGCAGAGTGCTGAGGTGGAGGGTGGTGTGAGGCTGGGGGTCAGGCACCGAGAGCCAGGGAGCCCGAGCTGACTCTCCAGGGTGCGGGGGGGAAAGTGCTCGGTCAGATACCCCACCTCTCTCCTTGCACCTCACGTTTCTGTCCTGCTGACGGGGTGACCTGGGTCCTTGTTCCCGCCACAGGAGTCCTTCTTTCACTGGGCCTTCGGTGTCACCGAGCCAGGCTGCTACGGCATGATGGACGTGGACACTGGGATGTCGACGCTCTTCGTGCCCAGGTTTCCTCCCAGCCACGCCACCTGGATGGGAAAGTACGGAGCACCCCGGGGCGTGTGACCGTGCCTGCTGACCGCTGGCTGGCTGGGGTGGGGATGGGTGCAGGGGGCCTGTGCGGGGGTGGGGGGGGGGAGAATTAGCAAGGGGGAGGGTTAGCGGGCAGGCCCGCTAACAGCCTACTCTGGGCCAGAGCCTGTTACCCTTTGCTGGGAAGGGGTGTCAGAGCTGGAGCCACAGACCATGGTCACATTTGTTCGGAGGTGCTATTTATTAATCTTGAAATTCCGGATTCCCAGCTTTGTTAAGATGCCCGAGGCTTTGGCCTGGGTCAGTGGGAGGCAGCACCTCCCTGGGTGTGGTGGGGAGGGCAGCCTGGGGCCCTTCTCTGAAGCCCGTCACTGACGTGCAGTGCAGGGCGTTACTGGGTGCCTCCCGCAGTGCCGGCCTCTGGGCTAGGCTCTGCGGCTCCCAGGATGTAGGCCCTGCCTCAGCTGGCTCACCTGGGAGATAGGGTCGTGCTCTAGGGTTGTGCTGTGGGAGAAGTGTGAGGCCAGAGGCCTGGGTGAGGCTGAGAGGCTGCCTCCCTCATCATCTGTGGTGCCTGCCAGCTTCAGGGCCCTGTCCACCCCTCCCGGGAGCCGTTCCTGCATGCTCAGAGGCGCTGAGGCAGAAGCTGTACTTAACTGGGGATGCTTAAGGTGATCAGAGGATCCTGCCAAATGCTCGCCGCCTTCCAGCGTGTCATTTCTGCCAGGAGAGTGCTTATTCTGGGCTAATGTATACATTGCAGCCTTTGCTGCCTCATGGGCCCAAAATGCTCAGTACCGGGTAGGCTGGCGGGTCTGCGGCTGGTTTGAATGATAAGGCATCCGGCTGCTGCAGGGACATTGCTCTGTGCAGAGGGCCAGGGCAGGGCTCCCACACCTCAGCGGGATTCTCCGGGGAGCGGGTCTGGCCACCGTCGGGCCTCTGATGCCTCATCTGTGGAACAGCGATGATGGCCCTCGTGAGGCATCGCCAGGGCTGTAGTCACAGTGATGGTCACTGTGGGGTGGTTACATTGGTGACACTGAAATGAGGCAGCGAAGGTGCTGGGGACAGGCAGCTTGTAATGTGCACAGTATTTGTGGCCATTCCCTATGGAGAGCCGGAATCTCTTCCCTCCTCCCTCACTCAGTCAGGACCTGGGTGACTGCCTCCGTGCGTGAACGTGGCCGTGTCACTGTGTGACTTCTGAGGCTAGACTGTAAAGTGTGCTACGGTTTCCACCTGGTTCTCGCTCCTCAAGCCCAGTTGCCACTCAGTGAGGAGCCCAAACTCACCCATGTGGAGGAACCAGAGGCCCCGCTGACAGCCAGCACCACCCGCTGGAGTGGGTGACGCCAAGCCCCAGCCCTCTCAGGGCTTTGTTCCGAGCCCCGACCTTCAGAGTCCGTGAACGTGATACATGCTTTGTTACTCCCCTGCGTGTCAGGGTGATTTGTCACAAAGCCCTGGTAACTGGAGGAGTTTCCTGGTGAGAGTTTAGATCTGGTCTCCGTGAGAAGATTCTCCCGGAGCCCTTCCCGCACCTTGAGGTGATCACAGAGCTGTAGCCTCAGCCCGTCCTGCCAGTGGCCCCTGTGCCTGGGTGGCACCCATGGCTTCGGCCTGGCAGCCCTCTCAGCCTCCCTGTGGCCCTGCCTCTTGGCTCAGGGCGTGCTCAGATGCCCACTGCTCAGCAGCGCTGCAGTCGGAGATGCAGCACCGTGAGACGTGGGCGCGGGCAGTGGCGAGTTTCTGTCGGGAGGTGTGGAGGGGCTCTGAGTGCGTCCCCTCTTCTGACTGCTGCTGCTTATGCAGAGCCGACTCTCATGAGAAGTCAGGGAGTGCCTGTCCGTGGGGGAGGGTGGACATCCTCCAGGGCGTGGCCCCTGCCTCGGGGACTCCACACGCCAGTGGGAAAACCTGAGCAAATCTCACCCTGCCTCCCCACAGCCATCATCTGGGGAGCCAAACAGCACTTGACTTGAGGGCTTTTGTTTTGTTTTGTTCTGGCCAAGCCGCACGGCATGTGGGATCTTAGTTCCCTGACCAGGGATCAAACCCGTGCCCCCTGCAGTGGAAGTGCAGAGTCTTAACCACTGGACCACCAGGGAGGTCCCGACTTGAGGGTTTAAAACCCAGGACCTGATTGGTCAGGGAGCAGCTGTTATCGGTTGGCTGTTCTAGAGCATGATCTCCAATAATACAGGAATGATGTTCTGTGCTTTGACCACGGCTGGGTTTAAGAGCCGCTGGTAAAAAGTTCTCGTTTAGTCTGTCCCTGCTTTGCCAGGGCAGCTGGTTGTCTGGTACGCACCTTGGAGGGTACAGATGGGTCTGTAGGGTGGGTCTCCCTCTTGGAAAGCCTCCATGTACGCGCTGGGCAGGCCAGACCGAGCAAGCTGGTCCCAGCGGGCGTTCCGGCTCCGCGGCAGATAGCTCGCCCCTTGCCTCTTGCCGACCTGGCTCCCCTCCGTGCCCATCCCCGGCAGGCCTTTCCCTTCCTCTGCTCTGGTGTGACCCTCCCCTAGTCCCCATGTCCCAAGCCTTTGGGAGAGAAGGCACGATGGGAACAGGGCAGTGGAAGGGGTTGGTTGTCTGGGGCTGGAGGTGGGGAGCAGCCAGATCTGATGTGTGTAGCTGTTTCCAGACGCTCATAATCAATAGGGTGGGAGCGAGGCTGATGGAATTACCTGGCCTTTGCAGTCGAGACCCACCGGGCTGAACGTTTGACCTTCAGCTCCCCAGCTTCCTTTTGAGTCTCTGTCTGATGGCTTTTGAAAATCCATCTGGCAGACACTGCAATCCAAAGTCATCCAGGGAAACAACACCCCCGTCTGTAGGTCTGCCGCTTCCCGTGTAAACAGCCTGTCCTGTTGTCCGGGCTGCAGACGCCAGGGGGCTCGCGGGCAGCCTGGTACTCCGCCTGTTCCTCACCCCAGGTCTTTGTGGGGACAGGAGTGTGGTAGCTTCTATTTTGTTTTTATTTGGGGTCTTTGCTTACAAAAGTTTGGTGTCTTTTTGATGTGAGAGTGTTTCCCATCATTTTCATCAGAATCAGCCTCAGCTGATGGCAGTTTTGGCTGCTGGGGTGTCTGGGGTCCTCTAAGCAGGTGGGAAATTGCCTCTTTGGGCAGTTTCAGCATTGACAGAGGGTGAGCAACTTTGGGCCAGGCTGGGCGACCCTCCTAGAACCTTTGGAGCCTTGGCGGTTTTCTGCTCCCATCCCTGGCTGAGGCCTCGGGCTTGGAACGTGAGACAGTGTGGCCGGCCTGGGGTTTGTAGGGAGGAGGGGGCTCTCCCCAGAGCTGAGGCCCCGAGCGCTGCACTTTCTGGGATGGGGACTGATGTGTGCTGTGGTGTGTGTGTATGTGTCTGCAGTGTGTGTGCATGTGTGATGCGTGTGGGTATGTTTGTTGGGGGGTATAGTGTGGTATAGTATGCGTGCTGGGTGGTTGTGTGGGGGTGGAGTGTGGGCGTGTGTGTGTGTGTGTGTGTGGTGTGTGGTTGTGGGGTGGTGTGTCTGTGGGATGTGATATATGTGTGGTGTAGTATGTGGAGTGGTGTGTGTGTGGGGTGGAGTATGGGTGTGTGTGTGTGTGTGTGGTGTAGGGTTGTGGGGTGGTGTGTCTGTGGGGTGTTTAGGGTGTGGTTTTTCACAGTCACTGCCCCCACCCCATACACACGACTGGGTCACAGGACGAAGGCTGCCTCCGCCCGCCTGACGGCCTGGCCCCGGCTGCCCCGTCTTTAGGGAAGGCGCCCGGGCACTGATGAGGAGTGCGGGAATTCCTTTGGCTCTGACCCCAGGCGGTTTGCGGGGAGCCTGACCCCGGTCAGCCCGAGGCCTGGCGAGGCGTTTGGCCCCTCTCCCCGGGTTCTGCTGCCCACGGGCCTCCTCTCCATTACCTCTGCTCTCCGCACCGGCCTCGCTGGGAAGTGCTGCCTCACCGCCTGGGTTCAGGCGCCTGCATAGCTTTGGAGAGCCCTGCTTTTCTCTAAGAAGCTAATAGAGGCTTGACATGGTTGCCGACTTCCTTCTGGGGCAAGTGCGGGGTGCCGGGTGTGAGCGGGAGGAGAGGCCGCCGTGCTGTACGCGGCTGCAGGCAGGCTGCGGCCGCTGGAGATGGATGGTAACGGCTGTGATTTGGCCCTGTTACTTATTCATTAGCCCCATGTGGGTGGTCAGCTCGCCAGCTAGACCTGCGCTTGGAAATTTCATTTTCTAGAGGGCTCCACCATGTCTGCACCATGGGCATTAATTGAGAGTCTCCTTCTCACAGGAGGGCCCGCACAGGGTGTGGGCACTTGCTGCGCCTGCCCTGACCCTGAGTTCTGGGAAAGGCCTCCCCTGTCGCACGCTGGGCCCAGCTGCCTGTGAAAGAGGCCTGCGTGGGCCGGGTTCCCAGACACTGGCTCCTTCTTGAAGACACAAACCCTTTTGAGTGGGACCCTCCCTCCTCTCTCCTGCCAGAGGTGCCCCTTCCTTCTGAAGGGAAGAGTTTCGGGGGTGGGGTCGGCTTCCCTACTGACCCATCCTCTCCCATCCAGTTGCTTCTACTTGGATCTCCCACACGACGGGGTCTGGCATGAGGTGCCCTACTGGACCCCAAACTCCAGTCAGGGCTCCATGCAGCCCTCTGTGAGGCTGCTGCCAGCCTGGCACTCAGGTGGCATATAGCTGCCCAGTGACCCCTCCAGCCAGCTCTGTAGGGCTCACGTGGACATGCCACTCCTTCTCCTGTCAACACCTCTGGTGGCTGGCTTGACGTGCTGGCATGGCACACTTACCTCTTAGGGTGACATTTAAATGATTTTTACTATAATTGGCCCCCAAACAGGAAAAATAAGTACTATTCAAACTTAATTATCTCTGCCCTTTAGGAAAAAAAATGACACGCAAAGTGCCAGAAAAGATGCTCACAGCTTTTCGGGTTGTATCTGTCAAGTGGTTATTCTTGCTGAGAACCAGGCCTGTGGCTAGTTGGGCGATCTGGGGCCCTTGAGGCCCAGTGTGCGTCAAGGTGGGCGAAGGGCATTTGGTGAGGCCGGCCCCTGAAGTCACTTCCTCCTGGACATAGGGATGGCTTCAGCCGGCTCTCCCATGAGCTGGCTGGCCCTTGCCACTCCTTGACTCCCGTGGCAGATGAAGTGGCTTGTGGCTGGTAGGTGAGGGGTGGACAGGCAAGCACACGGCCCTGGGGCCGCCCACAGATCACAGCTGCCTCGTGTTCTCCTCTCCTTTTCCCCCTCATCCCCCCACCTCCTCTGGTTCCACCTTCTCAAGACCTTGACCTCAGGATGAATACATGGAGATGTTCCCAGGTCTGAAGTCTCCTAGGTCTCTGCTGAGTACTGACTGCCAAGACTCCCAGGTAGGGCAGGCAGGAGCACGTTTCCTGAGGTGTCCTTTGGCAAGACAGCTTGGGAGAGTTAGCGTCCCCCACGGGAGGTGAGGTGAAAAGGTCAGTGTCCAGGCTAATGGCCGAGACGCCCCTCTGTAGGGATCATTGAGGCTGGCCTCGAAAGCATGTCCTTGGCTCTTCCTGAATATTTTTGGGGTTTGCTTTTGATGCCTGTCACAGCTGGAGAGGATGAAGTGACTGGGGACCAGGGGTGAATGGGGACCTGCTGAGAATTCTGGGCGTCTGTCCTGAGCAGGGACTGGAGCCGGGGCAGTCCGCGTGAATGTGGTGATGACACCGATGGCCCTGCCTCTTGCCTTTCCGGCACGTGCTTTTGTGAATGGCTGCAGGGTCAGCTGTGCTGAGGGTGTCACTGCTTGGTAGCAAAGGGTCAGCGAGCTCTTTGCGGTAAGCCCTGGAACCGGGGCCTCCAGCATCCAGGCAAGGTGCTTGTCATCAGTTCCTGCCCCACGTAGCTGCTACAGGCAGTGCTAATGGAGGCACAGCCTTTGGCCATTTAACTTTGAGTCCCGTCTCAATCATAGAAGCTAATGCAATTGGATCATGCAAATTTAATTAACAACGGGAGCTTGATACCCAGTGCCCGCTTCAGAGAGGCCAAAAGGGCGGTAAAGCAAAAAGGGTTCTGGGGCACCAGGCCGCCGATCTTAGTGGACCACTGTCTCCCCGGCCTGGCTCGCTGCCTACGGCTGTGAGCTCCCTGCTGCTGACACCCAAGGCCGCCCATCTGTCCCTGGATTGTGCTCTGTGTTTCCTGGCCACAGTCCGGTCTGGGACGCTTGTTTGGGTGGAGGGGAAAATGGTGCAGGGCTCAGAGAGGGGAGTGGGAATCTGTTTCCTGGGTAGCGGTGCTGGTTGGTCCGTGGTGTTTCAGAGGCATGTGGAGCTTGCTTTTAGAGTGGTCGTTTCCAAATCCCAAAGCGCTCTCCCTCCCTGTCCCCTACGGGCCTCCCCAGGTACACTGTCCTTGGCACCTCCACCTGCCTGTCGTCTGCTCACCCTGAGAGCCCAGGCAGCACAATCTGAAAACCATCTGCTATTTCCTCTGAGGCTTCTTTCAGATCTGACACTTGGTGACTAGAATATCATGCAATCACAGGCAGGACGGGAGTGAATCCCCCATGCTGATGTGGTGCCCAGGCGTGGGACGGTGTGTGTGTGTGTGTGTGTGTGTGCATCTTGGACACCCTTCCCCCAGGTGGCTAGAGCTCCTGATGTGAGCTCTGTCACCAGCAGTGACATTGACTCATCCACCTACCAAGAGGCTGGGGGGTGGGGATGGTGCTTGCTGGACCCACCAGCCCTGCTCAGCGCAGCCGTGACCAGGAGCCCTTTGTGAGGTGGGCAAGGGCTACCCAGCCTCCTCCGCCCTGCGTCTTTGTCTTCTCACTGGCTGATTTTTCAGGGACGATGAGTAAGCTTGAATGTTTCTCATCACAGTGAGTAATACTGTTACTGACTTCTTTAAAATGTTAACTTTTAAACTTTTCTTTAAAGAGGCTCTGTGGGGGCCTGGGAGGGAGCTAGTTTCATGCCCCAAAGCACGGGTGGGCTGGCTGGCTGCCCGGTGGGCTCTCATTGGTAGTAGAGGGAGGTTTGTCCGCAGCTGCTTGCCCCAGGCGGCCAGGGTCACGAACTCGAAGGAGGAGCAGAGGTTGGCTGGGGGAGGTGGAGAGATGCCGGTGGGGTTCAGCAGTCACCCTGTGGCCCAGTGTCCTTTGCCCTCCGAGCCTGTGTTGGGCAGACCGGCTCGGTGCCAGGTGCCGGCTGGGGCAGGGATGGGCCCGGGGCTTCTTGGCCTGGGCTCAGAAGGCAGCCTGGACCCAGCTGCGGCCAAACCCTGACCCTGGTGTTCCCTGTGCTTCTTTTTGAGGATCCACTCGAAGGAGCACTTCAAGGAGAAGTACGCCGTGGACGACGTCCAGTACGCAGACGAGGTCAGTAGTGGCCAACTCCTCCCACTGCAGCAGCCTGGCTGGACATCGCGGGACAGCACGGTCCAGCCACCAGCCCCCTCAGCAGTGCCCTTGTTTGGAGAGAGCAGGCAAGAAACATGCCTCTCAGACCTCCCCGGGAGGCCCCTGGTTTGCTGGGGCAGTGCCCGACTCGGTAGCCGGTGTCTTGTACCTGGCATGTGGCCGCTGAGCTGCCCGGTGGAAGGCTGTCTCTGTGAAGATCTGATCAGGCTTGGCCGGGCCTTCGCGTGTTGGGAGGCCCTTCCCACAGGCCCTCACCAGCTGCAGGTGCCGCTGTCAGAAGAGCCCCAGACAGCGAGAGGCCTGTGGGGCGGAGTGGACCTGGAGGGCCCCTGGCTTTAATCCTCTTCCCAGCGTGGTTGCCCAGTGGCATGTGGCCTGGGTGGGTATGTGACCGTCCTCCTGGGGCTATGAATCTGTCCCCCAATCCAGGCAGTCAAAAGGGGCTGCCCCTGACTTCCACTGCTGTTAGGGCCAGGCCGTGGCAAAGGTGAGGGCACAGCCATGTGCCCCCCTCGTCTCCTTGGGGGACCAAGTCCCCCCGATACTGCACCACTGCCTGGTGCACTGGAGGCCTCTGCTTGTCCCTGGGTGCTGTCACAACCCCCATCCTCTGTGCAGATCGGTGCTGGGTAGAGCATGAACACTCTGAGGTGAGTGCCTGCCGCCCGGGGTGCAGCCCTGGCCTGGCAGGATCGGCTGCACGGAGCCCCCCTGTGCCGCATTTCCCCAGACAGAGGTCGTCGTACACTAAGAGCTGGGGTGCAGTGTGGAAGCTGCCGGAGGAGCCAGCCAGCGGGAGGCCGAGCAGCCCCCGACCCCACTTCCCCTGGGCAGGACACAGTCTGTGACAGGGAATGACAGCAGTGGGTGAGGGGCTGCTTCCCAGGGATTGTGGCCAGGCACACGGTGCGGAACTGGTGTGTCTCAGCCCGGCCTGCTCAGGGGCAGACAGCTCACCTCGATGAGCACCTGTGCCCAGCCCCCGGCAGGCCAGCGCCAGCGTCATCCTGGGCACAGGACAGTCCTGCTGCAGTTCTGCTGTCCTGGAAGGCCAGCCCACTTCTCTGTCAGTATCCGATCCTCCAAGGCCTCGTGCAGCCCACGGCATCCCCTACCAGCTCCGGTCCACACTGGCAATCCTCCTCTGGCTCTTGGGACCAGTTGTGGACCCTGGCCGTGTTCTGGTCTGTACCCTGCCCTTTACTGTCTTGTCTTTGTCACTAAGGCCCAGTTCTTTTTCCCCAGAGTTTACGATCACACTCTCTCCCTGCCCAGTCCCAGAGACGTGTGGACATCAGAGCTGGTTGGGACCCAGGGCTGAACTCAGCAGCCAGGGGCACGGTCTGGTGCAGAAGGTGACCGCACGGGTGGATAGTCAGCCGTAGGGTGGTGCCCAGTCAGGAGGGCGTCGTGGAGGAGTGCCCCTTACTTCCATGGGGCCTGTATCTGCAGCACCTTCTGTCTGGCTAGAGTGTGAAGGCAGGGGGGGCTTTTGGTGGGTCTTTATTTTATGTCATGTGATTTCAATACCAGGTTATTGGGGGTGACTCATAGCATCTAAAGAGTCTGTTAATATACACGTGATGTGTTGCATCGACCTTTGGGTATAGGATCTCCAATAGTCTGAACATTTATTTGCACGCCCCTAATGAGGTCATTTGCCACTTACAGTAAGTCCCTTACAAATGAACGAGTTCCATTCCGAGAGCGTGTTCGTAAGTTCAATTTGTAAGTGCAACAAGGTTAGCCTAGGTGCCCAACTAACACAATCGGCTATATAGCACTGTACTGTAATAGGTTTATGATACTTTTCACACAAATAATACATAAAAAACAAACACAAAAAATACAGAAAACATTTTTAATCTTACAGTACAGTACCTTGAAAAGTACAGTAGTGCAGTACAACAGCTGCCATACAGGGGCTGGCATTGAATGAACGGGCAAGAAGAGTTACTGACTGGAGGAGGAAGAGGAGGTGGGAGATGGTAGAGCTGAAAGATCATCAGCAATAGGAGATGGAGGGCAAGCTGCAATTTCACTCACACCTGATGTTGATGGAATGCACTTACGCATCTTTGAAAGTTTGCAACTTGAAGGTTCATATGTAGGGGACTTACTGTACCTTGTATTTTTGAAGTGCTAGAGAGAGAGGGACGCCCATCCTTAGTACTGATTTTGTTCTGACCCTCTCCTTTGGTGGGTGTATCCCTCCTACCTTTGTAAACTGCATCTTAACATTATTGCTCTTTGGGACCTTGACCTTCTGGGTCTCCTCGGTGTGAAACCTGGAGGGGGCAGCCTGGAATGGGCCCTGAGGCTCAGCGCATCAAGTCAGAGCGTCTCTCTGCCGCAGCCTCCCAGCCACAGTCTGGTGTTTTTGCTTTTATGACCGGGGTGGGCGGGGAGGGGGGCGGTGGCCGTGAACTCAGCTCCATTTACACAGTGATTTCTGGCGAGAAGGAGAGCCGGCCTGCAAATGCGGTAAAACAGAGGAGGTCTTGAGTGTCAGGCCAGGAAAGCCTGTCATGATAGTGTAGAATTACAGCCCCACAGACCAGCTCATTCTGAGTCTGTATTTATGAAGCAGAATCTTAAGTGAAGGCTTCAGTGGAGTTGAGAGCACGGAGCTTTCTGCGGGGCCGCGCCATTATCACTGTCATCGTTAATCGGCCTCGTTGTGACTATTACTGCTATGGATCTTATTGGAAACGAGGGCTCCTGTGGACCGTGGGACAGGTGCTTCACTCCAGGGTGGCACCTGTGGGTTCCAGCAACCTCAGCAGCTCACACAGATCCCCTCCTCCCTCCACCCTGTCCCGTGGTGGGCCACAGTCTCACCCCATTAAGAGGAATCCAAGGCTCCAAGCAGTGAAGGGCCTCATCCACGGCCGCATGGCCACGGACCCCACCGACTTTGGACCCCAGGGGTTCGCCCTCCACCTCTGCCTTTGCCCTGTCAGAAGTGAACAGATGCTGCAGGACACGCCTCCAGAGGTGACAAGGCTCCCAAGTGCCTTTGATTTTCTGTGGCTTGAAATGGAGCCCGACTCAAGTAGACACCTGGGCTGGGAGGCACTCGAGGGTGCCTGGGGCTACTCCATCATGGAGAGCGAAAGGAAGCCCTTTATGTTGGGGAAGGGTTCCCTGGACCAGTTCTGTGGTGCTCAGCTTGATCTAACCTTGGGCAGCCTTGGCTATAAATCACAGACGAGAAGCAGCTGACACTTGTCTCCTGTGAAAGAAGGCAGGAATCCCCCACCCCAGGCCATGGCCCGTCACTCGATACCACATGTACAGTACAGGTGTCTGATGTAGCAAACCTGGCTATCTAGTTTCCCTCCTCCTGTAGGTGATCCTGAGTTTATTGAGAAGGTAGAGTGAATGGTGGCTCCCCTGAGAGGGGGGAGCTCAGGAGAACCTTGAGAGGGGCTACTAGACATTGCTATCAAGGTGCAGTGCAGTGGCTGGTGTTCATGGGGACGGGAGTTGGCCGGGCGGAGGGCACATTTTGTGTTCTCCTTTATGGCACCAGGCAGATGTTGCCAGGGTCACTGGCTTGGATGTAAGAGGCCTTGGTGGCAGCACAGTGATAGATGCTGCCTGCCTCTCTGCTTCGGTGGGTAGAGGCGTCAGGGAGTGGTGGGGTCTGCGGCAGGCCCTCTGAATGCTGTGTGGGACTGCTCATCCCAGGTTACTAGATACACCAGTTGTTCGTGGTCTTTCCCAATGTTTAAATTTTAGAAACAAATTGAAATTTTTATTTTTTAATTTTTATTTAGCTATTTATTTTGGCTGCACCACGCGGCTTGTGCGATCCTAGTTCCCCGACTAGGGATCAAACCCGGACCCTTGGCAGTGAGAGCGCGGAGTCCCAACCACTGGACTGCCAAGGAATTCCCCCCAAATGGAAAATTTTAAATGCATTGCTGGCCGCCAGCGTGCAGCCCTGTTTCAGACTGCCGTGAAAAAGGTTTATTTTTAAAAGCTTTGCTTTTTGCACAGTGAAGCCCAGCTCCCGGAGCAGTGCAGGCTTTCTTGACAGCACTGGTCAAAGATTGTCCAGCCCCTTTTTCTGGATCATCACCCTTGAAGAGTGGCCAGCAGGCCTGGTGGGAGCTTTGGGCACGAGGGTGCATGAGGTGTCCACGGGAAGCCTCTGACTGTCCCCAGGGGAGGATCCTTGTCCACAGGGCCCTGAGGAGTTCTGTGCGTGCTGTCCACTGCGACCTGCCGGAGAGGCCAGGCTACCTGGGAAACCGATGCTGTGGCATGAAGCAAGGCAAGGCGTTTAACAGCACTGGTTCATGAGAGCTGGTGGGTCCCCAGTGACCACTGGTCCATGGAAATGAGGCCCCGTGTGGACAGAGCCACGTCGTCCTGTGTGCGGAGCTTTATTTCCCACCGGTGACGCATAGCTGCCTCAACGTCCGTTGCCTTAATTTCGGAGGCAGGGAATCAGGGTGTGCTGACGAGAGTGTAGCACTGATTGGTCTCCACGGGGAAGGACAGGTGCAGCGGCCTGGCTGGGGGAGGTTTTGCAGCCACAGAGGTAACCAGGGCCCACTCAAGCGTTCATGATCAATAAAAGATGCTGCCCTGCCAGGACCAGCAGACACCCGGCCTGCTGCGTCAGGCCTCCTCCATCCGTCTGCACATCGGGTGGCATTGAGAGGGCTGCTTTCTCCTCCATTATCCCCAAGCAGCACGTCCTGAGTCACGGCCGAGAGAAAAACCAGCAGCCCACACATTTGTTATCCTGCTCCCCTCTCCCAAGGACAATAGCACATACAATTCCCAAGTGCCTACTCGTGCTCTGGTTGTGCTGCCGTAATTGACGGACGCGCTCTGTGCTGATGAATGTAGACCGTTCAGTCGCCGTAACAACACACCCAGGGCCCGACAAGTGCGGCTCTGGTTCCTTCTAATGAGCCGCCCCCTCTTCGCAGAGGGCCTGGGGCGTGCTAGCGACTCACCACGCTGTTGTGTGTGGAGCTCAGAGGCTGGGCTTCAGTCATTCTCAGAGCAGTTACTGAGCAAGCGAGGAGGGTCCAGGGAGATGGAGCGTTGGGCTTGCTGGTGGGAGGGTGGTTGGTACACATCCAGAGAGTCATCTGGCCGTGAGCATCAAAACCTTGACGAAGTACGGGGCTTGTCGCCCAGCAGTTTCACTGGGTCAATTTTTTTTTTTTAAGGAAGTCATTTTTTTTAAGGAAGTAAAGACTTTATATCAGGATGTCCATCAGGGCATGATTTATAAAGTTAATCATTAGAAATAATGTAAGTGCCCAGTAGAGGAATGAATAAATAAACTATGCCAGATCTGTTAAGAGAATATGACACAGCCACCCCTGTGCTCTCTTTTAACTATGGGCAGATTAACCCATAAGCCTTTTCACTGGTGAAATCTGGACATTTGCAGTACCAGCTTCCTGGGTGGTTACATGAGATGAGTCTGCAGTGACTGGCACAGGCTGTGTAATCAAGTGTTCCCTGGACTTTTACCATCCCCCGTGGTAGTGACTGGTAAAAATGGCGTGTTTGAAGAATATTTAATGACAGGAAATAAGCGAAGCATGTAACTTCATATGATCCAAATGTCATTACAGATCTCTGTTTTTATGTGCAGAGATAAAAAGTCTCAGGGGATGGTTTTGTAGGTGTATTTTATCTTTTTATAGTTTTCGGTATCTTCCAGGTTTTATCTGGCAGCCTCTCAGTATTAAAAAGCATATATATATATATATGTATGTGTGTATATATATATATATATATATATATATGTCAGAACTTATCAAAACGTGCACTTCAAATAATGTGCAGCGTAGAGTATGTCGGTGATGGCTCAATAAAGCTGTTGAAACAACAAACAACAAATCTTCCTCACTCTCGCCCTGTGTCAAGGTGTGAGAGTTTAGGGTGGGAGCGTGGGGAGGGGGCTCAATACGGTAGGAGCTGCAGTGGCCAAGATGCAGAGCAGACTGAGGGGTGGGGCCAGGAGAGGAGGAAGGTGGTCCCACCGGGGTGGCCCGCACCCTTGGGGTGAGGATGTCATGGCCGAGGCAGTGTGATCGGCCAGGGGGGCAGTAGAGGAGGGAGTGGACCAACCCGCCGGGGGGCCAGAGACCTCAGTCCTGAGTTCAAATTGAGGAAGCGGCTAAGATGGGGAGAAGGCGTCCCAGGCAGAGGTGAGAGCCCAGGCAGAGGCATGGGGAGGTGATCTTGCGTGGCAAGCTCGTTCAGGGGGTCGGGTGGGAAGCAGCCAGCGTGCAGGGGCCTGAGTGGGCCGTGGGAGGGATGGAAAGCGAGGATGTGGGGTTGGGGGTGGCAAGTCCATGTGGTCAGGGGGATGAACGGGGGCAGGGAGGAGGGTGTCTACCCTGGGCACCAGTGCCGAAGAGATTGCCTCAGTTGGTCTTTCATGAGGGACCAGGCAGATGAACAGAGGTGCTAGCCTTGGAGGGCGGGTGGGTCTGGCTGTTTGGAGCTGGGATCTGTGTGGGGCTCGGAGCCAGGGCAGCACGTGGGGAAGCCAGGTTTAAGTTTGAATCCCTCTCTGTTGCCTGATAGCTGTGTGGCTTTCAGAAGTCCCTTATTCTCTGTAAACTTTTGTTTTAAGGACGTGCTTGATCAGTGTGAGCTGTCAGTATTTAATAACGCTGGTACGTCATCACCATCAGGCTTCACGTGGTGGCGCTAAAGTGGATTTTTCTTTCTGACCTTTCAGATCGCCAGCGTCCTGACATCACGGAGCCCCTCCGTCCTCCTCACTTTGGTAAGTGGCTGGTGTTCAGGGACCAGGCAGCGTTTGAGTACAGGGAGGGGCTTTAGGGAGCCGCTTGCCCCTGCAGAGGTCAGGGCATGGGGAGGATTGAAAACTGAGAGCAACGGTCATTGATGATAAATAGTGACACCTCAGTCTGAATTGCTAAACGTGTCCAGGACCCGTCCTCCATTCTCCAGTCGACCTGGGCTGTGTCCTGTCCCGAGGCCACTGTGGACAAGACGCCACGTGTACTCCGAGGGTTAAAACCTGACTAGAGGATGTATTTGTGTCAGGTTGAACTCTTGGGGTTTGTGGATGTAGAATATCAGTTTGCTTCCACACTGTGTCTCCTCCGTTGTTGATAGAGTTTGAAAAACACACCCTTTGCATCTGCCCATGAGGGTGCTGGGCTGTGTGGCATCAGATTTTGGACTCGGGGCACTAAATGACGGAGGGCCTGCTGCAGCCTGGGGCAGGCAAGGGTGCACGGTGCATCCTCTCAGGGCGGGGAGGGGGTGCTGAGGCTTTGAAATGACTCTGAGAAGAAGTCTGCTTTCTTATACTTCTTCAACCTTGGGGAGCTTCAAATATGAAGAGTATGCAGCCCTTCTACCCTCCCAAAGTGACCCTTCTCTCCTTTGTTAATTGATGTTTACCGAAATAGTTTTTCTCAGTTATTTTTGTTAGCACTACACACGATCTCTTTTTTCCACCCTGCTGTTTTGATGGCTGAGAAGAAGCGTTATGACTGTGGTCATGGAGGGTTCAGTGTGTTTTATTTGGGGGGATACAATTAGACATCGACCTGAAGGTCTTGAGGAAGAATTAAAAGGCCTGGCCTCTCTGGTGATGGCACGTTTTCCTCTGAATCTTCTGTTTTGTCTCCGCTCCTGTCTGAGTTCCAGTTGGAGTCTCCTTACAATCAGGGAAAGGAGAGGAATGTAACACAGAATCTCGGTGTCACGGAGAAAGGCCCCTCCTGCCTGAGTTGGGTCACACCCGCGTCTCTGGAAGGGCCGGATTTGGCAGTGCTTTTCAGGACACTGTCTGTGGGGAGCGTGTGTGCACACACGTGCACAGGGAGACCAGCCAGCCTTGGGGCGGCGGAGGGATTTGTGGTTGGAGGTGGTCCTGGTCCGAGGTCTTCTCACCCAGCTTCCACCTGTGCCCAGGCAGCCTGAGCTGGGGTCAGCAAGGTGCTTGGATGGAGGAGGCCTTGCTTTCTCTCCTTTTCAAGCTGCAGCAGAGAAAGGAGGGCTGCCCTTGTGCTGGGGCCCGGCCTGGAGTTACCTGAAAGGCGGGCAGGGGTGGGTTGGCTGGGCTGAGGCGGGGGCTCCCCGTCGTCGCCCCGTGTGGTGGGTCCGCGCCCTCACGTTCCCTCTCTCTCTCCAGCGCGGCGTCAACACCGACAGCGGCAGCATCTGCAGGGAGGCCTCCTTCGAGGGCATCAGCAAGTGAGTCCTGGGGCCCCGGGAACCATCTCCCTTCATCCTCCGTCAGGTCACATCTTCACCAGCAGGCTGGCCCAGTCTACAGACTAGACACAAAACACACAAACAGGAGGATGCTAAAAAGGGATTAGATTGGGTGATTCGAGGACATGCTTAGAAAAATAATTTGCCTAAATTCACTCCAACCTTGACTTTAAGGATCGATGCCACTTCCCTGTCAAGCTCTACCTTGAAAGCACAGGCCCGCCACGTGCTTAGGGAGCCCTGGCCACCGTGCACACACATGGGGCGGCTGTTTTCCTTCCAGGGACCTGCTCTGAGCTCCGTGGTCTTTGTTTTTATCAGCCCCCTCCCCTCACTCCTAGCCCCTGACCTCCCCTAGCCTGGCTCACAACTTCCCCGTGTCCCCTGCTGCCCCAGTCGCAGATGGCCCCCCCCTTACCTGCCCTTGCTCCCCAGCGTAGCCCCAGGCCCAGCCCCCCAGCTCTGTTCCCCTTCTAGGCCTCTCCAGGCAGGAGGGCAGGTGTTGGGCACAAGGAGCCAGCACCTCTCCCGCCTTGCCACCCTCACACCCTGGCCCCTGTGTCCCCGGGCTGGCTGCTGACGGGCCCTGCGGGAGGTGGTCTGTAGGGCCCGAGGCTGCAGCAGATGAGCCCGTGAGGGGAGGCACCTGCTCCTTGGGGCTGCCGAGTGTGGACAGCTCGCCTGGTCTCCTGTTTCTCCGGCCCCAGCCCCTCCCCCCCGCCTGTACTCTGCACCACGGCACCCTCTGTCCTTTGGTGGACCGAGGAAGTGCCTTATAATTATGTATGAGCCTGAGCCACGGGAATCTGTGCGTATGTGTGGTGCGTGATGCGATTAGGAGAGATTATGAGCTCATAAATATGTATCACTTCCCCCAGCGATAAGAGCGGTGGGCCATCAGGTTTGCTTCTTTTCGTCGCACGCATCTCCGCATCCTCTTGGGAGCTCCCCAGAGCGGCCTCGCCTCCCACACCGGCAGTGATTAGCCCAGCTCGTTGAGATGCTGGCCGTGGAGCCGCTGTCTTTCTCCAGGCCCTTGAGGGGAGTGGTACGGGGCGCAGCTTGCTGCGGCCTCTCCTGATCCGAGCCCCCCCTGGTGCCCCAGCACTGCCCGGTGCGGGGCGGCTCCTGTGCCCTGCTCACCTGCCTCCGCTCTGGTCCCGTGGGCTGGCCTCTCCAGTCTCGACTTGGGTCTCCCTGCCTTGTGGGGAAGCCCTGAGCTAGAAGGAGGGAGCCGTGGTTGCTGCCACACCGACCGGTTCTGTGACCTTAGCAGAACTCGCCTCTGAGCCTCAGCTCTCCCATGTGAAGCACGGTGCATCTCAGGCTTGCTGTGGGATGAAATGAGATCCCGCTCGTCCGGAGCCTGGCGTGGAGCTGGTGCTTAATAAACAGTTGCCCACGAGCAAACCCCCATCACGCCCCAGTGCCCCTCCGAGCCTCAGTTTCCCCGGCTGTGTAGTGGGCCAGCGGACTTCAGGATCCCCGATGACAAGATTCCTGGATGTCAGTGAGCTGTGGGGTCTTTCTTCCCCGCCCCCACAGCCGAGGTCTCTGCTGCAGAGAACGCCTTCTCAAGCACCCAGGGCCCAGGCCCCGGGGGTGCTGTGGTGGGGATGGCTCCTGGCTGCTCCCTAAGGTTTTCTGGGGGAGCGGTGGGGGACTCCAGGGACATCATCACTCTCTGTGAGCACTGGAAGTTGAGGCCTCGTCCCCACTCCCCCGGGAGGAGTCCCACTGTGAACTGACCTCTCCCTCCACTGAGCAGACCCCAGCCTCTGTTCCCTGCTGCTCCCTGAGTCCCCGTGGCCCCTGCCAAGAGCCCAGAGGATCCTGTGCTTGGCCAACACCCCACCCCACCTTGGGAGGCTTTTTGGAGAGCCTTTGCACACTCTCCCAGTCTGGCCCTCTCCAACCCATGGTCCAGTCCAGACGGGGGCTGACTCTGAGCCGCTCCCCAGGCCCCTCACTGCTGGGCTGAGTGCCTGCCGCCATGCTGGGGGAATTCATTTCCACACCCATGTGGCAGGCTGAGTTTTCTGACTTGGCTGAAGTATCGCAGGTGAGAGCCCTCCCTGCCTTGGGGTCCCCCGGCCTCCCTGTGGTACTCCCTCCCCTCCTGTCCCCTCACACCTTGCTTTGGGCCTCACATCCCACTGTGGCACCCTTCGTGTAGCTCCGCCCTTAGGGGTTGCTCCATTTGGGTACCCCCCCAACCTGCGCACTGTGGCCACTGACCTCGGGCCCCCTGCCAGCACCTTCCCTGCAGAAAGTCGTGTCTGTATTCCTGGGGTCTGGGTGCAGCTCAGCCCCCTGTCTCCCACCCACCCCAGCTCTGCCACCTTTCGGCCCCTGCGCCAGGCTGGAGAGGCCCTTGTCCTCCAGAGCTGTTGCGGCTCAGTGACCGCATTCACTTGCCAGCCATGAGCACCTCCAGCAGTTTGCAGGGATAATAATAGCCTGTTTCCTATGCAAGATGAATCTTGCTGTCGTCCTACTTTCCAATACTCAACTGCTTCTATCGTCGGTCGCTTCTCACTGCCCTAATGCAGTGCTTTATTCCTGGAATTTTTGTTTTTGACCCTTTTGAACTTCTCTGCAGCACCTCCCATCTTGGATCCTTCATTGACCTGGTCTGGCAGAAGTTCAGGTTTTGGCCTCTCGGTTTGTCCTGATGGGCCACGCCAGGCCACCTTCACCGCTTGGCCTGGGGGCAGGAGGGAGCTTGTGATGCAACAGTGGCCTCGGCTGTCCACCCAGCTAGGCAGTCAGCCTGTCAGCTCTCCGGACGTGGCTCCTCAGGGTTGGCCGCCTCGGGCCTGTCACCTCGGTGGGGCTGTGGGTTTGGTCCTGGGAGCCCTCAGACCTCCCTTGGCCTTCCCAGATCAGGGCCAGGTCGCCCGCTGCCCACGGCAGGGGGTGTGCCAGGTGTCCCAGTGGTGGGGTCGGCAGAGGACTCGGAGCGGGGAGACAGAGGCGGGGTCGGGTGGTAGACATGCGCTGGGATCTCCCCATGGCCGGGGGCCCCTGGGCTCACCAAGGGGTGTGGCCTTGTCCTCCCTGGGGAGCAAGGGTGTGATTATGCTGGGGTGACGGGAGCAGGTGGGGACAGTCTGTAGGCCTCGTGCTGAATTTGACTCCAGCCCCGGCCACAGCTCCCTGTACAGCGGGATTGGTGCCTGGGTAGCTCCCGGGGAAGGGGTGGAAGGAGCAGGCCCTGTAGTGGGCTCCGGCCAGAGGACAGGGTCAGGTGCTCATTGCCAGGTGCTGGTGAGGGCAGGGCCGGGGCTGGTCTGTGGAGAGGGTAGCTCCACAGGAAAGACACCTTCTTCCTGGGGGCGGCACATACCACAGCTGCCTGGAGCAGCTGGGTCCTGCAGCTGGGAGCAAAGGCAGACGTGATTCGTCTTTGTTAGCATCAGAGGGGAGGTAGACTTGAGAGCAGGCTTTCCTCAGACAGATGGACAGACAGACAGACCCTGGCTATGAAGGGAAAGAGGTTATCTGTGGGGGGCCAGGTGGCCTATGGGCCACCTTCTTTTTTTTTTTTTTTTTTTAAATTTTATAGCTACTTTATTTATTTAGTTATTTATTTTTGGCTGTGTTGGGTCTTCGGTTCGTGCGAGGGCTTTCTCTAGTTACGGCAAGTGGGGGCCACTCTTCATCGCGGTGCGGGGACCGCTCTTCATCGCGGTGCGCGGGCCTTTCACTATCGCGGCCCCTCCCATTGCGGGGCACAGGCTCCAGACGCGCAGGCTCAGTAGTTGTGGCTCGCGGGCCTTAGAGCACAGGCTCAGTAGTTGTGGCTCACGGGCCCAGCTGCTCCGTGGCATGTGGGATCTTCCCAGACCAGGGCTTGAACCCGTGTCCCCTGCATTAGCAGGCAGATTCTCAACCACTGCGCCACCAGGGAAGCCCCTGGGCCGCCTTCTTGGCCTGAGACAGTTCCCTCCAAGGCAGGCAGGCTGCCCAGGAGCCCTGGGCAGGGGCAGCGAGTGGAGAGCGCTGTTTCACGCCGTTGTCTGACCGAGAAACATGGTCGATGTTTTACATTAGCTGGTTATTCAGGATAAGCATATTTCTTATCTTCTGGCATTTACTTAAATTGCCTTGCATATTTGACGACGATTGGTTACAAATTAATTCCATTTAAATAAGCAGTTAAATATGAAATTGCTGAATTTGGGGGTTATTAATGCAGGAATATTAATGTTCAGGGATGTGAATTTTCAAACCCAAGAAATAGAGGGACATTATTAAAACTCGACAGTTACAATAAAATGCCAGTCTGTGGTGTGGGGACCAGTGGCTTTCTGGTTACTGTTAACTTATGTATCAAGTTAACAATTTGGATTGAGGTTCTGATTATGGCTCATGGAATCTCCATGAGTCTCCTGAAGAGACAAGAACCCGCCCCAGCCCCCATTGCGGGTGGAGTGGGGGGCCTTCTGGGACCTGTTCTCCATCTTCCAGTTAGAAACTGCAGGGAGGAGCCCGGGGGCTGGGGCGGGGCTGGCTGGGCTTATACTACTCACTGTCGATCACCCAGCCCACAGCTAGAGCCCACCAGGGAGGTACCCTCTGCTTCCAGGACATTCCCCACCTTCATGGGCTCTGGTGGGCTTTGTTGTTGATTTTACACAATTATTACATGCTCGTTGTGGAAAGCTCTAACTAGCACAGAGGCGAAAGCAAGGAATGTTCAAATTTCATTACCTGAGTTAAACCACTGACGTTGCAGTGAATGTCTTTTGGACTCTTACGTGTGTGTCTGAGGGTGTTTCTCTATCTGGATGTTTTTGTGTCTGAGTGTGCATTTGTGTGAGTCTGTGTGTTTCTGTTTGTGTGTATATTTGGGTGTGGATCTTTGTGTGTTAGTCCAAGTTTATGCCTTCATGTGTGTGTGTGTGAATGTATTTGCCTGTGTCTGTGAATATACATCTGTGTGTGTCTGCCTGCGCCTCTTTTCTAAGCATATGCCTGTCTGTGTGTGTTTCTGTGTGTTTGCATCTATGTCTTTGTGCCTGGTCACCTTGCTGTTTGTGTGTGTGTGTGTGCACGTGTGTATATGTACGTATGTTTTGTAACGTGAGATTTTACTGGCGTGTTTGGCTTTTGAGGAGATAGGCCATCGCTTTTCCTAGCGTCAAAGTGATATTTGGCAGAATGGGAGACAGTCTATATTGCCGTCTTTATTTATGTCATCTCCTGCTCTGTTCTTCACTCTGAGCCATGTTGGCTCTCTGTGGTCTCTTTGATATTTCACAAGTAGGGCTTGATTCTTCAACATTTTGGTAGACTTTGAATTAAGTAGTCTTATTTTTATAGTTAGGGATCCTGAAAGCTTCGAAGATCTGTAATCCTTTCAGCCTGCTAATACCTCCTTCCCTCTCCCCGTCCTTGTCCCTCCTTCAGCCACAAGTGGGGGTACCAGCTGCACAACCACAGCATTAGATAGGTGTTTTCAAACACCCATCAGTGAGGCCATGGAGGATTCCTGGTGGGTCACAATCCTATATGCCCTGTGTGATATCCTGGCTTGAGATGGAGCAGGGCTCAGAATCTTGAGGATTGAAGGCTTCCCAAGGCTTCTCTGCTGAGGATCATACATTGTGCTGAGACACATTGCGCTTATCTAGCTGTCTCACTGATAGCTTGAGCTCTGAGTCACACATGACAGAAGTGTCCCAACCTGATCCTTTTGTCTCCTGGGTTCCCTTTTCAGTTATGTTCATCTTATCAAAGAACTTTTGGCTTTGTAGATTTTTCTCTATTGTATGTTTGCTTCTTATTTCATTGATTTTTTGCTTTAAAAAATTTCTAATCTCTTTAGGTTTTATTTGTTCTTTCTCTGGTTCATTGAGAAAGAAGAAAGATATTTCTGGGATGGAAGTTTATTTTTATTGATTTATTTATTTGGCTGCGTCAGGTCTTCATTGCTGCACGCGGGCTTTCTCTACTTGTGCCAAGCAGGGGCCCGCTCTTCCTTGCAGTGCATGGGCTTCTTATTGCTGTGACTTCTCTTGTTGCGGAGCACGGGCTCTAGGCGCGTGGGCTTCAGTAGTTGCAGCATGCAGGCTCAGTAGTTGCGTCACGCAGGCTTCAGTAGTTGCGGCACATGAGCCCAGTAGCTCTGTGGCATGTGGGCTCTTCCTGGACCAGGGGTCAAACCCGTGTCCCCTGCATTGGCAGGCGGATTCTTAACCACTGCGCCACCAGGGAAGTCCCGGGATGGAAGTTTAGATCATTGATTTTCAACGTTCTTTTCTACTGCCTACATTTAGAGCTATAAATTTTTCTCTAAGCACTACTTTAGCTGCATTCGCCAATTATGATATTTCATGGTTTTATTTTCTGATTTTATTATTATCTCTTCTTTGAACTGTAGGTATTTAGAAGTTTATTGCTTAATTCCCAAACAATTTTGGATTTTATATTTTTCTGTTACTGATTCCTAGTTTAATTCTACTGTAATCAATGAATATTCTCTGTATTTCATCCCTTTGAAATTTGTTGAAACTTCCAACATATGTTATTGTTTCATGATAAGTGTTTCATGTATACTTAAAGAGAGCATGTAGTCTGCAGTTGTTGGCTGTAGTGTTCTGTATATGTCAATGAAATTAAGTTGGTTAATTGTATTGTTTGTATCTTCTGCAACTTTACTGATTTCTCTGTTTGCTTGTTCTGTCATCAGAAGAGGTATGTGAAAATCTGAAACTATGCTTGTTGATTTATCTGTTTCTCATTTCTGTCAATTTTTATAAATCAATTTTATTAGAATAAAATTTATATACAATAAAATTCATTATGTGTATAATTCAGTAAGTTTTTAAAAACAGCTTTGTTGTAATATAATTCACATACTTTACAACTGACCCACTTAAACTGTACAACTAAAATGCCTTTTTGTATGTCTATAGATTTGTGCAGTCATCATCACAATCAATTTTAGAATATTTTCATCACCCAAGAAGAAACCCTGTACCCATTAGCAGTCATTCCCTTGGCCACCACTAATCTATTTTCTGTCTTTATGGATTTGCCTACTTTAGCATTTGATATAAACGGAGTCATACAGTATGTGGCCTTTTATATCTGGCTTCGTTCACTGTGTTTTCAAAATTCATCCATGTTGTAGCATGAATCAGTACTTTGGTCATTTTTATGGCTGAGAAATATTCCAGTCTATGGATATATTGGTTTCTGTTTGCATAATATATCTTTTCCCATCCTTTCACTTTCATCTTGTGTCTTTGAGTCTAAAGTGTCTCTTTTGGGCTTCCCTGGTGGCACAGTGGTTGAGAATCTGCCTGCCAATGCAGGGGACACGGGTTCGAGCCCTGGTCTGGGAGGATCCCACATGCCGCGGAGCAACTGGGCCCGTGAGCCACAACTACTGAGCCTGCGCGTCTGGAGCCTGTGCTCCGCAACAAGAGAGGCCGCGATAGTGAGAGCCCCGCGCACCGCGATGAAGAGTGGCCCCCGCTCGCCACAACTAGAGAGAGCCCTCACACAGAAACTAAGATCCAGCACAGCCATAAATAAATAAATAAAAAATAAAAATAAAGGAATTCCTTTAAAAAAAAAATAAAATAAAATAAAGTGTCTCTTTTGAGCATATAGTTGAATCTTTTTTTTTCCCATCTATTCTGCCAATCCTTGTCTTTTAATTGGAAAATTTAATCCATTTACATCTAAAGTAATTACTGATAAGGAAAACCTTCTTTCTGCCATTTTGTTATTAGTTTTCTGTGTCATATATTATTTTTGTTCCTCAGTTTCTCCATTACTCCCTTCTTTTGTGTTTAATTGATTTTTTTGCAGTATACAGTTTTGATTCCTTTTTTATTTCATTTTCTGTATATTTTAGTTATTTTCTTAGTGGTTACCCAGAGGATTACAAATGACTTCTTAAACTTGTAATAATCTAGTTTGCATTAATATCAGTTGATTTCAATAGTACACAAAAATTATGCTACCTTCCTTTGTGCTGTTATTGCATACAGATTGCATCTTTATACATTTCGCAGTGATCTACACAGGTTTATAATTATTGCTTTATGCAGTTGTCTTTTAAATCAGATAGGACATACAAACAAAAAATACATTTACACTGTTTCTGTACTTGCCTATGTAATTACCTTTACCAGTGCCCTTTTTCTCCTTATATGGATCCTAGTTACTCTCTAGAAACTCCTTTCACTATAGTCTGAAAGATTCCTTTCAGTATTTCTTATAAGCTAGGTCTTCTAGTGATGAATTCTCCCAGTTTTTGTTTATCTGGGACTGTTTTAATTTCTCTTTCATTTATGAAGCATAGCTTTGCTGGATATGGAATCTTTGTTGACAGATACTTTTCTTGTAGCAATTTGAATATGTCATCCTGTATTCTGCCTTCTGGCCTCTGTAGTTTCTGATGAGAAATCAGCCATTAATCTTACTGAAGATCCTTTGCGTGTGATGGATTTGTTTTCTCTTACTGCTTTTAAGGTTTTCTTTTGACGGTTTGATTATGTGTCTGGGTGTGGATCTCTTTTGAGTTTATCCCACTTGGAGTTCATTGAGCTTTATGGATGTTTACATTGATGTTTTTCATTGAATCGGCAAAGTTTTTGGCCATTGTATTTTCAAATATTCTTCTGCTCCATTATCTCTCTCCTTTTCTTCTGGAACTCCTATTATGTGTATGTGGGTATACTTGATGGAAGAGGCTATGCTGTCTGCCTAGCGAGGGTGGAGGATGGCGTTTTGCAGCCAAGCAGCTTGTTCTCCAACTGACGACACTTGGAGGATGTGGCCTGGACTGCCAAGTCTGCTGCAGGACGTGAGCAGCAGCAGGCCTTCTGTTGTCCAGGGAGTCATGAAGTTAAAGTTCTCTTGGTCAGGCTTTCTCTTGGTATGTCTTGAATGAAGTATTTCTTGCTGGGAGATGATAGACCACTGAACTAATGGACTTTACTTGTTTTCTGTCTGTAGGTTCAGTGTCAACAACACCATTCTTCATCCAGAGATTGTGGAATGGTGAGTATGGCTTGTGGCTCTTTGTTATGCTCAGCCCAGGAAGGTGAGAGACCCTGCTGTTCCCGCCCACACCATCTCAGAGAGCCCCTCAGACAAGCTGGTCCCTAGAACTCTTGTCTCAGCCTCTTCTGTTTTGTATTTTTTGTTTGTCAGTTGGTCTGTTTTTTCCAAAAGGACACACGTCACTCGAATGTCAATTAAATTTCTCTTTTTCTTTAGGGGTTTTTAAAAGAAAACTTACCATAAATGAGCCAAACGTATATAGCTCAGTTAAAGTAGCTAGTGAAAAAGAATAAAAATAAACATCATACATGATCCTAATACCAGAAAGGTAAACATGTTTTCCTCATGTCATGCATGTGTCTTGACTAGTTGGCATCCTTTTTACGTGTCTTATGTTGCCTGCTCTCTTTTTTTGCTGGTACTGATAGCCCTACCTGCAGTGTGTTTTCTGCTGGGTCACAGCAGGGCAAGGTGCCTCCAGTTGGGCATCGCCTCTGTGGGCCCTTGAAGAGGCTGGAGACAAGAAAGGTTGGTGGCTTTGTGTGGCCAGCCTAGAGCCGCACACTGTGGAAATGGCCCCTGAGGTTGGTTAGAGAGACGGGCAGGGGCCGGGTGGGCCGTGGTGTCTGCCTGGACTTTGTCTTGAGAGAAATGGGAACCAGGGGAAACCTTCAAGGATTTAGGCAGGAGAATGGTAGGATCAGGTTTTCTTTTTTTTTTAATTTGTTTTTAAAAAATTTTTGGCTGTGTTGGGTCTTCATTGCTGCGCACGGGCTTTCTCTAGTTGCGGAAAGCGGGGGCTGCTCTTCGTTGTGGTGCACGGGCTTCTCATTGTTGTGGAGCACGGGCTCTAGGCGCATGGGCTTCACTAGTTGCGGTATGTGGCTTCAGTAGTCGTGGTGCGTGGGCTTAGTTGTTCCGTGGCATGTGGGATCTTCCAGGGCCAGGGATCGAACCCGTGTCGCCTGCATTGGCAGGCAGATTCTTAACCACTGCTCCACCAGGGAAGCCCAGGTTTGCGTTTTTTAAAGCTGTGGGTCAGGAGTGGGAGCAGGCTGCAGGTTAGGAGGCTGCTGCAGGGTCCAGGTGGCCGTGGAGGGGTAGGTGACAGAGTTGAGAGTAAGGGGCAGTCAAGGGGAACGCTCCTAGGAGGAACCAGCCTTGATGCCTGAGTGAAGGGTGGAGTTGAATGTGACTCTGGGGTTTTGTCCTGAACAGCTGGGTGGTGTGTCACCAAGATGGGGCAGGTGCTTTGGCAGGTGAGGGACTTGTTTGTGGTGTGTTGAGTTTGAGGCAGGTGCCAGTGGGAGAGAGGCTGGTCCAGAGGCGAAGATCTGAGGGCTGTCGACAGGCATCGATACTGACCCTTGCGAGAGCTGGCGGGTGGGCGGGCCAGCAGCTCTGTCGGCAGCCCTGGCCCGGTGCCCATCCTGGCCGCACACTCTGTGAGCATGGGGGCTTGTGTCCTTCCAGCTCACAGCCACCTCTTCTTGTTTTGATGAAGTAACATGCCTGGCCCCTCCGTAGCCCCCAGTTGGCAGAAGAATAAATCCTGGCTACTCAGGGACCGCGTCCACCTATGTCCCAGATGTGGCATCCCTTGTGGCCGCTTACATTCTGAGTACTTTGAAGACCAGGGCTGGGTTGTGCACCCCAGCATCTCCTGAGGGACAAGTCATTAGTTTGTCACTTTGGAACGAGCATGCTTTAATTCTGGTGACATTTCCAAGGCTCTTAGGTAGATTCTGCATTCATAAGATACTTCCCAGTTTTATTAAAGCCAACAGCAGAAAGGACTTATTTGGCATTTGATGGCAGTAGAACTGTTTTAGAAATGTCACGTTGTCCTTACTGCCTCAGGGGTGTGTTTTAGCAGCGTGCGTTCTGGCCTCTGTAGTGACTGCAGTCATTCTTGGTGGGAGCCATGCGAGTTATCTCCCTCCTCCGGTAACTGGAGGAAGGATTCTGGGTGGAATGGCGGGCAGGCCCCTCATTTACAGGAGAGACTGGGTTTCCATGGTATTAAATTATGGCTCATTGATGTATCTTTGGGCCCCTGTCCTGGATGCTTTTTCCAATGCCCCCCTCTCGGCCCGTGGAGAGAAGTTACCTGGGGTAATGGAAAAACTATCCAGTTGGGCATATCCAAATTCTCACCCCAGCCCACCCACCTCAGGAAGTCACTGAACTTCTCTGAGCCTCAGCTTCTTCATCTATAAAATGGGGATGTAGTAATGCCTAACTCACAGCATGGACGTGAAGATTCATGCTGCCTAACAATTACCATAGACCGGGTGGCTTATGAGCAACAGAAATTCATTTCTCACAGTTCTGGAGGCTGGGAGGTCCAAGGCCAAGGTGAGGACCCACTTTCTGGTTCATAGACGGCCGTCTTCTTTCTGTGTCCTCAAATGGCAGAAGGGGTGAGGGAGTTCTCTAGGGTCTCTTTTATAAGGGCACCAAATCCCATTCATGAGGGTTCCACCCTCATAACCTAAGTACCCCCCAAAGATCCTACCTCCGAATACTATCACGCTGGGGATAGGTTTCAACCTATGAATTTGGGGGGAACACAGTGTTCAGTGTATAACACCAAGCCTCAGTTTCCATACCTGCAGAGTGGACGTGGTCTCCCTTGATGGATGGCTCAAGGATTGAGTGAGAGCAAAAGTCAAGTGACAACACATCCTAGTAATCATGCTGTCACCTTGTGAGACTTCCTTTGTGCAAGGTACTATGCTAAGCACTTGACACACGTCACCTTATTTAAAGAGGTATTTTATTTATGTTATAAGGTAAGACTCTGATTATCCCCATGCTACAGGTGAGCAAACTGAGGCACAGGAAAGTGATTTGCCGAAGAAAAAGCCAGGAGCTGAGCCCAGGCCAATGGTTCCAGGCTCTGATGCTGCCCCATGTGGCTCTGAGGAGTACCCTGAGGGGCTGGGGGTGCTGCCTGAGTGTCAGCCTCTCTCTCGGTTCATTCTTGGCCATCTGACCTGCTCAGAGCCCACAGAAAAGATCTTGTGGAGGCCAGGGTGTGGTGGGGTGGAGGGCCTGGGGACGTGCAGCTATGCTTCCCCCAGCACGGCGCCCTGCCACCCACATGTACCCCAGCTCCCAGGTAGCGGCTGAGCTGGGGATTTGGGATGCTTCCCGGAGCCTGTCTGATTAGGAGGCAACAGGCAGCCTCTCCCAGCACAGGGGAAGCTTCACTTCTCATTTATGTTTGGGTGTCACTCATTTCCTTTCTGTGACTGCTTTATTGTTTTCCATTCTCTCAAGCAGTACCTTTTTGATTTCCTGTAAATTCCTCTATAATCATACCCTTCTTCCCCACAAACATGAGATCATAGCTGATCATTTCTTTCCTTGTGCTAGGTATTGCAGTTTGAACGTGGAGGTCAGAAGTTGAAACTTAATAAGAGCAGGCGTCTCTCGCTTCCATAATTTAGGCTGTGGTTCTGCTTTCCTGTTCAGCAGATGATTAAATTGATCTGAAGGTGGGGTAGGAAATAAAAGGAGATACTTCTGTGCTGTCTAATAGCTCGGCGCCGTGGATTTCAGTTAAGCACTTCTGGAAGCGTCACAGAAAAGCAAGCATGTCAGCCATTGCCATGCGCCTTCTCGGGTTTTGAGTGAGGCCGTGTTAACTTGAGTCGGTGTCATGCCAGTGTTAGAGCTGTTAATTACACGGAGCGGAGGTGGCCTGTGTGTATTCATCAGGCAGCGGGGTAAGCTGTCTATTTCTATTCCCCTGCCTATCTGTGCACGGGAGACGGTGAGGGGTGGATGGTTTGGGGCAGACACGCACCAGGATCCTGCATCCTGGGTAATGTGTCCCAAATTAGAAAAGGTATGTAGATGATGACTTAGATTCTTGGTGTGTCTATGAAAAGTATTCCAGTAGGCTTGCTGTCTTTGTCTCCCAGTGAATAGGCATTTAACCCTAAGTCAACGAGAAAGCCAAGTGGAAAGTGGGGACCTGAGAGTAGGGGGGAGAACCTGGCTTACTGTGCACTGGGAGGCTGGACACAGGAGGTGGGAGCATTCAGGCCCTGGTCCCAGCTCTCCCTGCACGTGGCTCGCGACTGCCTGGCCCCGGTCAGGTCTCAGGCACACTCAGCTCACCACGGGCTGAACCACCGTTTTCTTCCTGGCTCTGGTTTCTCTGAGAGGACTTATGGATTGAGCTTCCTGAGGATATGTAATTCCAACCAGCTCTTTCCTTTCTGTCCCTCCTATTGTTCTGGAATTTTACCCTTTGAATCCCTGGGTCACAGGGTAGGGAAGGAATGGCCGTGGGGGTCATGCGGTGTGGAATTCCCACACTCGTCTCCCACAGAAGCCCCTGCACATTCATCTGCGGGAGAGATGGAATTCCTGTCCCTTCAAATGGGTTTTGTGCAACGCTGTGGCACTTTGATGCTTAGAGACCGATTTTGGAAATACTTCATCCTGTCTTGCTACTATTTTAATCAGTGGAGCATTCAGACCTCACTTAATTGATGTCTTAATCCTGCATTTAATGCCCAGAGGCAGTTTTGTGACCTGTGAATATTTAAGGAAAAAAAAGGTTGCACGACTGAATCTCAGCTTGGTCCAGTTTTTGTCATTTCGGGCCAGTAGCAGGGGACTCTGTGCCTTCACCCCCGCCACCCTGCCTGTGGTGCTGCCTTTCCCCTCGAGCGGCCCCCTTGATGTGGTGACGCTCACAGGCCTGGCCACGAGCTGGGGACCCTGCCTGAGTGCCTTCATCTCCTGCACACGTCAGGCACCTCCTCTTGCTGCCGGAAGAGCCTGAGTTGCCTTCTGCCCAGATGTCTTTTTTTTTTTTTTTTAATTAATTAATTAATTAATTTTTATTTTTGGCTGTTTTGGATCTTTGTTGCTGTGCACGGGCTTTCTCTAGTTGCGGCGAGCGGGAGCTACTCTTCGTTGCAGTGCGCGGGCTTCTCATTGCGGTGGCTTCTCTTGTTGCGGAGCACGGGCTCTAGGCGTGCGGGCTTCAGTAATTGTGGCACGTGGGCTCAGTAGTTGTGGTTCGCGGGCTCTAGAGCACAGGCTCAGTAGTTGTGGCGCACAGGCTTAGCTGCTTCCCGGACCAGGGCTCGAACCCGTGTCCCCTGCATTGGCAGGCGGATTCTTAACCACTGCACCACCAGGGAAGTCCTGCACAGATGTCTTAAGTGGCATCAGTGCTGTCCTGTCCTGAGCCTCGGTCCTCTGATGCTTCCTGGAGGAGGTGACCTTCGTCCTCCCCTGGGGATAGAAGCCTTGCAGATGATATTTCTAACCACTACCTCACATGTCCTTGGGCTGGACAAGGTGGGGGCTGAGTGTGACACTCAAAATCCCTCACTCCAAGGCGGCTGGGCCTACAGAGACTAAACCCCAGCAGAATCCCCCTACCTTGCCTTTTTGTGCTCGGGAGTAAAGGAAATAGCCTCCTCAAATTCAGGGCAGTGAAGTCTTCCTGCAGATGAGGAGAAACTGTGCAGAATGCTGGAAAGTCTTACCGTTTTCTGCCGTGATCTTAAAAACGGTTTCTGGTGCTTGTGTTGCGGCGATAACGGGGCCAGGCGGGGACGCCTGGCGCCAGGGCGAGACTTCAGCCCCAGAGCGCCCTGTGGACAGTTGGATGAGCCGGCACACAGCAGCCTTTACTTTCAGGGCCCTTAAAGCTTGGATTCAACTGGGCCAGGCCAGTGCTCAGCCAGGCCGGCTTCACTGGAGAACTGCCTTTGCCCTGGTTCAGTTTGCTTTTTTTTAACATGACTAAAAAAATAAGTCCTGAGGCAACCAGCTAGAGGCCTGGTTTGTCATCTTCCCCAAAGTGAAATCAGAAAAGAAAGCAGGACTCTGGGCCTCGATGGCGCAACGTGCTTATCATCTCTCATAGGCAGGGAGCATGGTCTGGGCTCCAAGAATCCTCTCTCCTTGGGCTGATGGAGTCTTTTTCCCGGCTCTTTTCAAGACTGAGGGTGCCTACGGGGCAGGGAGGAGGTGAGCGGAGAGCCTGTGAAGTGGGCCTCTGAGGCGGGGGCTGCCTCTTCCTGCCTCTGTGGCTGGGGGTGAGGCAGTGGTGGTGGGAGTTTGGACTGCTGAGGCCCGGGGAGGCTGTCCCCCACGCCCTGTGTTGCCCGGGGCCTGCCCGGCTGTGCGACATCCCACCACGACCTGGTGAACGGCCCAGGGAGGACGGGGTGGAGGAGGCCTCCTTTTCTTTTTGAGATGAACCATTCTCTCTCCTGGTTGGAAGTAAGGTGTTTTCCAGCTTTGGTGCAATGCCCAGGTACTGTTACTAACCTGTAGTTACTGTGTGTCTGCTCTGGGCCAGGCACTGTTCTAGCCCTGGGACCCTGCCCTCCAGGGCTGTGGGCTTTTAGGGGGAGACTTAAATGAAAAGGAAATTACAAGCGTGATAGCTTACTGAGGATTCACATAGACTGCCCAGGGAATAGAGGGAGGGATCTAGCCTGGGAGGGGGCTGGAGGGAGCCCCTCCCCGCTTTCTGAGAAAGGAGCTAGAGGATGAATGTGCAGGAGCCAGTTCCAGGCAGAGGAGTCCCTTTCGGGGGTGGGGGGGGTGAGTGGTGGAGACAGGCAGGGTGTGGCCTAGAGAGCCTCCTGGTCGCTGGATAGAGTTTTAATTTCATCTGGACGACATCTAGAAGCTACTAAAGGTTTTAAGCCAGGGAAAGCCTGGTCAGATTTGCATTGCCCGAAGATCCACGGCTGTGGTCGGGGAGCAGACAGGCCTGGAGGCCAGAAGAGCCAGGAGAGGTTGTCCAGGCTGGAGAGAGTGGGGTCTGGACGGAGCGAAAGGGGAGGCGTGAGAGGTTGTGGAGGTGGAATTGCCGCCCTTGGTCGTCGGTTGGATGTGGGAGTGATGGACGGATGAGAGGGAGGTGCCCAGGTGTCTGCATTAAGCAGTGGGAGGTGGGGAGCTGTGGCTGGAGACGGGAGCCTGCAGAAGGGTGGGAGTCTCTGTCCTGCTGAGCTGGAGGTGCCTGGGGGGGTCCTGCAGGTGGAACGCAGCTGAGAGGCCTGTGCCAGAGCTGGAGGTGCCTGGGGGGGTCCTGCAGGTGGAACGCAGCTGAGAGGCCTGTGCCAGAGCGGGGGGTTTGGGAGCAGGTGCAGCGGCAAGGCCGGGGGGCAGGGAGGGGAGAGGGTTAGTGAGAAGATGGGGAGGAGGTTTGTAAAAGCTGCTCTCCCTCCTCTCCGGAGGCAAGGACTGTCAGGGTTTCCTTTCTGGAAGCGTGGCTGGGTGGTGGGGGGAAAGCTTGGCTGGAGGACGAGGTGAGTGGTCATGGAGCTTCCAGTAAGAGGGGCAGGTGCACAGAGGCGGTTGGGGGCTGGGATCTGAGCCCATGTGTGCGTGTTGGGGGGCTGAGCGTCACTGACAAGAGGGCACCCCTTCCCTTGTAGGTGGGGAGAGAGGGGAGGATGGGGGTGGGGAGGGCTTGGGAGTTTGGAGAAGAGGTGAGAGTACGCCCACCTGCTGGCTTCTGTGTTCTCCAGGAAGTAGGGGATGAGTTCATTCATGTGACAAGGAGCCCTGGGAGGGCCCCGAGGTGGAGGAAGTTGAGAGGAGCCTGGACACTCACCCTGTGGCTCCCGGCAGAGCTGGGTGTGTGGAGGCAGGTGGCAGCTGGCTGTGCCGTCCGCCCAGCTGAGTGCTTTCCCCCTCAGCCCTCGTGTCCTGCACACACAGGCCTGGGCTTTGGTTCATCCCTTGCGGGCGTTCGGCCGAGCCTGTGTGGATCGAAGGGCACAAGTCCTAGGGGGTCTAAAGTGTTGGCCGGAGTGGTGGCTAGAGGGCTGGACCAGGGCTCTAGGCTGAAGAGAGAGGCAGGGGGTCAGAGGCGGTTGTAGCCTGGGCCTGGTTCCCACCTGTGTTGTCACTCTGGTCGTCACCGCATCGGAGAATAGAGAGACCCGCTCCCAGCTCACAGATCCTCGGGCTGGGGCCGAGTAGGGCAGGAACGAAGCATCAGGGGCCGCTAGGTTATCTGTGAGTGGATTTGGACCACACCCTCCGGGGCACAGGAACCAGCTTTCTGTTCCCCCGGGTAGAGCTGCTCCCAGCGCCCCGAGGTGGAGCCGGAGAGCAAGCTTAGGCTTCAGGGTCTGCCTCTGAACAAAGGAGGCAGGTTCATCTGGAGGAAGTCTCAGTGGGTTGGGGGTTTGTCTCTCCTACATCCCCTGGAAGGTTTTACAGTCTCAGGAAGGTGTCCCTGTGCTGTACGATGCCTTCCTCCCCTCCCAGCGACAAATGGCTGGCTGTCCTACATGGGTGTCGTGGAGACAGCACAGGTTGGTCGGTAGCTGCCTCTGGTGGAGGTGGGAGCGCCTTCCCTGTCATCCTCAGCCGCCTCGGCGGTGGGCAGTGGCTGGACGAGGGGTGCGCTGTGGACGGAGGGGCAGGCGCTAATCTGCCATCATGACTCTCCGCTTTGCTGATCTTGAGGGGGCTTGAGCGGGTTCCCTCTGTGAGAGGGAGAGGTGGCTCTCTGGGAGCTTTGGTGAAGGCAGGTCACTTTCATAAAGGGAGCATGAGGGACGCACTGAGGACTCCATGCGCTTAAGGGCTGGGCCCACTGCCACTTAAATGCCGTGAGCTGGAGGTGCTTATTTGAAATGGGTAGAAGTAGAAAAAGAATATTTATTTAGCTTCTCTACGGGAGGCTTACTTGGGGCTGAGATTGATTGCAAGGACCAGAAACCTAACCAATTTTGGGCAAATGAACATGAGCTTATTGTGAGGACCCCAGTACCCCCCTGGAGTCCAGCTGGCAGGAGGCACAGCTGAGCCTTGAAAGGACGGCAGGGTCTGTTGGTTGCACCGCCCCGTCCCCATTCCCAGCTTGACCCTATCTCACGCAGGGGGCCTGAGTCACATGGTTTTCCAAGGCTGCCTGGACGGGTGGGTGTGGCGGGGGGAAATGGGAGAACTCTTCAGCCATCTGGGCAGAGCCCTGGGAGTCAGCACGCTCAAGATTCAGGTCTAGCAGCCTTGCCATGTAGATTGTATCCCCATTTAATGGATGAGGAAACTGAGTCTCAGTGAGGCACTGTGTGTCTGGCTACAGAATCTGGGCTTCTGCCACCCACAGCGGCTTCCCGATCTTGTAACTGGAAACAGCCTGCACCCCTGAGGCTGGCGTTGGGTCGGGATGGGCCGTGCTTAGTGTAGCTCATCACTCCTGGGGCTTGGTGGCCCATCCTGCCCCCATCCTATGCCCAGGCAGCCCATCTGCAGCCCTGGGCTCCTTCCCAGGCTGTGCAGGGTGTGGAGGTTTCCCTGGAGGGGTCTGCCAGCTCCTGCTGGAAGTCGCTGACTTGCCGCTTCGTTTTTCTCCTTTCTGCAGCCGGGTCTTCAAGACAGACATGGAGCTGGAGGTTTTGCGCTACACCAATAAAATTTCCAGCGAGGCCCACCAGGAGGTAAGCTGGGCGCTGGCTCATTGGACCTGCCGTTCTGGGTGGGCTGGGGAAGCAGCATTGCTCTGTGTGGGGCAAGACGGCGTTGTCGAGGTGGACGGTCTTGGGGGGGCGCTGGCCCCCAGCAGGCAGGAAGTGTCACTGCGGACCCGAGATACGGTGCTGGCTGTTTACTGTTCCCCGGTGGGGACAGGGCAGGGAGGGCCTGTCCTCACCTTAAGGTACCCGCCCTCAGGGAACTTCCCAGCAAGAAGTCCCAACTTCCAGGACAGTAGAGCTTTCCCTCCTCGCGTTCTGGCGGTCCCAGTTCCTTTTAAAGAATCTGTGGTCCTTAACCAAGATTCAAGCACGTTTATTACTAGCATCCATTTTTTGAAAACACCCTCACCTGGTTCTTTCCCAAACCTTCCCACTTTACCTGAGGAGCAGGAGCAAATAAGGAAGTTTATTTTTGGTAATGGGTCCGGGCCATTGGGATAGCCCAGTACCTGCTTACTGACATTTGCAGAGTTGTGTCAGGAGACAGATGGGGGTCATGGGGGGCAACACAATGTCTTCTCCGAGTTCATTTTCTCTGTGTTTTATAAGCAGGGAAACCTCTTAGGATAGTTGTCATAGGCTTCTGAGCATTAAGTATTCACCAAACATGTCTTGGCTAAATCTTCGCTTGCCTCCCAAGGTGTTTATCGACTTCTGAACAGAAGTGCTCCGGAGTGGTTTAAATAAACTGTATGACTTCGGAGCTTTAAAAAAGTTCTAATTTGTCACATTTCTGCACCACTGTGTGCAGGTATCATTCTTTTTTTATTTTTATTTTTTAAAGAAGAGATTCTTTTGAAAAAATGCTATACATTATTTATAAGGCGGTGTTACTTATCTCCTTAATACAAATGTCTTTGCTTAATATCCATCCTCCAGGTAATGAAGGCTGTAAAAGTGGGAATGAAAGAATATGAGATGGAAAGGTAAGCTGCTGTGTTTCTCTGGGTAAAGATTAAAATGTAAAAAACAGTAATTTACGTTCGCTGAGCAAGTAACAGATGAGGCGCGGCAGCCTGGCGCACAGATTGAGTGGGAATTAGGAGTAGGGCTTCGGCGTCGTGGGCAAAGAGGATTTTTCTTCCGACTGTGGCCGCCTCCCTGGCTCTTGGCAGAGTGTTTGATGGTAATGGTCTTTGATTACTTTTCAGGGTGGTTTAGTGCCCCATCATTCCACTCTTGGACTTTGTTGCTGCAATTTGCAGGAAACTACCAAATAACTGCTATTGTGACTCTGAAAGCCGCTAGTAAAACAGCTTGCCATTTTTATGTGTAAACACTGCCATTATGTCTGCTGTGCTTGGACGACTGGGTTGCGGGTTGGTTAAGTGGCTCATAAAGCGTTCTGGAGAGCTCCATCATCCTGCAGCTCCAGTTAGGCTGCAGGGAGCCTGTTGCCACCCGGGGCCTTCCCAGGGCTGCCCTGCTGTGCTGGGTGTGGCCTGGCCAGCTCCTCAGCCCCGTGCCAGGACCCAGGGGTCAGTCAGCGTGCTGCGGCCCACAGTGTGAAGGAGCCCTGGGGTCAGACCCAAACTGCCCCGGTGGCTCCCCTCCCACCCACCTCCTGGGGCAGGAAGCCCCCATTCCTGAGTCTCTCACAAGTGACTGCACCGCGTGGGAGCCCCCATGGGGAGAAGACACTGAAGCTGCCTTTTTCTCCCCCTGTGACATAATAGGAAATGCGTATTTGGTCTCTGCCCCCAGTTCCTGGCACGGAGCTTGTAAAGCCTTTGAAATGCCCTGATAGAGAGGAGCATCTGTTGTTCTTTATAATAAGCCCCTTTCCACCGCACCTGAGTTTATGCTAATGAGGGACTCTCCTGAGTTTATGCTAATGAGGGACTGTCGGAGGCCCCGACCTCCTGGGAGAAGAGAGGGACTAGATATTGAGATTGAGTTCTGACCAGTGATTTAATCAATCCTGTATCTAAGGAGGTAATGGCACTTCCATAAGCCCTAAACCAAAGGGTTTGGAAAGCGTCTAGGTTGGTGAACACCTAGAGGAGGTGCTGGGAGGCTGGCATCCCTGGCGAGGGTTTGGAAGCTCCATGCCCCTCCCCCACGCCTTGCCCTGTGCCTCTCTTCCACTTGGCTCTTCCTGAGTTGTATTCTTCCTGATGAAGTGATAATAGTAAGTAAAGCGCTCTCCTGAGTTCTGGGAGCCATTCTAGCAAATTATGAAACCCAAGGCTAGGTTTTGTGGGAACCCCTGATTTAAGGCCGATGGGTCAGAGGTAAAGGAGGCCTGGACTTGTGATTGGTGCCTGAAGAGGGGGCAGTTTCGTGGGACTGAGCCCTTAACCTGTGGGGTCTGCACTAACTCTGGCAGTTAGTTAGTGTCAGAAGGTGTCCACAGAGAGGTGGAGAATTGCTTAGTGTGGAAAACCTACATATTTGCTATCAGAAGTGTTGTGAGTACGAAAAAGCGTCTTACCTTAGACCCTCCACCCTGGGCTGCCCTCTCCTGCCTGGCCTTGTAAGAGCTTGGTGCTGCTGCCCCTTCCCCACCTCGCAGGGCCCATGTCCGCCCCAGGTACCCTCAGGGCCCGCTCTGCCTCCACACCTTAGCAGTGCAGAGTGAGGGCGAGGTACAGACAGAGTCGGCAGTGGGCACCGTGGGCATTTACAATCACCATCACGTGGCTTGGGGGTAGGCGGGCACCTTAGTGCAGAGTGAGGACGAGGTACAGAGTCAGCAGTGGGCACTGTGGGCATTTACAATCACCATCACGTGGCTTGGGGGTAGGCGGACACCTTAGCAGTGCAGAGTGAGGGCGAGGTACAGACAGAGTCAGCAGTGGGCACCGTGGGCATTTACAATCACCATCACGTGGCTTGGGGGTAGGCGGACACCTTAGCAGTGCAGAGTGAGGGCGAGGTACAGACAGAGTCGGCAGTGGGCACCGTGGGCATTTACAATCACCATCACGTGGCTTGGGGGTAGGCGGGCACCTTAGTGCAGAGTGAGGACGAGGTACAGAGTCAGCAGTGGGCACCGTGGGCATTTACAATCACCATCACGTGGCTTGGGGGTAGGTGGGCACCTTAGTGCAGAGTGAGGGCGAGGTACAGAGTCGGCAGTGGGCACTGTGGGCATTTACAATCACCATCACGTGGCTTGGGGGTAGGCGGCTTTTTTCAAAGTCTAATAACCCTTAAAGGAGTCCTGAACAGCGAGCCTCTATGTTTCTCTCCCCTTACCCTGGGAGGTAAGAGGTTAACATGGCCTCGGAGGCCCCGCTGCTGTGCCTTCCCAGGAAGGGCATGGAACAAGTGAGTCATCAAGGACCCGGCTCTGTCAGGCCAGCCCAAGGAGGACGGGGAAGGGGCGGCGCCGTCTAGCTCTTGCCTCCGTGCTCTGGGATTCCCAGGGTCCTTGCCCCAGCCCCGCCCCCACCCCCGACCTGGGACAGGAGGAGTTCTGCGGGGCTGCCAGGGAGGTGGGCTGGGCAGTGGGTCCCTCAGATTGGCACTGGCCCAGAAACCTGTTCCCAGCTGAATTGGCCCACAGTGACCCACAGCCGATGCTTCAAATAAAACAACCCAGAAATTGGAGCAGGACTCGCTTGCCCCGGTGTGGAGCCACGCTGACTGCTGCGTTGTGCCCTAGACTGCGGGGAGTCCAGCTCTGAAGGTGGCTCCTGGGAGGGGCCTGAGCCGTCCTCGGTGTCCCAGAGCCAGAGCAACCTGGGTGTGAGTTCTGGGTCGGGGGCTGGTGACTCAGGATACCTCCCCCAGCTCCCTACTCCCCAACCCAAGGTAATAGAGGTCTTTTCTTTTCTTTTAATGACAAATTTCAAATACCCCCCACCCGCAAGTAGAAGAGTATAATGAACGTCGAAGTCCCCATCAGGGTTTTCTGTTCCGTTTTGTTTTACTGGAGTATTTAAAATCAAACCCCAGACATTGTGTCATTTTACCTGTAAATACGTCAGCGGGTGTCTCAGTGGATGACGGTATTGTTTTCCTTTTCATGTAACCACTGTGTCATGATCACATCTAAGTAAGTTAACAGTAATCCTTAATGTTATAAACGTCTAGTTCATGTTGTCTAAAACTATCTTTTTAGAACTGGTTTGTATGAGTTGGGATTCAGGGTCTACACGTTGCGGTTGGCTGTTGTTTGAAGGAGACCCTCTTGTTGAGCTGAGCTCCGAGGAGATCTTACGTTTGTCTACAAAGGGCTCAGCCTCCCGCTCCACACTGCGTCCCAGGTTGGTCCCACTGCTGCCTCCTCTGTGGACCAGGGGCGGCCCTCGGAGAAATGATCCTGAGGCTCAGGGCCCGAAGCAGCCGCCCTGAGGGTGCTGAGTGGCATTAATCCAGCTCAACGTGCCAGGTGTGTGCCCTGTTGTGCACCTACTATGCGTCATGCCCACCCTGCGGCTGGCCGTAGGGGGTACGGGGGGAAGCAGTGGCTACCCTCGCACCCTCAGCCCGGCAGGGGGGCCATCTGATCTCTGGGTCCCTGAGGCCTGAGAGCAGGGGTTTCCTGGGGTGGAGTGTGGCGAGGGGTTTTAAAAGCTGAGGCAGAGATGGTGAGGACAAGAGACAGAGTCTGTTCCCAAAGGGCAGGTAGGAGGGGTGACCCTGGGAGGCAGATGGTGTCACCCCCTGGAGACAGTGGGAAGATGGTTCTCCCGGGACATTGGGGTGTCCCTGGCCAGATTTGAGGAGGGCACCACCCACTGCCAGTGCCAGCCTAAGCCTGGGGGCGTCTCCACTGGTGAGGGGGCCGATGTCGCTTTCTATGTCCCCACAGGCACGTCACTGCCCAGGTAGCCTGGGATGCTGTTTTGTGGCCTGTGTCCTTGGAGCCTGGGAACTTTCTCTCGGAGGCCCCATCTCGTTAATCTGCAGTGTCTGCCCCGCAGTTGGTATCAGGAAATACGTGTGGGCGGGTTAGATGGATGGGCAGGAGAGAGAAGAAAATGTCCTGAACTACTTTTGCCTGTCTTCTCTGCCGCTGTGAACTTCAGCGTTCTTCTCTTAACCAAGTGGGAGTATGAGAGCACGTCTAAAGCAGGTGAGGGCTCCCCAGGAGGTGTGGCCTCCTTAACACAGGCTGGACCGATGCCCAGGAAGGTCCAGGGCAGCGACTCTCGGGCAGGCCACCGACCCCTGGCTTAGAAGAGCATCCCTAGAAGCTTCTGGACGTTCTGCTGAGAGCATGGCCAGCTCCAGCCCCACGGAGGGACACAGGGCAAGAAGGGCAGGGACTCCTGGGGGTGGGGGTTGGGGGGAGATTGGGGCTGATTTTCTGGAAGGCGGGCATACCACCAGCACAACGGCGCTCAGACTCAGACAAGGGCCGCTGGTCAGGAGACTCAGTTCTAAGCCTCATCTTTTTGTTTTATCATCAAAGGTTTGTCATAAAATCTGGAAGGCACGTTAGAAACAAGGAAGCCAGCTGGTGGCATTTATTAAGACTCCTCCTCTGTGCTGTGCCTGCGAGCAGGGTTCCAGGGAAAATGAAAATCAGTTTCTGCAATTGAGGTGTGGTGAATTGTGTTAAACCAATAAGACGTTAATGTTTGGGTAAATCGGGTGCTAATGGCATCTGACTGCAGGCCCAACCAGGCATGCATTTTACCTCCTCATGTTACTTAATGTTAGTGGTGTCACGGGCTTATAGCCGGCTGGCATGGGGCTGGCAGCTGAATCAATTACCGGCAAACACTAATTTAGAGCATGCTCAATTGGCTGTGTAAGCAGGTCCCGGTGCACATTTGCCACAAGGAGATTAATAACTTGATGTTTTTGACAGTCTGGGACCTTAATTGAAATAACGCTCTCTTTCTTTCCAAGCTGTGAACGGGGCATTTCGGGCCCTTTCCCGGGCAGCTCCCGTGGGGGGTGTGGGAGTCATTTAACAGGCAGAGGGGTCTGTGAGGTGTACTAGGGGACAACACGGCGTTGTCCTCCTTCCCCAGCTGGCGTCCTTCTTGGCAGACAACCGGCCCCCATCTGGACACCCCTGACAAGGCCTGGGTTTCCCTGTGCTCCGTCACAGGCATCAGCCCATAATAAGAGTCTCCTGTTTTCTTTGTCATTTTTTTTTAAACATCTTTATTGGAGTATAATTGCTTTACATGGTGTGTTAGTTTCTGCTGTATAACAAAGTGAATCAGCTATACATATACACATATCCCCATATCCCCTCCCTCTTGCGTCTCCCTCCCATCCTCCCTATCCTACCCCTCTAGGTGGTCACAAAGCACTGAGCTGATCTCCCTGTGCTATGCGGCTGCTTCCCACTAGCTATGGATTTTACATTTGGTAGTGTGTATATGTCCATGCCACTCTCTCACTTCTTTCAGTCATTTGTTAATGTTGAACTGCACGGCTGGGCTACTCCGTGCTCAGAGTCGCCTTGCTTTTTGCTCCCCTTTGTCCAGATGGAGCAAGTCAGGAATCTGTGTGTTCAGTGTGCCCACTGGGCCCGGATTGGGGGCGGGGAGACAGGGCCAGGCCTGAGGGTCTTCCCCCCAGGGCTGGAGGGTGGGGGTCTCCCGCCTACAGACAACCCCCCACTACTCACACCACATACCACACACACATACACACACACCCTCCACCACACACACAAACACACACATCCCACCACACACCACACACTCCCCACCACTCATACCACACACACCCCACACGCACACCCACCACACACCAGACATACTCCCCACCACTCACACCACATACCACACACACACGTCCCACATCACATACACATACTGCACACCATACCACACACTCACACACAGATTCCATCCAAGCCACGTGGTGCTGGATCAGTGGCTTGATCGGTGGTTGATCTTTCAGATTATCAACCCAGGGAGCAGGCTGCAAAAATCCTCGCTGTGTTCTTGTTAAAAAAGGCCTGTTTTTTTGTTTTTCCTGAGGATTAGAAAATTTAACTGTAGTGAGGGTAATTGGAAGGTGGGAGAGTTTACAGGAAACCCTGCACCGCTACTGACCCGTGGTGATTGTGTCTGCAGAGAGCGTAGGCAGGTGTGTCAGACCTTTTCTGTCTCTCCCGCCCAGGCCTCCGCAGCACAGTTACCCCCTGCGCCCACCCCTCACTCTTTGCAGTGCCACCCCACCCCCTTCTCGTCTGGACCAGCTTCTCTGTCGGATCTGCAGGAGCTGCCTCTCCTGCTCTCAGGTTAGCGCCCTCTTCTGTCTCTGCCCATCCCTCCTGGTGCGCTGTCACCCCTGCGGGGCCATCTCTTAGACGCCTGGGCCTGCGTGGCCCTCCTCTCACTCTGGGTCTCTCTCTCTGCCTGGCATGCTGGGTGTGGTGGTCAGACATGGCCCTGTATATCTCTGAGCACCCCATGCGTCACGCTGGGATCCAGGTTTCATCGGCGATGGACAGCACCAAGAGGCCCTTATTCCTTCCTGCTTTCCTGGAGGTCCTGGAGATGTTCCCTGGAGTAGTCCCAACGTAATCTGGTCTCAACCTAGGCAAGCTTGGGCCTCAGGGAGACTGCCCTCAGTTTATCTACCTCAGGAAGGTGCTAGATTTTGCCTGGGGCCTTTGCGGCAGGTCTGGGCCCAGGCAACCACTGAGAGCCCCCGGGTAGGGACAGGTGTGACGGGCCCTCCTCCGTGGGCCTGGTCGCTGTCTGGGCGGTGAGTGCCCTGCGCCCTCCACAGCAGACATGTCGCTCACTCTCGTTGGCCACTTTGAGGGGTGAGGCTGCGGCCTGGCCTGCCGAGACCCCCAGGTCTGGGTGTGGCCCAGCCGGCTCTTTGCCTTGCGTCGCGTGGCTGGTGCGGCTTTCCTGCCAGCACTTCCTCAAGCGGTTGCAGATGAGCCACACACAGCCCACCACGAAAGGGTCAGGAAACCCCCATCGGTTTGGTGCACCCCTCAGGAAGGCAGCCCATGAGTCCTGCACCCCGCCGCACCTCGGCGTATTTGAGCCGAGCCCTTTCTGACAGAAGAGTCAGGGCCGTCTTGGGTGGAGAATTCCTGGGGTTTTGAGCAGGCTTTACCTCATCCTGGGCCCCCCGATACCAGGCAGGGCAGGTCCTGTGTGCCCACCCAGCCTGCTCTGTCTGCAGACCTGACAGCAGAGAGGAGAACCCAGAGGCTCTGCCGAGCCCGGTGTCTGGGAGCGTAGCTGGGTCTTAGCGGTCGTGGGGATCTGTGGCTTAAAGCCTGGATAGCTCACCTTGCTTAAAAAGTAACTGAGAAATGGGCACGTTTAGGACATAAACTAACGTGATATCCAGCCAGAAAGCTGCGCAAAGAACCAGAGGGAAGGACTTCCTGCAAATGTGCACCCTGGTTGATGCAGCCCTAATTAGAGCTTTTGGGGGCAAAGCCAACAGAAGTAGGCATTTTCTTTTCAGATGCCGGGGGAATTGCCCCTGGAGAACCCACTGGGTAACAGTGGTGCCAGCAGGCATCTTCATGGATTTGCCTCTAGTGTTTCACCATTGAACCTGGTGCTGTTGATTTTCAGTAAATATTTATCATAAGTTTAAGGAAGTAGTGTCTTCTTCCTGGCTTACTAGGAGATTTTTATCAGGAAAGGATGTTGAATTTTATCAGCCTTGTGTGTCTGTGTTTTAAGCAATTAATAAACTTTTGACTTTAGAACAGTTTTATATCACAGAAAAGTTACAGGAATATTACAGACAGTTCTCTTTTTCCCCTGTTGTTAATGTGATTGTGATACACTGTCACCACTCATGAACAGTGTTTTTTTTGTTTTTGTTTTTGTTTTGTGTCTGCGTTGGGTCTTTGTTGCTGTGTGCGGGCTTTCTCTAGTTGCAATGAGCAGGGGCTACTCTTCCTTGTGGTGTGCTGGCTTCTCATTGCGGCGGCTTCTCTTGTTGCAGAGCACAGGCTCTAGGTGTGTGGGCTTCAGTAGTTGTGGCACATGGGTTTAGTTGCTCTGCGGCATGTGGGATCTTCCCGGACCAGGGATCGAACCCATGATCCCTGCATTGGCAGGCGGACTCCCAGCCACTGCACCACCAGGGAAGTCCATGAACAGTGTTGCTATGTTATTATTATCAAAAGTCCATACTTCATTCCACTTTCCTTAGCTTTTACCTAATAACCTTTTTCTGTTCCAGGATCCCACGTTACATTTCGGCTGCCCTGGGCTGTGGCCAGTTCTCTGACTTTCCTTGTTTTCAGTGACCTTAACAGTTTTGAGGGGTACTGGTCAGGTATTTTGTAGACTGTCCCTCAGTTTTAGTTTTTCTGATGTTTTTGTCATGGTTAGACTGGAGATATGTGTCATTGGGAGGAGGACCCCAGAGGTAAAGTGCCACTTTTATATCTCGTTGTTTCAAGGGTGCATGTTAGTGAACTGACTTATCACTGATGTTGACCTTGATCACCTAACTGAGCTAGTATTTGTCAGGTTTCTCCACTGTAAACCTACTTGTTTTCCCCCTTTCCATACTGTATTTTTCAGAAGGCAGAATACACAGCCCACACTTAAGGAGTGGGGAGTTATACTCTATCTCCTTGAGCGGGGAATTATCTACATACACTATTTGTAATTCTTCTGTATGGAAGATTTGTCTCTTGTCTCCTGTTTATTTATTCAATCGTTTATTTACTTATATCTGTATGGACTCATAGATATATATTTTATACTTTGGGTTATAAACCAATATTATCAATACATTATTTTGTTGCTTAAATTGTTCCAGCTTGGCCATTGGGGACTCTTTCATTTGGCTCCTGTGTCCCTCTGACACACTGCATAATTTTGCTTTTTGAACACTTTCTTAGTTTCTGGCACTGCAGGATGCTCCAGGCTCATCTTCTGTATCCCTTGCTCCAGCCCTTGAATCAGCCATTTCTCTGAGGAGCCCTCGTTCCTTTTATTGGATCATGGTATCAGATACCAAGATTGGGCGCTGGGTGTTCCTTAGATTAATTTTATGGTTAGACTTCCTGGTGCAGAGCCAGCCGGGCATCCCCGGCACACCCTACCTTGCTGTGGTGGATTACTATTTTAATAAGCTGCAGGATTGAAATGGGGAGGCAGTCCACGTTAGAGGTTAGGGCATGGTCTCTAGAGACTGGTGTCCTGGGTTTGGGTCCCAGTTGCGCCACTTACTGTGCCTCAGTTTCCTCATCTGGAAGAAAGGCTAATAATAGCACTTCATAGGATAGTTGGGAGGATTTGGTGAATTAACATATGTATAGTATATAGAACAGTATATCTAGTAAGCATCATGATGATTGTTTTATGTATTTATTTATTTAACATCTTTATTGGAGTATACTTGCTTTACAATGGTGTGTTAGTTTCTACTTTATAACAAAGTGAATCAGCTATACATATACATATATCCCCATATCTCCTCCCTCTTACGTCTCCCTCCCACCCTCCCTATCCCACCCCTCTAGGTGGTCACAAAGCACCGAGCTGATCTCCCTGTACTATACGGCTGCTTTCCACGAGCTATCTATTTTACATTTGGTAGTGCATATATGTCCATGCCACTCTCTCACTTTGTCCCGGCTTACCCTTCCCCCTCCCCGTATTCTCAAGTCCATTCTCTAGTAGGTCTGCATCTTTATTCCCGTATTGCCCCTAGCTTCTTCTGACCATTTTTTTTCTTTTTCTTTTTTTTTTTTAGATTGCTTATATATGTGTTAGCATATGGTATTTGTTTTTCTCTTTCTGACTTACTTCACTCTGTATGACAGTCTCTAGGTCCATCCACCTCACTACAAATAACTCAGTTTCGCTCCTTTTTATGGCTGAGTAATATTTCATTGTATATATGTGCCACATCTTCTTTATCCATTCACCTGTCGATGGACACTTAGGTTGCTTCCATGTCCTGGCTATTGTAAATAGAGCTGCAGTGAACATTTTGGTACATGACTCTTTTTGAATTATGGTTTTCTCAAGGTATATGCCCAGTACTGGGATTGCTGGGTCATATGGTAGTTCTATTTTTAGTTTTTTAAGGAACCTCCGTACTGTTCTCCATAGTGGCCTGTATCAATTTACATTCCCGCCAACAGTGCAAGAGGGTTCCCTTTTCTCCACACCCTCTCCAGCATTTATTGTTTGTAGATTTTTTGATGATGGCCATTCTGACCAGTGTGAGGTGATACCTCATTGTAGTTTTGATTTGCATTTCTCTAATGATTAGTGATGTTGAGCATCCTTTCATGTGTGTGTTGGCAATCTGTATATCTTCTTTGGAGACATGTCTATTTAGATCTTCTGCCTATTTTTGGATTGGGTTGTTTGTTTTTTTGATATTGAGCTGCATGAGCTGCTTGTAAATTTTGGAGATTAATTCTTTGTCAGTTGCTTCATTTGCAAATATTTTCTCCCATTCTGAAGGTTGTCTTTTCGTCTTGTTTATGGTTTCCTTTGCTGTGCAAAAGCTTTTAAGTTTCATTAGGTCCCATTTGTTTATTTTTGTTTTTATTTCCATTTCTCTAGGAAGTGGGTCAAAAAGGATCTTGCTCTGATTTATGTCATAGAGTGTTTTCCCCTAAGAGTTTTATAGTGTCTGGCCTTACATTTAAGACTTTAATCCATTTTGAGTTTATTTTTGTGTATGGTGTTAGGGAGTGTTCTAATTTCATTCTTTTACATGTAGCTGTCCAGTTTTCCCAGCACCACTTTATTGAAGAGGCTGTCTTTTCTCCATTGTATATTCTTGCCTCCTTTATCAAAAATAAGGTGACCATCTGTGTGTGGGTTTATCTCTGGGCTTTCTATCCTGTTCCATTGATCTATATTTCTGTTTTTGTGCCAGTACCATACTGTCTTGATTACTGTAGCTTTGTAGTATAGTCTGAAATCAGGGAGCCTGATTCCTCCAGCTCCGTTTTTCATTCTCAAGATTGCTTTGGCTATTTGGGGTCTTTTGTGTTTCCATACAAATTGTGAAATTTTTTTGTTCTAGTTCTGTGAAAAATGCCATTGGTAGTTTGATAGGGATTGCATTGAATCTGTAGATTGCTTTGGGTAATATAGTCATTTTCACAATGTTGATTCTTCCAATCCAAGAACATGGTATATCTCTCCATCTGTTTGTATTATCTCTAATTTCTTTCATCAGTGTCTTATAGATTTCTGCATACAGGTCTTTTGTCTCCTTATGTAGGTTTATTCCTAGGTATTTTATTCTTTTTGTTGCAGTGGTAAATGGGAGTGTTTCCTTAATTTCACTTTCAGATTTTTCATCATTAGTGTATAGGACATAATGATTGTTTGATGTTATTTTACTGGCATTGTATATAGGTTCAAAATAGGGGATTGAGGTAGACTTTTTTTTTTTTTAACTTCTTAGTCATATTTTAAGATGAGAGTTTTTGAGATCATGATCTGGGAAGCTCTCCACATTTTTCCATTTTTTGGAACAATTTAGAAAGCATAGGGGCTGTCTGTTCCTTGAAGGTATAAAGGAGTCTTTTGAAGCTGTCAGAACCTACTGTTACTTTGGGGAGAATTTCTTTGATGCCTTTTCAAGTTTTTCCTGGAAAATTTTTGTTTTCATCCAGAATTTTAAACTTCTTAGAACCAAGTTATCAATTTTACTCTCTTAATTTTTAAAAATATGTGCTCTAGGGAATTCCCTGGCGGTCCAGTGGTTAGGACTCGGTGCTTTCACTTCCCCAGGCCCAGGTTTGATCTGTGGTCAGGGAACGAAGGTCCTGCAAGCCACACAGCGTGGCTCTCCACCCCCCCAAGAAATTCTCTATAACTGTAGTTGTATTTCCTTTCTCATTCCTAATATTATGTATTTGTGTTCTTTTTCTATTGCTTAGCATTGCCAGAATTATACCAGTTTTATTGGTATTTTCATAAAATCAGTTATTAAATGTATTTATTGGTTCTGCTTGTCTAACTCATGGATTCCCAGCTTTATTATTGATTTCTTTCTCCCTCCTTCCTGACCTTGTTTTGAGCATCTATCTTTTAACTTGTTTAGTTGAATCTTAGTTTTTAATTTTTTCCTCTTCAGTAATAAGTGAATTTTAGCTAATATATTTTTTAATGCTGCTTTGACCATATCCTAAGAGGTTTTGATTGATTTGTTTTTTAACCCAAGAAACGAACTAAGAGCATTTCTTTTCATTTCTAGGTAGATGTGTGGTTTGTTAACTTTTTATTATTAGTTTCTGGTTTTATCACCTTTATAGTGAGAGATTATAGGCTATGTAAATTTTGAGATTTTTCTTTGTGGCCTATTTAGACATATTCTTTGTCAATCTTTTATGGAATACTGGAAAATGTTTATTTTTTAATAAACAAAAGTAGAGTGTACTTTGGTGTACATGAAATCAGATTTCTTACCTTATTCCAGTCCTCTGCCTCCTTCCTTATTTTTGTATATTTAAGATTAAGAGAGATGGTTTTATGAATTCCTCTTTGTGACTCTTAGTAGCTTTTGTTTCATTCATTTCCATCCCAAGTTGTTTGACGTATAAAGGTTGACGATTAAAACTTTATTGTGATATTTTACCTTTTTACAGCTTTTAAAAACCATTTTGACCTAATTAATCCTTTTTATCTTGAATCTGACTTTAACTGATACTGGTTTTGCTATTAAATGTTTTCTTTTGTTGCATTTTCCTGGTGTATCTTTGCTTACTCCTTTATTTTGAATCTTGTTCATTGGTTGCAGTTTACCTGTTCCAAATTGAGCCCCTCCCAGTGTTAGGAGGGCCATTCGCGTCTGTGGTGAAGACCAGTATGTTTGGTTTTTCATCCAGAGTCTCCTTTGGTGCTTTCTGGTTTTTGTTCTGGCTTTGAAAGAAAATTTTTTTTTGTCATTGGAAAGTTGGTGTTAAAAAGTTAATCATTTTAATAACAGTTACTTAGATGTCACTGTCTTACTGAATCCAGTGTGGACCCCTATTTTGTACCGTGTTTTCCGTTTCCTCTAAAGCATTTAGTTTGACCCCACACATTGGAGAGTCCTTGTGTTGCCTCCTATGTGAAGGAGGGCTTTACTGGATATTGAATCTCTGTTCTATGAACATGTTCCCTCCATTGTTGCCTGAGATCTTAGGCCAATCATATTCTTTCTCTTTTGTAGGGAACTTTTACTTTTCTTGCCTGATGTTTTTAGGACTCTTGAGCGCAGCAGTATTTCCCGAGGATCTGTCTCGGTACCGTTCTGAGCTTCAGCCGTGCTTTGGGAGTCATGGATCCCACTAGCCTCGCCAGCTGGGTGGGAGGCCCTGGAGGTGGCTCCTTGAGAAGAGGCATGAGTTGGGCCTCGTGTTAGCCGACAGCTCTTGAGCCAGGCAGCGCGGGTGGGTGCGGAGGGCAGCACAACTCAAGTGGCAAGACTCAGATCAGGTGTATTCTGACCTAAGCCAGTGAAAGGTAGAGCAGAGAAGCAGTCACACCTACACACAGAGCAGACGAGGTGGAGGAGGACACAGCCTGTTGACTGTGATCCAGGTGACAGGTCCGGTGATGCCAGCAACAGCTCTGTGGAGTCAGGAACAGCTGGGCCACCAGCCAGGACAGGCCAGAGGCAGTGGCCGCGTGCACACTCAGGTGAGAATGTCGCACGCTCTGTATTCCCTGTCTCTTGTCCCGCTGGTCACTCCCCAGGGACAGGCATTTATCCCCTTGGGTCATGTTATCTGAGACCTGTAATGTAATTATATATCATGTCACCCTGGACAGATTTCACTCCCTGGTCTCTCTGTGACTTCCTTCTCAGTTACAGGAGCTAACATGGTGACCCATTGGGTGCCAGCAGCTGTGTAGACAGGCCTGGGGTTGTCCCTGCCTCGGGGCTCTCATCTTTTCTCTCATAATCCCCACTTCTGCATCGGTGGAAAGTTTGCAAGCTTGTCTTCTCATTCACTTCCTGTGACCCCCTTCCAGAAGCTCTGCTCCTCCCTTATTACGCTCATTTTATAACTTGGCCACCACATCTGTGGTCTTAGAGAGCCCCTTTCCATCGTGGCCCCTTCTCCATCCATGACTGTTGGCTCTTGCTCTTCAGATGTGCTGACCTTGTGGAGCCCATAAAAACATGGGCCAGAGACTCTAAGTCGCCTCCGGTTTCCCGAAGGGAGACTTGCTCTGGCTCCTTCTGCACAGCTGACCGAGAGCTGTCTGATTGACCCCGAGATGCGGGGTGCCGCTGAAATGGCTCAGGCCCAGAAGAAAAGGGGAGGAAGTTTTGGGTTGCCTGTGGATTCACTGTCAAGTTGAGCCACCCAAAGGAACTGAGGAGGGTGTGAGCCACACCAGGGGTGCAGCAGGCCTTCGCTCTCTGGCAGTGGGAGACATCTCCCCTGCGCTGGCTGCTGCTGGAGCTGGCTTTGGCCATACCCCATTAGGTGGCCTGCCTTCCCCCGGGGGCCCTGGTGAGAATGGGCTGCAGACCCTGTGGCTTTCCAGAAGCTTCTGTCAGGTTAGGGTCTTGTGGGGAGTGGAATCTCTGGTGTCCCTACTTCTTACTCCCCAGGAGGAATTTTCTAGCAAGACAAAGTCCAGAGGTTGTAAACTGGTGGGTAGCCTTTGGGCTAGACCCAGGGCGTAAGCAGTGTTAGTTTGGCCCACACAGTGGAATTTTTTGGTTTGTTTTGGTTGTTCTAAGTCAACAGTTAAAAATCAGACTTCTCCGGGTTTCCCTAGATATTGAAATTGATGGTATCCTTGGGCTGAAACTCCCAGAGAGCAGCAGCCCAGTTGGGCAGAGTAGCCTTTGGGGCACATGCTGCAGGCCCCACCCCTCCCTGATGCCTCCCCAGCACTGAGGCAGACCCCTTCCAGCACCTTTTCTCATGGCTCTCATGACATTGGTTCTTTCGTAGTTGAGAAAGATTTCTCATACCAGTGTCTCTATCAAAAGAAGGAAAGAGGAAAAATAGTCAAAAGGGTCATGTATTTCAAGAAAAATGGGAGTGCTATGGGGAAAATAAAAGGACTGTTTCTCATATTTTGTGTGTAAATCTCTGGTCAGCTTCACTTCTTTACAAGTTACCTGCCAGGTGCCCCTAGGCCTCTGAGCTGGTACTGGCCCTTACCCCGACCCTGGAGTAGCTTTTCTGCTTTTCTGTACAGGAGGAGCCCCATGGCAGATAGGAACGGGTGAGGATGTGGTGCGTGGACCAGGGGCCCATCTCGGAGGGCAGTCTGCCCTGTCTGGGTCCGATGGTCAGAAAGCATTGCTCTGGGTCTCAGGAGCGTCTGGTGAGGAATTATCCTGTAGGAGCTGTTATTTCGGTTTGGCCCCCAGAACAAGCAGACAGTTGTGATTTTGCTGCAAGGTTTGGTGCCGGTTTTTGGAAAATTCTCATCCAGACCTATTACATTCTGGTGCAGAAAGATGCTCCCTGTGGGAGCAATTATTCTGGGCTGGGAGTTTTTCCCTCCTAACTCTGAATTCTGTAGATGTCACGAAGGGTTTGGTCCAGGAACTCTGAAAGCCCATTCCCATATCTGCCAGCAGGCATGTATGCTTCTAAAACCCGGAGGTTATTGATGGTGGAACCACAGAGAGGGTTTCCCACTTAGAGGTTTCAACAACAGGGGCTGCTCTGAAGCCACAGTTGTGTCCCCCACAAGCCCCCCCCAGGCCAGGCCAGCCTCTGTGCCCTGCACCAGGACTCCCCTTGGTCCCTGGCGTGGAGGGTGGGCCGTGTGGGCCTTTGAGCTTCTACTGTTGTCAAAGGGCCTGCCACGGTCCTGGCTGTGGCCTCCTCCTCCCGCAGGGCGAGGAAGGGTGCAGGGTCGGGTGGACGGTCAGGAGATGGGCTCCTGCAGCTCCCGTGGACCCGGGCCTCTCCTCACACTGTGCTTGAGGCTCAGAAGAGACAAGGATGTCCAGGAACCAGGCTGCTGCTGCCTGGCTGGGGGCCATGTCCGGTGTTGGTGACAAGCCTCGGGCCAGGGGTCTGGGCTAGCATGTCATCACTGTGGAGTGTCCTGGGTTCCTTCAGGCCCCAGTACTGCCATGACCCAAGTCCCTTCCTGTTCCCTGCTTCTCTGAGCAGAATGAGACGACGGCCCCTGCCCATGGGTGCAGCCCTGGCCACAAAGGCTGGCATCTCTCGGCCAGCACCTGCGGGAACCTGGTGTGGTTACCGCTGCTCACAGACCCAGCTGGCTGCGTTTATGTTGATTCCACTGTTCCGTTAGAAAACCCAGTTCTGGGGCAGCCACGTCTCCTTATCCCCTTCTGCTCCAGCGTCATGCAGCTGTGCCTTCCCCCGGGGCCATCCTCCATGAAGGTGCCACACCCCCGCCAGCCAGGTGGCCTGCACTTGTGACAGCACTTTGAGTCCCCTCGCTTGTGGGTGCAGCCCCCTACCTTCTGTGCCTGGGCCTGAGGTGGGGCTGTTGTCACATCCCGACCTTGAGGAGCAGCGCTGTGGCCGGCCCGGCGGCTCTCCTGGGTGTCCTGGCAAGGGCCAGATGCTCTGTAGCCATCCCTCCAGCCTGGGGTGACTGGGGCCTGTTGGTGGAGAGCTCTGCCCGTCTAGCCCCTCGCACAGTGGATGCCTGGTGGCTGTTAGGGTCAGGGCCTGGCTCGGCTTGTTTTTGCTGTGTTGTGTTTTTTTTTTTAACATTTATTTATTTTATTTATTTTTAAAATTTTTGGCTGTGTCAGGTCTTAGTTGCAACACGCGGGATTTTCGTTGTGGCACGCGGGCTTCTCTCTAGTTGTGGTGCGCGCGTGTGGGCTCCGTAGTTGTGGTGCGTGGGCTTAGTTGCCCCGTAGCACGTGGGATCTTAGTTCCCTGACCAAGGATCGAACCCCTGTCCCCTGCATTGGAAGGTGGATTCTTTACTACTGGACCACCAGGGAAGTCCCTGTTTTTGCTGTTTTACTTTGTCTTGCTGTTCATCCCAGCAAGAGAAGTGGGGTTTGACTGCTCGACCTGGAACTGGGCTGGTGGCTCTGGAGATGGGCACCCTGGGTTGGAGAGGCTGGCATTGGCTGGGCTCTGCCCCTTGGGTGGTGAGTAGCCCTTTTGTGGGGTAGGGGTTCCTTGGGAGAAGGAACTGTACCAGTACCAGCTGCAGAACTGGGGAAAGAGGGTCCTCCTGGGGCGCCTCGTTTGCAAATGGGGTACCTTGTTGGTCCCACTAGCCACAGCCAGCTGGCGCGTGTCCCTGGGGCCCTGGGTGACATTCTGCTGAGAGGTAGGAAGGGCTTGACTGAGGCATGGGCAGCTGGTGCTGGCTGCAGCTGGACAAGTCACTGTCCCACGGGTGAAAAGACACAGGAAGGAGTGTGCAGGTGCCTGCGTGAGTCTGGGGCCCGGCTGCCAGCACAGCCCGTCCAATGAGAGTGTGGTCGGTGCCTTTCTCCCCAACGCGGGGTTACTCAGAATAGGCTCTGCGCAGTCCGTATATTTTCAGCAGGAGCTGGAGTCTTTGAATCATTTATCTTGGCAGCTCTTCTTGAAACTGGAGAAAGGTAAAAATTCATCTAGGTGCTGAGAAAGGAGCCTGGAAGAAAAAAGTGTCTGGTGGCTGCCGTGATGGGTGGCGTGCTTGCAGGTAGTGCTGGTGGCTCAGAGATCAAACAGCGGAGAAATGGTTTCCCAGGAAGAACTCAGGGAATTCTAAGTAGGTAATGAGTAGTGACTTTCTTTTGATTTACGGCAAGACTTGGCAATCAATCTATAATGCTTTGAAGAGGAAAGAAATGAATCTCCGAGAGGCTGCAGTCTGGATGCTTCAGACTGGCAGCCCTTCCTTGGGGTGGGAGTGGGGGTGGGCGCCAGAACTCCAGCCAGGGGCGGGCTGGGTGGGGGGCTCTGCATCTCTCTTCGGCCATGAAGACACAGGCCCCTCCTGGCAGGCAACAAAGCTGTGGCTGGAGCTAGCCTGGGGGAGTGGCTCCTCATATCCTCTCTCTGGCCTCTGAGGTCTTAGCTTTGACCCTGGTGGGACTCTGGTTCAGCTTGTAGGTCATGGGCGATTCAGGCTCTGGTGGTTTGTGACCACAGCCTCCCTGAGAGCGTCTGGAGACCTCTCATCCTTCTGGCCTGAAGGTGTCTGTATTAGTTTGCTAGGGCTGCCATAACAAAATATCACAGACGGGGGGCTTAAGCGATAGAAATTTGTAGTCTTACAGTGTTGAAGCTGGAAGAGACCAAAATCAAGGTGGGGGCAGGTTTGGTTTCTCCTGAGGGCTCTCTCCTTGGCTTGCAGATGGCCACCCTCTCGCTGTGTCCTCACATGGTCTTTCCTCAGGGGGTGCACATCCCTGGTGTCTCTGTGTCCTAATCTCCTCCTATAAGGATGTCAGTCAGATTGGATTAAGGTGCCCATAATGGCTTCAGTTCAATTTAATCACCCCTTTAAAGGCCCTGTCTCCATACAGTCACATTCTAAAGCACTGGGGTTAGGGCTTCAATATAGGAATTTGGGGGACACACAACTCAGCCCATAGGAGTTCACCGCTGACATTCCAGAGGGGAAGATAGACAAGCAGGAGAATTATCAATACATGTGGTGATAAGTTGGAGTCCAGGAAAGAACAGGGAGCTGACGGCCCAGCGTGACCCTCGCACCGAGGCTGAGGGGCTGAGGAGCCAGCCTGGCACTGACCCACCTGGTGAGGGCCACAGGGACCGGGGCCCGGTGGGTAAGAGAGGAGCGGGTGGCAGGCCGGGTGTCAGTGAGACGCCCCTCGGAGATGTCTGTGATTGGCGTGTCTTGACCTGCTGGGGCTGTGGCTTTGGGTGGCAAGTGGACAGAGGCGGCCACAGGAGGGCAGTGAGAGGAGAGGATGGGTTGGAGGATGGTTGAGGCTGGAGCTGGAGCTGAGGGCTTGCTGAGGGATGGCACGTGGGGGTGAGGGAAGAGAAGGAATGGTGGGAGTCCCAGGCTTCAGACTTGCGGCCTAGTGGCGCTGAGCCAGGCTGTGCAGGCCGAGTCACGCTTCCCCGACGCCCCTTGCCTGTCCCCTTACAGGCAGGTCTGGTCCAGGCAGCTCCAGGTGCCACACTTCCAGACTGCTTGCTTCTTTTTCTCCTGCCTCCTACCTCCCAGCCACTGTAGTGCCGGCCTGAAACACAGAGGCTCGGCCTTAGGGCTGTGCTTTTATGACATCTGTGCATTTGGATGGGAGGGAGCTCCCTAGGGACCTGGCTCTGCACTTTCATTAGGGCCTGGCTGTATTGCATGTCCCTGCCTTAAGTGTGTGTGTGGGGTGTGTGTGTGTGTGTGTGTGTGTGTGTGTGTGTGTAGGGATGTGCACACCCATTAAGCACGCCCCCTCACTCTGCCTGCCTGAGAGCACACAGGCCTGGCCCTTGCAGGTCCCTTTAGACCACGGGCAGGAGGTGGGGTGGGTCAGACAGATCTCCAGAGGGACAGAGCCATTCGTGGGGCTGACGACCAGGTGGAGGAGTGAGGAGGAGCTGGGGCAGCGGGTCTGGGGTCTTAGAAATGATCTGTCAGTGACCTGTGCGGACAGGGAGGTGGTGGTTCTCAGGGAGGGGCAAAGGGGCTTTGGGGATCAGAAGTTCTTGGTCCAGCATGTAAGACACAAAACCCCTGAGGCCAGGGCGAGTTCCCTCAGCTGTTCCTCTTTCAGCCCATTCGATTGTTCTGCAAGCATTTATTAAGCACAAATTGTGTGCCAGACACTGTTCTGAGCCCTGGGGATCCAGCAGTGAAGGAGACCCTTTACCCTGGAGCTAGTTCTGGGAGAGGGAGGCCATGGGCATTGGCCAGGTGGCAGCGACAGCCCCGCAGGCGTTTCCAGAGGCCTGGGCTTTTCCCCCTTCTGCCGTCAAATGAGGGTACGATGCATTTCACCCTCACGGCAACCTTCTGCATGTAGGCACAATTGACTCTTTTATAGGCAAGGAAAGTGAGGAACAAAGAGGCTGAGTAACTTGTCCAAGGCCATACCACTGACAAGAGGCCAATCCATTGAGCCAGGATTGGAACCCTGGCCCGTGGCTCTAGAGTGCTTGACCTTCGCTGTTCGGCCATGGCGACCTCTGCCCAGTGGATGGGGGCCTGCTGCTTTCATCCTGGCAGTGATCACTGCGCGGTGCAGGGTACCAGAAAGGCCCAGGTCTCTTCTATGGGAGTTCTGATTTTTTAAATTACCTATGCAAATTTAAAATGACAAAGACCTATCACTTTATGAATTATGATGACATATAACCTAATGCCAGAATCGGGGTTGGGGGGAATCCGGCCAACCCTAGGTAAGGAAGAGGTTCTGCCTCCTAAAGTGGAAGAAATGGGCTCCTGAAGTGCCTAAGAAATGGCAGGGCATTCAAACCACCCCCCCCCACACACACCCCGGGTCAAGGTCAATCTCAACCAGGAAGCCCAGGGGCCATTGTCTAGAGGCCAGGGTGTGGCCTTCAGAGGTTGCTCCAGCCTCTAGAAACATTCTCTGTGGCCCTTTAGAGACCACAGGTCCAGAACAAAGGGACAGGTTGGGCAGGGGAGCGGTCGGGTAGACATGCGGGCGGGGGCAGAGGTCACCAGCAGGCAGAGGTCACCAGCAGGGATGGACGGTTCTGGACTGCAGACAGGGCAGAGAGAACAGGCCCTGCCTCAGGGCCTGTGGCGGCCTGGTACGTAGCAGGTGCTCAGTAACTATTCCTGAGGAAGAGGAGGGCTCCACAGGCCCCTCGCTCAACCCTTGGAGGATTCAGGGGCCAGGGAGTCTCCAGGCCAGCTGGGGCCAAAGTCGTGCATGTCAGGGCAAGATCACGTCCCACCCCCCTCCCACCCCACCCCACCCTGCCCACAGCCATGCCCTCTTCCAGGCAGCCTCGCTTCCTGTGGATGTGGTCACTGGCCCTGGTGAACCTGACAGCCCAGTGGTTATTGAGGAATTGGGTCTGCGCCCCTGCGCTGGCAGATAAGAGGCGTGTTGGTGTCGCAATGAGGCGCAGTCGTTCACAGGTGCTCTCGAGGCCAGACAAAGGCCGGCCTCGCCAGAAGGATGTTCATACGGCAGGCTGTCGAGGTCACCTCCGCAGGCCTGGAACAGCCAGAGCTGACCTCGTTGGGCTTGGTGGAACCTACAGAAACCAGCTTCACTGTCCCTTCAAGACCAGGATTTTCCAAAGTCGTTTCCAGATATAGTCCGTGCGGTGAAAACTGGCCCAGAACTACGTTTAGCGTTGTCCATCGCAGAGAGTTCTGATTTGACCATTCAGAGGGTTCGCCGGGAGGGCAGCGGAAGCCCTCTGGACCCTCCCGCTGGTCTTGGCCGAGCAGGCTGACAGATGCCCCCCACACACTGCCTGTCCTTGGCAAACAGGCCACCCCTGGGCCCATCCTGCCCGCCGGCCAGCAAGTATTGGCTCATTCCCAGCTTGCCTGTGCCAGTTGGTTGGATTACAAACATTTATTGGGGGAACTACAGGTGCCAAGCAGTGTTCTAGGAGCAGAGAGACAGAACAGAGGGAAACCTATCTGCGAAGCTCTAGAGGGAAGAGAAACAAAATAAGTAAGTAAAATGTACAGAATATTCGTTGGTGACAAATACTACAGAAAACGGAAAACCGTGAAAAGTGATAGAGGGAGTCCTAGGAGTGATCTGCGGTTTTGAGTTGGGTGGCATCGCAGCCTCGCAGAGAGGTTGGGTACGACCCAGAGGGGCTGGGGGCCGAGCCCTGGGGTGGCAGAGGAGAGGAGCAGTGCAGAGGCCCGAGGGGCAGAGAGGAGAGGGCTGGGGGGTGAGGGCCGAGAGGCGACAGGTCGGGCAGCGGAGGGACTGTCTGATAATGGAGAGTAGCCTTAGGCAGCTGTGCTGAGCGGAGACAGCAGTGGGGCAAGGGCAGCAGCAGCAGGCCCCACGAGGAGGCCCCTGCAGTGGTGAGAGGTGACAGGGCCCCAGTCCGGGGTCAGAACGTTTGAGGGGAGAAGCAGACAGGTTCTGGGTGTATTTTATGCTGGACCTGTTGAACCTGAAGACTCAGAGGTTATCGTGGAATCTGGTCCCTGTCTGATTTGGAAGGTAGAGCCAGCAGGATTTGTTGTCAGATCAAGGGTGACTGCAGGGTTTTCGACGTGAGTACCTGGAAGGATGGAGTTGCTATTAAATGATTGGGGTCGGGGGGAGACTGGCTAGAAGAGTCCGGACCACCTGTGCCTGGGGAGATTGAGGCAGCAGAGGGGAAAGGTTCATCTCCAGCCAGGGTCACCCGTCTTGTGACAGGTCCCACTGGACGTCGTCTAGAATTTTTATAAATGAACCATTGCTATGCTTGAGGAAAAGCCAGCATACAATCATTCAGAACATTTCTTGGAACTGTTTTCTTGTAAGGTTTGGCATTTGCTCCAGGGAATGTATGAAAGGCATTAATCAAGGCCTGAGGGTGGCAGCACCTGAGAGGCTGTGGTCTGATTTAATCACGGACGCTGACAGTTGGGGGCGCCAGCCACCCTTCACGAGGATGGTGCTGGGCTGCGTGACCCGCAGACCCCTGACGAGCCAGCTGTAGTGGTCATCTCTGGGCCAAGCCCTCTCACTTGGGAATCTTCTTTTTGGTGAGCCCCCAGGAAGCTAAAACCAACTGCCTGGGCCCCAGGGGCCCTGCCGGGTCACCCTCAGAGACCCTGCTTCTTGGGGAGGCTCGATGGGCATGCCAGCCTGCCCTGTGCCCGGTCCCCCTCCCCACTGCCCCTGTGCACAGGGGAGAAAGCCTTTGTGCCGACCCACCTTTGTCTAAGGTTTGGCCCCTCCAGGAGAGGATTTGGAGGGTCTAGTGCTGCTCCCCAGTCCTGGCAGAAGTCATGGCCAGGACTTCCCTGGTGGTGCAGTGGTTAAGAATCCGCCTGCCAATGCAGGGGACACGGGTTCGATCCCTGGTCCGGGAAGATCCCACATGCCGCAGAGCAACTAAGCCCGTGCACCACAACTACTGAGCCTGTGCTCTAGAGCCCGCGAGACACAACTACTGAGCCTGCGTGCCACAACTACTGAAGCCCGTGCGCCTAGAGCCCGTGCTCCGCAATAAGAGAAGCCACTGCAATGAGCCGCCCACGCACCACAACAAAGAGTAGCCCCCGCTCGCCACAACTAGAGAAAGCCCATGCTCAGCAGCAAAGACCCAAGTCAGCCAAAAATAAATAAATAAATAATAATAATAAAAAACCAAACCAAAACAAAAGATAAGCAGTAGCTTCTAGCATTTGCAAAAGCTGTTTAAAAAAAAAAAAAAAAGAAGTCATGGCCACCAACAGCTGGGGCCCCTTGTCTTAGGTGCCCAGCCGAGGGGAGGCGGGGCCAGGAGGTGTAGGACCCGGGCGCTGCCGGTACCCTCTGGGGTCTGTGGGTGCCTGTGAGACATGGCAGGTTATGAGAGCCCTGGCCAGGTCACAATTTTCACTACCCAGGCCATGACTTGTCTGGAGCATGGAGCAACCCCTCAGACCTCCACTTCAGGTCCCCTCCGAGAGCAGCCACTTGTGCACTGCCAGGGAGGAGAAGTGTGTCAGTGGGCTGGCCTGGAGCACAGGTCCCTCTTTGTTAGACAGCATTCTCCTTGTTTCCTGTGTTCTTACAGAAGCACACCTCAGTCCCAGAGGCGTCATTGGTTTGGCTCCACAGTTCTGCTCCGGTGAGAGCGACCAGTGCAGGGAGACTGTTTTCCTTCAGGACAGCTGCCCCGCCAGGGCCGGCTATTGATGCGAGCAGGGCCCTGCCGTACCCACCTCCATCACCCAGGGGCCACTCTGGTTTGGCCTGGCCGGCTGGACAGTGGAAGAGCTCACCATCTGGCAAGGCTGGGGGTGTCACGGGCCCCGGCAGAGGTCTTGGTCTTGCAAGGAATAGGGCTAAAGGGCCAGTGGAACCCTTTGACCTGCCTCTTCTCTCGATGCCCTGCAGTCTTCATTTTCTGGCAACCCCAAAATCAGGCGGGTCTGGCCCAAGAGAGGGAGTGGCCCAGCGTGTTGGTTGGGGCTCCGAGCTGGGGCAGGATCCTAAGATGGGCATGGTTTCTCCTGCAGAACGGGCACGGCATGGGTGTTGAGATGTGGCGTCCCTGCCCCTGGGACAGTTATTTCCCAGGCCCAGGGGCAGATGGATCTGTTCACCCTGTGCCCAGCCGAGTGTCTGTGCCAGAAGCCCAGAGGCCCCGGGGCTGCCCTCTGAGCGCCCTCCCCGGTTTCTGGACGTTGCACAAAGTCTTGCTGGTTGGTGACATCCTTGGGGGCTTGCCTTTGGGCAGTGGGCCAGCCAGCGGGACGTGGAGGGCGATTTCCAGCTGTCCGGGAGGATCACCCATGGCTTTAATGCACTTCTCTCCTTATATTTCACAGTTAGACGCATCACTCCATCATTCTTCCTGCGTTATTTTTTTTCTGCCCATGTCATTGGCTCTGCTGCGATGTGGTGGTTGTTGGGGAGAGCTGGGTATCAGACCCCACATGTTATTGAGGGTTGGGAACCCCACCTCTTCCAGCAGTGAGGTGACACAACAGGAAGTGGTGAGAGTCAGCGAGAAAACAAGCCCCTCTCCACACGGCCCACACACCTCTGGAAATCACTGTCTGAGTTGCTTCTGATACCACCCGCCCCACCCCCCCAACCCACCGTCATGTCATGTCTCCTTACCTGTACTGGGCAATTTGGTTGGATTTATTTCTGTGGGCGCTATGCACTTAGCAGTTGAGAAAGATATTTGTCATTTTGCTATACAACATCAGACACACCGTGGCCTAAACGATTGTGACAACAGAGAGTTCAGCCACAGTCTAAAATTTCAGCATTATTTATGATGCCGAGAGGTCCGGCGTCTACAGCATCTCCTTAATCCGGTCTAAATCTAGAGCCCTGTCTCCCGGGCCTGCCTGTGTGTCTCTAATGGCTGTTAATAATAGTCCTCCAGGCACCCTGTTTGCTGATGGAAAATCCATCTGAAGCTTTTGCATCTCATGTGGCAGTTAAAAATTGACGTTTCTTTATTGATGTAACTGGTTCCTGCCAAATACTTGGGGACAAATAAAAGTGATTGAATGCAGAGATAAGCAGAGAACCATTTGTTCATGGAATGGCTGGCCAATTGATGTTGGTAGTTAAACAAGCTATCATTTAAAAGAACCTTGAAAGAGGAAAAAGTAGACTGTTTCAAGAAGTTAACGTTCAGAGTGCCAGGAATGGGCGACACAGGCGTTCTGAGGGTCAGAGCCCCCGGAGCTCTGGCTGCCTCCTCGGGCCTTGTTGCCACTCCTCTCGCATGCCCTGCTTCTCTCTGCCTCTGAATTTCCCACTTGCTCTGCCCTCTGCTGCAGACCCCCTCCTCCAGGAAGTCTTCCTGTGAGTCCCGTCACTTTGGCTGTGCTCTCCCTCACATGGCTTCTGCTTTGTCCAACTTCCCACTGTCACGGTTAATCAGGTAGTGTCTGTCTCTCCGTGGACGAGGGCCTGGATCTGCCGCACTCATCCTGTTGTGGTCACAGTATGTCACGACTGGCGCATAGTAGGCGTGTGGATGGTATTGCCCAGGGACCTGATGGACAAGCCGGGGAGCTGGGCGTGATGAATCTCTCCCGGCAGCTTCCCATCCCGGGCCCTCCTGGGATGCAGGCTTGAGGCAGGCGGGCTCTCGGGAATCACCGGTTTTGGCCTGTCATCCTGTGGAGTAATTACTTTAGACCAGCAACAAGTGTGGAAGTTCGAGGAGGCAATATCATTGATTTTCCCATAAAGGTGCAATTTATAGTAAGTGAAAGAAGCTTCCTGGCAATTCCTCACCCATGTTCACCGATGGGCCCCTGAGTCCCTACAGGGCTAGTGGACAGAGTCTCTCTGGTGACCTCATCTGGGGCAGCCCCCGAGGCCTCACTGGTGGGCACTAGTCTCATGGCCCATGCCGGGGGCAGGTGCCTCCTCAGCCTGGGGGGCCCTGGAGCTTGGATTGTGCTGGTCTTGGTCAGGCAGGAGCAGCCCGTCCTCGCCAGCGGGAGATGCTGGAGAAGGCTCACTCTAGCCTCCAGGTGGGGCTCTGGGGGTCCACTGGGAAGGCTGCCCGTCTGAGCCCTCCCGCCCCTTCCCTCCTCCTCCACCTCTCCTCCCCTCTCCTGCTCCTCTCTCCACAAGCAACCCTGAAACCAAGCTGGGAGCCAAGAAGTTGGGGGAAGCTCTGGGCCAGTTTGACTTCAGGCTTTTCCTCGCCTCCCCCAACTGGAGCCCACCTTTCTTCCTCCTCACTGCTTCCTGGAGGCCAGCCTCTTTCTTCCTCCACACCTGCTCTACCTTCCAGTGACGCTCGTTGAGGGATATTCAGTGCCAGGCACTGGGAAGGCAGAGGACCTGCTGAGAGCTCTGGGGGGGACACCGACCTGCAGACGGGCCTCGGACTAGCACAAGACCAGCCAGGGGACCCCATGGGAATGTAGTGTGAGGGGCCCGAGGCGGCCCTCAGCCTGCAGCCCTTGGCGATTTGGACCCCCAGGATGCTGATGTGAGTGAGAGCGGAGGGTCATAGGATCAGCACTTATGTGACAACATCTAGTCGAAAGTGTGGTCAAGGCCAGAGAGGCACGCTCTGGAACCGGGACCCCAGCACCAGGGCAGACCCGGCCTGGGGCTGAACCAGGGGGAGGGTTCTGGGGGCCTTTGTCTCCCAGCCAGACCCAGGCCCCAATTGTTCATTGTTCTGGGCTGTGGCCAGGTGAGGGAGGGGCCTGGCCCCCCCCACCTCCTGACCACCTGTCCATTCTGAGGGGCTGGGCAGCCGGAAGTGACGAGGGAGGCCACCTGCTGAGTCACCCATCCCGCGGCCTCCCCTCGGCTTCCAGATTCTGTTTTCTCTCACATTAATTGCATTTATTATTCATAAACTTCTAAAACTGGCTTCTGGGGCCTTAATTTTCCAAGCTCCCCAAGGCTGGCACAGCTGAGACTCTGTGTTGGGCTCATCAGGGATCCGCTGTGGCTTTGAGTTGGGATCAGATGCTGGCTGACGCCAGCCCAGGGCCTTTGAATTTGGAAATGAAAACAAAGGCCTCCCAGCTTGGCGGCTTTCCAGCAGCCCTGGGAGGCTGGGCTTCTTCTCTCCTCTGCCTGGAAGTGCAAGGTGGATGTGAAACTGTCACCTCAACTGGCCGCACTTGGCCGCCCCCGGTGCTGGGGGCTGTCTGCCACCTCCTCTGTCCCTCCTTGTCCCTCCTCATCCCTCCTCGTCCCTCGTCTTCAGTTCTGGCCTGTGTTCTGATAGTCCCTGTTGCTCACGCTGCAGTGGGCCTGCACCCTGGGGCTCCTTCCCTGGGGAAGTTGATGTCTCTCTCTGCTCGCTCTCTCCGGTTATCCTCAAATGTTTGCCTGTCCAGTGTCTGCGCGGCCCCTGACCGCCCTGTCTCAGTCTGCACTCAAAGCAGGAAGGGCTGGACCTTGCAGGCCACTTGCTGAGCTCCCTCCTGCTCCTTCCCGACCCCGTTCCCGAGGCCGAGCGGCCACTCAGAGGGCATGGCCTTTCCCAGCCACTTCTGGACGCCCCCAGCTGGTACCTTTCTCCCCTGCTTGAAAGGGTTTGTGTCTTTCACTCCCTCTGCCTCAGCCCCAATCAGGTTTCCATTTCTGCAGAGGTCTCTACTCGCAGATGAGGGGGCGTCAGAGTCCCTCTGCAACTCCATTTCTCAGGAGCACGTGACCCCACCTTTGGGGCTGGGGGGAAGGCTAGATGTGCCGTCATCCCACGGGGTAGGTCTGGCTTGAGGAGGAGGCGGTTTCTGCCAGCTTTGCCCGAGATGACCGAGAGAGGCAGGACCCAGGCCCCGTGAGGCGCTCGCTCCAAGGCCTCACTCTCGGGTTCAAGCCTCTAGGTCATAAAGCGAAGGGCTTGAAAGTTTCTTCTCCACCAGGGAAAAAGCAGCAAACATGAAAAACAGAGACACTGGAGGACGACTGGCAGCGTCCACCAAAGCTGAGCATCCCGTACCTGGCGACCAGCAGTTCCACTCGGGGTACAGCAGACACGCCAAGAGCCACACGCGAGAACACTGTGTATGTGGGCTGGGGGTTCTCTAAAACCGCGGGGACCCAAAGCCCGCCCGTGGAGGTGGATGGACTATGGTGTGTTGACGTGATGAGTACCGTTGAGCAGTGAGAACCACAGGTCTCTGCACACGAGACCAAGGTCAGGCGGCTCCCACGGGGTCAGTGTTGAGAGAAAGGAGAATTGTTCCATTCCATGAAGTTCCCCAACAGGCAAAACTCTGGTGATGGAGGAGCAGATGGGGGCAGAGAGAGGGGGCAGCGGTGGCACCTGCCAGGGGACTAGGCATGTTCTGCGTCTTGATCTAAAGGGTACGTTTGTGAAACCTCATCAATCTGGACACCTACGATGTGTGCGTTTTACTGGACGTTATGTTATATTTCAATAAATAGGGTTACCCCCCAACCCCCAAAACAAAACAAAAAACAACTCTACAAACGCAGAGCCGTTGCAGTGACAGTCTGGGCAGAAAGGCTGCCGCATGTCTCTGTCCTGTGTGGTCCTTGTACCTTCCAAATTTATAGGCATCTCAGGAGCTACAGGCTGACACGGTAAGATGACCGTTTGTGTGTTTTCAGAATTATTCCATTGGCCAGTGACAGAAAGAAAATGAAAAGTTAAGTGTAATTTGGGGAAGTACCTCCCGGGCTGTCTGGTAAGGCCAGGACCTGAATATTGAGTCTATTAGAAGCAATTATAAAAGGGACAGCATTTTTTAATGTTTCTCATTTGACAGGAAGGTTTTTAAATATGGGGCATTAGTTAATAAAAAGTCCCCAGAAGCCTGTTGTAATATATTACCTAATTCCTAACAGTTCTTAGTCACTGAAATAGGTAAAAAGGGAATGTAAAATTAATATATAGTTATTATTAAAATTGCCTTATAAATTAGTTAAGTCCCCTGGAGGTACCAAGTGGGCATCATTATTCTAAGACCGTCTGAAGGGCCTCTCTGTATCCTGTGTGTGTGTGGAGTGGGAATGCCCAGCTGGGAGGGGAGCTCTCGGCTCCATATTTAAGGGTAAAACACCTGCTCATGCTGGAAGAGGCAGGAACTAGCAACCAGACCACAAAAATTTAGTAAAGAAATCTCTTCCCTAGTTATCAGAGTTTCTGAGGAAGCTGGCGCTTTGTGGCCTCATGATGCTTGTCCTGTGCGTGAGACAAGGAAGGCCAGGAGGGATAGCCGGATTCACATGGGGTGGAATTGGTTGGGAGCCGCATGCAAGTGTTCGTGTAGCTCCTGGGGCCCTGGGGACCACCATTTGTCCCAGAACTGGGGTGGGGGAGGATGCGGGTAGAAAGTGTCTTCCCTCAGAACACCCTGCTGCGGGCAGGTGGGCGGGAGGGTCTGATGCCATGTACCCAGCCATAGCTGCAGGCGGTACAGCAGAGGGGGACCAGAGGCTCCCGGGAGACGTGTGTGCATTTGATTCAGGCAACATCAGGGCCACTGTCTCCAGGTTACACGTGCAGGGAGCCCCAACTTCCCACCTTTGCCGTGCAGCAATGCATTGCATTGGGGATTTAGAAGCTGTGAATGTAAATCCATCCAAATCTGAGCTGTTTACTGAATCTGAGTGCTCTTTCCAGGGGCATTTGGTGAATGTCATGCTTTCTGTGTCCTAGGTGAGGTTTTCCCTGTGCGTGCTGAATCTGTTTAGAGTAGCAGGCTCGCTTCCATGGAGCAGCTCAGTGCCCTGGGCAGAGAAGCGTCCTCCTGCTCCCAGGGGAGATGGAGAGCTGGGGTTTCCCAGTAGCAGCACCAGGGGCAAATTTGCTTCTTAATTTGGCCCTTCAGAGCTGCATGTACAGCCCCATCCTGTCTCTGGCTCCCTCCACTCAGCGGGAGGCCAAGCCCTGTGAGTTTCCCGATGTGGGGGGGGGGGGTGGTCCACAGAGTGCAGTGTGTACGGTGTGGGCAGCCAGAGGAAGCAGGTGAGGCTGTTTTCCAGCCAGTCTCTGACGTCCCGAACTTAGGCTGCAGGAGGGATGCCTCCTCGCGCAGACAGAATCCCATTCCAGAGAAGACAGATAAGTGGGCTTTTGAAGCAGGGCTGAGCAGACATTCTTGTGGCTTGGACTCTTCACACTCCATACCAACGGGCCTTCCTACAGCATTTGTTTCTGAACTGTGATCCCTCAAGCCGGGCTGAAGTCTTCTCAAGGTTCTCAGTGTGGGTGGCGGGCGGTGTGCACTAGCGACCCCTCGTGGCAGCATCGCAGCATTGTCCCGGATCGGGGCCGTGTGGGTTGTGTCCACGTGGGAAAGAGGCCTGGTGGAGCCAATGGGGCAAGGCTGGCTGCAGGAGAGCTGGTCTTTAACAGGTAGCTTTCATTTCTTCCAAAAAATATTTTCAAAATGAAAACAGCTTTCTCGGATAAAAAGATATTATGTGTGCCAGCAGGAAGTTTAATCAGCACAGAGCATTATAGCCAAGATATGAAAAATATCCTGTGATATTCAGAGGTTCACTAATCCCTGTTGCTTTAGCAGTCGTGTTCTGGATCTCTCCGGGGGCACAGACAGACAGACTCGGGTCTGCTGGGATCACACTAGGCGGCGTTGTCCCTCCTCCTCTGTGAAGTGGAAATTTCTTCCGTCAGTGAACCAGAACCCGCTGCACCCGCGGGGCTGCACCGTAATCCGCTTATCGAGCCCTCCGCAGGGGCGGCCAGGTGGTTTCTGACTTTACAGTGTGAACAACACTGTGATGATCAGCCTTATCTATCCACCTCTTGGGTGTTTAACTGATAATCTCTTTGGGGTAGATTCCTGCTAATGGAATTTCTGGGGGGGATTTTGATATACAAAACCTAACTGCCTTCTAAAAGTTGTTCTCCCACACAGCTTGCATGGTGTCAATGTCAATGTCTGGTGAGCACATACTATGAGCTTCCTGGGGATTTTCTCATTTAATCGCGTGAGGTGGGGATGGCATCTTTGCTTTATAGCACACAGAGCCAGGAAGGCTTTAAGGAACTGCCCAAGATCCCACGATGGACAGATGGGTCTTAGAGGAGCCAGGTGGCCTCTCTCCAGAAACCGAGTTCTCAGCTACCGGGCCGGACAAACACACACACACGTACATACATATACATATACATCCATAGTGCCTGTGGGCCCACTCGGACAGCAAAGTTAATTAGTATTGTTTTTATTGTTAATCATCTTTACCAGTCTGATAAGGGAAAAGTAATATCCCACCTTTATTTGTACTTCTTTGTCTACTGGCAGGGTTAAACTTCTCTTACAGGTGTTTCCTGGGCATTTGCCTTCGTGGTTTGTCTGTCCTTGGCACAATTTGCTCTTGACATGTGTAGGTTGACTTACTGATCTACAAGAACACTTTATAATAGGGCTTTTCATGTTACAATTCTGTTGGTCAAAATATTTTTCCCAATTTGATATACAGGAATTTTTAAATATAATAGTCAAATCGAGCCTTTCTTGTATAGTTTATGCCTTTTGCATAGTTACATAGACCGTTTCTAGCACCTCAATACAATTCAATTATTTGCGTATGTTTTCTTCTACTTTTATGATTTTCTTTTAAAAAATATCTTCTGTACGGTTACAAATTATTTTGACGCTGGTATGTATAGTATAACATATCCATGTATCCATGTGATTTCATTTTTAAGTTGTTAACTCTTTATCTAAAGTGCATTTAAAGTGGTGAGCGAGCAAGGATCCTGGCACTTTTGCCCTCTTGAAATGAGTAGTTGATCCCCTGTCTTTGGAATAATGTCTTTGCCCCACTGACTGATAATTTCACCTTTACCATATTCTAAACTCCTATGTGCGTTAGCATAGGATAGCCTTTGCTGCCGTAACAAAAAAACCCCAGATCTCAGTGGCTTAGCCTAGGGACAGTTTATTTCTGGCTCATGTTACAGTCTGAGAGGCCCCATGTCTCTCCTCCAAACATGGGGAGGGGCTGCTTCATTGCCCAACGCTGCCCCCTTTGAGAGGGGAGAGAGAAAGCACAGAGAACGTACATCCAACTTAAAAGTCTTGCTGAGAAGCAGCACACGTCCCTTCCCCTTGTACTCCCATTGGCGAGATTCAGTCCCGGGTCCCAGCCTAACTGCAGGGAGGCTGAAAAATGTGCCCAGAAGGAGGAAGTGGAGTGGTGAGCACACGGCCAGGTCTCCACCTGGGGCTCCGCCTAGACAGGCAGGGCTTAAGGCTGTGTGTGTGTGTGTGTGTGTGTGTGTGTGAGCGCGCATGCACACGCATTCTGTTTTGGTCATTAGGCATGTGCAGGCCAACCATCCCTGCCGTCTGTTACCCTTTCCCCAGATGTTTACTGAGGACTGACTGTGCACTCCTCACTGTGCCCAGCCTTGGGTACAGGGTGACTTGGGCCTGCTTCTAGGAATTCCCTCTGAGACTGGAGGGGGAAAAGGCAGGCACTGTGGCACAGCCATGTGCAAGCCTAACAGCCATGAGAGGGCGTGCACGTGTGTGTGTGTGTGTGTGTGTGTGTGTGTGTGTGTGTGTGTGTGTGTGTGAGAGAGAGAGAGAGAGAGGGTGGGGAGGAGGTGGGGAGGAGGGTGCCTCAGCTATGAAGAGCTTTCGATGGGGAGAGGAGGGGGAGGCTACTGGGTGGGCCCTGAGGGGACCTGCTTAAGGCTAGCAGGGTAGCCAGGTGGCCTGGGGGGAGCCATGAGGAGGGTCCGCAGTGGTCCTGGGGAGAGGGGACCTGACGGGGTGCTGGCAGTGGGTGGTGCTGGAGGTGGAGCCTGGGGAGGAGAGCTCAGGGCACACTGGCCAGCATGAGGATGCTCGCCGCAGGGGTCAGCATGGCAGGTAGGAAAGCACGCCTCTCGGGGTGGCCCCCTCTTCCTCATCCTCCCAAGTTCTCACTGCGTTTCGTGAGCTTTCTGAAGTTTGGCAGGTGATTTGGTTGCTCCTGCAGGTCACTCTGGTGAGATGCTTTGCAGGGTGTACAGGGAGGGGAGTGGAGAAGTCAAGGGACTCTTCTGCCTGGTGCTGCACAGCAGAAGGGGAAACCCAGGCCCTCATCACATAACTGGTGTGTCCGCCTTGGAGTGTGGCTCTTACAGGCCGGGAGCCAGGCGCGCGCTTCAGGACCAGGCAGTTCACTGTAATTAGATTGCCATCTGCCAGGACGAGGACAAAGAGTTCCTGCAAGCACCTTTGCTCCCTGAAATGGGATTTCACACCCAGAAGAATTCCTGCTGCTTGTCTGCTGGCTTTGGTTAGCAGCGTTAGTACCATGAAGAAAGATCATTTAACTTTGCATCAACAGGCAGAGAATTATTAAAATATAATTAAAAGCATGAATTCTTCTAATTATTGGCTTTATATAATGTGCATTTTAAAACAAGACATCTGTTAAGGCTTTCTTTTGAATCTATCCAGAAACCAAAAGGGGGTAGCATTTTAATTAAAAATGGATTATTTCAGAAACAGTTTAATCACCCTGTCATCAGAGGACTTAGGCCTTATTAATTAGCTGTTGATAAGTAGGTTTAAGTTACCAAAATATTTAATTCATGGGGGTTGTTAGAGGTGTACTTCTAGGAGCCTGCCCTGCAACTCGGGGGTGTGTCAGTTGGAGGAAGGTTCAGAGCATGGGAGTGAATTCTTAAATCACCTCTCCCGTCCCCTTGGACCCAGAGTGGACATCCTGCAGCAGGTCGGGGATGGTGGAGAGCACTGTGGCGATGGGAGGTGGCATCGTTCTCTGGCCGTGTCCTCGCTGTGCTGAACCTCGGCTGAGGCCCCACTGATAAGTTCCCGCGGGAGCACCGATGCGGCCCCCACCGTGCTGGAGACGCCACTGGCCAGGCCAAGCCCCCCTCTCCGCCCCCCACCCCATGCTTGCAGAGTGTCCGCACCGGCAGCACCTCCTCTTTTCAGGGCTGATCTTTCTCCAGGGGCAGCGTGAGTGCAACCCCCATTTATCGTCTTTAGTGGATGACGACTTTCAAAGTGATAAGTAGAATTCTGTTGTTTCTTCAGCCGACTGTGACTAAAAGAACGCTTGGAGTCGTGAGTGAGGATGGGAAAGCTCATTAAAAGAGGGGTCTTTGGCAGCTCACACCAAACAGCCGATATGCTGCCAAAAAGCACAGCCACACGCAGGGTGGGAAGGGCCGTTTCCACCAAGGGTCCCCGGGCCTTGTCGGACAGTGTCTGGGCCTCCATCCACTGCTGTTTTGACTTTGACCTGGGCTTTGGGGCTCCTGGGGGCTTGGGAGAGCCTTCTCAAAGAAGAGACATCATGTCGCAGGAACCTGGGGTAGCGGTTGCCTGGTGAAGCACCCATGGGTCTCGCTTCCTGCAGGTGGCCTGCAATCCTGGGCTGCAGGGACGCAGCTCCCTGGGTCCCTCCAGCCTAGGGGTGACCCCGGCCTGCTGCTGCGCGCTTACCGCCCAGGTGAGCAGTTCCCTGTATTCGGTGCCCTGTGCTTAACACACCTAGAGGGGTGTGTGTGCAGGTAGGACTGGCTTGGGCAGCACCTGCTGCTCTTCCTCTCCCCTCAGAGCCTTGAGCCGAGGGCAGCTGGGAGGGAGGATGTGGACACAAGACCAGAAGATGAGCCAGAATAAGCCGGGGCCCAGCTGCGGCTCAGCCAATCGGAAGATGAGGGCCACGGGGGTCTGCCCAGAGCCAGAGACGGCCCGGGGAGAGGGAACCAGTGCTTGGGACTGCCACGTTAGAAAGGCAGTGATATAAAATGGTGCTTTCCAAAGAAAATTTTATCTGATATGACACTTCTGTGAAATATTTTAAGATTATAAGGCTGAGAAGGGAATTCGATGTTTGGAAATAAAGTAGCACTGGGCTCTGTAGAAACAAAACACAGCACCCTAGAGGGATTCAGAAAGCAAAGCCCAGAGGAATTCAGGAATAAGGGTTAGTCGTCCTGTCCTACCTGCACCGGGTGGAATCCGGGGCCCTTGTCTCCTGCAGGATTAGCATTTAGGAAGCACCTGTTTGGTGGAAGATTCCAGGTTTTGTTTCTTCCACTGGGGATGGGAGGGGAACTCATGGAGTGGGGAGAGTTGCAGCAGGTGGTGCCCCCAAGGACACCCCAGGGTGGAGTAGGGCAGCTACCAGGCACCCAAGGTGCTATACAACCGTGGTCCCGAGTGGGCCCCAGACAGACAGTCATTGCCCTGACCAGGCTCTGTCAATGACCCGGCCTTATGAGGAGCTATTAAATAAAAGAAGGTAGAAACATTGCCAAGCGAGACTCCAGCCAGGATTCTGGGCTAAAGGGAAGCTCTCACTCACCTGCACTTGGTAGGGGAACAGAGCATCGTGGTAAGAGCTTGGCATCTGCTTGTCCAAGGCCCTCGGCAACTAGGTTTGCTGGAGGTGGCTTTGTTCCCTGAGACCCCTCGGCATCCCCGGTGCTAAGGACGGAGGGCCCATTTGGCCTTTGTCCCCGGGGTCCACACTAGCCTGGTGTCCAAGGCTGCTGAGCTGGGGACAGGAGCAGGTGGGGGCACTGGAGAGAGCCTAGGTTCTCTTGGGGTCCTCACACCAGCTGTTTTCCAAAGACTGGCAGATTTGGGGGACGTCTGGGGACGGGGAGCTTCTGGACTGTCCTCCCACCCAGAACTAAAAACAGGCTTTTCTTCAGAGAACTTCTGCTAAATCCTTGTATTATTTGCTTAATAGTTTATTTACTTTTTTCTTGAGATACATTTTAAAAGAAAGCTTTGTGTGCCTGTCATGAGTGAAACCCAGTATAATTTGCAGGAAGGTGACTTTAAAATAAATACCTAATGCATCACACGTGTTTATCAGTGTACCCCATCCCATAATGTCATCTCATGGACCCACGTCATGCTTTGGGAAACACTAGCTCAAAGAAAATCCCTTCCCTCCCCTCCCCAAGAAGACTCCCTGTGTATGGGCTTCCCTGCCCTGCACCTTCCCAGGGAGGGGAGGAGGGGGTGCTGGCATCCCTTGGAGGGAAAGTAGGCTCTAGATCGTGGTGAATGAGGATTATCTCCCTCCACCCCTTCCTGGTCCTGCAGTTTGATCCTCCCTGGCTGATTCCTAGGGCGACCTGGTGCATTCTTAAAGGGGGAGTTTTTGGTTTGGGGCCCAGAAAGGTGTTCTTGTTGACATCGGCAAGAACTAGTTAGATTGGGTCAGATGAGAGCAGATGTTGGTCTCTGAGGAAGGCAGAGAACAGTTGGCAAATTGTGCCTGTGTTTACATGGTTCTTCCAGGGCCTTCCAAAGCTGGGGCCTCTCACTTGCTGGAGAGAGCCAGCCCCAAAGAGGTCTGGATCTACAGATCTAGAATTTCCCACTTGAGCCATGTGCTGTGGGATCCAGGTTTCATCCTCCTGTGTGTCGTCACCATCCTGGGCACCAGTAATGCCCTGCCTGTGTCTGCAGCTCCTGCCCCAGGCACCCCGTTCTTTTTCCAGACAAAGAAGGAGCTGGAGAGGGTCAGAACAGGCCAGCCGCTTGCCACGTAGATGATGGTCAAAACCACTAGCTAGTATCCTTCATAGATAAATCCCTTAAAGATCAGTAAGAAAAATAGAAGCAGTTTTCTAAATAGAAGCAGGCCATTCAGAAAGGAAGAAATATGAGGAAATAAACATATAAACATGTCCAAACTTGCCAGTTAACGAGACAACGAAATCCTTTTTGTTTTGCCTACCAGATTCGCAGTCCAGTGGCAAACGGGCCCCACGGTACACGTCTCAGGACCCTGAAAATCCTCATGAGCTTTCTGGGGTCCTTTTGGCAGAACATGCCCTGAGACTCAAAACTGCAGATGCTCAGGAATTCTCCTTCTAGGAATTTAGCCCGAAGATAGTGAAAAGCCATATGGCCACGGGTGTCCATCGTAACACGGAGGTGGAAGCAACCTAGATATCTAACAGCGTGAAATCGGTTAGGTAAATTATAGGCTGTGGTCCTGCTCATGCAACCATTTACTTATTCCGTCACTCAACAGATGTACTGAAAACTTCCTGTGTGCCAGGCACTATTCCAGGCTCTGGGGATTCTGTGGTGAACAGAATAGACAAAACCCAGCCTCATGGGAGGTGAGAGAGGATGGATGGATGGATGGATGGATGGATGGATGGATGGATGGATGGATGGGGGGATGGATAATAGGTTGTATATTGGTGAAGGAGTATTCTTTACCCAGGGGGCTCAGGACAGGTGTCCTGGAGTAGGAGACATGAAGGAGAAGCCTGAAGGAGAGAGAGCAAGCTGTGGACCTGTGGGACGGACGTTCCGGGCAGAGAGAACAGGGCTCATCTGGTGGCCCTGAGGTGGGAGCTTGGCTGGTGGTCCCATGAGTAGCAAGGAGGCAGATTGGGAAGTGAGAGGAGATGTGGGAGCGAGAGGGAGGCAGTCTGCTCATGGGAAGGCAGGGTTTGAGCAGAGGAGTCCTGGGGGCCTACGTACATTGTTAAAGGAGCACACTCTGTAGGAGACGAGGGCTGAAGCAGGAGAGCCAGCTCCACCACTGTCACCATCGACCAGGCACTGTCACCATCTTTAAGAGAAGATGGTGGCCTGCACCAGGGGCAGGCAGTGGGGAGAAGTGTCGGATTCTGGGCATAGTGGAAACACGTATCTGTTGACAGGGAACAACGTTCTTGCTTTAGAAGGAAGCTTCCCTGGCACATTCCGGCCCTCATCCCGGGCTGGGTGGGGCCATTGGTCCTTGCAGACCCTCTTCAGCTCAGTTGGGCCCCATGCACAGGTATGAAGTGGAAGAGGCCAGTGAATACTTAGATCCAGTTACCTGGAAAGACTGGCTTTATCTGCTAAAGCTGAACCTACACAGAATCCAGCGACACACAGCATTTCCACTCCTGGCTACGTGCTCGGTGGGGGATGTGTGTGCACGTGCCCTTGAAGACTGCACAAGGTCCTCGGCAGCACTATTCATGATGGCTGCGATCCGGAAACAGCAGGCACGCTCACCAACAGAAGACTGGGACACACTCACCCGGCGGAACACTGCCAGCGCTAAGGAACAAATGACAGTGACCCACCATGGGGGGTGGTTCTCCAGCGTGAGGTGGAGAAGCGGAAGAAGCCAGACTCAAAGAGGTCTTGGTTTTTTATTCCATTTACGTCAAGTTCAAAAACAGGCACATCTAACCTGTGGTCTTGGAAGTCAGGCTCCCCGTGGGCAGGAGGACTGACAGGGAGGGGCCTCTGGGCACAGAGATGCTCACTTTGTGACGGGCCGTTGTGCCGAGCTCTTATGATTCTGGTCCTTTTCTGGATGTATGTCAGACTTCAGTCAAGAGGTGACTTTTTTAAAGTTTAGTTCATTATTATTTTAAAAATCTGTGTTTTTGCACTAAAAAAATTGTCTAGAAGGATGTTCAACAAAATATTTGATAGAGATTGTTTCTAGGAGATAAGATTATGGATGATTTTAATTTTTTTTCCTTTGTGTAGAAAATTTCTAAAATCTCTTCCACACACACACACACACACACACACACACACACATATATGGCTGAAGTTTATTAGCAGTCTGATGCGGCCAGGGCTTTGCCAGCTGAAAGGATGTAGTGCTTTATCCCAGAATGGATACCGAGGAACTCAGGAACTCCACCTAATCGAGCACGTCAAGAATAAAGGGGAATATTTGTTAATTGAATGTCATGTTATGTCCTCAGTTACGCCTCATACAAGATAGGCAATTCAGAATTCCCAAGTATCCAATTAAAATGCTAATTATCTCATACCTTGATAAGGCCGCTCTCGCGGGGAGAGAGAGAGAGTGGCTTCTCCCTGGCACTGCCTCTCCTCATGCCCTGACCACCACCGTCTTTACGCTGCCCTTGCCTCTGGCAGGCGAGCTTTCCCTTTCCAGGATCTCTGCACCCCAGCGGCCTCTCCTGGAGCACCAGCTCCTGCTTTCTACAGGCCGGGCTGGTGCACCGTCCCTGGGATGGGTGGGCCATTTGTCCTGGCAGACCCGTTCCTGCTCACTCTGGGCCCCATGCACAGACTAGAGTCCAGGGCCCTGGAAGGCATAGCACAGCGTCATCCACCGCTGGTGTTTGGGGAACAGAGCGCCTTGCCCCGCCAAGTGCCCCCACCGCTGACAGATGTGAGGTTTAGAGGCATTGGGGTCAGAAACCCTACATGGACCCCAGGCTCAAAGGGACTCTTCTGAGGGCTTTCCTGACCACAGCACATCACCACGCTGACCTGCAGTTTCCTCATCAGCAAAGTAGGAAACCCTCTCCTCCCCTGAAGGACTGTCCTAAACACCAAATGCTGCAGGTAGCTGTTGGGTCTTTCTCGCTGGCCAGGCCTGTGGGAGGTCCTGGGTGAGAAGGCGGCAGCACCCCCCATCCGGCCAGGGTTGCAGGTGGTCCTTTGTCCCTGGTGGTGCTGCATCGGTGCAGGCTGGGCCACGAAGCTGTTCTGTGAGCACTGGTTTTATTAATAATGCATTTCTGGGTTTATCCAAGGCTTTAAATCCGTCCCTTCTTGATGTCATTCCGTGTGAATGCCACTTGCTCGTTTAAAACGTGCTCGGAGCCTCTCCGTGGTGGCTTCCTGGAGTGCTCTGTGTCTTTCTTCACCAGGGGGCCTGGGGAAGGAGGGGGACAGGGCAGCCCCCCGGTTCTCCGCCGAGTGCCGGTGCCTCCCGCCCGCAAGGAGGCCCTCACGCTCTGGCCCTGCCCACCTTCGTAACCCCGTGTCCTAACTGCCTGCCCTCCTAGACCCTCTGCTCATCCAGGTGGCCTCCACCACCACGCCCATCTTCTCTTCCACGCTCCTGTTCCTGGCTCGGCCTCCTGGGAGCCTGACATGCATCGAGGCCCAACCTGGGAGGGGATGAGGTGGCTGATCTCCCTGGCTGGCCCCGTCTGCTGGCGCTCACGCTCGCACTGAGAGTGCGGCGACCCTTGCTGCCTGGGGCAGCCCTTCTGCCATAATCTTGGGCAGCTAATGCATTTTTTGCGGGGCTGTGGCTATCTGCTCATCAGATGATACACCTCAGAGGGCAGAAGCTAAGCGGTGCGGCCAGGAAGGCTCCATGGGCTGGATTTGCAGGCACGTGGGGAGGCCCAGCAGTATTGTCCCTGGAGACCTGGGCCTTGGAATCTGCTGTCCCTGCCCTGTTAACCCCTCTCCAGGCACTGACGGATGGGACTGCCACACTGTCGCTACGGGAACCCCATCCACGTCGTTATTCACAGCACAGACTCTCCCAGGTTACTTAAAGGTTCTCATTTATGCCTGGATACAAAGCATTTTCTACCTGTGTCTTGCTTGGGAGAAATTTATAGGCAAGAGTGTTAGAGGGATGGCCATGTCGGGGAGCTTCAGGGACCACCGCAAGGCGGGTGGCAGGGCTTTGGGCTGACCCCGCCCTTCCCTCTGCTCGTCAGGAAGCCCCTCCTGCTGCCTGGGGAGGCTGTGGGCCATGTGCCTGGTCGGAGTGCCCGCCACCCTTCCTCCGTCCAGGTGAGCCGGAGGAGGCTGGGGTGGTTAGGCCCACCTGACCCTCGCGCTGCACGTGAGAGTCCGATTGCCTGAAAGGGCAGGCGGGCTGGTCTCTGGGGCTGCCGACTCTGCTGCCGGACTTTCTGTCTGCTGTCCCCTTATGGATAGACCAGTCATTTCTAGCAGTTCTGTTGTGACTCTTTGTAAAATCTGCCTGCTGTGTTTTCATACTGTACTTTCAGGTGTTAATTATCTAATATGTGTCTATAGTCTCTCTCTGATGGTTCTTTTATCGGAAGTCCCGGGAGGGTCTAGCCTGCTGCTTGCTGTGGCTGACAGCTCTTGTGGACTGTTTTCAGACTGTGAGTTCATCTTCAGTGTGTAGGGTGTGTGTATATATCTGTGTATAGATACATATATACATGTATGTGTGTGTAGACGTATGTAGACGTAGGTGTGTATATGTACCTGCATGTGTGTGTAGACGTATGTGCATGTGTGTCCATACGTGTGTGTGCACATGCAGAGATTGTGGCAGATCGTGGCTCTCCTGCCTGGGTTGAGAGTGTGGCCGCTCAGTTTGGCTTTGTCAGTTTGGCTCCAGATATCACCAGTCAGGGACCGAGTTTTTTGTTAGTTTCCTGGCTTCGGGGTTTCCAAACCATACAGGTCGTTCACACTTGAACCTGAACCCCGTGGAGGACAGACCTATGCTGCGAATTCTGAGGGAACGTTCATTATTTTTTTCCCAGAGCCCGGGAAGCTTCCTGATTGCCTCCTGTGGTGCTGGTGAATTTTCTCCAAGTCTGTGCATCCCTGCCCAGCCCCCAGCTTTATGTTGGGGAGGGCTCTCAGTTCTGGCCCCCTACCTCTGGTTCGTCCGGGGCCTCTTCACTGTCCCCACGTGGCAACGAATGCCAAGGCCTCCAGGTTAGCAAGACCGGCAGCTTCCTCTTCTCTTCTGGCCCCGCTTTCCTTTTGTCCTGTGGATGTGGCTCTGCTTATGAGTTTTAATCAGCACCTCTGAGTGCTGGGGGTGGGAAGGCTTTTGGCTGCATACTCTACCTTCATCTCATTGTGGCTCCCAAGGGGCTGATGGGTAGCTCACAGCCGGATTCGGCCCTAGACGTGTGTCATCAGTAGTCAGCCCCTCAGGTTGTGCGTCAGCTGGACCCTCACCTGGTTCACGGTTTGCCATATTCTCCGTAAAGGTCTAGCGGGTCTTTATGAAGTGTCCTCCCGTGGCTGCCTGGTCCGTGAGCCATCCAGTGGGAATGGGGTGCCTCTGCTGCTGCGGCCCGTCCTCCAGGCCTGTTCTTGCCGAGCTCTGACCGGGCTGTGCGGGAGCCTCACGTCGAGCCTGTGGCCCCAGATTGGAGCATCCTTACTCCCCATGCCTTGAGAATCAGAAATATGTCGGACTCAGGGTCCTGGCCCACTGCACTTGCCCCAGAACTTGGGCGCCCTTGCATGTCCACGGCCCAAGGCTGAGGTCCTGGGGAGAGGGGCCCTTGAGGTGTGTGAGCAAAAAACGCAGCCCGTCGAGTCCACGTGTTATGCCACTAGAGCATCAGTTTGTTCTTGTATCATGTCACACAGGTTCATTTGAAACAAAATCAGATGCTGAAGTCCAGCTTGAAGGACTTAAACCCTTTTAAGGGAGAGCGAATTTCCAGCATGTGGCGTTTCCCCTCCTCTTTCCAGCTCTTCCTTGTGGGTGTGGGATCATGTGGCTGACAGAGGTAATCCGGGCTGCAGCTTGCAGATGAAAACTGGGTCGGCCGTTCCTTAGTCTGGTGCTTCTGTGAGTCATGCCTTTCAAAGGCTTTTTACTTCGAAGCCAAGGCATGCGATGAAGGCTGTTTCTACTGAGTAGATTACAGGTTAGGAAAACACCTGCTTCTGAGACTGGCTGCAGGTGGGGGAACCGATGCCACCCCGTTTCCCCAGGCTGAACCTTCTGATTTGTTCATTCACCACCCCTCTGCCTGTCCCCTGCTGTCCCCATCACCTGGAGAGTGGCTGCTGCCCCCAGAGCGCTGCTTCTGTCCGGGCAGGGCATCGTCCCCGAAGGCTCGGGGAGCCCCGTGGGTCCGTGGCCTGTCGGCATTCCCCCACTCACCGTGGGCTGCTGTGTGGAATCCCAGTGTCTGGGGCCCCATTGTCTGGGTGGGTGGTGTGGAGCCGCCTCAGGACCCTGACTCGACCTGGCCGCCCTGTGGCCTCGGAGAGACTGAGGCTGAAGTCGGGGGCAGCCGCCTGAGCACTCCCGCCATGAATACGGGGGCAGCTGATGCCGAATGTGGCTTTCCTCACCTCCCTGGGCAGTTCCTGAAATCCTTTGTGTTGAGGAAATATTTCCCTTGCAGATACCCAATTATTCTGTGGGATTTGTAAAGCAAGTCTGAAAGCTGATTGAATATAGCAGAACTGTTGCTGCATAACAACTCCTTAATACCGAATCGTAACAATTATGCATAATTTGTGTTTATAGTGCCTGGAAGATTAGACTCCTCCGTACAGACGTGCTCTAAAACAGGCCTAGAACATGCAGGGCAGGATTGCCACTTAGTGTGCCCACGGGCAGCCTTGGTGTTCTGAGCACAGCCTGGTGGTCGGTGGGTAGGGTGGGGTCCACCTGGACCTGCTTCTCAACCAAGGCCACCCAGAAGGCTGGGCCCGAGCTCTTGCCCAGGCCTCAGGGAGGGGGTGAGGGCAGCCCCCCACCGTTGCCCCCCTCCCCGGCTGGGTTCTGCAGAGGCCGGGGCCTTGGAGCGCCGAGTCCCACGCCCAGATGATCTCCCACCCGCCAGGTCCTGCAGTGTGTGGTGGGGGGAGGGGCAGGGTCCTGGCGTCTCCAGAGCTGTTGGCAGCGTGGTCTCCCAAGGGTTCAGCACTGCTCGTATGGTGTTGATGTGGCAGTGGCTCATCCTCTGACCTCCGTCACACCCCTGGGCTTGCCGGGCTCTGCTGACCTCCCCTGGAGGCCTCCCCTGGCTCTGTCTCTGTCTGGGCTCAGCCTAAGGGTGGGCTACCGGCGACCTGCTCTGAGGTCTCGTCTTTCCCTCTAGACCTTCTCCTGGCCTCCCCTGCTCCAGGTGGGAGCTCGTCCAGGGGGCCAACCGGTTTGCTACTTGTCACAAGTAGGGAAAAGCTGGGCCTGCCCCCAGACCCTGCCTTTCTCCCCCTCCCTGGAGCCTGCCCTGCCTTGCTCCATCTGCACACGGACCTGCCCCTCAATCCCGTCCTCTAGGCCAGAGCCCAGTGGCTCCCGCTCTCCTTTCCCTGCGCCCCTCCCCGGGCTCAGGCTCAGGGCCTGGGTGAGTCCAGCACTGGGGCTGGGAGAGCTCTCGTCCCTCCCTCCCTCCCTGGCTGCATCCAGCCCCTCCTCGTGTGGGAGGATGTGGCCACTGGAGAAGGGAGTCACAGGGAGACGCTCCCTCCAGCCCTGCAGAGGCAGGTGGCCCCTGCCCCAGCCCATCTCCCTGCAGGACCAGGGCTATCTTCCTGATGGGCCTGAAAGGCTGGGCAGCGCCGTGGCACTGGAAGTAGCGAGCTCTTCCAGCCTTGTCCCCTCTCCGCGCTGACCTCTGTGCTTCGGCGGCCTGTGGACTACAGGCTACCAGCCACAGATCCACGCTGGGGAGTTCAGGCCTTCCTGCAGGCGCAGCTGAGCAGGGCCTGGGCTGAAGATTTGCACGGGGGCGGGGGGCGTGCGTGCTCCAGTGACTCTACTCTGACGTGTCTTCCTTCCCCCGCAGCCTCTTCGAGCACTACTGCTTCTCCCGGGGTGGCATGCGCCACAGCTCCTACACCTGCATCTGCGGCAGGTAAGCGCGCCTCCTGGGCCACGTGGGAATGATCACGGGAGGAGGTTAGGGAAAGTGAGGGGACCCCACCGTCCTCCCAGCTTAAACGCACCTGTTGCTCCCATGCCCGAGGCAGTGCCCACCTAAGCCTAGAAGTCGCTCTCCCCTCCCGAGGCTCTGGGAGCAGAGGTTGCTTCTGCCCGTCCTGGGAGGGGAGCCGGCCTGCCCACTGCCGTGCCCTCCCTTCCCGTCTCCAGCTGGCTGCTCCTCCTGGGGCTGGCCTTCCTCGCCCCCTCCACACAGGCACGCTCCCAGCATGTGGGGACCGGGCCGTGACCTCAGGCTATGCCAGCTTCTGTGTGCAGGCGGTGCAGAAGGAGCTGTATCAGTGCTGGAGGCTGTGGTTTTGCGTGTGTGTGGCCGTGTGGGGAACAGCACAGCCGTGGGTGGGTCTGGAGCTCTGTCGTGCAGGGTGTCACTGTAGGCGTGTTTGTGTGTGGCACGTTGTGGCTGGGGGCGGGGGCTCTGTGTACGTCCTGTGTGTCACCCGCACTTGGCCGGGTGTGCTTTGGAGGCACAGGGTGGAAATGACCACGAGTATAGGGGCAGCTCATGGCCGTGAGTTTGCACTGCTGTGTGGCTTTGAGGGGCACGTCCTGGGTGTGGGCGGCCCCCTCGTCCCCCAGGCTCACCCCATCTAGTCTCCTTGTGCTCTCCCCTTGGCTCAGAGGGTCTGGCCTCTGTCCAGCCAGGATGGAGCCTGCAGCTCTGCTGATGTGCACGTCCTTGCCACATGAATAATACATGTGAACATCTCAGTCCTTGGAAATGTTCTTCTCTGGTGGATAGAGAGAAAAATCATTATTTCTACTTTTATGATTCCTAAGACTCCCAAACAGGGCCATAAATATTACACCCAGTGGGTTTTTTTTTTCCCTTTGGACAGACTTAAAAGTCTTTATTTTTTCTTAAAGGCATCGCTCATTAGGGAAGTGTTCTCAAGCAGAGGAGTGAAGAGCCACTGGCTCGCCGTCTGTGGCCCTGGCCTGGCAGACTCCACGGCAGCCCCGACACAGCCCGGGCCCTTCCCACTGGGCCCCCCCTCTCCGCTAGTCACCAGGAAATACGGGCTTCTTTGGAGTCCCTTCCCCGGGCCCGCAGGCCCTCGCTCCCACATCAGGCCCACATCCCCAGCGCCGAGGCCACCTACCCGCACAGCCTCAGCCAAGGGAGCGCCGCCAGTGCCACCGCCATGAGCCCAGAGGTTGGCCAAGAGCTGTGTGACTGCAGTATGCCAGGGCCACCTTGCCCCTCACCCCCACCTCAGGCTGTGGACCTGGTCCAGCGGCCCTGGGCCCCTGCTGCAGGGTGGACAGTACTGCCCTTGGGGCAGGGAGTTGGGGTGCTAGCGCCCGGGGCCTGCTGGGTGAGGATGGGCTATTGACCTCCCCCTGGTGCTCTGCAGTGGTGAGAACTCGGCCGTGCTGCACTACGGACACGCCGGGGCCCCCAACGACAAGACCATCCAGGACGGAGACATGTGGTGAGTGAGGCCAGCCCCCGAGCTGCCCTGGCTCTGCGTGTGAACAGTGGGGCTGCGGTGGGCCTCAACCCCAAAGGTGGCTGACCACGGCCTCTTGGTCCCACCCTGAGAAGGCTGACCACGGTGAGGTCCCCCCATTGCTCTGGGTCCAGACTTCTCTGCCAAGGCTTTGGCCTACATGTAGCCTCCTCTCCAGGACCAAGGAGGCCCTGAGAGAGGGGAGCGGGGGCCCTGTGCTGTGCGGGTGAGGCGCCACCTCAGAGGAGGGCCTGCGCCGTCTCCCGGCACCCACCACGCTCACTTCTCTGGCTTGGTGCTGGGAGGGTGGGCATCTCAGTTCGGAGTGGAGAAGACCCCTAGGGAGCCCCCCGCCCTCTGAACCTGCCAGCTCCTGCCTCAAGACTCCTTGGCACGAGCGGCCATTGATTCAGGGAGTCAGAGTGGTGCTTGGCCCTCAGGCTGTTGGCAGGGCTTTGCTGAGCACGGTGTGTTGTGCTCCCTGCCCCCCATGGAGCCGTGAGTAAGCAGACGTGGGCAGGACCCACAGCCTCCAGCCCTCCGATGAACTGTGCCCAGCAGGCGGGGCCGCAGACCCTGCTCCCAGGCCCCAGTGTGTAGGGCTCATACTGGGCATACGCGCCCCTCTCTTGGGTAGCCGCTCTGGCCTTGGCAGGGGCCTGTGGGCGCCTCACTGACCTGGACCGGCCCCGTCCTCCGCTCACGGGCACTCGCACTGCCCGCCTGTTCTCTCCACCACCCAGACGTCGGGCAGGGCCAGTCCAGGCTGCCAAGGGCTCCCGAGAGCCGTCCAGAGGCCACCAGCCCCACGGGGCCACCTGTCTTGGCCTGCAGACATCCTGCTGTGGTCACCTACCCGCAGATGAGGGCAGGAGGGGTGCGCGCTGTCCCGCCTGGTCCTTTGGTGCCTTTCCCTCCTGTTGCTGAGGCACCTGAGCCAGGCTCCATCGCGCTGCTTCCCGCTAATGCCGCGCCCCCTCTCGGGTCGCACACGTGCCCTGCTAGGCTCCATCCCCGAGCCGGCATTCCGGTCCTGCCCGCAGCACTGGCCAGGACCCAGCCTCGCGCAGGGAGTGGGGAAGGCTGCACACGGGGTTCCCTGGCCCACAGCCACCAGGGGACGTGAGCCAAGAGATGCCCGGGTCTGAGCTGTCACTGCCCAGTGTTTTCAGAAACCCGCCCAAGCCCAGGGTGCCCCTGCTGCAGGGTGCACCAGGCACCCACCGGCTGCGGTGTCCACTCACCCAGGGTCAGGAGCTGGATGGATGTTCTGGCCCGGGCCCCTGTTGACAGGAGCCCAGCTCAGCCTTCTGGGAGGAAACAAAGCCTCTTAATTCCCACTCTGAGCCTCAGTTTACCTGCTGTCGGTGGAGATAGCACACAGCACTTGGCACTGCACTGGGCGGCAGCAGGGACATGTTGGGACCACAAGTGCTGGGTGGACACACGCTCTCTCAGGGTCCTGGGCCAGCAGGACAGGGACGGGAGCCCGCAGAGGGGGACACCCAATGTGGACACAGAGGCCACTGCCGCTCACTGCAACCCCCCCATCCCCAGCGTGTCTAACGCCCTTCCTGGCATAGGGGCCAAGGGCGTGCAGCAACTTTGACAGGGTTCTCCCCTATGCCTGACGCCAGGGACAGCTCTTTATGTAGATTTGCTCCCCTTGATCCCATGAAGTGGGTGTCTCCCCCTCCCCTCACCCACCCCCACCCCCGATGTGTAGGCAAGGTCACTGAGACACAGGAGCGTCCAGGTGCAGAGCCAGAGGATTTGGGGAGGGGGTCGGCTGCCTCCGGCTTGACTCAGCTGAAGACTAAGGAAAGTGGGGGGGGGCCTGCCCTTTGGTGGCTCCAAAGGAAGATCGCCTGGTGTCTTCAGGGACTCACGCTTCCTAGAACCTTTCCTAACGCTTTTCACTCTGTGGCCCCTTCTGGCTGGGCCAGGACGTGGGAACCCAGTCCCCAGGCAGAGGCAGACCCCAGCCACACCAGCAGGCCCCAGCTGTCCCCGTCGGAGGCTCTGCAGCAGGGCCATGTGGCTCTGAGTCTTTCTTCTCTGTGAGTTTGGCACGGCCCAGAGGAAAGGACTGCTTCTCCTATCTCTTTATGTGTCCTAAGACAGTCCTCCCCCCATGAGAGGCTGGCTCCGGGGGCCCTTGGCGCGGCGGGGCCTGGTTGATCGGGGTGCCATGCAGCAGGCCTCCTCCACACGTCAGACGCTGTGGCCTCGACCCTCCTGGGCAGTGTGTGTGGCACCTGCGTCTCTTGGTTGAGGCTTTAGAGACAGGAGTGGTCCAGGGAATCCCACGGATGTTAATGCCAAGCCCAAACTGGTGATTTTATTTTTCTAGTGCTAACTTTGAAATGTAGCCAGTAGAGTAATTATGAGTTTATTATAGTCAATTTATTATGCAGCATTTAGAACAACATGTTTTGTTGATTACTGCTACTGCCAGATTGCTGGCGGCATTTATAATCCATTGTTTTATTGAAATTGATCTGCCAAGCGCCTACTGTGTTTGGTAAATAATAAAGCACTCTGTTATCCCAACATAAAATTCACAGCACTTCATCATAAGGTACAAAACCAAAATATAAGCATAGTGCAGAATTTTTCCTGAAGCTGAGCGTCTCCGAGAGCCATGACTATTTTCCAGGGTGCCCATCAGGTGGTATGCTCTGGGTCTCAGTTCCTTGATGTCGGGTGAAAATGCCCCGAGATAGTTTAACATTTAGGAGTGGGGCTGTTTGGGGGCCGGAGCTGGTCCAGGACAGTCAGACTCTGCTGGAGAAAGTGAGGAGTGGGAGCCGAGCGGCAGCCAGCCCTTCCCATCCCTCCCCCTCTGGTCCCAGACGTGTGATGATGGACACAGAAGGTCCCCAGTTCAAGTCCCTGCCCTCCCCCTCCCTAGCTGAACGGCCACCCCTCTGAGCCTCAGTTTCTTCATCTGTCGTTGGGGGAGACACAGCACTCAGCTCTGAGGACTGGGGTAATGAGGGCAAAGCGCTGAGTGTGGAGCCCGGCACAGGTGGCTCCTGGCGGGAGAGAGCTGCAACACAGCGACGTCCCCAGAGCCAGCAGCGCACCTGTGCCCCTGAGGCCCGCCTTCCGGCAGCTGGTTCCAGGACGGAGACTGGAGGCGAGAGCCACCAGCAGAGCACGTGCCGGGCCCAGTGTATTCAGACAGCTCTCCGGTCACGTGGTTGCCCACTCTGTGTTTTCAGCCCCCACACTGTCCTCGAGGCGCGTGCCAGGTGGAGCATGTAGCCGGCCAGGGCCACCGTCTACTCCTCTGTCCTTCTAAAACCAGGCGCCTCCCGGGAGCCGGGCTGGGAAATCAGGGCCCCGTAAGTTAGACAGACACGCTGGTTCTTACTCCACATCAGACGCGTCACCCGAGAGCTGAGAAGAGGAATTTGGGGACCACTCCTCGCACCACGCCAGCACCCGCCATTTTCTCGGCTGGACGCTGCCCCGCTTGCTCCGCACGGATCCCGGGGTGGGGAACTGGACTTTGACGTGGCCTCAGGTCCCCACGTTCCTCCCTCTTGGCTGGTTCAGAGACACAAGGCCTCTTGTGGGGCCTCTCAGGGCTTTGCTGTGGCCTCTGAGAGCCCTTTCCTGCTGTGGCCCTCGGGGTTCACCATGAACCCCGTCACCAAGTTGCCGTCCTAGAGAAGCCATTAGCTGCTGTTTTCATTTTAAGGCAAAAGCAGGCAGACCTTCTAAAACAGGGTAACAGAAGTGTGGCGCACTTCTAATTAATGCTTTTGCCGAGCTCACCCAGGGGACGGTGTCTAATGTCATCGAAGGCCCTTCCTGGGTGGGAGCCCCAGCAGAACCCCTCACCACCAAATCAGTCCTGACCCGGTGGCTCTGAGCACAGGAGTGGCTGGTGTGATGGTCCTCTGAGTCCTCACGCACTGCCCTCTCCTCCCAGAACCAGCCTGGGCTTTGGAAACCAGAGTCTCCAAAGGTGGGTAGAAGCACCAAGGGCTGGTGCCCTGCCCATGGGCCACCAGGGAGCGCCACTGTCCATGTTTAAGTCCCCAAGGAAGTAGTGCACCCAGAGTTGGACCCACTCTTGCGCTAGACTCCCTGCCTCCTCTGGGCCCAGCAGGCACACCCCAGGGGGCAGAGGTAGGGAGGGTCCAGGGTCTGCGTCCAGTGGCGTCTGATTTGGAAAACAGCTGGGACACCGCTCCTCACCTGCCACCTCCTCCCTCTCCCACCATCTGATCAGGTGGCGGAGGAGTGGTTCCTGGGGTAGCATGCCCTGTGGCCCCTATCAGAACCTTCTAGCTGCCCCAGTCGAAGGATGCCCCGGCCTGGGTTGCCCAGCTGCAGACAGCATGTGGCTGGTGGGTGGCGAGCCGGACCTCCCAGCACTGGCCAGAAGAGGGCAGCGTTGCCTCAGGACGTGCTTGCCGGGCTCATCTCTGCTGGCTGTGGTCTCTGTGTCCTGGGGCATGGGAGGGGGGCCGCCAGCTCGGTTAGTGGGGGGGGACAGATGCCTGTCCCAGCCCGTCCCTCAGCAGCCAGCCTGTGTCATTTCCTTTCCTTCCCTGTAGTGGGACGAGGGCCCCTTCTGTCTCCTTGCCCCGATAATGGTCAGCCTGAAGCCCCGGCTTTGCCCTGCTGACTGGCGGAAGGCTGACACAGCACTCCTGGACCGAAGCCCAGAGAAGTAAGGGCTACTGATTTCCTCCCAGGGAGGCCCCGGAAGACACCCGAAGCGTCGCTGGCCTGTGGGTGGTGTGTGCCGCTGCTCCCCGAGTTGAGGTGGTGTCAGACACTGTCTGCAGGGCTGCCCGGGCTGCCCCGTCCTTTCCTGCCCCAGAGGAGGAGCCAGGCCCACGAGGGGGCACGGCTGGGGCAGCTCTCTCCCCTCCTGGCCACCCTCCTCCTGCCACTGGCACCACTACCGGCCGACTCCTCCCTGCCCTTCTCTCGAGTTAGTTCCCTGTTCGTCCCACGGGTTTGATGTGGGCTAGACATTAGTTTAAACTGCTTGGGAAGCGTGCCCCCGCCTCACCCCCTCCGTCACACGGCGCCCGGGACAGCAGCCTGCGTCTCCGCCATCGACATCCCACCCCCACCCCTGCGGGCTGCTCACCCAGGGCCCCGGCAGCCCCCTTGGCATCTCAGGCAGGGATGGGACGATCCTGCCCACTCCTGGGGGCCACTTGGTCTGATGTCTTTCTGGCATCTGTGTGCTGCTGCCCACGGAGGGGCGAGTCATGCCTGGGGCTCCTGCCCAGCTGGCAGAGAGGCCACATGGAGGGGCCCCCAGGCCCCCGTTGTCCTGGTGCCGGAGGTGCCTGAGGCCTCGGTCAGCTTTAGGGAATGAGTGTCACCTCCAGGCCCAGCTTCCTGATGCCAGGCCCAGCCCAGACACACCCCCGCCCCGCCCGCACCCACCTTGCTGTCTCCTCAGAGGACAGCGCAGCTGTCACCAGCCAGCCCCCTCCTGAGGATTGGATGGTCTTAAGGACATGCCCCAGTCCTGGGGGCAAGAGAACACTCTCAGGAGGGCACAGGCCCTGGTCAGCCATCTGTCCAGACCAGTGGCCGTGGCCTTCAACCTGCCATCCAGGTTGAAGCAGCCTTTACGTTATAACGCAGGACCAGGGGAGCAGACACGCCTAGATGGTAACCCGGCGCCCTCACCGTGGGGTTTCTGTCCGTTCTGTTGTCTGTTTGTGCTCCTTCCCTGTATCCCACACAGTTGACGTCACGACTCACAGTGTGAAAGCACCAGTCCAGACAGCCCGGGTGCGCGCAGATACCACGGGACACTACTTACCGAAAAGTGGAACGAAGCATGTGCTGTGCGCGTGACACCAACTCACTGCCTCCCCCGCAGAGGCCACTGCCCTGACGCCCAGCCCTCGCCCCGCTGTGCGGTGGCAGCAGCCAGCCCTGGGTGGGCGCCCGCCGTGTCCCACCCATAGGTCGGACCAGTACCAAGTTATGTCCTTCCTGGGGACGCAACCCATACTGGTGCTCTGCTTCTCCCCACGTCGTCTGTGGAAAGGTAACAACAGTTCCATCCAGACGCAGGAGGCCCACGGCACGTGCCTGCTCTCGTCACCATGTGTGCTGGAGATTGCTGGCTCTGGGGGTCCTGGAGCTGGTTGCCTGGGTGACTTCCCTGTCTGCCCGGGCCCCACGGGTAGCTGTCCCGTGACTGGGTTGGGGAACAGGGATGCCCAGAGGGCAGTCTCTCTGGGGAGAGATCAGCTTGGTGAGTCAGCCTGGGGTATGGAGGGAGCCTCCAGGGCTCCGAGTGGTGGCCTTTGCCCCGCCGGTCACACCTGGGGCTCGGCACTGCACCGAAGGTCTGGCTGGGAGCCAGCGGGTGGCCCGTGGGTCTTGTCTGGCCTGCGGCACACGAACGGGAAAGTGACCAGTACGCCTCCCTCTCTGTCTCATGCTGAGGTCTGGAGGGAAGCAGGAGTTTCCCGCAGCTCAGAAATCCCCCAGCCTGGTCTGGAACGCAGACTGGGGCGGGTGCAAGTTGGGGTCTGAAATGCTGCGACTGTGGTGAATAGGTCTTTGAGTGAGTGCACACACACACGCACGCGCGCATGGACAGTGCCTTGTCTGGGGTGAGAGGTAGCTGAGAGCGAGGCAACGGCCCTGGAGCTTAAAATGAAGCTGCAGCCTGCGTACACAGCGGCCCTCGTATAAACACTGCAGCATTTCCCCCAAACCCTCCTCAGGCCTCACATCACTGGCCGAACCATCTCGTAGGCCTTCTGCCTGCGGTGGAGCCAAGGGGACTGAGGAGGGCCTGGGTGGGCCAATGGTGGCAGGTAGCCCGGGCCTGAAGCTGCCCAGGAGGAGCCAACGGAAGACAGAACCTCTCATCTGAGCCAGAAATAGAACCAGATGAACACATGTGAGGATTGAGACGCCAGCATATTGCTCGGAGATGTGTAATATCTCCCCAGATGGCTTAGATTATCACACGCGTTCACTCGGCCAGAGATGGTAAGGTCCCCAGTGGGTGTCCCCAGGCAGCCGGGGAGGACGGATCCGGCGTTCTCGGTTGAGCCAAAGTATGAGCGAATGCTCCATCATCAGCGTGCATTCAGAGGACGGATGGAGTGGACACAGAGGAGTTGGGCGAGATGATTTATAAAAGGCGATGGCTTTCATCCCTGGATTCCAGAATGGCTTAAAATCTGAATAACTTATACATGTAGGAACTCTGAGGGGGATTTAAAAAAAAAAAACCAAAAAACGAAAAGAGATAGGGAACTGAGAGCACAAAAATAGACGTCAGCCCCGTGCCTGAGCGTCGCTGGGCAGGATGGAGCTGGCCAGCTGGGTGTACACTTCCTTCTCCAGAAAGTGGATGATTTTAAAACAAAAAATACAGCTGAAGTTTTCTAGAACCTGAACAATAAAGCCAGACTGGCTGAGGAACTCCAAGCACCCACCTTCCCACATTTTTGTTTTTGAGAACTTGGTCAGGAGTCTTGTCTGTCCTGGGGAAGAGTCCTGTTTTCACTGCTCTGGATGACTCCAGCGTTTGGCCTGCTCTTGTGGGCTTCCTGGCTTTTTAAATAGTTTAATTTCTGTTTTTCTTTGAGATCTGCACCGTCCGATAGAAATTTCTGCCGGGGGTGCTGCTACAGGTTGCCCCCTGATGTGGTGGCCCCCAGGAATCCATGTCCCCACGCCCCTGGCTCTATCCTGTCTGCTCAGGTCATTCCTCGGCATTCTGAATCAACAAGCCACAGATGATTTTCCTTTGTTGCCTCTGAGGAGCCCAAATGAGAATGCTCTGCTCCGCGGGTGAAGCTAGGCCGCGGCCACATGCAGTTCCACTCCCCAGGCCTGTCCACATGCTGGCCCTGGCGGACGTGAACGTGCAGCAGTGGTGGCGTCCGCGTTTGAAAAGTGGGAAAACTGAGGCCCTGAAGGCTGAGGGCCAGAGCCAGGACAGGAGCGCCCATCCCTGGGCTCTGAACTGCTGACCACCGACTTGGGACTTTGCTGCACCAGTGTTCAGAGCCTCAGTTTCCCTGAAGTTTAGGGCTAAGATATGCCCCACCCTCCCGGCCAGCTGGGATGGGGGCGGGAGTTGAGCGGGGGATGTGCCCCGGGCAGGAGTAAGGCTGCAGACAGCCGTCAGCCCTAACACCCTGGTGCATCTGGAGCATCCTGGAGAGCAGATGCCTGGGCATGTTTGCTCAGGGCTTCTCGACGTTTGGTCCTCGGTTCCCACACCGGTCCTGGGCGGGTCCCCTCAAGTGAGGCCCAAGTCCCCCTTCCGTTGGCCCGCCCCAGGCAGGGTCCCCCAGAGTCTGTGACTTTGACCCAAACCGAAGTCTCCCCTGCCATGCCAGTGGGGCTCTTCCCCCGCCCCCTGAGAATCACCTGAGTTGTTATCTGATGGTTTTTGCACTATTGACACTGTTTATGGTGTTTTGCAATCAGAAAAAGACAAGAGATTAAAAACTGCCCGACTGGGGACTTTGGATTCCAGCAGGGCGTCTGCGGATCCCGAGCATTCGCGTTTTTCCTTTAAAAATCTGTTTCTGTGCTGTCCCCGGTGCTGGTGTCAGGCCGCATGGCCCAACTCCTTGCTCCACTTGTAGGGCCGGTTGCTGGGGGTAGGGGTCCCCAGAGTCAGGCACACAGGCAGTTTCTGGAATGTTGGTTGAGCCGTAGTGTTTACCATTAGAATTTGGGTTTCGGTGAGAAGCCCTTGTCATGGAAGGTGTGGCTCTGCCCCCCGGGCTCAGATCTGCCAGGATTTGTGCGGCTACAGACTGCCCCCCAAGGGGAAGAGACAGGCACAGAGAGGACAGCCCTCACTGCCTCCACCCCACCTGGCGCTGTGGTCCCCTGGTCCTGAAGACACAGCAGGGGTCCGGGCCTGAGGCTGGACTGATGTCCCTCTGTCGGTTTTGTCACTGTCAGCATGCTGACTTGGCCCTGACCCCGTGATGGGGTCAGGGGGCTGGTGGGTCCCTGCTCTGTGCCTGCAGTCGAGCAGCCTGCTGGGGTGGGACAGGATGTGGAGGCCGCTCAGTCTGGGCCCCCCACCCCTGTCAGCGTGGGTGACCCCGTGGGACCCAGGCTTGGACCCAGCAGCCCCTCACTTATTTTGTCTTATCTCACCGTGGAAGATGCGTGGGGCAGGATTCTTACCCGCCCTTGACCAGTAAAGGGTGTGAGCGCGTGGTCAGGCAGCAAGGGTGTGGGAGCGAGGCTCGCTCCACTCCCTCCCAGCCCTGCTGCACCGGGGCCCTGTCACGGGGTGTCCGGAGGGCAGGCTCAGCTGGCCTGTCCTCCTGACTCAGCAGCCTGCCTGCCTGTCCCAGCACCGTCCTGCCTCTGCTGGCTCGTGCTCCCAGCTCCGGCTTCTTCTTTCCTCCCCCTCTCTACTCCCGCCTTCTGTGCCTCCTGGTCTCCACCCTGTCACCTGGAGATGCTGGGGGCCAGATGGCCCCCGAGTCGGGGACTTGGCCCGCCGGGCCCTGGCAGAGCACACGTGTCCCACCCCAGTGGGGAGAGGGCCGTGCTTCCCTGGCCAAGGGGACCCCAGAGCTGGAGCAGAGCTGTCGGCTGGGTTTTCACTGGGACACTGGGGCCTGCAAGAAGCAGGCGCTGCGGCTCAGCCCACGTCTTCTGTCAGGCAGGTGCATCTGTCCCAAGGACCCGTCCAGCTCCCATGAGCATTGCCTCGTGGGCTGCAGCTGTGCCCCATGCTGGGTGCTGGGTGGCCCCGGGAGGGTCTGTCAGAATGCCCTTGTGGAGGCCAGGTGGCAGGCGGGGGCCTGAGGACATCTCCGCCCCTCCCCCTCCCCACAGCTGGGCATCCAGAGGCCTGGCCAGCGGAGGCCGTGGAGGGGAGGTGTGTGGGCAGCCCCACTCCCCCTAACCTTCCTGCTCTGGAGTCGGAGGTCTCCTGGGACGCCCCGTGGTTCCTTGGCCGCTCGTGTACCGTGAGGAGACAGCAGGGTCGGAGGGCCCCAAGCTGCTGCCTGCACCGGCCACGTTGCAAGAAGGCTCGGGCTCAGCGGCCTGGAGCGCCAGGTGGGAGGGAAGTGTGGTTGGAGGGGACGGGTGCCCCTGAGTGTACCCCTGGCCTCATGCCCCACTCTCCCTGCAGCGTGTTCGACATGGGCGGTGAGTATTACTGCTTCGCTTCGGACATCACGTGCTCCTTTCCCGCCAACGGCAAGTTCACCCTGGACCAGAAGGCCATCTATGAGGCGGTGCTGCGGAGCTCCCGGGCCGTCATGAACACCATGAAGCCAGGTGAGGGCAGGGGCGGGGCCTGCGGGGAGGACCACCTGGCGTGGGGATGCAGATGGCCAGGTGGCAGGGCACCTCGGAGGAGCAGGTCCCACACTCTGCGACCTGATTCCGTCGCCCCCTCTCATGCTCAGCCAGCAAGGCTCCAGATGCTAGCGGGTCCCCGGCGTCCATTTCCTGGGAAAGGGGTCTGACCACCAAGCAGGGACAGAGCTGGGGATCGGGGAGCTCAGCCCAAGGTCACCCCACATCCCATCCGACCTCCACCTGCACATCTTCCTTTCCACACTGGCCACTGGGATGTCAGCGTGTCCTCTGCCCTGTCCCAAAGCAGAGTCTGTTCCAGAGAGGGCTTGGCAGCTTGGACACTGGCCTCTGGTTGCACGTGGAGCAGCCTCGTTCGGGGCTGCCGGCTGTGGCTGGGTTGGCGGGAGCCGAATGTCTCTCCGGTATTTGGGGGATGGTGAGAGGAGGCTGCGGAGCCATCTGAGCACCTGGTGTGATGGGCCTTGGAGGCTGGGCTCTGAGTTCATGCTGAAATCGGGGACTGTGGCAGTCAGATTTGTATCCCTCCATGGAGCTTTTTTTTTTCACAAAGAGAAAAAGAGGAAAAGATCCTGAGCCCCCAGACTGTAAGGCCCCAGTGTGTGGCCCTTTTCAGGCCCAGAATCTGATGGCTCGGTTCTTGGCCTCCGCGGCCCCGTGGCCGGTTGTTGCGGGCCGGGTGCTGATCGTGAGGGGTCCTCTGCAGCTGCCCCCTTCAGGGGAGGCAAATTGTCAGCAGGGCTTTGTGGATGCCCCCATCCAGCACTGGGGCCCACCAGAGGCCAGGGAGCCCTGGAGGGGTGATGGGCCCGCACCCTGTGTCCAGAGGGAGCAGAGCTTGGTGACCAGATGATTCCAAGGATGAGGAACTCAGATACACCCCAGAAAGGAGACAAGGAAGGAAACCTCAAAGCTAAGCTCCTGCCGGGTGACGGTGTCAACGAGACTTGCCTGGTTTAGCGGCTGGGGAAGAAAACAGCATCTTGTGCTGTAACTGTGTTTAAACAGCAGCAGCTCCCTCTAGGTAGGAATTAATACGGACACCTCCAGGACAGGCCGTTGCATGAAGACACAGAAGTGCAGGAGGGGGTGGCCAGGGGACCCCCTTTTGTGAAAAACAGAGGACGGCGAGAACGTGGGTCCACATGTGCTTGGAAATCCACAGAAGAGGTGCAGGAAGGGAACCAGACAGACAGGGTGGGGCGTGGGGAGAAGGGAGAGTGTTCACCAGGAGCCTTTTTGTACTTTTTGACCTTTAAACCTCAGAATGTGTGACCTGTTTCCTGTAAAACCCGGCCTGTGTGGGGCAGTCACCCCGAGCGAGGGACATCTCCTCCTCCCCCTCCTTTGACACCCTCGCTTTACCCCAGGGAGAGAAGGAATAGACGGTTCTGCTCAGCTTTGAACATCGGTCATTTAAGTGATAAACGTTCTGGATGTAGCAAAAGGTTTGGGCCAGTGAGAGTGGGTGGAGGTGCCTGGCCCCCGAGGTGGGCGCTCCTCTGGGTGAGCCCCGTGACCCCTGTGCACCCACGCCCCATGGTGGGTCCCTCTGGGAGCGTGGCGTGGGCCTGTGTGGACCCGAGCCTGGCGCAGGGCCGCGGTACAGAAGGATGGAGGGCTGCTACCGCATTCCACGCTGGAGACAAAGGGGCAGGCAGAGTGAGCCAAGGCATATGGTGGTGGTGGTGGGGGAAGGTTGGCGGGATGTCGGGCAGGTAGGGATTTGGAGGGACAGTGTCTCCCCTGGGGCTCTTCACTCACCTTGGAGCTCCAGGCTTCATGTCCCTGTCATGGCTTAGCCCCATCCTCGTGCTGAGACAGGGGTGGCGGCCAAGGCCTGGCTGACCCCATCCACCCACAGGAAAACCTGCTGCGGCCTGGGCACGACCTAGGTGGCGCCTCCCCAGCTGGTGTCCCGGCCAGCTCAGTCGGCCAATCAAGCAACCCCAACTCTGCCCAGAAGGTGGCCGGGCCCACGGGCAGGTCCCCGGGGCCACACATTGCACTAAAAGGGCCTGGTGCGTGGTCCTGGCACTGAGGTACCATGGGGCTGCCTGGCCAGGTCACTTCAGGGGCAGTTATAAGGCTTCAGGCCCGGCCAGGCTGGGCTCAGCTGAGCTGGTCCCGGCAGACGGAGGCAGGCCTCCCCCGGCGCACAGTGGGGCCTCGAAGTTCTCTTGTCGGCGGTGGGGGGGGGGGGGGGATGAAGCAGAGCCCCTGCAGAGCTCCCCCGGCCCACACCCCGTGCTTCAGGATTGTGACACACAGTTCCCCAGGGGCCGCATGCGGTGCAGGGCGGGCGGGATGGGGGTCCTGCCCACAGAGCTGCTCTCATGTCGGGGCAGGTCGCCTCCCCACAGGCAGCTCAGAGGCCGTGGCCAGGTCAGCCCCGTGCCCTATCCTAGCGGAAATGCCCCGGGTTTGTGGGTTTGGCTCCTGGGCCAAGATAAACACCCACTGAGACTGCGTGACTGCTTCCTGAGCCTTCCAGGGAAGAGTAAATAAAGGCGGCCGGGGTCACAGCAAGATGCCCAGAGGAGAGGCAGGGATCAGTGCTTGGAGCGTACACGGATCCTGGCCTACTGCCCCGGGATTGAGGAAAGCAGGCCTGGGGTCAGAGGGGGAGCGTCCCTCACTGCCACTCAGAGACAGCCAGGAAAGGAGGGCTGAGCTCACTCAGGGGGGCCGCACGAGGTGGCAGGGGCAGGCCAGGCAGCTGCCGCACCTGGGAGCACGCCACCCTCATCTGCCCCGCGGGAGGGGATGCGGTGGCCACGTGCCGGCTTCTGGCCGGGTGCAGTCGAAGCTCTCCAAGGCTTCCGTGTCAGGGCAGCGGCCACGCCCCCCTGTCTCTGCGGGCACCCAGGAGCTTGCTGATGGGACCCCCCCGCCCCCGGCCCGCATGAGGGGAGGAGACACTGTGGGGAAGGCTGGGGCCAGAGCCGGTGTCTGAGCTGGCCGCAGGTGCAGGGCGGGGCACTTCTGCAGACTCCCAGGGTCAGGGCGCCTTTGCCTGCTCTGCCTCACTCCCTGGCGGGGGCAGGGGCTGCAGCGGCAGGACTCCCTTCAGGCTTTGCGCCTCAGAGCTGGTGCGGAACGCAGGGCTCTGGCAGACAGAGGTGCTGGGAGAGCGCGCCATCCAGATCGTGAGCGCCCTCTGGCAGAAGCCAGGACAGGGAGGGCTGTGTTTGGTGAGGGCCCTGTGTCCCCGCTCTGGCCTGAGAGGCTCCCTTGCTGGCCGAAGGGCAGTGAGTGAGTCCCCGCCCTCCCTGGCCTCTCCGCCAGGGAGGGCGGGGAGGGACCACGCGGAGACCACGTGAGGCAGCCACGCTTAGCTCAGCATCGAGGCGCCTGCAGCCCGGGCGCGTGCTGCCCCTGTCCTTCTGCAGGGTGAGTGGGTCCCCAGAGGTCCTGGCAGCAGGCAGGGCCGTGTGGTGGGGCGGTCTGGAAGGCCTCAGCCCTGCGCCAGTGCGGCCTGCCAGAAGGTTCCCTGCAGCCCGTGGGGCCTGCCCTCCTGCACCCCCAGGGCCTGGCGCGCTATCATCCCCCGAGGGCCATTGTCTTCAAATGAAGTGAGCTCTTTGTCTGGATGGGGCTGTGAGGATGTAGCTCAAGGGGCCCTCTGCTGCCTTCCAGCTCGGCTCAGGGCCCTCGAGCCCCCGGGCTGTCACGCTCTGGGCAGGAGGCCTCAAGCCGGTGATGGATGCTGCCGAGCGAGGCTCCAAGGGGCCGGCCCAGGCGGCAGGCCCAGCAGGCTCCGCGCCCAGCAGCGGAAGGTGTGGTCGGAGGGGGGCCAGGTGGGCACAGAAGACCAGCCAGTGACTTGGGGCTGCTCTGGATACACAGTGGGGCCTGGGCACTGGGACTCTGGTCCCTCTGAGCCAAAAGGCAGGTGATGCGGCGCACACCCAGATGCCGCCCTGCCACCCGGGGGTCTGAGTGCACAGAGGAGCGGGGCGGGGGGCACACCTGAATCCTGGGCCCGTGAGGTCACTGCACTGGCTGCAAGAGAGCCACGAGGGAGGCAGGGGCTCCCGGTCAGGCCAAACGGTTACCAGCCTCGGAGCAGGGCATAGGCCCCGCCTTCTCAGGGTTCAGAGGCCACGACCTGCCATGGCTGTGCCCGTGTGCTTAGCTCTGGCAGCATGGGAAGGGGCAGTCAGAGAGGGCTTCCTGGAGAAAGCCTCAACACAAAGGCCCATAGGAGGAACGGGAGTGAGACTGGGAAGGCGAGGGCCCTGGAGTGGGGTGGTCCCAGCTGAGGGAACAGCAGGTGGAAGGCACGGGGGCACCAGCACTCAGGAGTGGGTGAGGGTGAGGCTGGAGTGGGAAGCCGGGCCGAGGAGCTCGGGGCTCTGTCCTCGGTGGCGGGCGGCGGGGGACTGGCATGGTCTGATCCATGTTCTAAAGAGATGTCCTGGTGTCCCGGCCTTGTGCAGGCTGCAGCGGGGGTGAGGCATTGCGAGGACTGGGGAGGAGCCAGGCAGGGGTCCAGGAGAGGTGAGGGCCCACAGAGGCACCGGGTTCAGGAGACGTTTCGGGAAGACGGGACGAGACTTGGTGCTTGCTGGAGGTGGGAGGGTGGGCAGGCAGATGACACCCAGTCTCTGCAGACAGTGTGATCCCTGGTGTGGCATCCCCAGTAGGAGCAGGCTTGGGGGACTGCCGGTGCCCCTGGCCGGGCATGTGGGCTCAGAGGTGCCCGCGGGCTGCAGAGGCTGAGGAGCCCGGGCGTTGGGGCGTTAGGGGGGCAGGGAGGCCCTCTGGCCTGTGCCCACCCCTCCAGCCTAGCCCTAGGACAGTAACCTCCACACACTTCAGGGGCCCCTGCCCTGGCCGTGGGTGTCGTAACCACCATCCGGGCCAGACGCTGGGGCCAAGTTGCTGGAGGTTTAATCACTGTCACAACCCTAACCACACGCAGGCAGAAACTCCCACTCCCGGCCAAGAGAGCTGTGTGCAAGGCCTTCCCCAAGGGCACGCAGGCAAGGAAGACTAGAGGCGCCGTGGGGACCGCTGGGGCCTGCACGTCCGGCCCCCACAAGGGGCCACGAGGACAGGAGGAGAGCCGAGCTGCCAGCACGGAGCTTGATTTATACCTGGTTCCCACCCTCTGCTGCGGCTGGGCCGAGACCGCAGCCCCGCCGTGGAAGTTAGCCAGGTTTGAAGTCAGACTGCTTCCCGGGCCTCTCTCTTGGCCACCGGAAAAGGCCCTGCCCAAGAGAGATGGAGCTGCCCTGGGGTTGGGGCATCGGCCCTTCCTCAGTCCCAGGGGCCAGGCTGAGTGACAGGAGCCGAGCTCGCTGGGCTGTTAGGGGGCTCTTTTAGGCCCAGAGCCCCAGGCGGGAGCAGACCAGACCTTAGAAAAAAGTGTGCTACACACTCAGCCCTGAACCGGCACCCGCTCCGCCGGGCCCTGGTGTGCCCGGGGGAGGCAGCCGCCCTTCTGGTGGAGAGACCCTAGAAGCAAGGAAGCACACGTGCTGGACAGGAACAAGGTGCACGGAGAGAAGTAGCCAGGACAGCAGAGAGAGAACGATGGCGGGGGTGGGGTGGGGGGGTGTCACCCCAGGAGGGGCTGACGTTTCCGCTGAGACCTCGAGGATGAGGAGTCACAGGCCAGCCGGGTCTGGAAAGGGTCTGACGTGCAGAGACCTCATTGTGCTTCTGGAACACAGGTGGCCTGACCCAAGGAGGTCGAGGTGGGTGGGTCGGTGTTAGAAAAAGAGCGGCGGCCGAGGCTGGGGCAGGCTTGGCTTGTGCCCCAGGAACACAGAGAACTGTCAAGTGTCCAACCCAGGGTCTGGCTGGCCACAAGTGGCTAATGACAGTTTTGGGGGGATTAGTGAGCTGGTCCCCCAGTAGATGCCAGAGCCTCTACAGCCAGCTTTCTGGGGCCAGCGTTGTGGCCCTGTTTGACAAAGGAGGCGTCTGAGGCTCACGGAGGTGAAGGCTTGGCCAGGTCACAAGGCAGGTGAGCAGCCAAGGTGGGACCCGGTTACCCAGGTCTCCATTTCAGGGTGCCAGACCATCAGAGAAAAGCCCCCCGTGCCGGCTCCACCCTCAGGGGTGCAAACCTGGCCCCCCACGCTGACGTGGTTACAGCCAGACTCCAGACCCCAGGATGCCACCCCCATGTGGTGGGCCCGGGCAGGTAGAACGGGGCTGGACTCAGGGGCTGGATTCCAAGGGGGCTGAGCCTCGGGACAGGACTGGGCTTCCTCCACCCTTGGCCTCCCTGCACCTTGGGCCGGGGGCTGGCCACTCTCCTGTGAACTGGCCAGGGCGCAGCACCACCTGCTCAGAGCCTGGACCCTGGGGATCCGGGACGTTGGATCAGCCCTGGGCCTCCAGCCAGCCCGAGACCCCAGCCGTGGGCCCACTGTCTCTGGCAGGCAAGGGGCCCCCACGTGGTGCCCAGCAAGAGCATCTGCGAGGGGAGGGTATGTGTCCCAGGGATGGGCTCTCATCTCTTTTTACCCCTTGGGCCCATCATCTGCCCTCTGCCAGCCACAGAGGTTCAGACCCTGGTGGCCTAACCCTCACCAGCGCAGGGTCCAACAAGGCCCCTCAGGGTGTGGGGTCCCAGTGCTCCCGTGATCATCAGGGCATGGCTGGGAGGCCCCTTGGGAGCCAGGGTTACTCCCCACATGGAGGGGGCTGCAGGGACCGGCACTGGCCACCCTCTCTGGGTGCCGGTCCCACCCTATCCACCTGGCCCTGAGTGTCCTGGGGCAGCTAGCCTCGGCCGGCACATGGCCTGCCCCCAACTCCACCCTCGTAGGACGGGGCGGGGGGTTTTGCCAGCCTAAGGCCTTGTCTGGTGCTTAGGCTGAGCACCCAGCGCCCTCGAGTGAGGCTGAAGGTGGGGACTCCGTGGAGCCCAGTGGCCAAGGCGGCCGTGCGCCAGTGACGGCCGAGGCTCTTTGAGGCGACTCCCTGAGGGCCCTAGGCTCCAGCCCCTAAGGACCTCCCTGGGCGCCAGGCAGGGCTGAGCCCCTGAGCTCTGCACAGCCTGCCCTCCTCGAAAGTTGGTTACTGGGGATACTCTCCACGGTGACCTTTGTCCCAGAAGGATGGGGCAAAGATGAGTTTGATTAGCAGCCTGGGGCTTGGACATCTGGGCTGCCAAGGAGATGGTCACCTAGCGCTTGTAGCAGGCAGGGTCACAGACCCCTGCCGGTTTGCCCATGAGGTAGTGCCAGCTGCACTTTCACCCCAGAAACCTTTGCTCCCCACAGAGCCTCCAGGGATGACTCAGTCCCATGCGGGGGTGTGCAGGGACGCCCCCTACCCCCAGCCTGAGGCGCTGAGGCAACGTTTGGACCTGAGCCTCAGTCTGGGGCTCACTGAGGCCGCCCCACGTCCGCTCTTGGGGACATAACGCTTTTCTCCTCCTGATGCCAAGGACCTTACTGGGCTCCCCTGGCCCCAGGAGCAGACACGACATGGGCTGGGCCCCTGTGGTGACCGTGGGCGACAGGAGCCTGCCCCTGAGGGCACAGTGGAGAGAGAAGAATGACCTCAAGTCCAGAGCTGTGCTGGGAAAGCCCTGCATGGAGGGCTGCCCGGGACACGTCACTCTTGCCCCTCACCTCAGGCCCTCTGGCGTCAGCCAGTGCGAGGGCGTCGTGTGTCCCCTGAAACCTTGCCCGGGGAAGCCCTGGCCAGGCTGCCAGACTCCGCAGCTCACTGCAACCTCCTTCTGAGCCACAGGCGTCTGGTGGCCCGACATGCACCGCCTGGCCGACCGCATCCATCTGGAGGAGCTGACCCGCATCGGCGTCCTGACCGGCAGCGTGGACGCCATGGTCCAGGCCCACCTGGGGGCCGTGTTCATGCCTCACGGGCTCGGCCACTTCATGGGCATCGATGTGCATGACGTGGGAGGCTACCCCGAGGTCAGTGTGGGCGCGTCAGCCCGAGTGGCCTGCCTGTGAGCCGTAGCTGGGCTTGGCCCTCCCTGGGCTGGGCCGGGGCTCTGGGAGACGGCGGGGGTGTAGTGGGACAGGCAGGGTGAGGAGGAATGGGGTCCCGGCAAGGCCCGCTGCCCCTCCTCCCCCTTCACCCGTTGGTTGGTCCTGGCCCAGGTCGCTGCCCTGATGCCCCCCGTGCCCAACGCCTCCCCGGTGGCTGCCTCCACAGGGCCTGGTGTGGGATGGGCGTGCTCTGCACAGAGCCCCGGGCTGTGCGCTGGGGGCAGCGCCTGCCCTGAAAGGTGGTAGACGGTCCGTGTGCAGTGCACGGGGTCCCCACAGGGCAGCGGGAGCCGCAAAGCTGGGTCTTAGTGATGGGGCTGGCACTGCACCCGTCATGTCCTCATGCCTCTGGCTTCATTCAGACAGGAGTGATGAGGCTCCACCAGCTGGTGGCTGGCCCCGGTCCCTCCTGGGACCAGCTGAGCCCGGCGCCCCTCACAGGTCCTACTCCTGCTTCCTCCCTGGTGCAACCTCTGCCCCCCAGGCCCCTGGGCCAGCACGCTCTGCTGGCCTCCTTGTCTCTAGGAGGTACCCTTGGCAGGGGAGGAAGGCTTGTGTGGGTGTCTCCAGGCCAGGCTTTCCCCTCCCCCTCCTACTGACCGACCCTTGAAAGGACCAACCAGACGGTGCTTGTGGCTTCGGGAGGCCCTGCCGAAGCCTTGCGGGGCAGGTGGCTGCAGCCTCCCGGGCCCGTGGGTGTGGGTGAGCCCGGCCCTGCCGTCTGGCCTGGTGCCCGCAGTGCAGGGGGTGGATTATGCAATCGGTGCACGCCCTGGGGCCCACCAGCCAGTTAGCCAAGACTGGGCTTGGCCTCTTAGCTGCAGGGTATTTTGAAAGCTCTAAGAACGATATTTGGGGGGTGGGGGGGGCGCGGAGTTGCTCAAGAGAAGCATTATTATTCAATTATTTTTTCCTCAAGTGTAAACAGTTAAATTTGGAGAAACAAAATCAGTTTTAATTTCCTAATTTCTATCCATCACATTGTGCGCGGGGAGCCAAGAGCTGGGCCTTCCAGACATTGTTAACTGAGGTTCGTTATTCATTAGTCTCCAAAGCACTTTTTTTCCACCAGAGAAAATTGGCAGCAAACTGTTTTCATCTTTTCCAGTAAGCAGTCCTTTGTGCTCAGAGTCTATTCTTCTGACAGATAAACATTGTGGAAAAAATATGGCTTTTCCTATAAAAGTCATTTGTTTTATTTCAGGCCTATAGACACATCTGGGTCTCTTCTGCCCGGAGCCCAGTAAAGTTGAGGCCCCGTCGAGCCCTGAGCCCAGGCAGAAGCCAGCGTGGACCCGGCATGGGCAGGGGCCCCTGAGCCCCAACAAGGCTGAAGTCCCCGGGCCCGAGGGGCTGGGCGCTCGGCTGCTCCCCTTCTTGGGGTCTTCTCCCCACTCAGCTCGGCCTCCATCCTTCTCCCAGCCCTGATCTGGCCGTTCTTGGTGGGCCCCGTAGGGCAGACTCCCGAGAGCTAGCGCTCTGAAGGGGGGCGGGGGTCATGGTCAGTGGGCTGGGGCACGCACATTCTCCTATGCCCCATGGGATCCCTTCCATTCTCCCCTCACCCCCAGTCTGAGTCGTGGTCCTGAAATCTTCCGGAGGGAAGGCTGTCTGTACAAGTTGGAGCAAACCCTCCAACCTCGGCACACAGCTCTGGGGCAGCGGGGGCCCACGGTGACCAAGGAGGTCAGGGAGACCTTGTCAGTCTCTGCCTCTGCCAGGCCCCTGGCTTTGACAACCTTGGAGTAGAGAGAAGGGGACGGCACCTGGGGGGTAGCATGAAGGGAAGGGACGGGAGGGGCTGCCCAGGGGCAGGCACGGGCTTCAGATGGCAGGAGACAGGGCCCCGCCCCGCCCCACCAGCACCTCCCACCTGAGCACAGGGACTGTCATCCCAGACTGTGCCCTTCTAGGTCCCCTGCCCTCCTGCCTAGCTCCTCCAGGCACATAGTGCTTTGGGGTCGGGTACCACACCAGACAGGCGTCTGGGCCCAAGAGCATGACCCATCAGGGGTCACAGGGCCTTGGTGTCCCCTCATCACCTCCGTCCCAGCCTGACTCACACCAGGTCAGGGCGGCTGCGTGTACCAGTTTCTACACGCCCCGCTGTCCCCGCCCTCATGGAATCACGCTCACAGCCTTCCCTGCTGTGCCCAGCCGTGGATGGAGGCTGAGCCAGCCCGTTTCTGGTTACCTTACATGAACCACTAATTGAAGTCTGATGTTCTTGGCCCCCAAACAGTCAGAAATGACAGCTCCATCTCCAACATCTGGGCTTCCAGGGGAGAGCTGCGAGCGGGGCAGGGCAAGCTCAGAGCCCGACCAGAAGGCTTGCTTGCTGCCCCGCTCGCTCACAGGCCTTGGCCAAGGGATGGATGGGTTCCTCTGGGACCTGGGGAAGGCAGGGAAATTTCTGCAAGTGTCCTAGGTACCACCTGCCCTCATGGCCCCGTTGGCCACGCCCATGTGAGTGTTGGCAGGGGAGGGGGCTGGTGCCCCTGCGGGGCTGAGAGCCGGTCACCATGGCTCAGTGGGGGTCCAGCACACGGGCATGGTGTGGAGCCGCCCACGTGCGCTTCTTGGGGGCCACACCCCCAGGCCATGCACATGGGGTGAGCGTGCGTTTGTGCACACACGAGCCAGAGCTCGTACTGACAGCCCGTCCTGCCAACAGCACCTGTTCCTCCTCCTGGAAGGCCACGTGGAAAACCTGGGACTTGGCTTGTGGGGGGAACCAGGTCCAGCACTTCTGGGGCTGGTTTCCACTTGAGCTGCCTAGAAGAAAGCACGCAGCCTGGGAGGCCCCGCAAGCCTTCTTAAAAGCTTCGCAAGTTTGGCTTCTACTGTTCCCCTCGCGGGGATAGGGCCTGGGTGAGGCAGCCGGACCCCCAGCCAGCCCCATGGGCCAGCAGGGGCAGCTTGCCCTGGGTGTGTGCGCACGGGCATCCACGGGGCATGGTTCCGAGGAGAAGCAGGGGCAGGGACGTGAGAAATCTAGGGGAGCGTGTGGAGAGCGGAGGGTTTTATCTGGAGTGCCGTGGACAGCACAGCAAGGCTGAGTCTGGGCTGGAGACCCCCATGGTCACAGCCTCCTGCAGCTCCAGGGGGACCCATGGGGCCCGGGGCCCGAGTCAGGCCCCACGTGTAGACGCCTGCACGGGCAGGGGCGGGTGCCCTGCGCGCTCACCTGTTTCCATCTTCCTCCCGCCGATGCGGTGGCCCTGGGCTGGGGCTGCGCCCTCCTGGAGCCCCCTCACTGTCCTCTCCCCCAGGGCATGGACCGGATGGACGAGCCCGGCCTGCGGCACCTGCGCACCGCTCGGCACCTGGAGCCGGGCATGGTGCTCACTGTGGAGCCCGGCATCTACTTCATTGACCACCTCCTGGACGAGGCCCTGGCTGACCCGGCCCGCGCCTGCTTCTTTAACCCCGAGGTCCTGCAACGCTTCCGTGGTTTTGGCGGGGTGAGTGCTGGTGGGCCCCGCGTCCTTGCTCCCAGAACGGCCCCCCTCCAACTGCTGCGTGTCACCTCTTTGTCCTCCAGGACAGGAGGCACAGTCTTGACTTCCTCACTTGAGAGGGACCTGGCCCGCCCTTTCTCATGGTCTGTCACCAGACAGGAGCCTCAGCCCTCAACACAAGCGACTCAGATTCCTACAAAACCCCTGCCCACTCCAGGGGCTCCCGGCCACCGGGCAAGGGGCAAGGCCAGGGTGGGCAGGTGGCACGAGCAGGTCCCTGTGGGAGGCGCCTTCTTCCCAGCAGCTGCCCACAGAGGCCTTTGAGGCCAGCCCCCCGCCCCCGGCAGTACTGACCACTCCTCAGAAAGGGCTCTTCCCACTCGGCGGGGCTCAGCCTGGAGCCGTCGGGCCCGACCCTCAAACTTAGCGTGTGAGGCCAGCTCAGAAATAACGAGCGTCCGTCGGTCTGACCAGGTCCGGATCGAGGAGGACGTCGTGGTGACTGACAGTGGCATGGAGCTGCTGACCTGTGTGCCCCGCACAGTGGAAGAGGTTGAAGAATGCATGGCAGGCCGTGACAAGGCCTTCGCTCCCTTCTCTGGCCCAAAGTAGAGCCACCAGCAAGCGCACTTCATGGACGGCGGCCTGACGGTTGGCCCCCAGCGGTGCTGCTCAGAAATCACATGCGGCATCGGCGTTTGATCACACCAAATATGCTGTTTCCCAGGGAGAAACTTTTTTATTAACCTTCTGTGGGATCACACCCTTAATCTGTTTTTACTTTGCTTGAATGACAGCGGCTTTTAAAATGCTAATTTTCAATTATCCCGTTGTTTTGAATAATCCTGTTCTTCACTAGCAACTAAATGTGTATCTTGCCATCATTTGTATGCTGCTCAGGAAAGATGCCGTCCTCGTATTTTCTCTCAAAATCAATACACAGAATGGAATTTGCAATAAAAGATTTCCTAAAATGGACCTTTGTGCCCGGCTCCCTCTCTATTCTTTGTCCCTTTGCAGGTGAGCACTGCAGGGTTAGACCTGGAAACTGGCCCTGCAGAGACCCAGGAGTCTGGGCATAGGTGGGGCTGGGCCTCTGCCCACGTGAAGGGGGCCGTAGAGTAGGAAGCCTTTTTGGTACGGTTACTGCCTCAAAGCTGGATTTCCGAAGGGGGGCAGAATTACGCAGCGCTTAAGGTACAGTTATCGACAACATGAGACTCGCAGATTCCTTGTCTGTGATTTCCTTCTCGTGCGGGACAGGCTAGCAAAGCCAGCATCTGTTTGAGAGACACTGCCGCCTAAGGCAGCACCATGGCAAAGGTGAGCTTTCTGGCTCCTTCCACGTCTGCTGAGTCCATTTGTCTCCCCTAAGTGGAAGCCCACTGGCCGAACTCCACTCTGAGGCTGTACAGCCATCCAGGGCCACCTGGGCCCAGTCCCTGCCAGTGGCAGAACACCTGGCCTTCCTCTGCCTGCCCACCTCTCCCACGGTCCCACAGAACCGCCCTCACCCCTGCAGCGGGCTTCGAGAATTCTGCACACCATTCTAGGGTTCTCTCATCCTTGGCTCTCATCCGAGCCAAGGTGAAGGGCAGGTGAGAAGGACAGACATCAGAGATGAAACCTTAATAGGGTGGGGAAACTCTATAGCCCAAGCCAGAGACCGCTGAAGTCACTGAAGAGTTGAGTAAATTGATTTCTTCCTATGGCAGTAACACAAAAGTGCTTGTGATGTGGCCACATTAAAATAAAGCAGCATTAGTTTCAAATCACCATTTATCTTTTTCTTGCCTCTTTGATTTACAAACAATTTTTTAAGGTTTCCTCCTGGTGTGCAGATATATTCCGTAAGTAAGTTATCTGTGGTATTAAGCAGTTTGAGTAATGATCGTCTTTCTGAGGGTCAGAAGTTTGAGAGTGCCAAATCGTTCTCTCCCCCAGCTGTATCTGTGAGCCATGCTCTAGTGCACAGGGTTTCAGGTTCCCCCACCCCCAGGATAAAACCAGTTAAAAGTTAGGTTGGAACTCTAAGTGGACAGCTTAGTTTAGCTGTGTTAACTACAACACACACACATCTTTCTCCTTCCTCTCCTTTAGACGTTTTATACCAAAACTGCCCATTTCATATAAATGTTTGATTATCAAAGAAGTCGATAGGAAAGAACAAGGAGAAATCTCAGGAACTAAATGCTCTTTGTCCAAGAGGGACACTGGGGACAGAACTGGCTGCTTGGGCCCAGGTAGGCGAGTCAAAGGCATTCTTTGCAGGTGCAGGTCTCAGGGGACCGCAGTAGCCACCTACTCTGCCCCATGTTCTAGAGAATGGTCCAATTCCTAAGTCTCCAACTTCTGCAGAAGTTTGTACAGCTTCAGAAATATATTAGAGACCCTTCCAGAAAGCCATGCAGTGCCAAAAGCTTTTCCAAAACCCAGGAAAGATCTAGGTATTCATTCAAGAAATGAGCATCTGCTATGTGCCAATGTGGCATAAAGACATGACCCCTGCTCTCAGAGCCCAGAGTCTCCTGAGAGAGGCTTCCCCTTAAACAAACATGCACAAATAGATCACCTCAAACATTAGAACGTGCCAAGAAGGAAAGTAACAGGACTGACCTTGTCTAGAAAGCCAGGGGGGCTGAGACAGGAAGGGAGGAAAGTGAAAAAGCAAGAGGAGATGAAGCATTCCAGATGTAAAGAGCTGTCCTAAGGCAGCCGGCCCTGAGCTAAAAAGTGCTGAGAAAAGCCCTGCAGCCAAAGCAAAGTGATGCGGGAGAGTGGAGGGGAATGAAGGCAGCGAGAGCAAACAGAGCCACATCCCAGGGAGACTGGGTCTCACCCGGAGTGCACTGGGGAACCACGAAGGTTCTGGAGAGCATGCAACAGTCCAGGGAGACAGAAGCCAGGCAAAAGAGGGTGATGGCTCTGCAGAAGGTGGGGAAGGGGAGGTGAAGCAAACGTCACAAGATTCATTTAGGAGGCAGAACTGAAAGGTGGTGATGTACAAAGGCACCTGGCTCCAACAGCTGCTTCAGAGGAAACAAGACTCCGGTACCTGGGCTGCAGAAAAGTGTGATGTGTGACAGCCTCAAGCCCGGTTCTCTGGACACCCCTGCATAACCTTCAGGTCTACAGCTCTGGGAGGAGTGGGATGTTGCAGTCAAAGGATACTCAGGGTTGCTGCTCTCCTTTGAGTACGTGTAAAATACATATGAACTCTTCAGATACTCACAGGCAGCCAACCAAAGAGCAGTAGGTCTAAAGTGCTTTTATTGAAAAAGAGCTAGCACCCTCACAATCATGTCGATATAAAATTCCCTGACAAGTTATTGGATTTTAACTTACAGCTAATTCATAAAAATGAAATGGGACACATTACCCACAGAAATAATTACTGTACTACAATTTTCATTAAGATGCAATAAGTAGAAATCTATTTCCCACGACATGAAAGTAACTGAAGGATCATAGAAGACAAGTATCTATGGCACTTTCCCTTGAAACACTCAAATCAGCTTCTCAGACTCTTATGTATGAATTTCTTTCGACAGACACCCTATGGCATCGTGTAAACAAAGACGACACGCATACTATATAAACTGTACTGTTAGGGGAAAGGCCTTACTTTGACATTCCGTCGACCTCAAAGCCTCAGAACTTATTTCCTACCACTCTATAGGTGGAGACCACGCTCTGAGACGTCAGGTGTCTAAGCAGGATGCGAGTTATTGCTTCTTCTATTCTGGTATACATTTCTACATTAGACTAGGGGACAAAGAATATTACGGAAAGGCACTCTAAATTCAGAGAAAACTAGGTTCCTATCATTAAGGGAAGTCTAGACTTGGGACGACAGCGCCTCCGCCCGCCCCCACGCCCACCTCACCCCTGCCCTGGGCTGGGAACAGAAAGGCAGCAGGGCATCTGCCTGCTGCTCCGAGCTGGTTAACATTTGCACTACATTCTTGGTATCTAACATAAAGAAACCCACAATGAAATACAGTCATTATTCCAAAGTTTTTTTTTATTTCAAATTCATTGAAAGAAATAAAATTATATTTAAAAAAATAGAGTAATCTCACAAACTGAGGAAAGCCAGGAACACAAAGAACAAGTACTTTTTCCTGAGAGGCAGATCTAACAGCTATAGGACGGACTTTCTTCCTTCCTAGCTTTTGTCAAACAAAATTTTTTCCTATTTCTAAGGCATCAAAAACACTCGAGTGTTTTAACTGGGTTGTTCAGGTACAAGGTTTCAAGCCCTCTAAGGGGGATTAAGAAACATCAAAAGCTGCTACGATTTCCTTTGTTGTAACACCAAACATTAAATTGTACATACTTCTACTTCTTTATGTAAATTTGAGAATTTCACACTCGTGACCTGAATTTCAAAGATCTGGTCATATTTTATTAAAATTTTACTACTTCTTGGTAAGAACGTCCAAAGTATCTGAGCTCACATCCCAGTAACTAAAAGGGGCCGGACAGCAGGAAGAACTGTTGGATCGCACCACCTGCAGCCAAGACCTGTCAGAAAACACCCATCCCGGAAGACTCACATGCAGCTAGAAATTTATACTAAAGCCTAATTCCTAAACCACTAGACCTGCCAGCAAAGGCAGATCATATCCTAATGGTTCATATGTAACCTACAGGACAAAAGTTACAGAAGTCATATACAATTCCCAAACTTACCCATTCCCCGTACTTGGTTTCCCTCCATTTTATACTGATAAATCTATCCAACTAACAACTTTCATTCCCAAACACTTCAGTGAGATAGTCAAGACAACGGTTAACATTTCTGTTCTAAGCATGACTGCTGGTGCTAGTTTTGATTTGCATAGGTAAAAGGAAAGCTTGAATTTTTCCAAAAGGTACAATCTTATTTTCTTAGTTGAAATAATTGAGTACATACCTGATGATTTCCCTAAAGCTTCTTTTCCAAGATAGTTAAGTCAATTCATATAATTGGTAACAATAAATTCCATGGGGACAACCATTTCTGAAAGATATTGTTTAGTAAATAAGAGATTAAAAATGTCTGTAGCACCTCTTACAGGTGCTTAAAGATTCAAGTGACCTAACTGCATCTCCAATGAGGTGCTATTAAAGATTCAGTAGGATTCTGTGGGTATCTCCTAGTTAGTCATTTAAAACATCTATCAGCCTACAAGTAGATCCATACTCCAACCACAGTAAACCGATGTTGGACCCTAATAGGAAGCCCTATCCTGTCTCCTGGATCTGTAGGGAGTTAACCGTCCTGGGACAGTTGCTCTCATGGAACAATACAGGGCTCTTGTCACATGCAGAAGGGACTCTTGGCCTTTAATAATGGCTTTGCTGAGTTGCAGGGCACTGTGATGTCTTCTTCCGCCCAGAAGGGCACAGACAGCACTCTTCCACCAACCCAAGGGTGCAACTGGAGTTACATCCTGGTTACACTGTCCCAGGTCCTAGTATGAAACAACAATGTGGCCCAAAATGACCATGTTCAAATAAGATACCTGGTAACTTTTTAATCTGATGTGACTCAGTCTCTTGTCACCAGCCTAGGTCACCCAAAAACAAAAACCAAAAAAAGAGAAAAACACAAATTTGAGCTAGAATTGTTCTTAAAAAAAAGTCAACAAGGACAATCAAAACTACCAACATTTATATAAGCCAGACCCTAGAGATTTCCATCTTCAGTGACTGCCACTTTTTAGTCTTAACAAAAATGTCAATATCCTGAGTTTTATCAGTATTTTCTTGCTAAAATAATTTATGGGACATAAATGCATACAAATGAATGAAAAGTGGTACAAAAGTCTGGAAGAACAGCCCACTAACTAGAAAATGTCGCAAAAACAATATAAAACGATGTGTTTAAGTGAAATAAATTAAAGGTTAAACCTTACACTTTCAAGTTTTCTTAGACTATTATTTTGGGAAATGGCATGGAGTTGATGACGTATTTTTCTAATAATCAGTTGTTTAAGATCAAATACCAAGTGATCGTTCACAAGAAGTTTTTGCTTTTAAAAACCACGGCCCCACTGCAGTGTATTTGAACACAGGAGAAACTACCTGCTGAAATTAATATTCAAAATCCTAATCAGTAACCTGTGTGGCCATAAACTGTTAAGACGTTTTGTTTACTAACTTGGCTGTCCAAATGGTATGTTAAAAAAAAAAATGCTTACTTTACTAGCATCTGCAGAAACTAAAATTTTGGTACATAAGTTTCTCTAAACCACTGAGTTGTTTTTTTAATTTTAACAAAATAATGCCAATGCAATAACCCAAAGGTATCCCAAATGCTTTGCTTTTACTTTTAAAAAACCTATTTGCTTACTAAATGCTATTTATATTTTTAAGCCAGTTGGCTGCATACTGCCTTTAAAATGTAATGGGGTTTCTTTACTTAACCTGACATCACTATTCAAAAACTTGTACTTGCTGGGGAAAACGGTACTAATTATGCTAAAACAAGGTTTATGCTATACATAAAATCACTCCAAATTATAAAGTGATTGGTTTCTATAGCTCTAAGCATTTTTAATACATAATTTAGAAAAAAGTCACACATAGATGAACAGAGATGGCATTCAACTTTCTTTCATCCAATTAACCATATCCATTAAAACCAAGACCCTTCTGCATGACTTGCCAGTTCCCCATTCCTTTTGTCAACCTAGAAAAGAAACATTTCTTGGGAAGTCAGGATTTATTAAGAACATCAAGCTCCAGGGCATTTTTTTCTTTTTACCATATACCTTTAAAAATGTTTTTTATCCCCACAAAAATCCTTATCATTTAAAACCAGATATTCAAATTATATGGCTAACATCTTTAGCTAATCAACTGTTCAGTGCTGATCCTAGAAAACAACCTTCAATGGATCTTTGAATAATGGAGATTCAGCCGCTGATACGAGTAGTGTAGGTAGTCACACCTTTAACGTTCAGGACACAAGTTGTGACGTTTGAAAGGGGTGAGGTCTACTGTCCTGCATTATCAGAACTTGTCGTATTTTCAGTGCTACTGGGTTGCACATTATCTGCGAGGTTGTGTGCATGCTCAAGAAATAAATCTTTCAGTACACTTAATTCCTTAGTCAGCAATTTAATTTTTGCTTCCAACCGTTCATTCTCTTCCTTGAGCTGATTCACTCTCTGCAGCGTATCCTGCGCTTTCTGCTTGCTTTTCAACCGGCTCTTTTTCACCGCCATGTTGTTCCTCTCTCTGCGCTGACGATACTCGTCACTGTTGCGATCCATGGGCAAACTCTTTTTGCTCTGCTTGCTTGGAGGCAAAGCTTTGCCTCCGCCCCCAGGGCCGGCGGGCACCAGCTGAGGAACCTGCTGTAAGCCGCTGGCATGAGCCTGAGTATGAATGACACTTATTCCATTCACGCCCGGGGTACTGTTCTGCTGTGATACCTTGCTCATTTGGGCACGCTCCCTTGTCAACACAGAACAAGTAGAAATGAGGACAAGGTGATCAATGGTTTGATCTGCCAAGAAATCTTCACATGTACCTAGTTAAAAAATAAATTGCATTAAATATTTGAAATGACAAGATCAAGTAAGATTAAACTTGCATGTACCTAATAGCAGGCCAGTATTAATTGATTATGCTGAGAAAAGTCTATGACAACTGCCAACTGCTCCAATGTTTCAGAAGTCTAAGTCATGTAATTTAGAGAGGTAAGTTAATACAGACGCACCACACGGCCAAATTCAACCCACCTGAACCCCTGAGGGTACTGCCCATCTGTGCTTGTTATCAAAAATGGGAGGAAAAACAAAAGAATACCACTAATTAGGTAGCACATATGAACCAATAGCACTTGGCAATCTGCAAGAGAGAAATGTGAGATGTTTGGTTTAAACACAATGAGTTCAATTATGATAGGAGAGACACCTGCAATAAAAGAGAGAAAAAGTTTCAATTGTTGGCTCAAGTCAAAATAGAAGCCTGGAGCAGAGCGCCCAGCCCAGTCTCCAGAGCTCATCAGGACGCACTGCACTACGATCTCTGCATGGTACTTACTCTAATAAGCAGAGACTGAGTCATCAAGGACTTGACTTTTCTCCCGGAGCGTAAGAATCTTTACAGGATATTTTGAAAAGGTGTTTTTTGCTTGTTTTTATTTCTTTTAATGACCTCAAATGAGAGTAGTTTACAGAGATTTTTTTAAGTTAGTTTCTTGGATCACAGATTGAGGAGCTCTGAGATGCCCAATTTGCTTCCCCATCCCATCATGCTTCTAACAGTATTTTTTTAATTCTCGACATAATTAGTAAACACATCTAAACACAGTCAGCCTAAAACCACAAGGAAAGAAACAAAAGCCCTGATGATGCATCCAAGGAGGTGCAAACACTGGGACTCAGGCTGGACCAAGAGCCAGAGCAGCTGCAGCGCCTGCACCCACTTGACACTGCTCAAGGAGCGCAGAGGAAACGCCAATCCTGAAACATTACGGCAGTGCTGCCCGTAGAAATGAAGTCACAGTTTCAGAACTAGTCAGATTTGCATTACTATGAATTCAACCAGTTCGCTACAACTACCTCAAGATGTGTCAAAAGCAGACTATCCTATCATCATGAGGCCACTTCAAGACAAACTGACTAAAGCTGAGTGAACCATGCCCACCAAGAAGTCACAGCACTCTTGGAAACTGAGAAAGCAGTGTTAGGAACCATAAAACTACCCCGTTCTCTTTTCACAAAACTGCTAAAACTGCATCAGTGGGAAAAAACCTGCAGCCAGAATTATGAACTGCCTCAAATGAGTACACCTTACAGTTCTTAAGAAAAGCTCAGTTCGTAAACACCAGCAACTTCACCCAAACCTTTAGCCAGGCATGTCTGTATAAACACCATTTACTGGTCTGCTTTTTAAAAATCTTTGCTTTTAAAAAGGCCATATATCATTACTTTCCATTGTTTTTCAAGCCACACAGGCAGCCCTGAGCTAGCCGGTCATCTGTTCTCACTTCAGTGCTAAGGAAACACCAAAAGCTTCCTTCCAAACCATGATGGATATCTACTCCAAGTCTATCTTCAGTAATGGATATTTCACGTTTCCCTTGATAATTTATCATGTTGCCTATTTTTTCTTCCAGTTAAAAAGTGGCAGTTCAGTATAATTTGAGCTACACTTACCACTAATAGTGTTAAAGGCCATCTATACCATTGCTTATCTATTTGGTATGAAGTGAAAAGTGTTTACTCAATTTTTATGAACTTGTTTGATTTAACATGTCTCCTGGGACCGTCTCAACAATCATGATTATGTTCATCTTATTTATCTTTTTTATTTTTTATATGTCAATTAGGTTTTTAGTCTTTAAAGCTACTCTCTAATAAACTCAGAGATAACAATGATCCAAAGAAGTACAAACCAGGAACCAAGTCAGTTCTTGTCTTGGCTCTGACTTCCCCCATTTCACTCTGGACATACCCCTTCCCTCTGTGAGCCTCGATTTCCCCATCTGCAAATGAGGAACGTAAAGTGGTAAAATGCCTTCTGACTTTGACAATATACCACGAACTTCAGTCACCAAAAACTCTTATTACAGCCTCCAAATTTAGTGATGTTCATGCCCATTTTTGTTCTCAAAGATACCGGAACAGGGAAGGGCTCTTTTACCTCAGTCTGACTCAAGGTACTAGGCTGAACACAGTAGGTAAGGTTTTGAAAATGAGTCCTTTGGCTTGTAAAACAAAGAGTAATCATCAAACTGGTAAAAATGTAAGAAAAGGCAACTTGGAGATAATAAAAAGAACTCCAATTTTTTTTGTTTTTTAAGTTCTCCAACCGAAGACAAGCCAAGAAAGTAGCTCTTAAAGTGAAGAGCTATCCACTAAGGAAAGGGGGTCAAAGAGCTAAGTGGTCTAAGACTTAACTCCAAACATATTATCAATTTTGTTTTTTACACTGAGCAAAACAGCTGCCTCTACAAGTGACATATTTTACAGTTTACACAGTTATCTGTGCTTTTGTTTCTTCCACAAACATTTATTGAGCACCTACAATGCACAAAAAGAAAATAAGTTTATTTCAAATCTGGATATTCAACCCTAAGTGAAAGTCTGGCTCCTATGTGGACAAATACTATTCCAAAGTTCAGTCTCCAGGAAGCAGAGTGGCACCTTGTTTCCTTGCTGTGAATCATTCAAGCAGGAAGCAGGAGAAAACCTGAAAAGCAGTGGTTCTCAAAGTGTGGTCCCTGAACCGGCAGCAGCAGCATCACCTTGCTAGAAATGCAAGTTCTCGGGCTGCCCCAGACCTGGGAATCAGGAGCTGTAGGAACAGGGCTGGGCGATCTTGTTTTAACAGGCCCTCCAAGTGATTCTGATGACACTGAAGTTTGAGAGCCACTGTTACAAATCAACCATGGACCTTAAGAAAGATGGACTGAGTGGGTAACATTTTTTAAATTCAAGTTCCTTAATTCAAGTAATGTTCATTCAAATCAGTGACACAGTGACAACTCAAAACGTTAGAATGAGTAAAACAAAATCAAAATTTTCTCAAGTTTCACTTGGGAAAATAAACCTCTCAAGGATTTTCCTAACCCTCTTGTCATTTTCTTCACATGTGTACAACCAGATATTCCTCCCCTGCCCCACCAAATAAATTTTTAACTCCAATTTCCTCAACGAAGGTCTACACTCCAAAATATTCTGATGTTTGTCCCTTATTCCAAATCTGTTCAAATCACTGGTATCTGACAATTCTACCCACCCCCACCCCCCCAAAACACCGCACCTCTAGTATCCGTCTCCATCCCAATGCCACAGAGTTACCTCAGGCTGACATCATCTCTCAGGGGCACAGCCTCCTCTGCTTTAGCAGTGTTCCCTCCAACCACTGTCTCCAAAGCAATCTAACACTCAAACCTGAGTGTGTCACGCCGGCTCACTGAAAAGTCGTCTGTGGCTCCAGCATACAGATCAATCCAAGGTGTTAACCCTCTCTCCAGCCCCTGCTCCCTTTCACATCACACCTCAATACTGAACCACTATCCGTCCCCTAAATGGTCTGCACGTTCTCTTTTCTTTGTGCTTCTGTCCAATTTGTTCCCCCAGTTTCTTGGTCAATGTCAGCTCGATAGTGTGCCTCCCTGTAGACTAAGCTAGAGACAGGACTCTGTCTTTATCACCATATGCCCAGCATCTAGCGGTGGTGCTCAAGAAATATTTGTTGAATACAGCCTCAAAAGGCTAAGAGAAAACATTTAGTTTTACAAATGTCTTACATAAAAATGAGATTCTCTAGCATTAAAATCTCTTATAACAACCATAATTAAATCAAGACTGTTACTAAGATATTATGGTCTTACCACCTAAAGTTCTTGGTCTTTCTTAATGGTATACAGGAAAATAAAAACATTTGCTACTTCTAGCCCCCAGCCTATACAGTGAACATCATTCTTGTCTGGTCTTTGCTTCGTATCAGTTGAGAACCTTTATTTTCCACTTTGCCCAGTTATGTTTTCCATAACCTCAAGTTCTTAGACATATGTTGCCAGGGTCTGACAACTCTGTACCACAAGTGAAGTGAAGGTAAGCAAAGTTAACAAACACCCAAATGAGCAGGATTTCTATTTATTTGCCACTGCTGGGTTCATGACCCAAAGCAGGGGTCCATGAAGGAGGGTACATCCCTTCAGGGAGTACACAAGTGGTCCACTGGAGTATGAGAAGAAAATGCACGTTCTTTTGTTTTTTCATGTCATCTTTTTACTCTACTTTTAGTGCCATTAACAACACACACAAACTAATACACACACATTGTTTATAAATATACATCTATTAGGGAGTCATGCTCAATTCTTTTTTCTCTTCTTTTTTTTCCTTTTTTAACTGATAGGTCTGGAAAGCCAAAAAGACAGGCGACCAATGTACCTACCAGTATAAGAGCCCATGGAAGCACCCCCTCCCAAGAATACACAATAAACCTGGAGTTGTGGCTACCTGCGTTTACCATTTCTGTGATCAGGTGAGGCAATCTTAGGCCATAAGACCAAATTCAGCCCCATGAGGTCCTATTTATCTTTACCTAGGACTCACGAGGTGCTGTTTAAATCCCAAGGGATGAAACCACCTGTCCAAGATCAGACAACCTTGCTGACAGTCATGATGTGACCTTGAGAATTTAGAAGATATTCTGGGAGAAAAAAAATTAAGTTTTGCTTCCACCTATGTTTTTCAGGGAGGTATTAAAATGACTGAATCTGCCAAGTGTGCCCACCAGAAGCAGGACTCGAACTGAAAAATTCTTCAGCTCACTAGCATCCTGTAATTATTTAGCCTTGTTTACACTAAGTTTTTCCAACACAGTGAATCAACTTTAATAGCTTATCCCAAATACTACTCAAGTAGTAACAGCTGACCAGATTTTAACTTTTAACTGTCAAGGGCTTGTAGATGCAGAATTTCTTAGTAAAGCAAACCTTTATACTATTTTATTTCAAAAGTTTCTTTGAGCGTCCCACAGCCTAGCCTATCTGAATTAAAGGACAATCTCTTCCAATAAGAATACAACTGAGTGAGTGTACACTGGGAAGAGAGAACTACCAATTTTTGTGTAACCCACCAAGGTTAAAACCATTCTGAAACGGACACATTTTAAGACGCCAGATGACAGCACAAACTTCAGACCAGAGGAAAGCCCAGCAATTAAACCTTCTGAAGAATAAAAACACACGAGCTTACTTGGAAGAACAGATTCTCCTTCCCCTCAAACATGCATTTCCATCCTCTCCATCTAGACACCTCTACTGGCAATTTTCCTTACTGTGTTCCCTCCAAGCATGCTAACGAAGCACTTCATTTTTTGCCCTTCTCTGTTCTAGTCAACTCGTGGTTGCTGCACGTTCATCCAACCTGTGTTCAACAGTCACCTGAAGGATATTCAAAGTACAGCTCCATAAGGAAGCACAATATTATTTGTGTAAAGTCACATATTTAAAAATCGACCGCCTTCCCTGACTACTTCTCGACTAACTTCTAAAAAGGATTCTCGATTACCCGACACCGAGCAGTTTCGCAGGCGCAGGAAATACCCCAGGTGGCACTGAAGTAAGATACCGTCCACCTTCTGCTATTCTGGGAACACCCTTTATCCCCAGGGGCCAATACGAGCCTGGCTAGTCACACTGCACGTTGCATAAACAGAGGGCCGGGTTCTGGAGGGGGGCACAGCCCGGCTCGCATCCCGTCCCGGGCCGGCAGCAGGGGCGCTGGGGGAGCGCGGGGGTCTGCGGGTGGCGCCGCGGCGCTGGGCCGGGGCCAAGGATGAGATCAGCGGCCCCGCCGGGTGTTGCCGGCAGGTTGCATCAGACGCCGCGCGGGGCCGCCGCCCGCGCCGCGGGCCGCGCGGGGCCTTCCCGGCAAGCCGGCCGCCCAGGGCCGGGCCGGGTCTCCTCGGGCCGGGGCCGCGCCCACGCGAGCGGCCGGCGGCGCCGCGGCCTCCTCCTCCTCCCTCAGCCCGCCCGCGGCCTCCTTACCTGCGCCTCCAGCCCGCCCGCCCCCAAGCGGCCTCCACTCCCAGCGGCCCCGCACGGCGCGGCCCGACCCAGGCCTCCCGGCCCGCGAGTCGGCGAGGAGCAGCGACGGTTACGAAACCGGCAGCCTCCGCCCGTTCCGCAGCCGCCGCCAGCGCCACCGGCGTCCCCTCCTCGCCGCGGCCGCGCGCGCGGCCGCGACCGCCGCCGCCATAACCAATGGGAGCGCCGGCTTGCGGGGGACGCGCCCTCCCTCCGCGACGGACAGCGCCTCCAGCCAATCGCGGGCGGCCTGGCCGCTGGAGGCGGGCACGTGGCGGAGGCGTTGCCCGCTGCGCGGTGGGGCGGGCGGGGGCGGTGGGAGCGACCGAGCGGGGTTCCCCGGCCTAGCGCGCGGGGCGGCACCCCTGCGGTATGCGACCCGCTGCGAGAAAGGTTCTGTGAAAGTTGGAGGCATTGGAGAACCGTAGCCTCGTGAAGGCAACACCTGTCTCTGGAAAACACAATTTGCTGAGGTGATGTTTTGAACCATCGATTTCTGTTTTGGTTTCACCACGTCTTCGGGGAGCCCCGCCTCGGAGTCGCTCCCGGGGACATTTTCCCGGAACGGCCCACCAGACTCGCCTCCCGGGACGCTGGGTGCCCGACGGTCGCCTCACCGCCGACGGCCCGCGCCCCTCGGAGGGAGCCTGGAGAGAAGTCCTGAACCTCACGACACTGAAGGCAGCTGCAAACTTGTTGAAAGACGAAGGGTGCAAAATTTTCCCAACTTAGGATTAGTGTTGATGGCACTGGTGCAGACTGTGGTTACGGGGAAATGAATTTCCACGATCAATTCCCTTGTACTGTCCTCCAGGTGAACAGATTGAGAGACGTGAACTCAAAAAAATGGATGGCAAACCAGCCTTATTTATCTAAGACGATTCGCAGGAGGATCTGAAAGCGTATTACAACCGGGAAGCAGCGCGCTGGGTGGAGGCAGACAGGTTTGATTGCTTCCTTTTTAGCAATTCTTATCGTCTAAAAACTGGAGTCTTTGAAAGAGGAAACGTTTCTTCATCACCCAGGCCATGGCACCACCTCTCCGCATAAGACGGTTTCGAGGAATCAGTAAAGAGGTGATAAAACATTTGCGAAAAAAATAAAGATATAAAAATTAAGAGGGCTGCAACTAAAAGTGAACACTGATAACCACAGAAGCAGACTTGGTAGAATGACACAATATCAAAACCAGTACGTTTGGGCTTCCCTGGTGGTGCAGTGGTTGAGAATCCGCCTGCCAATGCAGGGGACACGGGTTCGAGCCCTGGTCCGGGAAGATCCCACATGCCGCGGAGCAACTGGGCCCGTGAGCCACAACTACTGAGCCTGCGCGTCTGGAGCCTGTGCTCCGCAACAAGAGAGGCCGTGATAGTGAGAGGCCCCCGCACCGCGATGAAGAGTGGCCCCCGCTTGCTGCAACTAGAGAAAGCCCTCACACAGAAACGAAGACCCAACACAGCCGAAAATAAATTAATTAATTAATTAAAAAAGAAAACAACCAGTACGTTTCTTTCACTTTGGCCCTTAGTGTTCTGAATTGAAATTTCTTTGATCAAGATTTTAGCACTATTAAAACTGGATTCGATTTTGTGGCTCACAAAATTATAATTTTACCCTCACCATGTCCTAATCACTTTAAAAATTGTATAGAAAAAAACCCCCCAAAAAACCATGTAGATATGTTCATTTATCCCCTGGTTTGCTAACCACTCTGCCAAGCTGCTCCAGCATTCTCTGTGTCTGTCTGGGCAGGCCTTCTTCCACACTCAGCGGATTAGTCAATGCCAAGGAGACTAGAGTATTTATTTCGTCTTCAGCTGGTAGCTGGTAATTCTGTCTTCTCAGTTTACAAATATTTATTTGGTGCCAACTATGTGCTAAGCTGTGGGGAATCAGCAACAAACAACACAAGCAGTCCCTGTCCACATGGAGCTTACACTTAGAGGCAGGGAGACAGACATTCAGTAACAATTTTCTAATTACCATTTTCACAGCTCTTACAAGAAGGAAGTACAAGGTGCTGCGAGAAATTATAAGAAGGAAGTCAAACCTGGTCTGTGGGTTCCGGAAACACTGTAAGATGAGCAAGATTTGCCTAGGTGGCGCAGATGAAGCGGATGTGCCTTCAAGTCAGAGGGACTGTCTTATCTAAAGGTCTTGAGATGGGAGAAACACCTTTCTTTGGCTGAAGCACAGTGCCCCGGAGGAGACTGATGAGATGGACAGGGCCTTGTGGCCTGAGAAGGGTTCTGATTCTTACCCTAAGAGAGATGGGAATCCTCTGAAAGACTTGCTCTCACCATAAGGAAATGAGGAGAGCCTGGTGGAGCTGTCTCTAGTTTGAGGAGATCCACCTTGTTGTTTCTTGCAAGTCACAGGGACTCAAGCCACTATAATCAAAGAAAAATTTCCTGCATGGTTCTCTGCGTCACTGATACCTGATGCGTAGTCTGCAAATCCAAAGAATTTGTAAAGAAGTAGTACATTAAAATCCCCTCCAAAGGACTTGAGAAGTAGGATCTCCTGCTAATTGAATAGGCTAGTCACCTGAGAGCTACTACAGTTAACTACTTAGTTACCTAACAGGTATGGACTCTAGTGTCAGGCTGTTCTGTTCACAGCTTCACCTCTTACTGGTGTGTGACCTCGGGCAAATTACTTAACCTCTCTTGTCATCTGCAAATGGGGAGAACAGTGTCTATCCAATAGAATTGTTGTGAGGATTAAGGAGTTGATAAAAGTTAGGGCCCTAGAACACTGCCTTACTGATACATGGTAGGAGCTCAAAAGTATTAGCTGTTATTACCATGATGCTCATACATGAATTATAAACAAATTATATCCATAGAATTGTAATAGACTAAAATACACTTCAAAACAAAGTCGTGCTGTGCTTAATATTGCTTTGATGATTCAGGCACTGAAATATTCACAATATTGAAGGTGATGTTGACTCGTTAGGGTATCTCAAAAGGCGTTTTTTAGAATAATTCCCTTAGTTACCACATCTTATCATTTCACTTCTTTCCGCAGAGTGGAGAAAAAGTTTAGTAATTTGAAATCTCTTACTGTTTGAAAGCCAGATCAATAGATGTTTACTATGCATACTTAAGTATTTATCTTAAATGTGTCTTAAGTACTTAGGATAATACTTAAGTATCATAAATGTGTATTTGGAAAATTTCTGAAAAATTAATATACCAAATTTACCACCTTTGACAGATCTGGACTAAAGCTATATAGCATTTTGAGAGTTGAGATAATGTCTGTCACAGGTTTGAGTCTCAGTAAATATGTTTTCTGGTATATTAGCAATAACAGGGCAGTGATTGGCCATCATTCTGCATTGGTTAGGGCTGTTTGTTTTTTTTTATAGTCCACTGGCTAATCTGCTGGTACTAGCTGGCCTATTTATCTGTAGTCTCTTCTTTTTTTTAAAGGGAACGCTATTTATTTATTTATTTTTGGCTGTGTTGGGTCTTCGTTTCTGTGCGAGGACTTTAGTTGCGGCGAGCGGGGGCCACTCTTCATCGCGGTGTGTGGGCCTCTCACTATCGCGGCCTCTCACTATCGCGGCCACTCTTGTTGCAGAGCACAGGCTCCAGACGCGCAGGCTCAGTAGTTGTGGCTCACGGGCCTAGTTGCTCCGCGGCATGTGGGATCTTCCCAGACCAGGGCTCGAACCCGTGTCCCCTGCATTGGCAGGCAGATTCTCAACCACTGCGCCACCAGGGAAGCCTCAGGGCTGTTTTGATAGGAAGTAACTGAAAACCATCCCCGAGTAGGCTTAGCATAAAGAAGGATTTGGTCAAAGATTTTAGGGCATTATTCTTTCTTCACACGGCCACTAACAGCCTCAATGTTCAAAGCTTTGGTCACTAAAGAAAGGCCCACTCACCTTTTAAGTTCCTGTTACAAAAGTCCTAGGCAAGGACTCTGGGGTTGGTCCAGCTGGATCAAGTGCTCTTCCCTGGAATGATCAAATGGCCAGGACCAGGTCACGATGTACTAACATGGCAGCTATGGATGGGATGGCAGAGGCACTTTCCAGAGGAAAAGGGAGTGCTGAGCAGACGAATCCATCAATATCCACTTCAAACACCAGCTCACACCGTGGTCACTCTGACAGAGCCTTAATCACTCTGGTTGTCTGATCTGTTCTTTCCTGTATCATATGATTCTCCATCCTTGAGGGCAAAATTTAAACCTCCAATTTTACCTTTGGAAGCACTATTTGGAATCATAACAGCTAAGATGCTAAACGGTTGTCTTAGGACATCCCCAAATTTCATAAGCAGGTCCTATGCGTGAAAGAGAAAATTCTGACATAGTTTAAACGTGAACGGGTGGCAAATAGGGTGAATGTCCATTATAAAGCACTTTTCCACGTGTCGGATTTCATTATTTTGTGAGTTAAGACATGTCACCTGTACATTTAAGGGTAGTACATGTCATCTGTGCACACAAGGATCGGTGTGTACTGTGGTGTGTAGCTTGTGAGCACATGAAGCTAGGTACAGACTGTCTGCACACATGAGGAGAGCTGCATGCATCTGTGCTCATAAGAGTGGCATGACATCTGTACATATCAGGAGAGGTAATCCGTATCATGTTGTGGGCCTAGGAGGGTCTTATTCTTATATCACCCCACTGAATAAGCAATGATTACCTGTTACATATTGATTGTAATGCAAGTTATTCCAGTGCCTATGAAGCACAAAACTGAAGATAAACAGAGGGTCTTTTGGTTTGTCTATTTGTGACATATGTGATACCAGTCTCCATCATAGCAGTGTGATGGGTTTTGGAGACAGAACAAGGTGATGCTGGCTAGCATTTACCTAGCTAAACCTCTGTTCCCCATCTGCAGAGAGGGTTAACAGTAAATTCCTCATATAATTGTTATGAGGATCAAGTAAACTTACAAGAAAAGAAGCTAACATAGTGCCTGGCACATAGCAGGCACAAAATAATCTGTCCATCCAAAAAGAATTTGCTACCTAGGACCCTGTTCTTGGTTTCTAATAATATTCTCCAGTAATAGCAACTGGGCTCCTTGGAGAAATGGCTGATTCTAGGATTGACGCAGGAAATACACAAGATGAACCTGGAGCATCTTGCAATGCCAGAAAGTAACGAAGCACTCAAAAAGCAAAACAATGAGGGTATGTGTCTTAGCTCAGGCTGCCGTAACAAAGCATCATAGACTGGGTAGCTTAAACAACAGAGATTTCTTTCTCACAGTTCTGGAGGCTGGCAAGTCCAAGATCAAAGTGCCAACGAGGTAGATTTTATTCCAAGGCCTCTTGTCTTGGTATGTAGGCAGCCACCGTCTCACTGTGTGCTCACGTGATCTTTGTGTGGATGCTGGGAGAGAGAGAAACATGCTCTCCAGTGTCTCTTCTTATAAAGACACTAATCCCATTATGAGAGGGTCCTCATGAACTCATCTAACCCTAATTACTGCCCAAATGCCCATCTCTAAATACCAACATGTTTGGGATCAGGGCTTCAACATATGAATGTGGCAGGGGAAGGGTAAGACACAAACATTCAGTCCAAAATGGCATGTCAAAGGGGCACAGGAAGCAAATGGAAGAGCCCCAAATGCCCAAAGAGTCCTAATACCAATTTGAGTGGAAAACAACTAATGTAGTATTGAATTATAACCCAGAGTATAAAAGAAATACCCAAGAGTCCATGTTGATGTAAATAAATAAATGTTGGAGAAGAGATGAGTCTCCCATGCAGAAGAATTCTAAATAATTTATGTAGATGCTCTGCCCTCAGATGGGGGAGAATATTTCTTCACTCCTTATGTATGGGCTGCACATAGTGACTTCCTTCTGAAGAGCAGAGCATGAAAGGGAAAAATAAAGAGAAACTTTATAGTGGAGAAACCTGACAAACACTACCTCAGCCAGGTGATCAAGGTCAACATCAATTAGACATAAGCCATGTTGCTATAATGAGATGAAAATGGCACTTGACCTCCCAAGAACTCATGGTAGTCTAACTATGAGAAAAACACCATACAAATTCCAATAGAAGGGCATTCTACAAAGTATTATCTGACCAGTACACCTCAAAACTGTCAAGGTCATCAAAAACAAGGAAAGTCAGAGGAAGTCTGGAGAATCCTAAGGGGAGATGACAACCAAATGTAATGTGGTATCCTGGGTGGGATCCTAGAACAGTAAAAGGACATTGGGTAAAAACTAAGGAAATACAAATAAAGCATGGACTTTATTTGATATTGTATCAAATTTATCAGTCCCCCTTCTAGAGTCCCCTCAGCCTTGGCCAGCACGTCTCCTACTCTAAGAAACTTACCTGTTGGGGTAAACTTCACCCTTCATTTCCATGTCCTTTTAAGGCTTTAGCCGCTGCTCTTGTCCATTTACCATCAAGACTGGCAGGGGATCAGTCACGCAAAGGAAACACTGGGCAAATAAATCAGAAACTAATGATACTGGTTACCTATGAGGGGTGGATGGGACGGAGATAGAAAGAATGGGAGAGTGGGAAGCGGGTAGGAGGGATGAGGGAGCGAGTGATACCTCTGTGAGTATACCTTTTTGTATATCTCTGACTCTGAGAACTGTGGTGAGGTTTCACAAACCCCAGAAACAAATAGTTAACACCAAGCAGGATGTGGGAGGAACCCAAAATGAAATATCGTACAAACAGTAACCAATAACCTAACTGTACTACAAATGAACAACACAACCACACTGTGGCGAAGGGACTTCCTTGGTGGTCCAGTGGTTAAGACTCCACGCTCCCAATGCAGGGGGCCCAGGTTTGATCCCCGGTCAGGGAACTAGATCCCACGTGCATACTTCAGCTAAGATCCCGCATGCCGCAACTAAAGATCCCACACGCGGCAACGAAGAAACTGTGTGCGGTAACAAAGACCGGCACAGCCAAATAAATAAATTAATATTAAAAAAAAAGAAAGAAAGGAACTAACCTGAGTAGCTTCAGAACACAGTATTTTGATTGGATAGGCGAAATACAAAAAGAACTGTACACCGATGATATGCACTAGTTACTAAGTTTTTCAAAGGGGTATTGGTTAGCAATTCCGAAACTATTTTACATATATGTTAGGACTGATGAATTAAGTAAATACATTTGGATAATGAGAGCAGGTTTCTCACTTTGGAGAAAGGAGTTACAAATAAAGAAAGAGCAAGACTAGAATGAACCCTGTGGTGTTGGATTGGAATCAGAGGCTATCAGAATGAATTCACGATTTGTAGTATATTCATAGATTGATAGATATAGAAATAAATACAGATGTGTGTGTAGGTGTGTGTGTGTGAGAATATATATGTTCTCTCTATGTGTTCTCTAGGTTTGTCCACTGAGAGGACCTAAAAGCAATGACACCCCAGTAGCAATGATCCTACCTAGAGACCAAATCATGGTTTCTAAATATCTTTCTTTGATGAGAGGAACTAGGGCTCATTGGAGAAGTGGTTGATTCCAGAGATGGGCAGGGAAAAGACAAGAAGAATCTGGCATACCTTGTGGTGACAGGAAGTAAAGAAATGCTCAAAAAAAAAAAAAAAAATGGTGGGAGTATATCAAAGAACATATGTGTTAATTTGAAGAAGCTCCCAATGACCAAATCTGGTACAATTTGAATAACAAAATAAATAATAATAATAGATTATAGTTCACAGAATAAAATAAATATCTATTACTTTATACTGATATAAATAATTAAACAAATAAATGGCAGAGAAGAAACAGCTCTTCCTTACAGCAAATCCCAATTAATAAATGTAGAAAGAATGGCTGAAACAGCAAGTCACCATTAGATAAGCACAGCAGTATAATTGTTGCAGGCACGAATCATCAATAAATGTTAAAACCAATGGGTGAAAGTATAATAAGAAACAAAATATCTATATATTCTCAAAGTATCTTCTCACAAGATACTTACTAATTACAATGGGAAAAATAACTTCCAGAAACCTGGAAGATACTACCAGAAACCTGGAAGATTACCGCCAAGTAATCAAAGTTAACATCAGCAGGACTAAGACATATTGACATCATGAGCCCCTGTTATGAGGCACTGAGAAAGGCATTCCTGTGAAAATGCATAAATAACCTCAATCCAATCATGAGAAAATTTCAGACAGATGCAGATTGAAGGACTTTCTATGAAACAACTGACCAGTACTCTTCAAAAATGCCAAGGTCGTGACAGGCAAAGAAAAGCCGAGAAATTATCCCAGGTTGGAGGAGACTAAGGAGACATGACAACCAAAGGCAACACGAGATGCTGCATTGGATTCTGGACCAGCAAAAGGACATTAGTGGGATAACTGGAGAAAATCTGATTGAGCCTATAGATTTGGTAATAGTATGTATTGTGTCAATGTTAATTTCCTAATTTTGACCAGTGTTCTATGGTCAGACCAGTATTTTTGCTGGGGTGTTGGGAGTGGAAGCAGCCATTATGTAAAGAGACAGGCACCCCTCCCTCACCCCGCTGAACCACCCACTGTGTTCTAGGCAGATACTAATGGTTATCATGGCCAGAGAGGAGCCAAAGTCCAGCAGGAGGTAAGGCTCCCCAGGTACACAGGACAGTAAGAAAAAGTTCCCTGATTAGAACTCAAGCCCTGCCCCAAGGCTATCACAGAGGTTAGCAAGTTGCTCCCCTACAGGATAGAAACCTGCCACACGGAGGTTACATAAAATTGACTTCCAAATCAAAAAAGACAAAGAAAACAATTCATAGAGTTGAGCACGTAAATACTTGAAACTTTTGGATATAAAAATACACCATAAATAAAATTAGTAACAAATGAGAAACTGGAGAAATATTTGGAACATATAATAAATTTCCTTATCATACAAGTAACTCTTAAAAATCAATAATCAATATACAGGGATATTACTCAGCCATAAAAAGGAACGAAATTGGGTCATTTGTAGAGACGTGGACGGACCGAGAGAATGTCATTCAGAGTGAAGTAAGTCAGAAACAAAAAAACAAATATCGTATATTAATGCATATATGTGGAATCTAGAAAAATGGTACAGATGAACCAGTTTGCAAGGCAGAAACAGAGACACAGATGTAGAGAACTAACGTATGGACACCAAGGGGGAGAGCGGGGAGGCAGGGTGGTGGTGGTGGGATGAATTGGGAGATTGGGATGGACATATATACACTAATATGTATAAAATAGATAACTAATAAGAACCTGCTGTATAAAAGATAAATAAAATAAAATTCAAAAAAATCAATAATCAGAAGATGAACACCACAATATAAAAAAGGTCAAGGGACATGGACAAGCATTTCACAAAGAAACACTAATGGACTGAGACTTGAAAAATAAATTACCTTATTATCATCAAACAAATGCAATTAAATCAACAAGATACCAAATTTTGTCTTTGATTATAAATCACCAAAAAGAATGTTAATAAATGATGTTAGCGAGAAGGTAAGGAAATTGGCACTTCACATATGGTCAGTGGGAAAGTAGTTTGGTAAAACCTTTCTGGAAGGTCACTTGGCAATTTGCAATAAAAACCCTAGAACTGTGTGATGTACCCTTTGACACGGCCATTCCAATTCAGTCATTTATTCTAAGAAGATCATCATACATGCATGCAAAAATACAAGGAAGTATATTACATCATGTTTACAATAGCAGAGGAAGAGAAAGAATTCATCTAAATGTCCATTCGGACGAGTCCCAACCAGTGGTGACCCATTTCTCAAAATCAACAAGAAGGAATGAAGGTGATGTTTGGAAGAAAAGATATGCCTAACATAGGTAATTGCCTTAAAGTAACAGGATTATATCTGGGACTATTATTGGATTTTTTTTTGTCACCTTTCTTTCTTTTGTCTTCTTATCCCTTGAGGAACTAAATGCCTATTTGCATGGATTGCACTGTAATTTGACCATTAGGGCAGAGAACTCTATCCATCCCACCTGATCTCAGGTGTTGATTAAAAATGTACTCCTCTGGGCTGTCTGGTATTTGAACAAAACCAAGATTAATGACCTGTGTTCTTTCTTTCAAAAAGATATACACACAGCTTTGGAATATATATATAAAATATATATTCTAAATGAATGTTCATTCATTAATATATTCGTGACTCTCAAGATTTTTATACTTCTAAGTTTAAAAATTGACTTACAAAAATCAGTTTTATTAGATTCATTCTTCTGTATAAATTAGACTGATACCAAATCTTACATAAGTGTTTCTTATTTTTAATGAGGATTTACAGTGAAATACATATTAAAATGTATACATTTTAATGAGTTTTTTATTAGAAAAAGTGTGAATAACTTCATAGTAGTAACAAAAGCTTATATTTAATAAAGCTCTTTTTATTTCTATAAAGCCTATATTTGCATATATTATCTAGAATTTGAATGTTGTAGGTTCAGAAACTTGTGAAAAAACAGAATTATAAATACTGTAGAAAATCATAAAAAAATCACTGATGTATGGAGGCAACACAAACGTCCATCAGTGGATGAATGGACAAACAAAAAGTGGTATATACATACAATGGAATACTAGACAGCCTCAAAACGGAAGGAAATACTCTAACATGCTACATGCATGAAACTTTTTTTAATTAAAAAATCTTTTTCTATTTTTATACAATTTTTAAAGGTTACTTTCCATTTACAGTTACTACAAAATATTGGCTATATCCTCTGTGTTGTACAGTACATCCTTGAGCCTATCTTACATCCAAAGGTTTGTACCTCCTATTCTCCCACCCCTACATTGCCCCTCCCACCTCCCCACTGGTAACCACTAGTTTGTTCTCTATATCTATGAGTCTGCTTCTGTTTTGTTATATTCACTAGTTTTTTATATTTTTTAGATTCCACATAATTGATATCATGCAGTATTTGTCTTTCTCTGTCTGACTTATTTCACTTACCATAATGCCCTCCAAGTTCATCCATGTTGCTGCAAATGGCAAAACTTCCTTTTTTTAATGGCTGAGTAGAATTCCATTGTATATATATATATATACCACAGCTTCTTTATCCATTCATCTGTCGATGGACACTTAGGGTGATTCCATGTCCTGGCTATTGTAAATAGAGCTGCAATGAACATTGTGGTACATGACTCTTTTTGAATTATGGTTTTCTCAGGGTATATGCCCAGTAGTGGGATTGCTGGGTCATATGGTAATTCTATTTTTCGTTTTTTAAGGAACCTCTATACTCTTCTCCATAGTGGCTGTATCAATTTACATTCCCACCAACAGTGCAAGAGGGTTCCCTTTTCTCCACACCCTCTCCAGCATTTATTGTTTGTAGATTTTTTGATGATGGCCATTCTGACTGGTGTGAAGTGATAACCTCATTGTAGTTTTGATTTGCATTTCTCTAATGATTAGTGATGTTGAGCATCCTTTCATGTGTTTGTTGACAATCTGTATATCTTCTTTGGAGAAATGTCTATTTAGTTCTTCTGCCCATTTTTGGATTGGGTTGTTTGTTTTTTTGATATTGAGCTGCATGAGCTGCTTGTAAATTTTGGAGATTAATCGTTTGTCAATTGCTTCATTTGCAAATATTTTCTCCCATTCTGAGGGTTGTCTTTTCATCTTGTTTATGGTTTCCTTTGCTGTGCAAAAGCTTTTAAGTTTCATTAGATCCCATTTCTTTATTTTTATTTTTATTTCCATTTCTCTAGCAGGTGGGTCAAAAAGGATTTTGCTGTGATTTATATCATAGAGTGTTCTGCCTATGTTTTCCTCTAAGAGTTTTATAGTGTCTGGCCTTACATTTAAGTCTTTAATCCATTTTGAGTTTATTTTTGTGTATGGTATTAGGGAGCGTTCTAATTTCACTCTTTTACATGTAGCTGTCCGGTTTTCCCAGCACCACTTATTGAAGAGGCTGTCTTTTCTCCATTGTGTAGTCTTGCCTCCTTTATCAAAAATAAGGTGACCATATGCATCTGGGTTTATCTCTGGGCTTTCTATCCGGTTCCATTGATCTATTTTTCTGTTTTTGTGCCAGTACCATACTGTCTTGATTACTGTAGCTTTGTAGTATAGTCTGAATTCAGGGAACCTGATTCCTCCAGCTCCATTTTCATTCTCAAGATTGCTTTGGCTAGTCAGGGTCTTTTGTGTTTTCATACAAATTGTGAAATTTTTTGTTCTAGTTTTGTGGAAAATGCCATTGGTAGTTTGACAGGGATTGCACTGAATCTGTAGATTGCTTTGGGTAGTATAGTCATTTTCACAATGTTGATTCTTCCAATCTAAGAACATGATATATCTCTCCATCTGTTTGTATCATCTTTAATTTCTTTCATCAGTGTCTTATAGTTCACTGCATACAGGTCTTTTGTCTCCTTAGGTAGGTTTATTCCTAGGTATTTTATTCTTTTTGTTGCAATGGTAAATGGGAGTGTTTCCTTAATTTCTCTTTCAGATTTTTCATCATTAGTGTATAGGAATGCAAGAGATTCCTGTGCATTAATTTTGTATCCTGCTACTTTACCAAATTCATTGATTACCTCTAGTAGTTTTCTGGTAGCATCTTTAGGATTCACTATGTATAGTATCATGTCATCTGCAAATAGTGACAGCTTTACTTCTTCTTTTCCAATTTGGATTCCTTTTATTTCTTTTCTTCTCTGATTGCTGTGGCTAAAACTTCCAAAACTAAGTTGAATAATAGTGGTGAGAGTGGGCAACCTTGTCTTGTTTCTGATCTTAGTGGAAATGGTTTCAGTTTTTCACCATTGAGAACGAAGTTGGCTGTGGGCTTGTCATATGTGGCCTTTATTATGTTGAGGTAAGTTCCCTCTATGCCTACTTTCTGGAGGGTTTTTATCATAAATCGGTGTTGAATTTTGTCAAAAGCTTTTTCTGCATCTATTGAGATGATCATATGGTTTTTATCCTTCAATTTGTTAATATGGTGTATCACATTGATTGATTTGCGTATATTGAAAAATCCTTGCATTCCTGGGATAAACCCCACTTGATCATGGGGTATGATCCTTTTAATGTGCTGTTGGATTCTGTTTGTTAGTATTTTGTTGAGGATTTTTGCATCTATGTTCATCGGTGATATTGGCCTGTAGTTTTCTTTCTTTGTGACATCTTTGTCTTGTTTTGGTATCAGGGTGATGGTGGCCTTGTAGAATGGGCTGGGAGTGTTCCTCCCTCTGCTATATTTTGGAAGAGTTTGAGAAGGATCAGTGTTAGCTCTTCTCTAAATGTTTGATAGAACTTGCCTGTGAAGCCATCTGGTCCTGGGCTTTTGTTTGTTGGAAGATTTTTACTCACAGTCTCAATTTCAGTGCTTGTTATTGGTCTGTTTATATTTTCTATTTCTTCCTGGTTCAGTCTTGGAAGGTTGTGCTTTTCTAAGAATTTGTCCATTTCTTCCAGGTTGTCCATTTTATTGGCATATAGTTGCTTGTAGTAATCTCTCATGATCCTTTTTATTTCTGCAGTGTCAGTTGTTACTTCTCCTTTTTCATTTCTAATTCTACTGATTTGAGTCTTCTCCCTTTTCTTCTTGATGAGTCTGGCTAATGGTTTATCAATTTTGTTTTCTTCTCAAAGAACCAGCTTTTAGTTTTATTGATCTTTGCTATTGTTTCCTTCATTTCTTTTTCATTTATTTCTGCTCTGATCTTTATGATTTCTTTCCTTCTGCTAACTTTGGGGGTTTTTTTTGTTCTTCTTTCTCTAATTGTTTTAGGTGTAAGTTTAGATTGTTTATTTGAGATGTTTCTTGTTTCTTGAGGTAGGATTGTATTGCAATAGACTTCCCTCTTAGAACTGCTTTTGCTGCATCCCATAGGTTTTGGGTCATCGTGTTTTCATTGTCATTTGTTTCTAGGTATTTGTTGATATCCTCTTTGATTTCTTCAGTGATCTTTGTTTATTAAGTGGTGTATTTTTTAGCCTCCATGTGTTTGTATTTTTTACAGATTTTTTTCATGTAATTGATATCTAGTCTCATAGCATTGTGGTCAGAAAAGATACTTGATAAAATTTCAATTTTCTTAAATTTACCAAGGCTTGATTTATGACCCAAGATATGATCTATCCTGGAGAATGTTCCATGAGCACCTGAGAAGAAAGTGTATTCTGTTGTTTTGGGATGGAATGTCCTATAAATATCAATTAAGTCCATCTTGTTTAATGTATCATTTAAAGCTTGTGTTTCCTTATTTATTTTCATTTTGGATGATCTGTCCATTGGTGAAAGTGGGGTGTTAAAGTCCCCTACTATGATTGTGTTACTGTCGATTTCCCCTTTTATGGCTGTTAGCATTTGCCTCATGTATTGAGGCAATGCTCCTATGTTGGGTGCATAAATATTTACAATTGTTATGTCTTCTTCTTGGATTGATCCCTTGATCATTATGTCATGTCCTTCTTTGTCTCTTGTAATAGTCTTTATTGTAAAGTCTATTTTGTCTGATATGAGAATTGCTACTCCAGCTTTCTTTTAATTTCCATTTGTATGGAATATCCGTTTGCATCCCCTCACTTTCAGTCTGTATGTGTCCCTAGGTCTGAAGTGGGTGTCTTGTACACAGCATATATACGGGTCTTGTTTTTGTGTCCATTCAGCCAGTCTATGTCTTTTGGTTGGAGCATTTAATTCATTTACATTTTTTTTTTTTTGCTTCTATGTTGTTTTAATTAGCTTTTAAGAAATTGGTGCCTTTCTCCCCACCTCACCATATGATCCCAGAAAGATGAATATTCTCTCACTTGACTCAACTTATCAAAAAAATTTTAAACACCCTCGATGCACAAGGTTCCACTCAACCAATTCATTTACATTTAAGGTAATTATCGATATGTATGTTCCTAATACCATTTTCTTAATTGTTTTGGGTTTGTTATTGTAGGTCTTTTCCTTCTCTTGTGTTTCCTGCCTATAGAAGTTCCTTTAGCATTTGTTGTAAAGCTGGTTTGGTGGTGCCGAATTCTCTTAGCTTTTGCTTGTCTGTAAAGGTTTTAATTTCTCCGTCGAATCTGTATGAGATCCTTGCAGGGTAGAGTAATCTTGGTTGTAGATTTTTCCCTTTCATCACTTCAAATATGTCCTGCCACTCCCTTCTGGCTTGCAGAGTTTCTGCTGAAAGATCAGCTGTTAACCTTATGGGGATTCCCTTGTATGTTATTTGTTGTTTTCCCCTTGCTGCTTTTAATATTTTTTCTTTGTATTTAATTTTTGATAGTTTGATTAATATGTGTCTTGGCATGTTTCTCCTTGGATTTATCCTGTATGGGACTCTCTATGCTTCCTGGACTTGATTAACTATTTCCTTTCCCATATTAGGGAAGTTTTCAATTATAATCTCTTCATATATTTTCTCAGTCCCTTTCTTTTTCTCTTCTTATTCTGGGACCCCTATAATTCTAATGTTGGTGCATTTAATGTTGTCCCAGAGGTCTCTGAGACTGTCCTCAATTCTTTTCATTCTTTTTTCTTTATTCTGCTCTGCAGTATTTATTACCACTATTTTATCTTCCAGGTCACTTATCCGTTCTTCTGCCTCTGTTATTCTGCTATTGATTCCTTCTAGAGAATTTTTAATTTCATTTATTGTGTTGTTCATCATGGTTTGTTTGCTCTTTAGTTCTTCTAGGTCCTTGTTAAATGTTTCTTGTATTTTCTCCATTCTATTTCCTAGATTTTGGATCATCTTTACTATCATTACTCTGAATTCTTTTTCACGTAGACTACCTATTTCCTCTTCATTTATTTGGTCTGGTGGGTTTTTACCTTGCTCCTTCATCTGCTGTGTGTTTCTCTGTCTTCTCATTTTGCTTAACTTATTGTGTTTGGGGTCTCCTCTTCACAGCCTGCAGGTTTGTAGTTCCCATTGTTTTTGGTGTCTGCCCGCAGTGGCTAAGGTTGGTTCAGTGGGTTGGGTAGGCTTCCTGGTGGAGGGGACTGGTGTCTGTGTTCTGGTGGATGAGGCGGGATCTTGTCTTTCTGGTGGGCAGGACCATGTCCATTGGTGTGTTTTGCGGTGTCTGTGACCTTATTATGATTTTAGGCAGCCTCTCTGCTAATGGGTGGGGTTGTGTTCCTGTCTTGCTAGTTGTTTGGCATAGGGTGTCAGCACTGTAGCTTGCTGGTCATTGAGTGGAGCTGAGTCTTAGTGTTGAGATGAAGATCTCTGGGATAACTTTCATCATTTGATATTATGTGGAGCTGGGAGGTCTCTGGTGGACCAATGTCCTGAACTCAGCTCTCCCACCTTAGAGGCACAGGCCTGACACCCAGCAGGAGCACCAAGACCCTGTCAGCCACAGGGCTCAGAATAAAAGGGAGAAAAAAAAAAGAAAGGAAGAAAGAATAAAATAAAATAAAATAAAGTTATTAAAGTAAAAAATAAAAAATTATTATTAAAAATTTAAAAATTAAAAAGTAATAATTAAAGAAAAAAAAGAAAGAAAGAAGAGAGCAACCAAACCAAAAAACAAATCCACCAATGATAACAAGCACTAAAAACTATACTAAAAAGAAACAAAAAAACAATGGACAGACAGAACCCTAGGACAAATTGTAAAAGCAAAGCTATACAGACAAAATCATACAAAGAGGCATACCCATACACACTCACAAAAAGAGAAAAATGAAAAAAATATATATATATATCGTTGCTCCCAAAGTCCACCGCCTCAATTTTGGGATGATTCATTGTCTATTCATGTATTCCACAGATGCAGGGTACATCAAATTGTTTGTGGAGATTTAGTCTGCTGCTCCTAAGGCTGCTGGGAGAGATTTTCATTTCTCTTAATTGTTCTCACAGGTCCTGGGGTTCAGCTTTGGATTTGGCCCCGCCTCTGTGTGTAGGTCTCCTGAGGGCATCTTTTCCCCACCCAGACAGGACGGGGTTAAAGTAGCAGCTGATTTGGGGGCTCTGGCTCACTCAGGCCGGGGGGAGGGAGGGGTACGGAATGCGGGGCGAGCCTGTGGTGGCAGAGGCTGGCATGACATTGCAACAGCCTGAGGCCCACCGTGTGATCTCCTGGGGAAGTTGTCCCTGGATCACAGGACCCTGGCAGTGGTGGCTGCACAGGCTCCCGGGAGGGGAGGTGTGGATAGTGACCTGTGCTTGCACACAGGCTTCTTGGTGGCTGCAGCAGCAGCCTTAGCATTTCATGCCCATCTCTGGTGTCCGCGCTGATAGCCGCAGCTCGCGCCCGTCTCTGGAGCTCGTTTAGGTGGTGGTCTGAATCCCCTCTCCTCATGCACTCCGAAACAATGGTCTCTTGCCTCTTAGGCAGGTCCAGACTTTTTCCCCGACTACCTCCCAGCTAGCTGTGGTGCACTGGCCCCCTTCAGGCTGTGTTCACTCAGCCAAACCCAGTCCTCTCCCTGGGATCTCACCTCCGAAGCCCGAGCCTCAGCTCCCAGCCCCCACCCGTCCCAGCCAGCGGGTGAGCAGACAAGCCTTTTGGGCTGGTGAGTGCTGGTCAGCACCGATCCTCTGTGCAGAATCTCTCTGCTTTGCCCTCTGCACCCCTGTTGCTGTGCTCTCCTCCATGGCTCCGAAGCTCCCCTCCCTGACCCCCCCACCCCATCTCCACCAGTGAAGGGGTTTCCTAGTGTGTGGAAACTTTTCCTTCTTCACAGCTCCCTCCCAGAGGCACAGGTCCTGTCCCTATTCTTTTGTCTCTGTTTTTTCTTTTTTCTTTTGCCCTACCCAGGTACTTGGGGAGTTTCTTGCCTTTTGGGAAGTCTGAGGTCTTCTACCAGCTTTCAGTAGGTGTTCTGTAGGAGTTGTTCCACATGTAGATGTATTTCTGATGTATTTGTGGGGAGGAAGGTGATCTCCACATCTTACTCTTCTGCCATCTTGAAGCTCCCAAACCTTCTGCCCATTTTTAAGTTGGGTTATTTGTTTTTGATGTTGAGTTGTATGAGCTGTTTGTGTTTATATATACTGGATATTAATCCCTTATCAGTCATATCATTTGCAAATATTTTCTCTCATTCAGTAGGTTTCTTTTCATTCTGTCGGTGGTTTCCTTTGCTGTGCAAAAACTTTTAAGTTTAATTAGATAGCATTTGTTTATTTTTGCTCTTATTTCCTTTAGTTTAGGAGACAGATCCAAAAAAACGTTGCTTCAATTTATGTCAAACAGTGTCCTGCCTAAGTTTTCCTCTAGGAGTTTTGTAGTATCTGGTCTTACATTTAGGTCTTTAAGCCATTTTGAGTTTATTTTTGTGTATGTTGTTAGAACATGTTCTAATTTCATTCTTTTACATGTAACTTTTCAGTTTTCCCAGCACCACTTATTGAAGAGACTGTCTTTTCTCCATTATATATTCTTGCCTCTTTTGTTGTAGATTAATTGACCATAAGTGTGTGGGTTTATTTCTGGGCTTTCTCTCCTGTTCCATTGATCAATGTGTTTTTGTGCCAGTACCATACTGTTTTGATTACTGTAGCTTTGTAGCATAGTCTGAGGTCAGGGAGCATGATTCCTCCATCTCTGGTCTTCATTCTGAAGATTGTTTTGGCTATTTGGGGTCTTTTGTGTTTCCATACAAATTTTAAAATTACTTGTTCTAGTTCTGTGAAAAATGCCATTGGTATTTTGATAGGGATTGCATGCAGTCTGTAGATTGCCTTGGGTAGTATGGTCATTTTAACAATATTGATTTTCCAATCCAAGAACATGGTGTGTCTTTCCATCTGTTTGTGTCATCTTCAATTTCTTTCATCAGTGTCTTATAGTTTTCAGAGTACACGTCTTTTGCCTCTTTAAATAAGTTTATTCCCAGGTATTTTATTCTTTTTGATGTGATGGTGAATGGAATTGTTTCCTTAATTTCTTTCTGATATTTCATTGTTAGTTTATAGAAATGCAACAGATTTCTGTATATTAATTTTGTATCCTGCAACTTTACCAAATTCATTGATGACCTCTAGTAGTTTTCTGGTGGCATCTTTAAGAACTTCTATGTATAGTATCATGACACCTGCAAACAGTAACAGTTTTACTTCTTCCTTTCCAATTTGGATTCCTTTTATTTCTTTTTCTTCTCTGATTGCTGTGGCTAGGACTTCCAAAACCATGTTAAATAAAAGTGGTGAGAGTGGGCATCCTTGTCTTGTTCCTGCTCTTGAGGTAATGTTTTCAGCTTTTCACCATTGAGTATGATGTTAGCTATGGGTTTGTCATATATGGCCTTTATTATGTTGAGGTATGTTTCCTCTATGCCCACTTTCTGGAGAGTTTTTTTTAAATCATAAATAGATGTTGAATTTTATCAAGTTTTTTCTGCATCTATTGATATGATCATATGTTTTTTATTCTTTGATTTGTTAATGTGGTGTATCACACTGATTGACTTGCAGATATTGAAAAAGTCTTGCATCCTGGGGTAAATCCCACTTGATCATGGTATATGAACCTTTTAATGTATTTTGGATTTGGTTTGCTAGTATTTTGTTGAGGATTTTTGCATCTATGTTCATCAGTGATATTGGCCTGTAATTTTCTTTTTTTGTGATATCTTTGTCTCGTTTTGGTATCAGGGTGATGGTGGCTTCATAGAATGAGTTCAGAAGTGTTCCCTCCTCGTACATGTATAAACCCTGAACACATTAGGCTAAGTGAAAATAGCCAGTCACAAAAGGACAAATACTATACAATCCCATTATATGAGGTATCTAAAGTAGCCAAATTCGTAGATATGGGAAGTAGAAGGGTGGTTACCAGGAGCTGGGGGTAAGAGGCAAAGAGGAACTGTTGTTTAATGGGTATAGAGTTCCAGTTCTGCAAGAGAAAACATTCCAGAGATCTGTTTCACAACAATATAAATATACTTAACCCTACTGAACTGTACACTTAAAAATGGTTAAGAGGGTACATTTTATGATATGTGTTTTTTTACCATAATATAAACAAACAAACAGCCTTCTTTACTTTAAAAAAAAAAGAAAGATGATGCTGAACTGTCAAGCTAAGAGAGGAGCTATTTATTCATTCATTTCAATATCTATAGTCCATCTGCTATGTGCTAGGCACTTTGCTTAATGTTGGGGCTAGATGATGATTAAGGAACGATCCCTGCTCTCAAGAGCTTTCAGCCTAGTTGGAGACAGAGAGAAATAAACAGTGTGATATGGGCTCCACATAATAGGGATAAGTACCAGGTGCCAGGGAAACACCAAGAAGGGGAGCTTCCTCTGGTCTTGGAGTGGTGGTCAGGAAAGCCTTCGCATCTTCATGCTGGAGTAATGAAGGTAAGTATGCATTAGCCACGCAAAGGTTCAGAAGGAAAGACCAGGTGAAGGCATAGTGAGGAAGTCAGGGACAGTGAGAAACATGGTGTGACCAGAGTTTAGGGTTGGAGAGGGCTGGGCTGAGGAGACTGAAAATGGAGGCCTCCTCAAAGAGTTTGGATCTTTTCTTGAGATCAATAAGAAGTCATGAAAGGTTTTTAAGGAGGGGAATCATGTGTTCAAATTGGCATCTTAAAAGGATTATTCTGGGGGCTTCCCTGGTGGTGCAGTGGTTGAGAATCTGCCTGCCAATGCAGGGGACATGGGTTCGAGCCCTGGTCTGGGAAGATCCCACATGCCACGGAGCAACTGGGCACGTGAGCCACAATTACTGAGCCTGCGCATCTGGAGCCTGTGCTCCGCAACAAGAGAGGCCGCGATAATGAGAGGCCCGCGCACCGTGATGAAGAGTGGCCCCCACTTGCCACAACTAGAGAAAGCCCTTGCACAGAAACGAAGACCCAACGCAGCCATAAATAAATAAATAAATAAAATAAATAAACCCAAAGTTAAAAAAAAAAAAAAAAAAGTAAGCTGAAATATTTAAAAAAAAAAAAAAAGGATTATTCTGGCTGCTACAGTGAGAAACAGATTGAAGGAGAACATGACCAGAGGCAGAAATATGAGCAAAGATTTAACAATAAGGAAGTGACAAGTGACCTTTGAGAAGAATGAGGAATGAGTGGGAGGAGAAGAAATGATGAGTTTACACAACTTTTTCTAGAAATGAGGTTTTGAACAAGAGGAGATAGCAAGACAGCTGCAAGGAAATCTGGAGTGAAAGAGTGTGTGTTTGTGTGTGTGTGTGTGTGTGTGTGTGTGTGTGTGTGTGTGTTAGGGTGAGAGGGATAGGCATGTTTAAACACAGGGCAGAAAGGAGCTATTCCCTACGGGGATGGGAGGGGATGGGACCAGATCTCACTTAATAGAGCTTGGGAGGAAGAGGGCAGGACTCTCTCTCTCCATTTTAATATCCCATATTATGGTTTGTTTTAATTCTGTAACAAAGAAGGGAAGTACATCCTGGAGGAGTAAATGGAGGAGGGGTGGTTTAAGTGTAAAATTGAAGCTAAGAAGGACAGGAAAGGGAATTGACTCTGAAAAAATGAGACTTCAGAGCAGCATGGGGCCCAGTAGAAGCTGAAGATCATAATTCTGTTCAGTGTATTTTATGGTTGTTTCTATGGAGCATAGCACCAAAGATATTTCTCTAGAATCTTATCTGGGTGCTCTGCCTGACCTCAGCCTGTGCATCTAGACTCAGAAGACCTTAAAGCGTGCCCTCTGAATTCACTACAGGTTTGGGAAAAAATACTGAAGAGATAGATACTTGTCTTACCAGAAATCAAAATAGACTATTAATTTATAGCTATTAAAACAATGTGATATTGGCCCAAGATTAAACAAAGAACCCCAAAGCTGAGACAGAAATTTAGGAGATGAAAAACGTGGCCCTTTAAATTACTGGGAAAAGAAAGGATCAGTCAACAAATAGGAAAGTGACAGGTGGCTATTTGTTAGATGCCTACCACACACTACACATGAAAAGAAGTTCTGGATGAACTGAGGATCTAAATATACATATATACACATATGCACCTTTCTAAGTCATTAGAGGAAAATATTTTTTATGAGCCTGGATTGCAGAAGTTTTCCTAAATAATTCATGAGACCTAGAATCCAAAGAAGAAAATATCAACAGATTTGACGACATACAAATTAAAAAACTAAAATTAAAAAAAACCCCCTGTGTAATAAAAAAAAAAAAGGAAGAAAAGAAAAAAGAAGAAGTTTAAACTAAAAGGTTAAAGGATAAGGTACAAACTGGGGGGAAATATTTGTAACTATATAATATACATAGGGTTAATATATGAGTTTCCATAAATCAAATCTACTGCTCTACATTTGTCACATTTATCATAAATTGTGTCCACATATGTGTTGATTTATTTCCAGACTCTCTGTTCTGTTCCATTAGTCTGTTTGTCTGCCCTTGTGCTAATATCACACTGTCATATTATGGTAAAATGATGTTTTTACATCTAGTAATATAAATTCTCCAAAATCATTCTTCAAAATACAAAGTGAAAAGTTGGTGATAATGTTATTTTTCTTAAATTTGATGGGTACATACTCTGATATTTGTTATGTCAATAGTTATTTATAACTCATATTTTATAAATATTAATTTGTAGCTGCTTAATACTTAATAACCCTATAGCAGAAAAAACCTTTTATGTGCTTACTATAGTAACAGCATTAAATTTTATAGAGTAAAAAGTTAAAAACAAAAGGTAAAAATGTACAAAACCACATTTTTAGTGGGATAGTTTAATATACCTTTATTCTTTGACAGGCCAAGGAAAAATACATGGAACTGAAGGGACCCACATGGTGAAATAGCAGACAAAAACTCCAAAACAGCTATTATAAATATGTTCAAAGAATGAAAAGAAACCATACGTAAAGAATTAAAGGAAAGGATAACATTGTCTCATTAAATAGAGAACATCAACAAAGAGATAAAATTACTTAAACAGCAACAGAGAAATTCTGGAGTTGAAAAGTACAATAATTAAAATAAAAACTTCACTAGAGAGGCTCAACAAAAGATTTGAACTGGCAGAAGTAAAATCAGTGAAATTGAAGATAGGTCAGTATTGATTATCCTATCAGGAGTACAGAGTAAAAAAATAAAATAAAATAAAGAAGAAAAACTAACAGAGCCTCAGAAAAATGTGGCACACCATTATATGTGTGTGTGTATGCCAAGAAGCTTAATCAACTCCAAGTATGATAAACAAAGAGATTCACACTCACACATATCATAGTTAAAATGTTTTAAGACAAAGACAAAGATAAAATCATGAAAGCAGCAAAAGAAAACAACTCATCACACACAGACTCCCTAGTAAGATTAACAGCAGACTTTTCATAAGAAACAATGGAGAACAGAAGGCACTGGGATGATATATTCAAAGTGCTGAAAGTAAAATATTGTCAAACATGAATCTTAAACCCAGTAAAATTTTCTCTAAAAAAATGAAGACAAAAGAAAGACATTCCCAGATAAACAAAACCTGAGAGAATTTATTGATAGCACGCTTGTATGACAAGAAATATTCAGGCAGAAAGCAAGTGACCCCAGACAGTAATTTGAATACACAAACACACACACACACTCAGAGAGTGCTGGTAAAGGTAATTATGTAGTAATTGCAAAACAATACATAATTGTATATTTCTTCTCCTGTATTCCCTAAACTGAATTATAAAACAATGTGAATATAATTGTATTGTTGGGTTTATAACATACAGACATACAATATATTTGACAGTAACATTACCTAGAAGGAAGGTGGTAGCAAAACTATACTGGGGTAAGGCAACATACAAGGTGACAACCCAAATCTATAGTAATAAATGAATAGAAAAGAAAGGGTAAGAAGGTAATATAACAGCTCTATAAATATATACTTGCTTTCCTTTCTTCTCTGTTTCTTTAAAATATATGATACTACATTAAGTTAATTATAATAATATATTGTTGGGTTTTAACATATAAAGTGTAAAAAATTAATAATCAGAAACCTCAATTAAATAGTGTCGATAGACCAGAAGGGGGAGCTCTCATGCCCTGTGTCAATAGCAGAGCCCAACAGGAAGAAAAAAGACTCCTCTTTTTTCTGGCAAGGACTCAGCCAATGAAGAGGCATGGACTGTCTGTTTACTAGAGCCCTCCCAACTTCCTTTTCCCCTCTATAAAGATGTTCTTCTTTCCTTGCTGTGTGGGGACTTGCATGTGGCTCGCCATGGCTGCAGACCCCGAATTGCAATTCTTTGCTGATCTCAAATACACTCATCTTTGCTGAAGAAATATCTAGCAATCTATCTTAGGTCAACAAAAGACATAATATTTATAAAAATAATTGCGTAAAGAGGAGGTGGAGAGGAGCTTTTTAGGAGTAAAATTTCTATATTTCACTACAATTAAATCATTATAAATCTGAAGTTGATTTTGATAAATTAGGCTAAAATTAGAATATGGTGATTTTTGTACGACTCTGTGAGTATACCAAAAAACACTGAATTGTATACCTTAAGTCAGTAAATTGTATGGTATGTTAATTATACCTCAATAAATTTGTTATTTTAAAAAGACATGGAAGATCTGAATAATAACACATAACTGTGAACTAATAGATAAAATATATCAATGCTCTATTGGCCAAAGAACATGCATTCTTTCCAAATGCCCATGGACTATTCACACACACACACACACACACACACACACACACTCACACACACACACACACACAAATTTACATTAGGCAATAAAAGAAATGTGAATATATTCCCCAAAAACAGAACTTCCACTGTCCACAATGCAATAAAACTAAATGATAAATAAAAAGGATCAACATAATAATCAAACTTATAAATCAAAATAAAACAATCTTTAAGAATCTTTTGGGTGTAACAAATCTTTGGATATAATAAAAATGGCAATTTCACTTATGCTTAGAAAATAATTATAGAAAAGTACATATTAAATTTTGAGAATATATATCTAGTTACTCTGGAAAATTCACAGTTTTAAAGGTTTGTATTATTGGAAAAGAATAAAGGGGCGATCATTCAGTTCTGAGAAGTAGAAGGGGGATTTCTTTATCTGAAATATGATATTTATGAAGTTGCTCAGGGAATCTGAAGTAATCATAATGTGGAAATATGAATGGCCATGGTAAAAGGGTTGGCCATGGTTAAAATAAACCCTCACTTACACATCTCCTGACCCAACAAGGGAGCCATTTTGCCTTTCATGTTACCATTCTGAGAGGTCAGTGTCTTCTTGGCAATGGAATGGGATACACATACAACAGATCTACCACGAAGTGAAATTGAGAAAAAAAAAAAAAAAAAAGCCCAGATTTCACACAGTCTGTGTAAGTCATATTGATTGCTTGTATCACAAGCAAAGCCATTGTCAGAGGTGGATAGGGCACGATTCAGACAGGTTAACAACTGAGGGAGGGAAATCGATGGATAAAGGATACCGACATGAAAGAGAATGAGTTAAGTAGCAAAGGGAGGCTCTTGGGATACTTAATAAAGTCACCTTCTCTGTCCTCACACTGTGACAGTCTAAAGGGAAATCCACAGAGTGTCAGCACACATCATAAACAGAACCTCCCCCAGCACCACCTGACTCATTCTTTGTTCATTGTAAGAACTGTTCATGATTGCAATTATAACCCATTTTCTGAAATATAAAATAAAACTTTTTGTAATGCTTGTTTAAATTTCAAGGCAAAGCCCTAATCATATCTTTTTTTCCCTGTCCTATGAAATTTTGGCTCCTGTTTTAAATGGATTCACTACAATTCCCTTTTTTTTTGGTACTATTTTTCCTAGAATAATGAGCACCCACCCCGACCCCCTGCCACACACACACACACAAATTAACCTTTCACCAGCAATTGTTTCCTTAGTATGAATTTCTTTTTCTGGTGGCTGAAAAGGTGAAGGCAAAAACCTGGGGGCATTTTGGAACTAGTGGAGCAACTCAGAGATGGAGCTGGTGCTGGAAGAGTCCTCCTCGTCGGGGGCACACAATGCCAACTTCAGTTTTGCCTGGCATATCGGGCACTGGAAAATGGAAGATTAGCCCTAGACAAGTCACAGGCCCTGCTGACAGAACTGCAGTAATTCTCAGACATTCAGGTCCAGACGCCGATTTCCCTCGAATCATCAATGAAAACCGTGTGGAAGTCCATCTTTTGGCCTGCTCAGTCCAGCTTTTCTGATAATACACCTTAGTTCAGCCACGCACCTCTCTCTTACCTCACACAGGGCGCCCTCCTCCGAAGAAACCAGCTTCCCTTGATCATAGCTGATACCTGTAGGAAACAGGGCAACAGTACCTGGGCCTCACAGGGATGCTCTCTTGCCTTTTAGAAACCACTTGAGTCACACATGAACGTTATCATTGAACTGGCCCCCAGTATCGGTGTCCAGGCTTTGGACTGACAAGCAGTTTTTTTCCCTGGAGTGGTGAATTCCAAACTTCTGTGTGAAAGAAAACACACATCTGATGGGGCACGTGGCATGTCATGGCCTGTTTTAGCACTTATTTTTGTGTTTGCACTGCAGACCTACATACCACTACTCAACTGTGACTCTGATAAGACTTGCGGTATTTTTTTAAAACATGGTGTAATACGTCTTTATATGCGGAAATAGAAAGGGTTTGGTCTCAGCAATGATTGATGTGTGGCTGCCACATTTGATCTTTTGCTTCACTACACGTAACCTAAATAGCTTTTCCAAGAGAAGTTTCAGGGTCAAGTATTCTTTCTTTTCTCCTATGTGTTAAAGTTTATCAATGAGTGGAAAAGTGAAGTTTTTAGGTTAAATGCGAGAATGAATCATAAACTCTCTGCTCATTTTTGGATGTACACATGAAGCAGTAAATCAACTCCAAGTGAATGCCACTGGGCAAGGGTTATTGTCTCTAGTGGCCGAAGGTGACTGGCCTTCAGCTTCCTGTTGATCATAAACTGAAAGAAACTTACCACCCAGCCTTGCGGGGTTTGTTCACCCGTGGATTTCTGAGGCACACCATCCCTGGGATCTTTCCCCCATTGCTCTTCCCAGCAGTGGGATTTTCTAATTTAATTTATGGTACAAAGCTGCTAATGTGATTGGTTAACCTGACTTGTGTAGTTTTGCTTCAAGGAACTACCTCAGGATTTTAAATGTTTTACATCAGATATTGAATATTTAATGCATGACTAAATTGATGAGTCACTAATAAACACACATAACTCGATCTCCCTCTGGGAGTGCACCTTCCCTTCTTGTAATTCACCCCATACATATATCTGTCATGGGCCAAAAGGGTGTGTGCAATTATTTCAGTGTGGGAGAATCTCAGATGATTAGCTACAACCACAGTGTTTTGAAGGTATGACTGTTGTGGGCACAGCCAGATAATTAATTAGATTTGAACAGTCTGTGTGCCATTGTCTGTTCTTGAAATTAACTGAAGCCCTTCCAAAAAGAAAAAAGGATTACTTATGTCCTTTAGAACATAAATCAAAAAACTTTAAAATGTTTCAATAATTCTTAAAAATGTCAGTAATTGCCCTAATTCCCTATACTTAAAGAGATTTATTGAGTTATTTTCCCATGACAACTTTTAAATGAAAACCTCCGAGTTGAAAAGAAAAAGGAACTGGAATGATTGGCTTTGGTGAATTCAAGTTCCAGTTCTGCACCGTAACTACGGGAGAGAGTTTAAAGGGACAGGTGTGCTCTAAAAATATACTCTGTGAATTAGCCCGTCGCACTGTGGAAGGTAATGAACAGTGCTGAGATGTATAGCATTCACCCAGTAAGTGGGTTATCCTAGGCTTAGTTCTTTCCTGGTTTCAGGGCCAGGCATGGTGCTGTGGTTTTGCATCTGAGATCTTGCCAGTGTTCTGAGCCAAAATACAGGGAAGCCTCTCCCTGCATCATCCCACAGAGCAAAACCAGCAGGCTATCCAGTACTCTGGCATCACCCTCCTCCACACCTCAGCCAAAGCCCCCTCTACCTGGACGGCCCAACGTCTCCCGTGACTCCATGACTCCTGGTGGCTTCTTGTGTGATTGATTACTAAGCTTCAGGTAACTTCAGAGGAATGAAGAAAACACTGAATTTCTCAACTTCATTAGGTAAGCGTCAGACACTCTTCAGCCTGTGGAGAAAGCATCGGAGCAGGTAAACAACAATTTCCTAAAAGCAGATTTCACTTTCTGATTCAGTGATGATTGTCCCTAGAAAGTTGTTGTTGTTGTTGTTTTCATGAACTATATCCATCAATGTGAAATGCAGGGGAAAAGGGTAAAGAAAAAGATACATTTTTCCAATAAAGATTGGACAATAAATTTAGGACAGTATCGACTACTGGGAGGTTTACGGGAAGCTCTCGTGGGCGCTCAGACCTGATGGGAGACAAACCTGCTCTCAGGGACATGTGTCACTTTCCTCATCCCTGGAGCAGCCCAATCAGGAGGTGGCTGCTTCAGTCTGGCCTCTGTCCACCGCAGTCTTTACTGCCAGCAGATGGTCCGCCATCCTTGCGTCATTCACTCAAGATCCAAGGTCACGGCAAATATAAAAGGAGACTTCCCTGGTGGTCCAGTGGTTAAGACTCCGCGCTTCCACTGCAGGGGGCGCAGGTTCGATCCCTGGTCGGGGAACTAAGATCCTGCATGCCGCTCGTAGCAGCCAAAAAATATTAAAATAAATAAATAAAGTTTAAAAAAGATCCAAGGTCACGGGCAACTGGCCTGCAATTGGCCGAGTGTGGGTCCCATGGCTCCCGGCTTCCCCCCATCATTGGAGAGAGGAAGCATTTGCCTCTCCAGCTTCCACAGAGGCTGGAATGCGAGTGAGGCAGCAACCTATAGTTACCCCTGTGCTGAGATCACGCGGTAGGGGAAAGGTCACTTCTCCTGAGAACTGAGGTGCACTGTGGGTCCGGATAACAGCTGGGCAGCCAGACCCAGCCAGCGGCCCCGACCTGACTGAGAAGGCAGAGGGCCAGCCTGTGCTTGGGCTCTAGGAGCCCGGCCCAGGAGGGCTTCTTCCTCTTCAGCGCTCCCACCGCATCTGCGTGGATCCCACTCGTCACGTCACATCCTCTGCCCGGGTTTCATGAGTATCTCCCAGCGAGATGGCAAGCTTCTTACAGCGATCTCCGAGGAAGCTGACACAGTGCTATGAACATAACAATTCCTCGAAACATATGTGTTGACTAAGAATATTGAAACCAATGACATATGTGAGTATCTCATAAAGTCACATCACACTATTTTCTGGAGAACTAGCACAGTGTCTGTGGGGTTGAGCAAACCTATGTTCTCATCTGAGATCCGTGTGACCTTGAGCCAGTTATTTCTCCTTTCTGGGCCTCAGTTTCCTCATCTACGGATGTGGATGATAATACTTACCTTAAAAGGTTGCTGGGAAAATTAGAGGTAATGTAGGCAAAGCATCTGGCACATACCAGGCGTCCAACATACAAGTTTTAACAATTGTAATTGGATATGGACTTTTCGTGCACTGTTCCTCAAACAGACACTTCATGCCTTGATTAAGGACAAATATGTTTTGTCTTTAAGTTCTCCTTTAGAGAATCTTCGATTAACCCCCAATTTGCTTTACATCATAGAGTATGTGTGTGTGACATACATGCTTTTTTTTAATTTCCAGGAGTTTTAGACCTTGATATTAGAAGATTAGCATTCACTAATAATTTGTTTTAAATGGTATGCTGAAAAGAGATAGTGCAACCCAATTCTGTCTGGAAAATATGTTGCAGTATCTTTTTTGGATAACAGCAAAGACGTTTTAATCAAAAAATGTAGTGTGATTTGAGGCAAGAAGGTGAAAAGGGTTGGCACTTGGTTAATTATGGTGCTGAATTTTCAAATTGTCAACAACTATTGAGTGCTCACTGTGTGCAGGGTATGGTCCCCAGCATTTAGTATGCACCAGGGAACAAACCAGAGGGAGATCCCTGCCTTCCTGGTGTCACCTTCTAGCAGGGGGAGACAGACCACCAACAATAGACAGAAAACAGAGATAAACTGAGCACTATATGAAAAGGTGGGGGGAAAGTGGAGGGGAGAAGTGTAAGGAGGACTGGGCATAGGATTGAGTGCATCTAAATAGGATGGCTTGGGTGAGGTGCTCCATGTGGGGGTAGACTTAGAGAGTCCAAGAGAATCAAAGCCCCCAAAATGTGCCATGAGAACAAAATGATCTAGAATGGTTTTCTACAGGTGTCACATTACTCTGAAAACTGACAGGTTCGGTTTTTTTCTTCTCTTAGGACATGGTATGGTAGATATAATCACAGTCATTCTTTTGGGAAATGTCTCTGTCCCTCCTCCCCGCCCTTCTTTTCGAGGATTATATATAGGATATGTGCTCAGAGAGGCAGCCAGATGTATGCTGGGGAAAAAAGTAAGTTCCTTTCTCTTAACGAGACATTTGTCCCTGCAGGGAAATATTTTTTTGATTTGAAATTTAAGTGAAACCCACTCAAATTTCATACTTAGTGAATTATTTTTGTTAAAGGGGCCTATCGATCCAAAACAGGTCCGAAAAAGAGTGAGTGGGATACATCTGGGAATAGAGTGTGTACTGTTGTATATGGGTTTAGTAACCACCACACCTATTTCCAAAAGCTCCCTTGAGCCAGGATTTTGCTCTCCTGAGCCTGGAAGAGCAAAAGAGTCATGGCACTGTGCCAGCGAGTCACCAGGGTAGGAGGAAATCCCCACCTGCAATTACTGGGATATTCATAAAACTGAGACTGTCATAAAAAAAATTCTGGTTTTGGTACAGAGTTCTCCCAGAACCACGTGAGGTACACAGATGCCAAATCTTCAGAGTTCCAAGGGTAACTCTCCAGTTAGCTCAATTTTTTTTCCTGTTACATCGAAACTAGAGAAATCCAAAGCTGCAGTTCTGAGTGCTCAACTCTGCCCCATGGGATATGGAAGAGGAGAGGAAACCTTGCTTTTGATTACTGGTCTCCATGGTATCCAGGAAGAGAGAGGAGAAGAGAGGGGTTTGGGAATGATAACTGCAAACTCAGCTAGCTTTGGGACACCGAATGCCCCAGTTCAGCTAAATAATCAGTTGGGAATAAAGAAACGAAGTCCTTAAGAGGGATCTGTGCTGAAAATTCATTTTTGATACTTCTGGGATCAAGACAGTGTCTGGGTAAATTTGCTGGACTCTGTTCTTGTTCTGTTTAAGCAAGTTGTTTTCTCTTCTGAATCCCTTCTCAATTCCATAATAAAAAGCAGTCCCTTATCTAAGCTCCTCTTTCTAAGAATAGTCAGTGTAATGTTCTTTTGACCATGGGAAGTGTAGTCTTTTGCGAGAAGTTTTCCAAACTGTTGCTGAGGAGCTGTATTACAAATGCAGTCAGCAGCTCGGAGAGAATAACGCCCATTTGTTATTTGTGACCTCCTACCTGGCATGGACAGACAATAGGGACATTGCAATATCCTGGCCTAGGTGCTGATTTAAAAATCAATTGCAGACCGGTATCAGGCTGGCCTGAGGTGCTTTGCTTTCTTTGAGTATTTCTTTGAGATACTGAGGAAAGTTGCACAAAGTGAAGACGCAGATCAAGGAACAGAAGAAACCTCGTGGTTCCCTACCCCCAGTCACTATCCTACATCTTCTTCCAACACCATGCAGTAGTTTGCCTAGTTCTGAACTTGAAGTTAATGCAATTCTATAGATTGTACAGAATGTACGTTTTCATGTCTGGCTCCGTTCACTCAGCGTTATTATGTTCATGAGATTCAGCTATGTTGGGAGTAGCAATAGATCATTTTTATTTTTCTATAGAATTCTATTGCATGAATATACAAAAATTTATCTATCCACTTATCCACTGTGGATATTTGGTTTGTTTCCAGTTGAAGCGGTTATGAAGGTCTCCATAAACATTCTTGTACATGTCTTTTGATGTACAAATGTTTGTGTTTCTGTTGTATATCCACCTAGAAATGAATCATCCCTGGGGCCCAGGATGCGTGTCTGCTCCACTTTAGTACATGTTGTCCAACCATTTTTCAAAGCAGTTACATCGATTTATATTTCCAGTATATGAGAGGTCCAGTTGCTCCAGGTTATGGGCTGAATTATATCTTCCTAAAATTCATATGTTGAGGTCCTAACTCCCAGCACTTTAGAATGTGACTGTATTTGGAGATAGGGTCTTCAAAAAGGTAATTAAATAAGGTCATCAGGGTGGCCTATTGTCCAATGACTGGTGTCCTTAGAAGAAGAGGAAATTAGGACAAAAATACGCACAGAGGAAGGACCATGTGAAGACACAGGGAGAAGATGGTCACCCACAAGCCAAGGAGAGAGGCCTTCAGAAGAAACCAACTCTGCTGACACCTTGATCTTGGACTTCTAGCCTCCAGGATTGTGAGGAAATGAATTTCTGTTGTTTAATCCACCCAGTCTCTGGTACTTTGTTACGGCAGCCCTAGCAAACCAAAGCACTCCACTCCACATCTTCACCAACACGTGGTATTATCAATCATTTTTATTTTAGCCATTCTGGTTGGAGGGTGCAGTGATAGTTCATTGTTCTATTAATTTGCATTTCCTTGAGACCTCATGAAATAGAGCAAATTTTTCTATGTTTATTGACCATTTGGAGATCCTCTTTGGTGAAGTGCCAATTCAAGTCTTCTATTGGGATATCATTTTTTTTTTTTTAATAGAGGAGGAAGGAACATTTCCCACTTCATCTTTTTTTTTTTTTATAAATTTATTTATTTAGTTAGTTTTGGCTGTGTTGGGTCTTCGTTTCTGTGCAAGGGCTTTCTCTAGTTGCGGCAAGCGGGGGGCCACTCTTCATCGCGGTGCGCGGGCCTCTCACTATCGTGGCCTCTCTTGTTGCGGAGCACAGGCTCCAGACACACAGGCTCAGTAGTTGCAGCTCACGGGCCCAGCTGCTCCACGGCATGTGGGATCTTCCCAGACCAGGGCTCGAACCCGTGTCCCCTGCATTAGCAGGCAGATTCTCAACCACTGCGCCACCAGGGAAGCCCCCCACTTCATTTTAATTAATTAATTAATTTATTTATTTTTGGCTGTGTTGGGTCTTCGTTTCTGTGCGAGGGCTTTCTCCAGTTGCGGCAAGCGGGGGCCACTCTTCATCGCGGTGCGCGGGCCTCTCACTATCGTGGCCTCTCTAGTTGTGGAGCACAGGCTCCAGACGCGCAGGCTCAGTAGTTGTGGCTCACGGGCCCAGTTGCTCCGCGGCATGTGGGATCTTCCCAGACCAGGGCTTGAACCCGTGTCACCTGCATTGGCAGGCAGATTCTCAACCACTGCGCCACCAGGGAAGCCCGGGATATCTTTTTTGATTTGTAAGAGTTCTTTCACATTCTGTGTTTAAGTCCTTTGTCAGACATATGTCAGCAAATGTCATCTCCCATTCTGTGGATTGTCTTATTATTCCTTTAATAATGTCTTCTGATGAGCAGAAGTTCCTAATTTTAATGTAATCCAATTTATCAATCTTTTTCTTTGTTTTGTGTTCTATTTAAAACAGCTTTACCTCATGGTAATGTAGATTTTCTCCTGTATTTTCTCCCAGAAGCATTGTCTAACTTTCACAACTAGATCACTGATATGACAGGAATTCTTTTTTTTTTTAAGATCTACAGCACGTGGTTTTTTTTTTTTTTTGGCTGCGTTGGGTTTTCATTGCTGAGCACGGGCTTTTTCTAGTTGCGGCGAGTGGGAGCTACTCTTTGTTGCGGTGCTCAGGCTTCTCATTGTGGTGGCTTCTCTTGTTGTGGAGCACAGGCTGTAGGCACGCAGGCTTCAGAAGTTGCAGCACGCAGGCTCAGTAGTTGTGGTGCACCGGCTTAGTTGCTCCGCGGCATGTGGGATCTTCCCGGAGCAGGGCTCGAACTCGTGTCCTCTGCACTGGCAGGCGGATTCTTAACCACTGTGCCACCAGGGAAGTCCAGGACTTCTTTTTTATGAATGATCTGAGGTAGTGGTCAAGATTCATGTTTTTCCCCCTGAAGATATCCAACTGATCTAGAACCATTTATTGAAAAAGCCATCCTTTCCTTACTGTTCTGCATTTGCCATCTTTATCATAAATTAAGTATCTATATGTGTGTGGATTTATTTCCAGACTCTCTGTTCTGTTCATTGGTCTATCTTTGTGCTAATATCACACTGTCACATTATTTTAACATTATGGTAAGTCTTAACGTCTGGCAGAATAAATCCTCCAAATTCATTCATTCTTCTTCCAGGCTGTCTCTGCTATTTTTAGCACTTTGTATTACATAAATTTAGAATCAGCTTGCCAAGTTTCTATACATCTACTGGGATTTTTATTTGGATTGCATTGAATTTGGAGAGAATTGACATTTACAAAATTGAGTGTTCCAGTTCATGAACATGGCATATCCTTACATTGACTTAGATATTTTTTTATCTCGATAATGATTTTTTACTGTCACTGCAGAAGTCTTCTATACCTTTCATTTGATATATACCTAGTTATTGGCTATTTTATACTATTATAAATGTCACTTTTACAATTTTATTGTCTAATTGTTGCTGAACAGAAATATAACTAATTTTTTTAATTCTTTTTTTAAAAATATTTTTTGTTTATTTATTTAGGCTGTGCTGGGTCTTAGTTGCAGCATGTGGGATCTTTAGTTGCGGCATACCGACTTCTTAGTTGCAGCATGCAGACTTCTTAGTTGCTGCACACAGACTTCTTAGTTGCGGCATGCATGCAGCATCTAGTTCCTGGACCAGGGACTGAATCCAGGCCCCCTGCATTGGGAGTGCGGATTCCTACCCACTGGACCACGAGGGAAGTCCCATAATTAATTTTTGTTTGTTGATTTCGCGTCCCATAACCTTGTCACACTTATTTATTGATCTTAACAATTTATCCATGATTCTCTGGGTTTCCTGTGTATACGATCATGTTGTTTGTAAATAATAGCAGTTTTATTTCTTCCTTTTTAATACTTATGCCTTTTGTTTTCTTTTCTTGCTTTTTTGCATTGCTTAGGCCCTCTAGCACAATGTTGAATACAAGTGGTGATAGCCGTTACACAGATGGTCCCTGACTTACCATGGCTCCACTTATGATGTTTCTACTTGATGAAAGTGTGAAAGGGATACGCATGCAGCAGAAACCGTATTTTGAATTTTGATCTTTTCCCAGGCTAGCGATATGTGGTTAGACATTTCTTCTGTCATGCTGGGCAGCATCAGTGCAATCCAAGGGTCATCCCTGACGGCCATGCAATCACGAGGATAAACAACCAATACACTTACAACCATTCTGTACCCATACAATCATTCTGTTTTTCACTTTCAGTACAAGTATTCAATAAATTACATGGGATACTCCACATTTTATTATAAAATAGGCTTTTTGTTAGATGATTTTGCCCAACTGTAGGCTAATATAAGTGTTCTGAGCATGTTTTAGGTCGGCTCGGCTAAGCTACGATGTTTGGTAGGTTAGGTATTTTAAATGCATTTTCAACTTACAGTGGGTTTACTGGGATGTAATCTCGTTATAAGTTGAGGAAGATCTGTATTCTTCTCGTTACCGATTTCTGATAGTGATTTCAGTATTTCACTTTTCTGCAGGTATTTTTAGATACCCTGCAAAAGGATGTTTCCATTTTTTTATTAGTTTGCTAAGAATCTCTACAATGAATGTACTGAATTTTATTATATGATTCTTCTGCATCTATTGATATGATCCCATGAGCTTCTCCTTTAGTGATTGTGTGAAATTATATCAATTGATTAAACCAATCTTTTATTTCTTGGTCTTTGTATATTATCCTTTGTCTATAATGCTGGATTTAGTTTAATAATGTTTTGTTTAGGATTTTTACATCTAAATTCATGGGAGAGGTTGGCTTATACTTTTCTTATAATATCCTTGTCAGTTTTAGGATCAAGGTTATTCTGTCCTCATAAAACAAGTTGGGAAGTGCTCCCTCTTTAAGTAGTCCCCGAAAAATAAATATTTATTCTCCTTGAATGGTTAGCAAAATTCACTAGTGAAGCCATCTGGACTTGGAGTTTTCTTTGTGGGATAGTTTTAATCATGGATTCAATTTATTAAATAGATGTAAGTTTATTCAGATTTTTCTGTTTCTGCTTTTGTCACTTTTGGTAGGTTGTGGGTTTTTTTTCTAAATTTCATTGGCATACAAATTTTTATCTTCTTATCTTTTTAATGTCTGAAGATTGGCTGTGATATCCTCTTTGTCAGTCTTATAATGGTAATTTGTGATTTTTCTCTCTTTTCTTGATAAGTCTCATGAGGAGTTTATAGATTTCAATATTCTTTTCAAAGAACTAATTTTTGTCTTTGTTTCTTTAATATACATTTGTTTTTAATTTCACTGGTTTCTACTCTAATCTTTATTTTTTCCTTCCTTCCACTATCTTTGGGTTTATATACTTGCTGTTCTTTTTCTAGCATTTGAAATGGATACTTACATTATTGATTTTCATCCTTCTTTTCTTTTCTTTATTTTTGATTTTTTAAAACTTTTTTTTTTAATATTCTTTTTTAAAATATTTATTCATGTATTTACCATTTCTTTTTTTCTTTCTTTTTTTTGACTGCACTGCACAGCTTGCGGGATCTTAGTTCCCTGACCAGACATCATACCCCAGGCCCATGGCAGTGAAAGTCCAGTCCTAACCACTGGACCACCAGGGAATTCCCTCAGCCTTCTTTTTCACTTAAACATTTAAGGTATAAAAAGCAGTTTTATCTGTATCCAATACTTTCATGATCATATTTTTATTATCATTCCATTCAACATATTTTCTAACTTTTATTGCAATTTCTTCTTTCACTCATTAGATTTTTTAAAGTGTTTCTTAATTTCTGGAACTGGGGGTTTGGGGTGTTTTGTGTTTTTTTTTTAAATTATTGATTTCTAGATTAATTATATTATAATAAGAAAACATATTCTGTATGATTTTAGTCCTTTAAAATTTGTCCATATTTGCTTTATGGCCCCAAATCTGGCCAATTTTGGTGAATGTTATAGTATTCTCGAAAAGAATGTGTATTCTGCAGATGTTGGCAGCAAATTTATATGTGTTAATTGGATTAAGTTTGTTATTTTTGTTTACACCTTATATATCCTTATTGGTTCTGTGTGTCCTATCAGTTACTGAGAGAGATGCGCTAAACATTTCTCACGTTGAATGTGAATTTGTCTCTTTCACCTTTTAGTTCTGCTCATTTGCCTTATACATAGTGAGGCTGTGTTATTAAATGCATATAAATTTAAATTATCATATCTTCTTGGCGATTAACTCCTTTCTCATTATCCTTCTTTAGCCCTAGTAATGCTTCCTGTCTTAACATATATTTTGTCTGACATTTATATAGCTGCACCCACTTTGTTTTGGTTGATGTTTGTCCTGTCTTTATTTCCCATCTTTTTATTTTCAGTTGTTCTGTATCCTATATTGAAAGTGTCTTGTAAGCAACATTTAGTTGTATTGTGCTTTATTACTTAATCTGCTAATCTTTGTCTTTTAATTGGAATAGTTCATCATTTTACATTTGCACAATTAATGATACATCAAGATTAAAATCTACCATCTTAGTATTTGTTTTCAATTCATTCCATTCTCCTATGTTCATTTTTTCAAATTTTTAACATTTTTGGATTAACAGGTCATTTTTATCAATCCTTTTTCTCCCTCTACTAACTTGTCAAATCCACATTATTTTACTCTTTAAAATCTGGAGATTACAATATGCATCTGCTGTTTATTAGAGCCTAATGTAAATTAGTACATTTATTTCTTCCTGGATGATTAAAACTAAATTTTTAATTTTTTAACTCCCTTTTTTTCCAGTAGTGTATGCTTTCTATGCCCCACCTAAACCTCTTTGGCACCATTTCCATGCATGTTGGCACAATTGACAACTCCCAGCATCTGTGACCCAACTTGGCCTGAGGGCTTCTTTTGATGCTGAGTGCCAAGCAGGCTAGAAGTGCCCAGAAATTTAAAACTCCCTGAAGTAGTCCTCAACGAATTACTGATCAGAAATGGTGAATAAATATCCCAGCTTCTTTGCCCTTCAGGTAGGATTAACTCTGAGGTGCCTGATCTCCTCTGGTCCCACAGTTTCCAAACAGGATTAAGCTCCAGTTACCCCTGGTGATACTTTGCTAGATTATACACACTGCATTGGTTCCCTCCCTACCCGACCTCACTTCCCCAGTCCCATACTGATATTACCTGGGTTAACTCCCCAAATAAATGATTTGAACTCAGATCTCTGTTTCAGGGTCTGCTGTGGTAAATTCCCCTTCCACCATTTGTGATATTGCTGTCATATATTTTTTTATTCTGTGTGTCTATAAGATTCATAAGACGTTATTTTGGTTTTTTTTTTTTTTTTGCCACACAGCACGGCATGTGGGATCTTAGCTCCCCGACGTGGGATCTTAGTTCCCCGGCCAGGGATCTAACCTGTGCCCCCTTGCAATGGAAGCGCGGAGCCTTAACCACTGGACCACCAGGGAAGTCCCCATAAGTCATTATTTTTGTTTTATGCAATCAGTATTCACTTAGATTTACACACACATTTTCTCTTTCTGCCACTCTTTAATCCTTCCTAAATTTCCGCCCTTAACTCTGGAATAATTTTTCTTATGCTTGAATAACTCCTTTTAGCATTTCTTCTAGAGTGAGTATACAAGTAACTAATTATCTCTAAATGTTTGTTTGTCTAAACATTTCTTATTCTTTGTCTAAACATTTCTTCATTTCACTGTCATTTCTGAAGCCTATTTTCACTGGATCTGGAATTCCAGGCTGGCCATTATTTTCTTTCAGCACATTAAAGATCTTATTCAGTTTTCTTCTGCCTTCTATCCTTTCTATCAAAAACTCAGCTGTCAATTTCATTGTTTCTTTTGGAGAGAATGAGTCTTTTTTCTCTAGATACTTTTAAGATTTCTCTTTGCTTTAAATTTAACATCTTCACTATGATGTACCTAGCTGTGGCTTTCTTTGTATATATCTAGCTTGGGATTCATTTCTCTCTTTCCTCTTGTTCTGGGACCCCAATTATATGACGTTAAACATTTTTAACATGTCTTTTACATTATTTTCTGTATTTCCCATTTTTTCTCTCTCCTCATACACATAAAATTAACAACCACAAGTACACCCCTTGTCAACTTGGCACCCACAAGGATCTCTTAAACCATACTTTAGCTCCAAATAAAAACAATAACAAGGTCATAGTTCCACCTTATATGATACAACAATTCTGCATACAACTAAAAACACACAAAGAACTAAAAACCTCCTTCCCCAGAAGAGGAGGTAAAGTCCTTGAGTGATGTTTGCTCTTCTCCTTGATAACCTTTAACTTAAAATATGATTTAAAATAAGGAGGAAATACTCATGATAATTAAAGTCCTCATTTCTGCACTGGCCATGTGGCTGTAGCTGGTATTTATAACTACCTTCCTCTGCTGCCCTTTTTGTATTCCTTCTGCCTTCAGCAGGCACCTCAGCTGGTCATGGTTCTTTAGCTGGTGGGGTGACCCAAACATTTTATTCCTGAAGGGTCTGGGCCATTAGTAGTCCAACCTGATTTGGGTTGCTGTAGTTTTCCATTGACCTTAATCACAGGTCACGGTAATACTAAGAGATGCCTTCAGGGATCTCCTGTATTCCAGACATGCTCTTCCTTGCCTCTGTTGTACAGTAGCAGTCCAATTTCCCCTTGGTAGGCAGGATCAATCACCCCAGTCAACACAAGTGCAGTAATTCCTTTCTTTGTCTGTTGATTCAGAGGCGTGAGGAGTCCAAAATGACCAGGTGGAATCATTGTTGTGTCTCCTGGTAGAAGCATTCCTCCCATGGAACTAAGACATCTAGGCCAGCAGAGCATACACTTGCAGGAACAGGAGACAAACATTTTGCTAGTGGGTCACCAGGGGTAATAGTGAGTGGTGCCACTCCCATTTCCTCTCCTTGATTCCTGGACCTGTGAATCCTGGCTATGGGGGAAACAGCACCATATTTTGGATGTTGATTCAAAGCATTTACACCCTTGAGAACCTTGCCCCAACATCGTAAGATACTGCCACCTAGCTAGTGCTGTAATTGAGTCTTCAAAAGGCCAGTCCACCATTCTATCAAACCAGCTGCTTCAGGATGGTGGGAAACACGGTAAGACCAGTGAAATCCATGAGCATGGGCCCATTGTCACACTGCTTTTGCTGTGAAGTGAGTTCCTAGATCAGAAGCAGTGCTGTGTGAATGATGAATAAGATATTCTGTTAGTCCACAGATAGTAGTTTGGGCCGAAGCATCATGTGCAGGGAATGAAAATCCATTTCCAGAGACAGTGTCTATTTTAGTAAGAACAAAACATCGCCCCTTACATGATGGAAGCAGTTCAGTGCAATCAACCTGCCATCAGGTAGCTGGCTGATCACCCCCAGGAATAGTGCCATATCCAGGACTGAGTGCTGGTCTCCTAGCAGATTGGGCAGTCAGTGGTGGCAGTAGCTAGTCTGGCCTCGGTGAGAGAAAGCCCATGTCACTGAGCCCGTGCAGAACTCCATCCCTGCCACCATGGGCTACTTTGTTCAAGAGCCCATTGGGTGATGACAAGGAGTGGCTAGGGGTCTCCAGAGGCTGACTGGTGTCCACAGAACCAGTCATCCTATCCACTTGATTATTAAAATCTCCTCTGAGGTCATTCTTTGGTGAACATTCACATGGGATAAAAATATCTTCACACTTTTTACCCATTAGAGAGGTCTATCCACACACCTCTTTCCCAAATGTCCTTGTCACTGATTTTCCAATTATGTTCCTTCCAAGTTCCTGCCCATACAGCCAAACCATTGGCCACAGCTCATGAATCAGTAGAATCGCACATCTAACCGTTCCAAGCAAAATGAACCAGGTGCACTGCTAAAAGTTCTGCCCACCGGGAAAACTTCTGTTCACTACTCCTTCAAGGATGTCTCAGAGAGGGGCCGTAGCACTGCAGCTGTCCGGTTTCAGGTGGTGCCTGCATATCGTGCAGAACCATCTATAAACCAGGCCCAAGTCTTCTCTTCCTCTGTCAACTGATGGTAGGGATCTCATCTTGCCGTAAGCGCAGGCTGCGAGTTCAGCTTGTGTTGTAATTCAGCCAATCACAGGATGAGATTCTGTGTTTGATTTTCAGCAATCTCAGCCCTGCAGCTGCAGGAGTTAAGGTTCTCCTTCAGGGCACACGTAGGAGCTTTACAGAGATGGTACATGCCTGTTGAAATATTATTATAATACAGAAAGATTTAAAGCAAAGAGTGAAAGTTCGCTGTCCTTTCTACCTCTTTCTCCCAACTCTTACTGCACAGGGGTGATCACTGAACTAATTTGGGTTGTGTGTGTGCGTGTTTGCACATGTGTGTTTTCAATTTTTTAAGTAAGAACATGCTGTTCTGCAACTCTCTGTATTTTCAATTAGCAACACATCCTGGACATACTTCCATGTTATTGTATGTAGATCTACTTCATTTCTTTTTTTTTTTTAAAGCAAGTTTGTTTTCTTTTTTTAGAAAATTTTTATTTATTTATTTATTTTTGGCTGTGTTGGGTCTTCGTTTCTGTGCGAGGGCTTTCTCTAGTTGCGGCGAGCGGAGGCCACTCTTCATCGTGGTGCACGGGCCTCTCACTGTCGCGGCCTCTCTTGTTGCGGAGCACAGGATCCAGACACGCAGGCTCAGTAGTTGTGGCTCACGGGTCCAGTTGCTCCGCGGCATGTGGGATCTTCCCAGACCAGGGCTCGAACCCGTGTCGTGTGCATTGGCAGGCAGATTCTCAACCACTGCGCCACCAGGGAAGCCCTACTTTTTCTTTTAACAACTCTACAGTGTTTTGTGGTAAAGGAGATGTCATAACTTATTAGAACATTTATTAACGGCAAACTAGTATCTATTAGTTTAATTGTGATGATAGGTACAACTGACAAGCCATACACACAATAAGAACAAAACAATTTCAGTTGAGATGTAGAAAATAAAGTTCTTTCAAAAGGTTCTATTATGTTATCACTGTATTAAATCACTGCATTAAAAGGTAAATTACATTTACAGCATTTCCAATATTTTGCTTTTACAAACAATGCTGCAATGAATATCATTGAACATATATAATTGCTATGCTCTCTGTGTATGTGTGTAATTGTGTGTTTCTGTAGAATAGATGTCTAGAAGTGGAAATGTGTGGGTCAGAGGGTATGTGCTCTACATTTGGATAGGTAATGGCAAATTTGCCCTGTAAAATTCACGATAGATTTTTAATTATCTTTTTTTGTTTGTAATAATGAGAATATACCAGGTAACTAGGCCACCAGAAAGGGCTGAAGATTCTTTTGTTCTTTTAGAAGATGTGGTCATGACAGGGATTAGCAAACTATGGCCTGCAGCCTATTTTTGCCACATGTGGCCTGCAGCCTGTTTTTGTATGGTCCATGAGCTAAGAATGATTTTTACATTTTTAAGGGTTTGTAAAAAAAAAAAAATCAAAGAAGAACATGCAAGCAAGACTATCTGTGACCCACAAAGCCTAAAGATTTACTATATGGCCCATTATGGGAAAAGTTTACTGACCACTGGTCTAGAGCATCCTTTTTAAGCTTTAATGTGCATTTGAATCCTGGGAAACTAGCTTCTGAGATCTAGAGTGGGACTACATCTCTAACAAGGTCCCAGGTGATAACTGCTGATCCCCGACCATACTTTGAGTAACAAGGCTCTAGAGCTGCACTGTCCAAAAAAACTAGCACTTGCAATGTGGCTAGTGCAACTAAGGAACTACATTTTTTGTTTTATCTCATTTTAATTAATTTATATTTAAAATTTAAAACTAGTACTTGATTCAGCAACTAGAAATCTTTTAAATACTTTGGTACACTTTCAACTGTCAATTTTATGAAATTTAAATACATATCAGTTATTTCCAATAAAAATTTAGTGTCCAAATTGAGGTGTGTTCTAAGTGTAAAATGCACACCAGATTTTGAATACATTGTATGAAAAAAGACTGTAAAATTTTGCAACATATTCATGTATCAAATCGTTATGTTGCACACCTTAAATGTATACAGTGTTATATGTCAATTATATCTCAATAAAACTGGGGTGGAAAGACTGTAAAATATCTCAGTAATAATTTTTTATATTGATTACATGCCAAAATATTTTTATATATTTGGTTAAATTTAAATTAATCAATTACTTCTTTTAACTTTTTAAATGTAGCTATCAGAAAATTTTAAATTACATATGTGCCTCGTGTTCTATTTCTATAGGGCAGCACTGGTCTAAAATGGCCCAAGCCTGTGTTTCTGAATGCATGCATCAGCCAAAAGAACCAGGTTTTATCAGCCAATGTGTGGGTGGCACAACGGGAGAAGCTAGCTCATGGAAAATGTAAAGACTAAAATAATGTGTTGATAAAATTATCCATTTGTCTAGAGATTCTCAGGTGGGTAAGGAACTCGGTACCTCATCCCCCCAGAATCCATGGTTCTCACCAGTGGCACAATAGTCTTACCCTTCATGGAACTAACCCTATAATGCTGTGCATTTCAGTGTATTCTTTTTTGTATGATGGGCCAAGTCTAGCTCATCCTGGAAATAGTGAACCTAGATAGTGGTGAATAAAGTAATGAAGGATCAGAGTGAGTTTAGATGCCTTGCCTGAAGCCAGGAGAATAGAGCAAATGTTCCCTGAGAACGTCTACAACAAGAAGATTTGAAAAAACTTTGAAAGTAAATATCTATAAGCAAAGAAAAAAAGGCATGAAAAGGAAAAGAAACAACACAAAGGGATTCTGAACAACAGATTCTACCAGCAACCTGGAATCTTCTTTAGAACAATTCCAATTTTAATTGATGGGGTAAATGCATGTTCATCATAATTGGAAGTGTTTAATCCAGTCCACAAATGTTTGACTTAAAGACCATCTGAGTTCAGAAACCAGAGGACTAAAGTTAGATTGAGTAATGACATAGAAAACGAAAATGGAAAATTTTTATAATTATTCTGCTAATTCAGTTTCTTCTACTTCCTGTCCCTAAAATATCTATTTACAAGTGTTCTTTTAAAAATGCATGAAGCTCAAACAAATACTTTTTTTTTGGAAAAAGAATGTTTCACTTTACAGAAATTTTCTTTACTAAGTATTCATTTTAGGATCTCACACAAGAGTAGTCTTTGAACAGAGCATCACATAAGTCATAAAGAGAATCCCATTGTCATGTCCACCACTTACTAAAGAACAGTCAAACGTGAGGATGACAAAACTTTGATATTATTAGTAAAGTAATAGGAAAATATAACTTGATTTTCCAAAAGAAAGCTATTTGCATATAGAATCCAAACATTTACCAATTATATAAATAAACTGAAGTTGGGGTAAAAATGGATGGAGTGGATTTTTACTCTTTTGGACACTGTTCATTCTCCAAAAGGTCTGGGTGGACAGAGAGGCAATATCACAGAGGGTGTTAGTATTTTAGGGGTTAGTTTAAAACTACTTAACATTAAAAAAAAAATTAAAGCCATATCTGAAGCTACATAAGACAAATTAGTTCACAAGACACTGAGCTGGAAGGTGTGCCCAGAAGAAGTGCTATTGGGACTTTGGGGTAGACTCTGCTCATCCTTGTTATCCCTTCTTTATTCTTTTGGTATTAGTACAAGATTCTTCTTTGGGGTACCAGCCTGGCCTGGCCAAATCGGAGTCATAGTAATTGGTTGAACGTATGCATGGCCACATGACCCAGGCTAGTGCAACTGACGTCATCTGTTGGGAATCCGAATGGTGACAGGAGTGACAAGGTCAGAGAGCGGTTGGCGTTGATTCACCTCAACAGCAGCAGCACCCGGAATAGATGGTCAGTTAGTTCTTGCTCTCTGGAGCCCTGGAGTTGTCCTGGATGGTCTCCCTTACAAGGTTATTCTATTTTTTCCTTGGATTCCATGAGCTTCTCCAAATCCTTTCAACAGATTGTTTGGTTTAAGTTAACCAGACTCAGTTTCTGTTGCTTGTAAACAAAGACCCTGCTGCATTCCGACTTAACACAATGAGAAAATACATTAGAGGTAATTTAGCCCATCTGTTTATTATCATTAGGCAGAATTAGGTATAAATGATCTCAGAAAGGTGAAATCTGGCTTAGCTAAGCAGAAAGAGTGTATTCCATAATGTCACCTATTAAAGAACTGAGTGTACCTGCCAAGAAGTTTTCCCAAGAAGTTCTTCCTTTACATCTAATTTAAAATTCTCAATTTTTGGACAATATCCATTTAATGCCATTATCTCACTATATATTTATTACATGCTTATTAGGTAATAAGAATGGCAACATGTCAATGTAGAGGGATGGGTACACAGGTGTTCATTGTACTCTTTTCTCTACTTTTGTGAAGTTTGAAAATTTCTAAAAGTTGTTCTTTTTAAAATGCCTCTCATGTATGAGATGGTGGCAATATTATGGGATGTACAAGACAAAGTTCTACCTTCACAGAGTGTATTAGGTAAAAGAATGAAAATACAGAATTCTTGGTCCACATAGAAAAGCTTTTGTGAGCACAGGCATGGAACAAGGGTCCCTCAGGTACAGGTGAACTTATACTGACATCAGGGAGCCAAACAAACACAAAATAATAAAGATGAGCGAACTCCTTGGGGTGGGTACCAACGCTGCATGCTAGCCACTTGCAAAGCTTCAACTTTAATACGTGTTAGAGGATGTGCTCCTTTTCTTAAATCTGATTGGCCCAGCCAGCTGGCTGCTGGGGCACCAATCATGAGAAGACAAACACCTCCAGGCAGGGGCGGGGCAGGGGGAGGTGCTCTGAATGTACATATAAGGAATCCACTGATAAACTGCTTGTGTTGGGGAAATGAGACCTCAAAGGGGGATAATCTGCCTTCTAAGGCGCATGGGTCCCCTTACCTGCAGGACTAGCGTAGCCTAGCGTTAAGAGCAGGCATTGTCATCAGATGACCTGGATTTGGATCCTAGCTCCACTACTTCTTTTTCTCTTTCTTAAATTTTTCCTCCCAAATTTTTTTATTTTGGTAAAATACACATAATGCAAAATTTACCATTTTTAAGTGCACAGTTTGGTAGTGTTAAGTACATTCACAATGTTGTGCAATCAATCTCCAGAACTCTTTCATCTTGCAAAACTGAAACTCTATACCCATTAATAACTCCCCACTCCCTCCTCCTCCCAGCCCCTGGCAACCACCATTCTACTTTCTGTTTGTATAAATTTGAGTACTCTATTATTATGTAACTCATGTAGGTGGAATCATACATCATTCGTCTTTTTATGACTGGCTTATTTCCCTTAGCATAATGTCCTCAAGGTTCATCCAGGTTATAACATGTGTCAGAATTTCCTTCTTTTTTAAGGCTGAATAATATTCCATTGTATGGAAATACCACATTCATCCACATTGTTATCCATTCATCCATCAATGGATTCTTGGGTTGTTTCCACCTTTTGGTTATTGTGAATAATGTTGCTATAAACCTGGGTGTAGAACAATCTCTTTGAGACCCTGCTTTCCATTCTTTCAGTTATATACCCCAAAGTGGAATTGCTGGATCATATGGTAATTCTATTTTTAAGTTCTTGAGGAACCTCCATACTGTTTTTCACAACAGCTGCACCATTCTTCTTTCCCCCTAGCAATGCATGAGTGTTCCAACTTCTCCACATCCTCAAGAACACTTAATATTTTCCTTTTAAAAATTATTATAGCCATCCTAATAGGTGAGCTGGGATATGTTAATGCTCACATCTGATTTGGAAAATGTAGATCTATAACCTGTGGCAGAGGGTACTGACCAGCTAGTGCCAGAGAAGAGAAGGTCACAGACCACCTAGTGTCAGAGAACCTGAAAGAGCTGGCAGGAGCCATGACTGCCCAGATGAGGGAAGTACAGTAGAGCCACACCCAGAAAACTGTGCTTAGTTAGGGCTGTTTTCTACCACAAGTATGTAGAGAAAAGGCTGGCAGGGCCCAAAGAGGAACCAAAGTTATTAAAAGAATGGAGGAATTGGTCCAGAGCAAAGACGAAAGCTCCAAGGAGTAGTTTGGGTCATCAGTGTCCACTGTTTACAAATATGGACAAAACCAACAAGGGAATTTTTCTTTTAAGAAAAGGAATGTTTTAAAAAGGGAAAATATACTAGCAATATGGCAAAGACTTAAAAAGGAGAATCTGAGTTCAATATTAGACAAAAAAAAAAATATTAAGATAAAGCTATACAAAATGAGGAATGGTTTCACCAGAAAGTGAGGAAGTACTATTTATGGAACTCCCTCTGCTGAAAGAAGTGTGTCTTATTGGAGGGAAAGTTCAATCTTTCTACAGATCAATCAAGTAACAGAAGAATGTTCAGTCTCTGGCTTCTTTGAGAGATATATATATATATATTTTAAACTTTGTCATTTTCACATTTCCCTATTCCCAATTATTTCAGAAAACTCTCAAAATTCAAATTCAGCATGCCTGAAATCCAACTCAGACTCTTCCTCCCCTCCCACTCCACCCCTATGAAAAATTCCCCTGACGCCACAGCTTTCCCTCCCCAGCTGAGTGGCTGCCCTGCCACCCCTCCTGCCCTTTGGAATCACCTTCACACCTCCTCCCCTTCACTTACCCAGTCGGTGGTTTCTTCTTCTGACTTGCTTTCTGAACCTGCATCATTCTCCTCTGCCCCAGACCTGATCCTCTCCCCAGGCTGATCTATAGCGTGTGGCAGCAACTGCCCGGCTCACCTCTAGTCTCCATCCTCCATCCATCCAGCACTCCCAGGCCTCAAGGCTGCCACACCATCCACTGCTCTACAGCTGGTCAAGCACCAACCCATCCTCAACTCCTGGTTTCCCAAAGAGTAGCCTGAAAACTTTTAAATGAACTTCAAGGCAAATTAACCTCCAACCCATAAACAATCACTGCTTCCAGGATTCACCATATGTGTTTTTTAAAAGTTACAATATTGACAAAACAGTATTATTATTTTTTTAATATATTTATTTATTTATGGCTGCATTGGGTCTTCGTTGCTGCCCGCGGGCTTTCTCTAGTTGTGGCAAGCGGGGGCTACTCTTCGTTGCAGTGCACGGGCTTCTCATTGTGGTGGCTTCTCTTGTTGCAGAGCACGGGCTCTAGACGTGCAGGCTTCAGTAGTTGTGGCACGCAGGCTCAGTAGTTGTGGCACGCGCAGCCTCAGTAGTTGTGACTCGCGGGCTCTAGAGTGCAGGCTCAGTAGTTGTGGCGCACAGGCTTAGTTGCTTTGCAGCATATGGGATCTTCCTGGACCAAGGATCGAACCCGTGTCCCCTGCATTGGTAGGCAGATTCTTAACCACTGTGCCACCAGGGAAGTCCCAGACAAAACAATATTATTTTAACAACAAAAATTCAAGGCAAAAATTCCCCACAGTCTCATGGGTTTGTGTACATTCATGATATCCTCTAGTCCTTGTCTATGTGCTTAGTCCATGTTTACAGACTTGCAGTAATGTTGATAGAATTTTGAATCTTCTTATTTTACTTAACATGATGTAGGGAATAATCTTCTATTTTGTTAGTAACATTGCCTGATCATTTCCCCAAAGCATTGCTCCAATTCACGTTTCTACCAACAATGTACAAGAGTGTCTGATTTCATGTATTCTTACCAGCCACTCTTTCATTTTTTCCAATCTGATGAGTGTTTTTTTTTCTTTTAAAAAGGTACCTCAGTTTCTTCACATGTTTATTCATTCTTTGAATTTCTCTTCCTCTGAAAAGCCTATTAAATACCTTCTCTATTTTTCTATTGGATTGTTTTTCTTCCCAAATTGAGGGTCTTCGTGTATTGAAGATTTTAACCCTTCACCTGCCATGTGTATTGCAAGTACTTTCCCATTATAGATCTCTCAGCCTCTCCCCACCCCTAGTCCTGAGTCAGAAAATGAAATGTCATTTGTCATGGCACAGGAGAATGCATCCAATTTGCTGCTTCCTTGGGCACCTCGCCCCACCGTTCACCTCCTCCTCAACGGGCTAATTCCCTTCAAAATAGAGTGATGCCTAAGTGTCTTTGTTGGTGTGAAAGGCCAGAGTCCCTGAATGAATGAAGGTGTGGGGGATGGGACTGAGGAATGGCTGTAAGACGTGACTGGAGAGATGAAGCAGGAGCTGGGTCATGCAGGGCCTTGTAAGATTTATTTTAAGTGCAAAAGGAAGGTATGAGCTGGATTATGTTTTTGAATGGATGCCTGTAGCTGCTGGGTGGAAAATGCACTAAGAGAGCAGTACTAGAAGCAAGGAGCCCAGTTAGGAGGACATGACTGTGGTCCAGGTGAGAGACAGTGGTGGTTTGGACTAGGGTACTGGCCGTGGGTAAAGGAGAGGTTGATAGACACATTTTGAGCCATAATGAAGGGTTAATATTGTCAATAGATTATGCTAAGAGATCGGACACGGAGTGGTGAGATGGAGATGTAGAGATTTAACTCCTGGGATTCTGGCTTAAATCACTGGATGGGAGGATCTGATTGGGAGGGGAGTTCAGAAGGAAAACAAGATTCAGTCTTAGACTTGTCAACTCTGAGCCACCTGTGAAACAGTCAGATGGAGAGGTGAGATGTTGGAGGATGGAGCTCAGACTTGGTGTCTGGGTTGGAGACACGAATTTGGAAATAAGCAGCAAAAATTCAACAGATGGTATTTAAAGCCAGGGGAAAGGAGGTGCCGATAAAGGAGACTATTGAATCTGGGAGCCCAGAAGGCACCTTACTAAAAGCAGTTTCAGTAAGTGTGTGGGAGCGTGGTGAGTATATTGGAATGAGTTGGAAAATTCATCAAAGGTGAGGAAGTAGAGATGGCGTATAGAGACAACTCTGTCAGGAAGCTCAGTTGTGAATAAAGAGTGAGAAATAGGGAGGCGTGAAGAAAGGGTGTGGAGTCAAGAGAGAGGTGTTTTGTTTTTTTAAGTGGGAGATAGAGAGAGAGAGCGAGAGCGTGCCTGAATGCTGAATGAGATGGGGGTGGGGTGCTGAGAAGGTGAGAGGAATGGGTCCAGAGCACGGGGAAAGGGCCTGACTTAGGGCAGGAGGAGGTCACCTCCCTTGGCACAATAGAAGGAGGTGAAGGAGAGGATGCAGATGTGAGAAGCCTGTAGATTAGATGGTAGGAAGGTGAGAGGGGTCCTGTCCGGTGGGAGTTGAGGGGGGGATGCTGGCAGGAAGGGAAGCAGGAGGGGAATGGAGAGAGAGAAATATTTACAGAGTGAAAGAAAGAAACCAGTTCTTAGATTGCTAAGAAGAGTGAAGACAAAGCCCATCTCATGAAATTTCAGAATACCAAAAATAAAGAGAAAAGTTTCCAAAACAGAGAGAGAGAGAGAGAACCAGATCACACAAAAGGGAATGATGATCCTATGAGCACCGTATCTCTCTCGTTGGCAACACTGGATGCTGGAAAACACTGGAGCAACGGATAGATAGTTCCAAGAGAAGTTTAATTTTTGAACCCGGAGCTCTATACCAAGTCAAACAAGCATTCAAATGGAAAGGACAAAATAAAGATATTTTCAGTCATCCAAAGATTCATAAAGTTTACACTCACAGACACATCCCTGAAAATTTCCCAGCAAGTCAGAAAATGAATCCATGAGAGATATATGTGATACTAAAGACAATGATGAGCAAAGAATGGGGGTAAAGGGTGTGCTTATAATTAAGTATAACTAATTACTGGCTGTTTTTTTGAAGGCAGTCTGAAGGCAGTCTGAAACTCAAGTTCAGCTGATTATAAACATGAGAGGTGGGGGTGAAGAGAGAGAGGAGGGAAGTGAAAGTCCACTAAGTTCTTCATCTCATTCAGAGGAGGAAATAGATACTGATTACCTCTAGTTATTGAAGGAAAATGTGTGTTAAATGTAATCATAATCCTAAAAAGAATAGAAGACGTATACTGTCTATATAGTCTAATCCCCAGAAGGAAAGAATGGAACAACAACAAAAACCTATTAATTCAAAGAAAACAAAAGATTCTTAAAAAGGGGGGAAGGGGAAGAAAGGCAAGAGAAAAGAAATAATTGTATTCAGAAATAGAAAACCCCAAAGAAGATGGTATAAACGGTGCTAAACATATCTCATTGAGGAATTGAAGAATGAGTTATTAGAGAAACATAATAAAATTTCTGAGTGAGGTTATCTTGTCTTTTCCACCCCAACTGGAAGGTGGTGAGGAATACCTCTAAAACTATCTTTATTAATAAATATACTACTTACCATGGCTGTATAATTACCCAAAGTGTAGTGGCATAAAACAACTATTTCTTTTGCTTGTGAATTCTATGTAGCAGGAATTGGGGCAGGGTACAGTGGAGGGAGGTGGCCTGTCTTTGCTCCCGATGTTTGGAGCCTCAGTTGAAAGTGTCAAAAACTTTTCACTCACATGTCTGGCAGTTGGTGCTGGCTGTTGACTGGAGGCCTCATTTCTTCTCCATGTGGGCCTCTCCATGTGGCCTGGGCTTCCTCACCACATGGTGGCTGGGTTCCAAGGGCAAGCATCCCAAGAGAAAAAGAGCCAGGTGGAAGCTGGAAGCCACACAGCATCACTTCAATCTGTTTGTTAGAGGTGAGTCACTAAGGCCAGCTCATATTCCAGGGGAGGAGAATTAGGCCTCACCTTTTTTGAGAGAAGGGTCAAAGAATTTGTGGGCAAGTTTTAAAACCATCATAATAACCAAGTGGAATTCTTCATAATAAAACCAAGAATGTACTATATAAACAAACTTTAAAACTTCAATTCTACAGCAAAACATGATGATATACTAAACAAAGTTAATATACAGCTATACAGACAGACTTTTAAATAACATTAGTCTTAGTGATTTGCCAATAACAAACTCTTTGGGTTTTGCAAGTTTCCTTTTTTTCCAGCTCTCAGATCAGGTAAATTCTGTTAGAATTACAATCAAGAAAACCTAGCTATTTGCTATTTACAGGAGATATGGACAAAACAAAGTAAAAATCAACATAAAAGGATAAACAGAATTTTTAAAGTTTAAAAAGGGGTGTAACAAATATACCAGATATCCTAAGAAAAATAATTCAGGGTGAAAATGTTAGGGAATTTCATATTCGACTAACCTTATAAGTAACCAAGAAAAGAGAAGTTAAAACAACGAGATATCAAACAAACAAAATTTTAAAGTATTAATAATGTACATTGCTTGCATGGGTGTAGGGAAGGGTATATGTATTCACTATTGTTGCGTGTGTGAAATTGTACACCTTTTCGGGGGACAATTTGCAGTATTTGTTAAACTGTAAAGCCCACACCATTTGACCCAACAATTTCACTATTAAATATTCAGCCTACATAATCTTTACTAATGCAATACGATGTGAATACTATGCAGAACTTTTAAAGAGGAATATCTATACATAATAATATGGAAGGATTTCCAGAACACAACGTTAACTGAAAAAAAGCAAGCAGCAGAAGAATACATACAGCATGAGCCCTCTTATTTTTTAAATTACAAAACTAAATTATATATCTACAACTTATGTTCATATTGGGTTGGCCAAAAAGTGCCTTTGGTTTTTAAATAAAAACAAAAGACACATTTTTCATTTTCACCAAGAACTTTATTGAACAACGTATTCACCCTTTTGTTCCACTACTTTCTGCCATTTTTCAGGCAACTTCATAATTCCATCTTCCCAAAACTTTTTATCTTTTTGAGCAAAGAACTGTTCTAGGTGCCTTTTACAGTCTTCCAGGGAATTGAAATTTTTTCCATTAAGAGAATTTTGTAAAGACTGAAATAAATGGAAATTCAAAGTTGCAATGTCTGGTGAATATGGTGGATAAATCAGAACTTCCCAGCCAAGCTGTAACAGTTTTTGCCTGGCCATGAAAGAAACAGGCAGTCTTGCGTTATCCTGATGGAAGATTATGCGTTTTCTGTTGACTAATTCTGGACGCTTTTCATGGAGTGCTGCTTTCAGTTGGTCTAATTGGGAACAGTACTTGTTGGAATTTATCATTTGTTTTTCATAATAGAGGAGCTCATAGTAGAGGACTCCCTTCCAATCCCACCATATACATAACATCACCTTCCTTGGATGAAGACCGGCCTTTGGTGTGGTTGGTGGTGGTTCCTTTCGCTTGCCCCACGATCTCTTCCGTTCCATATTATTGTACAGTATCCACTTTTCATTACCCATCACATTTTGTTTTAAAAATGGAACGTCTTCATTACGTTTAAGTAGAGAATCGCATGCGGAAATACAGTCAAGGAGGGTTTTTTTGCTTAACTTATGTGGAACCCAAACATCAAAGCGATTAACATAACCAAGCTGGTACAAATGATTTTCAGCACTTGAGTTGGATATTTTGAGTATGTCGGCTATCTCCCGCGTGGTGTAAAGTTGACTGTTCTCAATTAATGACTCTATTTGATCACTATCAACTTCAACTGGTCTACCCAACCGTGGAGCATCGTCCAGCGAGAAATCTCCAGCACGAAACTTCGCAAACCACTTTTGACATGTTCGATGGGTCACAGCACCTTCTCCATACACTGAACGAATCTTTTTTCGTGTTTCTGCTGCATTTCTACCTTTCTTAAAATAATATGCTGAAAACGTTGCTTTTTTTCTTCCATCTTCAATATTAAAATACTACACAAAAATTCACTAATTTTGATAAGTCTTTTTTTAAAGGCACACTGATATGACAGCTGTCACCATACAATCTAACAAAATTGTTTCGATGAAGTTAAAGTACTACTAGAGCCATCTTATGGGAAAATAATGAAGGAACCTTTTGGCCAACCCGATACATAAGCAAACACAAAGAAAAGTGTGAAGAAAGATTTGTACTAAACTGATAAGTGGCTTCCTCTCAGGATTAAAAGTAGGATTAAAAGTTTAGAATAAGAAGGTAAATGAGATTTTTTCCCTCTATACCCTGCTATATTTTGAATTTCTTAAACATAAAATATACATATATAAGCTATATAACTTTGAAAATTCAAAACAAAATGAACTTTAAAAATTGTTTTGTATCGATATATGTATAGTTTTTGGTAACTGTTTTACTGATACATAATTCCCATACCATACAGTTCATCCACTTAAAGTGTACAATTTAATGGTTTTTAGTATATTCGCAGAGTTTTGCAACCATCATTGTAATCAGCTTTAGAACATTTTCTTCACCCTCAAAAAAAGCCTTTAGCTGTTTACAATAGCCAGGACATGGAAGGAACCTAAACGTCCATCAATAGAGGAATGGATAAAGAAGATGTGGTACATATATAGAATGGAATATTACTCAGCCATAAAAAGGAATGAAATGGCGTCATTTGTAGAGATGTGGATGGACCTAGAGTCTGTCGTACAGAGTGAAGTAAGTCAGAAAGAGAAAAACATATCGTATATTAATGCATATATTTGGAATCTAGAAAAATGGTATAGATTATCTTATTGGCAAAGCAGAAATAGAGACACAGACATAGAGAACAAACGTATGGACATCGAGGGGGGAAGGGGGAGGTGGGATGAATTGGGAGATGGGGATTGACATATATACACTATTGATACTATGTATAAAATAGATAACTAATGAGAACTACTATATAGCACAAGGAACTCTACTCAGTGCTCTGTGGTGACCTAAATGGAAAGGAAATCCAAAAAAGAGGGGATATATGTATACATATAGCTGATTCACTTTGCTATACAGTAGAAACTAACACAACATTGTAAAGCAACTATACTCCAATAAAAATTTTTTAAAAAAAAGCCTTTAGCTATCACCCGTTTTCCAATCTTCCCATCCCCCCCAGTCCTAGGCAACCATTAATCCATTTTCTGTCTCTGTAGAATTGCCTTTTCTGTACACTTCATATGTATGGAATCACATAATATGTCATCTTTTGTAACTAGCTTCTTTCACTGAGCATAATGTTTTCAAGGTTTATCTAGGTTGTAGTATGTATCAATACTTCATTCCTTTTTATAGCCAAATAATATTCCATTGGATGGATATATGTACCTTGTTTAGTTTATCCATTCAACAGGTGGTGGGCATTTAGGTTGCTTCCGCCTTTTGGCTATTATCAATAATGCTACTATAAAATATTCATGTACAAGTTTCTGTGTGGACATGTATTTTCATTTCTCTTAGGTATATATCCAGGTGTGGAATTGCTGGGTCAGATGATATACCTATGTGTAATTATTTGAGTCACTGCCAGACTTTTCCAAAGTGGCTGCACCATTTTACACTCCTACCAACAGCGTATGAGGGTTTCAATTTCTCCACATTCTCACTAACACTTAAATTATTTGTCTTTTTGATTATTAGTGGATGTGATGTAGTATCTCATTGTGGTTTTGATTTGTATTCCCTGATGACTAACAATGTTAAGCATCTTTTCATGTACTTTTTGGCCCTTTGTATATCTTCTTTGGAGAAATGCTTAATCTGAATAACATTTAATAATTAGCCAATTAATTATTAATCTAATTAATAAAATTAGATTACTTTTATTGTTGAGTTGTAAGAGTTCTTCATATATTCCAGATACAAATTCTTTATCAGATGTATGATTTGCACACATTTTCTCCCATTGTATAGATTGTCTTTTCACTTTCTTAATAGTGTCATTCGAAACACAAAATTTTTAATTCTGATGAAGTCAAATTTGTTAATTTTTTGTTAAATTTTGTTAGTACTGATGAAGTTGAATTTGTTAATCTTTCGTTGCTTGTGCTTTTGGTGTCATATCTAAGAAACCACTGCCTTATCCAAGGTCACAAAGATTTACCCCTATGGTATCTTCTAAGAGTTTTAGTTTTTGCTCTTACATCTAGGTCTTTGATCCATTTTGAGTTAATTTTTGTATATGGTGTGAGATAGGGGTCCAATTTCATTTTTTTGCATCTAGATATCCAGTTGTCCCAGCACCATTTGTTGAAGAGACTATTCTTTCCCCACTGAATGGTCTTGGCACTGTTATAAAAAAATTGATTTACCATAGAGATATGGGTTTATTTTTGGACTCTCAATTCTCTTCTATTGATCTATACATCTATCTTCTGCCAGTACCACACTATCTTGATTACTTTTGCTTCGTGGTAAGTTTTGAAATCAAAAAGTGTAAGTTCTCTAAACATTGTTCTTCTTTTCAAGATTATTTTGGCTATTCTGTGTTCCTTGAGTTTCATGTGAATTTTATGATCAGTGCATCAATTTCTACAAGGAACCAGCTGAGATTCTGTTAGGGATTGCATTGAATAAAATGAACTTTTAAAATGGTAGATCTTGTTATGGTGTTATTATTATTCTATGAGAAATAAGAATAAAGTAGCACTTCATCAAGTGGTTTCATGAGACTCAGCTTATGGGAGTTAACAAATATCAGTGTGTGTCATCATCTAGATCCAGAGTTGCCAAATTCTCACTATACAGCTTCCTATGTATCTTTCAAAACCATGCTTCCTTCTCCATCTCTGCTCTAAAGTTATAAAATACATCCCTAACTTTTCACAATCTTCTAAGAGTTTATAACATGAAATGTAGAAAGGTTGCAACCATGTAGGTCCATTTACATCCCCTGTCCTTCATGCATAGTTGTTATAATTATTACATCCACATACATCATAAACCCCATAATACAATGTTATAATTTTTATTTAAACAATTATTTGTATTTTAAAGAAATTAAGATGACAAAATAATTTTTTATAGTTATCCACCTATTTACCATTCTCAATGATCTTCATTCCATCCTGTAGATTTGAGTGTTTATCTGGTTTCATTTTCCTTCCATCTGAAGAACTTCCTTTAGCATTTCCTGTAGTACTAGTCTGCTGTTGACATATTCTCTTAGATTTCCTTTAATCTAAAAATCTGTTTTTCACCTTTATTCTTGAAGGATATATTCACTAAATATAGAATCCTGGAATGACAGGGGTTTTTTCCCCCCTGTACTTTAAAGATGTGGTGCCAGTCTTCTGGCCTCCTCTGTTTCTGAAAGAAGTCTCAGGTTATTTGAGACTTTGTCCCCCTGTACACAGAGATAACAATGTGTTGTTATCTCTGACTACTTTCAAGATTTTATCTTTATTTCATTTTCAGAAATTTGACTATAATGTCTCCAGGTATGCTGTTGCTGTTGTTTTTAAAATCCTGCTTGGGAGTATCCTGAGCTTTTTAAATCTATAAATTTACACCTTTACCAAATGTAGCCATTTCTTAAAACTCTTTTTTCAAACATTTTCTGTCCCATTTTTCCTCTCTTTTCCTTCTAGGACATCAGTTACAGGTATGTTAGACATTTTGATATTACCCCACACGTCCTTGAAGTGCTGTTCATTTTTTTTTTAATGTGTATGTCCTTCAGAATGGATAATTTCTATTGATCTACCTTCAACTTTACTAAGTCTTCTGTAATCTTTCTTCTGCTCTTAAAGCCACCCAGCGATTTTGTATATGATATCGAAATTTTCATTTATGATATTGACTTTTCTGAGAAATTTTGAGAATTTCCATTTTGTTCTTTTTTATAGTTACTATTCTGCTGAGATTTTCTGTTCTTTTATTTATGGCAAATACATTTCCTTTATGTCCTTGGGCATAGTTGTAATAGCTGCTTTTAAATCCTTGTCTGCTATCCTAGTATCTGAATCATCTTGGAGTTGGTCTTCATTGGCTATCTTTTTTCTTAGATTGTTGTGTTTTCTTGTTTTTTGGTATATCAGGGAATTTTGATTGTATCCTGGATGTTACGAATGATGCATTGTAGAGTCTCTGGATTCTGTTATGTTTCTCTGAAGAAAATTGGTTTAGATTTTAGCTTGTAGTTAACTTGACTGAATTCAAACTGTAAATTTTGTCTCTCCCCTGTGGTGGGTAGCAGCTCAAATTTAAGTGCAATTTTCTTAGCCTTATCTGGCTGCTTTGTGTCTTCCCCATCTATTTGCAGCTTAGGTGTCAACCGGAGATTTGGGCTCCCTCTCTCCTTTTTTGGATTCCCCTCTCCTCACTCTCCAGTAACTGTGGTTGCCCTCATCAAACCAATAATAATTCAGGTTTTTCTGTCAGACTTTTAGCTGTCCTACACGCATACACTGGGGCCTACCTTCAGGCTAAATGTTACTTAAAAAGAAAGAAACTTTGTGATGTCCTTTTCTTCCAAGTGTCAACTTCTTTCCAGCGTCTGCCTGCTTTTTTCTTTTTCATTTTTTTGTTTCATATCCATTTTTTCATTTCATTCTCCATCATTTTCAGATAGCCAATGTTTAGATTTTGTTTAGAGTTTATAGTTGGATATCACTGGATTTTGTTGATTGATTGTAAAGAAGTCTATGGTCAGAAAAAAATGGCTAGGAATCCCTGATCTCACTGTTAAAGGGATTGTTATTTTTATCCCATATAATATGATTTTCTAACTCCCCACACTTTAGTCTTATTTTATTTCCTTACTGGGACAGCTAATCCTCAACATTCATCTAAGCACTATTAAATTCATGGGTTATTTTATTTAATTCTCACAACTACTCTATGGGGAAGATGGCTTTGTTATCCCCATTTCACAGATGAGAAAACTTAGCAGGAGAGATTAAGCCGTTTATCAAAGTCACTGCGCATGAGTGGCATTCACAAGGGCTGTTCACTCTACAGCCCGTCTTTTTTCTCAGTCTGGCTATAAGACACAGCTTGCCCTGGCTATGAGGGCAAGTTTTCAGGACCAAGGCCATAGCTGGAGGGAGAAGGTGGAAGGAGTCATCTATGACTTTGATCTTGACCCAGTCCTTGCTAGTCATCCAAGTCAGAGGCTTATCCCAGCTGGGCATGACCAACAGAATCCACCCTAGTTAACAAGAATGAAGTCCAAGAAGAGTTCAAGAGGATGTTAGGTAGTTGGCAACATCTCTAGGAGGGCCCGAGGGTCCAGTATGGGGGCCAGCTTTAAGTGCAGCTGCTAACAATGCCCACAGCACCCCGGACACTGGCTGTCTCTTGGCCTCCCCAGAGTGAAGCCCAGCAGCACCTGCTCCTTATACCTTTCACTGACGCCCTGACGGCTCTCACCAGCGTGTGTGTTGTCAGATCCTTCCTCTCATGCCTCATCCCAGCCGCGAAGGAGGCTGGGCAACCAAAGGGTTCAACTGATGTGCACATTCCATGTCAGTGAGCCATTGGGCAGATTCCGTGTGACCTGCTTTTCTTATAATAATTTCTCCCAGTAAGAGGCCCGAACAACCCCTTTCTATGCTGCCTGACTTTGAGTTTTCCCCGTTTAGAGAAAAGCCAAACTCTGCGAGTAGACGGTTTTATGCGAGCATGACTCATGCTGGTTTTCGTTTAACTGTTATTGCACCTTGACTATGATAAAATGACGGCATTTGGAAAGTAAGCTAGATTTTCTAGTTATTATAATAAAAATGGGATTCTAAAGATATACTTGTTGAAACTTTCAATTTGTTCAGTGTCACCTCCAATTTTTGGCCAAGTAGACAAGGGTTTATAACAGTGCTGCCCTGGTTCCCAGGACTCTGCTTTGGGACCTGGGCCTTGGAGGGTTATCTAGCCAAAAGGGAGTGTCTGGAAAGCTTAGTGGGTTATGTGCTTTTCAAGTGACCTTTGGAATTTTGACTGAAAATGGTAGAGACAAATCAGTTGGAGGGATGGGAAGGGGTAACCCTGCCCGCCTGCAGTCCCTGAACTGCTAAATCAATATGGACAGGAAACTCAATTCCATATTTGGGGGAAATGGGCTTATGTTGAATAAAAGAGTTTTACTGTAACTGACTGGTTTATAGATTTTCTGGGTGACAAAAATGAAAATAAAGTATTGTTTGGGCTTTTATGGTCATTTATTTCTCTTCAAGTATATGAAAACTAAACTAGATCCCTGTCTCATTATCCTAAGGCTGGTGTTTTCAGGGTCTATTCAGCAGTCATATGATTTGGGATTTTTGGAGCAATCCCAGTTTCTTATTATTTAATTATTGTTTAATTCTTTTATATATCTTTATGTATAATAAGAAGTCTCACCCATTTGCAATTTCCTCTCTAGTTTCCCTGCTTATGCCCCCTTCCTGAGATGTTCTAGACAAAGACAGCATACATGTAGACCTTCCTTCTTTTTACACTAATGGAAGCACATTTACTGCACTGGGTGTATATGTATATGTATAATATATATTCATATCCACATGTATGCAAGTGTATTTTATACATATGTATATATGAATGAATATATCAGAGCTCTATGTGTTCATAGACAGATTTTCCTTCTTCTTAACAGAGATACAGAGGATTATTAACCAGCTATCCCATGGTTATTTAACCAGTCTTATATTAATAGACAGACATTCCATTGTTTCCAGTCTTTCGCGACTCTAAGCAATGTTTTGGTCAATATCCATGTATGTACCTCTTTGTGCACATATGAGAGTTCATGAGATTAAATTTCTGTAAGTGAGATTACTAGGTGAAAGGTTAATAACACTTTCAAATTAGATAGGCGTTGCTAACTTGGCCTCCAAAGAGATTGTATTAATCAATATACAATCCTAGCTGTTTGCCCTACCCATTTATCAGTACAGCACATTACACCTATCCAACTGGTGTAGTTTTAATGTATATCTTTTATTCAGAGTATTAGCACTTTTAAACATGTTTAAAATCCATTTGCACTTACTGTTTTTTTGTTTTTTTTTTTAATAAACTCTCTGACCATGCTCATTTTCCTTTGGACTGTGATTCTTTTTCATATTGATTTGTAGAAGTTCTTTATATATAAATTATATATATAATTTCTAAAATAAATGAGCTTTCCTCATTTTAAGTAAAGATGACCTTATTATGTAACAACCTAAACGGGAAAAGAATTTGAAACAGAATGTATATGTATAACTGAATCACCTTGCTGTACGCCCGAAACTATCACAGCATTGCTAATTAACTGTACTCCAATATAAAATAAAAAGTTAAAAAAAAAGAATAAAAGTTGAATTAAATTATCAGCAAAAAAAAAGTAAAGAAGACTTGTTAAATGTAAAACTAGATGTGATTCTGTGTCTATAGGTGTGGTTCTTCAGATGAGCAAATTCATAAATCAGGAACAATTCATTCTTAGAACATGTTTCCAGATTTTTTTTATTTGGAAAGTATGCTCATTAAAAAGCATTTTGAAGTAATTTACAAAACTATGCTATCCATTATGGCATTACATGTTTGCAGAGTAAATTAAAGTGACTTTAAAACATTTTATAGTTTATAAAACTATAAAAATTATAAAAGTATAAAACGTACGTGACTTAAAATATTTTTATAGTTTATAAAATTATAAAAGCCATAAATATATACTCATCTGTTTTTAAAAGTCCAATATACATAAGTGTGTAAATTTAAAAGTACAAGTTATCTCTCTTCCTACCAAGGCAGCGCCCCTGTTAACAGTTTGGTGTGTATTCCTCCTAACTGCTTTGCATACACCAACAGTATGTATTTAAATAATTTTTTCCTCAAAAAGTGGAAGCTGCATGCTGTTCTGTAACTTGATTTTTTTCAGTTAAGGATTAATCTTGGATGTCAAGAATGGTAACTTTTGCAAATCAGTTTTTTAACTCTGTAAGTTGACAGTATATCACCACAGATATGGCTTCCTTTGGGAGTAATCCAGCCCCAGCTAATGGGCTAGAACAGATAAGGCCTTTGGAGACCTATCAAATAGCTCACTGTATGCAGATCATTCCTCCTGTAGCTCCAATGTCTGCACCTGGGGGACGTTTTATACATACTTGGGGGTGCTTAGACTGGAGGGAGTTGCTAAGTCTAATCCCAAGGAAAAAGGGCTCCAACTGAGGCCTTCACGAGCCAGCACCTAAAAACTCATTTTGATTTTCAAAAGATTTGTCTTCTCACCTAATTTAAGGGGTTTTGTTTTTTAAGATGCACCTTGCATAAGTCCTTGGAATCAGCAAAGACAAAGAATGGGGTCAAAATGGTGGGTGCACAGAAGTGGGCTCCAAGGAGCCTCACCCCATCTCTCGAGAAGTGCGGTTGTCTGGTCTACACCCTGGACCAGCCCCTGCCTCCTGCGTGGGCCTGCAGGAGGCCGGCCTGCTCTCCCAGGTGGATCTGATGTCCAGTCACCTCCAAGGACTAAGTCTTGCTCTCCTGGGGCCCCCACCCAGCAGTGCCTTACAGATAGCGGGCGCTCTGGAGCCAAGGTGGAGGGAGAGGTCCAGGGTCGTCATGCAGGGCTGAGAAGTTTGCGCTACTCAAACGACTCCGATGCAGGAGGCCTCCACTCACCAAGACTTGTGTCCTGGCCTGGCTGCATCTCTCCAGAGAAAGGAGCCCTTTTTCCTCCCAACAAAGGCACTTTCTGCTCAGCCAGACCCCTGGGGGCTGCATGTGCCTGAGGGGGGCTTCCTCCGAGTCAGCTCAGAGGCACTAAGCAGACTCTCCAAGCCCTGGCAGTCTTGTCTGGCATAGCTTCAGGAGGCTCCAGATGGGTCTGCCCTGGGGAGCTCTGACCCAGGGGGGTTGGGTCTTCCCCAGCATCCTTTGGGCCCACCCTTGAGCTGCCCTCCTAGGCTTGGGAACAAACTGAGCTCTGGGAGGGTGGCCGGGTAGCAGTTTTCCTGAATAGAATCCATTCTGTGTTCATTCAACAAATATTTGAGGCGCTACCATATGCCAAGGCCTGTTCTAGCTCTGGAAATAGGCAGAACAGGACAGACAAGGTCCAGTCTTTGTGGAGCTGGCATTCTAAGTGGGGGAAGCCAGACAGGGAACAAGTCAAAAGAGTAAACAAGACCATTTTCCAGGAGGGTAAAGTAAAACGCACAATGGCCTAACGAGTGATGGGGGAGGTGGCTCGTGTGCAACGCGTACCTGAGAGGAACCTCTTGGAGAAGGTGCGGCTCAAATGACAGGAAGGAAGGAGTCTTGCCGACATCTGGGAAGATCATTCCAGGCAGCCGGCAGAGCAGAGCGCAGCGCCCCGAGGCTGCGAGCCCAGTGGGCAGCCAGGGAGAGTCTGAGGTGTAAGCAGAGGTGAGGGCCAAGCCTTGCAGGGCCTTGTGGTCAGGCCGAGATGCGGCACGTCCTCTTCCACACGTGACGGGCGGTCACGGGAGGGTGAAGCAGGTGAGTGTCATGATCCAACTGCATGTTTAAAGGGTAACTTAGGCTGCTCCGTGGGGGAGAGCTGGGGGGCAAGGAGCAAGGAGGGCAGCGGGGAGACACTTAGAGGCCTGCTGTGTGGTCCAGGTGAGAGAGTGTGGGACCAGGATGTCTGCAGTGAGATGGAGAGAAGCCATGGACTGGGATACAGCTTTGGGATTACTGCTGGCTGACATGTCCTCACACAGAAGCAGGGCCTGGGGCCTCCAGACAAGGCCAGAAGCAGTGGTATCACACCCTCCTGTTTGCACTGAATGGGTGCCGGCCCCGCCAGGGTGCTGAGACCCTGCCTGGTGGATCCCCCGTATCATCCTTCAACTCAGGTATGGGGGCCCCTGAGAGGGACCCTCAAGCTGGACCCCTGACATTAAAGGGCGCCACTCATGCCCTCCTCTGGCTGCTCCCTTCCCTCTGGGTGAGGACCCTACAGGCCAAGGAATTTCCTGCCCAAACAGCCCAGAGCCAGCTGCCTGGGCCCTCACGGGCTGCTTTTCCAGGCACTTGGCAGTGTGCACACCCCTAGATCAAGGGGTGACGGGAGGAGGGAAATTTTCAGGGGGTATGGGTAACGTTGGAATCCTGTGCTGGGAACCTACACCCCACTGACTAAGGACCCTTCTGGTGGGGGATCGCACAAGGGGTGGGAAGAGAAGGGGGTGGTTGGCTCTCCTGGCACCACCGTGTCCCAGAGTCCAGTTCTAAATTTAAATCTGGCCTTCTAGGACGTTGCGAAGATTTATTTGTCAAGTCAGAAAGGTAGAACATATTTTATCTAACAGTTTCTGCATTTGGTTGATAACTTTTAATGTTTAAATAGATGGTATGGGGGCTGCCATTTGTAATCTTTTTCCGGATCCCACAATAATATGAGGTGGTGGGCCCACCCACATCCACAGCTTGCTTTCTGCCGTGTCCCCCAAATGCTCGATGACTAGTTCTGGGATCCGTTATCTACCAAAGGGGTTTACCAACATAAAGGACTTTTCCCAACTCGCTAAGCAAAATTAAGATAACGGATAGAACTTTCTGAATCTTTTATTTTGACTCAACTTTTCTCTTTCTAAAATCTTTGCTGCCTGCTACCGCTCATCTGCCAGCAGCTGCGAGCACATAAACAGAAAACATAACAAACCCCATACACATTAGAGTAGATGAAAACTGAGAGAAAACTGGAAACAGCTGAATCTGACAGCGTGGATCTTTTATGGACCTGAGTACTCATGGTTGTGATTTCAGATGGTATACATACATATACATATATAGTCATCTTTCCTAACAGTTAAATCACTTCTAGCTCATGGTGACAGAATTAATTATGCCTTGTAATATTCCGTGTGACTTCTCAGTGCTTTGTCCTAGAACAAGCTGAGAATGCACTACAGTGAATTATTGCCCCCAATTTACAGAAAAGAAAACAAAGGCTCGGAGATATTCAATAACTTTCCCAAGGTCACCCTAGTGAGTGTTGAAGTAGGGGTTTTAACAGGTCTGAGGAATCCCACACACCACCGGACCTCCTGTGAGATAGAACACGTAATCTAAGAGTAATAAGAATGTCTTCTCCAAGTACCCAGAATCTGTTCGTAAGAAACACTAGACTCTTGGTTGACTGTCCACTGAGTTCATATGCTTTACCTGTCAATACCTAAATCGTAAGACGAATAGTATAAAACTCACTAGCCAGTGCATTTGTATTGACAAAAAGTAACTGGTGTTTTGTTTTGTTTGTCTAAGTTCTAGGAAGGTCTCTGAGAGTATTTTATTGAATCTCTATTAGATATCCTATATTAGCCAGAGGGCAAACTGTGACTGAAAATATAGCTCTTGTCTTTTATCTTAATTCGCCCTTATTAATTATCTTAACTAGTCCTGCTTTGGAGTGACCAATCCTACAACCATTTAGCTGTAGATAAAGTTAGAAACTAAATCAGAAGGGTTTATTCCAGCTTTGCTCTTCAGCATTCAATTGATTTTCAAACGTAGGTACTCATCTCTTGGATGCGTTGCATTAGGAAGGTTGAATCAAAGGAAAATAAAAACTTCCTCGCTCTGTCTTCTCAAAATGGTTCGCATTGTGAACGACTCTGGAACTAGGCTCCATTCCAGAGCACCCCAAACTCAGGACCACAATTCATGGAGGGAAGGGCTCCCGCCCACTCGCTCCCCACCCGGCCTGCCCGCCCCCGGCTCAGCAGCCTTCCCTCCTGAGCTGTTTGGAGCATAATTCACACCTACGAAATGCATTTTCACTTCTGTGGCTGATTTTCTCTTTTGTCAAAAGTAGAGCCAGAGCACGCCTCTCCTCTCCCCGGGCTCATGCGGTGGCAGAAGTCAGGCCGGCTGAGCTGGTGGCCTCGGAGCTGGGGGTCCCTGCCCCATGCCCCGCTGCTGAGCGCACTGAGGCCAGGGCTTATGAGAAAGCTCTCTACTCGCTCCTCAAGCACCGCCAAGTGCCATCAATTAAGATGAAGCAGAAGGATCGTAAAGGTGGTCAGATTTACGAGTTTCTTTTTTTTACTGGCTCTGCCTCAACCGAGCGTGAGCCACAGAGCCATTTCCCTCCCAAGCCATTTCCCTCCCATTCCAGCCAAACGCTGGTTGCCCACGTGTCCTATCAGGCCACAGCCCCCTTCCAGCCATGGGCACCTCCCAGGGAAAGTGGCTCCACCAACCCTGGGGTCTCCCCCAGGTTCTGCAGCCCATTCTTGTTTCACGGCTTAGAAGGCCCCAGGACTCTCCCTCACCTCTGCGCAGCCCACCCACAAACCCACTACTTGCCCTCTAAACCGCTTCCTCCGCACCCCAAGGTGTTCTCTTAGACCTCAAAGGAAAAACTAGACTATGGACGTGGATCCTAGCGGCTGTTCTTGGGTCATGGTCCTCTCCTCCAGAATCGCAAATCACGCAGGGGGTGTCCTGTGGGTGGTGAGATCCCAAGACCCCCAGGGGCTTGGAGGGGACCCTCTATTTTCCCTGCATCACATATGTTGGGGGATGGTGACCCCAGCCAGGAGCCAGGAATTCAGCCCCCACCCAGTCTCCCAAGTCCTGACATCTCGTTCAAACCCGTCCCTGCCCTCTAGCCCCCATCCTGGGGCCTCAGGCCTCCACTGCTTCTCATCTGATCCACCCTCCCCTCTCCAGCCCCTACCAGAGTGGCCTTTCAGGAACCCAGATTGGATCACAGCACTCCCCTGCTAAAAGCTGGACGGCAAAAGCCTGAGAGGCTCTCTCCTTCACCTGGAGCCGCCTTGGCCATGAACCAAGCCCTGTCTGTGGATCCAGCCTTATCTAGGCCCCTCCTCAGCAATCCCTGTGCTCCAGCCCGTCAAACGCCTTGTCCTTTGTTACCAGAACATGCCTTGCACTTGCAGCTGCTCCACCTTTGCACCTGCCGTTCCGCAAACGGCACCTATCCTTCCAGCAAATTCCTGCTCATCCTTCAAGCTGGGGCTCAAAGGTCCACTCCTGCATGAAGCCCTCTCCAACCTCCTATCTCAGTCAGCTCAAGCTGCCATAACAAAATGCCACAGACTGGGTGCTTAAACAACAGAAATGAGTTTTCTCGCAGTTCTGGAGGCTGGAAGTCTGAGATTAGGGTGCCAGCATGGTCGGGTTCTGGTGAGGGCTCCCTTCCTGGCTTGCAGATGCCACCTTCTCCCTATGCCCTCACAAGGGGCAGAGGGAGAGAGAATTTCCCTCTTGTCCTCTTTCTATCAGCCCACCAATCCTATCAGATTAGGACCCCACCCTTATGACTTTATTGAACCTTAATTACCTCCTGAAAAATCCATCTCCAAATACAGTTACGTTAGGGGTCATGGCTTCAACATATGAATTTGAGGAGGACACAATTTAGCCCATAGCACCTCCTCAGATGAAGCTGGTTACACCCTCCTCCAAAGCCATATTTGCTAGAGCAGGACATCCCTTTGTCACAGCACATTCATCCTTCATCCGCATTTGTGTCTCCTAACAGACATTTGATGAATTAATGGACTCCATGCCTCTACCCAGTTCCATTTCCTGCTCCTTCAGCATCACCTCCTCTGTGAGGAGGCCCTTGTCTCTCAGCAGATTTTGTGTGATAACCTGTCTGTCTCCCCAGCTGTGCCCAGAGCTCTGAGAAGGCAGGGGCCACTTCTCACTCACCTCTGGGCACTAGGCACCTTGCACAGAGCTGGCCTCGTGGGGAGCTTTCTGCTTCTTCTATGGGAGGACCTGCAGCTGCAGGCTGGACAAGGCCTTATTCCAATATTTCTCCAGCCCCAGGAGCCTCTGCGGTTTCCTCGGATCCTAAGAGGAGACATTCCTGCTGCCTGTGCAGGAGAGCAGGTGTACACGCTAGGACAGGTCACTTTCCGTAGCCCTTTCTTTGTTCCTGCACTGGAGCAGACCGTTATTTTTAGCACTGCAGCAAAAATGAAAATCCCATGCCATGTTTTTGGGTTTCCCTCCAGGTCTCCACAGGTGCATGGTGTATAAATGGTCCTACACCCGGGCCCAGAGCTCCTCAGCTCACATAGGCTATTTATTTAATGTATCTACTTTTACCCCCAGTCCAAAAGCATCAAGCTCTGGACCAAAGCATGAAGCAGTTGGGCCATTAATCATTGGGAATATGTTGAATAGGAACTTGATTAAAGCACAGTATGCGTTCCCCAGACGAGGTTGCTTCTTTAATGTGACCACAGTGGAAGCTCAGCCTCCCCGGGCCTTGCTTTTACGCTGCGCCTCCTTGAGGGCTCCTGGGCCGGTTGTGGCGTCTTGCCAGCCTTTTGAAGGCCGCTGTCCGGAAGGGGTCTTGACCAGCGCAGCCCGGCGATTCTCAAGCAGGCAAACTTCCAAACAGCACCCAGGCGGCGTTGGGCTTCAGGGCACTTAGTCCGTAAGGGGCAATGGGGGGTACAGGCGTGAGCGACTTGCGGGCCCACGAGGCCCCTTGGGAGCCGGCTGTCCCCGCGATCCCGAAGTAGAACGCGCGAGGCGCCACGTGGCTGGGGAAACGCGCTGCCTTGAACCCCTTCCCCCCCGCAGCAGCGAGTGCGGAGGCGGCGTGGCGCCCAGGGGTCACCGGGGCCGGACCGCCTTGTTCCCCAGGATTCCGGGGACCCAGCGCCCCGCGAACCACCCTGCAGGGTTCTCTCATTAGGTGCTCGGACCCTGGGCCGCAGAGACTCGGAGGCCCCGACTCCCTCGACACCCCTGCTCCCTCCTTGGAGAGCACCTGAATGGGGCGTAGGGGAGAAGGCTGTGGATTCCAACTCCGTTGACCGCCGGCCCCGCTTCGCGATCCCAGTCTGGGAGTCAAATTCGCCTCCTCCCTCTGTGCGTCCCCCCCTCGCCCCGGTACCCCAGCCGGGGAATCCAGTTCGGCCCGTCCCGCAGGAAAAAGTTGGCGGCCCCGCGCCGGGTAGCAGCGCCAGCTCCGTGCACCTAGCAACACCTAGAGCTCCGGCTAGGAGAAGTAATCAAAACGAAAAAGTTTTCCAGCCCAGGCGGGTGGACCAGCCGGGTCCTCAGCCGGGCCGCGGCAGCCTCTCTTTCCCTCCGCTCCCCGCGGGGTCCTAGCGCCCTGCACCGCGAGGCCATGGGACCCCGGAGTACTGGGAGGGGCGGAGCGGGAGGAGAGGTACTTTTGCGCGGAGTCGGTGAGGACGCCTGGAGATCAGAGAGAGTCGCAAAATCCTCTGCCCTCGGCCTCTCCACGCGGCAGTGTGCGCTGGGCCGCACGTCCCAAACGGCCCCCCACCCCTTCTCTACGCCGCCGCCTTCCAGAGAGCCCGGACCCGGACAGGACTAGTTCTAGCTTTTAAAGCGAGTCCGCGCCAGAGAAGCTCAGAGACCAAGACTTGCCCCCCCGGCCCCCCCAACCAATCCCGCCCCCCTGCGCGGCGCCTGGGTGCTCCCGGACTCCCCGACCGTTGGCTGGAGTTGGGTGCCCTGCGGAGGCTAGAGGAGGGGGCCCTACCACCGACCACGTGTGCGCGGGGACGACAACTCTGCCGAGGGTGGGGCACTGCGCGCCGGTCGCGGTTCGGCTGGCGGCGCAGGAGGTAGTGGGCGTTGCACCGCGGCCCCTCCCCGCCAGCGCTGCGCTCTCGCCTCACTCGCCGCCCTCTGCAGACCGCAGGCGCTAAGACCCAGGAGGTGCTGCTCCGTCGTCGCCGAAGGTCCACGGCGGGTTTGGACACTAGAGGGCGACCACCAACCCGGTATAAATGCGGGGCCCGCGCGGGCCTGGCCATTCGCGACCGGTAGCCGAGCGGGCGCGAGCGAGTAGGGGCTCCGGGTGGGCGGCGGCAGCAGCGGCGCCCCGCGCAGGCTGGAGGCCGCCGAGGCTCGCCATGCCGGGAGGACTTTAGCTCCCCCATGGAGTCGGCCGACTTCTACGAGGCGGAGCCGCGGCCCCCGATGAGCAGCCACCTCCAGAGCCCCCCGCACGCGCCCAGCAGCGCCGCTTTTGGCTTTCTCCGGGGCGCGGGCCCCGCGCAGCCCCCAGCCCCACCTGCCGCCCCGGAGCCGCTGGGCGGCATCTGCGAACACGAGACGTCCATCGACATCAGCGCCTACATCGACCCGGCCGCCTTCAACGACGAGTTCCTGGCCGACCTGTTCCAGCACAGCCGGCAGCAGGAGAAGGCCAAGGCGGCCGCGGCCCCCGCAGGAGGCGGCGGCGACTTTGACTACCCGGGCGCCCCCGTGGGCCCCGGCGGCGCCGTCATGCCCGGAGGGGCGCACGGCCCCCCGCCGGGCTACGGCTGCTCGGCGGCCGGCTACCTGGACGGCAGGCTGGAACCCCTGTACGAGCGCGTCGGGGCGCCGGCTCTGCGGCCGCTGGTGATCAAGCAGGAGCCGCGCGAGGAGGACGAGGCGAAGCAGCTGGCGCTGGCCGGCCTCTTTCCCTACCAGCCTCCGCCGCCGCCGCCACCACAGCACTCACACCCGCCGCCCGCTCACCTGGCCGCCCCGCACCTGCAGTTCCAGATCGCGCACTGCGGCCAGACCACCATGCACCTGCAGCCCGGCCACCCCACGCCGCCGCCCACGCCCGTGCCCAGCCCGCACCCAGCGCCCGCGCTCGGCGCCGCTGGCCTGCCAGGCCCCGGTGGCGCGCTCAAGGGGCTGGCCGTCGGGCACCCAGACATCCGCGCGGGCGGCGGCGGCGCGGGCAAAGGCAAGAAGTCCGTGGACAAGAACAGCAACGAGTACCGGGTGCGGCGCGAGCGCAACAACATCGCGGTGCGCAAGAGCCGGGACAAGGCCAAGCAGCGCAACGTGGAGACACAGCAGAAGGTGCTGGAGCTGACCAGTGACAATGACCGCCTGCGCAAGCGGGTGGAACAACTGAGCCGCGAACTGGACACGCTGCGGGGCATCTTCCGCCAGCTGCCCGAGAGCTCCCTGGTCAAGGCCATGGGCAACTGCGCGTGAGGCGCGCGGCGGCGGGACCGCCCTGGGCCGGCCGCTGGCTGGGACCCAGGGAGTGGTTTCGGGTCGCCGGATCTCAAGACTGCCCGAGCCGCGCAAGCCAGGACTAGGAGATTCCGGTGCAGCCTGAGAGCCTGGCCTGCCGCGCGTGCCCCTGGCCTTCCTCTGCGCCCGACACGGTGCGTCTAAGATGAGGGGTCAGACAGAGAGGAGAAGCGCCGTGGGGCAGAGCCGGGAGCCCGGCAACTCTAGTATTAAAGGAATAACCCTGTGCCTTGGAAACGCAAACTCACGGCTCCGATTCCTACCGAGTAGGGGGAGCAAATATGTGCCTTGTCATTTTATTTGGAGGGTTCCTGGCCCCGCGAGAGAAGAAGGGGTGCAGGCCCCCCCCACCCCCGGCAGGAGGAAGGTTCAGGGAGCAGAGATCCCGATAAGCCGGCCCCAGCCGCTCCTGAGCGCCTATCCTTGGAGGGGAGGAAACACAGGGACTTGGGGCTTTGAACCTAAGGTTGTTCCCCTAGTTCTACATGAAGGTGGAGGGTCCCTAGTTCCTTGCCTCTAAACTCCCAGCCTGCAACAGGCTGGGCTCTTCTGGGCAGAACTCACTGAGATGGGCGTCACCAGGTGACCAGTGGGAGCCTCCGGCCCCCAGTCAGATCAGAAAGCCAGGTCGTGGGTTAGGTATGAGGACGTATGTTCATGGGTGGCCTGGTGGGAGAGGGGAACCTAGAGATCTGGTCTGGGGGTTAGTAGGGGGTTGGTGAAGGGACACTGGGACCATCAGCCTTGTCTGTACTGTATGTCGCCAGCATTGCCATACAAACATGAAGCACAATCAGTCCATCCCAGAGGGACCGAAGTTATGAGAAGCTTTCCAAATATTTTGCTTTATCAGCCGATATCAACACTTGTATCTGGCCTCTCTGTGTCCCAGCGGTGCCTTGTGCAATGTGAATGTGCACGTCTATGCTAAACCACCATTTTATTTGGTTTTTGTTTTGTTTTGGTTTTGCTCAGATACTTGCCAAAATGAGACTCTTCGTCAGCAGCTGCAGGGAGGGTCTGCGGCTCTCTTTCCTTTTGGTTTTGGGATTGCTTTTGCTCCCAGGGGAACCGAAGAGGCGAGGTGGGCTTCCCCTTTCCCCTCAGCTTTCCCTGGGGGTAGCTGTGGGCCTCGGTCCCCTCCAGCCCGGGCTGCCCACAGCTTTGTCCCCCGCAGAGGCCCTGGCTCCCGGTCTGGAAGGGAGGCGGCCTCAGCCAGCACTCACAGATCAGATCGCTGGGCCTGGGAGCAGGGAAGGCTGGCTTGGTTCTCTTCTTTGGGGAGAACATAGAGTTTCATGCTAGATGTTTTATGTATTATATCTATAATATAAACATATCAAAGTCAGTTTTGGTGTCTTTTTAAAACCAGAAAAGCTACTTCCAAGGTTTTCTGTGGGCCAGGTCACATTTGTAAATAATCACAGCATATTCTCTGGCTGAGAGCCTGACTTTCATTAGCTCTCCACCCATCCCGAGCCCCTCTTTACATTAAAGGGGTGACTTCTCCCAACCAAGGCAAATAAATGGCAGAAGGAGGACGAGGCTCCAAGCTGAGAATGCCAGAGCCTGAAGAGTCTCTGGGCGTGTGGCAGGGGGAGGGGTGTGTGGGGTGTCACGGGGCCTTGGTGTGGCCTCTCCTCAGCCCCTGGGAGGAGAAGAGGGACTCGGAGGGGGGCCCTCTGCCTGAAGTTGCCACGGCCTCTTTGGGACTCGGGCAGGCCTGCCCCAGGGTTCCAGGCTCCAAGGGCCCTTTGACCACACTTACTTCCAGATCACTGACAGCTCCAGCTCTGGAGCAGCGCTGCTCACACCTTCCTTTGCCCCAGCCCTCCGGCGGGACCGTGGGCGGGCAGGTAGAGGCCACAAGCGGTAGGACCCTCCACCCCTCCCCGCTAGCTCTGGCCCATGTGGCTGCAGCCTATCCCAGCGGGGCCCTGAAGGGAGACCTCTACCCAGCCTTCCTCACCTGCCCTGCCCCAGCCCACCCAAGAAGGGGGACCCACCACAGGCCTGCGCGGGATGTCTGGCCCTTCCTCACCTACTGCCTGGCAAGGAGACAGCCCCAGCAACTGCTTCCCCACTGTGCCCACCCTGGACCAAGCCCCCCACTCCAATGACCGCCCCGTGAGGACAGGCACCTGGAACCCCCTTAGCAGCGGTGATGGCCAACCAAGGGAGGGCACGCCCTTATGCCTGAAAGCACAGGGCCTTGGGGGGAGGTAGCCCAGGAGGCTGGCAGGGCTTTCAGAGTTTCACCTGCAGAGCGTTCAATTGAGCAGCTGACAGTATATGCCAATGCGGGCTGTGACCGTTTCAAGAAATTACACATTCTTTTTAAATTCTGAAAGCTTTTGCTTCACCTGCCTGTGTGGTTAGCGGGGTGACTTGCCCCCTTCCCGCCCCACTCCCCCACCCCCTCGGCCGCCCTCTGTCTGTCCGTCCGGTGTCTTGCCTCCTCCTCACCCATGGCCGCCCTTGGCGGAAGAAAGGCCGCGAGCCCCGGTGAGGAGGAGGCAGCCTGCCCCGCCGCCTGGGAACCAAGGACGCAGAGCCCCACCGCCTGCCTAGAGGCCTGGGGCAGGCCACAGCTTGCTAGGCCCCAGCAAACCCTCTCTGAGTTCAGTGCTAATTCCAGTTTTTCTTGTTTGAGGGGGCCAAGCCTCGGCTTCCCCCTTTGCCCCCAGAACAGATCCCAAGACAAGTGGGGGAGGGGCACCCCTCTTGCCCTCACTCCTCCCCCTCCTGTCCCACTGTCCCATCTCCAGGGGTTTCCTCTTTCAAAGCTGTCAGCTCACAAAAGGGCAACGCTCCTGCCGCAGATCCTGAGGTCTAAGGCAGGCTTTGTTGGGGACAAGTCAGCCCCAGGAAAGGGATGGGGCCAGTGGGGTCCCCAGTAGACAGAGAAGCCTGCTTTGGGGGAGAGGGCAGCATGGGGTGAACCTGCCCAGCACGTGCTCTGTATCCAGCCGGAGGGGTCCCCAAGTGGGTGGCTCCTCGCCACCCACTGCTTCCTGAAGGGCTCCCCACGGTTCCCCCCCGACTGCAGCCTTCATGAAGACCCACTTCAAGAGCCTGGCACCGAACACACCCCAAGTATTTCCTGGATGCCTACTGTGTACCAGGGGAAATGAACAGCCTTGTGGACCCAAGATGAGCTTCAAGGGTGACAGGGCAATAAGGGGAAGTTCAAAGTGTGAATAGAGGCCACCAAGGAAGGCTTCCTGGAGGCAGCAGCTTTGACCAAGACCTGGCCATGGACCAAGTCCAACATGCCTGGATGCCTCTCTCTTGTACTCTCCCATGGGAGGCAACAGGGACCTCACGTCCTCAGTAGGCCACTCGAGCCCAGTGTCCCCTGAAAGCACTGTTCAGGAGAGCCAGCCTCCAGGGAAGGAGCAAGGGCAGAAGGGAGAGAGGGAAGCGTCCCTTTGCACCAGATGCCTCCTAATGGTTGAGCAGTGTCACAATGTCACCCTTATCTCTTGGATCTCCTGGGAATCTGTGAACATGGGGTTTGGCCCTGATGCCCGTGATGAGCCATTGGGACTGGTGAGGAGTGTCTGCCCCTCCCAGGTCTTCCGCTCCCTCCTTCCCAGGCAGGAACCTGCCAGGCCTCCTCCAAAAGCTCCTCATGGGAGGAGAGGGGGCAGTGGGGGGAGGAAGCGGGAAGCCACTCATGGAACAGGTCAAGGGGGAGCAGAAACCCGGACCTTGCTCAGCCATGAAGCCTCACCTTCCAGGCACCCTCGGGCCTTCCACAGACACGGGGCAGCATCCTCGCCCCGGGCACAGGCGATATCCCATTTCTTTCTTTCCTATGCTGGCGGGAAGGGCAAGGCTTTACTCTTCTCTTCTTTTTTTTTTTTTTTTTTTAATTTATTTATGGCTGTGTTGGGTCTTCATTTCTGTGCGAGGGCTTTCTCCAGTTGCGGCAAGTGGGGGCCACTCCTCATCGCGGTGCGCGGGCCTCTCACCATCGCGGCCTCTCTTGTTGCGGAGCACAGGCTCCAGACGCGCAGGCTCAGCAATTGTGGCTCACGGGCCCAGCCGCTCCGCGGCACGTGGGATCCTCCCAGACCAGGGCTCGAACCCGTGTCTCCTGCATTGGCAGGCAGACTCTCAACCACTGCGCCACCATGGAAGTCCCCACTCTTCTCTTCTTTAAATGAAACTAAACCACAAGCACCTTTGAAAGATTTCTTGTCTCTGTGAGAGACTTGTGCTATCTCCCTTCTCTGGACATCCCTGCTTCTCCCCCTCCCCCATACCCCTGTCTGTGGATGGAGGATTTGACGTAAGCAGAGACACAGGAAAGATACCAATTCACTATCAAAGCATCCTAGCCCCATCCCAGAGCAATTAAAAAGCCAGATGGAATCTCTGGGAAAACGGCATTAATAACGCAAACAATCTGTGCAGGCCGGCAGGGACCCAGGGGCTGTGGGCGGGGGCGGGGGGAGGCTGGGGTGCTGGAGCATGAGCTTAAAGCAAGGTCTCAGCCGCGTTGTGGCTAACCAGGGATGGGGCCATCACAAAGAGCATGTATGCCTAGGTCTGGCCACAGCTGGGTTGTCCCCTCTAGCCCCTCAATGGCCCACGGTGCATCCTGGATCCTGGTCATTGTAGACGGAGCCAGACAAATGTGGAACCCATTACCCAGGCAGCCACAGCCTCGGCCAGCCCCATTCTGGCACCCAAGAGCTTTGCTTCTCTTCACTTTTATTTGTATTTATTATTTTTCTAGCCTTCTGACCCCACCCATCTGAAACAGACCTCCCCAGGTGCATGTCTCCCAAAGATGCTCTTCCTCTTCATTAGCGGTGTCCAAACCTACTGCCCATACCTGAGAACAGTGGGTCCCCACTGGGGTTGGGGACCTAGTGGGGCCTGAACCCCAGGGGCTCCCCTTAGATTACAGAATGGCAGGCAATTCTGGCAGGACCAGCTGAGCTCTCAGAAGCTGGCATGGTTGCTAGGGGAGCAGGGGTCCATACCGCCTGGCGGCCTTGTGGGACCCAGAAGGGGCTGAATGAGAACCACAGGAAAAGAACCTTCTGCTGCTCTGAAGCCTCTTCTAGGCAGAGCCAAGGCAGAGTCTTCCGTAGCCCCATTTTTCACACCATGGTTTGGAGCCGCACCCAGCGTGGACTTAAAGATGTGGTGTTCTTATATCCATCAAGTTGGGATGGGAGTTTGTGTTTTACAAACGTCCTTTGTTTCTTACATACCCAAAGAGCCACTTTCTGAACTTCATCTTCTCCTTGCCTGTCCCCACCCTCCACCCTCACCCTCACCCTCACCGCCCCCCCCGGAAACCGTTCTCCCCAAGGTCACCATGAGCTCCGGGACTCAAATCACATGAATTCGCCTGGGATCCTGCCTTTCTTGGCCTCTGGCTGAATTTGGCCCCAGTGGACGTCCAGTGTCTGGCCCACAGCAGGTCTTCAACACGTGTGTCTGAAAGCACAGATCTCTCTGCAACTCATCTCTCCCCTTTAAAAAGCATCCACACCCTCTCCTCTTCATGCAGGGGTCTGTGGGGTTGGCCTGAGGTCCACCAAACAGGGGTTTGAGGGTTGGGAGGCAACACAAGGGCACCGGAGATAAGACTCCACTGTGCCGGCCCTCTTTAGGGGAGTTGTTGCTTCTACAGAGTTAATTTTTAAATGCAAGAATCCTAAGAAAGGTAACTTATCCAGTTCTAGATAATCCTCAACACCTCTGAGTGATTAGCTTACCACCAGGTCTAGCCAGGCCCCAGTGAGATGGTCATGCTCGTGGGGAGTGTACAGGGAGAAGGTGGGATTCCAGGAGGAGGGGGGAGAGGAGGACGAGGCAGTGCAGTGTGCCCCAAGCCTGCCAGGGCGGCTCAGAGACGCCGGGCAGCTGGGGCCACAGCGTTTCTGCTGTAAAGGTCTATCAGCCTTTGTGTCTCCCCTTTTGTGTCTCTCTAGGATGACTGGCAGTCATTTTTGACAGACTATGGTCCAGGAGTGGGAACATCAATGACCAAATGTGGTGGCCTAGGGCCAGGACACGTCACCTGATGACCAAGACAGGGTTGAAAGGGAACCATCAGGGCCAGTCCCAAGCCCTCTTGGATACGAAAATAATTCTGCTTCTTGGCAAGTGGCAGCCAGACTTTCACCAGAAAGCAAGCCTATCCTTCCTGAGCAGCCCCTGGTCCCACCCTACCCAGACAGGGAAGCCTTAGCGAGTCCGCCCCTTCCCCCGGCCAACCTAAGCGCTCTCCCCTCTCCCCGGTGCCCCCAGGAATCTGAGCTGCTCTGGCTGGTGAGGAAACGTGGCTGATTTATGGCGGCCCTTCTTGCACACACTCTGGGCAGTCATCTTGGCTGGATGGGACAGCACAGCCCCTACCCAGAGACCGTGGACGAGGGATGTCAGGGCTGGGGTGCCTGCCCCAAAGGGAGCCACTGTGGCCTTCAAAGTCAGGTTTGGACCCGTCTGAAGTAGCCTCCTCAAGTGATTTACAATTTGCAAACACGTTTTATTTGATTCCTCAGTTTTGCTGGAGCAATTACAGTGACTCAGCATGACAAATCACTCCGAACACCACGGTGTCTACGCGCTGTTAGGAAATGTGTTTGCTTCACTATTTTGCCTGGTGCGGCAACGTTTTAAAAATAGACTCATTCACTGTACTTGAAGGCAATTTGTTCCAAATTTTCCCACTAATTTGATTTTAATCTGATAGTTAAAATTCGTGTGACCACATTCCCACTGATTTATAGGGAATAAGCCTTACCTGGCAGCAGTTTAATTGGCCTTAACCCAGGAGTCCACAGGACAAAGGATTTATCCTAGGACAACTGGAAGACACTCGAGTGTGTACTGCTTAACTATACGTCTAATTCAGCCTTGCAAGTGCCACTCGCCTGGGGCCAGTAACAGTGAGTGTGGGCTAAAGACCACAGTGCTCTTCTGCAGAGCCCTGGCACATAGTAGGTCAATGGTCCGTGTTGAGCAGATGCATCCAGCCCAGCTGTCCTGGCATGACGCACCCACCGCTGAGCTGGGTGCTACAGGAAAGCAATTTGTTCACGCGTGATAAATAGAAGTTTCCTCTTTCTCCCATCCTGTGATCGGAATGGGCCACGGGAGGTGTGCCTGTGGCACCGGCACGAACCAACTCCTGGCTTTGCCTCTTACTGTCTGTGGGGCCCTCACCAAGTCTCTTCATTTCTCCCGGCTTCCGTTTCCTTTTATGCAAAACATATGCAAAACTAACCCCACATCATCCAGTTGTTGTGAAAGGTAAACAGGCAAAGCTTGTGAGACGCTTGGCTCAGTCTAAGGAGATTGCCATCGCTGTGTGTTAGGGCAGGAGGCGAAGTGGGCACAGAGGCCACGCCCAGCCCCTAAAAGCTCTCCTGGAAGGAGACGGTCGTCTGGATAATTTAGGGCAAAATCCTTGTACCCAGAATAACCAAGTTACTGAAGTCATTTTACCGTTGCTTAGATTTTTCTTTTTTCCAGGATACCTTCCATTTGCTTAGGAAACACTTAACAAGTTCCTCCTGGGTGCACAACCCTCTTGCCAGTGACCTTGAAGGCTGAGCCGGAGGTCAAACCCTCCTCCACTGCTCTCACAGAGCAGGCAAGAATGCCCCTTGTGCTTGTCGCAGTAACAGATTCTTGATACCAGTGCAGAATCCCAGGGGATGAGTCCTGGTCAGTGAGGACAAGCATTCTCACACCTGGGGGGCATCAGCCTCCCCAGATCCTGAAAGACCCCCCGTCCTGCTCCGCTGGGCCTCCCCACTAACTCCTTTCCATTTGGGAGGCTGGGACCTCAGCGACTAGGGTGGCCCTGCCTCCCCCATTACTGATGGATGGGAGTGGAAGGTACACTTGTGTGTCTGTCGGGGGGTGGACACCTCCCGCCCCGTTGCCCCGCTCGGTTCCCCACTGGGTCACAGCGGCGCTTGGCCAACCAGCTGGTTCCCATTTGCCAACCCAGCTCGAGCCCAGGAAGTGAGGAGGGAGGCTGGCCTCTGCCCTGCGGGACGGCCTGGCTGAGCTCACACGACCAAGGCAGCCCCTGGGGTCCTGGAGGGGTGAGGAAGCCTTCCCCAGAGCTGGGGCCACCAGTAGGAAAGAGCTCTGGAACCTACCCTGCTTCTCGCTTGGCTGCTGGGAATGCCACCACGAGAGTAATTTGGGTTAATGAGCAAACTCCTCAGGCGAGGAGGGAAGGCAGCCTTCCTCTGGGACACCTCCACCACAGGAAGAAGTTAGCTGCCACTTGTCAAGGGAGGGAAGCAGGGATGGGTCGTCCACAGCCAGGTCAGCTGGGCTTGGTGCTGGAAAGGAGAGAGGGCACGTCCGGTCTGGGGGCAACTCCCTGGGGAGAGGGTGGCCATGGGGTGTGGGCACAGGTACAGGTGTGAGCCGTGAGCATACGACCTCGGCGCCAATTCGGAGCCTTGGGCTGGAGGAGCTTTCAGGCCCGGGAGGGGTGAAGGGTCCTCCCGAGAGCGATTCCCATGTTCACCACGGCCCGACCTCTAGTTGAGGAGCATCTCTTCTGGGAGAGGTAGAGGCACGTGAGTCATGAGCCAGGACCCTGAGCCGAGGGGACCTGGGGTCAATGGCTCCGAGCCCAAACTGTGTCAGAGGCAAGATGAGCATCCTGAGCGATGTGCCATTTATGTAATTATGTGGGGCAGCACTGCCCAGGGTGTGTGTGAGCCGAACTAGAAAGGAGAGCAGCTCTCTCCTGTTCTCTACTCGCCAACCGGGCTGCACCCCAGGCTCCCCGGAGGCCCAGATGCTCACCAAGGAGCCCAGGCTGCCAGGACCAGTGATGAGACCAGGGCAGGGGCAGTATCAGCACCTGGGCCCCCCTACACTCCGCATCCAGTGGGAGAGTTTCACCCTCTCCAAGCCCAAATCCACCCAGGGGAGTGAGACGCTCGTGTGTTCCTAAGCCTCTCCTAACTGGCTGCGTTCCATGCCACCCTCCCCCCCGCTCCCCTGCCTCCACCCAACATTCCTCAACTTAATTTACTTGAGTTTTTAATTTTTTAAATTAAATCAACTGCACGTTGTTTGGAACATCTTTGAGAATTTCAGAAATTGGAATGGCATGCCAGAGACACTGCAGAGCCAGGTTAGGGGGCCCGCACGACCCATGCCCCATCTTCACTCATCATGGCCTGAGGGATCTCTTTCTGCTTTGCGCCTGAGACAAGCCGCAGGATGGCACCCCCGCAGCACAGTGGTTTGAAGGGACCTGCCGTTGGGGGTGGGGAAATGGTTACACAAGGGATGGGTCTGCATCCCCACCCACCAGAGGCATGAGACCATAAGTGTCCTCGCCTCACCACACACCTGCTGTGTGACCAATCCCAGGTTTGGCGGCCTCTCTGTTTGAGCGTGTCTGAGAGGTGTGCCGAGGTTCCCAGCAGCAAGATGATGAATGGGTGTCCCTGCAGAACAGAGCAACCACAAGAACCTGATCCCAGGACGAGTCACACTGAGCAGGACCAGGACCGGGCCACCTGGCAGCGGAGAGGGGAGGGTGAGTCAGAAACAAACTACCCACCTGCCAGCCAGGTCACTTTCCTGCCCAAGAGAGCTCAGGCTTGGAAGCCAGAGGGCTGCAGGATCAAGGGTTGGGTGTTTCTCCTCCTGCCTCTGGATCCCAGCTTCTAGATCCTTGCCATTCAGGTTGTAGGTGACGCTGGCGGGCTGGACAATCAGGGACATCAGTGCTCCTTGGCTTATCTTGGGGCCTGGGGTTGAAGGACCCTCAGGTGGTGATGGCATCATCAAGATTTCTTCAGCTGTGGCAAAGGGACACTCCAGCATCACCTCCTCTTTCAGATCCCCCCACCCGAGCCGGGATCAGACCATATCAGCCAGTGAGTCAATAAGTCTCCATCAAGCACCCCTGAGGGCTGAGATGGGAGCCCAGCCACAAGGAGACCAGGGTCAGAGGAGAGAAGAGACATAGTATCTAGGAGGAGGATGTCACCATCTGTACCGAATCAGGGTAGGACACCCACCCATGCCACTGCACCCCCAGTTGACTAGGGAATGGCGTTCTGCTATCTCCCAGTGACTGGTAAGCAAGGCCTGCAAGAGGGAAGAAGGAACAGGAGGCTGAAGCTGTGGTCATCTCAGGGCTGCCCAAATAGTTGCTAAGAAGGCAGGGGTGGACTGTAGAGGCAGGGGAAAGGCAAGAGTTGATTTTTCACCTGTTTCTTGTGTCTTTTGCTATATTGAACTTGGCATTGTACAACATCATGGCCCTTGGCCAAGAGCAAACTGGGTCCAGAATCTCTCATCAGTATTCTTCGAGCCCTGGGTTGTCTGAAACATGGAGCTGTGTTACCAAAGCACAACTAACCATTAAATGGTTCAGTGCATCCCTCATACATTCATTCATTGGTTCCAGAAAATTCTTACCCGTTAATCCTTAAAATATTGCTTCTGCTTCATTTCCTCTCTCCTCTCCATCAGGGACAATATTAATCATATGTTACACCTTCTCTTCCTCTTTATCTCATATGACCTCTTCCATATTGTCTTCTTTTTGTCTCTGTGTGCTACATTTGTGATAATTTCTTCTGACTTCTCTTATAATTTCCTAATTCTCTTCTCAGCTGTGTTTCCTCAGCTATTAAACCTGTCCCTGGAGTTCTTAATTTTGGTTATTGTAGTTTTCACATCTAGACATCAACTTGATTCTTTTGCAGATGTGCTATGTTACTTTTCATAGATTCCCATTCCCTGCAATTATTTTTAAGCAAGTCATATTTCTTTAAACGTGATATGCACAGTTCTTTCATAGTTAATAATCTGCGTCGTAAGGGTCTATTTCTGTTTTCTGTTGATTCTTCTAGTTTTTGCTCTAGTGCCTTATTTTCTTGTGTGTTTGATCTTTGACTATGTTCACGTCATTGTTTTAGAAAAAATTGTTTGCAAGAAAAATTTTTGATTTATCACAACAGTACCTTCCACTTGAGAGCACTTTTATTTGCTCCTGCCAAACATCGAGGAATACTACTAGTTCAGGACCACCTTAACCCACCTTTAAGGATAGCCCACCTAGGAGATGAGACTTAGATTGCAAGATCATGTGAGGGCTGGTCTACTTCTGGTTCACCCATATCCTGATGGTGTAGCACTTTGGAGTTCCACATCAATGTGGGATGGTGTCTTATTATATGGACCCACCTGTGTGAGCCCTGAGATTTGATTTCTGTCTCTCTCATTTCATGAGGCCGTCAAAATAAAATTCAAATTTGTTGGTATCAGACAATGCCTCAAGGAAAAAAAGTGGCTTCTCCTCTTGCTTACCTGTCTGGATTCCTGTTCCCCCCGATTTTGGCCTGGCAATTCCCTTTGGTACTGCCAACTCTTCAGTGCTTTTAATGTTTTAAAAATTTTATCCAGCATTTTTAGTTGTTTTCAGTGCGAGGATGGGCCCAAATCATTTGGCCTGCCATTGATTACTGGAAGCTGGAAGTTCTCTGTCATTCACTCAGCAAGCATTGGTGAGGTGTCTAGTGTGTGCCCGGAAGCCACTGTGCTGGGCAGATCAGCAAACCAGACAGTCAGAGGGGGCTCTTGTGGTGCTCACCGTCTCTCTAGGGAGACAGACAATAAACAGAGAGTTACTCAGTTGATTAGTTAATTACTGCTGTGATGAGGATTGCGAAGTAAGGAAACTCAGGAGTGATGAGAAGGAGACCTTGCTTGCTTCGTGGGCTCAGAGAAGTCATCCCTGAGGGATATGATTTTTAAGCTGAGATCGGAAGAATCGGTGGGATTTATAAGCAGTCGGGGGCTGGATGGAGAGAATCCAGGCAGAGGGAACAGCATATACAAATCTCAGCAGTAGGAAGGAGCATGACATTCTAGGTACCGAAAAACGTCCAGTGTGGCCACCGTACCTGGCACGGTGGGTGGAGGATGAGAGGTGAGGCTGGAGGGCAGCTGGGTCAGACGATCAGTCTCTCACAAGCAGGGGTTCAGACTTTGGTCAATATGCCAAGAGCAGTAACAGCCGTGGAGAACATCAAGGTCAGGCTTGCTTGTTACCATCCCTCTGCTGAAGTGTGGGGGATGGGAAAGGGCATCAGTGAGGCCAGTGAGGGGGCTTTGCGGCACAGAGGTGGACGGATTCAAGAGATGTTTCGGGGATAAGAGAAGAAGGATTTCCTCCAAGTTTGACCACAGAGCTGTCGCAGAATGCCTTCCCGGATCCTGCTGGTTTGCTCTCGGGTCCACTCGACACCTCCTCTCTGCCCTGGGAGTCTGGCCTGTGTGGGCCACACTGAGGACCTCCCGGGCCTCTGGCTTCCTGTTGGGTTTGGCCAATGATAGGTACCAGCCGGAGGTCAGAGGGAGGAAGAAGAGAGAGCTTGGGGCGTTTTATCTCTGCTCTCTTTCGGCTTCAGCACCCCATCTGCATGTCCACAAGACTACAGCCCCCCTCGGGTAAGCCTGTGCTCTGCCCTCCATGGGTCCAGTTCTCACGGGGCTCTGGCAGCACGAACTCCTTGCCTCACCCCTGGAGCCCTATGCTGGTGACCACTGCCGCTGTGGCTAGTCTCTGGGGACCTTGACATCCCTCCTTGATTCCCTCAACCCGGGTCACACTCCACAAATGGTCCCTTTGTTAACACCCCTCTATTGGAAGCATCCAGGCTGAGTTTGGTTTTCTGCCAAGGACCCTTGAGTGACCATCAATACTCAGGTTTTTTTGCTTTAAAGAATCTGGAGAAGCAAATCTGTCTGGGAATCCTGGAGAGGGGCCAGTCCCTCGTGGCAGCCAAAGGGGTGGTGTCCGAGCCACATGAAGGCCCTGCCGCCATCTGTGTTCCATAAACAAACACCCGCGTGCGTGCAGGGTGAGCCAGAGCCCAGTGACAACCACGGCTGTGACAATTTTATAGAGCCCCAGTATCAGAGAGGACAGAGGTAATTAGGAAAATCATAAACATATCTGGTGTCTTCTGTTTGGCCGCTGGGAGTTCCAGAGGCATTGCTTTCCAATCCGCAGTCACATTCAGGTTCCAGACACTTCTTAAAAGAAGTGTCCGAGCGGCGGGGGTCAAAGTGCATCTGATTTCTGGGGTGGATGTGATGGACCCAGTGCTGAGTGCGGTTCCGGAAGAACCCACACCCCCTCTCCCTGCTCTTTCCCTCCCTCTCCTCTGTCTCCTGCTTCCCCGCCTCGCTCCGGAGCTGAAGCTCCTTCCCATCACTTTCACTTTGGAGATGTGTGCTGGGAATGTGAGCCTCTACTCAGAGGTTGACAGATGTTGAGAAATGGGCTCCCAAACATCTTGGGTTCATTTCTGCCCATTCCCCGCCGGCCTCTGTGCTGGGCACTCGGGCACAGAGCCGAGGGGAAGGCAAGAAAAACGAAACGCATCCTCATGGCAGAGGTTGCCTGGGTGGAGGTGGGGAGGTGGTCAGGGAAGGCCCCCCGGGGAAGCAGTGTTCAGGGGAGACCAAGGTGACGAGAAAGATCCAGGCACTCAGAGGACTTCTCCAGGTAGAGAAACAGAGCAAAGGTCCGGGGGAGGGTCAGCGAGCCGGATGAGGGGGAGGGGCAGAAGATGAGGCCGGAGAGCTGGGCAGAGACCAACCCGCTGGTGGCCTTGGAGTGGGGCAGCCCCACGTCCCAGATGACATGAAGCAGCCCTAGCTTACTCCCCTGTCCCAGCATAACTGTTTATAGCATCCCCTTTGACTCACAAAGTACCCCTGCTTATTCAATAAATGACACGGTCACCCTACTTATAGGATAGAGCAAAGAAATCTAGATTTTTCATATTTTAACGACAATGGGAAGCCATCAGAGGATTTCAAGCACGGGAGGGACAGGATCCAAGCTTTTTCCTTCATTCACCAAATATTTACTGAGTTACCCTCCCCGGCTCCAGGGCACAGCAATGAGCCACACTTGGCAGAACTTCTGCCCTCATGGAGCTTACATTCCACTGTTAGAAATGCCGACACGCGTCTAACAAAACTAACTAACTCTCCACTCTCAGTGCCCTTGACAAGTCAAGGCGCCCGTTGGACAGATAGAAAGATGAAGTCAAAAGAGCATCCTGCTGCTTCTTTTTCTAAATTTAATAATTGGAAAATCATAAGCTACTTCCCATGAAGTCTGCTCCCAAATTTACCCCCGAAGGAGGTCTCCGTGGGGAGCCACTTGCAGTATGGGTTGCCCTTGACTCCCCTCTCACCCACATACCTAGGCTTCCATGGTTGGCGGGCCTAGCTCTGTGCTGGTTGCTCTGACCGGGCCCTCACGCCAGACTGGTCCTTAGCTCTAGGTAACAGGCTTCCAAATGCTCGCAGAATCCTAGCTTGAGTGATCTAAGGAGAAAGGAGCATATGACACTGGCACATCTCACCCAAAATCCTGCCTCTGTGCCAGGGACTCAGGCATAGAGCCAAGTGCAGTGAGGAGGACAAAACTTGGCCAGATGTGTCTTCAGGCACAGCTGGATCCAGCAGCCTGACTATGTCATCAAGAGTCCTCTCTCACAGCATTTCCTGGTTTGCCATCCTCTGTGCTGCCTTCAGTCTCCTGTTAGAGGTTCCCAGTGACCCAAGGTCTCCAAACAGATACCCAGCAACCCAGAATAGAGCTTCAATTTTTTTTTTTTTTTAAATTTTTGGCTGCGTTGGGTCTTCGTTGCTGCACGTGGGCTTTCTCTAGTTGTGACGAGTGGGGGCTACTCTTTGTTGTGGTGTGCAGGCTCTAGGCGCACAGGCTTCAGTAGTTGCAGAACGTAGGCTCAGTAGTTGCGGCGTGCGGGCTCTAGGGCGCGTGGGCTTCAGTAGTTGTGGGCTCAGTAGTTGTGGTGCACGGGCTTAGTTGCTCCGCGGCGTGTGGGATCTTCCCGGACCAGGGATTGAACCCGTGTTCCCTGCATTGGCAAGCGGATTCTTAACCATTGCGCCACCAGGGAAGTTCCAGTTTTTGAATAGTTCCGTCAGAAATCCTGGAATTAGATTCTCTTGGACCATAGGCTCCTCACTGAACAGCTAGTATCTCCAGGAGGATGGAAGACACTAGTTGGCCAATCCTGAGTCATGTTCTTACCCCTGCCATAAACCCTTTGCGACGGGGAGCCAACCTCACTCATACTGCAAGGCATGAGAGTGGGGGAGGGGGAGGTTCTCCGAGGAAAATCCAGGTGTTTGGGCTGGAATGAGAGAAAATGAGGCAGGCAAAAAACAGCTGGTGTCCACTGTACCGGTGTCCCTGAAAGAAATAGAGCCCGTGGAGAGTGAAGACGACTCAGGGTGACTCCTTGCTTCCAGAGAAAAAGCAAGTTCACCGCCCTGGGGGAGGCAAGTGGGGGGTTTCTGGCAACAGCTGTTGTGATTGGGGCCCCAGATCCCTTCCTTACTTCTGCCCCACCTCAGGCTACCAGCAACCTCTCCCCACAGGCAACACAGGTCCTCTGGGCTCCAGGCTATCCTTGAGATCTGTGACTCTAGCCCATGGAGGCGGGGCTGCTGGGGACACACGTGGCAATGGACAGCTGTCCCAAGAGAGACTTCAGAGGGGCTCCGGGCAGAAGCCCCCCGTACTGCTCCCACCCAACACCTACCTGGGGGGAGATGAGAGGCTGAGAGGTATAACCCGAGGCCTCTGGGGTCACTGGCTCCTGTCCCCCATGGGCCCCTGGAATACCTTGATCCTAGCCCTTCTGAGGCCTCCAGCCCTGGGGTGGGAATTCTGCTTCCTGATCCCTAGGACCAGAGCTGGGGGAGGGGGAAGGAGCATGGTGAGGGGATGGGGGTGCTGGCTACGTAGGGGAGGTTAGGAGAGGACTCCTGCCCTTCTGGCTTTAGGAAGAACCTCCAGAGGAACAGGTGACCCCTCACACTCCTTGTCACCTGTACTCAAGGATGCTGCTTGATGGTGGGGAAGGAGAGCTTTTCACTGAGTACCAGTGGCCTGCAGACGCTTTTGTAAGTTTCTCAGCTGCTCCAGGGATGGTCCCACACCAGCCTGCCCACGGGAGGAGAGGGAGGAGGCTCCCGAGGTCCACTGGACTTCATCCAGGTTCTCTAACTATAGATGGGGAAGCCGGTACCCACCATGAGGCTGCCCCCCTCCCCAGCCTCCCTCCTGCCGAACAGAATGAGCAGTGAGGTCAGGGAGGCAGAGGCCTGGGAGGTGAGAAGCAAGGCCGTCAGAAGCAGCACAGCACTCATCTCTTCTGCTAGGGTGAGAGGCCCCAGCTCAGGAAGGGAGGGGGGCACCGTGGCCCAGGCTGGCAAGTGGGGAGCCCTGCCAGGGACAAGGAGGAGGGCTTCCTCTCAGTGTCTTCATGCCACAAGATGTAAAATAATCCCCTCGGCTCAGAAAAACACATTTTATGGCCGTCTGACTCATTTCCCACAAAGCTAGGTTCAACCCCCAACCCCCCAGCACGTGTAGAGCTTTTGTTTTGAAAAATAAAAAATATGTTGAAAATTTCAGGATGACTTTTAGACATAAATTGTTCCCTTCCTCACCCTCGTCCCAGACCCCCCTCACCTAATTTCCCAAACGCTGGCTGCCAGAGCCTCAGGAGGACCCAGTCCAAGTGGGTGTGGGATGACTCTGGTCCACACAGCCCCCGGGGCCAGGCCAGCGGATGCCTGCTGGGCATGGAGATGGGCCAAGGGGCCCTCCAGGGAGGTGGGCCTCCCTGGCATCTGCTGCAGTGCCCCTGATCCTTCCGGTTTGGGGTCCCACGTGGGCCCCAACACCCGCTCCAAGCCATGCAGTCTCTCCAGAGTTCCCGGGACACAGGTAATGCCTGGCTGGTTCCTCCCCACCCTGCTACTCTAGGCTAAGGGTTGCTCCCGAGGTGACCTCAAACACCCAGCTGGGATTCGCCCCAGCCCTCAAGGCCACACTGCTCCTCCCCAGGCCAGCAAAGAGTGGTGCTGAGTCTCACTGCCCCTGGGACCCTGCAAGTGAAGCACAGGTGTCCTCTGTTCCCCCAGGTGCATCAGGGCTTTCGATTACCCCACACACACCCTGGGGCTTGGTCTCTTGGCTCCCTCTCACTCTGCCATTCCTTTCATTTCCCAACAGTCCTGAACCGTGGGCATCAGCATCCCCATTTCTCAGCAGGAAGAGGAGCCCGGACAGCACGTGACCCATGGCAGCTGAGGGAGGCCTGAGGGCAGACCAGTGGGCAGCTTCACGTCTCCTGCTGACTTCCAGACAGCCCAGGAAGAGCACCCCGGTCGGAAGCGCAGGGCTGGGCTGGAGGGCCATCCCAGCAGGCCCCTGGTTTCTGGCACGTGGCACACACACACACCTAGAGAACACCCAGCCCGTAGAGCCGGCCTCCCCTTCCTGCCAGGCAACTGTCGCATTCAGGGCCCCACACGGCACTCAGGTGGCTGCCCACGCCACCCCTCCATCTTCCCAGAGCACGGCCTCTGGAAGCTTCCTAAGGGTCTCCAAGGGAGGGGCAGTAGCCTGTGGCCAGGCAGGGGCACCAACCATCACGAGCTTCCATTGAACTGAGAGCCCAAGCTGGGCAGGAACCTGCCACTCCTGGGCTGGGCATCTCAGCCCGTGGGCTCAGGCGCCTCAGATCCAGGATGAGACAGAGGCCCCACCCCCTGGCTGCAGCAAGCCTCCCTGGGGCCCAAACAATGGGCCAGTGAGCACCCAGAGCACAGCCCCCCGAGAGCTGCCCATTTCTCATGCCACTGGAGCCCACAGTCCACAGTGGGATGTGACCTGGGCTCCTGGTTCTCCAGGGCTCTGGACTCCCACCTAGGAGCAGAAAGCAGCTGCGGGAGGCAGCAGGTGGGCTGGGGTATCTTACCGTCAAGGGCTCTGCTGGGAGGACCTTGGGGTTAGCTGGGAGCAGGCATGGGAGGAGTGTGAATTGGGGTCCCCCAGGCTGGCTGGGCCGTGAGCATCAGGGGAAGGGCCAGAGGCGACCTGGACTTCCTTAACCATAAGAAAATGACTCAGCTAAATTGAGGAAGATTTCTGTTTCAGCACACTACTTTTTCCACTATGGTAAGAGCTTTTTACCCACAGGCTCCAGAGGAGCTGATACCCCAGAGAGGGGCTTGGGGAGTTTCGATTTGAATAGTCAATGCTGATTCTTAATCATTATTTTGAAAAGGCAGCTTTTGGTTTTCCAGCAGGTGGTTGGGTCCTGGGGAGTGAAGCCAGGTGTGTATGTGTGTGTGTGTGTGTGTGTGTGTGTGTGTGTGTGTGTGTGTGTGTGTGCGCGCTTGCGCACACAAGTGCATGTTTGTGCCTGGAGGAGACTGGGGCCCAGGAAGGGGAGATTTAGTCAGGATTGTTTCCCTTTGCCTGGTGGCAGGCCTTGCCCAAGTCTGCAGAAATGGCTTGGATTCTCAGCCCTCTGAGCCTGTTGACCTGAACAAGGCTAATTGGCTACATTGATTGAAGGCTAAGTTTATTCCAAGGCAGCAGGCTGGGCACATATGCACATTACCTCACAACCCACTCCAGTTATTAGCTGAGACTCCTAGAGGGAAAAGCACAGCCAGATGCAAACCCAGGCAGCCATGGTAGACACTGATCACTGCCCCCACCTGCCCTTTCTCCAACTCCTGGCACCTCCTGACACTGTCCGGGCTCATCTGCCATAGCAACTTGCAGCTCTGGGCCCAGCGAGGGCTGAGGGTTTCTCTGCAGAGGCCCTGCTCAGACGCCAGCCCATTGGTGATCAGAAGCTGGGCCTTGCCCTGGATTCTGAGATGTCAAGTCGGGGCATCTCCAGTGCAGCCCTGGCTCCCAGTGTCCAGCCCAGCCCTGAGGCCCAAGAAGGCGGGGTGGCAGATTAGGTCTTCCAAGAGTGGAGGACTCAGCCCTGTTCCTGCGACTTCTAGCCTAAGGAGCATGATGAGGACAAGTCCTGGTCTAGGTGCTTGATGAGGAAGAAGGCCGGTTGATCAGGGGTCCTCCCACTTCTGGTTCAGCCCAGGTGGGCTTCCTGGAGGTGGGTGCCAGCAGGCTCTGGACTGAATGACAGCACTGAGCACAATAAGGGCCCCAGGACAGTGACTGCCCAGGCTGGAAGACGCTCCTCCCCATCCTCCCAATGGATGCCCCTGTGTCAGCTCCCACCCTGGCTAGATCCACAGCTGTGAGAGGATCCCTGTTTCTCATTTCCCCTTCCAGGGAAGGCTCTTCCCTGAGGCCCCACTGAGGGGGATGACAGGGCTATTGCTGGCTGGACCTCGATTCTGCTGGGGGCCATCCCACATCTTGCTTCACCTGGACTCCTGCTCCGAGCTGGGGTCAGTTTCCCAACCTGGAGTGGGTCGGGGGTCCACACTACCCAGTGGAGGAGCCTTGCCCTCTACTTGCTCCGGGAACTTCAGGCAACAGAGTTGGGCCTGGCCAGTGTGGCTCTGCGGCCAGGGCTCGGGTTCTGCCTGGGGCCAGGACACGTGTCCTGGCTCTGTGGCCTCCCCACGGTCCAGCCTGCTGGCCAGCCTCCCAGGAGAGGAGCAGGGGCCGCAAAGGCTGGGGGAGGAGGCGAGGCTACTGGCCCCCTTGGGTGCTGGCAGTTCCAGGACAAAGGGCAAGACGCTCTGGCCAGAGCAAGGAAGCAGGGCAGGGAGCAGCGTGAAGATGAGAGCTGCGCGGAGTGACCGAGGGGCCTGAGCCCGAGCTCTAGGCTCAGCCCCTCCCCTGGGTTCCCCCTTCCGGGCAGCAGAAAATGAGAACAATAGACAGAGGAGAGCTGAAAATGGGGAAGGGGCTGAAAGAGGCCACGGCCAAGGCAGGGAAAGGGAGAGGAACAGAGAAAGAGCACCAGAGGAGCAGCTTGGAGAGGTCCCCTGTCCAGGGGGTCCCACTACTAGTAAAGAGGCCAGAGCCCAGGAGTCAGGCAGGAGCCCTGAAGGTGGGGCTCCCTGTTTATAGCCCCTGCTCCCACCCACACAGAGGCCCCCCACCTTCCCCACCCCAGGGCTCACACTAGATGGCCATCACCTGTGAGTGTGTCATCTGTGTGCTGTCGTGTGTGTGTGTGTACGGTGTGTACCATGTTTCTGAAGCCCTCTGCCTCTAAGGCTCTCGACTGCCCAGAGTCTTGGGGGTGGCCGAGCACCAGAACAAGGCCTCTCTCTGAGCCCAGCCCCATGAGGCAGCCCTCCTTGGTGGCCCTGGGGCAACCCTCCAGAGGCCCTCCCAGACGTCCTTCCCACCCTGTGGAGCAGGAGACGCAACCCCTTCTCCCTGGGCTCCCCCCACTCAAGTGGTTCTTGGGCTCCCAGGAACCACACAGCCGCAGGTGGAGGGGCCTGACTTACCAGAGGCCTCTGACCCACTCACGTGCAGCGTCAGCTCCAGGCCTCTGGCTCCTCTCAAAGGCTCCCGGAGTGGGCCACAGAATGTTTGTTGCATGCAAAGCTCGGTGTGGCACACACAGACACACAAGCACAAACATTCACGTTCGTTCCCTTGTTGGTGAGCTCCAGCCTGTCAGCCTCGCCCATTTGCCCATCATCCCCTCACCCAGAACTTCCAGTGGCTCCCAAGAGCCCAGGGTACCAAGGTCTCTGCCTGTCACTACCTGGCCTGGCCCAACCCTTCCTTCATGCTCACTAATTCCTCCTTCCACCCCCTCGCTACAGCCAGGCTGGCTCCCTCACTGGACCTGGTCTTCATTCACATTTTCTACGCAGAAGTTTAGCAGTGTGTGTACCTGCAGCTAGTGTGTATTTGTGGCATCTTCTCTGCATGGTCTGAGTCAGGTGTGAGAATGTGCAAATCAGGGAAGAAACCCAATTTGCATTGCTTTGAGCAGAAAGGAAATTTATCAGCTCTTGTGATGGAAAAGCCCAGGATGGTACCAGCTTCAGGCACAGCTGGCTCTCAGCTGTGCAAATCCGTGTCCCTCTCCCAGCCCTACTACCCTGTGTGCTCCTCCACCTTCTGGCAGGCTCCCAGCAGGACAGCCTCTAGGCTCACATTCCTCTGCTTTGCCACCTAGGAAAAAGAAAATGATTTTTCCCAGTATTTCCAGCAGAAGTCTCAGGGCTGACAGCCACTGGGCAGGCCCAGGACACGTGACCCACTTCCGGAGGCCCAGGCTGCAGCAGCCCTGCCTGAACCACGTGGCCTGAGAGAAGGAGAGGGCTGGTTCCCCAGAGGAGCACCAGGGCTGCTCTAGAGGAAGAAAGTAGATGATGGCAGCTAGGAACATGGTTGGCCCAGATGACTCTGTCCATGAGTGATGACCTGGGGCAGGGTGGGGCCTGCACTGTTCCTGCCCTAGGTCTCCCTCCAAAACAGAATGCAGTCTAAAATCCTGGAGCTGGCAAGCCTTGGATTTCTGTGCCATTTCTTGTAGTGCACATGGGGAAACTGAGGCCCAGAGGGTCAGGGTCACACGGCGCAAAGCTGGAACTAGAACAGGAGCCTTTTGACAGCTGATCCTGACTGTCTACACAGGGGTGTTCAATGCAGCCCAAGCTGCATGTTGCCCGCCTGGGAGATTCTGATTTACCGGCCTGTGATGTCCATCCCAGACCAACCGGTCAGACCTGGGATGCAGGTCCCAAACGTCAGTGTCCACACGAATCACATCACAGAAGGTCAGCATTGATGGGCTGGAGGCTGTGCTGGGGGCCCTGGGCTCAACAGGTCCTAGCGGTGCTGATGCAGGGGCTGAGACACTCCATCAGCAAACCCTAGTCCGAGAAGAGGCCCTCACCTAAAGGCCAGGGGCGTGGGGGGGAAATGTGCGGAGAGAATAAGCGCTGGGGCAGGAAAAGGTGGTAGGCCGATCTGGGGTGGGGGTCAGAAAGGCCCAGGCACCCAGACCACTGGCTGCTGCTGCAGCTTGCAGCTGAAGGGGGCAGGGGGGGCCTGGCCCACGAGGCCAGAAGAGGTCAAGGGGTGGAGAGGCCATGAGGGGCCCAGCGGGCTCCAGCCAGGCTGAGGACGCTTGGCCAGAAAGGCCTGTTTACTCAGAGGCCCACGAGGTCAAGGCCCAGGCCCAGGGTTAATTATTAACGGCCACCTGGCTCGTGGCTGCCCGGTGTGGTAGAGGCCGGAGACCGGAGCCCAGGCACCACCACCGCCCCCCAGCCCCCTGCTGCCACCCTGTGCAAGGGGGGCCCTGGAGCGTTCCCCACCCCTCAGCCGCAAAAGGCACTGCCTCTGCAGCCCCCGGCACCTCTGACACCCTCCTCCCCAGCTCCGGCCAGAGTGAAGCCTGTTTTTCTGGCAGGGGACAGATTTGGTGGCAGTATCTGAGGGGGAAGGGCACCGGGGGACTGAGCTGGAAGTTCTCCGGGACCGTCGCTTGTGTTGACCCTGCGCAGGGACAGCTGAGTTCCTAGTCATCAATGTCCCAAACGAGCCAGGGCAGGTGGCTCCCTGTGCCCTGGGGAGGCTTCTTCCCTCTCCAGGGAGCAGGTGCTGACAGAGGAGCTGTAGCCCAATTAGCAGCTTCTGGGCCACAAATCCCCACTTTGTCCTGCAGCTTTGGCCCTCGCACTGGGCTTGGAGAAGGGAGTGAGCGCACGGGCAGGGCTGGCTGCCCACCTCTCTGGCTCCAGCCAGGCCTCCCAGAGCCCCACCCTCTCAGCCTCCTGGCCCCGGGCGGCCTTGCCCTCATCCCACCCAAGAGACAGGTCTCACCAGGGGGACTGGGGTGACAGGGCCGGGTCACCACCCAGTGCTTCTCTTGCAAGGTGACAGCAGCACCTGGAGGGAAACTGGTTGAAGCCCAGGGGCTGACTCAGCAGGTCCGCAGCCCAGGACTCTGCATTTCTCAGGAGCGTCCAGCGGGGCCAAAGCTCCTGGACCCCCTGAGAGAGGCAATGCTTCAGAGAGGCCCCGGCATGGCAGAGCTCTCCTGGGACTTTTCACTCACTCTTAGATTGAGACAATCAGCCTCAGAAGTTTTTCATTTTTATCTGTTGAGCCTTTGGTGGATGGGGCCAGTGGAGGGATAAATGGGCCGGGGAACCAGATATCCTGGCCCAGCCTGGCGGGGCACCTAGGACAGCCAGAGCCTGGGGGTGTTGGAGGTGCCCTTCGCTCACCCTGTGCCGTCCTGCCCTCCAGGCTGTAAAGGGGGCATCCAGGCCCGGAGCCCACAGCCTGTGTGGCTCCTGTGTATCCGTGGAGCACCGGGAAGGGTTTTAGGGCAAGTCCTACAGGTCCACTCAGGGGCAAAGCGTTTCTACAGCTGCCTCTGGAAACCCAGTCCGGGAGGGCGTGCGGCCTTGGGCCCCACGGAGCGCTGCACAGCCCAAGCCCTTCAGCATCCACTTCGGGATACAATTGTTCCCTTTTCAAGACACCACTTCTGCCCAACCAGGAAATCCTGAACTAAGGCTGCCGTTCCCTCCCTGAGTCAACACTCGCTGAGAAGGAGGGCAGGGGAGAAGGAAAACAGGCCTCGGGACGCGGCTTGAGCCACACCAGCCCCAGGAGTGCAGACCACACACACACACACACACACACACACACACACACACTGAGACTCACAAAGATATGCACACAGGTGCACACCACAGACCCTCCTTATGCGCTCACAGTCACACGTATACACGAAGACGCCATGCACACACACTCGTAGCCCCTGCACCACTTATAGTCTCACACGCAAACACAAACAGATAGATACACACACGCACACAGATACACACACACGCACACAGATACACACACGCACACAGATACAGATGCACCCGTGCATCCTCACCATTCACCTGCACGCACACGCATACCCTCAGATTCACGCACACACAGACACACGCACACACGGGCCTTCCTGCCCCCAAACCCCTGCACACGCACACAGACGCAGACCCACACACATTACTCTGCTCTACTTGCCTGGTGGCCTTCACACTGTTTGGTGCCCTCCCTTGAAGACACCAGCCACCCGGTGCCCAGGAGCCCACGTCTGGCAGCCTAGGAAGTTCGAGACCAGGACTGAGTACCTGAACCTCACACAGGGCTCTGTCTTTGGGGCCAGATGCTGTCCTGGATGTCCTGGCACCACCGGGGAAATGGGCACTGGGAGGAGGAGAGGCAGCAGCTGACACCCCTCAGCTGGGACTGGGCTGGGGCTGGAGGTGCCCAAGACCCTGCTGTGGGAGAGGGCACCCATCTCATGCAGGTGGTGCACCCATCAGACCAGACGCTCACTTCCTGCAGGTCTGCCTGGCTAGACAGATCCTGGGATGGGGCTGTGTCTGGCGCACAGTGGGCCCTTGTTACGGAGCGGTTGGACAGATGGACAACAGCCTGGTGAGGGTGGAGGGGCTCTCGGTCCTCTGGGCTGGCTTCCGGCCCAGGGAGGCCTCTGCCACCCTGCCACCCGCCTCACTCTGCAGTGCTGAGAGCCTGCCCAAGGCTCCTGCCTCTGGGGTGGCAGGAGGGCAGCCCTGGGACGTGCCCGTACACGGCTCCCCGGCTGCAGCGTGCCAAGCCAACGCCAGAGCCAGGCCAAGAGCGGAGTCGCAGGGCCTGCCCGCCGCCCACGTCTCGCCCAGCCTTCTGCGCCTGCTCCGGCACGAGACCCAGCCCTTGACTTCCCCGTAGGACCCAGACTCCCGTCCACACACCAGCCTCCCAGCGCACTTGGGGACAGGTGTCCTGCCCGCAGTTCCCGCCCTCAGCAGCACCCAGGGATCTTTACAAATGTCAATCTGATCATGTTCCTGGCCTGGCTTCCCAAAGGCTCTCCAGGCCCTTATATCCACTGCCCTCCCCACAGTGTCCTGTAAGGTCCTGCGTGGCCAGGCCACCTCCCTTCCCCATGCTTGTCGCTCTGCCCCTCCCTCTGGGCTGTCCCTCAAGCAGCTTGCTTCTGTCCGGGACTTTGCACTGTGGTTCCTTCTGGGTCTTTGCTTGGCTGGCCCTTTTCCTCAATCAGGTTTGGGATCTACTGCCCCCGCCCCAGGGAGGCCCTTCTGAAGCAGGCCCCAGTCACTGCCCAGTAACATTGTCCTGCTATGCTGTACTCCCAGTTCCTTGTGCTCTTAGAAATGGCCCTGTTCTTGGCCTTACTTGCTTGTCCATTATCTGTCTTCCTGCTGGATTGTCAGTCCCATGAAACAAGGACCTTGTCTGTATTTTTTGAATCCCGAAGGGGGTCTGTCCGGCAGGTAGTCGGTGGGAGGCGCACCAATGTTTGTTGAGTGAATGAATGACCGCGATGGGGCAATACTGAACCCAAACTCATGAGTCTGAAATAGAAAGGGCCATGTGTCAGGTGTGGGGACAGGCCTACAGCAGGCATGTTGGGGCCTCCTGGGGGGGCCTCCTGGTTCACTCACACCACGTGGGCAGACCCAGCCGAGTGGGTCAGGGCTAGGACCGGGATTGAGGCCCATGCCCTTTGCTCCTGATGGGACTAAGCTCTGCCCTGGCTGCTCCCAGCCCTGTACAGAGAGGAGCCCCTTGTATCAACTCCCCTGGATTTACTGTGGCCGTGCATTCTGACAGCTCTTACCCCTGGAACCTTTGTCTGGAATGTGTCCTCCGCCTGCCCGGACAACACTGCCCTACCCCCAGGGTGCAGCCAAAACCCCTCTCAGCCCCAAAGCCCTCTCCCCACCACGCAGAGCCACCCCGGGCTCCTCTGCCAGGCAGCACCCTTAGCCTGGCAGTGATGAGTGCCCGTTAGAAGTTTCTAGGCACTTCCTAAGCTTCTCTTCACCACCTCGGGCAACTTGAAGGTTGATGAGAGGCCTGGCCAGAGGTCAGAAAGATGGCGGTTGGGCAAGAGGTCAGTGGGATAGGTCAGGGGACAAGGGATCAGTCAGGTCTAAAGAAGCCCAGAGATGAGAAGGGGGTTACTCTGAACCCAGGAGATAAGGGCTTAGTTAACTGGTTAGTTGGTAAGTTAGCTCTCTCATTCGTTCGCTCCCTCCATTTGTTGAGCACACACCATGTTTGAATGGGGGCCCCAAGGGACCACTGACCAGGCCGGTCTCAGAGACGGCAGAGTTTTGTTCTCACCCTGGACCAAGGATCAGCCAACCACAGCCCCCAGCCTGAATCAGGCTTGCTGCCAGTTTTTATACAGCCTGTGAGCAAATGATTTTTTACATTTTTTTAATGGCTAGAAAAAAATCAACAGAAGAATCGTATTTCGTTACACATGAAAATGATACGAAATCCGTAAATAAAGTTTTACTGACGCACAGACACACCCTTTCATGTATGCCCCGTCTGTGGCTGCTCTTGCCCCACAGTGGCAGCAGAATAGTTGTCACTGCGACCAAGTGGCCCACAAAGCCTAAAAAATGTACTGTCTGGCCTTTTACAAAGAAAGTTTGCTGCTCGCTGCCCTAGACTCTCCACCCACCATCCGACTGGCTGTGGGCCAATCGCCTCTGCTCCCAGCGCTCAGCTTCCCTCTCTGTACCATGGGACGAAGGCTCTTCCGCCAGAGAACGGCCGTGAGGACTCCAGGGTTTACCGTCTGTCACTGGGTGACATGGCTGTCCCCTGCTCACTCTCCTTTTATTTTTTCCCTTTCAGGAACTAAGCACTTACAAGTTCTGTGTCAGGCACAGGGCTGGCCTGACACCCAAGACCTGCCCTCAAGGGACACCTACCCGGGGGTGTGGAGACCGACCATTCAGCCGGGAGTGGATACAGAGGAGGGTCAGGGAACCTGGTCTGGAGTGCAGAGAAGGCCCCCGGGGGAGTGATGCCCAGGCTAAGTCCTAAAATATAAGTAGAAATTTGCTAGGGGAAAAGGAACAGGGAAAAGCATTCCGGGTGGAAGGAACAGCTTTAGCAAAGGTGCAGAGGCTGAGAAAGGGGCAGGCCGAGACCTGGTGGAGGTGGCACGGAGCCAGGTAATGCAGGGCTTTGGTCAATCAGAGGTCATCCCTCATCGCCAGCCCCACCTCACCCCCACCTGGGTTTGGCTCCAGGCTGGCAGCGGTGCCCACCAAAGGCGGATGTCAGGATCTGGCAGGGTGAGGTGGGGCCTTGAGGGCAGGGGAGGGGCATCCTTAGGACCCCACACCTGGGGCCCTCCCCACAGCCAGCAGTGCCAGTGGAAAAGGAGGAGCCAGCTGGTGGTCGGGGCCTAGGGGCTCAGCCCAGCAGGGTGTGGGCTGCAAGGGCTGGTCCTTCTTCTGGCCCGGGGCAGCCGCCTGGTCCTTCCCCTGGCCGGAGTCCAGGGACCAGGCAGGCTGCCACAAGAGGGGAGCTGGCAACAAAAGCCTATTCTTCACGGTTTAAAAAAGTCTTTAAACCCGTCCAACTTTCCTTCATTAGATGCTCTGGGATGTTTCCCCTTCGGAGGCTGCTCAAGGTACCTGGCCGATAAAGGCCTGATTCTCGGCGTCTTAATTATGGCCTGGAGACCCCCGCGTAAACAATCATTGAGTGTTTGTTCTACGCCTCCCTTCAGTTTTCAGGGCAACACAAGCCAGGTGCAGAGGAGTGGAACCGGGTGACCCTGGGCTCTTGAGTTCCCTATGCTATCTCCCTGTGGAGCCGTCCCCAGGGAGGGAGGTGGCCAGGCCCTGAGTCTGGTGTGCATCCCTGTAGCGTGGTCACCAGCTTTGGGTCCTGGAGCCACAGCCTCCTGACCACACGGCCTCAGCCTGCTCATCTGTAGGTGACAGTACTGGTCATCAGACAGTGAAGGAGACCCCTGGCTTGTAGCAAGTGCTCAGGAAATGCTGGAGCGGAAGCTTTGGTGGAGTGACCTTTACCCCTGCCCCAGCCCCTGGGAGGAAGCATTTGAATCCTCAGCTCCATCCCTGGTCAGCTGGATGAGCAGGGAGGTGGACGCGAGCCCGGCCTCTCAGCAGCGCTGCCCACATTCGCCCCAACGCCCCACCCCAGGCCCAGGGTGCTCACGAGGTGCGCATGATCTCACATCCTCAGTGGACCAAGGTGGTCCCAAGGTGGCAATTTGAGGACTGCCCTGGGCACCCTCCCTGTGCATGACCACGCCCCCCACCCTCACCTTAAGCACACCCAAGGACTCCCCAGGGGGAGGGAAGCCCACTGCCTCACCCTGTGCCTCCTGAGGGTGAGCTCAGGGACTTGGCAGGACACAACTCAGCTTTATTCGGGGGAGAGGCTGCATCCCCAGCCCGCAGGATGAGGTTGGGAAGAGACGGTGCCCCGCAAACCAGCTCACCCAGAGAGACCCACACACACATACACGTGTGCACACCCCACTGGATCCTACACACACACTCACTGAGGCATGCACACACAAGGCCAGGCCTCAGCATCCAGGAGGCTGCAGCTCTGCTCCTGGTGGGGCCACAAGCATGCGTGTGTGAGTACGTGTGCGTGTGTGAGTACGTGTGTGTGTGTGAGTACGTGTGCGTGTGTGCACACCGTGGGCCAACGTGGTGCTGCTCCTGAGAGCCTGTGTCAAGTACGAGTGTGCCTGGGAGGAAGCAGGAAGAAGGGGAGGGTAAGAAACCCTCCGGGTCCTCTGTCTGAGGCAGGAAGGGGCCACGGTGACTGTGCAAGGTCACGCCAGCGGGGTCCAGCCACCTTGGCCTCAAGCAGTGCTCACGGCAGAAGCCCCGAGGAGCTGGGGCAGCCTTGTCAGGGGCTCCAGCTGCAGCGTTGTGGGAAGGACCACATCTCAGTGGGCCCCGCCACATCCCAGGGGCACAGAGCCCCCCTCTCCCTCCCTCTGTTGCCGTCCCTTGGTCTGGGGTGACCAGCCTCACACTGGGCCTCCAGCTGAGAGCAGCGAGCCATTCTGAACCGTGATGAGAAGAGGAAGCTCCTGCGGCCCCAAAACAGAAACAGGAAGCTGGGGGGGGGTATGGATAGGGAACGGGAGGGGGACACAGGCACCCAGCAGACGCTCCCAGAGAGCCCCAGCCTTCCTGGGTCCCGCGCGGCAGCCGTGTCTGCGTGTCTCCGCCTGACCCCGGTGCCGCTGGGCTCACCCGCCCAGCTACACCCACCCAAAGGGCAGACTCCCTGCGGGGTTCTCAGACGCTGGCTAATCGTCCACCTGGCTGTGTTCAATGGTCCAGGCTTATCTGGTCCTGGTCGAGAGGTCTCCGTGGGTCTGCTCGAATCTTCCTGTTCACCCAGACACTTGGGTCTGGCCACGCCACCTCTCCCTGGCCCCTGCGCGGGGTCATGTGGGACTCTCCACCAGGCTGGCCTGACTCTCCCCAACCCACCCTGTCTGTGTGGCCACCTGACCACTCCCCTGACCAAGCATGCGACTAGCCGTCTCCCTGGCCGTGACTCTGATGACTCCCAGCCCCAGCTCTGTTTTCCCAGCCGCCCTGCGGGACGTGGCAAGTCTGCAGTCACACTCTTACTTGGTAACTGGACTCAGGACTGTCCTGGTCCCCTCAGCGGAGGCGGGAAGCCGGGGGTCTGCCCCACACGTACCACAGCCTCAGCCCGCGTCCTGGGGCAGGATGTCCTGCTGCCTCAGTCTCCCCTCTGCTGCGTGGGGTGGGAGATGGAATGTCTGGGAACACTGTGCCCCTGAGCAGAGGACGGCAGTGCACAGAATCACGCGCCAACCTCCAGAACCAGGGGGTGTCTGGCTCACGCAGGGCCCGGGCCAGGGTGGGGGGGCGGTGCGGGGGGGGAGACAGCAGGGCGGCGCTCACTCAGGGAGGGCAAGACCCGCTGCTGCTCCCGGCTTTGGAGGCTCCTGCAGAAAGACTCTGGGGCGAATGGGCGGGGGCGGGAGCCAAGGGGCCAGAAAGGCAGATGTCACCAATTTCAGTTCTGCCCTGGCCAGCCTGAGGCAGCTTGGGACTTCCCAGAGTGGAAGGACAGGCTGGGGGGCCAGGCCACTTGGAGGCAGGGGCTGGGGGCAATGGAAGTTCTGGGGATCCAGGGTGGGCTGGGTGTGCCTCCCTGGGGTCCCCACTCTCTCCCTGAACCACCTGAACCTCCCTCCGGTACCCTATGCTAGTCAGCCCCAGCCCAAGATCCTGGCAACAGAAGAAATTATCGGCCGTCTTGTCCCCGCAAATGAAGGCTGTAAAAGGTACGGCTGCCCCAGAGGCATCTAGAAAGATTTCCAGGATGGGACAGAAGGGTGCCAGGCGGATACCTCTTCCCATGCCAAAGGATGAGGCAGAAGCCACAAGAACCCCCCAAATGGCTCCATCTTCTCATCTCCTCGTGCTCATCCCCTAAAGAGGGAAAGCGGGGAACAGGTGGGGTGGGCGGGCGAAGCCCCCGCCTCAGCCTCAGCCCTCCCCTCGCCACCCAGCCAGGCAGGCGGTCAGCACCAGAGCCAGCAGGGAAATGGGCCCCCCGGCGGGGAGCACATCTGACTGGACCGTGTTCTTGGGAGATCAGTTGTGAAACTTGCTTCAAACCCCCAAACCACAAAAACGGCCGATTTTCCCAGCCCTGTTCTCACGTTTCTCAGATCAGCCTAGGAGTCTTCAGTGTTTCCATCCGAGAGACGCCAGGCCAGCCACCAGCCCCCGGGGGACAAGGAAACGGTGCACGAGAGACTTGGGTGCTGCGGAAACCCCTCCTGCCTTCCCCAGAGCGCACCATTCCCGCCAATACATCTGGAAACGTGGGGTCTGGGGAAGGGCAAGGCCTGGGCCTGATGGAGGAAACTGGAAATCGGGATAGAGGGGCCTAGAAGCTGTTAGGGCTGCCTGGGGCGGAGAATTCAAGAGCACCCTTCTCGGGCAGGGGAGGGTAGTGTCTGGCTGGCAGAGGGTCAGATGGGGGGTAACTGCGAAGATGCCCTTCGATTTGAAAGAAGGTCCCAGCAGCCGTCCCCTGGGGTCTTCCTCCCCCACCAGGGGTCCAGCACACATGGTACTAGTTCTTTCTCGTTCAGGGCTGGTGACAACCGAGAACAGGCTCTCACCAGGCAAGGACTGACGTGGGGACCCTCAGAGGTGAGCGGAACCCCAAGGAGGCCTCACTGCTTTTCTCAGCTGGGTGGCGATGATGACAAAAGCCACCTTAGAGACAGAGAAGCTGCCTGGAGGTGCTTTGGATGACGAGTTGCCTCAACGCCTCAAGACCCCCTTCCCTGCTGCAGGGATGAAAGCCCGTCTCTGCCTCTCACCTCTTCTGGCTTCCTGGGGCCAGATGCCCCAGCCGAAGCCAGCTGAGGCCCTCCCCACTCCATGCCACCGTCTCTGGGCCCTGCCTGCTGCCCTCCTGCCGTCTGCCTTCACCACCCACCTCTGCCTGAGGGCCTGCCCTCTCCTCGGCCTGCCACCCCTCACCCCCGTCTGCCGCCACGACTGCCTGTTTCCAGCTGGAACCTCCTTGAGCCTGGGACAGAAACCCTAACCAGGTTAACTTCAGCAGTGATTCCGAAAGCAAAACGTTGCTGAGAAAAATACCAAGGTTTATCTTCGTGTGTGCTGCTCCAATCCCTTCCCTGGACTGTCAACTTTCTTTAAAATGCTGTGTAAGAGGTTAGCTGATGCTGTGCTCCCACTGTTAACCCTCGTGCTAGTTCACGCTGGCTATGGTACTATGCGTAGGGCCTGAAAGCTACCTGTTGTAAGAACTAATACTTCTCTGCCAGGGCCCAGAGAATCCTGCTTGGGGAGGCTGTGCCCTGGGTTCCCTGAAGCCAAGGCCAGGGCAACAGAATCCAGGAGGACCCCACAGACAGGGGGTCCCACCTGAGGGGCAGGGTTGGGGCCGCCCATAAGCCAGGCCACCCTGGCTGATGAGAAGCACAGGGGACAGTGGGGACGTGTGCGTGTCTCGGTCTCTCTGTGTCTCTCTGTGTATGTAGGTTTGCAAGCCCATGTCTGTGAGTCTGGCTGGGTGTCTGTGTATGTGAGAGTTCCCGTGGTTTGCCCGTGGATGTGTTTGTGTGTTTCTCTGTGTGTGCACCTGCGAATGTCCGTGTCTCTGTTCATTCAACAGCTGTCTAGCGTGCCAGGTCCCGGGCCAGGTCCTGGATGGGTGGTGGAGGGCTCGGTCCCAGCCTCATCACACCCAGTCTGGTGAGAGGTGGGCGGTTCACAAGGAATCACCCCTGAAACGCATAACTCAGTGGTGATGGGAAAGCCACGCCGTGAGGGCAGAGCGTGGGAGGCCAGAGCCCCTGAGACAGGGGACGAATGGGGACCCTCGATGTTCTGAGGAAGTGACATGAAAGCTGAGTGACACATGGGAGTCGGCCAGGTGGGTGAGAGAGGAAAGTGTTCCAGGTGGAGGGAACAGCATGTGCAAAAGCTGGAGCACAGAGGAGGGGTAAGGAGGCCAGGGTGGCAGGAGCAAAGACAGCTGAGGGGCGGTGGAGGGCGAAGGCAGGGAGTGGGGCGGGAGCTGGACATAAAAGCCTGGAGGCCATTGTGACGGCAGTGGGCTGGTCCTGAGAACTGCGAGAGGGCTCGGTTAGGAGAGGGGCCACCCTGTCTGCTAAGAGAAGAATGGGCTGCAGGACGCCTGGGGCAGGGCCTGAGAAGCCGTGCAGTGAGGAGGGTGGAAGGATGAGGTGCAAAGATTGGCGACGGGGGAAGTGTGCAAAGGTCCAGGAGGCTTCCTGTGTATGTGTGTGTGTGCACGTATAGATGTGTGCACGTGTGGGTGTGCACACGCCTGCCAGGGGCTGAGACCTGGCCCTCAGTCCTCTCCCTCTCCCCTGCCAATCTAGCGCCCATGTCCCCCACCGCCTAGCCTCGGACATGACAGTGACGGTAAGAAGAGCTCGGTGTTGCAACTGCATTTCCTCTCGAACCCAGGGCCACCAGAGATTAGCTGAGAGCCCCACGTGCGCTAGGCGATAACAGCCCCACTCCCCCGTTTCCTAATCTCTGATTCATTTCCAGCTGATAGCAGGATGAGGGCCCATGGGGGACTAAGAAATGCCCCAGCGTGTCCTGCCAAGGCTGTGGCCGAGCTGCCTGCAGGGGCTCTGGACCGCAGAGCCTCAGGAAGATCAGGGTCGGGGGTGAGCTTGGAGGGAGAGACACAGGGCGGGGGAGGAAGGAGAGAGAGACAGAGAGAGAAGCAGGGAGACAGGGAGATGGAGACAGACACAGGCAGACGCAGAGGAGCCGGGGTCAGGGTAGGGTGATGAGAAAGAGAGATAAGGAGAGAGAAACACGGAGAGCAAGACAGACAGACTGACAGATGTATAAATATAGGTAGAGAGGGGTTGGGAGTCCCGGGGGCTGCACGGACTTACGAAAGAGAGAGAAAAATAGAAGAGACTAAGAGAGACAGAGAAAGAGAGAAGAGGTGACCCAAGGTCAATAGAGATGGCGGGGTGGGCTGACCTGGCCTCCCAGGCACTGCCCATGCAGCCTGAACACAGTGGGTCAGAGCCGGGGGCTGGTCTTGCTGACTTGACCCCAGCCTGGCACAGACCCCAGCTGGGAGCAGGGAGGCAGGGGCAACAGCTCCAGACCCCGTACCGCACACCCACCCACCCCCCAGAGCCTCTGGAGGAACACGGGGCTGTAGGCTGCACGGCTGTGGGGCTGATCGAGCCACAGTGCTCGCCAGCACGGGGGCTCAGCCAGGGCAGAAGGGACGGAGGAGCGCCCCAGGGGTTATTCGTATCCTGCTGAGGTCTGGTGGGGCTGGAGTGAAGCTGGACGGTCAAGGTGGGGTGGGAGGGACTCAACTGAGAGGCAGGAGGCTGGGACCATGGGGACAGGGGGCCGGCCGCCCTCCGGGCTGGGAGCGGAGGGAACACGTTCTCCCCTCAGCTCCCCTCCCAGGCCCAGCTCTCCTTGGGGGTCAGAGCCTGGGCTCATGCTCTGCGACGCTCGGAGGAGGGAAGGTGGGCTCCAGGAGCTCTGGGGGCCCGGCCACCTCCCTCGCTCCCTGGCCCCCACTCCTGGCGCCTCCCTAACAAGAGACGGAAGGACGCAGACAGCCGCCCGCTCGAGCAGCATCGGTGCTGGCAGGCTGCACAGGCTTCTGGGCTCAGGTCCTGGGGAGGAAGGGGGTTCCAGAGGGCAGCCCGGCCAGGGGCGGAGGGGCTCCCAGAGGGCAAGGGGCAGCAGGCCTCTGGGGAGGCCCTTCGTCAGTTCCGAGGAACTGCGTGAGCAGGTGCTGGATGGGCAGCGTCTGGAGATAATGAGGGGCAAGAAGCGAATCTCCAAGCCCTGGCGGACCTCGTTCTGAGGGCAGAGCGGAGCACTGGGAGACCCCCAAACAGGGGGACCCATGGCCCCACGGGCATTTTAGTAAGTCCCTTCTTCCCAGGGCCCCCAGCCCTGACCCACGAAGGACAGCAGCAGGTTGCCTAGATGAGGTCCCCCGGCCCAGGCCGGCTCAGGGAGGCTCACCTCGCCTCCTCCTGGGGCAGGGCAGCCGCCCCTCTGATTTGCCATGCCTGCCCCGATGCCCTGACTGCCGCCACCACAGGAAGCGCTGCCCCAGCTCAGCACTTCCCTTTTCTGAAATCTGCCCCCGGCAGCCTGGTGGCCAGGGAAGGCAGACTTCCCGCTGCCCTCACCCTGGGCTCTTCCCACCGGTCACAAGTGGTTTGTTCCCGAGCTTCCCTGGGCAGAGGTGACCTTCTTGCCTCAACCACAGATCAGTTATTTATCAGAACAGGAAAGATGGCACCAGAGATATGTCCTCACCCCCTCCCGGGAGGGCCTGGCCTGCTCCAACGACCGCACGCCTGCTCCCCACATCACACGGGGCCTGTTCCCCACATCACACGGGAGTGTGTGGCTGGCGCGTGCGGGCTGCGGGGGGTGGTGGGGAGCCAAGTAGAAGTCCTCGTGGGCAGACAGGGCAGACCCAGATGAACGCTGTGTGCGAGCTGGGAACATTCCGGGCATCCGGGGTCCCTTGGGTCTGATGAAACTCACTCTTCCTCCAGATGCACTCTCAGCCTGGGGCTGGTCCTAGGACTCCTCTGTCCCACTCACTGGGAATACCCTGGGGTCAGGGTCTCAGGCTGCTCCTCTACCCCTCCCCTCCATCACAGACATAGGGCTCGGCGCCTGGGGATTCAGAACCCAGTTGTGAGAAAGGGAAGAAGAGGCTATCAGGGTTCCTCAACAGTGGCACTGTTGACATTTTAGGCTGGATAATTGATTCTGTGTTGTTGGGGGCTGTCCTGTGCATGGTAGAATATCTAGCAGCGTCCCCAGCCTCTATCTACTAAATGCCAGTAACATTTCCCCACCAGCACCACCAGTCACAACAGTCAAAACTGTCTCCAGATACTGCCAAATATCTCCTGGGAGGACAAAATTGTCCCAGGTTGATAAGCAGTGATCTAGGTACCTGAGAAGGCCCTGGCTTCCATGGCTAGAATGTTCCAAGTCTCGGCCTGTTTTACAGTTTTGTGCTAGAAGGTCACAGATTCAAAAGACAGTAATTTGTCAGAGTCTGGGGCTCTTGGGAGTTGCAGGGTGTATTTGTCTGAGGGGTCTGTGCTATCGGGCCCCCTCTGGGGTTCTGGGCATCACTGTGTCACAGAACCTGGAGCCAGAAAGGGGAGCCCTGGGACTGGAAAGGGGATGGTGAAGGTGGGAAGTTGCATTCAAAGGAAGGTCAAGGAGATGTACTGGGGAGGGCATTGAGTCACCTAGAGGCACTCAGCATCCTCGACCAGAAAGGTTGGGAAAAGCTACAGAATCAGGCAGAACACAGGGCCATGATATGCGTCCTGGACTCCCCAAGGTGGTGTGCTAGAACTGACATCCTCACGTAAAGCCCAGGGCTGAAAGGGTTGCCCCAAACAAAGAAGACTTGTAAAGCTGACCCAAGAAGTGAAGTTTTCCATCCTCCTGGACAATGGGCTGGGAAAAAGGAGTCACCTTTGAGAAGCCAAAACCCTAGCCAGAGCTATAAATAGGTGTGGAATTCAAATGTACAAAATCCAGGGGTTCTACAGCCTCAAGTCTAGAAATTAACATAAAAACCAATAAAGAACCATGAGAGAAACTTACTTCTACCCACTTTGTATGGACACTTCCACCCAGAGCAATTTCCACAGAAAAAACAATCCCTGGTGAAGATGAGCTCACAATAAAAAGAAATTATGAATGACCTAAAAAAGCAAGCCACTGCATCAGCAGGAGATCTTAATGCAGATACTAGAACAATTTGAAAAAGACTACATTATAAAATTTTTTAATTATTAAGGAGATAGAAGAGGGAGTGGAAGACATAATAAAAATATTATTTAAAAACAAAGAACGGATAGATTTCAAAGGAAATCAAATAGTCATTGCAGTATAAAATAAAATCTCAGTGGGTGGATTATATAGCAAATTAGTTGTGGTGGAAGAGAGGATTGGAAAACTGGAAAACACAGCTGAAGAAATTCCATGAAATGCAGCACAAAGACATAAAAACAAGGAAAAATAAGATACAAAGGCTCTTGGAGGATAAAATGAGATAGTCCAAGAAAGTCCAACATGCATATAATAGGAATTCCAGAAAGTGAAAACAGCAAATATTCAAGACCTAAAGGTTGAGAAATTTCCAGAATTAAAGAATGAGTCCTCACATTGAAGATGCACACTGAGTCCTAAGAAGGGTAAATAAAAAGAAATTCACATCATAGTAAAACAACAGAACATTAAAAACAAAAAGACGATCTTAAACGTACCAGCAAGAAATGAGGAGTTACCACAAAGGAATGATGATTAGACTGACAACAGACTTCTCCTCAGCAGCAATGGATACCAGAAGGCTAGAGAATCATATATTCCAGGTGTTTTGGGAAATAACTTTCCACCAAGAATCCTATACCCCACTAAACTAGAGTGAAATAAAGAATTGGGACACAAGAAGTGGGTTGGAGGCAGGATCTGTGGTGAGAAGATAGTGTTCATGGGATCAGGAGTAGGACTGAGGGTCTCCAAAACAATCGTGGTGGGGGGACAGAGTGGGGAGGTGGGCCAATCTGGCCTTTTGGAGAATGGCTTCACTTCTGATGGACACTTTAGACAGGAAAGTAGTGAAAGACAAGGTCAGAAACTGTTCCAGAAAAGAACAAGAGAAAGTAGTAAGAGAAGCCCTGCAAGCCAGCTCTGTGTCTGGTTTTGACAAGGTTTTGAGGGTGAGGTCAAAAGTGACACCTTTAGCCCTGGAGCCATGCTGGCTTCTGGGCACAGCCACATCTTCTCTACATCTCCACCTGACCTACTCTTTGTGTTCCACCCAGACGCTACCTCTTTTGCCCTGACCCCTCACCAGATGCAACGTCTCTCCTCCATGAACTCCCTATGAACTATCTTAGATTATCTTTATCTGGATTTCTATGTTCTTTCCCTATGAGACACCCACCCCAGGATCAGTATAAACTCACCTGTGCTTCCCACACAAGACTTCCATGGCTCCCTTTCCCTGGTGGGTGGCCAGGAAGTATGCCTTGCTCACTCATCAGAGGCTGTCCATAGGCTCGGCCACACCCCAGATGCCCTTGGTCAGGGCAAGGCTGTAATGGAGCTGGAGGTTCAGAATGCCTACGACTACCCCAGGATCACTCTGAGAAGCTGCCATCTCAGTGCCTGAGACATGGGGTCAAGGGGTCCTGTGGGTCAACCTGGAGCACAGAGGGTAATGGATCAGCCGTCTATTGTGGTGGAGTCAAGCTCTCATCACTTCCTGTTATTCCTGACCTGTTCTCTGGGAAGACATGGAGGAAAAGTTCTAGGACTCCACATATGAATCCTCAGAGGCAGGAATTCTCCACCCACTGTGAGGCCCAGCACAGCTTCCCTGACTGGCAACACAGGCCTAAGGACAGATACCCAGCCCCACTCAGATCCGCGGACGAGACAGGTCATCTGCGTGGGGGGTGTGGCCTGCATCTTGGAACCACTGTTACCCTGCCTCCTGTCTGTTCCTCAAATACTCCAAACCTGTTCCTGCCACAGGGCATTTGCACTCACTGTTCCCTCTGCCTGGTACACACTTCCCCCTTAGAGTCATTTTGTTGGCCCCTTCTTGTCATTCAAGTCTTGGCTCAAGTATCACCTCCCAGGGAGATCACCTCTGACCCACTTCGTTAGCTAAAACCCCACAGCCACTCTCATCTCCCTCATCAGTCTGATTCGTGTCCTTCATGGTTTTTCTCAAAAGCTGAAATTACGTCATATCCTTATTTGTTTACTCTTTGATCATCGTGTCTTCCCAGAATGTCAGCTCTCCAAAGGCAGGGCTGAGCCCGTCTTGCTCACCACTGTGTTCCCAGTACCTGGCACAACACAGGGCACACAGTAGGCAAATGCTTTGGGGTGGGGGGAGTGACTTTGAAAACCCAGAGGGCACTGGGGGTGGACAATGCCAGCCACTGACTCCAAACCGCAGGCCACCCTGATGACTCCCTACCCAGCTGGGCTCACTCAGCCTCACCCTCCCAGCTGCTCCCTGGCCCAGGCCTTGGAGGCTGGACCTCACTGTCCTCACAGTCAGACCCTGGGCCTAAATAGCCCCAACTTCAAGTCATGGCACTGCCAGCTACTGGCTGTGGGACCCTGAGCAGATCTCTGGGCCTCAGCTTCCTTATCTGTAGCATGGGTCTGCCCGGCGGGGGTCCTGGGAAGATGAATAGGAATAAGGAGCAGATGCCTTCAGCATGGCTTGGTTCCTAATGCGTGCCCCGGCAGGGTGGGCCTTTGAGCCAGCTGGAAGGCCAGCAGCGCTCCCCAGAGGCTGGGCACAGGGCTCCCGACAGCCGTTGGTGGGTGACTAAGGCCCTTCCTTCCTGGGAGTTGCCAGCCCCACACCCGGGAAGAATGGCAGATGGGCACCCGCCTGGCACTGGAGACCACTTCCTATTTTCATCCTATCCTGACTATGAACATGACTCCTGCCAGAACAGGCCGGCCGGCCAGCCTCCACAAGGGCCAGAGCCTGAGGCTGGGAGACGGTGGCCTGCTGCTGACTGGGATGAGGGCCAGAGTCCAACCAGACCCAGGCAGGGGGGCTTCCTGAGAGAAGGGGGTCCCTCACCCTCAGGGCTCCCCAGTTCTGCATCCTCCCCTAGGCCTTCTACTGGGCAGGGGGCTGCTGGCAGTGAAGCCTAGTGGGCACTGACTGGAGACAGTGGTGACTCTCAGGGGGCAGCAGTGTCAGCGGGCAGCTGTGCAACAAGACACACTGCGTGAGCCGGGGCCCAACACTGGCTCCGCCTTTCGCTATCCTGTCACCACCATACTGGGACCCAGCCAGGGAGGGAGTGGCAGCCTTGATGCTTCAGAATCCCACTGCCCACCACGCCTGACCTCTGGGAAGATCCCCACAGGACTAGAGAAAACCCACTCCTCCTAGGAGCCCCCCTCACCCAGGCCCCACTTGCCGTCAGCACCCCACCCCCTCCACCCATCCACAAACGGCCCAGGAGAGCCTTGGGCACTTTCCAGCAGAAGAATCCGGCTCCAGTGCTGGAATGTCAGGCAGACGCAGTGGGTCAGAGGTGTGAGAGGCCCTGCTCTTCAAGATGGGACCTCTGCTCCGACCAGCTCAGGCTCGGGGAACCGAGACTGGCCTGGCCACAGGGTCTGGGAAAGGCCTCATGCCCTGGAGGGGGTGGTGGGTCTTGGCCCAGGCCACGGGTGACCCCTAGGGGCCAAGCCCCTTGTTCTGGGCTCGAGATGTCGGGACCCCTCCTTTTGAACTCCTGTGTTCCAAGCCAGGAGGGCAGCAGGGTGGGGGCCCAGCAGGACACCCCAGATCTGCTAGGAAGGGGTATGGGTGGAGTCAAAGACCAGGGCCTCTTTGGGCCCACATATACCCCAGGGCGGGTGGCAGAAGCAGTCCCAAGGAGGTGAGAGACCCCACCCTGAGGATGCAGGAAGTGTGGGGACATCCCCCAGCCTCAGGCCTCAGCATCCAGTCACCCACCCCTGAGTGCACCCAAAGCCCCCGACAAGTCCTGGCCCCGCGGGAAGTGCCCCTGGAAGCCCTGGCTTCCCCTCTGAATTTCTCCCATCAGGCATTCAGCCGAGGACACCCTGCCCTCCCCTGAGCTCTGGCTTCTGCCAAGTGGAGGCTGAGGAACCTCGGGGACGGGGGAAGGGCTACGTGGCCCCAGGGCTCCTGCAGGGTGACTTGGCTGGCACTGTGAGTCTGTGTGCATGGTAGGGCGGGGCGTGTGGCAGGTGGGGCAGGGTCAATCATGTTGTGTGTGTGTCTGTGGGATGTGTCGTTGTGTGGTGTGTGGTGTCTGTGGGCCGTATCAATGTGGTCTGTGTGTCAGTGTATGCTGTGTGGGTCTGTGTATGGTGTGTGTGTCTGTGGCCTGTATCACTGTGGTATGTGTGATGTGGGCATTGTGTGGTGTCTGTGTTAGCGTGTGGTATGGAGGTCTGTGTGGTGTGTGTCTGTGTGTGGTATTGGGGTCTGTGTGTGGTGTCTGTGTCTATGTGGTGTATGGGGCTGTGTGTGGTGTGGTGTGGGTATCTGTGGCGTGTGTGTCTGTGTGAGGTGTGTGGGTCTGTGTGCGGTGTGTGGGTCTGTGTGTGGTGTGTGATACTGTGTGTGGTGTGTGGGTGTGCGTGTGGCGTGTGGGTCTGTGTGTGGTGTGTGATTGTGTGTGGTGTGTGGGTCTGTGTGTGGTGTGTGGGTTTGTGTGTGGTGTGTGGGTCTGTGTGTGGTGTGTGGGTTTGTGTGTGGTGTGTGGGTCTGTGTGTGGTGTGTGGTTGTGTGTGTGGTGTGTGGGTCTGTGTGTGGTGTGTGATTGTGTGTGTGGTGTGTGGGGTCTGTGTGTGGTGTGTGATTGTGTGTGTGGTGTGTGGGGTCTGTGTGTGGTGTGTGGGTTTGTGTGTGGCGTGGGGTCTGTGTGTGGTGTGGCTGTGTATGTGGTGTGTGGGTCTGTGTGTGGTGTGGGGTCTGTGTGTGGTATGTGGGTCTCTGTGTGGCGTGGGGTCTGTGTGTGGTGTGGCTGTGTGTGCGGTGTGTGGGTTTGTGTGTGGTGTGTGGGTCTGTGTGTGGTGTGTGGTTGTGTGTGTGGTGTGTGGGATCTGTGTGTGGTGTGTGGGTCTGTGTGTGGTGTGTGGGTCTGTGTGTGGTGTGTGGTTGTGTGTGTGGTGTGTGGGATCTGTGTGTGGTGTGTGGGTCTGTGTGTGGTGTGGGTACTGTGTGTGGCGTGTGGGTCTGTATGCGGTTGGGGTCTGTGTGTGGTGTGTCAGTGTGTGTGTGGTGTGTGGGTCTCTGTGTGGTGTGTGGGTCTGTGTGTGGTGTGTGGGTGTGTGGGTGGTGTGTGGGTCTGTGTGATTGTGTGTGTGGCGTGTGGGTCTCTGTGTGGTGTGTGGGGTCTGTGTGTGGTGTATGGGTTTGTGTGTGGTGTGTGGTTGTGTGTGTGGTGTGTGGGTCTGTGTGTGGTGTGTGGGTGGTGTGTGGATCTGTGTGATTGTGTGTGTGGTGTGTGGGTCTGTGTGTGGTGTGTGGGTGGTGTGTGGATCTGTGTGATTGTGTGTGTGGTGTGTGGGTCTGTGTGTGCTGTGTGGGTCTGTGTGTGGTGTGTGGTTGTGTGTGTGGTGTGTGGGTCTGTGTGTGGTGTGGGTACTGTGTGTGGTGTGTGGGTCTGTATACGGTTGGGGTCTGTGTGTGGTGTGTCAGTGTGTGTGTGGTGTGTGGGTCTCTGTGTGGTGTGTGGGTCTGTGTGTGGTGTGTGGTTTGTGTGTGTTGTGTGCCTGTGTCCGAGAGGCTGACCATCAGGCACGTGCAGAGTCTGCAGCTCCACAGGGAGCCTGAGGAGCCCAGGAGTGGTCATCAGGAAGGACCTGGGTTCCCCGTGCGGCCACGTCACAGGGGGTGCAGTGCAGGGTGCAGGCACCTCAGGGACCAGGGTGCTGGCACTATCTGCACCCACCCGGATGTTGCCCAAAGCCCCAGGGGCCCAGCGAGCCCGGGGCGCATTTCCCCTCTCTGGCCCTGACCCAGAGAGCCATGTGCCAACCAGAGACCGGTGGCGAACTGTGTCTGCACTTGCAGCAGGATTTCCCACCTGGTGCCCTGAAACTCCCTGCCTGAGGTTCAAGTCCAGCTCTGTCCCCTGAGTGTACTGTGTGAGTCCCTCCCCTTTCTCAGGTTCAGCTCCCGGGGTCTGGGTGGGGTGACCACGCACCAGCTTAGCTCATGGCGGGCGAAGAGGGGTCACCCAGCATATGGCGACCACTACTGCTGTTGTGCCCCCACCTCCCCCAATCCAGGACCCCCTGGCTGGGTTGAGGCAGGCTGTTTCCACCTGACTGCTCCAGGTCCCAAGCAGAGAAGGAACTGGGGGGCAGAGTTGTGGCCCAGGGCATGGCCAATGCAAGTGTGGGAGGTGGGCCTCAGATGCTATGGTGGGGCCTCCTGGGTCCCCCAGCCCTACCCCAGCCCACCCATCGACCTCAGGGCCTGCTGCCAACGCACCTACCAGCCTGGGCCAGCACAACCAGTCTTCCATCCCAGGCCGGGCGCGTCCCTCCTGGCACCTGAGAATGCCCCAGGGAGGCAACCCTGGGGTCAGGCCCACCTGAGCCCACATCCGGGCGTGCCCCTCCTCCCTGCCTCTCTGTCTCCCCACCTCCACGCACTCCTCGCCTGCATCTCCCGTCTCAGTGGGCGGCCCCTGGTCATCCTCCTTCTCTGCTCCTCTCCCCACTTCCTTTCCTCCTCAGCCTCCCCTTCTCTTCTTCCTCTCCTGGGGGGAGGTCTCATTGCTGGAGTTCCTGGGCCATCGCCCCTCCCACTACTGCAGACCCAGACGGACCCAGGACAGAGGGCTGCTGGGCCCCATGGCCCCCTCAGAACACCCATGTGGGGGAGGGGGTCCCCTCTTAGAAGCAGGAGCCAGTGTGGAGACACTCCAGGTGCCAAGAAAGGCAACCAGGTAAGGGTCACACGGTGAGTGACCAGCAGGTTCTGTTGTCCTGGCCAGACCCTCTGGGGGCTGAGTGTTGTGACAGCAGTATCTGCCTGGGAGCTCAGGACTCCCCACATTGCATCCCAGGGTGGTTCAGGGGATAAGGCCCCCAGGGTTCACAGGGGATTTCAATGGGACAAAGGGCTAAACACCCCCAAGGCTGGAGGAGGCTGGGTGGGTAGGACAGGGTGGCCAGAGCAGTGACACGCCCAGTTGAGCCGAAGGGGACCAGCCCAGGTAACTCAGTAGGGGGCTCTAAGCAGCCTTTTCCTCATTCTCAGCTCAGGGCTGAGACACAGACCTGGGACACAGATTGGTCAGGGGGATGGCTGCAGGGAGGGGACCCACTGGGTGGGGAAGCCAGGGTCCCTCCATCCCCTAGAGGTTTATGGGCAGGTGGGGCCAACGCAGGCTACAAGCCATCCCTAGCTGCACTCCTTCCGGTCTTAGCCCCCTTCTCAGCCAGGACCATGCCGAGGGTAGGGGTCTTGAGCCTCAGGTCCCTGGCCTGATGCACAACAGTTTGCAGGGGGCAGGGTAGGGGGACGCCTTAGTAGGCCTCAGATAGGAGATAGGAAGCCCAGAGTCCCTTCCCTGATGGCTGGACCTCAAAGGCCCCTGGGCCCCAGAAAGGAGCCTTCGAATCCTTCATTCACAGCCCTTGGCTTCTTGCGTATTCAGCTCCAAGGCCCAGCATCTTCCCCTGCCTGGCAGGGCCCCCTTGCAGAGCCGGCCACCCGCCTGCCCCGGGCCAGCCGCTGACCGCAGCCCTGAGTGTGGAGTGAAGGGAAGAGGCTGGGCCGTGGAGACTGAGGGCCTCACACTCCCTCCCCTCACAGCCTGGGCTGGAGCCATGGGTCACCCCTCATCCACCCCAGAGACCAGGGCAAGGATTGGTGGAAATGCCGAGAGGTTCAGGGGTCACAGTGCATGGCTGGGTCAGAGGTCAAAGATTTGCTGACAGCAGGCTTGGAGGTATTGATCTGGTGGGGGAGGTGACAGAACTCTGTCCCCTGCCAAGGGCTATGGACATGCGCTGGTGGTCAGCAAGCTGGACTCAGCAGAGCCCACCCCAGAGCAGGCTCCTGGGGATGCGGGGCTGGGGGCTACAGAGCCCCTCTCACGGCGCCAGGTCCTTCGACAGGCAGGGGACCAACTGTCATACCACAAGTGATTTCCGTTATCATCCTTGGGCTGATGGTCCGACATGCCTGGGTCTGCGTGGCCAGGGGGACAACAGGGACCTGGGCAGCTGCGTGCTCCAGCACCCGAAGCCCTCACAGGTTTGAGACGACCAACCTGGGGGAGCTGGGAACTGAGGAGTCAAGAAACCCAACATCCTCTTCGAGAGAACTGCAGGCTGAGGGTCGGGCTGGCTTCCTGGGGGAGGGTACACAGCTGCAGTGACCCTCAGAAGCCTCCCCCAGTCTTACCTGTTCACCCCAGAATCAGGCAGCCCCCCCACCTCGGGTCCTATACCCAGCTGGCTTCTGTGGGATGCAGGCACCATTCCAGCTCGCTCCCTCCCCAGAAAGATGTAGTGCATCCACCCCGCTCCCGCCCCAGCCTCTGCCCAGAGCCCTCCCAGAGGCGGCCAGACACTCCAGCTCCGCCTCACTCGTCCCCCACACACACATCCACAAGTCCAGGCCGGGCCAAGGCCTGCCCGGAGCTGGGGAGCCTCCGCGACCAAGAGGATGAAGGGCACCTCCCCAAACTGAACTCACCCCAAACAGACTGGACCCAAAGGTGTTTCTCCATCCATCCTGGAGCCTGCCTGGGGAGAGAGAGAGGGGAGTGTGTGTGTGCCTGTGTGTGTGCGCATGTGTATTCGCAGGTGTGTACATCCATGTGCTTGTGGCTATGTGTGCACATGTTATTTGTGTGAGTTTATGTGCACTGGGTACGTGTGTGAACACGTGATTGTGCATGAGTGAACTGTGTGTGATTATGCGCACGTGGGAGCATTGTGTGTGTGCGTTTGCGTGTACTCACATGTGTTTGGCTCAGGCCCGGGGCTGGGCTGGCCCCCTTCCAGGCGCTGACTGGAGAGACACTCCAGCTGTCCCCTGGAATGGCTTGATCCGGGCTTAGCCAGAAACCCTTACCAGTCCCTATGGCCCTGGCCCTGGCAGCTCTCCTAGAGCTGAGGGCTTCTGATCAACCCCAGCCAAGCTGGCAGCATGGCCAGAGGGCAGCTCTGTCCACTGGGAAGGCATGTGGTGGCCCCTGGCTCAGAGCATACCTAGGTTCGAGGTCACTGGCACTGAGGCAGAGGCACGTGGCACACTGGGGTCTGGAGCTGTCGTTGATGCCACCAGGGCCTGACAGGGGACGCCTCCTAGCAGTGACCCCTGCTGGGAACATAGGTACTGCAGACTGGCTCTATAAGCCATTGTGAGGGAAAGGGGTCCCCTTCGCCTCAATGGATTCCTCCCTGCAGGGAGCAGTGGATTGATATGCATGGTTTTCAAATTGTGAGCTAAGGAACCCTGGGGTTCCTTCAGGTCTCTCCAGGGATTCCCGAAATTTGATGCTCCCAGCTTCCCACCTTCCTCCTCAGAAGAGCATTGCTTTTAAGTACTGAACTTCTGAAGATATTTCTCCAAAAATATTTTAAATCTCCAGGCTGATTTTGACCTTTCAGCTCTAGGAGTCTATTTATGAGTGTGTCTCAGTTAGATCTGCTTTTAGAACAATTCATTGGGCTTTAACCCCATTATCTCCTGCCAGGCGTACAATATTACTTTAGGTTGGGTTCTGATTTAAATACCTCTTGGAAACCAGAAGAGGCAAAAAAGGAGAGAGGGTCCACTTCAGAGCTGGGCAGCCTTGCGGTCCCCTGGGGCCCAGCCCTTTGGCGAGGGCTGAGTTCATGCCCTCCGATAAAAGGGCATGTTATGTGAGGGGCTCCCAGGGCAAGTGCTGCCTCACCGCTCGGGCCTTGACACGGGGAGACCCTGATAACAGGGCATCTCCACCCAACAGCCCACCGGCTCCCCACCGCCCCAGAGGGAGCAGGACAGTTACAGCTGGTCCCACCCTGCCATGTGGTTTCCTGCATCCGCCTGCATGTTCCCAGTGCCTGCACATAACACATGGGGCACACCACGTTGCCCGCATTTCACGCCTTGCTGTGTTTGCCTGAAGTCATAAAATGTGATTTGCTGGATATAGAACATGGTTCACAGGGGCGTAAAGCGGGGCCAGAGGTGCGGTGGGCAGTGGCTCTGCCACCCTGGCCCCAGCATGGCCCCAGCCTGGCCCCAGCCTGGCCAACAACTTCTAGCTTAGATTGGCCCTAGGAACCTCCCCATGAGGGCCATTTCCCTATAATTCCCTCCAGGGGGTATGGCCACAACACACTAAACACAGCATGACAAAGTCTGGGGACCTCTGGGGCAGACACACCTGGTTTAGGCCTTTGGCTCTGTGCCGGGGCGGATGGGCGCTAAGGCCCAAGGATGGTCCTGCGGTGGCCAGACAAGGTCAGGAGGGATGGGGACAGTCTTGACCCACTCATCCCCATTCATTCATTCAGAGGTGGAGAGATTCCAGACAGGAACTCTGGTGCCCTTCCCTCTGCCCTACTCCCTCTGACTTTGCTCCCAGCCAAGAAGACACTATCCAGGAGCCTGGAGACAGACCAGCCCTGTCCTGCCCTGGGGAGCCCTCAACCAGCGGGGAAAGACCCTCTGGGGTTTTAACTGCTTCTCAGACCACAAAGATATGAGGTCCTGTTGGATCCACCACAAGCTGTGGCATCCACTCCTTACCAGCCACTACCAGCCCCAGGTAGGACAAAGCCCTTCAGCCACATCCCAGCAGGAAGGCTCCACTGCTCTGCAGAGGGGATAGCCCCCGAGGACCTCTCCACATCAAGTGTCCTTGGGGAGAAGATGACAATGTAGCCCGAGGCCTTTTGTAGTCTGTTTCTTCCCACCCTCCAACCTCTATCACTGCATCCCATCCACACAGGCCTAGGTGCTTCACTAATAACAGGTTCAGCTTGTTCTTGCCTCAGGACCTTTGCACATACTGTTCCAGCTGCCCTGAATGCTCTTCTCTCCAGTTTTCACATGACTGATCCTCCTCATTACCTGTTCACAAAAGCCCTCCCTGGACCCTCCAAAAGAGCCACCCCCATGGCCCTCCCAGTTCCTCCATGATTGTTTTCCTGTGTGACAGAGTCCCCATCACAAATTCTCTGGTTCATTTATGGGAGACTTTAGCATTCTGTAGCATGCAAGCTCCGTGGGGTGGAGTCCAGTCGTCTTGTTTGTGGCTGCATCCCCAGTGCCTGGCACACAGTAGGTCCTCGCCGAGCATTGCACAAGTGAGTGCATGGCAAGAGGGTGGGGGGACTGGGCCTGAGAGGGCTGGAGTAGGGCTGCAGGAATCTAACTGCTGAGCTGGACAGGGGCAGGCGGGCAGGGGCAAGTGGGACTCTACCCTCCTCCTTTACCTGGCAGGCAGGCCAGTGTGCAGTCAAAGTGCTCATCTGGAAGTGCTGGCAAAAAGGTTCCCCCTTCCCGCATAGCAAGGCAGCTGCGCCAGGGAGGGGCCGGGTGGCCGGGAGCTGGTGCTGCCTCCCCACCACTCACTAGCTCTGTCCTCAGCTGGGTCTGTGTGGGTAGGAGGTGGGAACAAGGTGGCCTCCATGGAGAATGTCTCCTCCTGGAGGGGGAAATGCCACCCCACAGGCTAAACACAGCTAGTGAACGCTCAGATGCCTTGACAGACCAGGGAGCGCCCCTTGCCCGTGGGAGGGGGCAAGCCTGGGGGCGAGGAGGGGCTCTGGCCCCTCACCTGGGGCTTTTCATCTGTCCCTTGGGCTCCTGGTGACACCTAGTGGCCAGCATTCCTGATACACTGTTTTCCCCATTCCCTGAACTCTCTCCCCAGGGGATGTCCCAGACAGCAAGGGCACCCCTGCCCCCTGGTCTCACCCACTCACATTCTCACGATCCCTGTCTCCGGGTCCACACCCACACGCTCACTCTCACACCCTCTCTCAAGGCTCGTCCCTCCCACACACAGTCACAGAGCCACATGGGGCCCATGGGGTGTCCCTGGGCCCTCCAGGCAAAGGGTCTTCACCGGAGCCCCACCAGGGGTCGGCACCCACCCGCCAGCCTCCCCACACCCACCCAGGTGCACCATGACCAGCTAGTTCCCCTGGGGAGGAAGGCCTGGAGGGGAGACTACAGTGACGCCCTGGGCTCCCTGCCCATCCCCTCCTGCTGGGCGTCACAGATACTGCTGATAAAAACAAACCAGGGCGGGGGCACAAGACCAAGGTCGAGAACCAGCAAGAACCCAGGAGATCACCATCCTGACCAGAAGCCCAGGAAGAACCAGCCCATGGGCAACGCCCGCACGAATGAGCGCGGTGACGCTTGAGGACGCCAGGAGGAGGAAAGGGGCCTGGGAGCCAGGCCAGGCCCAGGAGTGGGCACGTCTGCCTTGGCCAAGAGATACCTCAGCTGAGCCAGGGCCAGGCTGCCTGCATCGCTGAGAGAAGCCCGAGGAGCTGGGGGAAAGGCCTGGTGGACACTTCCAACAGAGGCATGGGGCATGCGTGGCCAGCAGCACAGGGTGGGGCCTGGGGCCTGGGACCCCAGACTCAGAGGAGCTGGAGGCACCCATTTCAGGTATGCTGCCGGCCTTCTCCTGCAATGGCCACCAGGAGAGGAGGGCAGAGGTCACTTTCCCCATTTCCCAGCTGGGGGCACTGAGGCCTGACAGGAGCTGACAGAGACAGGAGTTGCCGGTGCCTCACTTCCTAGGCTGCTGAGTGTCAGGGCCTCCACCTCCTGTATCCTCCCCGGACCCGGGCGTCTCTCACCGCTGTGCGCCCAGCTCTGCCTGCTTGGAGATGGCCTCACCCATCAGCGCACCCCTCCCCAAACCCCCTCGTCCTGGCCTCCAGTCCCTGCACCGCAGACAGGAGGTGTCCCAGAAGCCAGGCACCCACAGGACGGGATGGGGTGCCAAGGGCTGAGGGGGGGCCATGTAGGGGCGGTTGCAGCCGTTCCCTGTGCTGCCCACGGCCCTCGCCTGCTTGCAGGGCACGAACCTTGCTCAGGCACGGGCAGGCTTGTGGGGAGACAAGGACTGAGGTGAAGGCCAGCTCAGGATGCCTTTGGCTGCCGCCTGTGCCCGGTGCTCCACGCCCCAGGGACACCTTAGGGGCTGGAAGTTCCGGCTCCTCAAGGGGTAGATGCCAGGAGCTGGACTGGGGTCCCTTTTGCCCCCCCGGTGCTCGTCCTCAGCCCCAGCTCCACTTTGGACTGCAGCAGCCCTTCCCCAGTAGACACTTTTGGAGAGAGAAATTCTGATGTCCCCCCGATGCTTCCAGCCACCACCCTCCCACAATCCTGTGGGAGAAGGGGCAGAAGCTCCGGGCAGGGAGACGAGGTTCCAGGTGCCCCCCCCGCCCCACCCAGGGCTGTAACCCACTGGCCTCCCAGGCCTGCCCCTCAGCAGGCACCTCCTCCAGTCTGTGGGGTGGGCACTGGAGGCCTCAGCGGATGAAACCAGGATTGAACTGAGTCGCAGTCTCAGCCATGCCACCTTCTTGGAGCCAGACTCTGGGGACGGGGCGGGGGCAGGTGAGAAACGTGTGCTGGGCGGACGCTGTCTTGGGGGCTGGGACACCTGGAAGGAAACGCTGGCCCAGGCCGTGCGGGGGAGGGGGCGGTCAGGGAGGGCTCCCTGGAGAAGACACCTGGGCTGAGAAAGCTCCTCCAGACCAAGGACGCAGACGGAATTCCAGGGTAATGACGCAGAGGAAACGGCACTGAGAAGGACGAGACCCTGAGGAACTGGAAGGGAGAGGCAGGAGGGGCGAGGTGGGCAAGGTTGGAGCACGGGGGCCCTGGGGGCCATAGCGGGGGCGGGCCAGATGTCCCTACAAGGGCCGGTGAGGCAGTGGTGACGGGGCCCGAGGGAGAAATCAGGACGCAGGTCTTACAGTGTGTGCGGGCAAGGGGAAGGGGCTTCTCGGCTTGGCTGCGCCCCCCAGATCAGAGAACCAGGTGGGTGAGAGGCCCTCACAGTGGCTGTGCTTCTCCCACGGGGTGTTTGAGAAATGGAGGGGAAACTGGGTGTTGTGGTAATGGGGGTGCTACTGGCATTGTCGGTGGGGCCTGGGTGTGAGGGCTGCCCTGCCCAGCAACAAGTCATCCTGTGCCCACACAGGGTCCGAAGATCCCACCGGACACTCGGGTAGGCGGGTAGTTCACAACTGGGGGTGATTTTGCCCCTCGGGGGGACCTTTGACAAAGTCTGGAGACATTTCCGATCATCACCACCTGGGCTGGGTGTGCTACTGACATCTAGTGGGTGGAGGCCAGGGGTGCCACCTACATCCCACAGTGCAGAAGAGCGCGTCAGTAGTACTGAGGCCGAGGAGTCCCGGCCAAGGTGAAAACCCTGTTGGTAATGATCAGAGTCCGGAACCTGCTTTCTTTTTACATGGTTTCCAAATACAGAATTTCCTAGGGATGCAGCAATCTAAGGAAAATGGAACCTTGTTTCGTTTGGACATTTACCAAGAGTTGCTTGCCATTTTGGAAAACCGCATCCCTAAGCCGTGGCTCCAGCAGCCATCTGAGCCCGGAAGGATGCTCTGACCCGTCTGCGTCTGCAGCTGCTACAGCCTCGACGATGCTACACAACCAGTATCTGAGTCCTCTGTAGGTCATACGCAAGCATTTTTCAAATCAAATACACATTTGAAGTTATAAATTACATTCCTTTTATTTCTCCCTTGTTTTAAAGATAGGTCATTATATTGATTTTTTTAAAATTATGACTGTAAGTTATATTATCTATGAATTTTATTTGGGGATGGCAAGAATTATAAGATTCTTTATAGAGGGGGCAATGAATCTGACTGGATTGACCAAATGTAAGTGCTCACGGGAGGTGGGGGATAGGGGAGAGACGAGGAAGCCCCAGCGTTCTTGCCCGAGCAGCAGATGAGGGTGCCCCCCTGGATAAGGAAATGTAGGGGCCCTGGGCACAAAGGAAGATGCTGGGTACTGCCCATGGGACCATTGGCTTGAGGGGAGTTGGGCCTTAGGGTGGGGCAGCGAAGAGTGGAAACTGCAGACCACAAATCACTGAGTGAGGGATGGTGGCCCTGGAGGGAGCCCCGGGGGCATCGCAGGGGCAGAAGGAGGACAGGGGCCATGGACAGGACAGAGAACAACCGGGCAGTGTAGTTCAGGGCAGGGGTCTGCGAGTGGCTCCCTGAGGGAGGTGTGAGCGGTTCCAGGGCCTGGTGAGAGCACAGCAGGGGTCAAACATCCTCTGACCTATTTGGGGGCCTCCCTGCAAGACCACAGGCAGCTCTGGGAAGAAGAAGCCTTGTGGGTCCAAGCAGGGCCATCAGCAGACCAGGGTCTCTGCCCATCAAACCGACAGACTGGGCTGAGTGCCAGGAGGGACCCCAGGGCAGGATGGGGGTGAGGAGCCCCAGGACCAGGAGGCCCACACCTCCCAGGGGTTGCAGTTTCTGGATCTGATTATCCCAGCTCCGCATTTATCAGCTATGTGACCTTGGGCTGATTATTTCCACTCCATGCCTCAGCTTTTCCACCTTTAAAATGGGAAGACAAGTCAGAAAGAGGAAAACAAATACTGTATGCTAACACATATATATGGAATCTAAAAAAAAAAAGGTTATGATGAACCTAGGGACAGGACAGGAATAAAGACGCAGATGTAGAGAATGGACTTGAGGACACGGGGTGGGGGGAAGGGTAAGCTGGGACGAAGTGAGAGAGTGGCATGGACTAATATATACTACCAAATGTAAAATTGATAGCTAGTGGGAAGCAGCCACATAGCACAGGGAGATCAGCTCAGTGCTTTGTGACCACCTAGAGGGGTGGGATAGGGAGGGTGGGAGGGAGACGCAAGAGGGAGGGGATATGGGGATATATGTATATGTATAGCTGATTCACTTTGTTATACAGCAGAAACTAACACACCATTGTGAAGCAATTATACTCCAATAAAGATGTTTAAAAAAAAAAAAGAAAATGAGAAGACAACACACTGCCGGCCCCACTCCCATCTACCCCCCAGACAATGTCCTGATCCTATCCCATGGCTTGGCTAGGCCAGCACCTCCCTCTTAGCAGGACCCACCCTTGGCCAAGCTGACCCCCACCCATGAGGCCCTGAGAATCCCCACTTCACACGTCTTCCTCCCTGTAAGATGGACCCAAGAGAACGCGCCATCTTCCTCTTGGGAAAGAGTTCCAATAGCCGTTGGTCCCGAGGGCCCTTGGTGATGGTGCTGAGTGGGCCTGAGGCTCCCAGCCCCACTGGTGACTCATATCAGGACACGGGTGGCAAGGCCAGATTTGAATCCTCCCCTAATGGAGACCTCAGCCCAGCCCACCCAGAGTGGCTGGTGTCTTGGGCCCAAAGAGGTGGTCCCAGGAAGGTGGCCGGGGGCCAGGGGTTGGGAGACCCCTGTGACATTGAGACGGTTCCTCCCCGGACCCTTCTGAGGGCACCCAGGATCCAGCAGGCCCATCTGGACAGGGTCCCTGGAAAAGTAGGTGGGCCTGCGTTTCTCCAGAGTGGATCACCGTCCACAACCCAGGGGCGTCAGACCCCTGCCCTCCCCACCAGCTCTGGCACCAGTCAGCACAGGGAGTGCCCCCCCAGGAGGGGGATCCAGGTGGTGGGGGGCCCCCAGAGAGCCGTCCTGTCCACAGGGCCCCATGTTCAGACTTTCTGTGTGGTCCCCCAGTGACATTCCACGCATGGTCCCCAAGCCGCCCGCAAGACGGAGGACAGTCCCCGCTCGTGGAATAATAAGGTCCTGCAGTGTCCCAGGGGCTGATGTGTCTCAAATCCAAAGAGTATCTGGTGACGTGCAAAGTCTTGTTTTCACATTAAAAGCATTAGTTCGTTACAAGTACACGCCTAGATTGCCCCAATGTTTTGTAACTGGTTTTGACATTTCCCGGTATTTTGAGGCACCGGGTCTCCGAGGGGCCTGCCTGGGCACTCCTCGCCAGCTGCACCCACTCCTCCGCCCGCACCTTTCCCAGGCTCACTGCCCCCCTGCCTATTGGGCAGGTGGGGAAGCTGGGCCCCTGGGGCCTGCAGAGCCCCTGCCCACCAGGCCGTGGTCGGCCTGTCAGGGCAGCTCCGCTCAGCTGTGAGAAAGGCCAGGGCCCATCAGATAAGGCTCTGGGCCCTCCCGCCACCGCAGAGGCTCTATCGCCTCCCAGTCCCTCCCAGCCCTGCCCCGAGGCAGGTGTGCTGCGCGGAATGAATTTCACTACGAGATCTCTCTGGTTTCACTATGAGTTTCCTGACCCAGGCCAGCACCTACGGCCCCCGGGGCCTCCCCTGCATCTCTAGGGCCAGGAGGCAAGGCTCCCCACTCAGGCAGCAAACAGGAGGGAGCCTGGGCAGCCCTTGGGAAGGACTTCCCTGGCTTCTAGCTAACTCCAGTGGTCCCAAGAGAGGCTGGGTTCTGGTCCCAAGAAGCCTGGCCAGCCCGGGCCAACACCTTAGGACAGGGTCCCCCAGGGGCCTGGATTCCTTGATGGCGGAGTGGGGCGGGCCACAGGGTCTATCTCTTGGTGAGGGAGGCTGCCCTCTGGTGGCGCCTTTTGGAATGGCAGATGTCCTTGCCCAGGGCAGAGGGTCCAGGTTCAGGAGGCTGGCCCCGTAGGATTTGGGGCTGGGACAACCAGAAGGGAGAGGAGAGCCCAGTTCCAGAGCAGAGGCCCAAGCCCCAGCTTCTCATGTTCTCTACTGGTTCCTGTTACCCACGGTCCCCACCCCACCTACAGGGGGCTGCACAGGGCTGTGCTTATGAGGGTCTCAGGGGAGGACATGGGGTGACACAGGAGGACGCTAGAGTCCCAGACTCACCAACAGGTCACCCGTCCCCTCCTTTTCCCTCTTCTGACTAGTAGGCCCAGGAACCCCAGGGCCTGGGCAAGCTGCCCCCCAGGACAGCTGTGGCACTGAGGGATGAGAACCCGTCCCCGCTCCCTCCCCCTCACAGATGTTCAGTGACTCATCCAGCTCAGAAGTCGGGGGCAGAGCTGGGGCTAGAACCTGTATCTCTCAGTTCCCAGGCCAGACACCTGGGAACCTGCACTGAGGACTATGCTGGGAGGAAGGTCAGGTTGCCTTTGAGGAGCATCTGGCCCAGCGGGGAGAGAAGCAGTAAGGAGAGGTGGCGAGGTGGGCACAGAAGAGGCTCGTGGTCCCGTCTGGGGACCAGGATGTCTTCCTGGAGAAGGTGGTGAGCAGGCTGACTCACAAGGGATGCACGTGAGCATGAAGGTGCGTGTGAGGGGCTGCAGGGCCAGGCAGCCAGCATGGGCAAGGCAAGGTGGGGACTGACATCTGAGCATGCAGAGCCAGGGACAGTGGCTTTCGAGAGGGTGACCATACATCCCAGTTTGCTCAGGCATCTGGTTTACACCTGTCATCCTGCTGTAATTATTAACAGCACCCCTTTGCATTTTCAAAAGGGTCCCCGTTTGGACTGTTAGTTAAATGGTCTCCCCACAGAAACATCTCCGTGGAGGGGGGTGGTCCTCACCCCCAGGGCTGCATTGAGCAGGGACAGTTTGGGATGGGGGAGAGGATTTGATTTGCATTTTGGAGCAATGCTGGGGTGGCGAAGAAGCTGTCGTCTGTCAGTCTCGAGGATACGGTGGGTGGTAGAGTGTATTGGGGCGGGGGAGGATGGTGTGGAGGATGGAGGCCGTCAGAGCTCTGGGAGTGGACACTGGGATCTGGGTCCCCATCCCAGGAGGGAGTGGGTGAGGGCTCGGTGTGGTGACACACTCTTCATTTGATCATTCTAGAAGCACTGAATGTGCAGGCTGAGCCCTGGGCAAGGTGGTCCCTGCCATGGACTGTTACACCATGCAGATCCAGAATGTCACCAGAACCAAATACAAAGAGTTTTTTAAAAATTTCAGTCTCACAGAATATTTTAAAGTTTGATAACTAATTGCACAGAGGAGAATTGCGGGAGAGGAACAGGTGTAATACAAGGGCCCCCCAAGTCAGAAGATGCTGGGCTAAGAGTGGTGGTGGGGTGTGTGTGTGTGTGTGTGTGTGTACACACACATGCACATGCATGTAGGGGGGCAGTCATAGCCTCCGCCCTGAGAAACCAGAAAAAGAGACGAAGCTTTCATTTAAAGTTGGCTGCCCCGGATCACCAAGGACAGTGTCCAAGCAGCCCGGTTTCCCCATAACTGTGCTTTCTCCACTCTCTGCTCCATAGTGACCTTGGAAGAGGGGACTTTCACTAAATATTTAGGCATATAGCATGTGGAGCTTTCATTTGGACTCCTGCCCTGGGCCTACCAGTGTTAGGGCTGGACGTGAGCAGTGGCCGTCCAGGGAGGGTGCAGAGAGGGGAGAGAGGAAACACGAAGGGGCAGCAACTATGTCCGAGGCTGAGAGCCCCACGAGACAGAAACAGAGAGGGGTTCCCAAGAACCATCAGCAAAGAGTTGCTTAGCTTGAGAATTAGGGAGAGGCTTGGCATCAGGATAGTGGAAACCAAGGAGAAACAGGCTGCCTGAGTGGCTATCTAGGTTAGAATGTGAGTTAACAGGAGAAGGGAGTTAAGGCCAGAACAGGTATGGGGGCGCCAAGCAGGTTCAATGACCTTGAGGAGCTGGCGGAGAAAGAACAGACCCAAGGACCGCCCCCCCACTCGGATCCTGTCCCACCCAGGGACCCTGAAAGGACATGTTCAATGTCCTATTCTTGTTGAAGTGAGCATAACCTACATACAAAATACTGTATAAATCCTAAGTGTTCCACTTGATCAGTTTTCACAAACTGAACATACTCATATAACCAGCACCCAGATCAAGAAACAGAACATGACCAGCACCCCAGAGCTCTCCTGGTGCCCCTCTCCAGTCTCCACCTCCAATGAGCACCTCTATCTTAACTTTTAGCATCATACATTAATTTTGCCCGTTTTAGCACCTCTCATGAATGAGATTATCCCAGAATTTTATATCATATTCGGCTTCTTTTGCTCAATATTATGTCTATAAGATTTATCCAGGTTGTGGCGTGGTAGTAGTTTGTTCATTTCCCTTGCAGTACGGGACTCCAGGATTTGAATGTACTCTGACATATTTATCCATTCTACTAATAATGGTTTCTGGGTTGGGGCTACCGTGAAAAGTGGTGCTATGAATAACGTTGTAAACATCTTTCAGTGCATTGCTGTATTTATTTCTGTTGGGTATATACCTGGGAGTGTATCTTAGCCCCGGGCTCTCCAGAAACAGAGCCTGAGGCAAAAGCTTAGGTGGTGCTTTTCAATCAGGGGGTGCAATCACAGGGAATCAAGACTGAGGGGAAAGGGGGTGAGGCAAGGAAGACAAGAGAGCCAATACAAGGATGAGTTTCTGAACTGACCACAGCTTGGTGCCAAAAGCATCTGATTGCTGGGCTGTTGGGACCCTCTTGCAAGAGGCTTTATAATGAATAGGATTCATGACAGTCCATCTGGGATGAGGAATGGGGGAGAATTTGTCCACTGGCTTCCACCTGCCATCGTCAAAAGACAGGCCAAAGTGTGTTAACTCCCCTGCATTTTTGGTTACAAATTTGTGGGTACCAGTTTCATCCCTCACTGTCTCATGTCTCAAGGGGTAGCAGAGAAGCCCTGGGGAGGGGGGAGTGATGGGAGGTGTCTGCAGGTTGTACTTGAAAAGGAAGAGAATGTAACCAAGGCCTCCCAGGTGAGGCTGGAGGATCTGAGGTGGTACCCAGCAGGTGCCTGACACAGAATGGAGAGGCTGGGCCATAGGGATTTAGAAATATTGTCAAATAGTCTTCCAAACTGGTGGCACCAATGCACACTCCCTCCGCAGCGTATGAGAGCCTCAGGTAGCTCCACATCCTTGCCAACGCTGGTGTTTAATTTTAAGCACTCTGGTGGATGCACAGTGGTATCTCATTCTGGTTTTAATTTGCATTTCCCTGATGACTAATGAGATTGAACACCTGTTCAAAAGTTTACCAGCCATTTGGACATCCTCCCTTGTGAAGCACCTACTTAAAGTCTTTTTCCTTTTGATTTGTAGTTTTCATATTTTTGAGATACAAGTCCTTTATCAGATGTATGTATTGAAATAGCTTCTCTCAAATGTGGCTTACTTTTCCCTCTCTTAATCATGCCTTTTAATTAACAGACGTTTCTAATTTTAATGGAGTCCAATTTGTCACTTTTTTACTCATCATGCTTTTTGTGTCCTGTGTAAGAAAATGAATCTATTCTTTCCCCTAAGTCTTCTTCTAGCTGCCTTGTTGTTTTACCTTTCACATATACATTTTGTTTTCATGCGCACATCCATGGAATCGGTTTTAGGGTATGGTGTAAGGTAGAGATGAAGAGGGTTTTTTTTTTGTTATTTTCCAATATGGATACTTAATTGATCCAGCACCATTTACTGAAAAGTCTGTCCCACTTCTCTCCCCTGCTCTGCAATGTCAACCTTGTGGTGATAAAACAGGAGTCCATAGATGGATGGGTCTGTTTCTTTTTCTATTCTGTTCCTAGTTTATTTGTTTATCCTTGCACCTGTCTCCCTAACTGTAGTGTAAGTCCTCCAACTTTGTTCTTCTTTATATATGTTTTAGAATCAGCTACTTTACTAAATTAACTAATTAACCTTAAGTTTGTTTATAAATTTTTTTTGGATTTTCTACCCAATCATGTCATATGTAAATGACAGTTTTATATTTTCCTTTCCTAGCTTCATACTTCTTCAGATTGGCTTCTTTCACTTCGTAACATGCATTCAAGTTTTCTCCGTGTCTTTTCATGGCTTGATAGTGCATTTCTTTTTAGTGCTGAGTATTATTCCACACGTGGATGTACCACAATTTATCCATTCACCTACTGAAGGACATCTAGATTACTTCCAAGTTTTGGCAATTCTATATAAAGCTGCTATAAACATCCATGTGCAAGTTTTTGTGTGGATATAAGTTTTCAACTCCTTTGAGTAAATACCAAGGAGCACGATTGCTGGGTTGTATGGTAAGAGTATTTTAGATTTGTAAGAAACTGCTAAACTGTCTTCCAGAGTGGCTATACCATTTTGCATTCCCACCAGCAATAAACACCTGTAACTACACATCCTCACCAGCATTTGGTGTTATCAGTATTCCAGATTTTGGTCATTAAAAGGTTGCGCCTTATTCCTTCTTTTTCTTGCCTTATTGCACTAGCGAGGACCACCAGCCCAGTGGTGTAGAGAAAAGAGTGCTAACATTCTTTCTCATCTCCAGTCTCAGTGGAAAAGCATTCAACATTAAGCACAATGTTAGCTGTAGGGCTTTTGTTTGTTGTTTTTTGTTTCTTGGAGGGTTTGGGGGTTTGGTAAGATACCTTTATCAGATTGAGAAAGTTCTCTTCTTTTTTTTTTTTTTTTTAAAGTAGCTGTGCCGGGTGTGAGGGGGCGATGCAAAGTGTCAAGGTTCACAAACCTACAGAGTGAGCTATGACAGAGGCAGGCCTGCAGGAGGGCATGAGCAAGTTCTCTTCTATGTCTAATTTGCTAAGAGTTTTTTGGTTTGTTTAAAACGTGGAAGGCTGTTTTCTGAATGTGTTGAGAAGATCCTATGGTTTTCCTTTTTTTTTCTTCCTGTTTATGTGGTGACTTCTGCTGCTTGTCTTTCGGATGGTAAACCAATCTTGTGTTCCCATCAGGGTTTGCAGGTTCTACTTTATGCCACTAAAATCACCTCCTGAACTGTGGGCCTGGAAAACAACATGCAAATTCCATCCTGTGCAGTGCCCTAGAGTCACCCCTTCTCCTCAAACACTGACTACACATTTCAGGTGCCATGAGAGGCTCCCCTTCGAAAACCACCAACCCCCGGGGGCACCAGCCCCGGCAGGACCCTCTCCCAACAGACTCTAGCGTTGCAAGGGCAAGTGCGTGCGGAGAGTGAACGGGTCAGACCCCCCCACCCCCCCCAAGACAATTAAGAGTCTGCACAGCTCGTGCGCCTCCCCCGCCCCACGCCTGCGCCAGTCTCCTTTAAGGGAGTCGGCCTGAACGCGTCTCTGGGGCGGGAGGCGGAGGGCGCCAAGAATGCCGCACTCCGACGACGGGAGAGCAAGGGCTGAAGCTTCGCCGGGCGGCCTCCCCCTTCACGTCCCCCCAGGGTCTTCCCGCTCCTACTCCCAAGTCCCCGCCCCCGACTTCGAAGGTCCCCCTCGCCCGCAACCCCCCTGAACCGCCACGCCCGCCCCCCGATGCTCCTCCCACAGCCCGGGACCCGACCCCGGACCCCGCCCCAATCCCCGGTCCGCCCGTCGGACCAGGGCGACCCCCACCCCCACCCCGCAAGCCCCGAGGCCGCGGGCGGGGGAAGCACGGGGCGCGCGGCACGGCCTCATCCACATGCAGGGGACGGCGCGTCGCGGCGGCCGCCAGGAAGGGACAAAGGCTGTTCCGCCGCCGGCCGCACAGTGCCAGGCTCGCCCCGCCCGCCGCCCCGGTGGCCCCCGACGCGGCCCCCCTTGCGTCTGTCCCGCCGGCCCGGCTGCACAGTCCGGACGGCTTCCGGGAGGAGGAGGCAGCCTCCATCGGACCCTGCACGCCCTGCCTCCTCCTGCGACCCCAGGGGCCACAGCCCCTTCTCCGTGTCTCCGGGGCAGTTGAGTTGGCCTCGTCTCTTGAGCCGAAGAGACTCAAGAGACGAGGGGCCTTCGCCAAAGACCCGATTTCTAGTCCACTGAGCCCCGACTCTGTGGCCAGGCGTCTGCGCGTAGAACCTGCCGGACCCAGTCCAGAGCCGGGCTGGGCGGCGGAGGGCGGGGGAAGGTAAGGTTTAGAGCAGAACCCCTTCCAGGACCCCCCCAAGTCACTGGGTCCCCTCTGGATGACGGTTAGGGGCTCCAGAGTCTTCACCCCGACCCTGTCTCCCCAGACTTTTGATGATGGGGCTTAGGGTCTCCTGACCCCAGGGGATCCTGGACAAAGCCCCCACCCCTCCGAGAGCTATACCTCACACACCCCCATCAACGTCTGGAAGCCAAGGAGGCATCAGAAAGGGTTTGCACTTCGGCCTTGCCACTTGCTCTGTGACCTTCCTTACTATCCCGGGGCCTCAGCTTTCCCCTGTAGAGTGAGCCCAATCTCCACCCCTCTGCCCGTACACACACTCTAGGGGTCCGTGCCAGGATTTAAGGAGTATGGCAGCTCTGGCGCACAGCAGGTCTCAATACACAGACGGCTATTATTTTTGCCAGCTTCCTCAGTCTCCTTGAGGGCAGGGAGAGTCCTGCCTTTGAGCCCTGCTCCCCCGCCCCCACCCCAAGCCTTCTTCCTAGGCCTTCTTGGGTCCAGGAAGTTCTTCCTAGGTCTGCCCCAAATCCTCTCCTTCCTTCTAGGCCCGCGTTGGGAGGGTGGGGGCCACGGGGGGAGTTCCCTTTAAGGAAGGTGGGGGAGGGGGCTGCTGGCCGGTCCTCCTTCCGCCCCTCCCTGGTCCCCGCGGGCCGGGGCTCGGGGCCAGGGCCCCGCGCCAGCGCATGCGCCCGCCTGTGGGCGCTGTCCGGGCTGCGAGAGAGGCGCGCACCGACAGCCGGACGGACGGACTGACTGGCGGCTGGTCGGACAGACGGGGCAGCGCAGGGAGCTGGGACGAGGCGGGACAGCGACATGGCCGGCCACACGCAGCAGCCGAGCGGGCGCGGGAACCCGGGCCCTGCTCCCTCGCCCTCCCCCGGCCCGGGCCCCGGGCCCGGCGCCTCGGAGCGGGTGGCGCTCAAGAAGGAGATCGGGCTGGTGAGCGCCTGCACCATCATCATCGGTGAGCGGGCGCGGGGCGGGCGGGTGCCTGGGGCGGTAGGGCCTAAGGCTCACGGCGGTTCGGAGCAAGGAGCACCCCTCTCCGGGCGCGCCTACCGGTCTGAGACGGTGGAACGTGGATGAGGGGATGCCCGCCCGGGGCACCTGCGGTGTCTCCCCTCACACAGCAGCCACAGGGCTTCTTGTTTCCACCTCCCCAAGTGCCCCGAATTTTTGCGCTTGAAGGAGGTGCAGGTCCCATCCACAGCTGGAATCCTCCTCCTGCCTTTACTTCGCCATGGACTTCCACAAGGCAGTTGCCCTCAGTCTTCTCGTCTATAGCATGGAGATGGCTGTGGTCCTGCCTTGAGTGCAGGAGTCTTGCAAGTGTGGGAACTCGGTAAGCTGACCCCCGCTAAGGCCCCAAGTTCTGGGTCTTGTGGCTTAAACTGAGTTCCTACTGTGTGCAGGGTCCAGGTGCCGGGCAGTGTGAGTGATTTATTCTTCGCAAGCAGGAAGGACTGTGGGTAGCCTGGACAGGGAGAGCCAGCCCAGAGGGGAATCGGTTCGGAGTATACAATTAGTGCAGAATTCTGCAGCAGGACCCTGGTGGAGGGGGAGGAGCAGCCAGTGACCGGGGGAGGCCCAGTTGGGGTGGGCAGACCCAGCCTTCGAAAGGCCAACTGCTTCCTGGGCTGGGATCCCATTTGCATCCTCTCACTCTCTAGCCCAGCTTCCCCACCTGAGAATGAGTCTGTGCATCCTGCCCCCATTTGGGGACTTCTGGGTAGGCAGAGGGCTCAGGGCACAGTGAGAACGGTGGTGGGGTTTTCCGCCTTCTGTCCCAAGTCAAGAACACGGATGCCTCAGGAACTGGCTAACCCAGACCTGTGCCTGTATCCACACCAGGTGCCTCAGAGACCCTCGTGGGAGAAGTCTGTTCCATCTCCTGTGTCCCAGGAGACACAGGCTGGAAGGATGAATGGCAAGGGTCTTGACCGCTCTCACTTTACCAACTGCCCAGTCTTCCCCTCCCCAGCCAGTGGGTGCTGCTTGTGCATTCACTGCCCACCCATCCTCAGACCCTTGGAGATGGAAAAAGTTGGGGGCTCAGGAGGGCAGACTGGTGTCTTCACCTCCTCCTCCTCTGCCCCCACACTGGGAGCTCCTGGGCCAAGGTTGGGGTCTAGCTCTTGGTCATCCCCTGCACTCGAACTGAGAATTGCCCCAGCACACAGCGCCTGTGCAGGTACCTCTCTGTCTCACCCACTTGCACCTGGAAAGGTGTCTTCTAGGAGCTGGTCCCGATCTGGTCCAGAGACCTTCTTGGCCAAGAGTGCTCCTGCTTGACTGCTGGGAGGAAGGGCTGGTTCCAGGGATTTGGCCAGGGTACTGGTTAGAGCTTTGCCCTGGCCCACACCCTCTCCAGGAGCTGTGCCCTCAGGAAGAGGAAGTCCATACATCATGGGTGGGCCTTGGGGTCAAGAGGCTGACTGTGTCTGGAGCCAGCTACAGTGCCGGGCAGGTGCAGGGAGAGACGTGGTACTTGCTGGGCTGCCTCAGCTAAACCCAGCACCCTCGAGCTGTATTCCTACTCTTCCTCCTCCCCACATCCCATCCCCCTTAGGTCAGGCAGAGGCTGCTGGCTCCTCTCTCCTCAAAAGAAGAGGGCCCTGGTGGTGATGGTGGGAGTGGATGAGGCTAATTCTGCAAGAATTTTTCTGTGCAGCGCAGCTCTGCCCTTACAGCTCCCCCACTTTTCATACCATTTTTGCTGTTCCAGGTCCACTGCCGCCTTGGCTTCAGGCCTTGAGGACTGAGCTGGGGTTAGGAGTGACTTAGCCAAGAGTGGCAGACTCAGGAACAGAACCCAGATGACCTGACTTCAGCCCAGGACACTCAGAGGTGGTCCTACAAGCCTGCTTGGGGAGCCTTGAGGGGTTTCAGCAGGCAGGAGGCTGGGCTGGGCAGGAGACAGACAAGGGGAAGATGGACCTGGTCCAGAAGGTGGCAGATGACAGAGGAGGCAGGGGTGGGCTGAATCGCTGCACTGCCCTCCCCAGCCTGATGCCCTGAAAGCCCCCACTTCCTGCCCTTTCACTGTTCCAGGAGCCCGGACTCCCACATCTTTCCCCACTTTCCTGCCCTGGGGAGCCTGGTCAAAGTAAAAAATGTCTGCTGAGTGTCATAGTTTAGCCTTAAAAGTCTTGAAAACTTTATAGCTTCCTCCATAATCTTTCTTGTTTGATAGCAGCTTATTATCTCCAAAACTTCCAAATAGATCCTCCCAGAAGATCCGATAATTCTCTCCCCTTGTAACTCCTGCCCCAGGCTGAGGAGTAGGAATGGAATGACATAAAAGGGCTTTGGGCTAGAACAAGACTCCACTTAAAATGTGTTTAGGACAGCACCTGCTGGCTGCAGCAAGCACAACTGGAGGGGAACGGGCCAGCCTGGAGGAAAAAGAGCCTTCTGGGGCGGGGACTGTGCAAGACATCACCACATCCAATACCTATTCAGAAAAACACACCTTACTACATTATGAAAACATGTTCTCCCTTTATCTCATTTGATTGCCTGCCTTGCAAGATGGGAATTTTTATACCCATTTTACAGATGTAGAAACTGAGGTTGGAAGTTAGATGACAATGCTGCAAGTGGTGGACTCGGAATTTGGAACCAGAATTGGACTCTTCTCCCAATCCAGTGCCCTTCTTCACACTGCTCTGGTGCAGGGCAAAATTGGGGCCAGATGCAGAGCCCATGATGGGGGAAGGTTGAGGATTGAGCTGGGAGCTCATCCAACCAGGATTTAGTGAGCTCCCCACTCTACTATGGGTAGGTGAACAAACAGGTGGACAGAGAAATAGCCTCTGACTCCCCCACCCCCACCCAGGGCTGTATGTACAGGGTCTCTTGTCCTGACTCAGGGACCACAACCAGCTCCCTCCCCATCCACACCCAAGGAAGGGTCGTGCCCGGGTTCAGCAGAGTGGGAATCAGCCAGGTCTGCTGACCAGACTGTCCTGTCCTTCGCTCTCTCCCTTTGACTTAAATATCCAGCCCATGTTTGTGAATCAGGCTCTAGTATGTTCTAGGACTCAGGGACCCCCTTCATGAACCCTGTCTCCTTAGGAGCCAATCTCTACTCATCCAGCCATGGCCAGGTCCCTCCGTTGTCTCTGGGGCTGGAGGTGCTGGGCTGCTCAGAGGATAGCCCTCTCCAGAACCCCAACCCATCCTCCCCAGGACCCTGAGGGGACATAAAACCACACAGGAGGCTGGCTGTACCTCACCATAGCCCCAATTTACAGATGAGGAAACTGGGGACCTGAGGCTGCAACCAGCCCAGGGTCAGATGCCCTTGGTGTGCTCTAAGACACCGTTGGGGGCTGAAGCAGCTCTGGCTACACGGATGGGGCCTGCTAGCTCTGGTCACGCTCATTCATCTATTCAACAGTTAGGTACTGGACAGTGCTGGGTACTGTTCTAGGTGCTGGAGACACAACAGGGAACAAGACGGACAAAATCCCTGTCCTCCAGGAGCTGACGTTCCAGCATGGAAGTCAAAGAGCAAGCAAGATAAACAAGCTGAATGTTTAGCTGCCAGGGTAATGATAAGTGCTAAGATGAGAAAATGAAGGAGGGAGGATTGTAGGTAGGAGATGAGTCAGGAGTGAGATGGAGTGCAGTCTGTGTAGGCCTTGCAGCCACAGTAAAGACTTTGCCTTTTTCTCTTTGTCAGGGCTTTGGGCAGAAGAGGGATGGCATGGGATGGCATGGGGTAGGATGGGATGGGATGGCGTGGTGTGGGATGGGATGGGATGTGTTGGGATGGGATGGCATGGGGTGGGATGAGATGGGATGGGATGGGATGGGATGGCGTGGGGTGGGATGGGATGTGGTGGCACGGCAGGGCATGGCATGGCCTGGGGCTTACTGTGGAGAAGAGGCTGTGGGCAGAAGAGGCAGAAGCTGGAAGCCCAGTCGGGAGGGTACTTGAGTCACCTGGGTAAGAGATGATGGTGGTTCAGAGCAGGGTGGCAGCAGTGGTGGTGCTGAGAGGAGGTTCAGTCCTAGGTGTGTTTGGAAGATTGAGCCAAATGTGTTGAACTGGACACAAGGTATAGCAGAGTGGAGTCTGGGTGACAGCAGGTTGGGGCCTGAGCAGCTGGGAGCATGGTTTGCCATTAATTGACCTGGGAAGACTGTGAGATGAGCAGGTCCCGGGGAGAGAGTTCCACACTCCTGGTCATCCCTCTCTCGAAAGGAAAGTGGGTTAGGCCGGAGGCGCACGCTGACCAATTGGCAATTCCAGGCATGCCCTGGAAACGTCCCCACTCACCTCCCTGGAGTTCTGCCAACACCTCAGCGGGCACTGCTGTCCCCCTAGAGGGGGGCCTGCCATGCTCACCATAAGGACACTGTGCTGGGAGTCACAGGCTTCACCCAGAGCAATAGCAGGGCCCCCAAAGCAGAGCTCTGGCCGCTGACCCCAGGGTGTTGAGGTCCCATAGGGTTCAGATCCAAAGGCCAGCTTGGGTGGCCTGGGGTGTCTCCAAGGTAGATGACTATAGTGAGACCCATAAGCACTTCCTGGGGCCTGTGATGTAGCAGGCAGTGTGGGAACAGACCCACATCACTGCCTCGTCTCCCCATCTTACAGATAAGAAGGTTCGGAGAGTGAAGTACCTTGTCCACAGCCTCCCGCCATGAGGGATCTGGGATTCGAACCCAGATGTAGGGGTTCTCAACTAGTAATTGGCCCTGCCCATGGCCTCAGGGGCCTTGGGACTTACCAGCGGGGATTTGGAGCTCTTCCCCAGAGCCCTCATGGGTCACATCCTAACAGGGAGGTGCTGGGACGCATTGCCCAGGGCAAGAGAAGGAGGCCTGGCCCATGGCCAGCCCCTGATCAGGCCCAGGAGCTCTGAGCTACTCTCTGCCAGGCCAGCAGGCCAGCGTGGCAGGAGGAGGCCCCGCCATGGCCCTGCTCGCTGAAGAGGCAGGCATAGGCCAGACGCGTGTAAGGGGACCTAGGTCCCGGGGGCTCCCTGTCCTTCTAGGGGGCTTGGACTTCTCATCTCAACAGGCCAGGGCACAGACCCTGCCCTCTGGGAATGCAGAGTCCACCCAGGATGGCAAATAAAGGAGTCACTTCCTGGCCATACTCCGGGTACCATGGGAGAGGAGCAGGGGCCAGGTTATAGGAATCAGGATGGGAGATCAGGGAGGGCTTACTGGGGGTGGTGTTGCTTCTGGGAAGCCAGTGAGCTGGGGAGAGACCTGCCACAATGCGGGACAGAGGGCCCCAAGCAGAAACTGTGTTTCCTCGGGCCCCGTGCAGATGTGCAGGACGCGTCCCTCCTGCCCAGCAGTGCCTCAGCCAAAGTCAGTGTTGCACCAGCCCTCTGCTGCCCCCTAGCCCAGTGGCCCTTCCTGGCACAAGGGGAAACTGAGGCCCAGGGAGCAGCACGGGCCTGAGGTCACACAACAGACTCCTGAAAGTGTTCTAGGGATGAGGGGTGGTGCCAGCAGCCTGACAGGACCTCCCTGGCCCCTCCCCCAAATCCGACTCTGCACATTCCCCACACACACACCGAGGGCAGCTGGCCCCTTCCACCCACACGACCTCCGCAGTCCACCCCTGTGACCTCCGTGGTCGGCTCATGCCTCCCAGAAATAGGTCAGCACTCACCGCTGCAGCCGGGGGAACAATGGCTCTTTCTTCGTTCCTTCACGGACCGGGTAAGCCCCATCAGGCCACACATCTTAATGTGATAAAAACCACCCAGCTTGGCCTGAGGGAAGAGGGGCGGGAGGAGACTGGAGGGGGGCCCCCTAGTTGAGGGACTCACATCCTCACCCACCTTCCTGGGAGCTCTGGCCCTGCCAAGGACCTGCGGGGACCACAGAGCAGCCGTCCCACTGGGTGGACGGGAACACGGAGGTCTCGGAACCCACATTTCTCCAGCCTGCCGTCAATCCCCTGCCGTCAATCAGACACCTGACCAGGTGCTCAGCAACATCTCCCGGCCCATCCCACAGTCTGTGGTGCCTGCCCCTCCTCCTCTTCCTCCAGAGCAGGATGCCCCAAGGGCTGGGCTTGTCCACTGCAGTTCACCCAGTCGGGCAGAGCTGATTCTGCTGGACCTGAACGTGAGGGCTGGGAAGGGAGGCCTGGACCCACCACCAGGAGGCATGGGCAGATTCCTCTGCAGCACTGCCTTACAGCCCCACGGTCCCTTCTCCACACCTCCTGAAATCATTCAGTGCTGGAGACGCCCACGCCCGTCCTCAGCAGCGTCCCTCCTCCTCCCGGCCCTCTGCCCCTCACCCAAGCCTACCGCCCCTCTTGCTCCTTGCAGAGCCCCGTCCAGCCCACATGGTGCCAAGAGCAGCCAGTGGACCTCGATGGGGTTTTCTGCCACCTTCCAGCACAAACCTGAGGCAGGTGCTGGAGGCTGTCCAGGCCCAGAGGAAGAGGCCCCCAGAGAGCTCAGAGACACCTGCTGGCACATGTGTTCCTTTGAGCCACGTGGGGAGAAGTCCTGCACTGTAGCTTGCGGCCATGTGTCTAAAACAATAGCAGTCCTCACCCCCGGCCCATCCCCCGAGTCTTCAGCCGCTGGGCACAGACGAGTGATGTGTCCCTTTCAAATCCCAGCCTTGGAGGACAGGTGCCAGGTGTGGCTTCCCCGAGGGCTACACTCGCGAGGCCCCATCAGGCTGAGTTGTGTACGGTGGTGGGCGTCCCCACGGGGTGGGTGGCTCAGGGCCCTGGATGCACCCAGCTCCTTCCAAGGCCACCCAGCCCCCACTGGCTTCCAACCTCCCTGGCTTTTGGCAAATCCCACTCCACCAGGTCCTGAGAACAGAGGCTCTACTGCCGGATAGAGCAAACGCAAAGGCTCTTTAGAAGCCTAATAGCCCACCCAGGCCCTGGGCCCCGTGGGAGATGAAGGAAGCGGCCCCTCTCTCCCTGGAAGCGAGCTGAGGGCACAGCTTACCTCTGGGGCTGGGAGACAGGAATTCTTTCCTCCTTATCTGGATGTATTTAGGGCTCCTGGGACGTGACTAGAAAACCAAGTGGGGCGTCGTGGCCGTCCAGACTGGAAATCTGTGCCGGCCGGGTGGGGGTGGGGTAGGACTGTGGACAGGGAACGCATGCAGATGGGCGGCCCCAGCTGTGTCCTCGTCCAGACCCGCCTGTGGGCCTGGCAGGTGGAGCAGGCAGGGTCTGCCCTGATGGACCTGTGCTCCCCCCCAGGGCCCCAGCAGGTGGGGCCATCTCGTGGAGGGGCTGAGCCCCGGGTCCCAGCAGTGTTGCTTTTTTCTTCATGTGGCCTGTGGGTTCTGGGATTATTTCCTCTTGGGCAGGCCCTAGTCCAAATCACCAGTGATGTGACCTGATTCATTTGCACGGATGATGAGACCCGGGTAACGCAGAACATTGCCCACTTTGCCCTAACTGCCAGGGAGCTCAGGACTAAGTGGGCACTCAGCGTTTTGCTCATCCTGGGAACCTGCTCTGCAGCCCCCAGCTTGGCCCTCTGAGCATTTCCCATTGTTCTGCTCCCAGACCCCATGAGTGCCCCACAGTGCCCATACTTGCAAAACTCAGACTCAGCCCAGGGGCAGGCCAGGCCTTCTGTGACCCATGACCTGGCAGATTCCACTGGCACCCAAGCCTTGGAAGCTAGCCTCCCCCTCTGCTCCTGCCACAGTCCCCTTCTGGGAGGGCCGAGTGGAGACTGCTGCCCCCCACTTCACAGAGGAGGAGGTCAGTCCTTCAGTGGCATTGGTGCCACTTTGGGCATCAGGCCATTCACTCATCCTGTAGTCTGCTCAACAGATGTGTATTGAGCACCAACTGTGTGCTGGAGGCCCCAGGTGAGGTCGCAGACGGTACACACAGAATCACGCAAAGATGCAAAGGACATCTGGATACAGCTGTGAAATGAGCTGAGGCTTCCCGTACAGTACCTCGCTGAATCCTCACAACAGTCCCATTGTATAGATGGGACTCAAGAGGTGACATGAGTGGGGAGAGGTTCCCGGCCTCCTGAGCCCCAGCCAGAGTTTCCCACTGTAGTCCTAGGATTAGAGCAGTGACCCCTGTTTGCAACCAGTGGGCTGTTCCCAAGGGAGAGGCATCTGTGTCCATACCCCAGGCTGAGCCAACTGAGTCCTGCCAGCCTGCCATCATCCACCCCATCCCTTCCGCGATGGCTGCTAAGCAACCCCCAGCCCTGAAAATGCACCAGCTCCTCTCCCTCACCCCACTGACCCTTGCCCAGGACCTGAAACATTTTAACAATGCCAGGAAACGAGGTCTCTTCCGAGTCTGTGTCCACAGCATGGGTCCTAGGTCAGGGAGGAGCCCAGCAGGCAAAGGGCTATCTAATAGGGAAAGAGGAGATGGAAGATAAAGAAATAAAGTACGGAGCAGGGTCTGGGGCTGTGAAGTGGGAGGAGGAGCCTTACCAGTGTGGTCAACGAGGGCTTCATGGAGGAGGTGCCAGTCCCCAAGCCACTCCATGAGTTTGGATTTCGGCCAATAGGAAGGTGGCAAGAGAGTATCATGGTCAAGGTCTTGCTTTAGGTGGACAGCTCTGGCCAGGTTGGGAGGAAGCCAGGTGGCTGGAGGCTGACAAGCCTGGAGGCCTTGGCCAGGGGCGAGGGGCTGGGCCTGGGCCCTGTGGGGATGCACAGGAGCGTCTGCCACTCTGCCACTGCTTGTGCTTGCCCCACCTCATGGTTGTTAGTTGGGGGCAGAGGAGCTCGGAACAGGACCCATCTCTGGCAGGGGAGCCTGTCTGGACAAAGTGCCACTCCCCATGCCAGGGGCTGGGGAGGGGAGATGAGGTGGCCAGAGTGGGACTTGCAGGGTTTGAGGGACCCATGGCATCCACATGCCTCCAGACCCACCCTCCTCCTTGAGGGAGCAGCCCGGGCTCCCCTCCTCACTGCAGCATCTGGAGCTGCACAGAGAGGCTGCCCTGCTGGGGGCTCCCAGACCTGATGCCTCCCCACCTCTTCCCCCCCACAGGAAACATCATCGGCTCGGGCATCTTCATCTCCCCCAAGGGGGTCCTGGAGCACTGTGGCTCCGTGGGTCTGGCCCTCTTCGTCTGGGTCCTGGGTGGGGGCATCACTGCCTTGGGCTCACTCTGCTACGCGGAGCTGGGAGTCGCCATCCCCAAGTCTGGTGGGGACTACGCCTATGTCACCGAGATCTTCGGGGGCCTGGCTGGGTGAGTGTGGGGCACCAGCAGCTGTGGGGTGGGGACAGCCTCTCCAGCGTGGATGACCAGCCGGGCCCAGGACCCCGGTGTCCTCTTCTGCTTCTCACATCGCAGGGAGGTCATGGGAGTGGATGGAGGGACGGGGAGGTGTTGGGCAGCCTTCTAAGGCCAGGGTGGGCGGGACCAATGCCCACCGCACTCCAGCTGGCCCCTTGACCTCTCTGTTCTTCCTTTTAAATAGAGCTCCTCTAAGCCCCACTCCCCACCCAGGTGCTTATGGGTGGGGAGGACCTTACTATGGAAACCTCTAGATCATGCCAACATCCAGTCAGGGACACCTTGATGTTAGTAAACTAAATGCAGGATGGAGGGCATGATAGTCCTATCAACACCCTGCAAGAGGGCCCCTTTAAATAGCTCCCGATGTTCCTTTATTCACCGTGAACATTAGCTGAGCACCTACTGTGTGCTGAGGGCCAGGACGCAATGATAAAAAGATCCATCCCGGGCCTCAAGTTGCTTACGGTACGGAAGGGAAATAATCCTTCAAATGTGATTAAGACCAGGAGGAGCCTTGCTTTGAAGATATGTGAGAGGCTGCAGCCCAGCAGCCAAGAGAACAGGGTGCCCACCACCCAGAGAAGACTCCCAGTAAAAACCACATTTGTGCCAAGGCTTGGAGGAAGGGTGGGGTTTTGTTGGCCGACCAGTGAGGAGGGGTAGCACATACAGAGGGTGGTGGCCTGGGCGAGCTCCGTCTGTCTGCCATGGCCACAGGCAAGGTCAGGTCCATCGTAGACGACGGGGCTTGTCTGGGACGGGGCAGCCTGTAGGTGGAGGGCCATCAAAGGTATTGCAGCTATCCAGCTGAGCCATGCTGAGGGCCAGAACAAAGGTACAGGAAGATTCCAGAACCATATAGGAGTCTAAATTGGGAGGACATGGTGGCCACTGTGGCATGAAGGAGAGGCTTGGAGAGACTCCATAGATGGTGGTTCCTGGGATGGGGAGAGGGAGATTTTAGGTTGGGGTTTGCCACACAGGTGGGGTCTGTGGCATGTCTGGGGAGACGCTGAATCAGGCCTTGGGTGGCAGATCTGGAGCACAGAGGAAAGGTCTAGGCTGAAATATTTAAAGTTTGGTTCTGAGGGATGTGGTCAGGGGCCTTCAACAGGGCAGTGGAGGATGGGGCCCTGGTGTTCTCCTCTGGGGAGAGGGTCCTCAAAGGGGCCTGGGACCCGAGAAAGCAGAAGAATTTTGCTGTGTGGCGGAATACTCAAGAAGATGGGAGGGAGAGGAGGGCCCGAGACCCACCCCAAGGGCACCCAGCATCGAGGGTGGGCAGAGGGGAGCACCCAGTATGGGAGGAGGGTCACGGAGCTAGGATGTCCCAGAAGCCAAAGGGGGAGAGGTGGTGCAAAGCAAGAGGTAAGGAAGCAGGTCTACAGAGCAAAGGTGAGGACCAAGAGGAAGCCACTGGACTTGGTGTCCCTGGATGAGGCAATCCCTACCCTCAAGGTGGGACGGACAGGGGACTAGGACCACCCCCACGGACAGGCACTCCCCTGGGTGCAGGCAGAGCCCCCAGGAACAGGTCGAGCCTCACTCCCACGTGGGCACCCTGCGGAGGTGAGATTCTGGCAGATGGGATATAAATCCCTGTCACCCCAGCCAGGGGTCTTTGCAAGGTCCGGTCCCTCGGGGATCACAGCTCAGAGTCGGCCACCTGCAGCCACAAGGCTCTGCTGAGAACTACAGCTGGAGCTGTGACTGGAGGTCCCGGGACAGCCCACCCCAGCTCAGGAACAGCCTGCGACCGGGGACTAGGTGGCCATTAGAAAAGCGCTTGGTTCCCGAGCCTCTCTCCACACCTGCCCGAGGGCAGCCCGTAGCTGTTTGTGCTGAACACTGTCTCTGTTGAAACAGTTCATAAATAGAGCAGAGACCTCGACAAGGTTGGCCCTGCCTCCCTGGACCAAAGCTGGTATCTGGCCCCCACAGCAGCCCTGGGTGCCGGGGCCCAGGGTGCAGCCCCGCTCCACACATCTGGGCCCGCTTGGCTGGGAGGGTGCCGGGAGGCCTGAGCCACTGGGGCCCTCACTCCTTCCAGCTTCCTGCTGCTCTGGAGCGCCGTCCTCATCATGTACCCCACCAGCCTGGCCGTCATCTCCATGACCTTCTCCAACTACGTGCTGCAGCCCGTGTTCCCCAACTGCATCCCCCCGGCCGCTGCTTCCCGTGCGCTCTCCATGGCCTGCCTTAGTGAGTGTCCACCGTGGGGCCGGGCTGGGCCTCTGTCCCCAGGGCCCACCCTGCTCCCTGCCCCGGTGGGGGGACTTTGGGGGGAGGTCCCTCCAGCTGTCAGTCCCCGTGAAGTCGGCCTCAGGGGCCGGGCTTCTGGCACTCCAGCTGCTGCAGGGGACACCGCCCTCCTGCAGCCCGGGCTGGACTTGGCTGTGGCCCACCTCGAGGGGGCTTGGCCTCGGGTGCCTGCCCACCCAGCCACCCGCCCTTCCTCCTCAGTGCTCCTGACGTGGGTGAACAGCTCGAGCGTGCGCTGGGCCACGCGCATCCAGGACGTGTTCACCGGCGGGAAGCTGCTGGCCCTCTCGCTCATCATTGGCGTGGGCTTTGTCCAGATCTTCCAAGGTAGGGCCGGGCTGTGGGGAGGGGGGGTGCTGGGCACAGGGCCAGGGAGACGACGCTGACCCTTGACCTCCGGACCCCCAGGACACTTCGAGGAGCTGAGGCCCAGCAACGCCTTCGACTTCTGGATGACGCCGTCCGTGGGTCACCTGGCCCTGGCCTTCCTCCAGGGCTCCTTTGCCTTCAGCGGCTGGAACTTCCTCAACTATGTCACCGAGGAGCTGGTGGACCCTCGGAAGTGAGTGGGGCTCAGGCCAGGCCCTGGGAAGGGGTGTGGCGTCGGGGGGGTGGGGGGAGGCAGCCTCCCCACACAGAGCCGCTGTCACCTCTGGCCGCTCTGGTCGTCTGCCTGACCACACTGCTACCCACCGGGAACGGCTCTGGAAAGGCAGCCGGACGCCTGTGTTCCAGCGTGACCCTGTTCTGTATGGCTGTGGATGAGTCACGGCCCCTTGCTGGGCCTCAGAAACACTGAGTATCATTGTCTTGCTGTAAATGGATCCAGCTATTTGCATTTGGCCAAAAATTACACATGTGCACACAACATGGTCCCTAAAAATGAAGCCAATGGCTCCCTCTGATGCTCAGCTGGGACCCTGACAGTGAACAGTTACAGCTGGAGCTGGGGCTGATGGGAGCCCCAGGGGACCCTGGTCTGTGGACTGAGCTCTAAGGGCGCTTTGAGGATTTTCAAGGCTGATTTTGGCTGTATGCAATGTCCTTTTCATGTGCAGACATTAGATCCGCCCCCCTCCCCAGGATATGAGTGGCCCCCTCCTCCATCTGCCCTTCCTCCCACCAGCCTGTGCCAAGGCTGGGCTGGGGACTAGGGGGGAGACAGACAGCAGTGCTGCCCCCTTCGCTGCCCCAAGGCCTCCAGCAGACCCAGGAGATGGAGGCTCAAAGCTGCTCCCCTTGCTGGGTCCCCTGCCACTCCCCACCACCCTGAGGCCCCGTCCCCCAGCCCCGCAAGGGCTGATGCTGACACACTGCACCACTGTCCCCAGGAACCTACCTCGTGCCATCTTCATCTCCATCCCCCTGGTGACCTTCGTGTACACCTTCACCAATGTCGCCTACTTCACTGCCATGTCCCCCCAGGAGCTGCTGGCCTCTAACGCAGTGGCCGTGGTGAGTGGGGCCCCACTTGGTCCTGGCTCCTGCCCGGCCCCCGCCCCGCCTCATGCACCACCTCTCTTCTGTGCCCACCCAGACCTTCGGGGAGAAGCTGCTGGGCTACTTTTCTTGGGTCATGCCCGTCTCCGTGGCACTTTCCACTTTCGGAGGGATCAATGGCTACCTGTTCACCTCCTCCAGGTGACTGGACTGGGGAGAGGGTGGTCAAGGTGAGGCAAGGCAGCTGCCCTGGTGCACACGAGCAGTGCTGGGGGCCAGAGGAAGTGAAGTCCTGCCCGGTGGGGCCCACCTGAAGCTGGGACTCCCCGGTAACAGATGTCTGATCCCAATTGCGAGGAACAGAAAGCAAGAGGGAGGCGGGCTAGATGAGGGGAAGAACTGCCCACTGGGGCTGCTGGAGCCCAGAGCAGCGAGTCGGAGGTGACAGCTCAAGAGGGCCATCAGGGCTAGAGCTGAGGTCGGGATCTGGCCAGCAGCGAGGCCCCAGGCTGGGCTCATGGCTCCCACCCACCTCTGTCCCCACCCCCCAGACTGTGCTTCTCTGGAGCCCGAGAGGGGCACCTGCCCAGCCTGCTGGCCATGATCCACGTCAGACACTGCACCCCTATCCCTGCCCTCCTCGTCTGCGTAAGTTGGGGGACCCAGGCTCGCGAGGCGGGGAGCCAGGGCCACGCAGCAGTGTGGGTAATGGCAGGGATGAGGCCTGGCCCTGGTGGGGGCGGGAGGGCCGGGCTCGCTGACCTCCTGGCCCGAGTCGGCAGGCCCAGGGCCCCTGCTGGGCTGACAGGAGGCAGGTGGGAGCCAGCCCTCAGCCCAGTCCTCTCCCAGGGCGGGGCCACGGCAGTCATCATGCTTGTGGGAGACACGTACACGCTGATCAACTATGTGTCCTTCATCAACTACCTCTGCTACGGCGTCACCATCCTGGGCCTGCTCGTGCTGCGCTGGAGGTGGCCGGCACTCCATAGGCCCATCAAGGTGAGGCCCGGAGGGGACCAGCCAGCCCACGTGCCGGAAGCAGTCAGGGCCACCCCTTTACCCGTTTGGGCACCAGGGGCGGCGATGGCAGCGATGGTGAGGCCAGCCTTTGCCGTGTGCTGGGCCCTGCTCAGGGCCCTGTGTGCACTGGCATATCCAGTCCTTAAGGCAGCCCCGTGGGGTGGGTGCTGTGAATACTCCCCCTTCACGGACAGGAAAATAAGGCTCAGACATTACGGTCACACAGGATTCCACGAGCCCACAGAAAACAGAAGACCCAAAACCGAGCTAAAAGAAACGTCCTCCCGTTTGCATATAAATCCTTGAGCTGGAGAAGTGCTCAGTGCCTGGAACGTGAAACACCCAAAAATCATTCACCTTCAGCCGAGTGCGAGTGGCAAGTCCACATACAGTCGCTGTGTGGAGCTCAGAGCCGCTGAAATTGACAAACCCTCAACAATTTGGCCAACTGGCCGGCCACGTTGGGCTGCTGGCGGAAGGGGGCCCCTCAGGCCTCAGCTCCCAGGAGCGGGGGGAAAGGGCCTCAGACCCCCGGGGTGGTGGGGCAGGAGAGCCAGGGGTCCTGCGCCATTGGCACTGCCGCTCGCTCTCCCCCAGGTGAACCTCCTCGTCCCCATCGCATACTTGGTCTTCTGGGCGTTCCTGCTGGTCTTCAGCTTCATCTCGGAGCCCATGGTGTGCGGGGTGGGCGTCATCATCATCCTCACGGGGGTGCCCATTTTCTTCCTGGGAGTGTTCTGGAGAAGCAAACCAAAGTGTGTGCACAGACTCACAGGTGAGCCAGGCAGCTCCCCGACGGGGCGGGGCCTGGAGATGGAGCCCTCTTGGGGGCTCTCCCTAGAGCGGGGTCTCCCGGCGGCTGCGGTGGCCACAAGGGGCCCAACCACCACCAAATGTCTCCCCGTGGCTTGGCCCAAGTGTCCAGGTCCCATGCGCAGAGGAAGCAGCTCCCTGAGGACCCCTGTCCCACAGGGTCAGACCCCAGGGTCCATCTGTCGGCCTGTC